>NC_132840.1:60196751-61583001 GCF_048164855.1 Canis lupus baileyi
GAATCAGCTGCTTTATACATTTTGCCCAATCTTTTCATTAATCGCTGGAAGGGATCCCTGGGTGACTCAGCAGTTTAGTGCCTGCCCTTGGCCCAGGGCCTGATCCTGGAGTCCCGGGATCAGGTCCTGCATGGGGCTCACTGCATGGAGCCTGCTTCTCCCTCTGCCTGTGTCTCTGCCTCTCTCTCTGTGTGTCTCTCATGCATAAATAAATAAAATCTTTTAAAAAAATTAATCACAGCAGGAAGGAGAATTCAGTATTCACTACTCCAATATGGCCAGAAACAAAAGTGATCCTTACAAGTTCTATTTATTTACTAACACATAGAAAAGACAAAGCCTTGGATTTTAATCCCTATGAGCTGGAAGTTTTTCTTGCATAAGTAAGTATGATCCTTTTTTTTTTTTTCAGTATAGTACAACCTTAGAATATTTTGATATTCTAATAGTAATGCTAGAAGGTCACTCTGAGGGATGATGCATACTGTAAAGACTGTTACTTCTGCTCCTCCTGGGATATCCCATTAACCACTGTGTTGTTACCCTCCACCTACACACTATGGAATACAGGATTTTCATTTCTTTTTACTGGGCCTTGATCCCATTCTGTTACCTACTGGACATCCCCACGTGAATGTCTTAAGGCTCCCAGACTCAATGGACCCAATTATCTCTGTTCCATCAACTACACCACTACCTCCTCCATGACCTGCTTTTCCTTGCCTATTCCCTTACGATAATTTCTTAAACAAGATCCTTAAAAATCAACTTCTATTATTTCTTTTCAGTCATAACCCATGTGCAAAGCAGTCAGTGAACTTTATTTACTCTCACTTCTAGCTATTATAATATCCCCCACTTGAATGTTACTTCTGTCCTACCTATACCTAGGATACATTTTTAGATTTTCAATGTTTATTGCATGGACAAATGCAATAATATAGTAATTGTTCTGTTTTGGATTAGCCTTAGTTCCTTCTCATCGACATCTAAAATTCCACCAAAAACATCTTCTACTAAGCAATTTAGTCATTTCTATCTATCTTAAGTCCCACCAATGAAATCATATTATTTTTGAGACCAACATCAAACTCATGACAGAAACTTCATGATCTGGTGTCTTATTCTTGCCATTCCTTCCTTCCTATTGTATGCTCCATTTTTTAAAAGCTGTTCTTTGTGTTTTGTGGGTTTTTGAAAAGGCTTCTTCTGTCTTCAATCCCTTTAGTTTAACATTTTCTGCCTGACAGATTTCTCTCGTGCTTTAAAAACACATCACTAATACTGTTTTCTACAGTATTCTGTGGTCCCTGAATTCTTTGGCAGAGACTGACTGACACTTCCATCTAGTACATACTTCAGTTAATCTACCCACTTAATTATGCAGTGATTTTCTTGTTTACATGTCTGTCTTTTTCATGTTTTTACCATATTTTGTGCCTTTGAAGGCAAAAATTATCTCAGTCCTCTTTGGGTCCCTCATGCTTATCACAAGTTCTAGAATTCAGCATATTCTCAATAAATATGTTTCAATGAATGAACAAAAGCAAAAATAAAGGGAAACTGGGAAACTTTATGTCACCCAGAGTGGCATATTTTTTTCCTTTCTTTTGTGCAAGGGCAGTGTCCTTCTCTACACTGTTAGAGTGTAGGAGGTAACAGGATTAGGAGGACTAGATTTGAGTTCTGTCTGGCCTGAGAAGTTGCTGGACTAGCATGTAGTCTTCTCTACCAAAAAATGCACAGCATTCTGCTCTCCTTTGTTGGTTGACTCATAAAGTATAATTTTCAAAAAAGTTTAAAGTGACTTTTATGTAAATATAGGATGAGCACATTAAAGATATTATCCAATTCACTAACTAATGAGGGAATTGGCCTAAAGAAAGATCTGAAAAATATATATTCAATAAGAAATGCTAAAATGAGTTTTCTAATGACATAAATGCATTAATATCTTATAGGGCAATAAAATATAATGTTTGGGGTTGTCTCTTCCAGGCAGAAATCAGTTATATTTCTAATAGGTAACATTTATTTGCATTGTTGTCAAAAGAAACAATGCATTAGTGCCATTTTTTATACTATTTCTGTCCTTCTGGATTTATAAAATAGCCTGGTTGATGCAAAATCAAAGGTGCTCATTCTCGTAAAATCAGCTATTCTCCAGAAGATCTGCTAGACAAATGTCCAGCACTTTATTGGAAAGACACTTGTAACTTCCAAGTACTGGATGTTTTTTTCCTGACATTAGCAAGAGAGCACTATTACATTTTCCAAGGCAAAGTGATATTCCCTGGACTGGATGTACAAGGAATCCATGTGACAGATTAAAGACCTTTCCACTGAAAGGTCAAGTGAAAGTACAAAGTAGTACAGAGCAGAGTGCCAGAAGGGTCTATTTTGATTTTTTTCCACTTTATGATTTTGAGAGGCAGAATTTTGTGGTGGTTAAGAACAGATTCTAGAGTCAAACTGACTGGCTTTGAATTGCAGCTCCAGAGCTGTGTGACCTTGGGCAAAACTTTACCTCTCACTGTCTTGGTTTTCTCATCTGAAAAATGAGGGTAGCATTGCCTCATGCTTGCAATGAAACTTAAGTGGGCTCTGTGTGTGTGCACACATGTGTGTGCACGTGTGTGTGTGCACTTATCACTTAGAACAGTGCCTGGCACATGGTTAATGCTGTAAGGATTTGTTAAACAAAATGTAAAGATAGAACACAAATGGAGATAGAGGGACAAAGGATTCCCTTGTAAATCTTTGGAGACATTTCTCACTAGCACTGATGAGAATGAGAAGGGCATACTCTTTCTTGGCTTTTATTCTAATGCAGTCATCATTTAGGAGAAACAGCTTTCCTCCAAATAACCGAAGGCCAAAGACAATTCAACCCAGATACCACTGTTTTCTTTTGATGCTAATCCTGTGGGGAACTTTCTTCTTTTGAAGAATGTCCAGCATGCAGTGTCCTGTGGGAAAATAACATTTCTTCTCAGAACAACTTGACCCTATACCTGGCAAAGACAAAGCCAGGACTATTAAACTGAAGAAGCACATATTTGGGAATGGTTCTAAGCTATGAAGGACAGAAAACTCCATTCCCATCTAGAATCTTCCTGATCCTCATACTTTCTGAACTCAGTTCATGCTATTAATCAAAAATGATTAATGTCAGTCAGCAATTTCTGCAAATAAATTGAAAACTACAAACATTCCAGAAACCCATATCATCTTTTTTTTAAAGATTTTTTAGAATTTATTCAAGAGCATGCATGAGAGGGGGGCGGGGGAGAGAGAGAGAGCGCGCGCGCGCGCGCGCGCGAGCCCAGGGAGGGGCAGATGGAGAGGGAGAATCTGATGCAGATTCCCTACTGACACAGAGCCTGAACACCTGATTCTGAGATCATGACCTGAGCCAAAACCAAGGGTCCATTGCTCAACCCACAGAGCCACCCATATCATCATAATTGGAGCTTTAACACATGTATGTACAATCCAGAAAATAAGGAAAATGTGTGTCAGGGCAGAGAAGAAACCTGGTAAAGGCAGTCCAAGCTACCAGCATGATGTGCTCATCATGTATCATTTTTTTCTCAATAAATCAATGAGGTGGCCACCACTACTGCTTTTTCCTAAAGTTAGGGATTTAATGTCTCATCAAGGTCACACAGCAATTAATTATGTGGCCCACATTGTGAGGCCCAAGCTGCAATGGAAATTACATGGGAACGGGAAGTTCCCATTACAGTTCTCCTCCTCTCCAGGCTCATGATCATAGGCTGGGCATGCTCCTCTGGGGCACATGTGGTCTGGAGAATGCTTTCTTGACTCAAGACTAGGGATTTAGTGGTGTTCAATGAGTAGCCAAGCAAATACAACTTCTTCCCACTTGCCTTATTACATAATTCACCACTTATGTAGAGGCTTGTTTTACTTAGGAGTAGGTTCAGAACTGTTTTTGAAATGGACATTGTTATTCAGGAAAAAATTCTCAGGAACCAAATATTTTCTTTCAAATTTTTATTTGAGCAAAGGAAAAATATATATACTTTATATAAGATTTAGAAAAATCAACACTGATAACAGAATAAAATAACATTATGACCATAATTATATAATTTACTTATATGTTACATTAATTGTCATTTTCTGGTGTATTATGTTTGTATTTCAAAAGAATTAAAATTATATACTTGCTGAAAGATTTGATGGCCACAGAAACTAATCATTTCTTAATGGTAGTTAAGGCAAAGAAATAATGATAATTTCTCAGTTTTGAGATGTTTAAGGACCAAAATATTCTGTTGCCCCTTGAAAAAGTGTCTGTTTTCAAGCCTAATAGTTGAATCAAGTAAAAATTGACAATGATGATTTTCAAAATTAAAAAACCTTACATATAGTATAGTGACAGTATAGGAATATATATATATATATATATATATATATATATATATATATATATTCTCCAATGTACTCTTCAAAGTATATATGTGATAATTTATCTATGGCCTATGGATTTTACCTTATTTCATGACACATGTCACTGTTCATGTAAACTGGGCACATAGCAAGTATGCAATAATTAAACTGAAGTGAATTGACCAACATCACTATACCATTCCTAACAACCTGACATGATACTTTGTTTCGGCTTTTTGGTGATACGATGGGATATGACATCATATTCAAATATGTCAGGTCCTTGGAAGAAATAGTAGTGTCCTAAAAATAAAAACATATTGAATAGTTTAATTCTTCACTTGCATTTCTTAAAAAAAAAAAAAAAACACAGATCTGTGCTTTTGTAGATTATCTATATTAGACCAAATTTTAAAGATGATCTATATTAGACATTTGAGAATATAAACGTTAGGCCCCTGCACTCAGTATCCTGCCTCAGGATATCTATTTACTGCCCAAACATTTCACCACTAAATATCTTCATTAATTTAATTGAGAAGATTGGTCTTAAAAGCTGACTATTAAGATGTGACCATTTTTGAAAAGTCACACTCAAGGTGGAGAACTCAAAGTGGGAGGGAAGAAATTGGAGCCAGGTGGGGCACATAGAGGCCTTGATGGAGAAGTAAGAAAGACATGGCAATGGGAATAAAAACAAAATGCTTTGGCCCAACCAACAGTTTGCTTCGGCTGACCTTGCCTGAAGATATTCTCAACACAAATGCCAACATTCTCAAGTTTTTCTTATCTCACCCTTAGACCTAGTCCACATGAGCCCATGCAGTGTGGGAGGGGCTACAAGGAAGGTACAAAATGTAAGGCATAAAAAAGTATGTGAGGCCAGCTTGCCTAAGTCTTGCCATACACTCTCTCACAGATGCTGTGCAGCTTGACATGGTCAGACATTCCAGAGACTCAAGATGCATGGAATCATATGCTCCCACCAGCTAGACCACCCTAGAAATAAACTGTGTACACCACTCATTCTTTGAGCCCACCTATTCTAACCCTAGCAGACTATGAATTTTCCCTCAGGGGCCCTATGGAGAACTGTTGGGTCCTGTTCTGTTCTGATTTGGGTCCCCATTCTCTGACTTTGAAGGCTTTATAATCTTCAGAGTTTTAAAAAGGGATTTCCAGTATCTCCATGGCTTCCTGATCTACTTACTGTTATAATAGTAGACTGCATCAACTGTAGGTTTAACTCCTGGGAAGTATTTGGTAATCAATTTGGGATAACCAGGGTCCATGAATTGTGTCTTCTCATCGTACCTGAGCAAAGAAATAATCAGTAGGACCTCCATCAAAAACTGTATTTCATGATGAGAAGTTTGATATTTTATGACACAAACCACAAGACCTACCTATTCTCTCTTGAAAGGCTTTTCCTGAAAAGGCAACTTCAGTTGCACTGAGAAGAAAACCAAGGACCTAAACAGTCTAGTGATTTATTCCATGTCCCTACAGGACTCAGACTCTAGGTCAGGAACTTTCTGGTCAGGAACCTGAGTTCTGGTCAGGAACTTTCTCCATTGCTGTACAATGCCTCCACCCGTGCCTGGTCCTGCCTTGTAGAGCCCAACTGTCAAATTTCCTATAGGTGAAGACCTTACAGGATTTGCTGCCACTCAGAAGATGGTTACCTCATTTTGTCTCCTTGGGTCAAGTGGTTCTAAAAAGTATCTGAAGAGTACACTCCTCAGACTGTATGAATCCTGGGTCTCATTTGTCTAAGCCACTGTTCTCCAATGTACTTCTACTGTGATTAATGACGTGACATTTTACTTAAAGTGTTCCTTTAAAAAAACACATTATGTGTTATCTCATATCAGAATCCCAAAATTTAGGGAAGAGAAGTAGGATGACAGTAATAGTCCAGATCTATGCTCCCTTGATACCTCTCCTAGGAAGGTCAGGGATCCTTGGGAATTTACACAGAAAACCTACCTACTGAAAACCCCATTCCCTGCCTGTTTCATGAATTTTAGGAGTCACCATACCAATCATTAAAGCTCACCTCCAAAACTGATCATCTACAAAGAAGTAGGTCTTATAGAGAAGTGGGTTAAAAACAGCTGCATCAATTTTTTTCACAGAGTCAGGAAAGCCCAAAGAATGTATGTTCTTGGGATAGTGTGGCTGTGGTCTCAAATTGCTAATTAACCAGTACTTATCATCTGTGAAGAGAAAGAGAAAGCATGCACTGGAATCATACAAAAAGAGTAATGGAAATACTGACTCACTACAAACAACATAATTCTGTACCCATAGTTCCAAAACATATTGCTCCTTGTTCTTGAACATGGTTTATATCCAATGGTTCTGTATTTTTTCATATCACGATCTTATATTGGACAAACTTTTCCTGAAATCTTTACACATTACCTAGGTATTTAAGCTATTTTTTAGCTCATAGTTCAGACTTTCCATTAATTAAATCTGGAGGGCTTTTCTCTATGTTTATAAAAATTAGTATTTCCTTCATTTATTCTCTTCCATAAACTTGACTCAGTAGCAAACTAAACATTAGAGTTACCTTTAAAAAGAAAAACTTGATTTCTGGCTCCAATTTCATAAGCAGCTTGAATGCCAGATGGTAAGGTTGGCCACAAAGAAGAAATTAAAGTAACACTGTTCTTTGGACTCTCTGGATGCCTCCACCACAAGAATCTGATGAAAAACATTTAACACATGTTAAAAATCACTATAGACTCAAGAACCACCAATGTTCGTTCACTGGGAAAGATTGTGAAATGGCTTAATGTTTTTATCCAATGTCTTTACATCCTGCTCCATGGATATCTTGATAGGAGCACCACAAGGAATGGATCTTAATAGATTCTTTTGTAATAACACTGATTTTAATAGGCGAGCCACCATATGGAAATACCCTGACACTTGAAATCAAGAGATCTGGGTTCTAAACTATACCTACAATTCCTTCACCAGTTTATAAAAGAATTTATTTATCTCAAATGTCTCAGTTTTTGAATCTCAAAAATGAAGAATAATGAGACTAAAGATCAATGACAAGAAGAAAACTGGAAAAAAACCCACAAGCATGGAGGCTGAATAATGTGCTGCTAAACAATCAATGAAGAAATGAAGAAATCAAAAAAGAAATAAAAATAACTTAAGACATATGAAAATGAAAACACAACACTCTAAAATCTTGGGTCTACTATAAAAAAGTTCTAAGAGGGAAGTTCATAGTGACATAGGACTACCTCAAAAAATAAGATAAATCTCAAATACATAATCTTTTTAAAAAGATTTTATCTATCTATTTGACAGAGAGAGAGTGAATGCAAGAGTAGGGGGAGTGGCAGAGGGAATAGAGATGTAGTCTCCCTACTGAGCAGGGAGCCCAACATGGGGCTCAAACCCAGGATTCCAGAATCATGACCCAAACTGAAGGCAGACACCCAACTGAGCCATCCAGGAGCCCCTCAAATAAATAATCTAAACTTACAGCTGAGGAAACTAGAAAAAGAACAAAGGTCGAAGTTAAAAGAAGGAAATAATAAAGATTGGAGTGGAAATAATTTGAAAAAAAAAGACTAAAAAAATATTTTCAAAATTGGTGAAGCTAAGAGTTTGTTATTTCAAAAGATAAACAAGATTGGTAAGCCTTTATCCAGATTCATCAAGAAATTTGAGAGAGGACTCAAATAAATAAATTCATAAATACAAAAGAAGTTACAATTGATTTCACAGAAATACAAAGGATCATAGAAGACTACGACTACAATTACATGTGAATAAATTGGACAACCAAAACAAGTGGATATAAATTCCCCAAATCATGCAATCTTCTAAGACTGAATCATGAAGAAATAGAAAATTTGAACAGACCCATTATTAGAAATGAAATTGAATCAGTAATCAAAAACTCCCAGCAAATAAAAATCTAAGACCAGTTTCACAGGTGAATTCTACCGAATAAAAAAGACTTAATCTTTACTCTTCTCAAATTATTCAAGAAGAACAAGAAGAAGAAGAAGAAGAAGAGTTCCCAAACTCATTCTATAAGGCCAGCATTATCCTGATACCAAAACCAGACAAAGACACCACAAAAGAAATTATAGGTCAATATCCCTGACGGACATGGATGCAGAAATCCTCAACAAAATATTGGCAAACCAAATTCAATGATACATTAAAAGGATCATATACCACTATCAAGGAGGAGTTTATTCTAGGGATGCAAGGGTGGTTCAATATCCACAAATCATTGCAGTATACCACCTTAACAAAATGAAGGATAAAAATTATGATTATTTTAATAGACACAGAACAAGAATTTGACAAAATTTATCATCCATTCATGATAAAAAAAACTCTCATTAAAATTATTATAGAGGGACCACACTTCAACATAATGAAGACCAGGTATGGCAAACCCACCACTAACTTCATACTCAATGGTGAAAAGCTGAAGGCTTTTCCTTTAAGATCAGGAACAAGACAAGGAAGTCTACCCTTGCCACTTTTATGGAATCTACTGTCAGAAGTCCTAGCCACAGTAATCAGATGAGAAAAGAATAAAAGGCATCCAAATTGGAAAGGTAAAAGCAAAACTGTTGCTATTTGCCGATGGAATGGTACTATAATTAGAAAACCCTAAAGACTCCACCAAAAAACTAGTGAACTAAGTAAAGATGCAGGATATAAAATCAATATACAAATCTGTTGTATTTCTATACATTAATATCAAACTATCTGAAGAAATTAATAAAACAATCCCATTTATAATTGCATCAGAAAAATAAAATATCTAGAAATGAATTT
Source organism: Canis lupus baileyi (assembly GCF_048164855.1). Taxonomy (NCBI): domain Eukaryota; kingdom Metazoa; phylum Chordata; class Mammalia; order Carnivora; family Canidae; genus Canis; species Canis lupus. The sequence continues at coordinate 60,206,004 of NC_132840.1, forward strand.
TACCAAGGAGGTGGACAACCTGGACTTCGAAAACTATAAGGCGCTGATGAAAGAAACTAAAGAAGACACAAATAAATGGAAATATACATGCTCATGGACTGCAAGAAGCAACATTGTTAGAATATCCATACTATCCAAATCAATTTTCAGATTCAGTGTAATCCCTATCAAAATACCAATAGGATTTTTTTTTTTTTTTTACAGAACTGGAACAAAGAATCCTAAAATTTGTATGGCCCAGGAAAGATTCCAAAGCAATCTTGAGAAAGAACAAAGCTGGAGGTAATATGCTCCCAGATTTCAAACTTTACTACACAGCTAAATTAATCAAAACAGTATGGTATTAGCAGAACAACAGTCACATAGATCAACAGAAAAGAATAAAAAGCCCAGAAATAAACTCAAACTTAAATGGTCAGCTAATTTATGACAAAGGATCTGAGAACAGGGAAAAGACATCTCTTCAATAAATGGTATTGGGGAAACTGGAGAGCTACATGCAGAAGAATCCATTTGGACCACTTTCTTACACCATACACAAGAATAAACTCAAAATGAATTAGAGATTAAAATGTAGAAACCTGAAACCATTACATTTCTAGAAGAAAATATGGGCAGTGAGCTCTCTGACACTGGCTTCAGAGATTAGGCTGCCACCACCAGCTGTGCACACAGCATACACGTGTGCACCACAAAGGGGACCACAGGAGTCTTCTAGCTTCTGCTCTGCTAAAGGTCAAATACAAAAGCTTTGATGAGCAAATGTTCCCAGACCCCTGGTTGCTGGGACTACCCCTCAGGAGGGTCACAGGCACCTCCCCTATCCTAAGCCCTTGGCCCCAGCCATCTCCCTACAAACCAAGGCAGGCAGCTGCCCTGACCAGCAGAGCTCAGCCCTGCTTCCACTTCTGTCTTGCCTCATCCAAAAATTGGCTAAACTGGGGGACTTCAGGACTGGATCATATTCCCCTCCTCTGATGACCTCTCTTTCTGGGGTCCCCATCATTGCCGTTCCATGGGGGAGGCACATGCATCCCAGCAAATATGAGCAGCGTAGCCTTGGTCACAATTGAGAGGGCAGATCTAAATGTAAGCCTGAATTTTTTTTTTAAGAACAGCATTAAATGTCTCTTTCTAAAAAAGAAAGAAAGAAAGAAGAAAGAAAGAAAGAAAGAAAGAAAGAAAGAAAGAAAGAAAGAAAGAAAGAAAGAAAGAAAGAAAGAAAGAAAGAAAGGAGGGAGGGAGGGAGGGAGGGAGGGAGGGAAGGAAGGAAGGAAGGAAGGAAAGAAGGAAGGAAGGAAGGAAGGAAGGAAGGGAGGAAGGGAGAAAGAAAAAAACAGATGTGGTATGAAACAGTCCCCAGTGACTCAGAGGACCTGGAACTTAATATGGCCTTATATTTGGGTTTAGTAAAGGATGGTTGGTAAAAACTTTTCCATATCCACTGAAGCCCAATCAAGAGTAAAAGCAGAAAGGAGTGGAAATGATGTAGAACATTGGAAAATTTCTTTTCTTTCCTTTTCTTTTCTTTTCTTTTCTTTTCTTTTCTTTTCTTTTCTTTTCTTTTCTTTTTTCTTTTTCTTTCTTTTTTTCTTTTCTTTCTTTCTTTCTTTCTTTCTTTCTTTCTTTCTTTCTTTCTTTCTTTCTTTTTCTTTTTTCTTTCTTATCCATCCCCTCAGACAAGGACAACAAAAGCAAAAATAAACAAGTGGGAGGGACTACATCAAACTATAAAGCTCTGTACAGCAAAGGAAACCATGAACAAAATGAAAAGGCAAACACTCTAATGGAAGAAGATATTTGCAAGAGATATATCTAATAAAAGATTCACATCCAAAATATATAAGGAACTCATACAACTCAATATTTTAAAAAAATCAAACAATCTGACAAAAAATAGGCAGACAACCTGCATAGATATTTTTCCAGAGAAGACATACAGCCAATAGATGAATGAAAAATGCTCAATATCACTAACGATCAGGAAATGCATATCAAAACCATAAGAAGAGATCACCTGACACCTGTTGGAATGGCTAGGATAAAAAAAAAAAGAAATAGCAAGTGTTGGTGAGGATGTGGAAAGAAGGAAACCCTTGTGCACTGTTGGTGGGAATGCAAACTGGTGCAGCCACTTGTGAAAAACCATATGGAGGTTCCTCAAGAAGTCAATTATAGAAATACCATATGATCCAGCAATTCCACTTCTAGGTACCCATCCAAAGCAAACAAAACACTAGCTGGGAAAGACATATGTACCCTATGCTCATTGGAGCATTATTTACAATACCCAACATACGGTTACAATGTAAATGTCCATCAACAGATGAATGGATAAAGAAGATGTGGTAATAAAGAATGGAATCTTGCCATAGTGACAACATGGATGGACCTAGAGCATATTACGCTAAGTGCAATAAGTCAGAGAAAGAAATTTCATAGATTTCACTTAAATGAGAAATGTAAAAAAAACAAAACCCAAAAAACAAATGAACAAACAACAGAACAGACTCATAGAGAACAAACTGATGGTTATCAGCAAGAAGAAGATGGGAGGATAGACAAAATAAGTGAAAAGGATTAAGAAGTACAAACTTCAGTTGTGTAGTAAGACACAGGCATGTAATATACAGCACAGAGAATATAGTCAGTAATGTTGTAACAACTCTGTATGGTGACAGATGGAGCTGGACTCATTTTGGTGACTCCTTCATAATATATATAAATATCAAATTACTGTGCTGTACACCTGAAACAATATTGCATGTCAATTATTCTTCAATCTAAAAAATGGAGAATATTTGTCGCATATACCAAATACTAATCTTCTCCATGCCTCTCCAATATTTGTTTCAATCTGTGCTCTAAGTTATCCTGGAATTCCTTTCTCTATAATCAAGAACCATCAAGACTTTTAAATAGGTACTGTCTCACCTGCAGTCCTAGACGACCATTTTTACCTGTGATTAAAGTAGTCTGGCTTTACTTCCTGCCTGGTCTTTCCTCACCCCAGATTCTTTTTGCAAATCCATTTTTTTAACCTATCAGCCTTCTTATCAAACACAAATATAATCACACCACCCTCTCCCTTTGAAACCTTCAGGCTGTCTACTTCCTATAGAAGTGAGTCCCAGTCTCTCCTTAATTTTCATTTACTTCATTTTCCATCATCTCCCACCAATCTCTGACAAAACATTCTAAAAATCCTAGGACAGAGCCTTTAATATTGGTTAGATATGAAGATGATTTTACCTGTCTTTAAAGAAAAATATTTTATTTCCTACTGTAGTAACAGCATCAAAACTCAAATTGGAGTCACAGTTGGCTGATTCTGTACCATCTGTATTTGATGAGAATTGGTGTTTTTCTGGACCTCCTGAAAATACATTTCAAGAAGCATGAGGGGAAAAAATATGCATTTTAACTGCTACAGGGAAGAACCATTCTTTTTAAAACATTCTGTTAAAAAAATAAATAAAAAATAAAACATTCAGTTTTCTGGATGAAAAATGCATAAAAAGCAATTTATGCTTCCTATCACACTCACAGGAAGCATACAATAAAGATCTTTCTCCCTCATGGTCTCAATGTCACGTCATGGAGGAGAAAAATCTGATCACTCTAGTTTTCCTGTTCCAGGCAGATTATTTCTCTGCATGCCTTCTTCAAAGACAATGGTGTACTGGACAGAAAGACCAAATCTGAGACCGGAAGGCTCAGATTCTGCCCCTGTCATGGGATTAGCATACTGGGTCTCCTGTGCTTTTCTGCAAAATGAAGGTAATATATGTGCTACCTCCCTCATAGGGTTTTCTTGAGGCTCAAGACAAAAGACAGAGGTTACTGTTTTATTCAAATATAGTTACTATGAGACTCTTCATAAGAGTATCTTTGTAAGGCAAAACAGTAAAGAAATTCAACTCACCATAGAGAGATTGAATGCCGTGTATATCATCAGCAGAGAGGTGAAAGGTGTTGGGGTTAACATAACTGTAAGTAGGGAACATGATGGCTTTTGGATCACTGGAATGGCCAAGACCCAAGGAATGACCAAGCTCGTGGACAGCAACCAGGAACAAGTTTGTGCCTAAGAGGAAACCAACCAGAAGGGGAAAAGAGCAGTGAAATATGTCTGCATCCAGAGAACAATTATATAACTGAAATCTGATACAGTGAAAAGGAACCCATTTGGGAATACTTATCTCCTTTCCCTCTGACCCAGGCTTTTCAATGTCAGCACTGCCTACATTATAGGCCAAATAATTCCTTGTGGTTAGGGCTCTCCAGGTGTTTAGAAATCTCTGGGCTCACCACTTAAATTCAAGTAGCAAACCCCTCCAGTTTTGACAACCAAAAATGTCTCCAAATGTTGTCAAATGTCCTACTGTGGACAAAAAGGATCTCAGCACCAGCAGATACCTGACACATATTCTGTTGTGGACATTTCCAGAATAATTTGTAGCTCTGTTTAATTGTTCTCATTGTTCCACATCATTTCTGCTCCTTTCTGCTTTTACTCTTTTTTTTTTTTTCTGCTTTTACTCTTGATTGGGCTTCAGTGGATATGGAAAAGTTTTTGCCAACCATCTTTTACTAAACCCAGATATAAGGCCATATTAAGTTCCAGGTCTGTGTCACAGCACGTCTGTTCCGTATGTGACTTGAAAGGAAGCTACTGCGCTCTCTCTTTCCAAATGAGGACACAGTATCAGCAAGATTAATGGACCAAACTAAGTGCTTGAACCAAGGTTCAAATCTAAATTTCTTGGCTCAAAAGCTCATTCTTTTACTGTAAATGATTCAAAATGAAATCAAAGTCTATGCTTATGTTGCAGACATATTTATATCTCCAATTACAGTCACACCTGTTCTTTTTTTTCCTGTATGTTCTAGAGAATGTACCTTTGTAGGTAACAGAAAGGGGTTTATATCAAATTTCTCAGTTTTGAGAAGATTTGAATAGCTCCTGACTGCTATTTTATTTACCTATGTTCTAGTCCAACACCTTCATTTTTGTCTTTTCCTATGGCAAAACCAAAGCTCAGAAAAGCTGACTTTCCCAGGGTCACACCCCACTCAGCTGTGGGGGCTGGTCCTGAGCTACTCTCCAGCACCAGGTGTGAACAATGAGAGAACACTTCTCCTGGGGTGGGGGTTGGGTGTGCTTTAGGAACACAGATCCTCTGAGCATTTCTTCTAACCCAGGGGCTCAGCAGCTAACTCACAGAGAATGAGAAAGAAGCAAAGAAGCAAAGACTCACTCTCTGCACTCTGCCTAAAACTGGGGAAAGTAGGCAAAACCTATTACAATTTGACCTAAATCTGAATTTCTCCTACTTTCAATTCCCATAATGCCTTATATCAGAATCATGGGTTTCTGCATGTGATCTATTTCCCACTAGATTGTGTGCTCTTCCATGGGGGACTGTGTCCTCTTTATCTTTGTAACCAAACAGCACCCCTATCTGATGTTGTGATAGAAACTCAGCAACCACTGAAAGAACTGTTCATTTAATTTACCGGGTCAAAAAAGTGGGCGGACAGTCAGCACTTTAAGTTATAATTTTAATAAGTAATTTAGCTTTTTGAAAGCACAGAATTGCACCAAGTGAAAATAAGGCAACACAGACAGGTGGAAACTACACACTAGGTTAAAAGAAGAGAGCTAGGAAATGCTCATTCTGTCCCAGCTTCTCCAAGAGCTAGCTGCTAACCTTTTTTTGCTCTTAATTTCCTCTTTCCATAAATATCTGTATTAAATTATTTTTCTAAAGTCCTTTAGAATTCTAAAACATTCTGTGAGGCTAACCAACCCAAGTCTACCATGTCAGATGAAAAGACTATACACCCAAAATAACCTTGGTCATCAATTAACACATGACCAGCTAAGGCTTTGCAGCTCAATGTGGACCTAATTCTGTATAGCTTGTCTTTTGATGAAGCAAAACTCCTCTTCTCAGTCAAGAATTTAATAAGCCTTAGGCCATGTGTCAGACTAAAACAAATAGCCTTTCTGGTCTATGAAAACACTGCCATCTGAGGTATGCAATATACAGAGAAGGGGGTGCTGAGTAGAGCCCATCTTGAAGACTTTCCATTTACTTTCCACATGAGCTAGTCATAATCTAGAATTTCCCCTGGAAATATTAGTAAGGCTTGTGATATGAGGGTTTGAATTTTCCAATGGATACTGATTCCTTCAAACAGGGGAGATTAGTTATTTCTCTCCCCCCACTGTCTGAGAGGGATAGTGAATTATAGCCTCCTTTGTGAATACACACAAGGCATTGTCAGATGATCCCCTGGACATTCTGTTGTTCCAACCTCGGAACCTCAAGAGACCATATGACCATATAATCTTGTGTTTTGCTACAGGGATTTCTAAATTTTCTGCACTATAACTTCATCATTCTGTGTCACTATAAATCTAAGAAAGTGTCAGTTTATAATGCATCATGCAGACAACCCCTACCCTAGCATTGCTGGCATACCTATACTTAGTATCTGTGTTTGCTTGAGTTTATGGACCACTTGGCAAAAACTGACTAAATTATAGTTTTTACCTTTCTAAACTATGGCTTTTAGGGTTCTTGAGTTCACACTAATGAACTAGCTCATCCTCAGGATTCTTAAAACTGATCTTTAAGATAACCTAGCTCAGTATCCTCAACTTATAGAGGGTGAAATTGAGACAAAGTTTTACATTTTATTTAGTGACACATTATAATCAGAATGAGTCTTTCTACCTTCTAATCATTTTCAGAATACATCCTTTCAAAAGTGGGATGTAATTTAGGATCTATAAAGGGTTTTTCATGTGTAGTGATTTTGGTTTTTTCTTTGCTTTTTGTTTGGTTTTGGTTTTAGGGTTTTTTAATGGTTTCTTTTCTTACCTTTGTAGGTTTTAGTCCAGATTTCAGCCTCATCAAAATGCATGTCTCCCCCAATCTGAGGTCCAGGTCCAAAAGCATGGGCTATGACGCCACCTCTGCCATCAAAAGGGCTGAAGTCTCCATGAGCTTTGTAAAAGGAAGGAAAATCAGTCCTTCACATGCTATAGGTCATGCCAACAATACAGATGAAATAAGTCTATGTTATTTACCTCTAGATGCAAAAAGTATCATAATATCAGCCTCTCCTGAATTAACCTTCCTGAATTTCAGGGGGGTCACATTACTCCATACTTCAAAAGCTTTGTGGATGGCATAGTCAACATCTGCAGGCTGCATGTCAGGAGTGTAGTTATTTATTCTTTACCAGCAAAACAACAAAAGAGAGAAAAATATATTAAAGCTATGTGTTAATTCTTTTATTGTGATACTTCATTTTTGCCTGCATTGGTGGAAGAGGAATCATTTCATAGATCGATAGTCTAGATAATAAAAACCTGCATCACTAGCTACAGAATTGTGTATCCTTAGGCAGCTTCCTCCTGAAAGGGACTCTAATTGGATCTCTTCTCATTTACAATGTATGGGTTTTCTTTGTGAAGGATTTACATTCATAGAAGCTTATGCCTTTTGCCTCTGCTCCCAGACCTCTGCATTTATCCATTTTGACCATCCTATAAAATGTTCTCGTGTCTATTATTTATTATAGATTTAGTTTTTATTTGCAGCCTTTCTACTCTGCTCTGGGCTGACAAGCCAAACAACTCTTCCTTGAGTGAACAATCCCCCCTTCTAGAAAGAATGAGTATCAACACAGGGGAAATGCTAACAACTGAGGGAGGCTTCTTATCTGCTTCCAGACTTGGGGCTCTCTCTTAGTGGTTCAGGTTTCTGGGCGTCAGACCTATGGGAAGGTAGAAAAGTGCACAGCTACAATGTTACCTGTAGGTAATTAAATGTTTCTTCCATACTGGTCTCCCTTGCATCGTGGAGAAGTGTTGAACATCAGGCAGTCCGCATCGAGGCATGTGCATCATATCCAGAGTAGATGCATCCAGTTTCCCAGTTACTTTTAGCCCTAAGAACTGCTGCATCTCCTGGATTTTATTCTCCATCGAGTTCCCACCAACTCCCATTTTTGTCTTTGGAATTCCGTCCATCACAAAACCGTAAAAGTTTTCCAGGTACCTCTGAAAAAAATACATTTAGTACATGGAGGGGTTTCTGATGGAGCTCTGTATGTTTGACTCAACAGCACATTGGTGCTTCTGAACCATGTATGAGAAAATTAATTATACGGAGAAAAAAATCTTAATTCTCTTTGCCATTAAGGTGAGCCCCAAACTATTACCAATATTGATTACTGGAAGCCCACTGGAAACACGTTTATGTCTCTACCCCTTTGACCTTGTCTCTATCTGTTAAAATATATTTCAGTATCTAGCATATCATGGCATCAAGTAAACAGCAAAACCTTTATTGTCAGGATGCATAAATTATCAATTTAAGTTGGGATAAAATTTTCCTGCTTAAGAATCCAATGCTCGGGCAGCCTGGGTGGCTCAGTGGTTTAGTGCTGCCTTCAGCCCAGGGCGTGATCCTGGAGACCCGGAATTGAGTCCCATGTTGGGCTCTCTGCATGCAGCCTGCTTCTCCCTCTGCCTGTGTCTCTGCCTCTCTCTCTGTCTCTCTCTCTCTCTGTCTCTCATGAATGAATAAATAAATAAAATCTTAAAAAAAAAAAAAAAGGAATCCAATGCTTAGCACAACGGACAACTCTGGCAAATGCAAAGTTGAAAGAGTTTTAGAGAATGGGGGAGATTGTCCAAACTTATATAATTAGGGAAAAGAAACAAGTGGAAAAATCCAATTTTTAAAACATGCTCATGAAGAAATATCTGGGATGTCTGAAAGTAAAAAGTATTCTTGAATCATCATGGTAGGCTGAAGTGGTTACATAACCAAGCCATTGCTCAAACCTCAGATTATTAAATAGCATTAAATGATTATTGTAAAATATTGAACAGAAGTAGAACTCCAATTATTTTGAACTAATCTCTCCTCAGCCAAAGCTTTTTAGTAAAAGGGACAAGTTCATCCACCAATTTTATAACATGGTTTCAAAAACCAATGCCTTTCCTACATTCATCTTTGGCAAAGAAAAATACAGTGTTCAGAGCAAATAGCCTCCTAAACCAGTTTTCAACTGGTACTTTTCAAGATAAAACTAGTCAATGCAACAAATTTTATAGACAAAATTGGCTGGGTAAATACTCTAAGTGTCAATACTTACCCGAGCATATGTCTCATTATTTTCTTCAGAGTTATTCAGTGGAACAGGTCTGGAAGCAGTGACCTGTAGGACAGTTTCAATTGGAGACTTTTATAACACTCCTTCAAAAACAATATCACTTTCTTACATTTTCTTTGGCAAAGAAACAATATCACTTTCTTACATTCTCTTTGGCAAACTAGCTGTGCACTTTTCTAGCCCTTTCTACAGGGCTAGAAGCAAGTAGTCTCCTAAACTAGTTTTCAGCTAGTACTTTTCAAGATAAAACTGGTCAATGCAATAAATTTTAAAGACAAAAATCAAGCTGGGTAAATACTCTAGTGTCAATACTTACTTGACTGGATGCCACATCATTTTCTTTAGAGCTTGCAGAGTTGGTCAGAGGAATGGTACCTGAAGCAGTGACCTGCAGGATCAGTACCAACAGAAGAAACTTCATTCTAAATTTGCGAATGGCTCAACTCAACCTACCCAGTTCCTTCTCAGTACAAAGTTCCTCAAATGTCCTTACTTATATAGTCCTTAGGCCATGTTCTGTGAATATGAAATCCTTCGAGTGACTCACAGTTGATATCATCCCTTGATTTATCTCAAAAACACGCAAACACAAGCACAGATCTTTTTCTAGGACCACAATGGGTCAATAAGCACCAAACTCATCATTCAACAACTCAGAGGATTTTATTATATCCTTCAAAATAAATAAGCCCTATAGAATAACACATTAGGTGAGAAACACTACACACTGAAAATGTAACAGTAACTTAAAATGTATGTTTAGAAAATTCAGTATCTGAATTTTTACTATAATAATTTCCTTATATTTACTGTAGGTGAAATAAGCTTTTTCAAGAAACAAAATTTAAAATGTCAAATGAATAAAATAAAGTAGAAGAATCCTCTCCAAGCTGACTCTAGCTCCCTAGAGAACTGTGATATATAGAGACTTGAAGTTTAACATAGAAAAGTCTATAACATCCTGATGCTTTGATGTCTGCTTTATGTGTTGTTCAAGCTTAGATCCTCTTCTAACTTATGCCCGATCACAACTGTGTACCTGGGTCGAGATTCCAGAGGACACGTCCCATACCTCCCTAATAGGCTGGAGTTGGCAGCCTAATGTCAACACTTCAACTGTGGAAGATAGGAAAGGTTTGCCTCTGAAATCTACCTCCCTATCTGCTCAGCTTCCTTTCCCTTGGCCTGGTTGCTCTGTTCACACAGGATCTGCTTGTCAGTCACAGAGAATGTTTGGAGACAAAAACATCTGAAAATCCAGCATAAATCACACAGGTAGACGTGGGAGCTGGGGGGGCTGTCTCTCAATTCTGTGCGGATGGTCTCATAGAGGGGCCACCGGTGGTGGGTTAGGATTCAGTCACTGCTGTGACCCACCTCCCTCCCAACCCCCTGGGAACTGCCAGCTGCTCCCAGCCTTTCCCTGAGGCTGGCATTCCAGAAAATCAAGGAGGCACTTGTAGGAGCATTGTAGCTGGTTGGCATCCTCCCTCTGGCTCTGCCTTTTCAAGCTCTGTGACTTGACCTCTAGGATCTTCAGATATTCCATTTGAAAATGAGGATAATGATCTTTGCCTCCTTAGGCTTTTGAGATGATGAAACAAGACATTTATTATAAATGTGAGCACTTACCATACATGCTCACAAATATTCATTTCCTTTCTTGGCCCAAAAGGAGTGTCATGCAGCTTATGGTTGCAACCAGGTATGGCTCTAGGATCCATGAAGGGGAAGATCATGTAGAAGTATTGTATAGTAATTCTGTCAGATACTGAACTCAAGAATCATAAAAGAAGCATAGTGGTTTGGCTAGAAAGCAGGAAAAAGTGGGATTTATCAGAAAATATGGGTCGGGCTGGTTCTCTACCAGCAGAATGTTGCTCCATTAGAGTGGAGTCTGTCCGCCTTGCTCACCACTGTATTTCTGTGCCTAAGACTGCCTTGAGGTTAGTAGATGCTCAAGAAATAGGCATGGATGAATTTTGTTGGAGAATAGGGCCTATAGAATATCAAGAATAAACGTTCTTTGTGGGAGCGATCGTTACACAGAGGATGTGCTCCTAAACCACACTGAGAACATACAAGAATTGGTCTTACTCATCATACCAGGAAGGGGTCTGGTTTGGGGAAGAATTTCAGGAAGTCTAGAAAGTGTAGGATGTAAGATACAAGGCAAAAATGCCCAAGATACAAAGGAAGGGGAAAAAATGCCCAAGATACAAAGGAAGGGGAAAAAATTTCCTCACAAAAACAATAATAAAAACAAAACTATACCCAAATTTTAATGGTCTCTGGTCTTGGCTTACCAAATGCCCCACAGGGGTTGAGTATGAGGGAAAGGGCCATTTGGGCAGTCGTAGAACATTGCAGGGGCTATGAGCTTAGGTTCTGGGGTCAAGTCTACCCAGCCTGAGAATCTTCGCTCCTTCTACAATCTTTCACAGTCATTAATCTGTATAAGACTTAATCTCTCCGTTTGTGAAATTGGAATAAAAATAGCAGCTACCTCAAGAGTTGTTACCAGGATTATGTTAAATTATAGGGAAGAGTACTTAGCCTACTGCTTGACACACCTTACAGGTTTAGCAACTTGCTAACCTTCTTCCTTTACTGCTCTCTCTCAGGGAAGACGTTTAGAAGAGTTGGCAATGGGGATGAGAAGGGCGATCGCCTCGTGCCCAGACCCCTCTCCTGTGTCCGAAGGAGCTACAAGATTATGATCCAGGCCCAGACTGCTTCTAGGGGACACGCTGAGGGAAGTTAGAATCAGGGGGTCACTGGCAGTGGCCCATGTGAAGGAGAGCAGAAAGTGGCCGAGGTCAGAGGCCCTCATAACAGGGACCACTTGTTGATAAGATCTTCTTCTTCTTTTTTTTTTCAAGATCTTCTTTAGTAAAAAGCAAAGTCTATAGCACAATGATTCTCTATTACACTGTTTCCTTCCTGAGGCAGACACCAGGTCATTCTAAGGCATATCCCTGATATAATCACTTTCAACTATTTGGGGTGTCATCCCTGAGGATCTAGAGGAAAATGAGAACATGGTCATCAGCAAGGACCAGGGAAGAGAAATGTTGCCCAAATATACAAAGAAATTCCATAACTGACCCTTTCACCAATAGCCTGTTCATGTAGGAAGAAAATTTCAGCTAGTTAACCTTCTCCTTTTATGGATGAAGACTGGGGAGTCCAGAAGAAGGAAGTGAATTGCCTAAGGAGCCATCTGGGAGGTGTTCTGACTCTGCCCTGCCTTGTTGCTACAGCACATATCATTTTGGCACATATGACTTTGATTTTTCTTCAGATTTCTGTCTTCCTCTGGGTATCTTACTATTGCAAACACTACACAGTGACACTGTGATACTCTCAGTCTTTTCAGTTAAAGCAGGGTGTCCCCTTGGCTGTTGTGGGGGCCAGGAGGAAGCTCTAGGTGAAACGGATGCCCAGGGAGGTAGCTCCTGGTCTGCTCTCTGGAGAATCACCTCTGTGTGCTTCCTCCCTGCCCTGGCCTGAGGAATGCCCTACTGCTAAGTGACTTTGCTGCCAGAGCTCCCCAGGAATTGACCCTGAAGAGCACCCCTGAAGAACATGGACATTAAAAGTCACCCTAGCCAGTTGTGTGCACTTAGACTAACTTTTCCATGCTTCATTTTTTTTGTATGTAAAATGAGGATAATATTAAGGTTTTGTAAAAAATAAGTGACATCATGCATGAAAGCACCTACCTTCATATGACAGACTTTAATAAAAGTTCATTCTTTGCCTTCTCCTTTTACCTCTGTTCTTGAATATTGGTCATGCCATGGTTGGGTTAGACCAGCTAACTTTTTCCACATAGGAGAAAAGTCAACCTAAATAATGGTTTTTAACCACAAGTGCATCCACATACACCCAGCATAGAATCACAAACAGCCCAGAGAAGAGCGAATGTTGATGGTGGAGACAGTTCTTAGAGTCTCCTCCCATCTTCTTCCAGAATGACCTAGAATATGACCCTACATGGGGCTGCTACTCAACTGTCCATAAGGCAGAGAACATCAGAGTAACTGGTTAGAAATATGTTGCCTTTCAAACCAGGGCTCAATCTCAAACCGTATCACCAGGTTCACCAACCCCCAAATGGGGAGTTGCCGAGTACTGGCAAGAAAACCAGAGAGTGCAGTTCAGGAGTGAGATTGGTCCCATGGGGTGCAGCCCACAGAGAGAAAATGGAGGGAGGAAAACAATGAAGGTAAAAGTCACTGTGGTTTCCTTCTGTGGTCCCTTTTCTTCCCGGCAGCCAGTGGCGCCCCTTCAAACAATAAACTAAGTGTGAAACGTGAACTGCAGCAGGAAGCAGACGTCTTATGCGCATATCACAAAGCAGACACAACGTGGTAGCAGACACATATGTGTTGTTAGTCAACTGTTTATTTTCTTGTTCTTTCTCCCCAACAACAAGGTGAATGCCTAAGGGTGAAGATAATGACGCAGATATGTCCACACCGACTTTGATTTTACAGTCTGGTTTAACGAGAAGAGCAAGGCTTTGGAAAGAGTCTTGGCCTCAAACCTCAGCTATGCTACCTACAAACTGTGTGGCTTTGGGCAAGTCATGTAAGTTCAGCTTCCTCATCCATAAACAACTGTTTGGAGGATTAAATAAGATGATGCATGAAACTGCTTGGTGCTATGCCTGGCACCTTAACAGCCTGACCATAGATGTTGGTTCTCCTTTTGTAACACCTACAGCATGTCTCTCAACATTTCTTTCATCACTGCCCCCCATAAACAGAGGTTTTAGACCTACTCTCATGAAATTTTAATACCAGAGATATACTATGTATCTGTTTATATGTACTATGGTTATCTGTCCTTTATACATTAAAGAAAAAGATGATTTTTTTTTTGCCCCCAGTGACCAATTTTACCCACTTGGGGGGGAGAATATTGCCTCCATTGAGAACATATGACCTGTAGTAGCGTAGACCCCCTGCTGCTAGTCAGTAGCTGACAACGACACCACATCTGCTGGCCCCACATGGCATCTCCCAGAGGCTAATATGAGGCACAGCCTCTGGAAGACGTTTGTAAAGCCAAGGGAACTGGATTTCAGAGGCACTATTTAGACCACAGAAGGCAAATCTGTTGAACTTTGTGTCAGTAAGAAGCTGTGACATTCTCACAAAGGATTGATCAGCTATATTTGTGAGTTAGATCAACTCAGAAAACAAATCAATGGATTAGACAGAACCTACATAGTTCTCTTCATGAGTGAGATTAGGTGGGATCCCTGGGTGGCGCAGCGGTTTGGCGCCTGCCTTTGGCCCAGGGCGCGATCCTGGAGACCCGGGATCGAATCCCACATCGGGCTCTCGGTGCATGGAGCCTGCTTCTCCCTCTGCCTATGTCTCTGCCTCTCCCTCTTTCTCTCTCTGTGACTATCATAAATAAATTTAAAAAATTTAAAAAAAAAAAAAAGAGTGAGATTAGGTAGTTTTTAAACCAGGACATTTTTTCCCTATATTTCTCTCCTTTCCTTCAAGCTCTACTCAAGCGGTGAGCCAACTCTGTGGTTTTGCCTCAACGTTTATGACACTGATCATATTATTCTCATTTGGCCTTCTTTCCAAGAAGCTTAATCCACTGAAATGGCTACAGTTTGAGAAAAGAGGGATATTTTCTACCTGAGCCAATGCTGGAAGTACTGAAGGAGTCTGTAGCTCCAGGAGCCACTGTCCGGGAGACAGTCCATGGCTGCGCTGTCCAGGTGTGGTGCAGCAGGGCAATGGGATCTGGGCTTGGTGTGTCTAGCTCCCCGAAGGGGGCTGCCACACAAGCGACTCAGCAGAAGAGAAGAACTCACAGGCTGGGTAAACTGAAATGGAGGACATAGAATGCAAGAGTGGTTGAAGTTGAACCTTCTGCCAGCCCGATGGAACCTCAGATTTGAGGTTAAGTGTTTTAAAAATGCATCATATCTAGCGCAGCTGAACTGAGGTTCATACTCGTTACCTATACAGGCTATTTAACATGGTCCTTTCTGCATCGTGGGTGTGCTCTACCCTCCTCCTCGTCATCATTGTTACTATTCATACATTTCAAATATAATTTTCTCAATGTTTTATCTAACTTTTCCAGGAAGTGCATACATTTTATAAATTACCAATGGTCATGGACCCTTTTTCAGCCTCAGAGAACACAAGGGGAGTATGATGAAGCAGTCAATAAATAGGTGTTTGATTTTAAAGGAATTGAAACAAAAATATAGAGGGGACCTCCCTGGACCTAGCATAGGCATGTGCTCACATTTCTGCAGCAAGCAGTTTCTTTTCTATGCCTGTCCCTAAATCAGCAAAATACTTATGAAATATTGAAATGCCTGCCCATCCCAATTCCTGAGCCATTTCCAACCAAAAACATTAGACTCCTCAGAAGCCTTTCTCACTCTCAGCTGCCTTTCCACAAATTTTTCAATCAGGTATTGTTTAACGACTCCTTAAAGAGCTACTAATCTCATGGACATTTTCATTGCCATAGAGCACTCTAAAAGACATAAAGAACTTCAAAATATTGACCTAAGACTCTCCACCAGAAAAATGTGCAGTCATAACTAGTCTTTACTGGAAGACATGCAATCAGCACTACTAGTTTGCGAGGGAGATCATTTTTGAGCTAGTGCTCTTCCACTGGGATATGCCAGGCTCTTGACCAAAGTAAACTGTATGGGGCCCAGCTGGAGAATCACATGGGCCCATAGAGAGGAGGACAAGTAGGACATCTAGGGAAGGGAAAGCAAAAAGAAGGAAGTACACACATAAACACACACGGGCACCCACACACGAGTGGGAACCGAATGAAGCCACCTGGGCATGGCTTTACCAAATTGGAAGTGGAATACTCTGTGCAGGATGGCTACCTAACATATCCCAGACGAATACAGATAAAGGAGAGAGGCTCTTCCTTAGAACCAAGAACATTCATGAACTCAAGTTTCACATCTCAGTTTCACTATGAATAACAAGCTCTTGGGATTTCCTGCCTAAGGTGGCCCTAGAAAGATCCACTCTGTGGAGACAGCAAGGAACTTCCTCCTTTCTACCACCAACTCCATCAGATGATTAATAAGCCCTGCAAGGAAGCATGAATCATGCTTAGAATTCATTTTACAAATGGAAAATATCTCATAGTGAGTGACAATAATATCTAAATAACTGTGTTTTAGGCATAAATCGTTCACACAGAGAACTCCCTGTGTGTTTAGTCACATCCTTGACAGCTTTTAAGTCTTTTTTTTTTTAAATTTTTTATGATAGTCACACAGAGAGAGAGAGAGAGAGAGGCAGAGACACAGGCAGAGGGAGAAGCAGGCTCCATGCACCGGGAGCCCGATGTGGGATTCGATCCCGGGTCTCCAGGATCGCGCCCTCGGCCAAAGGCAGGCGCCAAACCGCTGCGCCACCCAGGGATCCCCTTGACAGCTTTTAGAAAGACTTTGATCCTGCTTTTAATCAGTCCTGGGGCAGCTGGTCTTCCAGGGCTCATGCACAGGTGTTTTGTGGCAACACAGTTCCCATGACACCCGCATCTTTGCTTCAAGCCCCACCCCACCCCCCACCTCCCCTGCCGCAAGCCTCTCGCAGGCTCTGTGTTCCTTGCTTCTGCACTTGGGACTGAGCGGATTGTTCTCATTCTGACTTCTTTCTCTCATACACAGAAGGAAGCTGTTTTCCTTGCTCATATCGTATTGTTAAAAAACACTCCCAAATATGTCTCTTTGGCACAAAAATTGTTTTGAGCTGAAGACAATTGAGAAACAGTAAAAGCAGAGAAAGCTCCCCTCCCCCTTTCTGCCAGAGGCAAGATACAAGTTCTCCTGTTACCAGAGTCAGACTGGAGGACTCCAGGAACACACCTCACTCCACTCATTTGCACCATGGTTTACCCTCTCTGTGTTTGCTGCCCCTGGAAGCCTGAATCTGCTTTCCTTTGTCTTGTTAGGTCTCTGCAAACATACTGCTTTTTGTGCAAGATGGACTATGAACTGGAATTCTGAGCCGCCATTCTGAGTTACTTTTTTTTTTTTTTTTTTTTTTTAGGGTTTTTCTGCATGATGTGGGCTGCATGCAGCTCACGGTCTTTCTCTCGTTAAACTGTCTTTTTGTTAAAGAGCTCCGTCTGAAAACCCAGGGTGGGTGGAGGTACAGTTTTGCTCCCTTACACCACTAACGTGCGTTTACTAAGTTTGTTTCCTTCCAACTTCTAAGCCCCTTCATTGATGCCAGATCCATGTTGAATCTGCACAAATAAGGTGCTTGACACAGAGACCTTGATTTATGGGCTTTCTATGTCCTATTTCTGAACATAATTAATTTAGTGGCTACTGGAATTATACATTGAGAATGAGAATGGGCACCTGATAAAAATAAGCAAATGTTTTTCTTTTTATCACAATAAAAGTTTAATCTTTTTCTCTGATTATATAATAATGCATATCACTCATAATGTATTTGAACTACAAGAACTATAAGGAAAAGAGTAAGGGATCAACTTTGTAAAAGTTGAAGAACAGAGTATCAATGAATATTTCATTCATCAGATGACCACCACCATGGTCATTATTCCTCTCTGCCTCTCTTCATCCATAAATACACATTCAACTAATTTTACAGAAATGAGTTCTTATCATGCACGCAATTTATGTCATGGACACCTTCCTTTTTCAACACAGGGGTCTCGTTGCTGTTTGTTAGTCCATTTGTCTGACATGCAGCCCCCTCTTGTCTTCTTCCTCCAATGAATAACTCCCCCTATCCTGCTCTCTGGTTCCTCTTCATTAACAATCTAGATATAGGGGAACCTGGGTGGCTCAGTGGTTCAGTATCTGCTCAGGGAGTGATCCTGGGTCCTGGGAACCACTGATCACTGCTCAGGGAATGATTTTTGGGGTCCTGGGGTGGAGTCCCTCATCGGGCTCCTCTCAGGGAGCCTGCTTATCCCTCTGCCTGTGTCTCTCATGAATAAATTTTTTACAAAAATCTAGATAGCCTTCTACATTTTTCTTTCTTGCTCATATTGTATTGTTAAAAAACAAAATTCAATCGACTAAATTTGAAGATCTAATTGGTTTTATTAAACGATTCGTGAATCAGGCAGCATCCCATCTAGCATGTAGAGGGGAGCTCTGTCAAATTGAAGAACAGGAAAGTTTTTTTTACGGCGGAGAAGGAGTTGGAAAAAGGAAATTATTAGCAAAGAATGCATTGTTTTAGGCAAGGCTGCCCTTCTGAAGGGACAGGAAGGGTCTCAGAGCAGATTACCTACTAGTATTGACCAGAACATTCCAGGTTGGCTGGTTAGAGATTACATTCCTGGGGGAGGTGAAACTGTAATTAAGTTAGATATTAAGTCTTGGTTTACTAAGTGACGCCTTAATGTACAGGCTACCGTGGGCCTCTGGTTTTCTTTTAAACAGTACACACACATACTCACACTCATGTAAGGGGGAAAGAAGTTTGTCATGATTTTGTCTATGAAATGGAATTATATTACATATATTTCTCTGATTCCTTCTTTTCTCACTAATGATAGCCACATAGAAAAACCCCCAAGTCATCCAATATGGATTCAACCTTTTCTCATTTAAAAATCTCATTATTCCAGAGTTTAGCTAGAGCAAAATTTTCAAGGCTTTCCTAGTAAGGATGGCTATGTGCTCTGTTTCCAGATTTCACCTCTGTGACAATGGAAGGGAATCTTAAGTCCACACTACCATAGTACTTTTTTCCCCTCATCGTTGCAGATTCATTAAAGAGATTTTATGTTCTACTCTGTACCACCATTTAGTGACTTGTGGAATGGTGGCTCAGAACTTTTTGGAGATTATGAATGTCTTTGAAGATGTCATAAAGGTGATAAATCTCTCTCGAAAAATGTGTTTATATTTTTTAAAAATTGCTTATAGTTTTAGTGGTCTTAGACCCAATTTCAAGAATTCTTGAAATTGAGAAAAACCATGCACAGCAAAGATGCTCCTGTCATGGTCATAATCATCCCCTAAATCTCCAGACCTCTTCCCTTGTGATGGTGACCGGTAACAGATGATAGACTCAGCACAGAATGGGCGGGCAGGCAGTGGAGAAGGGAGCACCCACACCCTTCTCTGTAGAAGTGCAAAGTACTTTACAGGCCACTAGATAAATGTCCCTGCACATCCTGACTTGTTGGAGCTTGGAGACTTCTAGCAGGTGATTGCTGCCTTCCATGCAACCTTATCACTTACATGTAAGTCCATTTAGTCTCATAAATTTGCCACTTGCCATTGCTCATGTTGTCTCAGTTCTCATTCTTATAGAGTGGATGTGTTTAGTAATGATTCCTTAGAACCAAATTTTTGAATGACATGTAGGGGATGATGACAGGCCACCCTGAGGTTGGCCACTTTGGCATGGAGATTTTTTTCAGTTGAAAATAATCAGGGCCCAAAAGACTTGGAAAGAAACTTTGACCTTCCCCTAACTGCCTAAAAGAATTTAGAGGGCCTGCTCCAGGAAGAGAGAGAACTGCATTATGATATGAACAGGTTACAATGGACAGGGAGGAACCCAGCAATGCCTGTTTGTTCAAAGTCCTCTCTTTGTCCCATTGTTTCTGAGTGCCCAGCAAACATCTGTTACTAAACATGTACTGTTTGTCGCCTTCTTGTGAATTTCATTCCTCCCCTTTGAAGACCCTACCCCCTACTTGCTTCTGCCTTTCCAGGATGACATTTACATTTCATTGCCCCTGACTCCCTCTAGAATCTCATGTCTATGGGGATTCCCCACACTTATGAAATTAAATTTTATTTTCTCCTATTAATCTGTCTCACGTCAATCTGATTATTATTCTAATTAGAAGAACCTGAAAGGGCAAAGTAAATTTTTCCTCCCCGACAGATGCATGCAAACTGAATTCCCTACACCATTTATTCTTGCCTGTTGACCAGAGTTCTAATGGCAAAAATCAGGCCCAAACTCCAGCCAAGAGCTGCCTCCACTCCCCTGTCCCCACCTACACAAGACAGGAGGAACAGTTGTATCATATGCTCAGACTGATGGGTGAGAGACCAGGAGAGCCTTCCTGAGTGCCAGCCCCTGTTTCTGTAGTGACAATATTAACAAATAGGCTGGAGATGCTGTGGTTAGGGAATTGGACTCCATGTGTCATCTCTCCTGTGTCTGTTTCCCCTTCCTCATGTGTTCTTAAAGAGATTGAGGCCACAGCCGAAGACTGTAAGGCACTGGGGATAGACAGGGTTAGGTGTTCTAGGCCAAGGCTGAAACCTTACCACTCAATGATACATATGGTATCACCTTTGGAGTATCTTTTGTATTTTAGAAATATGTAATTTTAAATAACAAACTTCTGGGGTGCCTGGGTGGCTCTGTTGGTTAAGCATCTGCCTTTGGCTCAGGTCATGATCCCAAGGTCCTGGGATCGAGTCCTATGTCAGGCTCCCTGCTCAGCAGGGACTCTGCTTCTCCCTCTCCACTCTGCCTGTGCTCCCTGTCACTATCTCTATCTCTCCGTCTCTCATATAAATAAATAAAAATATTTAAAACAAATCTCTCTGTTTAAGTCACAGATTGATGGGATCAATCATTACTTTACATTGAAGTGATGGGAAGGAAAAATTCTTCCTCTGACTTTCGAGCTCTTCCAGCTGGACTAAGAAATACATTTACATGAGACAAATTAACAGGAGAAAAACCCCCATGGTTTACTACGTGCCCACAGAGGTCGTGTTAAGATATTGAGACCTGAAGAAATGACCAAGGCAGGCAATTGTTATACTTTGGAGGCAGAGAGCCGGTAAATCTGTGGGGCATTGACAGGACAAAGAGAACATAGCTTTGGCAGCTTCAGTTACTAAGGAGTTGTGAACAGACTTTGGGCTGGCATAGCACATCAGCAAAGAGTACGAGGGTGGTTGACACGGCCTTCTTGGCTCTGAATTTCCCACGTGTGGTGACAGGGACGTGTCTTTACCTCCTGGCACAGGGAGGGCACTTTTCACCTGGATGTTTATCTCTTGCTTTCAGGGGGACAGAGGACAGTCTCAGTGGCCTTCCTGCCCAGGCTGTCTCTTGAGTAACTTTTATTTTAAATAATTGATATGCCCCAGTGGCACATTTTGGGGCCTTGGCCCCTACATAAGAAATACATAAAGGAAAATAGAAGCTGCATGGGTCTAAGGTGGCAGAATATTTATGGAAACCACAACCTCCTCATCCCAAAGAGATGAGGTATCAGTGGGGGAACACTGAACCCATTATGCATGATGAGCAAGTGTCACTCATCAATCTGCAGCCTCAGGCCAGGGCTATATGTGATGTCAAGAAGCCACCACAGAGCAGAGAGGATGAAGGCCCAGGATGGGACCCCAAGGAAGGAAGGGAATAACCAAGGAAAGTTTTAGAGCTAATGATTATGCAAATTCTATTGCTAGGTGAACCTCGATCAGGTTACCTCAGGCACCAAGTGTAGGAGAATGGAAAATTCAGGGAAAACCATTTTAAGAAAAGCAAGTTAATGTCACAGGCTGCTGACAGCAGAATATCCCAATTCCCCAAAACCCCATGTCAGAAGATGACAAACTTGAAAATAGTCATTGATTTAATTTTAATGAGTCAACCAAGTATTCCTGTAAAACTGGTACCAAAAAGGGACCCCAAATTCCCTGCTATACTCATACCATGGGAAAATCCACTGTTTTGATACATCCTATTGCTGTTTTTTTACCTACGCCTCCTATTTTTCTGTGGGGATAATCTGCACAGTGAGCAAATACTGTAATTTCAGCTTTCCTTGTTGTCGTTGGCACTCCAGCTGCCGTGTCTGGCTGGATTTCAGTTATGACAGGGATCCCTTCACATTTTCCTTGTTACTCATGATGCCAGTGCCTGGTTGGCCCTGTTCCTCCTGGTGCCTCTCCTGCTTTCCAGCCTTTAGCATTATTTGTCCTAGTAGCATCTCCCTTTGACTTCACTGGGAGCTCAGACCTGGGAAAGTCTGTGAAGGTGTTAAAAAGGGAGAAAGTAAGGACCAAACATTGGTGTGGGCACTCTGTATGTCAAGCACTGGACCAGATGCCATTAACACATCACCTTGTTCAAGCACATAATGGCTCTGAGACTTTGATGGTATGCCCACTTTGCAGATGAGTTCCATGAAGCTCAGAGAGTTTGAATAATCTGCGAGTGGCCAACCAGCTAGTGAAGGAGGTGGAACCAAAATGTGGTATATCCACATTCACTGATTCCAGCGTCAGAAGCCGGGAAAGCACTCCTCACAGCCAACTCAATGTCCTATCAAAGGCAACAATCATTCTCCTTGTTAGAGAAACAGAAGGATTTTCCTGGTTTGTTTTGTTCTTGTCTTTTTAGAAGACGCTGTATTTGGAGCCCTTCTGCTTTTATTTATTTATTATTTATTTATTTATTTATGATAGTCACACAGAGAGAGAGAGAGAGAGAGAGAGAGGCAGAGACACAGGCAGAGGGAGAAGCAGGTTCCATGCACCGGGAGTCCGACGTGGGATTCAATCCCAGGTCTCCAGGATTGCACCCTGGGCCAAAGGCAGGCGCCAAACCGCTGCGCCACCCAGGGATCCTGCCCTTCTGCTTTTAAATAAAAAATTTGTATTGCTATATAATATATGCACAGAAAACTATCCAAATTATAAATCTCAAATTATTGATCTCAAAGTGTTTTCACAAAGTGAACACTTGTGTAACCATAACTGGGCCATTTTATTTATTGTTTTTTTTTTTTTTCTTCTTCAAGAGTTTCTTAAGTTTTCTGTGGTTTTTCTAGCTATTGACTATTAATGGAAATTTTTATTAGAGGATGTCTCTTCAGGGGAGATTAATTCCCAATTTTCATCATGAAGGAATTTGGCCTGCTCACATCTGGCACCAACCAAAAACTAGCCATTGCATAAGTAGGGTTTTTTATACCTCTGTCTGGAGCAACTGTCTTCTTTCTTCCCTGGCCAAAAAGACGCTGGCCTACAACTTGTGTGGCAGCTCTAAACATACATGCATGTGTTCAGAGAATTATGGGAAGACCTCTGCTCTTAGAAAATCCTGTAGAGGACCCCTTAACTCTCCCAATTGCTATCCCAGCTGAAATCTGCCTGTTCTCTCCACTGCCCCACATGCCACCACCAAAGCCGAAGCTTCAGGAGGGCCAGGGCTGTGTTCACTGATTGACCTGTTCCCCTGAAAATAAAGAGCTGCACTTTGGGGAGCATGGGTTCACGTAGAAACCCAGTAGTGTCCCACTGCAAGGTGAAAGCAAGGGGTTTTACGAGGAAAAAAAGGAAGCAACTACATGAGTTGGAGGAAAAGAAAGTGTTCTATGGGCGCTAATGAGCTATGCTACTATGTTCCATATCGATCGACTACTGATTCTACCTGCAGGAAGTCCACACCACCCGTCCTGTGATCAGAACATCTGTTCTCTCCCTGACTTCTCAGGAAATTGCTCAGAACAGTTGCCAATTTGCCAGCCCGGAGGTTAGGACACAGCTCAAACCAGGGTGGGTGAGGGGGCTCCTCTGCCGTGGCTGCTCGGGCTCTAGTTCTGAGGCTGTGGTGGGTCACCGCACCCCTCACCCCCGCAAGCAGACGAGTGCCTGGCGCAGAACGGGTGCTTGGTAAATATTTGATGAAGGAATAGATGAGAGCAGGACACTATTCATCCAATCTGAACATCTTCCATTTATTTAACAGTTCATTAACCTTTAGGTCAGCAGATAGTCACCCTCTGCTCTGCTCCCCACTTGCCGCCACCTGGAATCAATTTCCAGGTCCTGCTGCTGCACTTCCTAGTCATCATGTGCATCTTGGGGCTTCTTTCTCCCATCCCATTTGGTCCATATGCCTGTCACTTTGTACCTAGAGTTTGTTCATCTAATTGGTCTTCTAATTCCATTCCTCTATGCAAGACAAATTGTTGCTGGAAAGCTCCTACATTCTCCTTTTTACCATCCCCTTTCTCAAAAATTAATACATAAACTAAAAGGGGCTACCTCAGAATAAGAGGATTGCAAATGATTTTAACTTCCTTCTATATACACTGCCACATTTTCCAAATTTTCTAGAATAAAAATTTTAATTAGAAATTCCAATGTATATTGTTTTTTTAAAAAGATAATATTCTTTCAACCAATAATTCCACAAGTATTTACTGACTGTGTGCAAGGTATGGTTTTAGGTTCTAGGGACACAGTTCTTGCTGTCAGGGAGCTCGCAGTGTAACTGGGGAGACAGTAGAACATCCCAATCAACTGAGAAAGATGTGTCCTGGGGCAGCTACCCCTGGGGGCCCTAACAGGGATCAAGATGTGACTCTGTAGTCTTGGAGCCTGAGAAGGGGAAGCACACAGGAGAGACACACACCCTTCTCTCTGAGTCAGGAAAGGCTTCCCAGAGCTTAAGGGAGTCTTAAATGGGGTGAGAATATAAAGAAAACAGGGGGTGTGGAAGGTGAATAGGGAAGAGAACTGCAAAGCCCAAAAGAATGGAGCAGAGGTGTGTGTGTGTGCACATGTGTGCATGTACATGTTTGTGAGTGTGCATGTGTGCACACATGTGCATATGCATGAATGTGTTCACATGTGTGTTATGTATGCATGTGCCTGTTTGTGCATTCAAGTGTGTGCGTCTGTGTGCATGTGTGCACTGTGCATGTGCATCATGCATGCAGGTGTGCATGAATGTGTGTACAGGTGTGCATGTGTATGCATGTGTGTGTCTATGTGCATGTGTGCATGTGCGTGGGGCTGCGGAGGAAAGCAGGGGCCTGGATTATGCTATAGTTCTAGTTCAATCCTGAGGGCTCTAGGAGGACCTGAAGAATTTAAGCTGGGGCAAGACAGGGTTGAATTTCATTTAGAATGTCTTTCTGGCAGCTACACAGAGAATGCATGAGAGAAAGGCAAAGTTGTAGTCCAGTTTACCAAGGGCAGGTTTCTTGGTCAAAGTATGACAAAGACATCTATCTCCAGGATCTGGTCCTCCCTCCTTTTGCAGCCCACCCCCCGCCCCCAACCAGTGACCCACGCAGGGTATCAAACACTGTAGATGGATGATCTCCATCTGGGTGATGTGGGTGTGGCCAGCATCTTGTGATTTCCTGGGCGAAAAGCTGATTTTCCACCCTGGTGAGGCCCCATATTCTTCTTGGACGATCACTGTATTAGCTCAAAAATTATACTTTCTCTTCAAAGGCTAATTCCTTCGTGTACACCTAAGCTTTTGTCAGTTTTTTGTACTTCAATTTGAAACAATCTCAGATCCCTTTTTGCTGCTTTAATCCTCTTTTGCCTGAGTCAGAGGACAGCAGTGATGTGGACTGGGGTGGAAATCAGAGGTCTGGGATTGGAAAATGAAGGCTAACCATAAGGCCAGAAGCTCCCAAGTCAAAAGATGAGCTTCCAGAACTTCCTAGTGGTATAGGGGAGTTGTGGGGCAAATCTGGAATGCTGCCTCTCGAAGTGTGGTTCAGACCAGCGGCAGCAGCTTGACTTGGGAATTTGCTAGATGTGCAAGATTCTGGCTCCTTCCTCAGACCGCCTCGATGAGAAACCCTAGGGTAGGGTCCAGCAATGGTGCTCTGGGGACCACCACTCCGGAGTTTACAGGGGAGGATGGAGGATTCATGTGAAGATCTGAGTCTAGTTTCTTCTCCCTCTTTTCCCTTCATGCTCCACAGCCACAAAGATGAAACCAGATAAGAATCAGGTTTCAGAGAACTTCAAATGGCTGCATTCAAGGAGGTCCTATTTAAAAGCCCATTTAATAATAAAACCAAATGAAGTAATGACACATGCTACAACTTGGATGAGCATTGAAAAAATTATGCCAAGTAACAGAATACAATCATAGAAGACAAACTATTAAATGGTTCTATTTATACAAAATGTTCAGAATAGGCAAATCTGCAGAAATACAAAGTAAATGAGGGTTTAAGAGGAAATGGGGAGTGACTGCTAATTGGTACTGAATTTCTTCTGGGTGATGAAAATGTTCTGAAATTAGATTCTGGGGCTTGCACAACTCTGTAAATATACTAAAAGCTACCAGATAGTACACTTTAAAAGGGTGAATTTTATAATATGTAAACCATATCTCAATAAACAATAAAGACTATAGTGATGTTAGGAATTAGCAATAAGTCATTTAAGAATAAATAATACTTTACTAAAAAAAATAAATAAAAGCCCATTTAAAAAGAAAAGAAAAGGCTGCCGAGTCCCTATGATGTCCCAGCTACTTTTGAGGCACCAGAAATACAAAGATGAGTGCCAGCCTGCCGCGGAGGAGCCTGTGCACACCTGTGCGTGTGCATGAGCACGTGGGCATGTGTAAGCATTGGGAATGAGAGAGGATGGAAAGTTGTAGTCCAGTTTACCAAGGGCAGGTTTCTTGGCAATGAGCAATCAGCTGGAGACCGTCAGACAGCAGCGGGAAGGGGCACCCTTGTTGAGGGAGCAGCCTCGAGAAAGACACATGCCTTCCGCGTCAGTGCCGGACGCTTAGAGATACAGGAAGGCATTGCAGGAACCCAAGGAGGCAGGAGTTGGCTTTTTTTCTGGTGGCTCCATTGTGATTTCACAACCTGTATAGGAAAGAGGCATCTGCCTCCTGGTTACTCTCCATCTTAATCAAAGTGCTACATGGCACCCAACTTCATTTCCTGGGTGTCCTCCAAGGACTTCCCCATAGGGATTATACCCTTTGCTTCTTCCCAAACTCCCAGCCGCTCACAGGACAGTCTGCTACTACCCACACTTTCCCCAGGCCAGGCTGATCCCGGAAAGACGGCTTTCTGCTACTCAACATTTTCATGCTTGCTTTGTTCCAAACAATGAACGTGTTCCTTAGGAGGTTTCCAAAGAAGTATGTGATATCTGTTCTCACAAAATTCCAACCTGGTCATGAACATAAGGCCCCGACCAAAAATAAACATAATAACAACATAGACTGCATATGATTTATGGAAGAACTGTGGGATCCTGAAAGGCCATAGCTGGCCAGGGGCCAGCAGGCTGTGGGTCGCATCAGGTACACCTGCTGCCCTGGTACAGCCTAAGGCTAGGAATGTTTTCTCATTTTAAAATAGTCAAAAAATAGAAAGAAAAATAATACATCAAGACATCTGAAAATTATATGAAATTGGAGTTTCAGTGTTTATAAAGAAAAATTTATTGGAGCATACTCATATTCGTTCTGCTATATCTTGTCAACGGCTGATTTCTTGCAGCCAAGCAGAGCCAAGGAATCAGGAGAAACACCATACAGCCTGAAGAGTCTAACACACTTCCTTGTGTGCAAGAGAAACAATCCCTAAAACAGGGCAGCAGGCCCAGTGTGCTCAACCAACAGCAACACGACCCTCCCACTCATCAGCTTTCTCCATTTCTTGGCTCCCCAGCACTTTCAAGAAACCCTATGGCTTTGGTTGGAAAATGTTGCCACTATGGTCGCTCTGAGCAGAGGAAGATCGCCTGGGGCATCTAGAGATCCCTAGAAAAAAAAGAGCATTGAGCTGGGCTTTGAAAACCGGTAACGTTTAGAAAGAGTATCAAAGTGTAGTTTCCGAAAAATAAAAAACATGACTTGTATAAGGATCTATTCAACTAATTGATGAGAGAATGAGCAGGATGGTGAAACTAGTCCAAATAATATTTGAGAAACTGAGTGTGCACAAGCATTTGAGTAATTTGAGGCTACAAAACTAGTTAATGTCCTACAAGATGATAAAACCACAACCATTGGGGACAGAAATCACTGATATTGCTAATAGGCAAAAATTACAAATTAACATGGGGCTTCACTAAGTCTAGAGTTTCAATCAATAGTGAAAAAGGAGTCAAATAAAAACACATTCCCCTACATGATTAGATACTCCTTGGGTGGGCCAGTCACATGGT
This sequence comes from Canis lupus baileyi, assembly GCF_048164855.1. Classification (NCBI taxonomy): domain Eukaryota; kingdom Metazoa; phylum Chordata; class Mammalia; order Carnivora; family Canidae; genus Canis; species Canis lupus. Next base: position 60,234,166 of record NC_132840.1, read on the forward strand.
GCTCTACAGGACATTGAAAGGACATGTTGTCCTCTCCTTGCCCGAAGGACAAAGGGTAGAGAAAAGTATCCCTTTAAGGCCTTGTTCCCAGAAAATGTTGAGAGGTGAGAATGTACATGGGTTCTGGGCCCGTTTTGGAGGCTGGCCCCTCCCCAGGAGCTGGTGAGGCTCCAGCCCTGCATTCCTGTATAGAAGCAGCTGCCCTCTCCTTGATCATGCTTCCAACCTATGCTGTATATTTGACCTTCTCAACCAGAATTGTCCCAATTTCCAAGGGAATAAATATTAAGTTTCCCTTTACCCTTTGAAAAGCATTTATTTAAGAATTTTTATTTATTCATGAGAGAGAGAGAGGCAGAGACATAGGCAGAGGGAGAAGCAGGCTCCCTTAGGGAGACGGATGTGGGACTTGATCCCTGAACACCAGGATCATACCCTGAGCCGAAAGCAGAGCTTAACCGCTGAGCCATCTAGGCGTCCCTTTGAAAAGCATTTAAAGACCGAATGTCCAAAAACAACCCTAAAGAACCAAAGAAACGACAACATGAATTCATTTTTGTCCATCTTATAAAAAAATAATGGCATGTTATTACTTTTGATTTGCATTTTGCTGGCTACTAGAGAGACTCAGTATCTTTACATATACACTTTTCTGTGAATTTCCTTCCTAAAATTATAAGATTTTAGCTTTAATATTTCAATTTTTATTTTTATTTATTTTTTATTTATTTATTTTTTTGCAAACACATGAGGGTTTATTTATAAGCTCGAGCTTGGGTCCAAGTATACCCGACACAGCGGAGCAGGGACTTGGACCCCGAGGTGGGTTTCAGCTTAGTTTTTATAGGCTGGTCTAGGGGATCTTCAGAAGGGCTGGAGGAATTTCTCAAGTTCTGTTTACATTTTGATATGGGGCTTTCAAGGGCATTGAGCTCTGTTCTTATTCTAATAGGGGCTTCCTGCCCTTGGCTTGGGCTCTGTTCTCATTCTAATAGGGGCTTTCTAGGACGTTAAGCTGCAAGCTGTTTTCTTCCTGTAACTGAAGTAAGGTAAAGTTCAGCTCTTCTTCACAGGGGCCTGGGATGGCTGCACTTGTGATAACGCTGAACTCAAAGTGGAATGGCCTTAATTTTCTCGGCCTCCACATTTCCCCCTCTCAGAGGAACCTAAGGAAGGACCCAATCATGGGTCCAGGTTGCTCTCAGAGTGAGCCAGGGGGGATAATTAAACCAGGATTCTCACCAACCTTGTTGCTATTCTCGCTCCCATTTACATTCCAGCGAAGAAGCAACATCCTACGTTTAAGGCAGCACATAACCCCCCCACCCTTTGTTGTAAGAAGACTAAGTCTAATCCCCTTCTATTTTGAAGGACAACCTCGGACTAGGGAGTCTTGGAGGTGGGAGATAAGTGAGAACGGCGCAGTCTTAGCTTTAGGGGATTGTCCTTGTCTGGTTGGCTTTTCCATTCTGGAACAAAGTCCGTGAGAATGGCTGACCCAGACGTGGGTGTAGTGGGCCCAGGAGTAATCCCGTCGACCTGGAGAGTGGAGGGAGTGGTCAGGATCGCGGTGTAGGGTCCCTTCCAGCGAGGTTGAAGTGTCCGGTGTTGGTTACTTTCTTTCATCTTCCATATCTATAACAGCTCTTTCATATTTATAAAGGAAATGACTCTATCTATTATATTCATAGGAAATATTTTCTCCAGGCTGTCATTTTGACTCAGTTTACAGTGTCTTTTAACATTCCAGACATTTGAGGAAAAGTTTCCTAAGTGATAATATCTGCCCATCTTTTTCTTTAGGCTTTCAGATCTCCTATGTTGCTTAAGTGTATCTCCCATACTCTTAAAGTAATCAAGATATTCTCATAAACTGTCTTCTTATATCTTATCTTTTTTCTTACACATAAGTCTTTAATTGATCCCTAATTTAATTCTACATGTGTGAATAGGAAGCTAGTGTTTTTCTTCTCAGCCAGCTGTCCCAGAACTACTTTTCAAATGCACCATCATGCCCCCAATAGAATTAAAATGCTACCTTTGTCCTACATCAAGTTTTCTTGTAAACTCTCTCTTCTTAACTTTCATCTTGTTATAGATTAATTCCTAAACTCTTGTCAAAATCCTCTTTTTGAATACAGGCCAAAGTTTCTCCAGGTTCTTGTAACTGCATATGATTCAGCTGTTCACAGCTGTCTAGACGTGTTTGCTGAAAACAAGTGGCGCTGTTCCTGGAGCTCTGGGAACCGCGACACAGTTGTGCAGATGCCTGTCCAGACAATGCCACTGTGGTTTTCCTCTGCACATACATCTTCAAGTGGGCTCCTTCTACAGACTAATCCTTTCTAAGCATGATTCAATTAACAAGCAACGTGTTAAGGAAAGGAGATCAAACACCAAAATCTGGTTTACAGCTACAGCTACCAGGGGGTGCTCTTTCAATGTGAAAACTGTGCCAGGATACATTCATTCAAACACTTTTCATTCAATACTGAGCACCCGCTATGTGACAGCTACATTCCAGACACTGAAGGTATATAACAGTAAACAAAATAGACAAAAATCTTTACCCTTGTGGGGTGAGATGGAAGAGATGGGTAACATGTGGTAAAGTATGCAAATCATAAGCATACAGCACAGTTAACATTTACACATGTATCTACCTGTGTAACTGCCACCCACATCAGGAGAGAATATGTCCAGCTCCCCACCCCAGGCTTCCTTGTTCTCCTTCCCTCCAATGGTAAGAACACTTCAAATGTAACTACTATCTAATGACTATCAATAAATATTTGTTTTGCCAGTTCCTGAACCTTATATAAATAGAATCATAATGTGTACTGTCTTGTGTCTGGCTTCCTTCACTCCTGTTGTTGCATCCAAGTGAAATTTATTCTTTATGTTGTGTGGTATCCCATATTATGAAAATGTCACTATTTTTTATCCATTCTGGATATTTCATTATTTCCATTTTGGGGAAATTGGGAATAAAGTTGGTATGAACATTCTTATAGTGTTCTTATAATGGATTTGGCTGGTTCAATTGCACACACAGTATATTTATATATAGTAAATTATATATATATAATATATATGATATATATCATGTATGTGTATATATCGTGTCTGTTATATATAATATACTGTCTTGGTGTCTTTCATCATTCTAAGCCTCAAAAATTTTGTGTGTGTGATGGTATCTGTCCATCTTTTCTCTTAGCTTTTAGATTTCCTGTGTTGTTCATAAATCTATGTATGTTTATATAGAATATATACATATATTTATATATCAAAGAATTCATATACAAAGTATATTTTAAAACTACTGATCAATAAGAAAATGATAAACATTTCAATTTTTTTAAAAATAGGCTAAAAACTAGGACACTTCACAAAATAGAGACTATTCCAATAGTCAATAAGCACATGAAAACACACTAATTGGGAAAGGTACATTAAAATCACAGTGAAGGATCCCTGGATGGCTCAGCGGTTTAGTGCCTGCCTTTGGCCCAGGGTGTGATCCTGGAGTCCTGGGATCGAATCCCACATCAGACTCTCTGTATGGACCCTGCTTCTCCCTCTGCCTGTGTCTCTGCCTCTCTCTCTCTGTGTGTCTCTCATGAATAAATAAAATCTTTAAAAAAATAAAATAAAATCACAGTGAAATACCAGCACTCCAAGCTACCAGAATGGCTAAAATTAAAATGACCCAATATATTTCCCAAAGCAATCTACAGATTTAATGCAATCCTTATCATAACACCAATGGAATTTTTAAAACAGAGCTGGAAAAAACTATTGTAAAATTTGTTTGGAGCCACAAAAGGCCTTGGATAACCACAGCAATCTTGAAAAAGAAAAACAAAACTGAAGGCATCACAATTCCAGATTTCAAGTTATATTACAAAGTTGTAGTAATCAAAACAATATGGTATTGGCATCAAAATAAACACATAGATCAATAGAATAGAACAGAAACACAGAAATAAACCCATATTTATATGGTCAATTATTTTTGATGAAGCAGGAAAGAATACACAATGAGAAAAAGACAGTTTCTTCAATCAATGGTGTTGGGAAAACTGGACAGCAACATGCAAAAAAATGAAACTGGACCACTTACACCATACACAAAAATAACTCAGAATGGATTAAACACCTAGATGTGAGACCTTAAACCATAAAAATCCTAGAAGAGAGTACCAGCAGCAAATTCTCTGATATTATCTTTAGTGATGTTTTTCCAGATCTGTCTCTCCTGAGGCAAAGGAAATAAAAGCAAAAATGAACTATTGGGACTTCATCAAGATAAAAAGTTTCTGCAGAGTGAAGGAAACAATGAACAAAACTACAAGGCAACCTATGGAATGGGAAAAGATATTTGCAAATGACATATGTATAAAGGGTTAGTATCCAAAATTTATAAAGAACTTATCAAGCTCAACATCCAAAAAATAAAAAACTCAGTCAAGAAATGGGCAGAAGACATGAACAGACATTTCTCCAAAGAGACAGACACATGGTCAATAGAAACATGAAAACATGCTCCACATCACTTGTAATCAGGTAAACACAAATCAAAACCACAATGAGAAATCACTTTACACCTCTTAAAATGGCTAAAATTAACAAGTCAGGAAATAACAGGTGTTGGCAAGGATGTGGAAAAAGGGAGCTCTCTTACACTGTTGGTGGGGATGCAAAGTGGCACAACCACTCTGGAAAACAGTGTGGAGTTTCCTCAAAAAGTTAAAAATAGAACTATACTATGACCCAGCAATTGTATTACTAGGTATTTACCCAAAAGGTACAAACATAGTGATTCGAAAAGGCACCTGCACCCCAATGTTCACAGCAGCAATGTCCACAATAGCCAAACTACGGAAAGAGCCCAGATGTCCATCGACAGATGAATGGATAAAGAAGATGTGGTCTATATATACAATGGAATATTACTCAGCCATTGGAAAGGATGAAATCTTGCCATTTGCAATGATGTGGATGGAACTAGAGGATATTATGCTAAGGGAAATAAGTTAGCCAGGGAAAGGCAATTATCATATGATTTCAGTAATATGTGGAATTTAAGAAACACACAGATGAATATAGAGGAAGGGAAGGAAAAATAGAATAAAAACAGAAAGGGAGACAAACCATAAGAGACTCAACTCTGGGAAACAAACCGAGGGTCACTGGAAAGGAGGGAGGTGGGGGAGAGGGTTACTGGGGGATGGGCATGAGGGAAGGCACATAATGTAATGACCATTGGGTGTTATATGCAACTGATGAATCACTGAACCCTACCCCTGAAACTAACGATACACTATATGTTACCTAAATTGAATTTAAATAAAAATTTTAAACAAAGATAGCACAATTAATTAATTTAAAAAATCAAAATTAGAAAAAAACTTTTGAGTAATTTTCAATCAAGTATGTATTACCCTGGAGCAATGAGTCAACTTCTAGTTCAAACAGAAAACTTTTGGATCCATGGGACATGGAGAATATCAGTGATATCTGTAACATTTTCTTTCTATAATAAACACAATTAATATCTATTATAAAAATAAAATCATATAACAAATGTAACAAATTATTACAATATACATTAGAGATATACACCATAATACATGTTATATATAAGTACATAATAAATTATTTTTTAGAAAAAAAAACAAACAAACAGCTTGAAGCAAATACCACAAACCCAGGGTATGGAGCAGCACACTCACCACAGATGATGTTTGCAGAACATCAATTGAAGTTTGCCTTTTATGACAGTGGGTCATGGGTGGTGGAGGGAGGGAAAGGTCCCGTGACTGGGTAAGGGGTCCCAAGATGAGTAGGTCAAGACTGCAGAGCCGAGGCTGAAACCAGAAGCTACCTCCAAGAAATACAAGAACTGGAGAGGCAAGAGGAAAATGAACTGCAGGACTACAAGCCTCAGGCTGTAGAGGAAAGCAGATAGACTAAGGTAGGAACAGCTGAGATGAGATTCCTTCCACCCAAATTCCACTCTCAGGTAGTTCTTGAGCAATCAGTTAGCCAAGGAGAGAGTTTGAGAGCATGAAAATGGCTGTAACATGTGATTAAATAAGTCAACATTTATAAAGTCTAGTTCATGTTAGGCACTTCTAGGCTCTATTAACCATGAACAACAGAAATGAGTAATGTAATTGGATTGGGGGGAGAAGCGTAAAATTTCAAAAAAACCACTCTCCTTAGCATTTTAAGTGTCTCAAGTGTTGATTAGAACTAACACAAGCTATCATGAATCAGTCAAGATTATTGGGTGAAAAGAACCAATGAGAATATTTTGGGTTGGGATCCCTGGGTGGCACAGCGGTTTAGCGCCTGCCTTTGGCCTGGGGCGGGATCCTGGAGACTTAGGATCGAATCCCACGTCGGGCTTCCGGTGCGTGGAGCCTGCTTCTTCCTGTGCCTGTGTCTCTGCCTCTCTCTCTCTCTCTCTGTGTGACTATCATAAATAAATAAAAATTAAAAAAAAAAAAGAATATTTTGGGTAATGACACTCAGACGATGGAAAGTTGCCATTTATTTAGCTCATGGGAAGCTCACTTCACGTGTGCTGGATTATTATTATCCCTTGTACAGGTGAGAGTAATGAGGCTCAGATGAAAAACATACAACTACTAGCTGGCAAAACCAAGGTTCAAAAACAGGATCTGACTTGAAGGCCTAGTTTTCTTCACTATTTTGACAGTGGCCTATCAAAGAAGAAAATTTTACTCATTTATTCAAAGAAATGTTAACAAATGTCTACTACATATCAGACATTTTTTTCAGGCACTGAGAATGCAGTGATATATATATAGGATGCAACTTACTTTTTATTTAGAAATTTCCATCGCTATATGATGGCTTCCTCACTGTCCTGAAAAATACAGAGTCTGGCTGGAATCAATCTTGAGAAGAGAGAGAAAATACAGTAAAAGTAAGCATAGCCCATATGTCAATAAAATTTTATCCAGGCAATGTTATTTTCTAAATGGAATTTAATGATAGATATATAAACTGTTGAGTACTGAAATAATATGTAGGAGCAGTTTAGGCCATACTGTTGATTTAAAAAACTTTGTTACATTAATTTTTTAATGAATTTATTTTTAGTCAGCTTTACTGATGTATAACTTACATAAAATAAGATATATATTTTGGTGAGTTTTGGCAAATGTATACAAGCAACCACCACAAGCAGGACATAAATCATTTGTTAGTAATGTCAGCAGGATGGCAGAATGGGGATCCTTCCCCATCTGAACATACTGATTCAATAATGCATGGACCTATTCCATTTGTGAGAAATCCAGAAATCAGGTAAGTGGCTCCTGCATCCCAGGTGAGTGCAAAATTAGCCTAATCAAAGCCAGTAGCAAAATTGTGACATGTACTCACCATAGCACCTCCTTCTGGATCAGCGCAATGGATAAGGAGAAAATGCCCAGCTCCCAGCCTCTCCCTAGGGAGAAAAAGAGAAGACTGGACACAACACCCACATTCAGGCTTTCCAGGGAGCTGCCCCAGGAACTGCCTTGTTCTACACTAAGTCTGATGGGAAATGGCATCATTTCAGGGGGCACCGAGAACAAAGGCTATGGTTAGGCGCACTCACCATGCCACCTCCCTCCAGCTCAGTGCAGAGTGAGTGGAAGAAAACATCCAACTCCTAGTTTCACTTTGGAAAGTGGAAGTGTTGGCGCATGTGTCTGATCTTCCCAAGGGACTGGCTTTTCCTCACTTGTCTCAGAGCACAGACAGGACCCAGCACATGGACCCATAGGAATCTCTAAGAAAAAGGATAGCTCGGCAGTATGTTGCTGCTTCAGAAGATACATGGTAGAATGAACAGAGATTCCCTTTTCAGGAGAAAGAGAAGAGTGGAGTCTAAGTCCAACATTCTGACTTTTCAGGGCACTGCCCAAGGGACTAGTGTTTGTCTTGCCTGAAACCATGGAGCTTGGCATACTCTAGAAGCCTTGGCACCACTGGAAAGAAAGGAGCTGGTTCAAGAGAACCTGCACCTATAGACAGATGCCCCAGGAAGTAAAAGATTGCAAGCTCAAAAACAAAACAAAACAAAACAAAAAAACACCTGGCAAATCCATCCAGTTCAGAATTACCATGAAGCTGAGAATACATATCACAGAAAAGGTTTGAGAGGTCTTCAGGTTGAAACAGAAGGGTGCTAAAAGCACCACCAAAGCACATGAAAAGTGGAAAGCTCATTGGTAGAGGCCAATATATAGACAAACACAAAATACTGAAATGCTGCACAAGTGGTATGTACATCACTTCTAATGCTGTTAGAGGAGTTAAAACAAAAATGAGGGATCCCTGGGTGGCGCAGTGGTTTGGCGCCTGCCTTTGGCCCAGGGCGCGATCCTGGAGACCCGGGATCGAATCCCACGTCGGGCTCCCGGTGCATGGAGCCTGCTTCTCCCTCTGCCTGTGTCTCTGCCTCTCTCTCTCTCTCTCTGTGACTATCATAAATAAATAAAAAAAAAAAAGAAAATAACTTTAACTATAAAAATACGTTAATGGATAGTGGCTCAGTTGTTGAGTGTCTTCCTTCCGCTGAGTTCACTATCCAAGGACCCTGGAATAGAGTCCCTCATCAGGCTCCCCTGCCCAGCGGGGAGCCTACTTCTCCCTCTGCATGTGTCTCTGCCTCTCTCAGTGTCTCTCATGAATGAATGAATGAATGAATAAATGAATAAATAAATAAATAAATTTCAGAAAGATGTCATTTGTGACATAATAACAGACTGGGAGGCAGATGTAAAAATGTACTTTTGGTATGTATGCAGCTGAAATTAAGTTATCAGCTTGAAGCAGGTTGTTATAACCATAAGATGTTTTTTGTCAACCCCACAATATTCACAAAGAAAGTATCTCAGGAAGCTACATAAAAGAGAATGAGAGTAGGATGAAAACATGTCACACATATAAACAAAATCAGTGAAACACCGAGGAAGGCTGCAGGAGATGGAGCAAAGAGCCCCGGGGCAGAGGAGGGCTCTGACCACGATGGCAAGGGCAAATCCTCCTCTATATAATTACTTTAAATGCAAATGGATTGAACTCCCCAGCTGTGAAACACAGAGTGATGAAAGGATCAAAAAACAAGATCCAGCTGCATATCGTCTATGAGAGACTCACCTTAGATTAAAGACATGCAAGGGCTGAAAGCAAAGGATGGAAAAAGATATTTCGGACAAATGACCACCAGAAGAGAGCTGACTTGGCCATACTTGTATCATAAATAATGAGTGTCTAAGTAAAAAGTTGACACAGAAGACAAAGAAGGACATTATGTGAAGGTAAAGGGGTCAATTCACCAGAAAGACACAACAGTTACAAGTACATATGCGCCCAGCCTTGAACACCTGCATATATGAAGCAAACACTGAGAATTGACTGGGAAAGAGATAGCAATACAAAGGATTTCTGTTCCTCACCTTCCATGGTGTGAAAACTGGGTTTCCACACACAAAAGAAGGAAATTGTAAACTTACCCTACACCGTATGCAAAAACCAACTCCAGCTGGATAAGACCTAAATGTAAGAAAGCTTAGAGGACAAGCTTCAGAACATGGAAATGATTGGGTCTTGGAAATGATTTATTGGATCTGACACCAAAAGCACAGGCAACAAAAGCAAAAAATAGACTATTAGGATTGCATCAAACTAACACACCTCTGCATAACAAAGGGAACAATTAACATAGTGACAAGGCAACTTCCAGAATGGGAGAAAATATTTGTAAACCATGCCTGAGAGGGGGTTAATATCCAAAGTACACTTAATGAACTCCAACAACTGAATAGCAATAAATAAATTAATTTTAGGAACATAATAACCCAATTTAAAAATGGGAAAAGAACTTGAATAAATATTCTCCAAAGAAGACATACAAATGGCCAACAGATACATGAAAAGATGCTCATTAATCATCAATGAGTAACCATCAGAGAAATGCAAATCAAAACAATAAAACATCACATCACACCTGTTAAGATGATCATTATTTTAAAAAACAAACAATTTAAGCAGTGGGGAGGATTGAGGAAGTCAGAAGCTGGGTGCACTGTTCGTGGGAATATAAAATATGCAACCACTGAGGAAAACAGTACAGAGCTTCCTCAAAAACTTAAAAATAGAACTACCTCCTGATCCAACAATGCCAATTCTGGATATTTATCCAGAAGAATTGAAAGCAGGATCTTGGAGAGATATCTGGGCTCTCATGTTGCAGCATTATTCACAAGAGTCAGAGACAGAAACATCCTTGATGTCCATCAAAGAATGACTGGACAAAGAAAATGTGGTATATGCACACAATGGAATATTATTTAGCTTTATAGGGAAGAACCTGCCATACACTACAACATGAATGAACCTTGAGACTGGCATGTATGTGAAACAAGCCAGTCACAGAAACACAAATACTGCATGAGATAGTTAAAACAACCAAACTCAGAAGCAGAATGTACAGGATGTTTCCAGGGGAAATGCAGAGTTGCTGTTCAGCGGGTGAGGACTCAGTCATGCAAGATGAAGTTCGAGAGACCTGCCTATGACAATGTGGATACAGTTAAAAGAATGGTACTGCACACCTAAAACATTTGCTAGAAGGATAGATTGTATGTTATATGTTTTTTCTCATAGTAAAAAAAAGAATTTTCTACCACTTTGGGACATCTTTGTCTTTAGAAACATGAATCGCCACAGCATATTTTTTGTCTTTCCCTATGGGACAGGATCTATCCATTCTATCCAGACTATTTCAACACCTCACTTCTGGTGTGAAATACAAACCAAATCCCAGTATTGAAACTTCATGTGACCACCATGCATCACTTCATAAGTCTCAGCCATACTGTCCTCTAATAAATACAGTGTAGTGGGGGGAAAAATATGTAAACCATCTCTATCACCTCAAAAAATTCCTTTGACTTTTGCATAATCCCTTTGTCCCACTCAGTCCCTGGGAACCAGTGATCTGATTTTTGTCTATGTGTTTTTTCATCTTTTCTAGAATGGGATAGAAATGAATCATGCAGCACATAACTATTTGTCACTACCTTCTTTCACTTACTTTGTTTTTAAGATTTATCCATTTTTCACATGTATCAAAAGTGGTTTGTGTTTGTTTTTGTTTTTGTTTTTGCTGCGTGACATTCCAATCTGTTTTTAACTTTTCAATAATGTGGTGGCAATTGTCTTCATAGTGGTGTCCCAAAGACACCTGACACTGACACTACCCCAGAGCCAACACAACACAACACCTGAGCACCAGAAGCCGCTTGAGTCACCAGTGGGTTCACAGGGAAGTCGATATCCAAAGTCAGGCAGACTTCTTTGCTAAGTGACTCTGCTTCCATGATTCTGCACACTCATCCTTGAGAGCTTGTGGCGGGCTGAGCACATTTCCTGGGAGCCCAGCTTCTCCCCTCCTGAAGCAGGAAGAATGCCAACGCCCAATGTCCGTCATTTAGCAAGCTTTTGCCCAGTGATGGAGCGAAAAATAAAAGTTCATTGTAAACCTCTCCTCCAAATCACTTGTAAACCTCCTCTCATCCAGATCAGGTGTTCAGCCCTGCCTGAGCACAACCCTTACCATCAGCATCTTAAAACACGTCCACATGGCAATCCCCACCCCTGACTTTGATGTTAGACCCTCCAGGTTGGTGCTAGATGGTGGGCATTTTACACATGGCAACTGGCTTCAGTGAATGACCAGTTGAGAATCCCACATCTGAAGCTCTTCTTGATCCTGAGAATGTGAACTCTGGAGTGTACAAGACCCCTGAGCTTCATCTTTTCTCACTCGTCCCTTCCTTTCTCCCCCAGATAAGACAAGGACTTTGGGGAAGCCTGTGCCATCCACATTCACACCTTGTTCAACTTGCTGCAGGGAGCCGGTGGGTCCTGGGGGAGACTGGGGTCCTGCTGCATCCCCTGAGGGGGAAGGCCCGTGAGGAGCCAATGTCAAGCATGAAGGAAAACAGAGGTCAATCTCCTGGTTCACTCTTGAGCACAGACTCAGAGCAGCATTGAACTCTGCAAAGGCTGCTTAGGTCTATGTGCCCAAACTGCCAGGCCAAAAAATGGCCAGCCTAGTATTAAGGCCAGCTTATGGAGAGGACTATAGAAGCTCTAGAACTAACCTTATGTATAAATTACACAAACATAGTCACAAAAAGTGCCTCAAACTATTGTGTCGTGAAAGGAAATTAATCTGTTGTCGACATACAGACATGGCTGTTTTCCCCTCACCGTCTTAATTTTATGATGACTATTACTGGCCATTGTAGAGGAAATGAAATCATTCCCACACACATGAGGGATTGCTGATACCAGAGTAAATTTACAGAGAAATAGCAGACTGCACCTTCCTAATAATCTGAAAAACTCTGTATCTGGTATTGAAGTTTGAAGACTTCTTATTCTTCCTTCCTCATTTGCAGAAGACTCAGAATGATTTAATTTAGACTCATACCTTTCCTTAGCTGGCATGGTTTAGGTGGAAATGAGAATAATCACATGTGACTTAAGAAAAAATTAATGCAAGAGTAGTCTCCAGCGGGATGAGGGAGAGAGCATGCACTGGTTGGTGGCTCAGAAGGCTGGCTCTGCTCACAGCCTCTGCAGAGCCAGTGCACAGAGTGGTTTTCTCAGCCAAAGTCACCTGCTTCAGTGGACACTGCCGTGCCAGCGTGGCCACGGATACACCTGAGAGAGGGATGCCTCACCCACAGCACTCACGGGCCAGCACGTGGGCTCAGGATATGGGCATGGAAGGTCTGCCTGCAGGGGGACTCCACACTGAGCAGTGACTGGCCAGCCAGGGAATCCTCTCTCAGAGGGACTTTGAACGTGAGTGGTTCAGTTAGTCAGTGTGGGCACAAGGAGAATCAGTACAAACACACATTAGAAGATGAGACAGTCCTTGAATAGAAAGTTAGACGGAGTAATGATGCCCAATTCCAAAGAGTTAAGGAGCACAGGAGCCTTTGACTATTAAGCAAAACTGTATGCATAATGTTGGGGAGCAACAAGGAAGGATCCAAGTGGAGACCCACCTACTCCATATCTAAATATTTAGAAGTTATAAACCAAGCCATGCCCATGGCTCAGCTCTTATTTCCAGCCGACAACCTGCCACAGATGTGGGCTCACGGACTGGGGGCCCAGGAACCTGTGAACCCCCATGTCTCCCTGCAATGTGTGCATCCCCACACGTCCCCCAGTGCCTGTAGCACGGAAGGTGGTGTGGGTCTGCCGTGGCAGGGCAGAAGCTGGGCTCTGGACTCTGTGGCCTGACTGGCCCCGTTCAGACCTAGGGTCAGGACTCATCAGGCCAAAGCACTCAGGTGACCTCCTCAATGTGTCCCTTTTCTGACTCAAGATTTCTGCACAGTTCTAAGCACCTTCCCCAGTACATGGCACCAACAGAGAGGAACAAAGAAGCCTCATCTGCAGAGACGCAGACATCACATAATGGAAGACCTCCTCCTTGCCTGACCCACCCCCACACGCAGGTATACATTCCACCCGTAGCCCTGCCCCTGCTGACGTGAAGCGCCAATTCATCTTATACATCCTCCTCCCATATACTGTCCCCGTAAGGGGCTAACAGATATTCAAAACATCTTCTTGGGATTTCAAATAGGAAAACAGCTTCTCTGTTTCAGTGTTTTTGATATGAAAGACTCTCTGAAGTATGGGGTCCCTCTGGGGCCTTTCTTGCCCTGCTCCAAAGGTGGCACTGGCCATGTGCCTGCAGAGCTTCCGTCACCTTCCCTCATGCCCTCGGCATCTTCACCATGAACTCCCACTGTGGACTAACCCCCACTGCGGAGTAACCCCCACCACGGACTGACCCCCACTGCGGACTAACCCCCACTACGGAGTAACCCTGGGATGTCCTGAGCCTGGCCCTCAAGAGAACCTGACAACAGAGCACTAGACCATGAGAAGTGAGACAAATCATTTCACATCTTTCCTGCTTGATGTGTGTATATACAATATGTGTGTGTACATACGAGTGTGTATAAGCATATATATTAAGAGCTTTCCTTTGCCTGCCATAAACCAAGCTTACGATCTTCACAGAGAATACAGAATAGAAACAGGTGATTATAATGAACAAAGGAGGGTCATGCCCCTGACCCAGACCTCAGGTCAGGGGAAGCTCCCAGATGAGGTGACATTTAAAATGAGACCTGAAGAGGGACTTAGCTGGGACAGGAATAATAGCAGATACAAAAGCTGGGTTGGAGGCAGACTATAGCATCTTCAAGAAACTGAAGAAGAATGACTGAGGATGGGGTGGCGAGAGGGCGGGATATGAGGGGACAGAGGGCTATGAAACCAGAGTGCAGGCTGGAGGGGCAGGTTGGGCACTGGGTCAGAGCAGGTGATATTTATAAGCCACACTGATGAGTCTGCATGGAATCCTGAGAGCTGAGAGGAAGCACCGAGGGTTTTAGGCAAGGGAGTGACACGTAGTTCAATAGACATGAAGTGACAGGAACCTTCTCTCTTCCCTGAACAAAGGCCTATAAGGGGATCCCTGGGTGGTGCAGTGGTTTGGCGCCTGCCTTTGGCCCAGGGCGTGATCCTGGAGACCCGGGATCGAATCCCATGTCAGGCTCCCTGTGCATGGAGCCTGTTTCTCCCTCTGCTTATGTCTCTGCCTCTCTCTCTCTCTCTCTCTGTGTGTGACTATCATAAAAAAAAAAAAAAAAACAAAGACCTATAAGTAGTACATGACTTGGCCTCTCATATGTGTTGTGCTCTTCACTAATTTGAAATTTTCTTTTCTATCAATTTTTAATGAAAGAAAGTGATGGATGAGACCTAAGTACAGAGTAAAGGGAGGCAAAATATCTTTCACCTCTTTAGATCATGTTCTAGATAAAATCAAATGATCAAAAACATCCCAGAAAGAACAAAAAGATTTTAAAATTTCATTTTCTGTTTTTTTTCTAGGATGTTTTGAATAATCTTATCAAAGATTAGTGGAAAACCTTATCAATTTCTTTTCTGATTGGTTCTCTCACCTAGAAGACAATTCTTTCTCCTTCAAACTCAGCCCTGACATAAGCATGATGGGTACAGAAGAGCAGTTCCTACCAACCTCTGGCCGATCAGGACTCTCATGGATATTTGTAAATATGTGAGGCACATCTTCAGAAGTACTAGACAAAGAAAACACACATCCCCCAAGCTCAAAGATTATAATCTGATCAGGGAAAAGAAGACTGGATGAAAGGAGGGAAAAGCCCAAGCCAGGACAGCAACGTTCAAGCAGGTGGGAAGCCAGGAACCAGACTGAGTAGGAGACACGTGAGTGTTGGGGTGAGGGCTGAAACCCTCCAGAGCCGTGACCTGAAACCTGCATTCTGAGTAAGGAGCCCAGGTAAGACCCACACTGAAGTCTGAAAGCCACCAGTAAGTGTTGGCGGGAATGAAAGAATGAAGTGGAGATTGCACTTTCCCATCGCCGATGTAGAGCATGATGATTGTGTGTAAGTCATGTTAGGAAGTGAGTGGAAGAGTGGAAACCCCACTGGCTTCCATGCACCGCTCCCTTTCCTCAGATGTGGGTCAGCCCCTCATGAAGGACGTGCAGATGAAGGAAATTCTGTAGTTTCCCTGAGTGTGAGTCCTGCTCCTGGGCACTCACCGAGGTCAAAATGATTCAGCAGAACCTCAGTGTGCATGCTGTGTTGGCCCAGAGCACACATCGTCCAGCTGCTTCATTTAAATAATGACCAAAAAGGAGTATTCCAAATGTAAAGGTAAGAAGAAAAAACAAAAAACAAAAAAAAAACAGAAAACCACCCTGGTTCCCATAAGATCATAATTGAACGTGCTTGAACATACTACCAGCGTGAGACAAGAGTCTGTGGCTTCCTGGAAGTCCTTCGTCTGGATACCTGGCAGTGCCTCTGGAAAACCACACACAATCCTGCACCAAATGTTCCTGTTCCGGAGCTCTCTCTTTTGGAAACTGTATCCAGGACACCTGTACTTACTGGGGCTCAAATCAAACTCTTTTTTCTTTACCTTCATAATTTTTGAAAAGACTTGTCTATCTTGCCCCACCACCCTTGGCTCAGATGCCCCCCATGAGACACAGAAGGAGTAAGACTGTGAAGGCCAGGGCACAGGACGGGATCCCCCGGACCCTAAAGGACCGGGATTCCACTCTTTGGGATCAGCTTTGCCCACAATGCCTCCGGCCCGTGCCCAAACCTGCCTTCTAGGAGTACAAGTGATCACTCAGGAGCCCTTGGGCGAAGACGTCCAGCAGGAGTTCCAGAAGCCTGCAGTTTCACCTCTCTGCAGAGGAGTCACAGTCTAAGGGATGAGCCTTGCCCGAATCAGATGAGTTCAGGCTCCGCCTGGCCCACTGAAGTGGCATCAAGGGGGATGGTGGGGAGATGCAGCCACTCCCATCCGCAGGAGAGGCAGCCTCAACCTCTGTGTAAACCACACATTTATTATAAACTTGCTGGTTTTGCTCAACATTTCAATCTGGTCCATGTGCGAGAGTCTCCTCTGTACATGGGAGCTTATAGGCCACGGAGGGTTATAGTAGACGCATTCATGTGTGTCTCACCTCCAGGCAGCCCCCAAGTCCCCAGACCCTGGGGCTGACCCACCAGCTAGTCTGCGGTTTGTATACGAAGCTTGTTTCCCCGGCCCGTCATCCTGCATCCCGTACCCCTCTGTGGCCCATAAGCTCCCATGTACAAGCTGTACATGAGCTTACAGGCCCCCATGTCCACCCACGTGCAGTTCTTCAGAATCATTTGAGGCCGTCTTGTGCACACACCCTGCTCAGACACAGGCCTCTGCCACCTGTGCGGTGGGACCAATGCATCAGGGTGGCCATGAGCACAAGTTCCTCAGCTCCACATGGGGCCAGCCCTGCTCCGTTTTCTTCCTGATTGTGCTTTTAAGAAAGTTCCTCACCTCTCTAAGTTATGGTTTTCTCACCAGCAACATGAGCCTGGTAATAAAACTTCTGTCAATGTCTGCTAAGAAAATCAGAAGGGGTCCAACCTGATGCCCGCAGATTCCCTTACATCCTGCATTTACACTTCCCAGGAGGAAACACCGGATTAATCCACCGCCACTGTTTAGACAGCAGTCTTTTGCTGGTAGACTTAGAGACCACTACCAGCCAGGCTGTATGTAGATGCCAGGCTGGGAAAGTGGGATCCCACGTCCCAGTCCTGGTGAGCCCATGTACAGAGCCGTGAAGCGGGCTGTGGCCTGGCAGATGGTGTAGCCATGTCCAGGACACCTGCAGGGCACATTGTTGAGACTCACTTCACCCACAGCAAGTAATTGGTAGTTGTGTGGGTAATGGATCAGCCACACAGTGTCCAGGGAGCACCATGCAGCGGCTACTGTAACGTGCCAAGGGTTACCAGTCCTGACCCCCTGACCCAGGGCTTACACAGGACCTTATTTCCATTCTTGGGGAACAGAAAATATGAAGTGGATGGAGAAGGCATTTGGGACAATTGGGCAACTGGCTGTGTGGAGAAGAGGAAGAAGAAGGGACTGTTAAAAATAACTCTGAGGTTCTGAATTTGGATGATGATTCCAAAAGCAGATAGTGGGAATAGTAACAGGAAGTTCGAGCTGGCTGAGGAAAGCCCAGAGGGGTGACTTCTGCTTCGGATGTTGTCACAATTCAAGATGGAAGAAGACCTAATGACCAGAATCAGTGATTTTAAAAACTGGTATTTTTAATATTAATGTGGAGACCTTTCTTCAAATGAAATCTTACATGTAAGTCCCAAATGTCTAGCAAAATAAAAGTAAAATATCCTTATTGTGGTGGCATTGGGTAGGAGGGTGGGAGGCTTCCCACGCAGGTGACTCTCACTGCTTCCCATCTTGGCATGTGCCTCAGAGGCCTCTCGGATGGTGTGTGCAAATGCTTGGGCAAACAGGGCTCCATCCTCTACACACGATGAACGTGCTTCTCAAAGATGCAAAGTGAATTTCCTAAGGGCACATAGCTGATGAGCAACAGAGCTAGGACAGTGACCCAGACTTCCCAGCACACAACTCATCCGGGGAAGGTGTATGTGTGCCTGGCCGTGCACAGCAGCTAACTCCGCAGTGTGATGGGCAGATCCCACTGTCATCACAGAACCTCCTCGCACACAAACAAATGATGCTTCCAGACAGCTGTGATCTGCAGGAAACACTGCAGACCACTGTGGGTCTGCCACCTGGGGCTAGGCGGGTAAGAGGGAGCTTGAGCCAGCTGTGCAAAGAGCCAGGGAGCTGGGCTCTGCAGAGGAATTGCACCTACAGAGACCCTGGGGCTGAAATGAACTTGGTTTGTCTGAAGAGCAGAAGGGCACCCGTGTGGCTGAAGGGCAGTGAACAAAGGAGATGAGGTGAGTGACATCAGAGAACCAAACTGGAGTCAATCACATACCTTCTTGCTTTGTGAAGTCTGGAGTGCCAGCACGGCTTTGGAGGGGAGAGGTTCACATGCTCGACAAATGCGTGCTTGCTGAAAGAGGAGGAGCATTCTGAGTCACTAGACTAGGGGCCTACAGGTACCCTTGAAGGTTTGAACTGCACGGGTCCACTTTACACTTTTACTGATTGATTGTTTTTAGAGAGAGCAAGCTTGCAGCAGGGGTATAGGGGAGGGGCAAGGGGCTGAGGGGGAGAGAGAGAGAGAGGGAGAGAGAGGGAGAATCCTAGCAGACTCCATGCCCAGGGCAGGGCTCAGCGTGGGGCTTGATCCCTCCACCCCGAGATCATGACCTGAGCCAAAACCAAGAGTCCAAAGCTCAACTGACTGAGCCACCCAGGGGCCTCCCTTCCCTTATTTTTTGTAAGAGTTGACACAAGGCCTTTATTCACAACCACACTCCCCAGCTCCCAAGATCTTACTAGGCCATGGGTGCAGGGATGCCATATGCTGCCCCTGTGCCTGGGGGGGTGGGGGGTGGAGAGGGGCAGGGCTGCAGGCTGCCAGGTGCCTGGGTGGAGGTCAGGCCCAGTGCCTAGAGCCAGCGGCAGGAGGCCAGGCTGCAGCTGAGGAGGGTGCCAAGGGCCAGAGGGCACTGCACTGGGCACCCGAGTCCTCACCCACTGGGGCTGCTCTGCGGCACAGAAGCCCCGGACCCTCCTCAAGGCGGGGACTCCTAGGTGGCCATAGCTGCAGGGCAGGCTCAGCTACATCTGCAGGCAGGTGTGTGGTTGTCCAAGGGCCAGCTGCATCTGTCTGCTCCTCATGTTGCTCTGAATCGTCTGGGACACGTTACACTTCCTGGCACAGGAGCATGATGGCAAGACCGGGTGCTGCAGGGTGAATAAATGCCATCCCTGCCACAGAGATGCAGCGAGCGTCGAGCAAGAACATCTGGGTTATTAATTAAGCATTTGCTTTTAAACTCTTACCTATAATAAAATTTACTTATACTATAAATGGTTTTCTTTTTTCCTATAAATTAGTCATTCTTTACACTACCAATGGCCTACTAGCTCCAGCTTGTTGCAGGGCTGTATTTTCTCTGTCGAGTTTGTACTGGCTCAGCCGTCATGTACTAACAACTCTCCCTAATCCATTGGTCTAAACCAGGAAATCCCACACAAAAGTCACAGGTTTTACAGAACGACCGGAAACTGCAAAGGATGGAATATTTCTCACTATGGGAAATATGAAAGGAGCTTTTCTGTGAAATAAACCAGCTCTAAATGCAGTGAGTGAGCTTACTGTGCTTCCTTCCATCCTATCAGTTAGGATTTGTTCCTTCCCTGAGGAAGAAGAGGGAAGAAGAGTGAGCTAGCTCATGCACAGAGCTGTGCCCTGGGCTTGTAGAAGATGGCAAGAGTGAGCACCCTTCCCAAGGCCCGTGCCCCCGAGGACACACATACCACACAACCACCACTGTTACATTTGTGCCCAACTAGGGGCAGACACATCTCCCAAGGTCCTACATCCATAGCAGCGAGCAGCAAGATAAAGAGCTGCAAATATCACAGTCCTCCTCTCCAGGGACCCTCGTGACCCCCTCCCCCCCCCCCCCCCCCCGCCCCGCACCTTCTCCTCTTTCCCTCATGCCTGTAACCCTTGGATCCTGTGTGCAAGCCCTCCTCCAGGCCAGCAGGGAGCACCCCATATACAAGGGTCTTTTTGAGTCAGAAGATCAGGAACCTGGGAATTTCTGTAGTCTATATGACCCTGAAGCAGAACAAGTGATGCCAGATCCATTCAAGGCTGTACAACTGGCCCCAGCCAGTTGGTAATGTTATCCCATTACCAACTCACCATAGCTCTGGCTACAAGGACCATGCCCCATGGAGACCACCCCAAGGGACCATTCCCCTAGGGGACCACCTCCCATGGGGACCAGCACCAATGGGACCACCCCCATGGAACCACCCACATGGGAGGACTCCAAGGTTGCCGTTGTTTGCTACAGATTAGAATTGAAACTGCTCAGTGCTGCATAGAAAGAATGAGCACCTGTCTCACTTGTCCTAATTCAGGGACTGTCTGAATTGTGTGTTGTCTCACAGGAGAGTTATGCACCCCAGAGAACATCTACTTCAGGTGTCACTGGGACTTGGCACTTTCACAGAGGGGAGGAGGGGAGCCCAGTCCATTTCAGGTGCCCACTGTTTCCCAGCCTACTCTACCCTCAACCACCATTTATGTTCCCAGCGGTTAGGACACTCTGCTGTGGAGAGGTGTTTAATCCCTGTTTTAAAAATCACTTGATATTGGAGCATCTTGGTGGCCCAATGGTTGAGCGTCTGCCTTTGGCCCAGGTCATGATCCCAGGGTCCTGGGATGAGTCACATCTGACTTCCTGCATGAAACCTGCTTCTCCCTCTGTGTCTCTGCCTCTCTCTCTCATCTCTCTGTGTCTCTCATGAATAAATAAATAAAATCCTAAAAAAATAAAAATCAGCTGATATTTTGTATGTTTAACCTGTATTATCAATTCACATGATTGGCTAATTATGTTTCTGGCACTTCTTAGTTAAACTTCTTGCTTGGATGGTTTGGCCCAGTTTTACACCTAAACCTAATTTCAGTTCCTTTCTGAGGAATATACAACCACCCCAGGAAGCAGAAGTCATCAGCTGTATACACAGAATTACTGTTTAGTGAAGAAGAGGCAATGAATAAGACACTCAAAGTTAAATTTGACTCTAAGAGATTTGGGCAATGGTCTTATCATCAGTAGAGTGCCTGTTGCCCAGAGCTTCGACTATGGGCACTAGTCTGGAGGGCATACACCAAGGGCCTTCCCAAGCTTGACTCAATTCTGATGATCTCACGATCATCATGTCTGGTAACAGGCATTCAGCTAGTGTAAAACCACGCTTCCATAGGGTGTGTTTTTGCCCTCGGGACCAAAGTCTTAGTTCTTCCTCACTAAGTAAAGAATCATCAATGATTATTCTGCCAAAGGAAACACCTTAATGCATCTTCTTTCTTTTCCCAAAGAGATGGAATTCAGGAATTCAGGCAGGGCTTTCAGGCAGGCTGGAGTTGGGCCAGTGCACCCTCAGGCAGCGTGAGACAGGCTTCCAGCACTGGACCCTCAGGGCGAGGCCAGGTGAACGTGCAGCTGTAGAAAGACTACATCACTCCCTATGGATTTAAAACAATGAATGGGATTAGACGCAGGAGATTTGATGTTTTCAGCCACGGGATGCGTGCTCAGAGCTGATTCAGTTACCGATGCCGGAATAGTCAGGCATGTGGTTGGAAAAGAGGAAGATGTGTGCTTCAGCTGATGGGGTCACGTGGCTGGTTATGCAGTTTTAGCATGGGAGGAAATGGGTTTAGGATCCCATCTGGACCCCTTCTGACTACACTGCAGGATTTTAGGCTCAGCTGGGCCGGGTCTCAGAGGGCAGTGACTGTCATCCCACCTCGTCCTCACCTTTCCTTGGGAGAAATCCTTGATGACTGGCTAATCTTTGCAATGTAGAAGCCACTGGGTCTCTCCTCTAGCAAATATCTAGGAAATACAGATAATACTTGAAACGGGTCTAGAGAAGACATCCAGTAAAGGAAAACTATTGCTCCAACAAACGTTAAGTTGTATTTCACGGACAAATAATCATAAATCCTTACTGGGTTCTGCTTCCTTGTTTCTAAGCCTGTGTGTCCCTATTCTAGTGCCCACTCAGCATGGACAAGACGGTCGTTGAGCAGATGCCTTCAGCACCATGGGAAGAACCTCCACTTTACCCAGAACCGGGAGGAGGTAGGTGACTCCTACCTAACGGTGAAGAAGTGGGTGACTGAGGTTCTTATTGTGGAATCCGTCCTGCTCCTTCTTGGAGGTTTTAAGCCAGAATTCCATATCCTCAAGCAGCAGAGCAGTAGAGAAACACTTAGTCACTGGACTAAACCAAAGAGAAGTGGCCTACAGACCATGTGAACATGAAGTGCAAGGACTTAGAGCTGTGACCTCAGCTTTGGTCTGGGTATGCGCTTCACGTCTGGTGGAGTGAGCCCAGTCATCCTCACCCCTGCAGCCGTGATCCACCCCTACTGGGCACTATTTCAGTTTGAATATCTGCATATAGATCCCTAGCCTTCCCCACACCAGTTGTGTGACTTAGGACAGGCTCTTAGTCTCTCTGTGCTTTGTTGTCACTTGTGTGACAGTAAGTAAATTAATGCATGTGGAGCACGGAACCAGTTGTGGCGCCCAGGAGAGTATGGAGGTCCTCTTCTATTACTACCGCCGTCACTTTAGATGAGCTGGGGCTCATCGTCAAGGCCTAGAGAAGCTGTGTCCGTCTGCAGGTAGCACGCCAGCATCCCAGGGAGCAGGCCGAGCACTGCCCCTAAGCACCAGGTTCCACAGATGGTGACATGCCCGTATTACACTCTCAGCTGTGGCCTCTGGTGTGGCCTGCCCTGCACATGGCTGCAGTGGGCCCATTCTGCCCACAGCCCCTCCACATTGTTCCTGGAGGGAGGCTGGAAAGGGTTGTTGGGCTGCAGTGACGGCAGGACTTAGGGGCAGGGGTGTTCTCACGAGATCAGGGTGAATTTGGAATAGGACGAAGAAAAAAGGCGGCTAATAGAAAGTGAAGGGATCCACGGTGCTGCACGTGGAGGGTCCCCTCTGCTCTCCTCTGGCTGCTCTGCCAACGTGCAGGGCCGCATCCACACCTACTCTGTCTCTTTTGCAGCACAGATGGCTACCGAGCACCAGAACCTCGACTAACCAGAGCAGAGACTATTGGCAGTAAGCATAAAATACACACTGGATTCCAAAGATGTCATATGAAAAACAGAATGTAAAATATCTTATTATTAATTTTTAAAATCTTAATTATATTTGAAA
Source organism: Canis lupus baileyi (assembly GCF_048164855.1). Classification (NCBI taxonomy): domain Eukaryota; kingdom Metazoa; phylum Chordata; class Mammalia; order Carnivora; family Canidae; genus Canis; species Canis lupus. The sequence goes on from NC_132840.1 coordinate 60,257,571, forward strand.
TACTGATATTTTAGATATATTGAGTGAGATAAAATATCATTAAAGCTTATTTTGTCTATTTTTTTCTCATTTGTTAAATGTAGCTTCTATAAAATTTGTAATTATGTATGTGAATGTGTTGTAATTTCTGTTGGACAGGGTTGCTCTAGATCACGGGTCCCCTGAATTCCCTACTGCCAAGGTCTGAATGAGTCTCCTCCACTAGCTGTTCTACCAAGGGTGAACCCCTCAGTGATGCGTGCATCCCTACTGGTGGCCAAGGGGCTGCTGGATACGGGTGGATGGTCTACAGGTCTGGGACACATACTTACGTGTTGGGGTCTCCAGTGATGCCAAACAAAGCCAGAGAGAGGAAGAGAAGAAGAATTTGGTAGAAAGAGGAGCCTCAGAGATGTCAGGGACAGGCATAGGCTCTGGGTAAAGAAGATCTGGAGGGGGTCCCAGAATCTGTATGTTCTAGGAGGTGACATTGATAGAGCTGAAGGAGCAAAGGTTGTGGCTGGCTTTGTGCTGACACTTTTCAGTGTAGGGGTCCCAAGGGGGTGTTCCAGTGCTGGACAGGTGTCAGTCCTCATAGCTGACAGCTCCTTTCTTGGTGAAGAAGCCAGCTTGACCTCTGAGCACAACAGGGGAAGAAAACTTGAAGACCTGCAGGATAGACCAAACAAAAGCGAGATAGTTGTATTTGTTTCAGTGTTTGTGTCTTCACTGTAGGAAAGGGCCAGTGCCTCACAAATAGGGAGGCCCACCCTCTGGGTTGCAGCAAGGACCTGACCTTGAGTTACCCAAGATCTGGGTAGAAACACCCTGGAGCACTCAAAAGTAGGGTCTGTGGTGTGGGCTCCAAACCTAGAAAAACATAGAAACCAGGGGGCCAAAATTGGATACAAAGCCAACGTTGTCCCGGCAGAGAAAATACTTCACTGAGTCCTGGGTGGTTGAGCTGGGGCCCCTTCGATGGCTCCTGACCAAGGTCAGTCAGGGTCCAGCAACCTCAGCTGTGAGGAGAGGATGAGCTGCAAATTCTCCCTGGCAGGGTGCAGCAATGAGCCAAGGCCAGAGAGACACAGCTCTCTGTGGCCCATCACAGTGACAGTTGCCTTATGGAAGAACCGAGTGTGTCTTGTGATCTGTAATGAGCAGTGTGTCTGCACACCTAGTTCACTGGCCCGGGGTAGAGGGGATTCTCCTGGAAGGAGGAAGATGGGATGACTGCAATGGACCCATCTCCAACACTGTCCTAAGATCTTGGAGACATCACCTCTTATCTCCTGGCCTCAGTTTCTTAGCTGTAAATGAAAGCCCTGAATCCACTGATCTAACTGGTTCCTCTAATTTTTTTCATCTTCAGTAAACAAACTACATATAGTATTGTCATATCCCCCCACTCCCAAATTTGCTGCATCTGGAGATTTCAGGAAATGTTCTGAACTTAAATGTAAATATCAAGCAGAAGCATCATACGTGTACAGAATGTATAATGCAGTTCTGGTGAACTAGCTCTGACTCATTAGTTCATTTGCCAGCTAATGCCCCATAATTTCAGTCGTTTTGCTGTTCAGATGCTCTGCTTCCGTTACTGCTACTGTTCAATATGGTCCAGCATTTCACCTCCCCATTGCCCTGCTTCCTTGACCTTTATTTTATCTTGCTGTTGCTCCAACCACGAAGTGGTTCAGATGTCCCCTATGAGGCCGGGAAGTCAGCAGGGCATCTTGTTTACGAGGGATAAAGCTGATGAGTGCACTCAGAAAAGTTAAGCATGGCTGTGGGCATCAATGGTAAGTGTGCCAGTCCTCTGCTTACCTTGAAATGATCCGGACAAGAATTTTCCAGAAACAGAGCCAACATAAGTGTACACACTGTTCCCCACATGCTCAGAGGCACTTAGCGCTCTCAGAATCCCTTTTCCCTTTCACTGCTTTGCAAAGAGAGGCACATGCCACGCGGCTCTCAAGGAGCCCAGACACAGGCTGGCTAAAGCACCCAGCCAAGCACGGCCACGCCTTAACCACAGAAAGCAAGTCCTTTACAGACAGAATCGGAGGGGGCCGTGACTGCTCTACTGTGACCAGTACCAGGCATTTAGTGCTCAGCATGTCCAAGGAAAGACGGGGAAGGCTGTCAAGTAAAGGCATTTTGCTGGTATATGTAAATACTAAAAAACAAACCAAAACACACTTTGGGTTACCGATTTTAAATGTTTTTGGCACAGGAAGTAGGAACATTGCTGAGGACGCCCAGTTGATGTCCTGGGAGCCAGCTTGAAGCTATGAAAATGGAAACAGCGAGATCCTCACTTGTAATGAACCATGAAGCTCTGATTTTGATTTGTGTGAGCCCAGCTCTGTGACAACCAGGTTCACAAGACTCACAGGTTGGCTGGATAGCATCTGCCCCACGCTCGTTTCTTGGTTGGTTGATGTGCAGTGACAGTTTTCAGTGATTGACTCTAGAGTGGATTATAATGAATTCTGAGAATATGGAGGAGAACTTTTCCTTCTCCCAGTACGGAATTTGAGGGCATAATGTTGTCCTTTCAAGTTAAACAAGAGTGCTTATTGAGCGGTGAGAAATTCTAGATCAACATTTGGCACACTCCAGGATGGCAGGTATCCAATCTCCCTAAATTAGGACAACTGAATCATGACAGAAGGAAGCTTCAGAAACCTTAGGTGGTCTGTTCCCCTGAGAGGTGAGTGTACAGGTCCCAGGCCTAGGGGTCTGGGGACTTCTTTCCTCTTGTTGTCAGTGGGTTTGGCTCCCCGTTAGAATGCAGCTCTGTGCTGTGTGCATGTTGTGTATTTTGTGGGGCATGTTCAAGTCTGCCACCCAGGGGCCCTGGTGACTCAAAGTCCTGGCTCCAAGGGGCTTGCCACATGTCGTGGTGACCTGACAAGACACACCGTCCTGACGCCTGTTTCCATGAAGGAAGCTTCCCCAAGTTGAGGGGTAAGTGACAGGGACACAAACCTTATTTGAAAATCAGTGGCATAATGTCAGGAATTAAAGCATCAGTCATTCTACCAGCTTCCTCATCCTACACTCAGCAAGGAAGCTCTAGTTTTGTGACTTAAACAAATTATCGGGACATTGCATCATTTCAAAAGAGTATTGCCAGTGCCACCTAGTGGAACAATTGTAAAGCTCACAGCTTTGCAAAGAATCCTTAAAACCTGGTTGTTTTCCATGACCACGACGTAGCTAGCTAGGTACGGTGCTATCTCTTTCTGAGAGGTTCTGTGAGAGGTTCTGTGAGGTATATTTCTCGGCATTTGTATCCTAACACAAGGATGTGGAGATCCAGGACACTATTTTTAATTGGACATGAAAATTCTCCAAGGATAATCTCAGGGGCAAAATGATTCACACCAGCGTGGGATCTTGTCAGTTGCACCTATTCCAAAACCTCTGGACTAGAGATTCACTCTGAGAGGTTTTTCAAAGTTTTCATCCCAATTATATGATGCAGAGACTGTTACTGGCTGCTAGTCCACTTGAACAAAGTTGCACATTAGCTCGTATTTGTACTTCAACATTTGTGGACGTAGTAGGGCTTCTCAAGAAAAAGTCACTTGGTTTCTTCATGTCGTCCATGAATAGCTGCTTGAATGGGTTCTCCATATTTTACTTACATATTCTATAGCAGATCCTATGAGGACCAAGTGCTCAACTCATAACGAACTTTCCTTAAAGTGTTCCAGGTAACACCAATCAAATCAGGAATGTGGAACTGCAACTGGAGCAGAGATAGGATCTGGGAAATAATCTTGACTGTATATCTATTTTTGTATCTCTTATCTATCTATCATCTATCTCTGCAGAAGAGAGACTATGCAAGCAAATGAAGTTTTTTTCTGAAACCGAGTTAAACATCTTTCTAAAAATGAGGCTAAAAGAAAGAAAATAATCTTCTACGTTCACATATGTTTGGGAAATCTTATTCAACAAAGTTAAAGAGTTTCTTTGCCACAGGAGTACTTGTACCTTTAATACACTAGCACATACTATGGATCTTCTGGAAGAGGGTGTAGAACATCATGCTCCAAGATCTTGCCTGGAAGCTTTGAGCCCCAGCAACACCCATATAATTTCTCAGGAGTACTGCAAAGAGTGCTTCATCATTTGTTTTATTTTTTATTTTATTTTTTCAATTTAAATTTTGTTAGTTAACATAGTGAATTATTGATTTCTGGAGTAGAATTCAGTGATTCATCACTTACATACAACACCCAGTGCTCATCATCACAAGTTCCCTCCTTAATGCCCATCCCCCATCTAGCCCATCCCCCACCCACCTCTCTCCATGAACCCTCAGTTTGTTTTCTATCCTTAAGAGTGTTATTGTTTGTTTCCCTTCTTTTTTCCCTTCCCATATGTTCATCTGTTTTCTTTCTTAAATTCCACAAATGAGTAAAATCATATGGTATTTGTCTTTCTCTGACTGACTTATTTCACTTAGCATAATAATCTCTAGCTCCATGCACATTGTTGAAAATGGCAAGATTTTATTCTTTTTGATGGCTGAGTAACATCTCATTGTATAGAGACCACATTTTCTTTATCCATTCATCAGTCAATGGACATTTGAGATCTTTCCATAGTTCGGCTGCTATAAACATTGAGGTGCAGGTACCCTTTTGGATCACTATATTTGTATCTTTGAGGTAAATACCTAGTGCAATTGCTGGGTCATAGGGTAGCTCTATTTTTAACTTTTTGGGGAATCACCATCCTGTTCTCCACAGTGGCTGCACCATCTTGCATTCCCACCAACAGTGTACGAGGGTTTCCCTTTTTCTGTATCCTCACCAACATTTGTTGTTTCCTGACTGTTAACTTTAGCCATTCTCACTGGTGTGAGGTGAGATCTCATTATGGTTTTGATTTGTTTCCCTGATGACAAGTGACTTGGAACATTTCTTCATGTGTCTGTTGGCCGCATGTATATCTTCTTTGGAGAAATGTCTGTTCATGTCTTCTGCCCATTTCTTAACTGGATTATTTGTTTTTTGGGTGTTGAGTTTGGTAAGTTTTTTATAGATCTTGGATACTAGCCCTTTATCTGGTATATATCATTTTGCAGATATCTTCTCCCATTCTGTTAGGCTGCCTTTTAGTTTTGTAGACTGTTTCCTTTTCTGTGCAAAGCCTTTTATCTTGATGAAGTCTCAATAGTTCATTTTTGCTTTTTTTCCATTGCCTCCAGTGACACATCTAATAAGACATTGCTGTGGCCAAGGTCAAAGAGGTTTCTGGTATACCTGGGTGGTTCAGCAGTTGAGTGTCTGCCTTCAGCTCAGGGTGTGATCCCAGGATCTGGGATTGAGTTCCACACTGGGCTCCTGTGGGGAACCTGCTTCTCCCTATGCCTATGTTTCTGCCTCTCTCTCTCTCCCCCTCTCTCTGTGTCACTCATGAATAGATGAATAAATCTTAGGAGAAAAAAGAGGTTTCTGCCTATGTTCTTCCCTAGAATTTTTGATGATTTCCTATTTCACATTAAGGTCTCTCATCCATTTTGAGTTTATCTTTGTGTATGGTGTGAAAAAAATGGTCCAGTTTCATTCTTCTGCATGTAGCTGTCCAGTTTTCACAATACCATTTATTGAAAAGACTGTCTTTTTTCCAGTGGATATTCTTTCCTGCTTTGTTGAAGATGAGTGGACCATAGAGTTGAGGGCCCATTTCTAGGTTCTGTATTCTGTTCCATTGATCTATGTGTCTGTTTTTGTGCCAGGCCCATACTGTTTTGATGATCACAGCTTTGTAATACAGCTTGAAATCTGGCATTGTGATGCCTTTGTGATACAGCTTTGGTTTTCTGTTTCAACAGTCTTTTGGCTATTTGGAGTCTTTTCTGGTTCCATACAAATTTTAGGATTGTTTGTTTCAGCTCTGTGAAAAATGCTGGTGGTAATTTGATACAGATTGCATTAAATGTGTAGATTACTTTGTATAGTATAGATTTTTAAAAAATATTTGATTTATTTATTCATGAGAGACACAGAAAGAGAGGCAGAGACACAGGCAGAGGGAGAAGCAGACTCCCTGCAGGGAGCCCAATGCGGGACTTGATCCCAGGACCTGGGAACCACAACCTGAGCTGAAGGCAGATGCTCAACCACTAAGCCACCCAGGTGTCCCGGGATAGTATAGATATTTTAACAATATTTGTTCTTTCTATCCATGAACATGGAATACTTTTCCCTTTCTTTGTGCCCTCTTCAATTTCTTTCATCGGTGTTCTGTAGTTTCCAGGGCACAGATCTTTTACTACTTAAGTTATATTTATTCCTAGGTATCTTATTGTTTTTGGTGCTATTGCAAATGGGATCGATTTCTTGATTTCTTTTTCTGCTGCTGTGTTATTGGTGTACAGAAATACAACAGATTTCTGCACATTGACTTTATATCCTATGACTTCGCTGAATTCCTGTATGAGTTCTAGTAATTTTTGGTGGAGTCTTTTAGACTTTCTACATAGAGTATCATGTCACCTGCAAATAGTGAAAGTTTGACTTCTTCCTTGCCAATTTGGATGCCTTTTATTTCTTTTTCTTGTCTGATTGCTGAGGCTAGGACTTCTGTGATTATGTTAAATATTAATGGCGGGAATGGACATCCTCGTCTTGTTTCTGACCATAGGGGAAAGGCTCTCAGTTTTTCCCCATTTAAGATGATATTAGCTATGAGTCTTTTGTAGATGGCTTTTATGATGTTGAGGTGTGTTCCATCTTCCCTACTTTGCTGAGGATTTTTATCAGGAAAGGATACTATATTTTGTCAAATGCTTTTTCTGCATCTATTGGGAAGATCATATGATTCTTATTCTTTCTTTTATTAATATGGTGTATCACACTGATAGATTTGTGAATATTGAAGCACGTGTGCAGCCCAGGAATAAATCCCCTTGATCCTGGTGAAAAATTATTTTAATGTACTGTTGGATTTTATTTGCTAGTGTGTTATAGAGAATTTTTTAATCTATGTTCACCAAGGATATTAGTCTGTAATTCTCTTTTTTTAGTGGGGTCTTTTACTGGTTTTGGGATCAAAGTAATGCTGACCTATAGAATGAGTTTGGAAGTTTTCCTTCCATTTCCATTTTTTGAATATGAGTTTGAGAGGAATAGGTATTCTGTTCAAATTTTCTATTTCTTCCTATTTCAGTTTTGGTAGTTTGTAAGTTTCTAGGAATTTGTCCATTTCTTCCAGATTGTCTAGTTTGTTAGCATACAATTTTTCATAATATTCTCTCATTGTATTCACCAGAGGTGTTTCTGATCTCTCCTCTTTCCTTCCTGATTTTATCTATTGGGTCCTTTCTCCTTTATTTTTTATAAGTCTGGCTAGGAGTTTATCAATTTTATTTCTTTTAAAGAACCAGCTCAATCTGTTCAAATTTTTGTTTGTTTGTTTCTCTATTGTTTTTTCTTGCTCTAATCTTTATTATTTCCCTTCTTCTGCTGGGTTTATGCTTTATTTGTTGTTCCCTTTCTAGGTCCTTTAGGTGTAAAGTTAGGTATTTGAGACTTCTCTTGCTTCTTGAGGTAGGCCTATATCGCAATATACTTCCCTCTTAGGACTACTTTTGCTGTATTCTGAAAGTTTTGGATTGTTATGCTTTGTTTGTTTGTTTCCATGTATTTTCTAAATTTTTCTTTAATTTCCTGGATGACCCATTCATTCTTTAGTAGGATACTCTTTAACCTCCATGTGTTCATGGTCTTTCCAAATTTTTTTCTTGTGGTTGACTCCCAAGTTTCATAGTGTTGTGGTCTGATAACATGCATGGTATGATCTCAGTCTTTCTGAACTTACTGAGGGCTGGTTTGCGACCTAGTATGGGATCTATTCTGGAGAATGTCCCATCTGCACTGGAAAAGAATGTGTATTCTGCTCTTTTAGGATGAAATGTGCCACTTGACCACCTTTGGGCTGGGGCATCCCCCCGCCCCCACCCATTTTTCATAGTAGTGGACTTCCAGAAGTTCCCATTCTGCACTGTGCCACTTCTGATACTTTGTGGTGGCCTCCACAAGCTTCCCTCCCAACCTGTATCCTCAGCTAAGACCCTCCCACCCCAGGTGATCTCCAACCTTCCAAAAGGTAGTGGCTTTCCTACTTGTAGACTTACAGATTTTATTCTCTCAGAATTCCAATGGACTCCTCGGGTGTTCAGAGTAACTTGATAGCTGCCTGGCTATGTTGAGAGAGGAGACAAGCTGGGGACCCCCTGCTCCTCTGGCATCTTAACTCCTCCTCTGAAGCTCCTGCTGTGAACACTTCTTGAGGGCTCCCACCAGGCACTGAAGGGGGCTTGGTTTACTAAAAGCCCTTCAGATTTCTGGGTCTTATGGCAGGGTTCCTCATGTGGCATGTCTGGGGTGGTGCAGAATGTGCATTTCTAGCAATGCTCAGGTGATGCTGCTGCTGCTGGTCTGAGAAACACATCTGAGAAGAACTGTCCTAAAGCAGCCTTTCCTGTGCTGAGAGGACCTGAGTGTCTCCAGGCAGACAGTGCTCTGCCTGGTACTAGGTCTGGGGTCAGTGAGTGGCATTGTACCATGCCAGGGCAATCTGCAGGGCTCCAAGACAAGAGGGGGACCTCCACAGCACTCCTAAAGACACAGGCCTTGATCTTATTTCAGAATAATGTTGAAAATGCATCCATGGGATGCCTGGGAGGTTCAGTGGGTTAAGCATTTGCCCCCAGCTCAGGTCATGATCTCAGGGTCCTGAGATTGAGCCCCACATCAGGCTCCCTGTTCAGTGGGGAGTCTTCTTCTCCCTCTCCCTCTGCCCTTCCCCCACTTGTACACACACTCTCTCATCACTTGCTTCACTCTCTTTCTCAAATAAATAAATAAAATATTTTAAAAATGCATTAATGTGTCAAAAAAGTTTGTTTCCATAAAGTGGCTCAATTTATCAAGAAATAGATATTCAAAAAAAAAAAAGAAAAAGAAATAGATATTCACATGCCAATCCTTAGAATGACTTCTCTCCATTTTTTTTGATCAACAGACTTTAACAATCAATAAGCATTTTGTTTGCTTGTTTGTTTATCACAGAGAAAATCACTGATTCATAGGAAGAATGGGGAAAGATAGGAGGAACAGGGTGGAGCCGGGGGGCTTCTTGGATAGTTTACCCAACTGCCCTCTGCAGAAATCATTATAAACACTCCTGTCACTCCCTACTGGGCTCTACAAATCTATTTTAGTCTGGAGGTCTGAATCTGGAGCCCTTGCCCTGATTCCCTTCACTGCCCCCATTATACTCACACTCGATATTTGCTTGGGTGTCTCTTCTGCCATGAGGCCTTTCTTGAGCCACCCTCCTGTGCCCTTGCCCCATCCACACAGTAGGTAAAATCCTTCTTAATGGAGGATCACAGAGCACCATGTTCTTTATGGTTTTTATCATAGTTGTATTTCATACTTACTTGATTAATACATATTTCCCCAACCAGACCACGAGCTCCAGGAGAGTAATAAGGTTTTCCACTTCATTGCATCCACAGTGTCTACTGAAGTTCCTAACTTAGCATAGGTGCCCAGTTACTATTTACTGCATGCATGGATGGATGGATGGAAGGATGGATGGACGGTTGGATGGACGGTTGGATGGGCAGATAGATGGATGCAAGGAAGGATGGATAGATGGATGGATGGATGGACGGATGGGTAGATGGGCAGATGGATGGATGGGTGGACACATGGGCAGATGGATGGATGGATGGAAAATGAATGGTGCAGAGACTGATTCAGAGAGGGGTGTCCTAGGAGAAAACAATCATCAGCCCTCCTTGCACCTGCAGCAACTGGTCATTCTCTCCTCAAATCACTTAACTTGCTAAATTTTAATCATTTTGCCTCCATTGTAGGATGGAAGTTCTTCAAAGGTAAAGAGCAAGTTCTTCTAATTCATCTCGACATCTCAGCTGCCTGACCTTTACCAGACACTGACTAAATGTCTGGGGATGGCAGTGTTTAGGAAAGCAGAAGGGACCTAGTCCTAAGCTCAGTGGGCCCTAAGTTTCCTGGGGAGTGTCTGCCTTCCTTGTGAGTGCTCTGCCTCCCTATATTTCCCCAGCTTCCCCAAATTGCGATAGTCTCACATTAAACCTTAAGAAAGGCAGGCCCCTGGATCCCTGGGTGGCTCAGTGGTTTAGTGGCTGCCTTCGGCTCGGGGCATGATCCTGGAGTCCCAGGATCGAGTCCCACTTCGGGTTCCCTGCGTGGAGCCTGCTTCTCCCTCTGCCTGGGTCTCTGCCTCTCTCTGTGTGTGTGTCTCTCATGAATAAATAAATAAAATCTTAAAAAAAAAAAAAAGGCAGGCCCCAAGAGCCACAAGGTACACAGCAGAACTCAATCTTCCTTGCTCCCGAGCTAGCACTCTTCCCATTTTGTATCCAAATAGTGCTCCCAGCAGGGGAGAGTGTGAGGAGCTCCAGGTCCCAGCAGGGGAGAGTGTAAGGGGCTGTGGACCCCACCAGGGGAAGCTGGCCTGTCACATGAGGCCGAAAAACCCCACCAGGGCTCCTGCTCACATGGCCTGGGCAGTTACTTCTAAATCCCGAATTTAGTCATTCTACAAACAAACAAAACAGTGAGTGAACCACATTCATCGAAAAATATGGGCAAGAAAAAGGAATAACTTAAATGGACACTCTTTGTGTGGGGAAAGCCTAAACTTATACCAGAAGACAAAACATACTACATAATTATGTCTGTTGAAAATTTCTTTTTTATTTTAAACAGTACAGATGCTTCCTAACACATCTTGCAAATATAACACACTTTATTTTCTTTGCCTGAATTTCTGTGAATGAGATGTCCCAGTATGACCAAGATAGCTCATGGCAGCTCTAATGCTCTGTGAGCCCCTGAGCAGGTTAAGGGTAGGCCATGCCAGGGCTGGGACCAGAGCAAGGGGAGGAAGGAGCACATCTCCACATCCTTGAGAGGCCTGCAGTCTAGCGGGATATTTTCTTTATTTTGGAGGTCTCCGTGTTAGCATACTTCCAATTTATAAGATATAGTCTATATTTTCAGAAAAGAGCCTGTCTACCCACAGTGAAATGAACAATGAAAGCAATTCTCTAGGTGAGACAAGGCTAGAGTAGGACCTTTTGTCTCAGAGAACCAGGTGATTTATGAAAGAATGATGCTGTGGCCTTAGATTGTTGTCATAGATATTTTAATTCTTTGATATTTTTGGAAGACCTGCAATGTTTGAATACAAAAAGAGACAGGATCTCTGCATCTTCTAGAGCATGTGAAAAAAATTCTTCTTTGTGAGCAGCGCTGGAATTGTCAACAGTGAGAACTAAAATGAACCCACGGGTCACATCTGCTGTCCTCGGCACTGGGCTCTGTCTCTCATGTGGAGTGACTTAGATCCAGTGTCTGTAGGAAGTGGGGTGTGGACATTCAAGTAGCCTCAGTGCAAAACCACAATACCTTTAGTACAGATATTTCCCTTTGGCTTTTGCCTGTTCATGGTACCATGTGCTTCCCGTAAATTCCATTTTCATACTATTTTATACTTTTTAATAAAGATGATTCATTAATTACATAACTGTGACTTAGTTCTATGCCTTTTAAAAGACTCCTTATAAATATATTTAAACATTATGTTAACTCTCTTTGACACACCAGATGTCCTGTTTGTGTTATGGGAAACACTGTCAACTGCTGCTCCTGTGTGTCACGCAAGAGTTAGGTGATCCTTAGAGATACTGAATTCCAGAACTTTATAACTTCCTGTGGTTCCAGCCACATACAGCTGTACGGACACCGCCTATTCAAAGATAAGTTACTGAAGCTTGTTCACAGAACTAAGCTTTGCCCCAATGTCCCCGCCCCCAACACCTGGTATCACTGGAAGTATCATCGCCGTGCTCTCCAGGGTTTAAATAACAGTATTTAGAAGACACTTAACACCACAACAGGGAGTTTGCTGGCATGACACGGACAATCCGCTTACTCCAGATGTTATACTCAAACTGGATGGGCCCATTGAAAAAATAGATATAACCTGCAAGGAAAAGACCAAAAAGAAAGTTTCAGAGTCTGAAAACACTAAGAGTTTACTCCAGCTCACATGAAAAGTACAACCTGTGAGATCCCATGGTTTTTTAATGTGCCAACATTTGTGTCTAAAACCCTACTCATGTCTTAACATATTGCTTATAGTTGGGGGGGGGCAGTACGAGTTTCCTAGGTCTCCTGAATCGTCACCCTGAAATAGTTGTCATCTTACCACGAGTCCTAGTTTTGATGCCACATGTTGATGTTAGTTATTTAAGTTTGGAAAAATGTCCCTTTTCATTATTAAAGCAAAAATGACTATATAGTTACAGTACTCATCTGTCTTTCTATATAAATGACTCCCCACTCTACCTCTGATTTAAGTTATGGCAATAATCTTTGCCTCTTGACATCATTAAGCGTAATTCAAGACCATGTTGGGGCACCCGACTGGCTCAGTCAGTTGGGCATCTGACTCTTGATTTCAGCTCAGGTCATGATCTCAGGGTCATGAGATGGAGTCCTAAGACCCGCTTCTTTCTGTGCTCTGCAGGGAGTCTACCTGAGGTTCTGTCTCTCCCTCTGCCACCCCCCACTCTCCCTTTCTAAAATAAATAAATAATTAAAACCTTAAAAAATAATTAGGATAGTGTTTAAAGTTTGGCATCTCTTATTTGTAGAATTAGCAATCATTTGAGCAACATCATCATTTATTCTAAGTGTATTATATTTTGTTTGCTGCCTATGTAACTAATTTCTTAACTGCCATATATTTATTAGTACCTCTAAGTCCTGTGTAAAAGTGCTTTATAAGGGAAATGATTTTGAGGGGCTACAGAAACCCCCCATTGAGGTTAATGTGATGGAACTTGTTACCGTTTTTCTCATAGACGGCATCCACTTTATCACCAATCCCTGGGAAGTCCTCTTCTATCAGCCTGGGGTAGTCTTTATCCATGATCTGGTTAGTATCATCATAGCTATGTAGTAAGAAAAAGAAACTCTTAAGTAGGCTGTATTTCTTAGAAATTATCTTAGAAATGATACAGTGTGATCATGACACCTTTCAAAATTGACAAGAGTTGTAAAATGTTAAGTCCATTTAAAATATCTGGTAACTTTTTCAAATTAGGAATTATGACACTGAGTGCACAGTGGGTGCTTGCTAAGCATTTATTGACTTGCCTAAATGTTATCTCTGTAGAGAGAGTTACAAGCTCACTTCCATTTCACAAATTGCATATCTGCTATAAAAGTGTATTATTAGGAAGTGTTCTTAGACCCAAATCAATACATGTTTGTTCATTGAACAACTAAATACTGATCTCTCACCACAGGTGAGACAACTTGCTAAGTGCAGAAATGGATGCAAGAATATTTGACGTATAATTTCTGGACTAAAAAGTTATCAGGGCATAGGGTGGTTCTGAAGCTGGGAAGGGGAGCATGGCTCTCTTGGCTCTCTCCTCCCATAGCTTCAGTTCTATAGTCCACCCCCCTGCACACAGGCACACCCTAGCCAACCAAACACATCCTGAAATTAGCCTAGAACAGCCTCCCATCATGTACTACTATTACTGATGAGAGTTTCTGACCCTTGAGATATGTTCCAAAAGGTAAAAGGCAAGAACCACTGAACTGTGGAGAAAGGTAAGACATGTATACATGGCAACAGTAAGCAATGGAAGCCAAGCGACATGACCAGGAGATGTAAAGTATCATGAGAGCCTGTAAGAAGAGACATGGTTGGGAATGGGGTGATCCAAAAGACTTGGAGGTTCAATGGTCTTTCCAGGTACTCTGAACAGGAAGTAGAATTTCAAGAGGGGGAGATGCTGGGAAAGACCTTCCAGTCACATGAGGGGATAAAGGTACAGTGTATTTGGGATCTAGGAAGTCATACACCCTCACCGAACCATGCACCTGTATAGGGCATGGGGACTGGAGCAGCAGGAGAACTTGGTTGTAGTATTCAGGCGGTAGTGAATGTCATTGTCAGAAATAAGGAAGTCAAATGGCAAAGATGACTATAAAGGAATGTGTGTATGGGTGTGTGCACACGTGCACAGATGGAGTTTCTATTGTAAACATTTCGAGTATGAGATTCGTATGAGATATTCTCATATGGCTCTGGGCTCTGGTGTCAGAGCTGCCCTCATAACTACATATTTTCCTAATATTCCAGCTTCACCTGTCCTTCAAAAGGGGGCTGTGGCCCAACAGCTTCCGGCAACCTCTCTGGGGGATGAGCAGACACTGGAAGTGGTGGCCTTCTCTCTCTCTATCTCTCCCTCTCTGTCTCTCTCTCTGTCTTTTCCTGCACCTACTTTGTTGTCCTCTCCGGCCACAGAAGGTGGGGCCACGTGTAAATTAGGAGGGATGACAAGAAAGAGGACTCAAGAGCAGGCCAGGTGAGTAGGAAGATGTCAAGGTCAAAGCAATGGGTTAGCAGGGCTGACGTACACCAAATAGCCAGAAAAGAAGACTGGCTCTGAAGAAGGGAGCACTGGATGTGTGTTCTTGCCTGTTCAAGCACCTGTCTGAGAACTTGCCTCCAGGGGCTGACACGGAACAGACATCCATGACTGGTTTGCCATTGTACGTAACACATTAGAGACTTAAACCAGTGAGAGTCACATGGGACTTGCTCGGCCTACGTGACACAGGTGATGTGCCGGGAAAGACAGCGGCCATACCTCCAGACCTGGTTTCCCGAGAAGAAGAGCGTCTTCCCCGTGTCCTCAAAGTGAACAGCTGCACTTATCTTCTTAACCTCTTTTGGAAATCCCAGTTCAGATATTTTTTGGGGATAACCTTCCAGAATGTCATAACCATTAAGAGCCCAATATTTTCTGCCTAGAATAAGTAAAAGAATGGTTTTATTATCCAAGGGAATATATCAGGACTCACATTGTGTAGATACTTGCTTTAACAAAGAAAGACTCATTTTATACATTTAGAAATAAATTAGTGTTTGCAGTCAACATGTTTATGAAGCATAGAAATATGAGCATTGTTCAAACAAAAATTAGGATTTAAGATGCTGATATCCTAATTATGAGTATAATTACAAACCAAATATCATACTTAGTCAACTTATTACCTCCTAATGTTAATCTGGAGCTGAGTGAAAAGTATACTAAAATTTCTTCATGAATAAGCAGTATAGGTGTAACAGTAAATTAGACTGAAAACTCAAATTTTATTCCAGATAGAAAGTGACTTTATGATAGCATTAATTATAATAGTCAAACACCAGAAATAATGCCAGTAGAATGCTATGTAGTCATCATGAATTAGGATCATGAAGATGGAGTAGCAGTTTGGAGAACTGTCCATAATTTTATGTCAAAGGAACAAGTAAAATATGAAAATGTATACACAACATTAATATGAATATTTTAAAATACATATTACATATAGTGAAGGACTAACAAAAAAAGTGAGGAAATGAAATAAATTGATGTTTCACAAGGGGGAGAATTATGGATACTATTTTTTCAACTTTTCAAAAGGTACATTGTCATAATGTTTGCTCAGCAAATGATTTTTAAGAGGAAATAAGAAAAAACTGACATGATTGCTAATGAAAAAAAATAGTAGCTTTGTAATGACAAGTAATAATGCAGACTTTTTACTTGTCAAATTCAGAGACATTTTGTGGAAAGTTTCCAGGTATGTTCTGCTTTCTATTTTGTTATGCTTGGTTCTTAATTGAGGTATTTTTCAGAAGTGGTCACTTTGCTAAGACTCTGGCAGCATCAAGTTCACCCCTGCCTGCCCTGGACATGAGGGAGGCCTTGCTAGGGAAAGGCTCACCTCTGAAGATGAAGATAAGGTCGCGGGAGGGGTGCTCATATGCAGCATCGATACGGTTGGGAAGTTCCGGCCAAAAGGATTTTGTTAAAAACAGCTCCGCATCCACCTGCTGAGGATGCAATCGCCAGAAGAATCTAACACACAAGTAAAAATACAGAGTTTGCAGTCATATTTTTGAAGTGCAAATACTATCCATCCTACTAGCCACCTGTCTCCACATCCACACGGGTAAGTTAGAGCAATCATACCCTATCACTCCTTCCCACGTCCTATTCAGTGCAAGGGGGACAAGCTCTTGCTATCCCAACTCTAGCCTAAAGTAGTAAGGTTTAAAGTCTCATGGAATCTTTGAAGGCCTCTAGGCCTTTGTGAGTTGAGGCCATGCTTTGTTCCATTTGGCATATCTTGCAAATGTACCAGGCACTGGGTTGGGTTCTGGTAAAAAAAACAGGAGTTACCAAAAGTAGGTCTTCCAAGATTTCATGGCCCAGGGAAACAGATACAGGAGAAAACACCTGAGATACAGTGTAATCAGAGTTCTAATGGAGCAGGGGGTAGGGATGCTGTTGGCACACAGATAAGGGATCAAGTCATTGATGAATGAGTAAGTGAACAAATGAACAAATAAACATATTAGAACAATGTAGGAGTGAAAAATTCATATTTCATTTTTCCTAACCCACAGGTTTAGATTGTAAAGCACTCATTCTCTCAAATTCCCACATATATTACTGGAACAAAAGTCTTTCTGTACCAAAAGGAATTCATGTGGATGCTGTAACAACTTACTGATATGGTCATTGATTTCGATACTTGTGTTTTTAAATAAATAAATTGGATTTTTATATTCATTTGGTTATCTTTATAACAAAGAATACAACCAAAGTTGTAAAGAGAAGCTGCATCATGCCAAGATTACCGGGTGAAAAGTAAAGTGTTTATGCATCAGTGATTTATTTCATCTGGAACATGTAAAAACACAAACAAATACCAAACTACCCAAAGATCTATTATTTTCACCATTAACTTCACCTTTGGAAATGTGACTGCATGGTTGGAAATTTGCAGACAGAACTTTACAAATGTCTATGACATGCAGATTGTGTAAAATAATATGAAGAGTACCTGTCTTTAAAGATCATTGTTTCTCCTCGGAGGCTGGTGATGGCATCAAGGGATAAGGAGGGATCACATTTGTCTGGTGTTTTGGGATGTCTGGGGTTGGGGTCTTCATCTCCTGGGCCTGCAGTCATGAAACAAATGTGAAAAGGGTATGGGGTTGGCCTCCCTGATGCCTCGACCCTGCTAATGGGTCCCCTCCAGGGAGGACAGGAAATTGTCAGCTTCTACAACAGGATCCAAACCCCATGTAATCCTACTTCCTTCCTCTAGTGTTATCAAGCTCTTGGGGGTGGACCTATTCCTCCCACGTTCATCCTCAAGACCCTTTGAGATTCTTCTCAACTACAGATTTGGGTTTCTTGAGGTTGGTGATAGAAATGGGGAGTGGGAATGTGAGCAAGACTCAGAGGAAACCTGCCCCATGCTTGGCACAAGCTGTGGGCAGGTTGCTCTCGAGAGACACATTCCTCTTCAGGCCATTTCTGGTGGCACATCATCCCTGAGGGAGTCCTCACCTTTGCTCTATCTCTTGCCTCTTTTACCAAATAGCAAAAGTCTGCCATTTTGCCTCACCAATTTACCCCAGTACCACCGCTATCGGAACCAGCCAGGCCTTAGCAACCTTGACGTGCCTTGCCACGAGTTTGTAGCTTTCCACTGGCTCACATGAGTAAAAAATTCTGAGCTACCTTTTCTCCACCTAGTTCATATTAGTTCTATCATCAAGTCCCTTGGTCACAATACTGTAGAAATAACAAGAAACACAAAACATTTGCCCAAATCTACACTTGCTGCTATAGTAGATTTCAGTCCAGAGGGAAATGTGATGGGCCCAGGGGCATGAGTAAGGTTTCTGAGCTCGGTGCTCTAGAAGTGTTTGCACTGATGACTTTAACTATATTAGTGGCAGGCAATTTTGCTGGTTTGGGGTGAGGTCTAATTATTTGGTAAATATTATTGAAAATTTGGAAGAAAAAAACAGAAGAGATTCTTAAAATGGTCATTGTAGATATTGAGTAAAAGTTACTACAGGCCACTTAAACAGTTTCTACTGTGGCAAACTGATGTAGTTGAAGGAATATCCAGAATTTATAAAAGCTGATGAAGACCACACCTTCACTCTCAACCATGGGACTAGAGCTATACTAGGTAAGATCTACATGGTGTGGTTTCTTCATTGGTCAAATGGGGAAGAAAATATCTTCCTTCCTTATGTCAGAGGTGTTTTGAGGGAATCAAACATATCTTACAAGGTATAAAATACAAATATGAATCTGCAAAATTTTTGGAGAATAGAATATTTTCTACTTGAGCAGGTAGTCTGATTCAGAAAGAAAAAATGGGCATGTCTTCTCAGGTTTTAATAACAGAACCAGAGGGACACCTGGGCAGCGTCTGCCTTCAGCCCAGGGCGTGATCCTTGGAGTCCCAGGATTCAGTCCCACATCAGACTGCCTGCTTGGGGCCTGCTTCTCTTTCTGCCAATGTCTCTGCCTCTCCCTCTCTCCCTCTCTGTGTGTGTCTCTCATGAATAAATAAAGAATATCTTTTTAAAAAAATAACAGAACCAGAACAGCAATATGGTAATGATAAATTCACTAATAAATTTGAAAAATAAATGTATATATCTATTCTGTTTCTAGTCTGATAAATTAAGAGTTACCATAGAGAGACTGGATCCCTTGCACATCATCATCGGGAAGCATAAAGTGGCTTTTGCCCGTGTAGGTGTAGATGGGAAACATGAGTGCTCCCGGGTCCTTGGAGTGGTCAAGACCTAAGGAGTGGCCGAACTCATGGGCAGCGACAAGGAACAAGTTGTAGCCTGTAAGAGAACAAAGCAACGATGAGAAGGCAAGGCAGTGACCAGCTAATGGAGGGAATGCTATTTTCCTCACCTCTCTCTCTTTCTTGGCGATTTCACTATTTTTTAATTAATATTCAATATTCAGTTGCTTGAAGGAAGATTCAAAACACTGATTTAATCCTGATAAATAGTTTCATGTTCTCTTTGATTCTAGCTGCCTACATAATTAGAATATTAATAGGTTGCTCTCAGATAATTAGAAATCAATGAGGATCTAATGGGAGACACTAGTAATCCTGATGTTTTCTCAGGTCAGGTGAGGGAAGTGGTCAGTGGAGGCCAAAAGAGGACTCCTGGGAAGCCATACAGGGTGGTCCTACCAGGGGTGTTTCTAGAACATCATCTGAACAAGAGGCATCATGCAAAGGGATGATGACCAGGTATGGAGCATGTACTAAATAGGGTCTCTGGGAATCTACTTGGGAACAAATCCCAACCAAATGATCCTTTTCAGAATATTCTAGACTCTAAAATTTAAAAAAATAGAAACTCTGGAAATGATTAGCCAACTTTCCTCCATTTTAGAAGACTACTGTGTTGCTGTATTTACATTATTTCCTCTAGTCATTCTTTCTACACATTTCTAAGCCTCCTAATACTGCTATTTCAAGTTGAAGGAGAAAAAGATAAAAGCTTTAAAAAAGAAAACACATGGAAGCTGGATTCAGTGGTTTCACTTTGACCTTAGACACCACTTGCTATCACAGCCCACACCTGGAGAAAATGCATAACTAACTTAGTGAATGATGGAGACCATAAGAGAAATCAGAGCTCACATAATCTAAGTGACAAGCAAGTCTTCATTGAAATGACTAGTGAAAGATTCCATTCTTGGCCTTCCACTGAAAAATCAATCATGGTTTGTTTGTGAATATATTCATTCATTTCAATTAAATATCTCAAATCCAGAATTTATGCAGGAGCCTAAAACTGAGGTTTACTATGGCTCTATCTTAACAATACTGATGTTATTCTTTCTTCCTAAAATCATTCTTACCTGTGTAATATTCAGAACATAAATATATAATCTCTCACCTTTTCTTCCAAAGACACATCGAGGGCATTGGAACCAAGGCATTGGTCAGCCAAGCCCAGAAAAACAATTCTTCTGTTTAAATGAAGAACAAAAATTAGCTATCTATGAAGACTACCTCTAACTGTCACAACCAAGGGTCAGTAAAGCTCCAGAGTTACATCCTGGTTAGAACAATCTGGCTTTTCTTCCTAAATTAATATTCCCAATTCTTTTGAGCTTTGAGGATTCAAATACTGACTGAATTCATTCAAAACTGAGTTTCATTTTGCTTTTGCAAATATAATCTGGTCTGTCTCATGCTATTTGGAGTAAGACACCATCTAGCTTTGTCGGAATGATATTTAAAAATCAGTGACATAGACACATCTGAAACAAGGAACTCATATAACAGAGAACAGAAAACTGATTGCACTTGTGCCGTTAATATTTCTGTCGAGGAAACAAAACCTATTTCAACTCATCTATGATCTGCCTATTCAGCCCTAATAGTTTTTAGATGTGTATGTGTAATAAACTATACCTCCTCAACACATCAAAGTGTAATCCACAGTAACAACCCCTTGATTGACAGAAGAACATGTTGGTCCTAATTCAAGTTAGTTAGTATCCCTCAAGCCACTAAATGAAACTGCTCACTTTTAATGTTTCACATAAGTTTGTAGAAAAGTCACTTGTAGAGACTAATGAGTATAAGATCAACTTTTAATTTTTTTGAAAAATACAATCAGTTGGCAAATAAAATTTACAGTATGCTTCTTAACTTCTTATCCATGGGATCACTATCTAACCTAATGTAGAAATTATGAAACATACCTTTATAAGAAACATTACCTTTGGAACTACTTGTCCAAGTTTCATCATCATCAAAATGGGCATCTCCTCCATAATTTGGCCCAGGAGGAAAAGCATGAGCCAGAAGACCAGAAGGTCCATCAAATGGATAGAAGTCCCCATGCTCTACACACAAAAGCAAGAGTTAAGAATCTAATTATATCCATTAGTGTCTGGCACAAATGCTTGGTGAATCCTGTAAAAAGTAATAAATGACTGAAAGAAGGTATAAAAGAATGGAGAAAATTAGGGAGCGGAATGTAAAAAAAAATGAGTCTGCATCATTACCTTTAGTTCCAAAAGAGATCATGATATCTGCAGTGCCGTCATGAAGTCTGGTAAAATTCAGAGGTGTCACATCTGACCAAACTTTGAAAGCTTTTTTGAATGCCTTTTCAACTTCAGAATGAGTCAGATCAGGGGTATAGTTCACAATCCTATTCAACAGAGAAAATTTCAATTACATTTTTGGAAGGAGAAAGCTATTTGAGAATATATTTTCTTGGAATACTGCTTTTCAACTCAAAAATTCAATGGCTCCTCTAAAAGTTCTACTGGCTGTCCATTGTTTCAAAGTACTTATTAATTATGATGTCATACAAAGATAACAAAATGAGTTCAATCAGACATTTGAGTATCTCCAAATATCTGATCACTTAGAATCTTGCATTTAAAATATTCAGATATTTAATGAAACTTACATACAAGTTTGGAATTGTATCACTATGACCTAAATGAAATAGCTTTGTCAAGTTCCTAGAAAGAGCAGGACTCTACATTTTTAAGCACTCCTAATAAGTATGCCTCATGTAGTACATTTGCAAATTTTATTATACCTACTTTTGTTTTTTATTTTATTTCTTTTCTAAAAAAAATACTTGAGACTTCCAGTAAAAAATAATGCTGGGTTAACGTAACAATAATAGCTGTCATGAGGCATTCTCACCAATAGTATTAAAATTATTACTTGAATTATTTAATTTCTAGTTTAATATTTAAAGTCTACCTTTAAAAAATGGGACCAAACATGTTCTGTCATCTATAGCTTGTGTTGAAAATCAGGCATTTAATACTATTTTCAAAACTAAGAAATATTAAAGAAAGATAGCCTCTGATCTACCTGTAGGTTAGGTTCGTTTTGGACCACTTGAGAGTTCGGGGGAAAACATTGTACTCGCCCACATCAGGGACCCCACATCTTGGTTTCTTCATGATGTCCAAGGTATTATCATCAAGTTTGCCAGTGACCTCTAAGCCGAAGAAGGACTGCATTTCTCGAAGCCTGTCAGCCACTGAGCCTGCTGCAGACTTCTTCAGGATTCCAGCAGGATTCAGGGGATAGTAGTAGGATTTCAGGTAGCGCTGAAAAAGAGACCAGAATGGCCTACTTTTAAAAGAAAAAAGGCATTGGTGAGATGTAACACCCCATTGGGATTAGCAAGATACTCTACCTCTGCAAGCTGGAAGTCTTCCTCAGACAGATCATCATCACCATCGCTGGGAAGGGGCAGGGACCAGCACTGAGTCCAGCTCAAGCAGAGGAAGGCAGCCAGGATGCCTGGGAGCATCTTGGTGGTTGTGCCTGGAGCCTGCTGTCTCTCCCAGACAAGCACCTTTACTTTTATAGACCTGCAGTGGTGACTCATCCTTTATGGACAAGTTCCCGCTTCCTAGTCTATTGAAGGTAAACATGCTTACATGGCGACTTTTTTTTTTTTCCTCCCAAGAAAGTGTGGTTTGTGGTAGAATTTGAGGGAAATATAAAATGAGGGCATCTCTCATTTCAGCGGGGTCTCAAAAACCATCTGGCAAAATAAACAGCCTCAGCATATTTATGGATACTGTGGGAAGAAGCAGAGAGTAGTAATATTTCACTTCACTGGGCAAAAATATTTTTCCCTCTGTAGAAAAGCAGCTACTTTTATTCTTTTCAGACAAGAGTATCAAGACGATGCTCTCACTTCCTTAAAGAGATACTTAGTCCTGCTTCTAGAATATCTAGAACCTGGTGACTTCTGAACATCATTTTCCCTAGAGCAATTACAGAAGGAGACATGAGTACCTGAGGGCCAAACAATTGGGGCAAGCCCGAGATTGGAGGCTCAGATACTAGGGCACACCCACAGGGCCCTGGTGTGACTCTCGATACACATGGAATCCTTCATGGATTCCCCACAGGTTCAGGAAGGGGTAGGAGCCTATATGGAATACAATATAATGGCTAGCACATACCCGGGGATTACTAGGCTTAAAAGGCATGATCTCGTTAAATCTGTACAGTAGCCTAAGCAGGAGGCTTGCTACTGGAAGGCTTGTTTTCATTTGACATAAGAATAATCTGAGCACAGAGAAATTAAATACTAACCTCTAATAAAAGGTCAAAAGTTAATAAATGATACTGTCAGCATTTGACTCCAAGCCAGTAGACTTAAGACTTCATCTTTTTAACCACCATCCAGTATGGCTTCTACCCCATTAATTCTCAGAAATTTTCTCAAAAATGGAGCTGCTTTGTTCCCACACCCCTGGAAGTACCAGGAAAACTAGGGTCTAGGTAAGCTCTTGGCCAACTTCAAGTTTCTTAATTTTGACTTTTAAGAAGTTTGAATAGTAGATGTACCTGAGTTCCAAAAACTCAGGAAAATCATCCACGAGGGGCGTCCAGTCTGTTACAGAACATCCCACATTTAGTACCAGGAAATCAGAATGCCATCTTTGGTCCAGCATAGATGTAAATGGATAGAAAATACAAGTCATGATCTTCAGATTGAATGACTGAAAATGAAGTTAATTTAAGTGATCAGGAATCAGAGAGCAGCTCAGGTCCGGAACACAAGAAGACAAGGACAGGAGTGGAGCACAGGTTAGGGTGGGTAGGGAGGGGGCATTCCACATCTGAGTGACGTGCTGTCACCTGAGTTGGCCAGAGCCTCAGACGGAACCAGACAAGCTTATGAAATGTAAGCTATCGGCGGAGGACAATTATTACACCTTGTCCAAAAACAGATCCTTACAATAAATATTTCCAATGAGTTCGAGATTAGAGTTGGGCTCAACCAGCAACACAAAACAATAATTTGTTTTAAAACTCTTTCACAAACAGCAGTTGATTTTAGATTAAATGATAATAACCAAAAAGTTTGATTCATCTACTGAGCTTATAGGAAATTAGTTCATTCTAAATTATTTGTTTTTACCAATATAATTTCATAATCTTCTAAAGTATTTTAGATTTTTAAAGTTTTTTTTTTTTAGATTAGTCTCATCAGATTTTGAAAAAGTTCAGAAACAAATGACATTTTATTTAATGTTTGGAAGTAGGAGAGATGAATCAAATAGGTTCACTGTACTGGTAGGTTCTCACGTATTTGTAGACATGTTACCACTTTAAGCTACAATTTTTTAAAAAGCCACTTTAGTTATTGTCAATGAATATTGATCAGGCATCAACTATGTGGGACACCATGTGGATCACTATGAAGATGGGGTGAAGCATAGTGCCTTTTTTGTAGGATGATTACAATATTATCTCCCCAGAAAGACGCATTTTTAATGAGCAGTGAAATAAATGTCACTGTGAAATAATGCTTATTATCAAACCGCATTAGTGTTTTGTCAGCTTCTCATATCACCTAAGCACACCCACAGTGCAAAATAAAAAATAAAAAACTGGACAGGTCAGTGAGAACACGCTGTTCACATTCTGTAGTGTTCTGAGCAAGGTAAATAAAAGTTGTTCAGAAGATTAAAATAGAAATTGATTCCTTCAGAAAATAATGGGACTGCTTGTCTGTAGCAACTGCTCATGGAGTAGCAAGCTTAGCTGGCGATCAGGATGTGTCATCACATGGAAATGTGATGGCAAATCACTTGTCAACACAAGCCCTTCTCTTGGGCTGTTAATTATTAGGAGGAAAGCCAGGTTTTGTGGCTGCCACTGCTGAAATGGTTTGTGGTTTCGAGCGACACCTCTCACACAATGAGGCCGTGCGGGTCTTTACAGACTGTCCCAACAAGCCTCCCAGCTCACTGGGCAGAAATGAAAACCTGTAGAATGAGCAAACAAAACTGGGCAAACTTAGCAGTGGTATCTCCTGCTGATTCACACATAAGCAACCCGGGCTTTTTAGAATATACGTCATCTTCTGTTTCTCAGTCCAAAACATCACCCAGGAGAGAATCAGGATTGTCCATGACCAACCCCTGAGTAAAGTATAGGGGGGTTCCAGACCAGGAAAAATAGGAACAAAGGCCATGGGAGTTGGATTACAATTATGAAAATTAAGTAAGTCAAAGAAACTTTCAGGTAAGAATTTTGGCTTTGGTTTAGAGTGTTGTAAATGAACGTTGACCATAACAAACACTTAGTATCTTGATTTTTCTAAAAGCTAGGTGATCTGACAGTGCAAGTGCAGAAGTAATGATTTTTGTAAACATCCTCTGATGGTCCCTTTGTTCTTCTGTCTGGTTTCCCCCAGAGCCCCAAGGAAGGGGTTCCATGCCCTTAAAGAGAAGCACTACCCTAGAATAGAAGTTCTCGATCACACCGACATGCTAGAATAAAGGGCAAGAGTGCCCCACTGACTCACTTGTGCACAGCCATGGCATGACCCCAGGTCAGGTGCAGGGCGCACAGGGACTCACATCAGAAGCTGGCCAGGCAGCAGGCCAGCGGTTTAGGAGAGCACTTGCTTTCACGCCTGAATTTCATGCTTTACACACATGGCTATGTTCATCTTGTGCGGATCCCTAAAGAAAGAAATAGAATCTGCAAGAAAAAAGGAAATTCTTTTTAATTCTTACCTGAGTATGGTATCTGAAAGTCAAGACTTAATTTTCTGGGCTTGCTTAAAAAAAAAAAAAAAAGATTTTATTTTTTTATTTTAGAGAGAATTGAGCAAGAGTGAGGGGAGGGGCAGAGGGAGAGGGAAACTCAAGTGGGTTCCACTCGGAGCACGGAGCCCAACACGGGGCTCAATCCCACGACCCTGAGATCACGACTTCAGCTAAAACCAAGATTTGGACGCTTTACCAACTGAGCCACCCAGGCTCCTCCTGGGCTCACTTTCTAATGAACTGTAATTTTATTGTGCTTTGTTAAAAAGAGTGTTACTGGATGTCCACCTCTGCCAGATTTAACCAGAACTGAGAAAGAAAACAAGCAGGCATAGAACGCCAATTCTAGCCCATCCCTGTCCAAATGTCTTTGAAAAGGGAAAAATCTGGGATGGTTGGCAGTGAATAGTGGAAATGAAAACAAACTAGAGAAATGGGACCTTTGTAATTTTAACAAGCAATTGCAATATATTTAAAGTTCCCTAATATTTAAACAAATGAAACAAAGAGTCTATTTTTAAAGCAGCCTGGCCTCACCTTGTTACCCTCATTCACTAAAGTAAAAGTTATTATATATTCTTAATAAATTTTCTGATTTAGCGCAACCCCGGTGGCTCAGTGGTTTAGCACCGCCTTCAGCCCAGGGTGTGATCCTGGAGACCCGGGATTGAGTCCCACGTCAGGCTCCCTGCATGGAGCCTGCTTCTCTCTCTGCCTACGTCTCTGCCTTTCTCTGTGTGTCTCTCATGAATAAATAAATAAATCTTAAAAAAAAAAAAAGGAGTCTGTTTCTTAAAAAAAAATTCTGATTTACAAACTAATATACAAAAAGTAATAAACTTCTTGCATAATGACTGGAAGATGAGAAACCTAGAAGGAAAGAATTATCATAATACCCCCCAAAATTTTATTTATTTGTTTATTTTAAGATTTTATTTATTCATAGAGACAGAGGGAGAGAGGGGCAGAGACACAGGCAGAGGAAGAAGCAGGCTCCATCAGGAAGCCTGACGTGGGACTCGATCCCGGGTCTCCAGGATCACACCCGGCTGCAGGCAGCACTAAACCGCTGCGCCACCAGGGCTGCCCCCAAAATTTTTTAGATAATCCACACATACATTCTCTTTTTAAAAAAATTATTTATTTATTTGTTTGTTTGTTTGTTTATTTATTTATTTATTTATTTATTTATTTATTTATTTATTAAAGCTAGAGAGTGAGTGTACCCATGCAGGAGTGCACACACAGGGATGAGGTGGTGCAGAGGGAGATGGAAAGAGAGAGAATCCCAAGCAGACTCCCTGCCAAGCACAGAGCCCGATGCAGGGCTCAACCTTACCACCCTGAGATCATGACCTGAGCTGAAACCAAGAGTTGGACACTCAACAGACTGAGCCGCCCAGGTGCCCTCTCAACGTATATATTCTGAAAGTTGACTTATTTAGACGATAGTCAATCTTAAAGGTTTTATAAAATGTACTCTCTGGAATAGAAAAACAGGCCATGTTGCTAGTATGTTGCATCTGCTTTATTTTCAATTCCAGGAAAGCCATGTTGAACGAATTTGAGGTACCATGTTCCATAGTTTGCTCTTCTTCACTAAATCTGTCATAAAACTGAGAATGAACTCAAAACTGCACAAAATATATCTTAATAATACTAAGTGTTAAAGAGGTTAACTTTTAAAATTTTTCTATAAGCTCCAGTTAGATAATTTCAGAAAATTGTAGACAGGAATTCGCTGCAACCACGAACTGCCAACGGACTCCCTGGTCAGTCCAGCTAAGGGCGGATTTCCACCTCCACCTGCAGGGAAGAAGGCAGCTGTTCCCAGGTACAGACCACAGGCAGCATCCAGGCCTCGAGGGTCTCCTGGGAATTCATCCATCAACACTATGTGAGAGCCCCCAGCTTTTTTCCCGTCAATGACGAGGCAAAGAAAGGCCTTATTCTTGGCACAAAAACTATGACGAAGCAAACATGTGTAAAATGAGGAATATTATAAGCCTACATGTACACAGCAAAGAAACCGATTCGGGCTACTGCCTCCGGGTGGGGTTTGTTTCTCTTCTTTGTCCAGGGATTCCACTTTTGCCTGAGCCTATGGAGACCATTCAGAGAGTGAGAGCACAGGCCCTGGCATCAGTTACCACAGCCGAAACCCCAACCCCGCCGCTTATGAGCTCCCTCACATATGCAGTTTGATCTCACTAATAGAGCAGTGAACAAAACACAGCAGAACCCGGGTCCTTGAGCAGCTGACAATCTAGTAGGGTGAGAGAGAGAATTAGAGAGATAATTAGATAATGAGAGAGAAAAATAGAGCAGGAAAGAGGGGTCAAGGAGGTATGTTGCAGTTTATTTGGAGTGGCAGGGAAGCGCTCATGGAGAAAGTGACTCTTGAGTAGGGATCCAAGGGAAATGAAGGTGGGAGTCATCAAGCAGGAAGAGGAGCAAGGGCAAAGGCCCTGAGGTAAGCATCTGTGTGGCGCATTTGGAGAAAGCAGCAAGAAGGCCAGTGTGGCTGGAGCAGAGTGAGATGACAAGTTATTGAATCTTAACTAGACAAATGGGATCGTCCCAGTACCTGTCTTTCAGGCCATATGATGAGCACACGACATGATGATGGAAGAGCCCTGTAGCAGTGCCTGGCACACAGTAAGCACTTGAGATAGCAACTCAGTTCCCGGTGAGTAGTCTGCACAGTGCCCAGCAAAGTCCCAGGGCTCAGCACCCTGTAGGCATGGGGGCCATTGCAGCAACAGTGTCCATGGGGTGAGGGCTAAGCCGAGCCAAGGCTTTTCCCAGACCCTTCCACTGTGTAGGTC
The DNA here is from genome assembly GCF_048164855.1 of Canis lupus baileyi. Taxonomy (NCBI): domain Eukaryota; kingdom Metazoa; phylum Chordata; class Mammalia; order Carnivora; family Canidae; genus Canis; species Canis lupus. The sequence goes on from NC_132840.1 coordinate 60,285,951, forward strand.
TCAGGAAGGCCTTGGGCCCAAACTCTGACTTAGGTGTCTGCTACACTAATATTAACAATAGGAGGAAGGGGAGAGGGGCATTTCTATGGTCAAGCAAGGTTAGGAGACACTCGGTGACACAATCATGAGCCAGTTTTTTTCCTAGAGGACTCCTCAGAGCTTTAGCACGTCATGAACATCGTGAACATCTACGAGAGGGCTAAAGCTGGGAACATGCACTGGAGCTTCACACAGATTGGGGTTGCTGCTTTGGGGGATTGGCAAGGCAAACAAATCTTGAGAATGGGAAGACAGACCACCTTCAGCAAATTGGAAAGCCTGGGTGCCTTTGACATCATCCTCAGAGGAGATCTTTGTCTTGTCAGAGTGGGTGAGTCTCAGGGGTACATCAGAACCTTGGGGTCTCTGCAGTGGTGGAAGCCCAAGGTATGGCCAAATCTATGGGAGGCCAGGCAGACAAGTGCAAGCTATAAAGAGATACAACCTGGATGATCCATGTAAAAGCCACACAAAACTAGCTCTTCTCAGAGATCTTCTTAGATGTCTCTTCCAAGCCTTATTAACTACATCCCTCCCCTATTCCATATTTAGGGAAGAAGGACAAAAGGCAAGACCCCCACGGACACCTTCCTCAGTGGCCTGAGGCAAGTGACCCTAACCTGGCAGAGTGTCCTGAGGGGTGCAGGTTGGAGCCACTAAGATTCCACCACTGAGATGTTGTGCCTTGGGACTCCTCAGGGGTTAGGCAGGAACAAGTAAATGAATACCTATGGCCACTTTACTTCTACTGAGAAAGTACAGTAGATGAGCACTGCACACTGTAAATTATATTTTTAAAAAACTTTATTAGTTTGAAATAGGTAAAAGAAGTAGCCAATTACTGTCATGGTAACAGAGATGAGCCCTGAAGCCAGGCAGACCGAAGTCCATTTCCCTATTTGAGAAGTGGGGGGTAATAAAATCAGCTTTATAGGATTAGTGACAGAAGGTAATTGTGAAGTACGTGGCACATTGTAAGAGTTCAATTAGCTTTTTAAGATTTACTTTTTTAAAAGATTTATTTACTTATTTGAGAGAGGGTGCATGCAGGTGGGCAGGGGAAGGGCAGGGAGAGAAGTAGACTCCCTGCTGAGCATGGAGCCCAACAGGGAGCTCAATCCCAGGACCCTGGGATCACAACCTGAGCTGAAACAGATGCTTAACAAACTGAGCCCCCCAGGCGCCCCTAGACCTCAACTAGCTTTGTCGCTACATCTATTACTAATATCCAAAGCACTTGACAAATAATAAATGCTCAATGTAAAGTAGCTACAAAGATTAAAATGCGAATTTAATGATTACGGAGTTCATCCAAAGTTTGTTTTTTGCTGAGCTGCAAGCAATAATGGGCACAGGAGGAAATTCATATCTGTGGTGTTAGATTGTTTCAGAGCATTTAGTGACATTCGCATAAAATGGTAAACATGCCAATTACAAGAATTTTTGTTGATTCAGGAAAACCTTCTGGCAGAAAGCACTTGGCAAATATAAATATTAGTATGTAGTTGCTACACACACACACACACACACACACACACACACCTTCCTTTTTCACATTTGCCTGAGTCTGGAATGTTCCTATATCAGATGTTTCCTAGTGCTCATTAGGTTATCAGAGGGACAGATCTTCTGTGTTAGCTGGGAGCCAGAATGACACATTCTTTAATTTAAAAAGTAGAGAAATTGTAGAAAGTCATTTAATTCTTGTATTGCCTAACTCTTAGTAATACAATATTTAGGAGCACCTGGGTGGCTCAGTCAGTTGAGCGTCTGCCTTTGGCTCAGGTCATGATCTCAGGGTCCTAGGACTGAGTCCCACATTGGACTTCCTGCTCAATGGGGTAACTGCTTCTCCCTCTTCTCCTGCTCATTTTCTCCCTCTCTCTCTTCCTATCAAGTAAATAAATAAAATCTTTTAAAAATACAATATTTAATCAATATTTAGTGAAGAGAAAGAAGATAATATGAAACAGCAAAACAGGCAATAAAGATCAGTGTTTTATATCTGAATGACATGTTTTATTTGTGAATTGCTAAAAATTATTTTCACCACATGAAGTTTAAATGATCAAGGATTGGTAAACTCTACTACACTTTCTTCAACCATAGGGGGAAAAACCTGATCAACTCAAACTTTGTAGTGTGACCACATAGTCCCCATGCTGACAGCGTGACCCCTCCAAGACCTCAGAAAGCATTTCGGTTGATTCTCTTTTATGGCTTCTGTTGCTGTTTGGGGATAGAAGATGGAAAACTCAGTGTTTCAACCATGTATGTACATGAAAGTAACAAAGCAATGTTCTCCTAAATGGGAAATTTCTGTAACTTCAGTGACTGTCCAGCATCAATGACTACACAAGGCCAGTGACTAGGATTACACCAGTCTGAACTGGAGAATAGTCACCCTCACCTTCGGAATCACTTGCCAGAATTTACGGTCACCAAAGCAAACCCTCATCCCAGACCATCAGCAAGAGGAAAGCGATGAGCCCACTTTCCAGAGGACTCATTGTATAGGGAAGAAAACCTCATGTTCTAGAAGGGAAGCAACTCAGAAATCACTGTCAAAACAAGAACAAAACCAGTCACTTCAAGTAGAGGGTATTAAAAAATGGGAAGTCTTTAATAAAGACAATGTGTTCATCCTTATTCTCTGTTTCCAAAGAAGATCCTGATGCCAGCAGGGTCCCAGAAAACTCTGGTGAAATTGAGTTGGGTCTCAGTGTCACTCAGACAGTGTAATCCACAGTCCCAGGGGAAAAATCTGGAATGCAATTTGCTATTCTGACTAATACACATACACACAGGCATTCCAGAAAGCTCCAAAACATGACATTTTAAGGATTCTTGTACTTTAAGAATGCATCCTTTTGATGATTCTTTTTATTTCCTTATAGGACCAAAAATCCAAGGTACATCATGGTATAATAAAGTTTCTTTAAAGATAGGCTTAATTTGTATGTGTTTGCAAGTATTCTTGGTTAAAAACAAAATCCAAAGTGCACTATAATCACCCAAGATTTAAAAACTCCTGGGACACCTGGGTGGCTCAGTTCATTAAGCGTCCGACTCTTGATTTTGGCTCAGGTCATGATCTCAGGGTCGTGAGATGGAGCCCCCCATCAGGCTCTGTGCTCAGCTCAGAATGTGCTTGGGATTCTGTTCCTCTCCCTCTGCCCCCACCTCTCATACTCTCCAAATGCATACATACATGCGTAAAATCTTTTTTAAAATTAAAAAAAAACTACTGTAAGACATTAATGTTAAAGAAGGTAAACGTTCTACTTACGATAAATTTGAATGTCATTTTGATTTCACCACAGCATAGCGCCAGAGATAACTGAGAATAACTCATAAATCAACGTCAAATTATACTACATACCAGTGACACACGGAAACATTGAATTGAAGGTTCCAGAGTTCTGAGGCACAGCCTTAAAGAAATACTGGTTTTAAAAAACTGAAAATCTTTACATTTAGATTCTTGTAAAGAACTAGCTACTACACCCTAACTTGCTTTCTCTGTCAATTACGGCTAAACGTTAGCACAGAAAGACAGTAAGTATTTCTCCAAAGTTTTGCTAGCTATTTACACACACTATGTAAAATACTTCACTCTATGAGCAGCCTTTAAATCCTGGAGGGTTTATTTTGAATGGCCTTCAGCAGTAGAGACGTATTGTTCTGATGTACTTGAGAAGGAGTGCAGAAATGTCTCTCACTCATCTTTATATCCTTCAAGATCTGACCCTTGGTTCTCATGCCAGGAGCTCGATTAAAATGTGTGAAACAGTTGGACACAAGGAAGGATGGGCACAAGATGATTTTCTACAGATTTCTTGCCAAAATTATCTCATGTCTTGATTGTTTGCTTCACTTAAGAAAGAATCAGATCCACTCAAAAATATGGGTTCAAGATTTGTTGTTTTGAAACCTCCTAAATTTGCAAGAAAACAGTCTGCTGTCTGTTGTTAACAGACAACTGAGTTTAACTTTTACTTAAGATTCAGTCACACTTGACGGGATGAGCACTGGGTGTTATTCTGTATGTTGGTAAGTTGAACACCAATAAAAAATTATTTTATTAAAAAAAAGATTCAGTTCCTAATGAAAATTATTATATAAGGAAAAAAATAAAACCATTGGTTCTCAATGATTTTTTTTAATTAAAAAACATTTTTAAAGGTATTTTAAGCCACCTGACAAGATTTACCAAGTCTAAATTTAAATGACAGAGACAAAGCCTGGATTGGAATACAGAAGAATGTGACGTGGGGATAACGGGTTATAGACCCTAAAAGGACCTCCAGAGATCATCCGACCTAATCCTTTATATTCCATTGGAAGACAGATTGAGAAACTTCCTCAAAACCACACAATAAAATAAAGTTGGTGCTAGGATTAGAATCCCAGCCTCCCGACTAGGACAGCGCAGGATACTATGTGTTATCCCCAAACTACTTAACCCGTGCGTGTCTGACCTGCCGGAGCTAATCCTGCCTGTTGACATCCACGCACTGGAGAGGAAAAATCGCCAGCTGTCTTTTTATTTTGTAGGTCAAGTGATCAGTTAGCCATTTCATTTTCTTAGAGAAAAAGTTATACTCCCCTGAGTCAGGTGCCTCATAGGGTTTCAAGTGTCGGCATTGAGTGGGCCATGTGCTGGTGGACCATGGGAGGCTTGCACGTGCGGCAGCACCCCCAGAGCTCAGAGTCTCCTCTGCCCAAGGACTGATCTTGAGGGAAGTTGAGGAATGGCTTTCAAGCGCTACTGGGAAGGGCGCACACACCAACGCCCCTCCATGGCAAAGCGCATGCTGAAAGAGGAAAGCAGTGAGCGGGGAGCCGTCACCCCTGAGAGAGGCGGTCCCGCCCAGCTGAGGGCCTCCCGAGCTCTGGAAGTGTCAAGGCCAGGTAGAGGCCCAAGGACAACAGAGGCCCCAGCAGGGAGGCCACCGCATCTGCTGGCCTCCCGGCCACGAAGGCTGAAGAGCCTCCCATGCGGGCTGAGGGTTTGCAGGGAGATCACTGGAACCTCTGTCTCCTTGAGTCGATTTTACAGAATCAGAATATCAGCATGTGATTTTTGTCTTGATTTTGTTACTTTCCATTCAAGCACAGAGAAAGTTTAGCACATATTTTTGTCCAAAGGAAAAGTTTATGGTTAAAAACACAAGCTTCACTTCTTGTTTCCTGACCTTACATGCAGAATGTCAGTTTTGCTTTTTCTGAGGGTGTTATCTCTAAGTTGGTTGAGCAGCAGACAACTTGTATGTGCTCTCTGGCCCAAGAAGAGAGGGAAGGAGGAAGGATGAAGGAAGCCAGGGCACGAGGAAACTGAGAAAGAAGGAAGGAGAAACATTAAGAGAAAGGGAAGGTTAGGGAACCGAGACAACATTGGGCTGCGCGCTACCTCAGGCTCCCCAGCTTGTGTACTAGAGCCGCTGGCATCGGAGCCCAGACAGCGGTAGGAACACAGCTGGACAGGCCTGCAGGGCCAGCAAGCACCATCCCCCATCTAGGACTGGGACACCCGCACCGTGAGCCTCAGCATGGAGGCCATCCTGGCCCCCAGCCAGGACCATTGGAACCATGGGTCCAACCCTAAACCCTAAATGGGATAACTTAATCCAGATGTAGGAAATGAGACACTTGCCCAGGAAAGCATCATTAAGAATGTGTCAATTTTTTCCAAAACCAAAATTCTTTCCAAAATTTCCAAACCCCTGAAAGACACAAGTGATCAAGCAGATCTCCTCCCTTCTTGTACTAAAGCACAGCTGATGAAAATAATGGAGCAAGAGGTTAAATACATAATTTGATCCATTCTTCCTCCAATGATACATAGTTTACACATTTTGGAAGGTCCTCTACTTGCCTGTGTCCAGCCCACTCGACAGTGCCATCAGCTGGAAGGCCAGGTCTGGGGCGTAACTAGCAAAAATGCAACTTTCATGCTGATATTTCATTTGCCCCCAGGATATTTTTCCATATTTTTCCATAGCTGATTTCAACCAGGGTGCTCCATCACTAACCGCAATCTCATCACAGACCCCACGCCAGCTGACAGGGATGGAGGCAGGTACAGTACCACCTGTCCAAGCTGAGACATTAAACCAGAAAGGAGTTCTCAGAAACCAGGGTGGTCAACAAGGACTTGCTGATGAGACCCAGGTAAGCTCACTCACTCTCCACCTGTCTTCTGTTGTCCCATGTGACAGGTGACAATCATATGCTGAGCACTCTTCCTTGACCTGCATGGGTGCTACCTGTAATCCCCCTCTCTCCAATGCAAAACAACATAAGAAAGGCAGTGAGGGTGGTGCTATCATACATGGTAACCCAGAAATGACACAACAAATGCCAAAATAACAGTCATTTGAAAAATTCAACACTTTATTATTATTCCTCATGACTGACATGAGAAGACAAATTATTAAATTATAGTCAACAGCAAAATGGAGGATGTCCCCAAAATGTAGGATATGAAGATGAGAATATTGAGTTTGGTTTTTTATTTTGATAATACCTTTTTTAGGGGCGCCTGGGAGATTCAGTTGGTGAAGCGTCTGCCTTCGGCTCAGGTCATGATCTCAGTGTCCTGGGATTGAGTCCTGCGTTGGGTTCCCTGCTCAGCAGGGAGTCTGCTTCTCCCTCTCCTTCTGACCCTCCCTCTGCTCATTCCCTCTCTCTCTAATAAATAAATAAAATCCTTAAAAAATACCCTTTTAACAATTCATTTTGATGATTTATTTTCAATAACACACATTTAAGTGTTAATACATCTTAGGTTCTATAATAGGTTTATACATTCTTAAAATACTAGAATTACCTAATTTCAATGATTTTTAAAACATTATAAATTCTGAATATTTTCTTTAAAAACATGAGTGTTAAACAGAATTTTATGAAACAAGTATTCTCATTTTGTTCATTTTAGAATTTATTGAATCTCTCCAGTGCTAATGAATCCTTCCATTCTCTTTGGTTTTATTGGGCTTTGTGAACATTATTTATCCTATATAATTTTAATGGAGTAAGGATTTACATAGAGGCAGACTTGTCTGTGGCAACATGTAGGCTCTTCTGCCTGGAGTGTCTAGTCCATGAGGAAAAAGACAGTTGACGGGCTAGGTGTGAAGGAAGCATTCATTAAGATCACCCTCTCCTCTTCCTCCAAATAAACTATGAAAACTCTTGATTATATTTCTTATACATGTATATATCTCATATACATCTGTCAGTGGAAAAGAATATATAGATTATTAGATGTGATTCTCTATTGATCATATTTTACCTAGCAGGTGTGCTCCTCCATCTAAATGAACAGCAGAGGGCAGCCTGGGTGGCTCAGCGGCTTAGCGCCGCCTTCGGCCCAGGGCATGATCCTGGAGTCCTGAGATCAAGTCCCACATCAGGCTCCATACATGGAGCTTGCTCCTCCCTCTGCCTGTGTCTCTGCCTCTCTCTCTCTCTCTCTCTCTGTCTCTCTGTCTCTCGAGAATAAATAAATAAAATCTTAAAAAAAATAAGTAAACGAACAGCAGAGCGCGGACTTGTGAAGAGCTCTGGTCTGTATTGAATTGCCATGAAGGAAAGGTGACTTTTAGGGTAAAGGATGTTAGGGCAAAGGAGAGAGAAGGAGACAAATGGTGATAACCTAGCTGAGCTGTGTGACTACCTTTCCATCCAGACCAGCTGGACCTGGATTACCTGTAACAAGTGCATTCACCTATTCTTTGCTAGGCAGTAGAAATGCAATGACTGTTTTTAGTACACACACGTGTAAGTTTCAGAAAAACAGGTACAACCAAATGTGACACAAGCAGCTCCCACATCAGGATATAACTAGTCAGGGGGAGTTTGAGAGACTGCTTTTATTGTTTTGTTTTGTTTTTGGAGATGGTTTTTAGTTGTCTGAAGGGCATTCTCTGGGAACCTGACCACCTTCTAATTCACAACTATCTTCCCATACATTGTATACTATTTGCAATTATTTTTAATTCTTGAATTTATGAAGTCAGTGCTCATAAATATTGCCTAGGTCCAATTTCAATTTAAATTGCAAGAAACCAAATATTCATAATATATAAAGAACTAATGCTACTCAACACCAAACACACACACACACACACACACACACACACACAATTGGATTGAAAAATGGGAAAAGAGCCTGAACAGATATTTTTTCCAAAGAAGACCTACAGATGGCCAACAGACACATGAAGAGATGCTCATCATCACTTATCATCACAGAAATGCAAATCAAAACCACAATGAGATACCACCTCACACCTGTCAGAATAGCTAACATTAAAAAGACAAGAAATAACAAGTGCTAGCAAGAATGTGGAGAAAATGAAACTGTCATGTACTGCTTTTGGGAGTGCAGACTGGTGCAGTCACTATGGAAAACACTAGGAGGTTCTTTAAAAAATTAAAAATAGAATTACCATGTGATCCAGTAATTGCACTACTGGGTATTTACCCAAAGAAAACAAAAACACTCATTCAAAATGATACATGATCCCTATGTTTATTGCAACATAATTTGCAGTAGCCAAGATGTGGATACAGCCCATGTCCATTGATAGATGAGTGGATAATGTATGCCAGAAGTATTATGCAGTCATAAAGAAGGATGAAATCCTGCCATTTGTGACAACACAGATGGATTTTGAGGGTATCACACTAAGCAAAATTAGCCAGTCAGAGAAAGACAAATACCATGTAATCTCACTCATATGTGAAAATTGAATAAATAAATAAAAAAGCAAAATCAGACCTATAAATACAGAGAATGGGTTGACATTGCCAGAGAAGGGGGTGGAGTAATGGGAAAAGTGGGCGAAGGACAGCAGGAGGCACAGGCATATGGTGCTGTGATGAGGCCGTCACAGACAAGCAAGGCACAGCACAGAGAACAGGGTTGTGATGTGATAACGCGTATGGAGACAGATGGTACCCACGCTCATGGGAGCACAGCCTGACCTGCAGATGTGTTCAATCACTGTGTCCTGCACCTGAAACTAACATAGCACTATCTGTCAAGTATATTCACATTAATAGAACTTTAATCCAAAAATAAATAAATGGTAAGTAACCTTATTCGATGAGAATGTTGGTGACCTAAATAATATTATTATGCTACTGACATGAATACATACAGTTTGAAGAGGCTGTTTACAATCCTTTGCATGTTGATAAGATTTAAGGTACAAAGAGTCATTGAATAATGTGAGTCATGTTGTCTGACTTCAGCTTTAGACAGTATTTGTGGCTTACAGTGACTGAAAACTTAAATGATATGAGCATTTGTGAACCATGCCCTGGGGACAGGGAGGAGCATGCTGCATACCTTTAGCAAAAATTCTGAAATTGACTTTGTACGTATGAATCACCACGGGATTTTCCACAACCACAAGAGAGAGAACCAGCGATAGCATATTAATGACTTTTTATTTCCTTAAAAGACATTTAAGGAAGAGAAATCTTGGTTCAGAAATACAGAATGTTTTCAAAATAAAGGAGAAAATGGTAAGAACTCACATTTCAGGCTACGGATGACAGTGGCACCTGCGACACAGAGTCTCCTGAGTTAACCCTGAAGACGTGAACATCGCGTACAATGGACACAGGCACCGAGTCTAATTGTAATGTGTGACAAATGCTGCATGATTTTGACAAAGTTATTTAAACGTTCTGAGTCTTGTTTTCCTCGCCTGAAAACCAGGACTGGAACAGGTCCTTCCTATCAGTGTGACACTCAGAGTCCACAGGAGCGGAAGGACGGCAGTGTACCTGACACGTGGCTCTTACACGCTCTCACCACTGACATCGGGGCCGCTGGCACCCCGTGTCACTGAATGCTAGTCAATGTGTGAGCAGCGCCACTTATGCACAAAGCACAGCACTTGAAGTGTTGGAAGACACGCACAGAATGGAAGCTATAACCTTAGACACAAACAAGGGAAAACACGACCTGCCCGCATCCTGTCTACCAAGGGTATCCCTCCCCTTGTCGTCTCCTATAGGATGGCAGAAAGTCCTGCAGGGCTTTGCAGGGGCTCATTCGGGTACAGAATAGAGAAGGGGCTTCGGGGTGCACAAGTTGGCACACATAGCTCGCACAGAGATGACAAGATGTTTCCCCGTGACAAATCCCGCTCTTTCTGGTTTTAATGCATCCACAGGAGTCTCTGCCCCTTGACATTTCTCTGCACCGGCCTTCACCTTGTGTACATGGTGCAAGGGCTTCACAGTCACCACCAATCAGAGAGGTGCCTGCAGGTACGCGGTCAGCGAGTTGTACCGCCAGGTGCTTGGGCAGAGGCCGTGCGGGGCGGCAGTTTGCCCACCAAAGAAAGGAGGTAAAGGGACATAAAGAATCCAGAAAGTGGCCACCTGTATGGCCAGCACCTCCCAGACACTGGTGGTCTCTCTCCCTCCCGCTCTCTCCTCCCTGGCTCCCTCTCCGCATCCCATTTCCCCCACTACCCTCATCCCTCTTTCTCTCCCTCTCTCCCCCTCCCGCTCCCCTACCCCTGTCCCTCTCTCCCACTCTCCCCCTTCCCTCTCCCCTACCCTCATCCCTTTCTCTCTCTTCCTCTTTCTCTCTCCCCATCCTCTCCCTCTCTAACATACTCTACAAGAGAATCAGATGGGTTCATTTAGATGACTCTCCAACATAGAATTGCTCCTCCTGCAGAACGTTTTCCAGCAAGCCTATACATGTCTCCCTTTGGGTCAAGGGCCCTGCTAGATTAGGTGGCCAGGATGATGCTATGGTGGCCAGCGTAAAGTATGGCATAAGGAGTGTGTAAGGAGTCGGTCCTGGGCAGGTGGCTGTGGGCATGGTGCTACTGAGCACAGCACAAACTCCTCTAAGATTCTGGGCTGCCTCACAGCCTTCACTGGGCTTGGTCAATCTTCCTGCCAGAATATAGAAGATGGTGTAGGAAGGCCAAGGAAGGAGGGGCAGTGGTCCAGGTTAATAGTTCCCAGGAGGGCAGCCCTTAAATCAACCACTTTGTGCTAAGGAGTTTTCCTGTTGGCTAACGTGTCCCTACATACACAATTGTGCCGCATTATATACACTCACATGGAAATTAAATGAGAAGAATGGTAACAATAATTGCCAATATTTATTTAGTAGCTAGGCTAAATAATCTCATTTTATTTATATAACAGTATATAACTACATTTTATGATCATTTTCATTCCTTTCTCATGGGTAATAAAACAAATTCAGTGACAAGTCACACTTGTCAAAGCCAACAAATGGTAGGTACGGGATTTGAGCCTCACTATTTCCAGCATCAAAGCCCATGGGTTTAATCACTATCCTGCAGTGTTTCTCAACTAAAAGGAAGACTATGGGGGGAAAGAAGCAGATCTCAAAGAAGAAACCTGACACTAGAGATCAATGGGTGGAGGTCAACACTCAAGATTGAAAGGTTCATGGGATTCCTATGTAACACCTGGTCAGTGCCATTGACACACAGACTCTCTGCCGGTGGTCAGCAGCACATACTGGTCATGCAGGAACCTGTTGGCTCTGAGAGTCTGGGGCAGCAAACAACCACCAGCTTCAATGGCCAAGCTGAGAGAAAACAAGAATTGTCCCAGACTCATGATGTCTTAGCAAGAGTGACCCCAGCACTTGTCACCTGCTGATACACACTAGAGCATTCTGCTATCATCGCCAAGTAGGCATCCCGAAACAAAGTGCACACTTTACTGCATAGTTCAGAACTTGATCATGTCTTCACTATGATAGATTTTTGTCTTTAAAGCCAAATTTGTCCAGAACAAAATTAATATCCCAAAGTAGAACTGGCTTATATTTGACAAGTGGTAATTGCACCCAATACTACCAGTCAGCCTTTGGGCAAACCTGCTCTAAATAATTACTGGGTAAAAGCTCTTCAAATTTTGGGCAGAAAAAACTCCAAGTCAAAATAAAGAGTGCTTGTCACCTAAATCCCCATTCTCTATAGAATAACCAACAATAAACCAACCAGGAGAAAAACAAGAGATAAAAAACAAGCCAAAATAATTAAAGGTTCATCGAAATTCTGTTACAAGGTCTAGTATATTGTTATCAAGCCAAAGGTTTCACTGTTTATGTTTGAAAGAAAGTGTCCCATTAGGGAGACAGTTTAACATAATATTTTTCTTTAGGTTACTGGAAGCCACTGTAGTTCTACCGATAAAAAATTGGCACCACTCTACTGTGGGATGAAATGCCCTCCATTATGGCTTTTCCCCTTTTACATACGCCACCACATATAATTTTCACCATACAGACATTGAGCAATGCATTGGTCTATGTTTGTCTGGTAAGAAGTCTGATGAAATTTTTGTATTTGCTAAACCATTAGAGGGTTTCTCTGAATTTCTAATTCCAGAGAACTCATAAAGTTAATGGAAATTGGGGTATAAACCACACCGGAGCTCTCCTTAACCATTCACCTCTTGTCCCGGCCAGTGCAAAGCCACATTTCTTGGGCTTTTTTTTTTTTTTTTAAGTCCAAAGAGTAATAATTCAATACAGACACTAAACTGGTCTCCTGATCTCATTCTAGCTCTGCTGGCTGCGAAAAACAAAACACTCCTGACCTGAATCCTCACCATTTTGACCCAGTTCCTATTAGTGGTCACCTGTCTCCTCAAAAGAGACAAAGCCACAGGGACCCATCCAGCCACTGGGTAGGAAAGTCCCCCTCATTGAAAAGTCAAGATCTGAACCATTAATCAGGAGTCAAAATCCGGGGGTGGAAGTCATTTCCAGGAGGCTGAACATGGGGGTGGTGAATTGATAGAACATTGCTCATTGCAAGTCTGATAGACTAAAAACAGCTTAATTGTGCCTGTCTCAGGGCTGGCCCATTCCATTGTGATAGCCAATAAAGGCAACCGAGCAAAATATTAATGACTCATATCCTGGCATCAGCATGAGACAACACCTCAAGGTTAATTAAGGAAATAAAAAACAAATATCAAGGCAATGTCAAGATGTATTTTTAATTTGCCTTGGAAGGTTGGGCATATTGTCTTTTTCATCTTATAAATTACTTTTTAACACAACATCTATATGAATGCCTGGTCCAGTTGTCTCGTACTCTATGTCAAACACATACCAGGGACAGACACAAGTCCACCTCTCTGCTTCTCTGCCCTGTCCTCTCCCACCATCCCGCTGGCATGTCCATGGGTCAGGCATCTTCCAGCATTCCCCTTAAGTAGAGACATGTACTTTCTTTAGCCCAAAGACCATCCTTCTTACTTTTTTTGCCACTGCCCATCATTCCTTATATACATATTAGGTCAACACATATGAAATTGCCATTATAGGACATAAAAAATGGTCAGTGCAGGTGCTTTCAAGAGGTTTGAGCTAAATAGTGAAAGGTTCATAGGGGAAAGGAGAGAAAATGAGTGGGAAAAATCAGAGAGGGTGACAGAACATGAGAGACTCCTAACTCTGGGAAACGAACAAGGGACGAGGGGTAGTGGAAGGGGAGGTGGGCAGGGGGATGGGGTGACTGGGTGACGGGCACTGAAGGATCACTTGATGGGATGAGCACTGGGTGTTATACTATATGTTGGCAAATCGAACTCCAATAAAAGAACATACAAAAAAAAAGAGGTTCGAACTATTGGTGTGTATGTGTATGTATTATACAATGTGTGCATGTTTGCATGTTTACATGTGTGTGAGGCTGAAGTGCTGAGCATGTTTGACTTGAGTTAATCTTTACAATACCCTGTAAGGCAGGTGCATTTCTTCAAGGTACACATGTGAACACAGCAGCTAAGGACCTACACTTACTTGTCTACGTAGGTCTTCCAGGATGTAAATTCCGATTTCTAGCCCTGGGGTCACATAATCCCCCCCAGCTTCCTTATCGTGGGCTCTCCTGCATGGCCTGCTTGATTCAGGCCACCAAACCATCCTGACTCCAAAAGAAACCCAGCCAAGAGCTCCCAAGCTTGCACCATCTCCTCTCCCTTCCGTTCCCAGGATGTGGCACAGCGGGTAAGTCAGCAAGTCTTCCATGAGCTTAGTCCATTAGCAGACGTAGGTAAAATTAACTTGGAACTTTTCAGTGATTGAATGCTTATTTCTCCAAGAAATTTTGGATAAATTCTTCAAGTCATTTTTTGGGGGGAAGAACCAGGTTTGGGCAAAATCTTGCATTTATTTTAGAGAAGTGCTAGTTTTCCCAGAAATTTGACGGGAAAATGTGCTTATAACATAGTTGAGCAAAGGTGTCCAAACACTGTGAAATCCAGTTTCTCTCCTCTCCCAAATTACAGAGCGTGAGAAGTGGTTTCCCAGCTTTCCGGTTCCTGCTCTGTGCATTTTGGGAAGTGAGACCACAGGAGTCTAGATTTACATTTTTTTTTTTCAGTAAATGCTTATACAAATCCATCCTTTCCTGTTGGTTTTTGACTAGTTTGTTTGCAACTCACATTCTTGGCTGAAGTTATTAAAAAAACAAAAAAGCTTTCACTAGATTATGAAACATTGTGTTAAACCCTCTTCACAGCTCACATTTTTGGTGATCATTGGCAGCAAGAAAGGTGGCTTTGCATGAGAAATCACAGCATCTTTTTCTTTCTTTTTCTTTTTAATAATAAATTTATTTTTTATTGGTGTTCAATTTACCAACATACAGAACAACACCCAGTGCTCATCCCGTCAAGTGTCCCCCTCAGTGCCCGCCACCCAGTCACCCCCACCCCCCACCCATCTCCCCTTCCACCACCCCTAGTTCGTTTCCCAGAGTTAGGAGTCTTTATGTTCTGTCTCCCTTTCTGATATTTCCCACCCACTTCTTCTCCCTTCCCTTCTATTCCCTTTCACTATTATTTATATTCCCCAAATGAATGAGAACGTACAATGTTTGTCTTTCTCCGATTGACTTAAAAAAATAAAGAAGAAGAAGAAATCACAGCATCCTCAGGATTCTCTGAGCACAGAATAGGACAGGAGGGAGTCTGGCAGCCCAGGTGGCTCAGCTGTTTAGCGCCACCTTCAGCCCAGGGCGTGATCCTGGAGACCAGGGATCGAGTCCCACGTCAGCCTCCCTGCACTCGGCCTGCTTCTCCCTCTGCTTGTGTCTCTACCTCTCTCTCTCTCTCTCTTTCTCTCCTCTCTGTGTTTCTCATGAATAAATAAATACAATCTAAAAAAAAATCTAAAAAAAAGGACATGAGGGAGTCAATGTTAACACAGACCAGCAAGCCAGAGCGAGGGCATCAGGACAATGTCTCCATCCCAACTACCTCGTTGGTTAACTGGAAAGGCAGGAAGAGGGAGTCACCACCTGTGCAAGCCTCACCAATCAGGGGCCCTTCGGGATCACACTTTTCTCAAACCGAGTTCACCACGTGCTCGCTACTTATTCTCAAGGTCTGCAAGGTTCCCAGGGTGATTTATTTATTTTCTGTTTTCATTTTAACAGTCACCTAAAGGTAATCAGCATAAGCATATCCTGCATTATGTGGATTATGACCACCTATCTTGTAACCAAAAACTAGGCAGGATTTCAGGGTTCACGTTTGTAGTTGTCCCTACAAACTGCGGAGAATTATGGGGAAAAGAACAGAGAACTGAATGGGTCAGGTGAAAGCTAAATGATGTCGTGAGCATCATACAAAGGAAGCTCCTGGTGAAGCAGGCAGGTGGGAGACATGCTGTAGCCACCTGTGCTTTAGTGAGGGCAGTCAGGAACATATCCACATGGGGGTCAGGGCCTAGTTGTGGCAAAATGATACCAATTGTCACATCAATTTAATGTAGCTTATTTAAAACCTGTTGGGTTTAAAGTGTTAAATGTAGACGTTTTGGAAATGTGTTTTGCTTTGACAGCTACAAAAGAATTATCACTAATGGAAATGTCTCAGGAGTATGTGTCCGCACACAGACGAAAGCATCAGTTTGCTGGTGCAGCCCTAACAAAGTACCACAAGCTGCGCAGCTCACACAACAAAAATGTCTGTCTCATGGTTATGCCAGATCTAGATGTCGACAATGCCACGTTTCCCTGAAGGCAGTAGGGGAGGGTCTGCTCCAGGTCCCTCTCCGAGCTTCTTGTAGTTCCTTGGCCTGTGACAGAGTAGCTCCGAGCTTTTCACAGGATGCCCTCCCTGTGTGCATGTCTGCCCCCAAACTTCCCCTTTCTGTAAGGACACCAGTCATATTGGATTAGGGACCTGCCCTACTCCATGCACTATGACCTCATCTTAAGTAATTACATCTGCCACATCTCTACATCCAAATAAGGTCACATTTAGAAGTCCTAGGGGTTAGGACTTCAACGTATGAATTTGGTGAGGAGGGGACACAATTCAATCCATAACAGGAAACAACATAATAAAAATAATTTAAAACATTAAGGAACCCAAATATTTTTTTCCCTTTAAAAGTGATCTGCATGTTGCTCAATTTTGAGAAACCATGCTCAAGATTATATCATTCTGGTAAGAACAAGAATTTATAACTTCTCATTTGTCCATAAGACACTTTATAATAAATATTTAACATTAAAAATAAACTCCTGATGGGTCAAACCATAGAAAACTTGAGGAAAAACAGAACAGGAAAGGGGATGATATGTTTCTTTTACAAGAAACAGATAAAATGATAATAGAAGCACAGACCTCAATAGACAAGGAAGTAAAAGACAAAAAGAGAATTTGTAGCTGAGGAAATGTGAGAAACAAATAGTCAAAGAAGTGGGACTTTTTAACTACAGTATTGTTTGCAAGCACAGAGGTAGGTGTCTGGAGAGAAATCCGACTCCTCACTTAGCCAGCACTCAGGTACTTTGTCGCCACCTGCTTAGAAAACACTAATATTGAAAACGCTGTGAGGTTTCTCAAAGTTAAAAAATATACAGATAACATGTTAAAAACCTGTTTTTATTGAGGTGAATTTCACATAAAACAAAATCAACCACTTCACAGTGTGCAGTTCTGTGACAGCTAGTGTGTTCACATGTTGTTCAAGCAGCATGTTATGCTAAGTTCCAAAACCTTTTCATCTTCCTTCAGGAAGAGCCTGGGTGCATCAAAGCATCACACCCCAGGGTCTCTGCCCCCTGCTCCCAGCCCCTGTCAACCACCAGGCTGCCCTCTGTGTCTTTGGATCTGCCTGTTCTGGATATTTCATGTACATGAAATCATATGATACGGCATCTTGTGCATCTGGCTTCTCTTACTTGGCACCGTGTTTTGGAAGTCTATCCCCTTAAAGCATGCACTTCATTCTGTTTTATGGCTGAAAAATATTCCATTGTGTGTGTACACACTGCCATCCATCATCTATTCCTCTATCTGGTGGCATGTAGATTGTGCCCATCCTCTGGCTCTTGTGAATAGTGCTGTTACAGATCACCTTCAGAAAAGGAAAAATCCTACCTTTTATTCAGTCATTCTAATTCAGGAATTCTTCCCAAGGAGAATAACCTAACATCTGTAAAATCTATACCTTACATCTATTGCAGGGTTTTCAGTATAACTGGGAAAAAAATACAGTTGTAGTAAAACCCAAGCTGACTGGTGGCTATTAGATCTTTTGTTATAACCTCCTAACTGGTCCCCACTGATTCCACTCTTCCCCCTAAAATTTATTCTTCAAGCAAGAGCCCAAGCAAATGTTTTCTGACAGGTGGTCCAGTCACCTCACTTCCTGGCTAACATCTTGCAATGATTTTCCATCTCATTCAAAATAAGCCAGCGCCCCCTCTCACTGATAGCAGAGTCCTGAGCAGTTCCACGCCAGACCCATCCATGCACACTCTGCCTTCCCCTCTGCACACCACACCGGCTCCCCTCTGTTCCTGGATGACTGCAGATGCTCATCATTCTCCTCAAGGCTCTGTCATGTTTCTCGTCTTGGTCTCACTCCCTCTGTTCCCTCCTCACTCACTCTCACTCCAGTCTGACTTCTGTCCTACCACTGGAGCAAAAGTGCAAGTTGCAAGTGACTCAGATAAATAATGTTGAAATAAACACACATATGTTAAATCTTTATGAGGAGCTCTGATAATGATATCCTTAAAAATAAATTGCTATAAAAATAGTTTGGGACATGTTTGTACTTTTCTGCCAAACCACCTCTGGAAACTGTTGTTTGGTCTCTCACTGGTCATCTTCCTCCATCTCCCTCCCCTTCACCAAGGCTAACCAGTCTCAAGGTACAGATGATCTTCTCTTCTCTCTACCCTGTTTCCCTGGTGACAAGATGCAGCGCAGATCCCAGTTCTGCTCTGGCACCTCAAGGCTAGTGGCTGAGTGCACAGGGAGCCAGCACGTCCATATCAGGGATGGGTCCTCAGACACAGCAGCGGCAGCACAGAGGTGGTTAAGGCACCTTTGGAATAGCTGGATCAAAAGCATCATGTGGACTTATCCCCATTCTGATGATATTTACCACGTGGAGAATAGACAAAATCATGTGAGGAGGCTGGATCCCTAATGACAGGTGGGGACCAGGTGCTAGGGAAATTCAAATAACTCAAGTAATCTTGAGAAAGAAAAACAAAGCTGGAGGAATCACTGTCTCTGATTTCAAACTATATTACAAAGCTATCGTAATTAAAACAGTATGGAATCAGGATAAACAGACACAGAGATCAATGGCTCAGAACAGGGAGTCCAGAGATAAACTCACACTTACATGGTTGGTTGATTTACGGCAAAGAAGCCACTAGTAACAATGGGGGAGGGACAGTCTCTTCAGTAAATGATGTCAGGGAGGCTGGGCAACCACAAACAAAAGAATGGAACTCAAACACCATGTTATAGAAATCAACTCAAAATGGATTAAAAACTTAAATGGAAGACTTGAAGCCGTAAAACTCCTAGAAGAAAACAGAGGCCATAAACTCCCTGAGATGGGTCTTAGTGATAATTTTTTTTAATCTGACACCAAATGCAAATGCAGCAAAAGCAAAAATAAATAAGTGGGACCACATCATTAGAAAGCTTCCGCTCAGCCAAGGAACCCATCAACAAAATGAAAAGGCAGCCTATAGAATGGGAGAGAATATTTGCAAATCATATCCCTGATAAGGGGCTAATACCCAAAATATATATTTTAAAACCCCTCATATAACTCAATAGCAAAAAAGTAATCTGATTTTAAAATGGCTAGAGGACTTGAGTAGACACTTTTCCAAAGAAGACATCCAGATGGCCAACAGACACATGAAAAAAGATGCCCAGCATCACTCATCACTGGGAAATACAAATAAAAACCACAAGGAGATATCACCTCACAGCTGTTAGAATGGCTAAAATCTCCAGCACAAGAAATAGCAGCTGTTGGTGAGGATGTGGAGAAAGGAATCCTCATGCACTGTTGGTGAGAATGCAAACTGGTACGGCCACTCTAGAAAACTGTATGGAGGATCCTCAAAAAAATGAAAACTAGAACGACTGCATAGCCCAGCAATTCAACTTTTGGGTATTTATCTAAAGGCAACAAAAACACTAACTTGAAAAGATGTATGTGTCCCCATCTTATTGCAGCATTATCTACAACAGCCCAGATACGAAAACAACATAAGTGTCCATAAAGGGACGAGTGGATAAAGAAATTGTGGTGTGTATATGTATATAATATACATGTTATGTATATTATATAACTTGTGGTGTGTGTATGTATATAATGGAATATTATTCAGTTATAAAAAATAATAAAATCTTGCCCTTTGGGACAACATGGATAGACCTCAAGGGCATTATGCCAAGCAAAATAGATGGAGAAACACAAATACCTTGTGATATGTCTTATATGTGGAATCTAAAAACAAACAAAACCAAACTCATAGATATAGATAACAGATCAGCGGTTGTCAGAAAGAGAATGGAGGTGAGAGAAATGGTGAAGGAGATCAAAAAAGTAAAAAGAAATAAAAAGAAGAATGTCTAAAAACATGTGACAAAGCAATATCTATATTCACTTTATATAGATGCACACATACACACACATATATACTGTCAATACAAATCATGCATATCATATATACATAGTCATTATATGTGCATGTATGTAGTTATTATAGATTATGCATATTATAAAACATACCCTAAATTGAAGTTTTTATTATAGCCACTAAAAACTTTTGAAGATACAGGGAATGAAATGAGAAAGTTTAGGACTATTATCCTTGATTTTTCCTCATGAAACAGAAGAGCCAGTTGACAAAGATAAAGGAGTCTTAGCCAAGGGCAAAATGTTTTTTGATCAAGTATCAGACAAATATTTTGCAGGCCACATACAGTTTTCTTTTCTTTCTTTCTTTTTTTTTTTCAAAAAAAAAAAAAAAAAAGCAAGGAATGAGCTTCTACCAGAATACTCTTAGGGCCCATTTTAGAAACACCAGCAAACACTCTTAGGGATCACACACAAAAAAATCACAGTTAACCCGTCTCTCATATTCTCTCACGTAGGTGAAGTCTGAGGCCTGGGGATTGTGTCAAATCCATGGTCATCTGGACCAGAGGACTCCATGGGTCAATTGTGAATTTGGATGCCCATCAGTCCCTGCATCTCACTGATGTTAATTCACGCGAAGAACACACAAGTCAATGCTGGTGCTCATTACGTTCCACAGAATAACTCAGCATTTCTTTGCTTCCATACAGTTGTAAGGTGTGCTTTGCTCATTTGTTTAATTAAATCCAAAAAACACATGTCAGTGCCTGAGCCAGGTGCATTAGACACAAGACAACTCAGTTGTCTAACAGGGTCTCAGTCCTAAAAGTAAGTAATGTTGAGAAGACAAGAATGAAGGAAGCCCAATAACTAGCATCTTCTTCCCCACTAGGCTTTAGAACAAACTGAGAAATAAGATTTAAAAAAACAATAAAAGGAGATAAGTAAAATTTCAACTTAATTAACAACAAGGACTAAGTTGAAGGACAAAGCTTAACATGAAAGCCAAATTGGATTTTGTGCACTTTTCTCTTACTATTTTTTACTGTTTCTTTACCCTGTAGTGTAGGCCTTGGAACAGCCCAACAGAGGGAAACTTTGGGTCTGCAAAGTAAGATACATGTACTTCAGGTCTTAGCTCTCGCTGGCCAAAGTGGAGATGAGATGAGAAAAGGGACCAAATACACAACCTCAGGACCATTTGTGAATTAACTCCATCCAGTTAAGATACATGGATCAAGTTGTCAACCACAGAGCAGATGTTTCCTCCATGAGGAAAAGTCGGCAAGGAGCAGGAAGCCAAGAGTGTTAAGGGAAAATTCCTTCTTCATGGAATCAAGTGAAAAGAGACCTTCACCCCCAAGAAGACAGACACTCAACTCTCTGTGCCTCAAGTCTGACTGTAGTCTATGTTCTAAAAGTGGTGTAAACAATGCCTTTGGAGACATGGAAAGGAAAGGAATTACTGCCGACAGCAGGGGAACAGTATAGTCTGTGGAGAGGAGGTGGTTGTCTAACTGTGTTGAAAGATGTGTAGGGTTTGTGCAAGTCTACCCAGGAAAGGAATAGTGGGCTGGGAGGTGAACTGAGAGGCAGAGGGAACAACAGGACTCTAGGTACAAATATGAATGTTCACGGAGAGCTAGACAAAGAAGCCTCCAGCAGGATGGACAAGATCATTTCAGGAGGCCAATGTGATCTGGACGGTTTGGGGCATCTTTCAACTTTTTAAATTATTGAGCAATCTGCAAATGTACTTCGTCATGACTCGGGATGGGGGTAAGTTTGAGGCTAGGGGAAACTCAATTAGTGGGTGCCAAAAATGGGGACAGGAGTATCTGTTGTCCAGGTTACCTGATGATTAAAAAGCAAAAGCAAAACAGTGATTGACATGATGAGGTGCCATTTTGAAAGTAGATTTGTCAGAATGTCTCATATCCCAGAACAGCTTGCTCCATACATATGGAGGGGAGAAAGCAAGAGATGGGAGATTTTTTTTTAAAGGTTGAGTGAAGTTGCAGAGGACTGGAATAACCTTCAAGTAAGTTTATACTTTATTCCATAGAAAATGAGAAGCAAGAGAAGAGTTTTGAACAGAGTTATTATATGACAAGTGCCATACTAGTCACAGTCATTAAAGTGACACTAGCCTTCCAAGAGTTTGTATCCACATCAGGACCAACATGTACATGAGTACTTCACACACATGTGCAAGGAGGCCTAAGGGTGATGCACCAGTCATATGTCAGAGATATCCCTCTGGTGACAGGGTGAGCCCTGGTTGGAGGCAAGGACTCTGCTCAGAAAGCAACTGCAATGGGCTGGCCAGGGATCAAGAGGATCACAGAGTGGTCAGGGGGAAAGGAAACCAAACCATAACCAAAAATCCTATTGCCTTTTAGATTTGTTGTGACTTAAAAATCATTTTCACATTTTGATTTAACAGGCTCTTTTTCACAGGTTGTGATGGAAAGTATTCAGACCAAATATCCAGATGCCAAGCAAACAGTATACTCTTTTGTTGATTTAACTCCAATATGACCCAGCTGTGAAAAAGTAATTGCGTTGACCAGGCTGTCTGTTTGTACACTTAGAAAACTATAGGTTAGACTCCCAGAAGTTTTTATTTTGCCAGGAACCTGAACCACAGGCAATGTAAAATTATGAAACTTGATGGTCAGGAGAGTAATATGGGAAGCTTTTTTTGAGAGGATGGAGGGGAGGGCGAGTGTTGGGGAGGAGGAAGGAGGCACACATATCAGAGTGGGTTCCAGGCGGTAGACCCATGGATACTTGTAAAGAACTCACTGTCTGTAGGGAGCTATTCAGCTACCCCTGAAAAGCTCATAAAATAAACTGCCCACAGTGACACTCATTAATTCAATTCTCAAATATTTATCAAATGCCTCCAATGGGCCACGCTTCCTTCCAGGAGCTGGGGATAAGTAGAGTAGTAAATATAATAGACAAAGAACACTTACTCTCAAGGAACTTACACTTTAGTGAGAGAAAGCAGATACTCATCTTAGATAACTGGAAAATAACAAATTTGGTAGCAGGTGGTAATTATTATGGAGAGAACAGCATGGAAGTTTGGAGGGGATGATCATTGCTAGGGTGAGTGGAGTGCAGAGAATCTCCCCTGAGAAGTTGACTATTGCATAAACAGGGAGTGAACAATTAGTGCTCCTCCACCTGAAGCTCCAAAGGCCCCTGAGAGTCAGCATGATCAGCACCACACTCATCCCCTTCCTCCTCCACGCCGAGAGTCAGGGTGGGCAGACCTGTGCTCCCTGGGTTAGCAGATGGCACCAACACATACCAGTTCCCACATCGTCCTGAGCTGCCTTAGCTCCCAGATTCAGCCTTCCATCGAGGACTGCCAAGTTTAGGTCCTGAGCACATCTCTGTCCCTCTGCCCTACATGGCCATCAGTCTGCCATCAGTCTGTGACAATGGCCCCCACACGTCTTCCTAGTCTGTGCTCCCCATCAGGCCCCTATCTCGGCTACAGGCCCAACCATGCCATTGCCCTGTCTCTCCATTCCCTCTGAGAAGTGGGCGAGACTTCTGGTGTGGCCAGGCCTGGCCCCCCAGCTTCTCTGTCCAGGTCTGCTTCTAAACAAGTGCTCCTTTCCTACACACAACACGCTCCTTTACTGCACCTGCTTTGTTCACTGTTTGCTCTGCCTGGAGTGTGCTTCTCACCCCTCCACGTCTAACTGGCGGGAGATCTTTCATGCTCGCTTGAGCACTTCTTCTTCTGGGGAGTCTGATGGCCCCAGTTCCTGTAAATGCCTCCGTTTTGCACACTCCTACCATGGAAGGGACCGTACTGCAGCGCTGCTCTCTCTGGAAGCATCCATTCACCCACCTCTCCTCCCCCGGAAGGAAACAGTTCCAGGGCCCCTGAGAACTTACTCATTTCCCCATCTCCTAGCACATTCAGCACTAAGGCTCTTAAGGTACAGGAAGTGCTCATATTCTAGACCAAGTTGGATGCTTTTGTCTACTTGTATCTCTATCCACAGAGAAGTAACCTCAGGCGGCTGCAGAAGGGTTTGCTCTTCCCAATTCAGGAAGAGTGAGAACATGTTGTTCAGAACTTTCCTCTTGGGGTCAGAGCAGAGGCCACTCTCTGGCCTGCATGTGGGTTGGTCTGTGCAGGACAGAATCTCCTATTGATTCCAGAATCAAGATTGGAGTAGCCCGACATTCAAGGCTGAAATGGGAAAGATAGCAGATGGAAGCAAGGAGCTGGCACAAGGCTGGAGGTGTTCACTGTAAATTTTTTAGGAACTATTCACATCTTACCATGTTTACAAAATACTTGGTGCCCAAGCAGACGATGCATGCTCGAGTACAGGCACGCTGGCAGCACAGGCAGGGTACAGTTTGAGAGAGGGGCGGAGGCCTGTGGCCAGAGATTCAGGACCTCTGGGGGACTGCAGGCAAGTGGGCAGGACCACAGCAGACACGCTGTCGCCATCTGCAGTATTTGGTTTATTTGGCCCTGTGGTTTGGGGTGACGTGTGGACCCTCAAGTCAGAAGGAGGTGGTCTGGAGTCTCCACGAGCTTCCATCAGCTGCAGAGCCTTAGGCAGCCTCAGAACTTCTCTGGGTCTTTCCCTCCACCAAGGGGACGAATGAAACTGCCCTGGACTTCCAGAGCCATGAAGTCAGCACACACCAGCTGCTGTGGGAAGAGCATGTGGTATGGGAGCGGACAGCAGAGGAGAGGACAGACAAACTGACCAGAGGACAGTGAGAACTCCTGGAGAGAGAGAGAGGATGGAGTCTGAAGGCAGTACATGGCAGGGGACAGGAGGGCTCAGCCAATCGTCTAAGCACACGGAGGGGAAGGACGGGCTGAGAGCCACAGCTTGCATGTCTGCTGAGAACCAACCTCACGCATCTTTCTATCCTTATCTCAGCAGGATGGTCCACACCCACTGCAGCTTCTGTGGTCCACACTGATGGCTTTCTTTGCTCCAGACCTTCCTGCAGTACTTGACATTAAGGACAGAAATCGCATGACAGCCTCATAAAGAAGACATTTAAGAGAAGTAGGAGAAGAACCGGGACAGAGCTCCCAAGGAGCAGACAATATCCACGACAGTCCCGGTCATCACTACCACCTCTACTATTTATTGAACACCTACCCTTTCTCAGGTGTAGGGATCGTCCCCGTTTAGACTTCACAATAATCCCATAAGGTGGGCACTAACACTTCTCATTTCACAGATGAAGAAATTCACAACTAGTAAGTGATGGGAGACAGGAACTCTGATGTCATTACCCAAGTCGTTGAGTTGTGTTACCAACAGGATTAAAGTAATTGTACCGAGGGAGGGAGGTGAGTATAAAATAGAGCTCAAGGTGGTAGGAGAACTGGACCAGGAGTCAAGGGTCTGGAGTTGTGTCCGAAGCAAGGTAAGCTCACTAGACCTTAGCTTCCTTCATCTGGGGAGTTAAGGGGTAATGCTAGATAACCCTCTGAGATGCACCCCAGCCCAATGTTCTGTCTAGAAACACTACCTTCTTCTCCATGTGATAAGAGGCTTACTCGCTTCAGTCTTTAATACAGAAGCACATATTCTAAGAGGTTGATGGAATTATGAGAAGCAGGTTAATCTGGGAAGGTCACATGAAGTTTTGAGAAATGTTTTGAAACCAGAAAGGAAATGGCATGAAGTGGAGACATAACAGAAGGTCAGGCGAGGGTATGGTCAGAAAAATGACTAAAAGGAAGGAGTAGATGAGTCATGTCTACAGGATCACCAGCGGATTCGCCTGGCTGCAGAGGGACACAGCATCCAGCAGGAAATGGGTACAATTAGTCAAGAAAGGACCAGGTGGTGAACAATTGCAAAAGCAAGGCATTGAGGTCCAAAATTAGTAATTGGGGCAAAATCTCTATCCAAAAAGGATTTTGGTTTGTGCCGATGAAAGATTATTAGATAAATTAATTTGTTCATCCATTAATTTATTATCTGGGAATAGCAGAAATATAATTTTCCAACAGGGGCTTTTGAAAATGGAAGGTATGGAATAGGACACCATTCTGACACGGCATTCTAAAAGCCACCTGAGCCAAATAAAATGTTTTGGGATACAAGAGTGAACTTTCCTCAGGGCATGCCTTGGAATGTGTGTGTGTTGGGGTGGGTGGGGTGGAGAGTGGTAGCTGAATGTGGAATGTGCACAAATGTAAGGGGAAATTGTTGAGGTCTTCGTGCTTGGGGTTGGCTTTGTTAAAATGATGGCTGGCATTTTTCTTAATTTATTTCCAGAATGTGAAATGAACTAGCCTAACTTCCCCAATGCACCACAAATCCCTTACACTTTGCTTTACCTTTCTGAAATCTTAGTATTCAGTAAAAGGATCTTTATCCAAGAGGAATAAAGTTAAGGAAACTTTATGAACTTTTTGGGAAGACAACTCCACTTCTGAATCATTAGAAAACAGCAGGGCCATTTCAATTTAAAATCCTAACAAAATGATTGATTTTGATAATAAATTAGATAGGTTCATTCTTATCAGACTCAAACATTTTTTTCTAGCAAAGGACATCATAAAAGTATTTGTTTTCTATTCTCCTGTTTCTGAAATACATTTTCTTAATTTATAAATGTGACAAAGGCACATTTAAGATTTGGATTTTCACTCATATGTGGAGTTTAAGAAACAAAACAAATGAACAACAACAACAAAAAAAGACAAACCAAGAAACAGACTCTGAACTACAGAGAACACACTAAGGTCACCCGAGGGGAGGTGGGTGGGGGCATGGGGGAAATGGCATGAGGCGAAGGAGTGCACCTGTCATGATGAGCACCAGGTGATATAGGGAAGTTCTGAGTCACTACATTGTACACCTGAAACTAGTATTGCACTGTATGTTAACTGACTGGAATTTAAATTTTAAAAAGAATAAAAAAGATTTCAGTTTTCCAGTGGGTTTATGGGAAAGGTTCTCGGGCGGAGTTGGAGAACAGGGAACAGGAAAAGGTACAATTATGCGTGTGTATT
This sequence comes from Canis lupus baileyi, assembly GCF_048164855.1. NCBI lineage: Eukaryota > Metazoa > Chordata > Mammalia > Carnivora > Canidae > Canis > Canis lupus. The sequence continues at coordinate 60,312,980 of NC_132840.1, forward strand.
TACTCTGTGCCAGGCACTGTGCTGGACACTCTTGACACACTATTTCACAGAATCATCGATGCTCTTACACAAGGGAGCAAACCCTGTGAGCTGCTAGCCCGGGTCGCACACCTTGTGAGTGAAGGTGCGAGGATGCAAGCAAGCCCTGGTCTACCCAATTTCAAAGCCTGGGACCCTTTGAACAATAATAGATTTGAATTATCGACTACTCAGGTCAAAAAAAGGGAGTTCCTGTCTGTTAATTCTTTGGTGTTAAAAATAATAGATAAGAATATATCATATGTAATATATTATTAAATATATATAATACATATATATTTTACAAGGGATATTTAGAATCAATTCCACTGTACTTTGTTATTTGCTTATTTGCTACCTGAGGGCTCGGAATTTGGGTAATTAATATGAGCAGATGATTAATTCAGCTCCATCATGAAACTCACATCCAGAATCAGGCCATGTCCCACCATTGCCCCTGGTACTGCCTGGCCCATGCTTCGGTGGCTCGCCACTGGCCCTCCCACTGGTGGACCATGTGCTGCTCTTGTCGGGAGAGGATTCCTGCCCTCGTAACAAAGATTAAATGAGATGCCCCCAAAGTCCTTCTCACATCTAGGATTCTGTTACTTTATTAAAAACACCCCAATCAAATGGCTATTGATGGAGATTATAATTTTTAATTAATTTTGAATTAACAACATATAAGGAAAAATTTAAGGTGCAAAGGGAACACAGTGAAATATTAGAACTTAGATCGGCCGCCCACCCCTGAATCCCGGTCACTCAGTGTCCTCTCCAGGGGTGCCAGAAATCTTCCTTCTGGTGTTATTGTGCCTTGTCCAGAGATAGTCTATATTTATGAGAGCATATATGACAGTGTCCTTTTACACATATGTAGTGTGTTACACACAACGTTTTGCATTGTTCATTTCCTACGTTAATATCTACTTTGCAGATTAAGACCAATTCTATTCTTATTGAAGGGCCATATAGAATCCCATAGTATAGATCTACTATAAATTGGACCAGACCTCTGCTGATGTTTATGCTGTTTTCTATTTTTGCTATTATAGACAATGCTGCAGTGAATATACTTCTGTGTTCTTTATTTTGCATTAGTGAAAATAATTTTCTTTAGGATAAATTACTAATAGAGCTACTTGAGTCATATGGTTTGCATTTTTGTTTTTGGTAGAGATTGCCAATTTGCTTTCCACTGGAGTTCCACCAATTTACTCTTTCACCCAAAATATTTGAAAATATCTATTTCCCCTCTCAACCCCTACCTTGATACAGTGTTTTTATTTTTTTTAATCTTTGCCAATATGATGGTTGAAAAATGGTCTTCCTTGTCACTTAATTTTCATTTCTCTTATTATGAATGAGATTAAATATTTATAGTAATTTTTAACATTTTATATTAAAGAGCCACTTTTTTAAGAAACACATAGCCTTAGCTAGTTTGTTACTGGGTTATTGACCTTTGCCTTAGTGATTAATCTGCATTCTTTATATATTAAGGAAATTAGCCATTTGTCTATGATATGGGTTGCAAATTTCCCCCCAGTTATAATTGTATTTTGACATTGTTTTTCCCTCATGGATTCATTTTTTTATGCCATTGAATTAAATATCAGTGCTTTCTTTTATGACTTCAGAGTTTATTTCAATTTGGACCTTCCCTATTCCAGAATCATCCTAATATTATCCTATATATGCTTTATTACTTTTGTGATTTTGTATTTCACATTCAAATCTTTGCGCCATCTGGAAGTTATTTTAAGCAAAGTTAGAGGTTCAAGCTGCTATTTTTTTCTAGATGGCTACCTTAGATGTGTTATTGAATATAGATAGATACTTTTCATTGTTCTGAGTCTAATGCTCATAAATTGTCACCTAAGTTATCACCTCGCCTACAAAAGCAGTAAATAAATAGTGGTATAATCATAATAGCAACAATAAAAATAATAACAGTAATACCAGTTATATCTACTATGTGCCAAGCACAGTTCTAAGCATTTTACAAAAATACTACTGAGTAATTATCCCAAATCTTAAGAAATGGCCAGATCCACTACATGATGGAGCAAGAAGCCAGATCTTTCCTGCACTCCAGAATGACCTGGTGAGAATGTGAATAAAAACAGAACAAAATTCCTCATGTTTATAATGGATTGGTGAGAGGTCCCAGACTGTCCTGTTTTGCAAGCATTTAGGTAAATGAATACATAGTAGTTTGGTTGGCATTTATTTGGACTAGGGAAATGGGATAAAGACGATTTGATCAGTCAATGAACCACACTTAGCATCCATGTGCCAAACATTGCAGAAATTCACCCAGTACACACCAGAACTTTAACACCTGCTGGCTCCACTCTGGCCAATGGCAGTGCTGTACTGGGGCTAAATATTTCACACATGACCGTAGTGCCAAGTGCTATGGTAATTCTTTCCATGCTCTGATACCTCCATGTACATTTTCTTCATAGCATTTACTACAATTATACACTTTTGTATGATTAGATTTCTCTACCACATTAGACTGTAAATTCCCTGAAAGCTGGAACCCATCTGTTTGGTTCAGTATTACCCCAGTATCTAACATCTAGCAGGTGCTCAATAAATATCTATCAAATGAATGGCTTCATAAACAGCTCTAGAAGGACATAGATCCAACTTCTAATTAACTCTTCCTGTTTGGCCTTGGCTGTGTTTCATAGTTCCCTAAACTTCAGTTTCCTCACGTGAAAATAGACATCATAATAAATATTACCTAAGAGGGTTGCTATGAGAATTAAGTGAAATAATACATTATTACCACCATACTGAGTTCTTGTTATACATCCAGGGCTTCTCTGTCCTAGGAAGACCTCCTGGGAGAATGTGGTCTATATATTCACTCATGTCTGGAAAGCCAGTCCTGAGATCGTACATTGAATGTTCAGGCTTCCCCATAATCCTGTGATTCAACTCTGGCATTCAAAATCTACCAAGTACAGAGTCAGAAGGGGATGAAGGAGCACCTGTCAAGCAAGTATAAACAATTTTGATGACAAACGGTTTGTATGTTTTTCCTTGAAGTTTTGTCACTCAGTATTCTGCAAAACTAGACAAACAATTCATGGGCTCTATCTTGCATCTGCACTTCAGTGCCCTGTGATTTACCATGCTGGTTTGGCAGTCAGCTTACCTTTCCTATTATGAACTTGATACTATCCCAAGGGCTTTAAAATCTATATGGAACCTACCTACTTTCATCATGGTAATTTAACAGTAGCCTTTAAAATGTCTTTGGACAAGCTATAAAGTACATTTTGGAGAAAAAATGCTCAAGGGAGATCATAAAGCATTCGAACTCACATTGTTTCTCTCCAACTGTTGTCACTATCCAAAGCACTGCCTCCCGGAATGATACACCTTAAAAATGTTCTTCAGATCTCCCACCTAAATGCATTTTTAAAGGCATTCAAGGAAGATCCCACATACCTGAACTCATTTAAATGCCTTCCTGCACTGTGTCCATCCAGGGAGCTCTTTGCCGCATCATCTGACTAAATTCTATTTGTTCATTCATTCAACAAATACTTATTAAATTGACATTTCTATTAAAAGGTACTCCGGTAAGTGAAAATTTGATGAATTAGACATGGTCAGTTTCCTTAAGGGGTTTATAATCTAATGAAGAAGACAAACAAGAAAATTCCGTGATAAGAATAGAGTTGCTATTTTTAAAAGTTTTTAAGTACTCGGATGAGTCACTCAAATTTTCAGTTTGATCCATTTATCGCTTAACCATTCATTGAGTATCTACCGGATATCCAAAGCACTAAAAAGGATACCCTCCGGGATCTCCAGAAGAAGTGGCAGGACTCCTGACCTCAGAAAGCTTCTTTTCTTTGCACCTGTATCTCAGTAACCTATGTGTGTGCATCTGATCCGGTTCTTCCTCCTCAGTTTCAGACCATTTTATTCAACCACCTACTGGACATGTCCACGCAGTATTTCAGAGGCTCATTTACCTTGCATGTTCCAAATGAAATCCATTATCCTTCGCCCTGGTTAATGGCCCCTTCACCTGCCTAGGTACCCTCATCAGAAACTTGGAACGGGGCTTGGATTTCTCCCTACCTTTAATTCCGCACATGTAATCATTCAGAACACCTATCAGTTTTATCATCTGTACAGTTCCTTTTCTTCCTTTCCCTACTCCTTCCACAGCCACTGCCCTAATTCCTGTCCTCATCATCTCCCACCTGAACAACCACATGTCTCCTCAGCTAGCCTCCCTGGCTCTAATCAATGCTTCTCCAGACCATTCCCTTCACTGCTGCTCGAGCAATGGCTCCGAATGGGAATGTTAGTATAACCCTTCACTGTCCCAAACCTTCTAAAGACTCCCAGCTCCACAGAACAAAGTCCAAACAAGGTCCTTGGATATGCACACTCATCTTTGCCAGCCCTGAGACCTGCATCGTAATGTCAGCCCAATTCCAATAGTCAGAATCTCCTGAGCACACCATGCTGTCTCATCCCCCTGCCTCTGCAAGTGCTGTTCCCTCTGCTGGAGTATGTATCCCCTTCCTGTTCTCTGTCTAATTATTAACCACCTTCAAAGATTCTGTTCAGGGGTTCAGGTGCCTCCTCTGTGAGACTGTCTCTGATTTATCTGAACTATAGCGATGACGGCCTCCTTTATCACACTGATGAAGTGCATGTGTGTCTTTTCCTGCAATGTGTCAGTGTAGGGCTGTTTGTACAGGTCTGTACCACTTTCTGAGCTCTAAGAGCCTTGAAACTCTATCTTTAATATGACCCCAAATCCATCAAGCTCTCATCACTACCCTTACATCTCCCCAGAACTGTTGAATAGATTCCTGACTAACTAGGTCCTTTGCTTCCAGGGTCTCCTCACAACCTGTTCTTCACTCTGCATTTGGAGTGTTGCTTTTTTTTTTTAATGAAAATGGATCCAGTCTGATATAAATATCACCACCCTTTGCTTCTGAATGTGTGTTAGAGGTTCCACATTTTCCGTAGAATAAAGTTCAGAATCCTTCGCATGATCCTCATGCCCCCAAGACCTCTCTGGCCTCACTTGTGGTTCTGCTCCTTCCATCTTCCTTTCTCTACTGCCAAACTATCTCACCATTAAACACAAAGAAGGAGGGCAGCCTGGGTGGCTCAGTGGTTTAGCGCTGCCTTCAGCCCAGGGCCTGATCCTGGAGACCCAGGATCGAGTCCCATGTCCCTCTGCCTGTGTCTCTGCCTCTCTCTCTCTCTCTCTCTCTCTGTGTGTGTGTCTCTCATGAATAAATAAGTAAAATTAAAAAAAACACACGCACACAAAGAAGGGTTTAGATTTTCTACCAAAGGAAATAAAATCAGTGCAGATAAGATTTCAGCTGGGCACCATGATGCAAGTATACCAGGAGGGAGAAGAAACCCATATCTGTATGAATCCCCTGTGAACAGCCGCCAAACTGGCACAGTAATCCTGGTGTGACTTGTCTGATGGTGGCACATACAAAAGAGGCTGTAAGAGACAGGAGACACTTCAGAGCAAAGATCTACAGGACTGGGTGCCTGGCAGGTTGTGAAGAATGGAAGGAGAGAATGAGCCACATGAAGATGGTCCTAAGAGAGAATAACTGGAAGGGGGTTCTTGGTGTAGAGGTTAAGATAGAGTACTGCTGGACACTTGTTAGGTCAAACTCAGGGACACTCAAGCAAAGGAAATGTTCCTATGGAGGCATGGACTGTAGGACTATAGATCTGGAAACATCCACATAGCACAGTGGGAAGGGCAGAGGCTTGAGTAGATCCCTTCTCCTGGGGAGACTGTATAGAGGAGTTCAGAAGGTCAAAACAGAGCCTGAGGAAGCACCAGAGCAATGAGTCAAAAGGAATTTGACAAGCTATAAAGGAAGCACTAGTGAAGAGGTGGGCAGAGACTGGAATGCGTGATGTCTTGCAAATCAGAACAGAGGAAGTTTCAGGAAGGAGAAGGTGGTCAGTGATAGCAAGTGGCGGTCATACAAGGTCATGGAAAACCAAAGACCAAAAGTGTGCTTCTGGGGTTTAGTAAAAAAGAATATCATTATTGACTTTTGAGACATTAGAAGATAAGAATAAAAACCAGAGAAGAGAGTGTTAAGGAATAGGTTCTTATTAACTCCTGAAAACAAAAACGATTTTGTGACCAGTTTAATTTACACATTTTGAAAAGTTAAGAACTGTTCACTCAACAGACATCCTGAAACACCTCTTTGTGTTCAAGAATAGCTGTCATGTTTTGCAAGCAGACACCAAAGACCACATGAAAAATTCTCTTTAGATGTCTAAGGCTGGGAAAGCCAGGAAAAACCCCAGTATGAAATGTTTTCCGACACTTTCCCCTTTTCCTTTCCTGCTTATTCAGGAGAATATTTGCAGTCCATTGTTTTTCTAAATGATGTTCTGACGTTGCAACATGCAAAAAGGCATCCAGCTGCATTCTTCCTGTTTACGTCTTACTCTTCAGTAACTCAGACCTGAAATAGTTCATGTTTCCAACTATGTCTTCACAGGCTTCTTGAAGTTTTAGAAAACACCTAAACCCTTATCCCTTCATTCTAAACCTCAGTATAAACAGTTTTGCTCAGAAATACCTATCTCTTGGGGCATCTGGGTGGCTTAGTCAGTTGAGCATCTGCCTTCAGCTCAGGTCATGATCTCAGGGTCCTGGGTCAAGTCCCGCATTGGGCTCCCTGCTCGGTAGGGAGTCTGCTTCTCCCTCTCCCTCTGTTGCTCCTTCTGATCATGCTCTCTCTCTCAAATAAATAAATAAAATCTCAAAATTAAATACCTATGTCTCAGCTTTCATTCAAGGAAACCAAGTGGCAGTGTCCAAAGAGTCTTTAAATCATCACTTTAATTCACCATTTGGTGAATTTCAATGTGCTAAACATTATGTTAGTTTCTGAAAAGATGAATGAGCTACTGGCCTCAAAGGTTCACACTTGAGACAACATGCACCCTTTTCCCCCATTGGAGGTGTGAACTGCAAGAGCAGACACGAAGATGTGTGAAGAGTCCCAGCCCCGCACACTGCAGGACCTCACTGATGCCCTGCACCAGAGGGGAAGCAACTGCACAGCATTGCTCTTCCCTTAAAATTACTCTGTCATTACCATCGGTCAGTGAGGTATGAACCAGGGCAGAGCACCGAGGGCTCCATGAAGACAGATTTTTTCACTCGAATGGGCACGTAGCTTATATTTGTTCTTTTCACTTTGGAGTGGACGTTAGTGGTCATTTTCTTCTGCTTAGTAGGAGCCTCATTGTGATGTTCTCTGAACTTTTCAGGGAATAAGGATTATTAGAGGTACTGCTCACATTGGCAGGTCTTCATTTAAATGAGCAAGTGTATTCCTGCTGTTATGTGGAAGAACTTGGCTCAGTAACAGCAACAATTTCATTTTCCCTACCTTTGGGGGAGACATGTCAAGCTCAGGAAACCTGCCAAGTCAACAAAATGTTTCTTCAAGATGTTTGATGTTTCCAACAGCAAGTCTAAAAGGCTGCCAGGAAGTTTTTCAGAACCTGAACTGACTGTGCATCACACAATAATATTTAGAGCTGGTCATTGTGAGATGTCTCTACAGACAGCTTTCCTTCTGGCTGTATCCCTTCCAATCCAAAATATGAATTTAGCCCTTTGATATTTGAATATCAATGACCATGATGATGTCATGGCAAATTTCTAAATTTATGCTTTCTTTGGTATTGGTAATGTTTCCTAAAAGTTAAATTTCTTTTATACAGTAATTGTTTTTAATGTACCAGCATTTTGCATCCTCAATGCCTCAAAATTTCTCTTATTTTTCTGCTCTCAGTTAGAAGGTGCCCTATACACCACAAGCTCTAGATCGGGGTGGCCAGGAGAGAGGTTATGTCCCACCTTCTTGGTAGAGAGTTCTTTAAAATGCAAGGTCCATTAGGAAAGCCCTAATATGAAACATTGAGTTCACCTGGGGCTACCTTGCTTTTCTTTACATTCTGTTAGTTTATTTTTTTTCCTCCTGTTAGTTTAAACAGATCCAAACTAGTTGCTCTCTAGCTGCCGCATGTTTATTGAGCCACATATTTGAGCAGGTCCTCATGATTCCATCAGCCCAAGACCTCATATCTAACATTTAAGTTTAGCCTTTATAGTGAGATTCTTGCTTCTCAAAGGCAAGAATTACTTTAAATGCTCTATGAGTTCTTTCTCTGGAGTAACTAGCAGGAATGAAAACATTTAGAGTCATAGACTTGGGGAGCATTATAACAGGGACATTATATTCCATCTGGAGCAGCACTGGCCAGTAGAAATACAGCGTGATCCATCATGAGAGCCATGTATGGGCCAGAATGCAATTCTAAGTTTTCTAATTTTCACATTAAAAAAGCAAAAAAAAAAAAATGACATTAATCTTAATAATGTATTTTATTCAAGCCAATATACCTAAAATATTGTCATTTCAACATATATTCAGTAAAAAATATGAATATTTTACAATTTCTCATACTAATCTTCAAATTCAGCATGTATTTTCCACCTGCAGCACACCTCGACTTATGTGGGCCACATTTCAAGTGCTGGGCACAGCAGGCAGTGCAGATCTAGGGCCCAGCCCCTGCACTTTACAGATGCAGAGAGGTGAGGTGTCCAGCTGGCTAAGGAACCAAAGACAGACACTTGGGAGAGAGATTGTATCACCTGAAATTGCAGGATTTCCCTCCTGGGAAAGTTGTGGTGACTTTCCCACTTACTAAGCCCACATAATGCCTCTCCTTTCTTCCTCACCTCCAGACACATGAACCCCAGGGTCTGGGTAATGATGATGAAGTCACCGCCTTCAAGTCTGAACAAGCAATGTGCTCCCAGCAGCCGACCGTATGTGCTCTGCTCCACCACAGATGAGACAGCCCCGCTTCCAACACTGGCCACCAGGACTGCCCTCTGGAGGTGCATTCACAAATGGGCTGACTGCTTTCCAAGGGAAAAACAATTTCAAAGAACTCTCCAGAGGATGGTCTCTCTTGCTCCTTGAAGACAAGATTTCATCTTTTTCTGTTCACAATCTTGCTTTTCAGCCAGCCAAAATGAGTGAAATCAGTAGTTAGAAATGGGAACCGAGAAGGTTCCCAAAATGTCCACAGAGAAGGAGCAAGTTAGAGGTGAGAGGTGGAGTCTTGAGATTTAGAATGTATTCCTCAAAGGGTTGTGGACAGGGAGCACCACCAGGGCAGAAGGAGCATACAGAAGAGCCACAGCAGGCTGTAACTCTGCCTGGCACTGACTGACGACATCAGGTTAGATGAAGGTCCAGTGGCACTTGATGGTGTGGGGAGTGGAGACGGTCTGGGCCCACAAACCAGAATAAGAGAGGGTGTACCACTGGGAACCCAGAAAAGCAAACCCTGCAACTAATGAGATTTGTTTTCTGCAGAAACCTTTCCAGAAAACGGTTTATATTTATATTGCCAGTAAAATTAAGATTTAAATTTAACTGAGAGACTATGAATTCAAAAATATCCATAGATCATAAAGAATGATTTGGAGGGTGACTGGGTTGCTCTGTTGGTTGGGCATCTGACTCTTGATTTTGGTTCAGTTGTGATCTTGGAGTTGTGGGATCGAGTCCCACCTTGGACACCATGCTCAGTAGGGGATCTGCTGGAGATTTTCTCTCTCTGCCCCTCCTCCTGCTCACTCACACACTTTCTATCTCTTTCTCTCTCTCAAATAAGTAAATAAATCTTCTTTTAAAATGATTTGGGGAATTTTAAGGACAGATTGTCCTGATGACTGATGACGGAGCTGGAGAGCAAGAATTTGTCCACATTATTAATGGTTCTCGAGCAGCATTGCTTTAACTTAGAGTCTCTAAAGCAGAAGACACAACAAATCAGGTTACCCACCCCCTTGATGGCAGCCCCTCCCCAACCACCACATGTCCTTGAAAGATGTATCCACACCTTCAGCTACCTTGCCTTATGGTTCCACATTAAATTCACCAAGTGAGTCCTGACTCCCCCAGGACACAGGCGATGACTCGGTCTGTGGTGGCCTCATGTCCTCTTGCAGCTGCTTGACTACAGTGGACTTTCCCTCCTCTTGACTGGTGAGGCTTTAAAAATTATTAAATCAGTCTCCTAGAACAATTAAAATACAGCCTCCATGGGTGGAGCCTGTCCTGTCACTGGTATTTTGCTGAAGACAGAGAGACTGAGTCAAACTTTGCATTCTGAACAGTGAGACATATGGGCCCCTCTGTCCACCCACTCCCCAGTGTCACCCTCAGCTCTGGGGACCCTGCAATCAGACTTATTCCATCAAGGCAGTCCAGGGAAAAGGCCCATGGGCACCAATATTTGAAGGGGAGAAGGGCCGGACGGTTTGCCACTGCGTCCTCCAATCAGCCCGGTTCACACACAGAGGGGACACTCACCTTCCAAGTGCCCCCTTGTCAAACATAAATTTAGCAGAGCCTGGAATTGCCCGATGCTTCTAGTGTGAAAGCCAGGGAGCAAAACTGACAAGGAAAAATCTGAGGAGACCAACAACACAGAAGAATACTTGAAAAAAAATTATAACTAATATTACAATCCTCAGAAATCTAAGAGTAGTTACTCTTGCAACTGGGAAACAAGGATTGGATGCTCAGGGAATAAAGAGAACATTCAGAAAAACGCCCAGGAGATAAAAATATTCTAAAGTAGAAATGAAAGTCAGCAGATGTATTAAGAGAGGAAATGCAAGGGCATTTCCTAGGAAACAGAACAACAACAGAACATCATAAAGATAAGAAAATCACAAGATCAATCCAAATAATAATAATAATACATTATAAATAGTAGCAGTTCTAGGGATTAAAAAAAACATGAAGGAGAGAAAATCATCAGAGAAATAATAGAGGGAAAGGTTGCAGAACAGAAGGGTATGAACAAACCAAGCATAGAGATGGCTTGGGGTCCAGAGCACAGGGATCTGTGACGGGGGAGACAGGAGGGAACTCCCTGGGACCATGGTTGCACAGCTGGCCATAGGGGACCATGAGAGTGACCCCGGGGGGTCCCCAAGAAAGAATGCACCCCCGAGAGACGCCCTGATGTGTTAGATTTAGAAACATTTCAGAGTTCTGCCAGATGGTTCTGGAAAAATCAGTGGTTAGTACAGAAAAAGTTAAGCAAATATAAAAATGAAGCAATTTTTTTCCTGCAAGGATAAAATTTGTACAATATCAAAACATAATTCTAGTACATTATGGGGCTCAGCTGTGAGCAATGTGTACTCAGTCCAAAGGGAAGCACTTCACAAGGATTCCACCAAAGTGGTGGCGTCACTCTAGGGCCCTGGCTCCTGACTTGGGCTGCGCCTTGGAACCATGTGGGAACTGTAACGACAGTGCTGACACCTGCATCTCAATCCCAGATACCCTGGTATCCTTGGTTGGAGATACAGCCTACACCTTGACAATTTAAACAGGTCCTCAGGTGATCCCAAGGTGTGGCATTAGGTGAACTGCATTGGGGAAGGAAAGGCAGAGAGCCAGAGCCTAGTGTAAGGAGGCTAAACTCTAATTTGCAGAGCAGGAATTCCTACAACCTAACACAAGAAGTTTCCGTACAGACAGAATCCAGCCCTACCCTCACACAGCTTGGCTCTGCTCACTCCTCCCTAATCTCAGCCCTATGAGATCCTGCCTTTATGATAATTTTGATATTTTGCTTATCAAGGATTTTTGGCATAATTTTAATTTTTAAAATATTTCATTAAAATATTACTTATTTTGATGATTGAATTTTGGGACACCTCCATAAATATCGTGCCTGTAGCAAGTTCTTCCTTTGCCTCACCTGAATTCTGGCCCTTGTAGGATATAAAATTGAAAAATTCAGAAATTATAGAATAAATGTATTAGGAAAAATGATGGGACTACCAGGAGAAACTGCTAGAGGAATTAAACATTGTTGCCTCGTGGAAGCAGGACTCAAAGGTGGGGATGGGTAAAGCAGGGGATCACTTTTTTCTGAGTTACAAGCTGTGGTGCTATTACTCAAACTTTAAGACTAAATGTAACTTTCTTCTGCAAGCAGTTACACTAACCAAAAACCCTCTCTAGCCTCTCACACCACCACTTGTACCTCCTATATATATCTCCTTCATTTTCACAATACTAATTCTGCCAATCCATGAGCATGGAATATTTTCCCATCTCTTTGTGTCTTCCTCAATTTCTTTCAGAAGTGTTCTATAGTTTTTAGGGTATAGATCCTTTACCTCTTTGGTTAGGTTTATTCCTAGGTATCTTATGCTTTTTGGTACAATTGTAAATGGTATTGACTCCTTAATTTCTCTTTCTTCAGTCTCATTGTTAGTGTATAGAAATGCCACTGACTTCTGGGCATTGATTTTGTATCCTGCCACGCTGCCGAATTGCTGTATGAGTTCTAGCAATCTTGGGGTGGAGGCTTTTGGGTTTTCTATGTACAGTATCATGTCATCTGCAAAGAGGGAAAGTTTGACTTCTTCTTTGCCAATTTGAATGCCTTTTATTTCTTTCTGTTGTCTGACTGCTGAGGCTAGGACTTCCAGTACTATGTTGAATAGCAGTGGTGAGAGTGGACATCCCTGTCTTATTCCTGATCTTAAGGGAAAGGCTCCCAGTGCTTCCCCATTGAGAATGATATTTGCTGTGGGCTTTTCGTAGATGGCTTTTAAGATGCTGTGGAATGTTCCCTCTATCCCTACACTCTGAAGAGTTTTGATCAGGAATGGATGCTGTATTTTGTCAAATGCTTTCTCTGCATCTAATGAGAGGATCATATGGTTCTTGGTGTTTCTCTTGCTGATATGATGAATCACATTGATTGTTTTACGAGTGTTGAACCAGCCTTGAGTCCCAGGGATAAATCCTACTTGGTCATGGTGAATAATTTTCTTAATGTACTGTTGGATCCGATTGGCTAGTATCTTGTTGAGAATTTTTGCATCCATGTTCATCAGGGACATTGGTCTGTAATTCTCCTTTTTGGTGGGGTCTTTGTCTGGTTTGGAATTAAGGTGATGCTGGCCTCATTGAATGAATTTGGAAGTACTCCCATCTCTTTCTATCTTTCCAAACAGCTTTAGTAGAATAGGTATGGTTTCTTCTTTAAACGTTTGATAGAATTCCCTGGGAAGCCATCTGGCCCTGGACTTTTGTGTCTTGGGAGGTTTTTGATGACTGCTTCAATTTCCTCCCTGGTTATTGGCCTGTTTCTGTAGCTCCTCCACCAAAGGTCAGGGCTGTTCTAAGACCTTGGAAATCCTGGGCATTCTGACTTTCAGGGGCCCATCCACATCTTGTGAAACACCCATAGCTCCATAAATGCACCCACAGCTCCATAAAATAAAATGTATTTTCATGTATAAAGGGTTTTTTGAAATTTTCTTTTGAAATGATTTGGCTTGGAGTCATCCATTTTGACTGGCTAAGATTTCTCAGCAATAATTTTGCATTCTTCGAACTCTTGTAAAGTGAGAAAACCTGCCCACTAACTGTTTTTGAAAGCAGTGAACTTCCATCAGTCTTCATTAAATAATTAATCAAATGGACACCATGGGCATTTTGTAGAGATTTTAATTACGTAGATCAATTTTCAGTTTTGCAATTTCTCATATTTTAGAGAACAGCCTTTTCTTTCCAATTCTCAGACCTTTCCAGATGCTCCGCATTTTCCATGGTGTCAAAGAGCTTGAGTCATCCTGTGGATCACTGCAACAATCTTCTCCCAGCACCCGTTTTAGGGGACTTTCCATCCATCTCCCAGTTGGTCCGAGTAATCATGTCCCTCTTTGGTTTCAAATTCTTTAACAACATACCACAAGTAATTTCCTTAAATACCTAGCTTCTGCTGGCTCTTCATCTCCAGCACTTAACTCCTCCCTGTGGCAATCCTACCAGAATGATTTATTTCCCACCAAAGTGCCAGGCTTTATCTTGCCTGCTTATCTGTGTCTGTGTGGTTCCTGTACTTTCGGTTGTTTCCCCTTCTCCCCGTATATTGCTTCCTGTCACTTCAAGGTCATTTATAAAACTGCCAATTTTTTTACTTTAAATATTTGGGTTTTGGGGCACCTGAGTGGCTCAGTGGTTGAATGTCTGCCTTTGGCTCAGGTCATGATCCCAGGGTCCTGGGATCGAGCCCCATATCAGGCTCCCCATAGGGAGCCTGCTTCTCCCTCTATCTGTGTCTCTGCCTTTCTCTGTGTCTCTCATGAATAAATAAATAAATACTTAAAAAATATTTGGGTTTTCTTTGCAGAATTCCTCTGTTATAGAATTTAAATTATCTTATTGCCGTGTTCCTTCATTGGCACATCTATCTTGTCTAATAATGCCAGCAAGCAAGAATCCTATCCATGTCATATCCACTGCACCTAGAAAAGAGCTGAGCCCATAGCAAGCACAGAATCAATTTGTCTACATCAGTGTCTGTAGCAACACGGCAGCTGTTGGATCAATTGTAGGAACTGCCTATTATTCTGTTATTCTATTATTATCACAATTCTCCTGCAGCAAAAACCACCCTCTGGTTAAGTGACTCTGAGAAACTTGAATGAATCCCAAACCCTAGTTTTGTTACCATTTCCATAAACTGAAGATGATATTACCAACTTGGCCTATTTCACTTAGGCACCAGGGAAATCGGGTGGTTGTTGTATAAATATACCTGCATCCTCTCACATCTCCACAAATCCAAGATCACCTCACCACTAACCTGGTCCCTGCGAGTGCTGAGCCCACCGCAGCTCCCCCCGCCACTGGACGGAATCTGTATGTCCCCCTTGGCAGCAGGAACAACCCCCCCGCAGCTGAGGGTCCCAGGACAGGGCACAGGAAACCCCAAAAACCTTAAAGCTTCTCATTCATTCCAGACTCATCACAACCTGACCATAGGAGTAATAATATCTCAGGGAAAAGGATTTTGTTTTTATCACCTGGTGATAAAAACAAATTTCTAACCTGGAGATTAGGAATTAAGTTTCCTATTTGAAAAGAGATTTCGTCATTATGAGAAAGCCCCTCTTTCCCTCCCGACTTGGCAGCTCTCTGAACCCCAGTGATCCAGGATCTACCAGTCCCACCCAGCACTGCCTAGATGTTCCAGGACCATGAGGTGGTTTCATGCTTGGTTAAGGACTATAATGATGGGACTGTTAATTGTGGCCAAGGAAGCACATCACCTCAGACACAGTGAAGACATGGAGTGAGAAATTGAGCCAGAGCAGTGGGTCTGAATCACCAAACCCAAACCCATCTTCCTCCATGAGGTCAGAGCCAAGCAGTGTGAGCAAGAGTGATATAAGGATTTGTTGCTCCCTCCTTCACTGACGTTCACTCTGTACCAACTGGAAAGTGGATCCTAGGAGGCTCAACCCTCCCAAACCCCCAGAAAATCTCCTTAACCCCCAAGACCTTGCTTTAGAGTTGAGCTGAACAACAGGGACATGGGTTCGTAAACGAGAGGACAAGCAGGGGATGAAAACCACGAGCAACAACACCTATGGACCCATCGTCGGGAAGTGATCCTTATTCACTCACTGAACAAGCATTAATGTATCGTGCCAGGCATTGTTCTAGGTGCTGCACATATGGGAATGTAAAAGGAATGAAAAAGAAAAAACCCTGCTCCTTGGAGCTTCAATTCCCATTAGGACGACAGGTGGTAACGCGTGCTATATAATAAAGGGGCAGGAAGGGGGGCAGTGAGAGAGGAGGCCGGGCAGAGGGAGGAGCAGGAGCCAGCTGGTTTGGCGGGGGGAGAGCTCCCCAGCAGGCAGAGGGGCAGGGGGCGAGTAGGGACCCCAGGAACCCAGGGTGTCTGGAGCGGGCGGGCCAATCACTGAGGTCAGAGCCATAGCAGAGGCTAGTGAGGGCTTGGCAGGGCTTTGGGTTTACTCAGGGCAGGAGAGGAGCAGAGGAATAACTAAGCCAACTGAGGTTTCAAAAGGAATTCTCCGGTGAGTGTGGGAAACAGTTACTGGGATGCAGACACTGAAGGTCAGTGGAGAGGCTGTTACACTAAGGTGAGATGCTGGTGGTGGGAATAGGGTGACAGCAGTGCTACAGGGAAAGCCGGTCAGACTCAGGGGTTTATGAAGGGATCAGAGGCAGGGACTGAGAGAAAGAAAGGAAGTTGAAGATGTTTTGGCCTGAATCCATGGAAGGATGGAGCTGGTGTTTACGGGATTGGGGAAGATGTCCCCCAGCAGGGAGAAGAGGTCTGAAGAAGAAGACTAGGGGCTGATGGAGTTGGAGATGGTGGAGAGGCAGTGGGACATACATTCGTGGAGTTCAAAAACAAAGGTGTCAGAACTAGAAGTATGCATCTGGGACTGGTCCATGCACAGATGGTGTTTAGCGTGGGTGGGGGTGGAGATGATGAAGGGTTAGAGGAAGGAGTAGCATTCTCAGGATGGGCATATGGGGCACTCGAGTGTTTGGTGGGCAGCAAGGTAGGAAGGAATGGGCAAGAGAACCAGAGAGAAAGAGACTGATGAGGGAGCAGAGAAACCAGGAGGCCATAATGTCTTGAGAAATCATGTGGGGAAAAAATGCCTTTCAAAGAAGAGGGATTAGTCAACTGGGTCAAATGTGGTTGATAAACCAAGATGAGGAGAGAGAAGTGATCGGTGGGTTTGGTGATGTGGACATAATTAGTAATGGAGACCAGAGCTGCCTCAATAACCTGATTGATGAGGCTTCAAGAGAGTCTTGGAGAAGTAAAGACAATGGGCATAGGTCATCCGGGGAATTCTGCAGAAGAGAGAACTGGGGCAGCAGCTGGAGGGCAAATGGTTGAGACAGGGATTTGTTTTTAAGATGAGAGACTCTGCAGCCTATTTGCCTTCTCATCTGAATAATTAGGGAGGAAGAGAAGAAAGGGGAAGAGAGAAGGAGAAAGAGGGGAGGGAGGAAAGAATAAGAAAGAGGAAGGGAGAGAGAGAGGAAGGGATAGAAGAAGGAATGGGAGGGAGGGAAGGAGAGAGGAAGGAAGGGGGAGGGAGGGAAGGAGGAAGGAAGAGACCAGCTGAAGAAGAAGGAGAATGGAAGGTTGGGGAAGGACAAAGGAGGGATGAGAAGAGGACACAGAGGGAGGGGGAAACACTAATGTCACTCTGAAAAGGAAAAAAAAGTGAAAAGATGAAAATATCCAAAATTGGAAATAAAAGTGGGGACATTACAACCAATCACCAGAAATGAAAAGGATTGTAAGAGAATCTAGGAACAACTGTAAATCAACAAATTAGATAGCCTGGATGAAATGAGTAGCTCTCTAGAAACACACAAATTACCTTAAATGACTCAAGAAGAAATGGAAAATCTTAACAGACCTATAACAAGTAAGGAGATTGAATCAGTAATCAAAAGCTCCCAACAAGGGGCATCTGGGTAGCTCAGTTTGTTGAGCATCCAACTCTTGATTTCATCTCAGGTGATGATCCCAGGTCGTGGGATAAAGCCCCTTGCTGGGCTCTGTACTCAGCAAGGAGTCGGTTGGGGATTCTCTCTCTCTGCCCCTCCCCCACTCCTCTCTCTCTCTCTCTCTCTCTCTCTCTCTCTCTCTCTCAACAAAAACAAAAACAAAATCAAAAACAGACTGCTCCTAACAAACAAAAGTCCAAATCCAGACGGCTTCACTGGTGAATTCTACCAAACATTTATTTTTTTTAATTAATTAATTTATTTATTCATGATAGACACAGAGAGAGAGAGAAGCAGAGACACAGGCAGAGGGAGAAGCAGGCTCCATGCCAGGAGTGGACGCGGGACTCGATCCCGGGACTCCAGGATCACGCCCTGGGCGCTAAACTGCTGAGCCACCCAGGGATCCCCTCTACCAAACATTTAAAGAAGGGTTTACAGCAATCCTTCTCAAATTCTTCCAAAAAGTAGAAGAGGAGGGAATACTTCCTAACTCATTCTGTAAAGTCGGCATCATCCTGGTGCCAAAGCCGGACAACAACATCACAAGAAAATAAAATTAGAGATCAATATACTCATGAATATAGTTGCAAAGATCTTCCACAGAATACTAGGAAACTGAACCCAACAGAATTGAAATGGATGATGCACCACGGGCAAGAGAAATTTATCCCAGAAATGCAAAGGGGTTCAATTTAAGAAAATTAACCAATTAAGATATCACATTAATAGAATAAAGGGGAGGGAAACACATGATCATAATGGCATCTGATAAAAATCCAACAACGTTCATGCTAAAAACTCTCAGAAAACTAATAGAAGTGAACTAGGAATAGAACAGACCTTCCCTGGGGTGCCTGGGTGGCTCAGTGGGTGAAGCATCTGCCTTTGGTTCAGGTCACGATCTCAGGATCCTGGGATCGATTTCCACATTGGGCTCCCTGCTCAGTGGAGAGTCTGCTTCTCTCTCTCCCTTTGCCCTTCTCCTCACTAGTGCTCTCTTTCAAATAAACATTGTGCTTCTTCTCTCTCTTTCAAATAAATAAATAAAATCTTAAAAAAAAAAAACCAGAGCTTTGACATGATAAAACGTAATTACAAAAAACCCACAGCTAACATCACATTCAGTGGTGAATGACTGAAAGCTTTTCCACCTTAAGTTCAGGGACAAAACAAGGATGCTCACTTTCACCATTGTTATTAAACATTTTTTATAGGAAGTTGTAGCCAGAGCAAGTCAGGAAGAAGTAAAATATCTCTATTTACAGATAAAATGATATCAGATATAGAAATTCCCAAATAATCCACAAGAAAGCTATTTGAGCTAATAAATGAAATCAGGAGTTTCAGGGGACAAGTTCAACACACAGAAATCAGTTGTGTTTCTATAGACCATCAAGGAAGAATCTGCAAAAGCATTTAAAAAGCAGTTCCATTTACAGTCACATCTAAAAGAATAAAATACCTAGGAATAAATTTAACCCAATAGATAAAAGAGTTATACACTGAAAACTAGGCTGAAAGAAATTAAGGAAGATCTAAATAAATGCAAAGACTTCCTGTGCACATGGATCCTGTGTTCAACTAAATACTGTTAAATTCATGTCAATACTACCAAAAGTGGTCCATAGATGCAATGCAACTTCTAGCAAACTTCCAACAGCCAGTTTTGCAGAAATGGAAAATTCAATCCTTAAATGAATATAGTTGCATCTATGGAACAGGGAAGTTTTTTTCAGAGATCCAAAGAATCAATTTGCTATGGCAGTACTCCGTTATATCAGCAGAAGGAAAAGTATCCTGAATATTGTTACTTGGAAACCAAAAAACTGAGTTGTGAAAGCAAAATTGAGACAATAGGAAGTCTTTGAAGTATCTCCAAACTGCTACAGGATAAAGAAATCTTTATCCCCAAATGGCCAAAATAATCTTGGAAATGAATGTTCAAACTTCCCAATCTCAAAACTTATTACAAGGTTACAGTAATCAAAAACAGTGTGGTCCTGGCATTGGGATAGGCTTGCAGGTTAATCAGTAGACTTGAGAGTTGAGAATTAAACCCATATATCTATGGTCAACTGATTTTTGACGAGACTGCCAAATATCTTCAATGGGGAAAGAATAGTCTCTTCAATAGACAGTGCTAGGACAACTAGATGTCCATGTGCAAAAAAAAAAAAAAAAAAGGTTGGACCTGTATCTCACATCATATACAAAAATTAATTTGAAATAGATCATTGACCTAAACATTTCTAAAAGTCTTAGAAAAAAGCATAGGAGCAAATCTTTAAGACCTAGAACTCAGCAATGGATTCTTAGATATGACACACAAAGCAGCAGCAACAAGAGAACAATAAATAAATTGAATTTCATCAAAATTTAAAACATTACACACTCAAGGCATTATCAAGAAAGTAAAAATACAACCTCTGGAATGGAAGAAAATATTTACAGATCACATATCTCATAAGAGTTTCATGTCCCAAATACATAAATAGCTATATAACTCAGCAAGAAAGACAATCCAGCTTAAAAATGGACATCAAATTCAAATAGACATTTCTCTAAAGAAGATATACAGATGGAAAATAAGCACATGAGGAGATGCTCAACATCATTAGTCATCAGGGAAATGCAATCCAAACCACAATGAGATACCACTTGATACTACGAAAATGGCTGTAATCAATAAAGCAATAAGTGTTCGCAAGGATGTGGGGAAATTGGAACCCTCATACATCACTGGTGGGAATGTAAAATGGTGCAGCCACTATCTGAAACAGTTTGGTGGTTCCTCAAAAAGCTAAACATAGAATTACCACATTATCCAGCAATGCCACTCTCAGGTATACACACAGTAGCATCAAAAACAGAGACTCAGACATCTGTGCACAAATGTTCATTGAAGCATTTTTCACAACAGCCAAAAGGCAGAAACTACCCAAAATGTCCACCAACAAATGAATGAATAAACAAAGTGTGGCACGTATGTCCAAGAGAATATGGTTCAGCCACAAACAGGAATGGAGTTCTGATATACGCTGTAACATAAATGAACACTGAAGACATTCTGCTAAGTGAAATAAGCAAGGCACAAAAGACAAGATGCCTGCCATATGATTTGTTTTATGCGAAACATCTAGAACAGATGTCAAGGTCACAGAGACAGAAAACAGATTGGAGGCTCCCAGGGGCTGAGGGGTGAAGAGAATGGGGAATTCTTGCTTTGTGGTTATAGTTTCTGTTTGGGGTGATAACAAGGTTATCATTATGAAACGAGGTGATGGTGATGGTTATTAATGCCACTGAATTGAATGGTTTTATCAAATGGCAATTTGAAAAATTAATAACATAATATACCAAAAACAATTGAATCCTGCACTTTAAATGGGTCCATTGTATGGTATGTGGGTTATATCTCAGTAAAGCTATTTAAAAAATTAATGATGCAGAAGACAGAGGGGAGAAATTGCTAGAGTCCTACTCCTGAGTGCAGGAGAAAAGATCTACCACTTACCCACAGGGGCTTGGCCAACACAGGGACGTGGATAATTCACCTGTAATGACAAGGATATAAGTCAAAGAGTATGGACACAAATGCAGGGAGTGGGTTAGGCAGTTGGGAGCACAATCATGGCTGTCTTGGAGATACTGTCAAGTCACCATCCTTATTGTGCTTATTTCATTCTGCGAGTGAATCCTTAGCTGTTCTTCCCCTTATCCACCAGCACTCAACACTCAACGGCAACTTTCTTTTTTTTTTTTTTTTTTAAGATTCCATTTATCTATTCCTGAAAGACACAGAGATAGAAAGGCAGAGACATAGGCAGAGGGAGAAGCAGGCTCCAGTCAGGGAGCCTGATGCGGGACTCGATCCTGAGACCACAGATCACACCCTGAGCCAGGGGCAGGTGCTTAACTGCTGAGCCACCCAGGCGTCCCCAGCTGCAACTTTCTTAAAGGTGAAGAGGATGCTTTATTCATTTTGAATTGCCATAGAACCTCGGATAACTGTTCCGAGGAAGCTGTTAAGACCTTCTGAGTGAATGAGGGAATTATGGATCTAAAAGACAGCTGGCGTCAAAGAGGTCAGTTGTTTTGTACTCACCATGTTCAATTTACTCCATACTCTCTGCTTCTGTGTTAGAAGTAAATGGGCTTAGTTGAGAAAGTTCTGTATGTAGCATCCATCCAACTGTAGTCATGCCATACTCTTCTCCCATTCTTATCTAAAATTTTGTGTGTTTGTTTTTGCAGGATATTTTATTCTGCAGTGGAATCTCATCAAGTGTTGTCCATTGCAAAGAGTGGTGTGAAAAATTCCAGGGGAAATGACCTAACCATTGGAGAACTGGTTATCTAGTTGCAGAAAGAGAATACATGAGACAGAATTAAAAATATTTATGAATATTATCATGAACAAATTCCAAATAATGTTGACAACTGGTAGAAGCTGCAAAGAGTTTCTACCCTTTGGGTTTTCACAGTCAGAATCAGTCACAGAAGACTTCTTGGAGCAGCAAAGTTTTGAACAGGTTGTTAAAAAGGTGATAAACATAGATTTAAGCAAAGGAAGTAAAGATCTCACCAGAGTAAAAACAGCTAAAGCGAACAGATGTAATGAGAAAGCCATAAAAAAAAAAAAAAAAAAGAGAAAGCCAAGTAAGGGACAGGGGCTAATGGGGGATAAGTAGAAGTTTTGTTTTAATAAAGCTGAAAGTTAGGGGCACCTGAGTGGATTAGTTAGTTTAGAGTCCAACTCTTGATTTTGGCTCAGGGTCCTGGGATCCAGCCCCGCGTAGGACTGCTCTGAGTGTGGAGCCTGCTTGAGATTTTCTCTCCCCCTCCCCCTCTCCTTCTGTTCCTCTCTCACACACACTCTCTCTCAAAAAATAATAATAATAATAATAAAGCTAAAAGTTATGACTTAACATCTAAAACTTTAAATCATAATTCTTGTATAACATTTCATCTAAAGCATAACATATTGAGAAATATTTAAATAAAAATGAGAAAACGAAACGAATACAAAAATTACTCACTAATGGACTGATGCAATCCAGGAAATATTTTGATACACTCGAAGGAAACCACAGAATCATTATTATTCTGCCTTGTGTTCTTATAAAATCTACATGCCCTCACAGCATTGTTTTGGAAATGGTATTAGAGCTAACATTTATTGGGTGCTTACTATATTCCACACTCTGCTTGATGTGGTCCACATGTCTTTCGATAATTCCTGCAACCATCCTATGAGGCAAGCCTTACTAACCACCCTGGTTATAGTTGAGGTAATGAGGCACACAGAGGATAATTTAGCCATCTTGAGGTCATTTAACAGGTCAGGATGAGATAATAGGTAGAAGCTTTTCTTCACAGCAATGATGATAGGAAAATTTTCCTTCTCAACAACTCACTTGATAGGGACAGATTTATACACCACCACCAGAGAAGGTAGGAGAAGAATAAGTTCAGGTCCTATCAGCCCAGGGAGGTGGTTATGAGCTCACACCATTTCTAAGTGAATCGAATGTGTTTTTGCTGCCACAGCAGATGCTGCCTCTGATGTACACTATGCTGAGTGTATAAAAACCCTCCTCTGTCGTCATTATATGAGAGCCTGGCTCTTCTCTGAGAGAATATGCTCCCTCAGGAGAGGGAGTGATATTTTTTCATTAAAAAAAAAAGAATAAGGTGGGAAAGACAGTCTATACATCTAAAGCATATACTTGCTGGGAAAGTATTATTGAATAGAAGGACACTGTGTAAGATAATACTAGATAATTCCATGTGAATATCACACATTTACTGTTTGCTCTATAGTCTCAGAAGACAGGAGATTTACTGAGCCCTTCCATGAACAAAAAGACATATGAATTAGTTATTGCCCTAGAGGTGTCTATAATCCGATGGGAAAGCAACAGTGATAAAGAACATTTATCCCACGCCATTGAAGTAAGTCCAATTCTTTAGGCATCAGTACTGTGAGAGCACAGGGAGGAAAATGATTAATTCTGAGTGAGTGGTGGGGAGGACTTCAAAGTGAAGCCGGCCTTTGAGCTGATCTTGGGAGGATGAGAAGGATTTTTATTTGGTAAAGCAGCAGGGGAAGCATAGTCTGGGCATGAGCAACAGGTGGGCATGTGGAAGGTCACAGGACAGTCAGATGTGAATGCTGCCACCCAGGTGGAGGATGGTGCAGAGCAGGGGGCTGGAGAGGCCTGGAGTCCTGATGATAGATGGCCCTGAATGCACAACACTGAGCATGGGACTTAATCTGTTAGGCAATGGGGTCTGGGGCTTGTGTTATGAGCTACAATGTAAAATCTTTGAAAGCAAAAAACAAGGTCCATGTCTCAATGATCTCTGAATTCCTTGCACCCTATACAACATCTAGAACACAATACATATAAAAGATGGATGGATGGATGGATGGATGGATGGATGGATAGATGGATGGGTGGATGGATGGGATGGATGGATGAGTAGATGAGATGGATGGATGAGTAGATGGCATGGATGGATGGATGGATGAGGTGGATGAATGAGTGGATGGGGTGGATGGATGAGTGGATGGAAGGATGGATAGACAGACAGATGGACAATTGGACAGATAGATGGATGGATGGGGCAGATTCAATACCAGCCTTAGAAGTATTAATGGCAAAATTGATTGACTAATTGGATATTTGAGCATCAGGAGAGAGTCAAAGATGGCTTAAAGGTTCCTAGTACAAGGAATAAGGATTATGGAGAGTATAAAAGGGTGAGCTGGTTTGAGAAGGTGAGAAATATTTTAATAAATCTGCATCCTTCACTTGAGAATCTGGAGTGGGGGGTGGGTGGGGGACCACACCACACAGAGGAAAGAGGAAGGGATCAAAGCTGGTAAGCACCATCTGAAAGTCTCTGTTTCTGTGGATGGGATACAAGGACATGCATCCCTCTCCTGGGCCCGGGTAAGCTTCTTCGAGGGTTTGTTCGGGTAAGATGAATGCAATGCCCTTGGGCATGGGCGAGGGTGGAGGGAGGGAATTTCCCACAAAGCTTCTCTCTGTCAGTCTTCAGCTTTACCTGGGATAGCCACACCTACCTCTGCCTGGGCTCACCTCTTCACTTCCCTAATGCTACTGCTAACCCACAGGGCAACACACCCTGGGGAAGAATGAGACGGCCAGAATTGTCACTTCTAGATTATACAACTTCTTAGACATCTTTTCAAATTCTGTCTGGATTTCTGGCATTTTAAAAGTCTGCATAGATCTCTGTACTCTTAGAAGGAAAAGATCTGAGTTTCTATGCATATGGATCAAAGAAGGAGGGCGCTTTACTCAAGAGAAAAACTAGCAGCAAAAACAGTGGAAAGTGTTAATGCTCTTTAATGCTCTGCTAAATGTAAGTGTGCAGCTCAGAGCACAATTAACCACGTTAGGCTTGTGTGTAGCAGAGCCCACAAGGAGCCACAAACCACAAAGAACTGGGGCATGGTTTTGGCAGAACAGGTTTGAGGCTTGCAGCTGTGTAACTGTAGCAACGAAGATGACTTTTCCGAGCCTCCATTTCCTCATCCCTTGGTTGGGTTTCATGATACCTCCTTTCCAGAGTTATTGCGAGGAGGACCTGGAGGACCTGTATGCAGTTCTCTGTGCAATGTCTGGCATAAAGAGGCGTTCAGGGGCAGCCCAGGTGGCCCAGCAGTTTAGCGCCACCTTCAGCCCGGGGCATGATCCTGGAGACCCGGGATTGAGTCCCAAGTCAGGCTCCCTGCATGAAGCCTGCTTCTCCCTCGGCTTATGTCTCTGCCTGTCCCTCTCTCTCTCTCTCTCTCTCTCTCTCTCTCTGTGTGTGTGTATGTGTGTGTTTGTGTGTGTCTCATGAATAAATAAATAAAATCTTTTTTTAAAAAAAGAGGCGTTAAGGAACGTTAGTCCACCTTTTCCCATTGTGAACCAACCTGCAGAATGCTGGGTCATGTCCACAGACAGAGAAAGACACTAACTGTAAGTTTGCATTTGCAGGTAGATGCAGACAACGGGAATAAAGGGATCAGGACCTGGACACAGCCAAGTGAGACACCTGCCTGTGCCAGGCACACCAATTTCAGGTACCATGCAAAGTTGCCCTTGGCACACCCTCCTCCTCCACCTCTCCCTGCTGCCCTGTGATTACTAATCATACTTTCTTGATCTTCGTAAAGACAGGAGGAAGAAGGGAAGCCCAACTAACAGGCACTGGCATGCTAGCTGAGTTGCTTGGTCCTAACTGGAATTTGATATGATTGAGGTCACCTAAGCACTTCGACATTTTTTTTTCCAATTTTGCAAATATGATAATTATGCAAAATCAATGCGGATTGAGTGCATTTTACCCTCCACAACTGGGGTAACTGTATTTTTGCTAATGGGGCCTTTGCTGCATTTAAATATGGAGAACACTGAAGGAATCTAGTTTGTGGTAGAGTAGTCATCTGGGGGAAAATTCTCATTTTAACCTGTTCTCCACAACCTTCCTACTTAGATTTTCTGCCCCCATCACCTTCTTATTTCTTCTCTGTGTCTTCCAGCTATTAAGTCCTGGTTCTTTTATTCATTCATTCATTCATTCATTCAGTAACAAAAGCTAAGTGCCTACTATATTCCAGGCATTCCTCTAGGTACCAAGGACTCAGTACTGAGTACCACTGGGCTCCTGGTGTTGTAGAGACAAAGAAAGGGACAGAGCATAAACAAATAAGCATGAAAATATAATTATTGGTAGTGAGTGCTAGAGTGCTGGGAGGCAGCTACTTGCTTTAGCATTTCTTTTGCAGACTCCTACACACTTGGGCTGCAAGACTGCCCCAAGTTTCTTTGCCTTGTGATAGCATACCAGAGACCAGAGCCAAGGTGTACAAATGCATGGTGTGGTGTCCCCCAAACCCCAGTGCCGCCCATTTTGGTTAATCCCACAAATGGATATGAGGTCTGGAAACTTTTCAACAAATCAACACTCACTAGATTTATAATAAGAAAATAATTCAAGCTTATGTAAAAAAAAAAACCAGAATCTAGTACATCAAGATCTAAGAGAAAGACAGTGCTTTCATGGCTTTGATACTAAAGTGTTCTCAGTGATTGATGATAAGAGGAGAAAGGAATGCAAAAATGAATGGATAACCCAAAGCCTGGATCCAGACAAAACTGTGACATATATCTGCATCAAATCTCTCACAGGAGCATCACACAGAGAACATTTTTTTCACACCAGGGAGAGCAAAGATTTGGAAAAGGTAGCAGAGAAGAAGAAAGAGGTCTAGATAATGCACCAAATTAAGTACCTGCTAACCAGATAGCCCTTTTTAAATGGACTAGTAACTGCTGACCTGAGAAATGAGGCAGGATGGAGTCAAGACTGGATTTTCAGACAAGTCAGGGTTCAAGTCCTATGTCCACCTTTATGAGGGGAGGACCTTGAACAAGGTGAGCCTCACTTGTCACATTTTTTAAAGTTAGAATGTAATGATGCCTCCTTGACAGGTTCTAGAATTTGCAATGTCTAGAACATAGCAACTGTTAAGTGAGCAGCGGCAATTATTATCACTGTTAAAAGTTTCCAGGGGCACCCAGCAGGCTCAATCCATGGAGGCTGTGACTTGATCTAGGGGTTGTGAGTTTGAGCCCCACATTGGGCATAGAGATTACTTAAAAATAAAAATTAAAAAAAAAAAAGAGTTTTCAGACTCATGACTTGTTTGGTTCTATAATCTTTTTAGATGACGTTAACATTCATAGGCTACATTTTTATGATTCTTCATACTGTTTAAATTAAATATATTTTTAATTAAAGTATTGCCAGTTCACTGATGAGACATTATAATATCCAGGTAAACCATAAGAAGGAAATCTCAAAAGTCATAATCATCTTACTGCTTAGAAACAACTAATAATTATTATTTTTAATGGCTGAGATCTCCTACTGTATCAATAAATAACGTATATATACATTGCCCTGTTGATTAGCATTTAGATTTTTATAATTATTAGATGTGATGAAGAATCTTCTAGGTAATTTTAGGGTACACACTGTTAATATTTTTTATTTAATTTATTTTAATATTAAAAGTTTGATATGAACTTTCTTGCAAAAAATGGTTGTAAAATGTTAAGGTCATAAAAATCTTGCTGGGACGCCTGTGTGGCTCAGCGGTTGAGCGTCTGTCTTTGGCTTGGGGCATGATTTTGTATTTTTTCATTTCTAAAGAAGTCTACTTGAGATTCTCTCTCCTTCTCCCTCTGGCCCTCCCCCCACCACCTGCTCACACTCTAAAATAAATAAATAAATCTTTAAAAAAAATAATAAAGCCTCCATGAACATTCATGTAGATATTTTTGCGTAGACCTGTTTTCATTTCCTGTGCTTAAGTACCTAGGAACATGGAAAATATATGTTGAACTTTGTAAGAAATTGCCAAATTGCTTTCCAAAGTAGCTATTACCATTTTTCATTCCCTCTAGGAAGGTAAGAGATCCAGTCGCTCTCTATCCTTGACAGTGCTTGATACTATAAGCTTTGTTTCCTTCTTCCCATTCTTTTTTCTTTCTCTTTCTTTTTCTTTCTTTCTTTCTTTCTTTCTTTCTTTCTTTCTTTCTTTCTTTCTTTCTTTCTTTCTTTCTCTTTCTTCTTTCTTTCTTTTTCTTGCTTCCTTTCCCTTCCTTCCTTCCTTCCTTCCTTCCTTCCTTCCTTCCTTCCTTCTTTTTTATTTTAGCCATTCTAATAAATGTATGATGGTATCTCACTCTGGTTTTAATTTGCATTTCCCTAGTTATAATGATGTTGAACATCTTTCCATGTGTTTATTT
This sequence comes from Canis lupus baileyi, assembly GCF_048164855.1. Taxonomy (NCBI): domain Eukaryota; kingdom Metazoa; phylum Chordata; class Mammalia; order Carnivora; family Canidae; genus Canis; species Canis lupus. The sequence continues at coordinate 60,341,319 of NC_132840.1, forward strand.
GCCATTCTTACTTCTTCTTTGGTAAAGTACTTAAATCTCTTGCCTGTTTTTAAAATGAGGTGGGTTGTTTTCTTATTATTGAGCTAGGAGTGTTACTACCTACTCTAGATGCTAGTTCTTCATCAGACATGTGTCTTGCAAACATTTTTTTCCCCAGTTTGTCTTTTCTTTTCATTTTCCAACAGCATCCTCTCAAAGAACATAAGTCTTTAATTGTCATTAGGCCAAATTTATTACTTGTTTCTCTTATGATTCCTACTTTTTTGTCTTACCTAAGAAATATTTTCCCAACATTGCAAAGGTTCTCCTCTATGTTTTATTAGAGAAGTTTTATGGCTTTAGGCTTAATATTTAGGTCTATATAATCTCATTAGCTCATTTTGCCTATGGTGTAACATATGGGTGAGATATATATTTTTTTATATGGATAACCAGTTGTTCCAGCACCATTTGTTTAAAAACACTATCTTCTTTCCATTGAATTGCCCCAGCACCCTTCTAAAAAACCAGTTAAGCATATATGCTTATATCTATTTCTGAATTCTCCACTTACTTCTGATCAATCCTTTGCCAATGCCATACTGCTTTGATTACTCTCAATTTACAATAAATTTTAACACTGAGAAGTGGGAATTCTTCAATCTTGTTTTTCTTTTTCAAAATTGTTTTGACTGTTCTAGTGTTTTTGCTTTTCCATGTAAATTTTAGAATCAAATTGTAGATTTCTACCAAAATAGCATGATGGGATTTTGTTTGGAATTTAATCAAATCTGTCACTCAATCTGGGAGGAAAATTCAATTTAACAAAATTGTCTTCCAATCTGTGAACCTCTCTCCCTTTAGGTAGGTCTCTTTGGTTTCTCTCTCTCAGTGTATTATTGTTTTCAGTACACACATTGTTAGCTTTTTATGTAGGTATTTCAAATTTGTTGGTGCAATTATAAATGTTTCCCATGTTTATGGCATTTTCACATTTATATACTTTTTACAATTTCCGTATTTTGTATATTTAACAAAATTCATCTGTCCTAGATGTTACCAACATTTTTTCTTTGCCTTTTAATTTTGTTTATAGCCTACAGCTAGAAAGAAAAGAACAAATAAAACCCAAACCTAGCAACCAAGAGGAAAGAAATAATAACGATCAAAGCTGAAATAAATGATATAGAAACTAAAAAAACAATAGAGCATATCAATGAAACCAAGAGTTTGTTCTCTGAAAAGATCAACAAAATTGATAAGCCTCTAGCAAGACTTATTTAAAAAAAGAGAGGACCCAAATAACAAAATTAGTAATAAAAGAGAGGAAATAACAACGAACACCACAGAAATACAAACAACCATAACAGAATACTACTAAAACCCATATGCCAACAAATTGAATAGCCTAGAAGAAATGGATAAATTCCTAGAAATATATAAATTACCAAAATTAAAGCAAGAAGAAATAGAAAAATTTAACAGACCAAATTATCAGCAATGAAATTGAATCACTAATCAAAAAACTCCCCCAAAACAAAAGTCCAGAACCCAATGGCTTCACAGGTGAATTCTACCAAACTTTAAAAGAAGAGTTAATGCCTATTCGTCTCAAACTATCGCAAAGAATAAAGGGGAAGGAAAGCTTTCAAATACATTCTATGAGTTCAGTATCACCTTCATATCAAAACCAGATAGACACCACAAAAAAGAGAACTGCAGGCCATTATCTCTCATGAGTATAAATGCAAAAATCCTCAACAAAATATCAGCAAAGCAAATCCAAAAATACATTTAAAAAAATCAGTTACCATAATCAAGTGGGATTTATTTCCAGAATGCAAAAGTTGTTCAATATCCACAAAACAATCAATATGATACATCACAGCAATAAGAGAAAAGATAAAAACCATATGATCATTTCAATAGATGCAGAAAAAGCATTTGACAAAGTACAGTATCTACTCATGATAAAGAAACCCTCACAAAGAAGGTTTAGAGGCAACATACTTCAACATTATAAAGGCCATCCATGAAAAACTCATAGCCAACCTCATACTCAATGGTGAATACCTGAGAGCTGTCCCCCTGGGGTCAGGAACAAGACAAAGATGTCAACTCTCTCTGCTTTTATTCAACATAGTATTGGAAATTTTAGCCTCAGCAACAAGACAATGTAAAGAAACAGAAGGCATCAGAGTTGTAAGGAAGAAGTAAAACTTTCTCTATTTGCAGAGGATATGATACTAACTAAATATAGAAAACACTAAAGACTCCACCAAAAAACTACTAAAGCTGATAAATGAATGCAGTAAAATAGCAGGCGACAACATCAATGTACAGAAATCTGTTGCATTTCTATACACCAATAGTGAAACAGCTGAAAGTGAAATTAAGAAAACAATCCCATTTACAAGTGCATTAAAAATAATAAAATATCTAGGAATAAACTTAAACAAAGAGGTGAAAGACTTGTACTCTGAGAACTAAAAAATTCTGATGAAAGAAATTCAGGACAAACCAAAGAAATGGAAAGTCATTCCATTCTCATGGATTAGAAGAACAAATATTGTTAAAATGTCTATACTACTCAAAGCAATCCACAGATTTAATTCAATCCCTGTCAAAATACCAACAGCATTTTTGACAAACAATCCTAAAATCTTAAGGAGCCACAAAAGACCCCGAATAGCCAAAGTAACCTTGAAAAAGAAAACTGGAGGCATCACAATGGTAGATTTCAAGCTATCTTACAAAGTGGTAGTAATTTAAATACTGTGGTACTGACATAAAAATAGACACACAGATGAATGGAATAGAACAGAAACCCAGAAATAAACCCACAATAATAAGGTCAATTAGTCTATGACAAAGGAGCAAGAATACACAGTGGGAGAAAAGGCAATCTCTTCAAGAAAAGGTGCCAGGGAAACTGGATTGGGGTATCTAGGGGGCTCAGTCAGGGAAGCGTCTGACTTTGGCTCAAGTCATGATCTCAGGGTCCTGGGCTCGAGTCCCATGTCGGGCTCCCTGCTCAGCGGAGAGAGTCTGCTCCTCCCTCTCCCTCTGCTCCTCCTCCTTTTCATTTGTTCTCTCTCTCTCTGTCAAATAAATAAATAAATAAAATATTTTTTATTTTTTTTTTAATTTAAAAAAAAAAGAATGAAACTGGACCACTTTCTTTCACTATACACACAAAAGCCTCTCAGAATGAAAAACCTAAATCTGAGACTTGAAACATAAAAATCCTTGAAGAGAGCACAGGCAGTAATTTCTCTGATATTGGCTATAGCAACATTTTTCTAGATGTCTCCTGAGGCAAAGGAAATAAAAGCAAAAATAAACTGGGATTTCATCAAAATTAAAAGGTTTCTCGGGTAGCCCTGGTGGCTCAGCGGTTTAGTGCTGCCTTCAACCCAGGGTGTGATCCTGGAGACCCAGGATCGAGTCCCATGTTGAGGTCCCTGCATGGAGCCTGCTTCTCCCTCTGCCTGTGTCTCTGCCTCTCTCCCTCTCTCTGTGTCTCTCATGAAGAAATAAATAAAATATTTAAAAAAAAAAAAAGGTTTCTGCACAGTGAGGGAAACAATCCACAACTTACTGGATGGAAGAAGGTATTTGCAAATGACTTTTCTGATGAAGGGTTAGTATCCAAAAAATATAAGAACTGATACAACTCAATACCCAAAAAACAAATAAGCCATTTAAATAATGGACAGAAGACATGAACAGGCATTTTCTCAAAGAAGACATCCAGATGGCCAACAGACACATGAAAAGATGCTCATCATCACTCATCATCAGGGAGTAAAAATCAAAATACAATGAGATCACACACACACACACACACACACACACACACACACACACACACCTGTCAGAATGGCTAAAATAAACCCGAGAAATAACAAATGTTGGCAAGGATGTGGAGAAAGGGGAACCCTCTTACACTGTTGGTGGCAATGCAAGCTGGTGCAGCCATTGTAGAAATCAGTGTGGAGATCGTTCAAAACAATTAAAAATAGAACTCCATATGATCCCATAATCCTACTAGGTGGTATTTACCCAAAGAAAACAAGAATACTAATTTGAAAAAAATACATGCACCCCAATGTTTATAGCAGCAATGTCCACAATAGGCAAATATGGGAGCAGCCCAAGTGCCCATGGACAGATAAATGGATAAGGAAGATGTGGTGTATATACAATGGAATATTACACAGCCATAAAAAGAATGAAATCTTGCCATTTAAAATGACATGGATGGAGTTAGAGTGCTAAGAGAAATAATCAGAGAAAGACAATCATGATTTCACTCATATGTGGAATTTAAGAAACAAACAGATGAACAAAGGGAGAAAACAGAGCATAGGTCAAATGGAGAAACAGACTCTGAACTAAAGAGAACACACTGCTGGTCCAGAGGGGTCACTGGGGGTGGGGTGAGGGGACAGATCTGGACTACAGAGAACACACTGCTGATCACCAGAGGGGTTTTGGATGGGGGGAATGCAGGTGGGGGAAACAAGGGATGGGAATTAAAGAGTGCACTTATCATGGTGAAAAAAAAAATGAAAAAAGTGAAATTAATGAAAGTTCATCAGCGGCCTAGAAGAAGGACCATAACTTAACATCTGAGGTATAGTCAGGTTGGTATTAGCTGAGACCCAACCTGCACCTAGTAACAGACACAGCACCTATATCACATGATAAGTTAGCTCCTGAAAGAGGCAGAACTTTTAGGACTGAATTTTAAGACTTTCTTTATATCGCATTTTGGACTTTCTGACTTGTGTATTTTTTCTATTAATTGAAGACTCAGAGATTACACCTTGTCATATGACTGCGCCCAGATGGGGTAAACCAATATTCTAAATGTAAACTCTCGTATTACTTAAGTGAAAAATAAAAAGCAGTCTCAAAATAACCCAGATACAGGAGATACTATCATCATGGATAAACCTTTGGAAAAGCTTGCATGTGGATCAAAATGTAACATAATATTAATGGTACCCCTGGACTTGCTTGCAAAGACTATCGGTAAAATGTATGAATATATATTTAAAAAATGAACTGTTAATTACTTTCAGATTAAGATCATATTAAGCCTGCAAGAGAATGACACATATTTTCCACCCCGGAAAATATTACTAATTATCAAAATACAGGAAATAGCAGAGGACTGTGTACATGATTTCAGCAAACAAGAGGATATTTCCTTAAGCTAAACATAAACGCTGATCAATGGCCTCATTTCACTCCATTCCCAGAAAACCTGGAGAAGCCAAGACTGCCCTCACTTACGACAAAACCCAAACTGACTCAAGAACTAAAGCTGGTGGTAAATAAGACAGAGTTCACAATGACTTAATAGAATATTTTTAGTCTTCTGAGGGAAATACAACTAACCCTATAAAATATCAGGAATCCTAATTATTCAGGGGAATTCCTGTTTGGGTCTTTATTGATCACCCAAATTACAATAAATCCTCTAGAAGGAAAAGGCTTTCCATCTGAGGACCCCTGACCCACTCACTTGTCTACACAATTTGGACAAAATGTAACTTGTATTGGTTGCAGAGATTTTAGTTTAGGTAGAGAGAATCAGCTTTTTTTTAGTGAGATTTTGGGACAAAAATTTTTATTCAATACGCTTATAAATATATTTTATTCAACTTTGGTCCAAAGAGAGGAATAAGAACAGGAGAACTAAAGATAATGAGAAGCCTATTTCCAAGAATGCCTTTAAGGAAAACTGTTTAACTTGAAAAGACTGATTAAACAGCATAAGGAGCATAAATGGGGAAGAGAAAAGGGGGGAGAAGAGGAGGGAGGAGAGAGCAAAGTGTACCTCCCACAGGGAGATAATGAAGGTAAGGAGATAAGAAGCAGAAGCAGGAAAAAGTTATTAAACAGAAGAGAAGAAATACATGTTATCCACAGATAGGTATGAATGAGTTCACTAGAATCAAGTCACATTAGCAGATTTCCCTTTTCTTCTGTAACAGGCTTATTTCATCTTCAGATAAAGGGGATACTTTCATCGATTCAGGATACATCTGATAAACTCTTAGTACTTTTATGAATAAAAAAAGGGAAATGTAATTTGGATATTGGCCAAGTAAGATGTGTAGAGGCCTGGATGGATAACCATATCCCAGCATGCAACTGAGCAACTCTCCACTAATGCATCTTGTTCACTCTCCAGTGGCAGACTTTTAGGAAGCAGCTACTTTCTGCCAGACATGAGGTAAGTTTGAGGGATACCAAGGAGACCGAAGTCTCTGGCCTCACAGTCTATGAAGGAGACGCACTTCTATCAGAAGTAACTGTAGTAAGAGGTTCAGTAACTACGAGAATAGTGATGAGCATAGACTCAAAAGTAGAAATCTTACTATTAAGTACTCCCTGACTCAGTAATCAACCATGTGTGCCTCTTTCAGGATAGAATTTTCCGCATCTTAACCGTGAATTGTAAAATCCATCTTGAGAATTGTAAGGATAGGATGAGATAACATTTTTTAAATTTTTTTAATTTATTTTTTATTGGAGTTCAATTTGCCAACATATAGCATAACACCCAGTGCTCATCCCGTCAAGTGCCCCCCTCAGTGCCCGCCACCCAGTCACCCCTACCCCCCGCCTTCCTCCCCTTCCACCACCCCTAGTTCGTTTCCCAGAGTTAGGAGTCTTCCATGTTCTGTCTCCCTTTCTGATATTTCCTACCCATTTCTTCTCCCTTCCCCTCTATTCCCTTTCACTATTATTTATATTCCCCAAATGAATGAATGATAACATTTTTAAAGTACTAAGCCATAGTAGGAGCTCAATAAACATTAGTTCACCTCTCCTCTTTAATTCTGAGAGGTGCCAGGAAGTTCCTAGGAGGTGGTTGAATTGAATATGACGACAAGACAGGACCTGGCTGTTGAGAAAGTTGGAGTGCGTGCTTAACATCTCTCACTGTTCACATTATTTAGCTGGTCTCAGACTTTGTAAGAATAGGACAGCATGTAAATTCACAAGCCTAGGGCATAACATGCTCTGAAATGTTATTTGAACTTGAATCCTCAATCTAAGATTTCTTTTCATTGATTCTTGTTCTCCGTTGAGCGAATTGTACTAGTTTTATCCCCAGAATAGGAGAAAAGAAGATATTTGTCTGTTGGTTGTTCTCATAGATGAAATGCACACAGGGACCTTATTTTAAAATGATTTATACACCAAAACAATATCCATCTAAACACACTTTTAAAAAAATCAGAGAAAAAGAAATGATTTGCCTGCAAATAAGGAATGTTCCACTCAGTAGATCCACCAGTTCCACGTCTCTATTGACAATTGAGCTTCTTGGCTGTATCTAGAGTGGCTTAGCACAGAATATTTTAGATAATTTTGCCAATTTCATTTTCTGGCCAGAAATAAGACAACATCACGGATGATAGCTCAGTGGGTTGGTACATAAGCTCACTCAGCTGTGGAAACCAAGCTTGTAAACAAAACTTGCTCAGCCCCCCGCTGAGCTATTCTTCCAGAAATAAGACTGGGCAAACCTGCATTTGATTTATTTTTTCCTGTTTTTCTTAACATATAAATTACATATTTGCTCAGTTCTCATTTAAATTGTTCACAAAAACTGTGAACTCTTATTGAATACAGAACTGGTTTACCCACATTCATCTCCTCTCTGTACACAGAAGAGCAAAAGATACCACCGAAATGTCAGTTAAATCTACACTTATGTGTGTTCTCATATTGAGAATATATATTTAACACACAGGAAGTGATTACAGCCATATAAACTGTGTGATGTTTAGAGCAACAAATACTTTGCATCTAACCTCTTACCTGCTGTGTGCCATCCTTGAGAAACGTACAGTCTGGTGCAGGTGGAGGGTGTGAAATATGGACAACCTTGTAACAGGATGATGTAAGGTGGCCTTCATTAGAGTTTAGGACATGGGAATATCAGGAGGCTGACAGGATAAGGTCTTGTGTCCGTGTACACAAACATGTACGAGAGAGGGCTCCAGAGCTCAGAAATAACTCTTCGAGCCAAGCATCCAAGCATCCCCCTAGCTGAATAGCTTGAAAATTACATAATGCAAAGTTTAAAAGGAACGCAAAATATAGGATTTCGCTTTCTAGCGTACTAAGAGTCAAAACAACAATTCTCCTCCTAAATATCTAAGAGTCACTGGGCTCTTCATTTACCAACACTAGGGGGTTGTGATGTAGCTGTGTGCAGAGCTTGTTTTGAATTATTCTACCAAGGGGATAAAAGTCAGGAAGAATGGGATATAGCTTTTTCAAATCAGATTCCAAAGACTTAAAATGTCTTGAACAAAACAATATTAATTCCTTTAAAAAAGAACGCTATGAAAGAAAGAACTGTTCTTAAAAATCAAAGTAATTAACCATGATCATTACCACATTTCTTCCCTTCATTTCATCCAGATGGTAACATCTGCTGCAAAAGGGTGACTTAGGATCATCTCGAAGAGAAATCTTCTGATAAAAAAAAGTATAATTTGGGTGGTAGAATGAACTATTAAAGAAGAGGAAAGAACCTTTTTTCCCCTGGTATGATTAGGTAATGACTCCATAACATCAAGCCATTGAGGAACCTAAAATATTTGTTTAAAAGAAAATAGAAAAACACAACACACACAAAAAATACAGCAAGTGTACAGTATGAGCAGTAAGCATGGGATTAGTTATTGAACGTTCACATGTTCAGGACTGATGTGAGAAGAAAGGACGGGAAGCCCGCGGGAGAGATAGGAAGGAGAAGAGGCAGTGCCAGCAAAAGCACAGACCCTATTTCATCTCCCTGGCTGCTAAAACGTGGCAAGGTTGAATTGACCAGTTGTTTTGAGGTCACCAAACTACACCTTTAGTTTTTCAACGATAAAAACCAATAACACAAGGTGGCAAGAGACAGACACAAATCAACTGGAAAAAAATTGCAACGTAGAAAGAATAATTTCTGCTGTTGGGCAGACGATACATTTCCTCATGAATACCCCTGGGTTGATTTAGCGGAACAATCACAAGTAGCCACCATGTTCTGCACACGGATCATGCCCAAACACCATTCTTTCCAAGCACAGACATCATTAATTCCTCTGACCCTCTTCTGAGCACTGTGAGACGGGAACTCTTGTCATCGGGGTCCCTAACAGTCCAGGACCCTCTAAAACAAGGAGCTTTCAATCAGAGATTAATTTCATTTGGTCATTTTTCAATCCTTCCTGTTTTTATGCATCAGAGAAGCTTGCTTTAGGAAAATACCGTATATTTTCCGTGAACAGTGCATTCAATCAGTTGAAATGTGAGGTTCACAAATTACAATCAGGAAATTCCTACTGAATGTTTAACACAAACTTTACCAGTATGTGTCTTATATATACATTTTTAAATTATTTGTGTTGATGAGAAACAGAGTCTATAGACTGATGTCTCAGTCTAAGAGAATGGAAAGTCCACCTGGGGCAGGATAAACAGAGGGCAAGGTCAGGAGGAAACCATGGCAGTATTTAAGAAGCCAGGCCAAACAGCAACCCCATGTCCTAACTGCAGAACATATCTGCTGTAATCTTGCATTTCTTCTAATGGACCAGTTCTATCAGGAATAAGTCATGGGGGTTTAAGAGTTACAGTGTCTCCTGCTTGAACTTTCCAGGAGTCTAGAAAAATGTTTTTTTTTTCTTTTGCAACTGAGTTTTGCATAATATTCACAATTCCAAGTATCTCTGTTCTCCTAAATTCACTGAGCAAAAATGAATGACCAAATGAAGATTCCCTGTTGCTTCATGATTGCAAGTTTCCCTGTGATGCTAGCAAGCAGGTCTTCCTGGAAAACTGGTTTCCTCACATCTACGAAGCAAGTTATCTCTTTATTTTTTTTTAAAGATTTTATTTATCTGAGATAGAGATAACGAGCAGGGGGTGAGGCAGAGGGAGGAGCAGGTTCTCTGCTGAGAAGGGAGTCCATGCAGGACTCGATCCCAGGACCCTGGGATCAAGACATGAGCTGAAGGCAGACGCTTCACTGACTGTGACACCAGGTGCCCCAGGCTCTTTGTTAACTGAATAGATTCAAACCACTAAGTGGCTTTAAAAGTTAGTGAAACAGTCAGTGATGTGTTAATCACAGCTGTGGAAGACTTTACAGTGACATATTCATTGGACTGGTTTCCTAATCATGGAATTCTCTAAGTTCACAGTTACATACCATTCACTTTGTGAATTGTTGTATTTGATGTTACTCATACCATCTGAAATTGCTGAACAGCATTTTAGATTCTATGAAGTGCTCTGCCATTCCTTAACTTATTAGAACCTTTTGACAAGCCCTGGAAATGATCCAGGTGAATGGTCTGGCTGCTAATCCAGAACTGTCAACCAGTAATAACTAAGGGTTACGAAGTGCAAAGAGAACAGTGAATTCCCGGCTGTTATTACTGTTAATGGTCACATTTTCTAGTTTTCTCCAGCCACTTTTGAAAGGGTCAGACCAACCCCACAAAGTGGATATGCAAATTCCCTCGACATATTTATCTCATTCACCATAAAAACATGGAAAGAACCTTTTCCCTGAAGTGCACGGAGCTTTGTATCTAAAAGAAGTACTTGCTGATTGAGATATCAATATCTTTTTTTAAAGATCTTTATTTGAGAGCAACAGCATGAGAGAGAACGAGCAGAGGGAGCAGCAGAGGGAGATGGAGAAGCAGATGAACAGGGAGCCCAATGCAGGACCAGATCCCAGGACCCTGAGATCATGACCTGAGTCCCCCAGGTGCCCTTGAAATAATTGATTTCTGTTGATTTCCTGTTTACTTTTAGATATTATTGGGCTTTTTCTCAACTGTTTCTATTTTATAAGTACTTGAATAATTTCCTAAATTCACATGTTAAACAGCTGGAGGCTGTGGCATGGCCAGAATCTGGTTCATGTGATTTTCTTTTCCTACTTGTCATTCTTTCCACTTAGCTATTCTCCGGAAATAGGATTATGAACATACAATTGTCCCACAAAGTAATACATTAAGGATGTTTATCCTTGTGAAGTACTTCCTGTTTTGTTTTTTTTCCCCATCCTTTTACATACATGTATCAGAGGTCCAAACAATTTAATTGTCTCCTGTTAGCCCCTTTGGCCTCTCTTCGTGCCTTTTTCCAATCAAAGACACGGGACAGATGACTCAGGGCACTCGTAGCAATAGGCGGTGTCATTTTGCACAGCCCTTCCTCATCCCCACCACACATACACTCTACTCCTGTGTCCCCTGTTACGATCTGCTCAGTGACCACCACCCACACCTGTAGGCATCTGCTACATAGATAAGAAGAGGAAGGTATTCGTATTTTAATACTGGAAGGAAATAAGTAGTTCTGGGCAGGCTGCACATAAATCTATTCTGGGAACCACATTAAATAATAACTTTTATTTCTAAGAAAGCTTATATCACCTTAAAACAGAGGGTTGCTAATAATCATTTAAAAAAAATCTCATAGATAATTTTTTTATGGTAAGGAAAGATGTTTTACAGGATTAGCAAGATCTTGAAAATAAAGTCACTAAACTATGAGCATGGTTAACTGTCATAAAAGACAGGAGAAAGCATAGAAGTGAAAAACAAAAACAAGGATATCTCAAGAGCTGAATGCTCAGAGAAGTCACGGTGAACTGAGCACATCAGGAAGAGATCATAACTCTGGTTTCACGGAGCTCAGAATAATATAACGCAACATGACAAATGCCACAGGAGGTGAGAGAGGAGGCTGGGGAGTGGGTGAGAGTGAGGAAAGCCGTCCCAGCAGAGGCAGCATCTTCACTGGAATCAGCAGCTTGGAGGTGGAGTGGGAGTCCACTCCAGCAGGGGTTCCAGGGTGGAGAGGCAGCACATACAGGAGCACTGTGTTTGGAAAACCACAGGTAGTGTAGTGCCCAGCAGTAATGCATTTCTCCATTTCAGTGGTTGACGAAATCTAAATGATCATCTTCTGGGAGAATATATATATACTAGATAAATGGCTTACTGACTAGCTGAAGGGCCTCTCTCCACAGGTAAAAAGCAAGACAATATAGATAGGGGAAAGATTTGAACTGGCTTTATCCAGTTGTATTTATGAGGCTAAATACAAAGCAAAAATATAATTTGAGGAATAGCTTTAAAATGACTAATATAGAAGTTTCATAGATGTGAAGCTTTAGTTAACTACAAATTCTGTGAGACAAAGTGAAACCAGTTAAGGCATCTAAAGATATTGAGGAAGACATACAAGCATCGGGTTCAAGATCTCTTTCCACTTTGAGAACCTGCTATTGAGCAGATGGGTGTTTTACAAGACGGGAAGCCCATGTGACCAGAGAGAGCCCTGGGCTAGAAAGAGAATTTCCTAAGTCTGGCCTACATGTGCCATTTACAGCCTGTTCAATCTTGGGCAAATCTCTTGGCATCTGTTTCTCTGTGTCCAAAGAGAGAAGGTTGTCCTAAATACTCTTTATTAAACTGGATTTAAGAAATAAACAGAGGAAGGAGGTGGAGGGCATTCTGGTGGAGGGCCAGAGTGAGCGAGTCACGGGGATGCGGTGCATGGCAGAGCAGGCATGGTCAGTCCTATCGCAGGGAGTCTGGCTGACAGATGCAGCCAGACCTACGGTGAAGATCGTTTGGTTATGCACAAAGATGCCAAATGACTGATATATGCCTGAAACTAGTAAGATACTGTCCATTATACCTCCATGAAAACAAACAAAACCCTATAATGAGCCTTCATGAATTGACAGTTATCTCCTCCTCCAAGTGCTGAGGCCACAGTAGGACTTCAACAAGTATTTATGAATGAATGAATGAATGAATGAATGAATGAATGAATGTTACTTCTGGGCAGGCCTCCAGTGCATCCTATGACGCTACAAGCAATAACAGGTGAACAGCCAGGAGACATGGTCCGCTGCACTAGGTCCCCGTGAACGCTTGTATTTGAAATGTGGTCCCTTGTCCTTCCCTGAGAGGGTGTGTGTCATCACCAAAGGGTAATGGATGCTTATCTCGCCTTCGTTTATTTTTCTAAATTATGGAAGTGATATCTACTCCCTGTGAGTACAGAAAATGTAGAGAATGAAGTAAACGTGAAAATTCCTGGTGATGCCACAACCAAGCAGCTGCCATCTTTCCTGTTCTGGAATACAGACTGCCAGGCTCTTCCCTGTCCATTCACACACTCACTGGAGCAACCAGCTGTGGGTCCTGCTTTCCAACCCATTCTTTCCCCCATGATACAGCATGGACTTTCCTAGGTGGGGTACTCCAAGGGAGATGCATAATTTATAGAACTAGTTTTTGTATGGTTAAACATTTTGGTGATTTCCTTCCCCCTCCCTTTCTGTAAACTAGGATATGGTAAAAAATCTTTTGCAAATTTGTAATTTATCCTCCATGATAAATTCGTAGGCATAGAATTGGGGGGGGGGGTGAGAGGAGATAAGCATTATTAAGGCTTTTGAATATAGCTCCCTTAACGCCTTCAGAAAAGGTCCTGCCAGTTTATATTCTCTTCAGCAAAATATAAAAATCCTTGTTCCCCTGTACTTTTGTCAGCATTTTTAAAAATTGTGCCAGTTTGGAAGGAAAAAAATGTAGTGAATTGTTTTAACATGCATTTCTCGTTTGGATTTACATCTGATTATCACTTTCACAGGTCAACATTAACAATGGGGTCGTCCTGGAATGCCTATACCTACCATACGGAGAAAAAAAATACACAAAAAATACGTGAACATGTTAGAGAAGCAACATCATTTATTTATCTGGTCATCTTGTGTGTTCCATTTACTGAGTCCTTTCCTTGTCTTGTGGGTATCTGTGAGCACCAGAGAAACAAAGACACACACACAGTCCCTGCTCTCAAGGTTACAGTCCAGTATGGAGACAAATATGTAAATGATATAATACAGAGCTGTTGACACTCTAATAAAAGTCTATACAGAATTGATAGTGGCTCAGAGATGGGCGGGAAGGCAGGGGTGTTTGTGAGGATGGGTGCATGACGCAGGAGGCAGAGACACAGGTGCTGAGCCCCTGGGCAGAAGGCACACGTGACAACAACCCCAATTGCACATCATCAAGGCCAAGCATACTATTATATTACCAGTTAATACATGCTGAGGTAAAAAAGAATCGTGTTGTCCCTTTTGTGGCTGGTGGCCTGCCACCAATTAGGATTCAGTTATTGTATAACATTAGCCCAGTTGAAGTAACTATCTTATGGTAAATTTGAAACAAATTACTGGTGAACGAATGGAGATGATTCATTAGTAAGTAAAGAGATGAGCAGTTCAAACAAATGAAGCATCCATCCCTCAGGAAGCTTTTTTTTAAAGCTCTTCTGTACAGTTTATTTTGTGGTTTGCCTCTTTCAGTAAAGCAACATCCTAGAAATCCTGAATGAAGGGCTCATGACTTATTCACCCCTGACATAACTTCAAGTCCCAAGGGAGTTTGCAAATGATTCAGAAAGCCCTTCTTCTGATCATGAGATTTGGTGGCTTCACATGTTTACTTTCCCTCCCATAAGTTGACAGGTCTCACTGGCAGATGCTGGAGCCCGAGTTCCAGGGTCCCTTCCTCAGTGTCATTTATTCCTGGTCACTGAACACACACTTCATTTGGATGTTTCACTGGGCATTTCACCAGCACTCTGAAGTGCAGTTCCAACGTGAGCATGGATCTTACTTCTGCTTCCAGGGGAGGGGACGGGGAGCTACGCCAATCTCAAGGCCACAGAGCCGGAGAACAGCACCGCAGGAGTGCACGCAGACCCTGCCACGGAGCCCAGGGCTCTGTCCACAACGTCCTTCCTCACTGGTCCCAATCCCAGCCCTGCTCCTCCCGCTCTTCCAGTCAGGGTTTAAAACACTGAAGGAGCCCTGAGCTCTAAGAATACACCTTCATCAAGTCTCACTGGCTCTGAGAACCCACCTGGACCATTTTGGTCCATAAAGCTCTCCCTGCCTCTGAACTCTTATGGCTTGCTGCTCAGAAGATGCTTCGGGAGCTATCCCTATCATCGATTGTGAAATTAATGCTCTGCTGGGTTGTGTACGACGCTCTGGTACCAACTTGAGCTCTATTCAGTTCTACAGATGATCTGACAGCCTCCTGGGAGTCAGGCACACTATACTAAGAGGGAAGACATGGTTTCTCCCTCAAGAATCTTACTCAAGCCACATGCAGACATATACATTTTTATGTCCATATGTGTACATTTGTTCAATTATTCAATGATGAATTCTATAAGTAGACTCTTTGGCTTACTGGCCACGTGCTGCTGCCAGTAGGCACAAAAAGATCAATGAAGTGTGGCCGGTCTCTCTAGTGATTAGCAGTTTAGGAGAGAGAGACACGTGAATGTTTTCATTCATTCAATCAACCTCTATAAGCCCTTCTTATGTAGTGAACAGAGTGGGGGAACAGGTGCAACCTACATCTCTGCAGAGCTATCTGGCCACTGCGGGATTAGAATCTTCAAAGGCAGGGACTGGGAACTCTACTCTTACTCCCGCCATACAGGGCCATAAGGAAGCCGCAGCCTACACACACACACTTCATTCCTGAATCCATTCCAAACCTCTCTCGGCAGCTCTCACGTACCTCTCCCTTCTAAACCAACTCTAGATAATGAAACTATCACAAATTACATTATTCTAGCAGCAACATTTCCAGTGGTGCTTGAACTGCATCCCATCCTGTTTCACACTAAAACAATCCCAGCCACAATGCCAGCCTCTGTGGCTTTTATCCAGAAAGAAAATAGAAATTTCTAAATAGATTCACATGCTTGATTCACATTTAGCAGGTTAAGGTGCAAATGTAATAGGAGTGATTTTCAAAATAGACTGGTCGGAAAGCCAGGAGCTCCTCCTGAATTCTTCAGAAGTGACAGGGACAGTGGGGGCAGTGAGTGGGGAGGACCTCAATCTTCCACTTCAACCAGAGTGAGACATTTCACTTTGTTTTAAATACTGTGCTTCTAAGTAAAATTTCTTTTGGAAAACAGTCCTGCTACTTAAAACATTTAAACAAGTAGCCTAAGAGAATCAAACAGTGTAAGAAGACATTATAGTATTTTGGCTTTATAATTTTTACCTTAACAAAAAGGGCCCTCCTATGAGGTCAAATTGATCCACTTTTAGATAAAGCAGCTAGTGTTACCAGCACTTAGTGCCACATATACTCTAGACTGATCGTTTAGTTGTATTTAATAAGCCTCTGAAAACCACTTCACTATAATGCCCCACAATAATAGAACAAATGTCATAAATTAGTTTATATTATTGACATTAAAGACATTTCCTAAGAAATTTGCATTTTCTAATGTATGATTTAGTGGATCAATTTTTTTCCCATTTGATTCTATTACAGTAACAAACACTCAGTGAACCCAAAAGTCCAAGTGATGCTTTTCCAGAGGGCAATACAGCTAGTGTTTACTGCACACTATTATTCCAGCTCACCCTCAAAACAAACCTTCATTTTACAGGTAAATAAACCACTAGCGTGTAGGATTAGGGACCCTAAAGAACTCAGGGAGCAAGGGCATGTGTGCATAAACTTTCAGGGTGAAAAATGCTAAGAGGGCTTCTGTTCGAGGCAGCTCCTTTCACCTCAAACTTCTTGACAAGCCAGACAGGTAGACACATCCACCCTCCAGACAGATCCTCCTTGGTGCCAGTAGCTGTAAAATGCCTATACCTCCTTTCTCCATGGATACCGACAGGTCATCTCTACCAGCCACTCCTGATCAGGGAGTAATGAACACTATTTGGCAGAGGAGTGGGGGCAAAGGTGGAGCATTGTTATCACCTTCACAACCATGTTCACATGTTCGTAGCACAGCCTTCCCGCAGGGGAACTTTTTGCATAGGAACCAATTCCCTCACTAGTTTTTACCCTTAGCTCTGTCTCTTTTTATACACTACTAACTGGCCTGAGCACCAAGCACTGTGATGGGCACTTGGGAGGTGCCAGAGATAAATGAGTCAGGATTTCTATTAGGGGGAAAAGACATTTAAATAAAACACAAGATATTAAGTGCTGTAGGATGCTACACCACAGCTTATTTAGGCACTATAGGTACTATATTTTACTCATCTTTGTAGCCCCAACTCTTACCACAACTTATGGCACAAGGTTAACAACTCAGTACACTTTCTGAGTAAGTCCAAAACTGTCCTGACTGGCTTCAAACTCTCGTAGCTACTTGTGTGGGTGGGGGCTCCATTATCACATCCTTTTTTTTTTTTTTTTTTTTAAATAAGTTTTTTTTTTTTTTTATTTATGATAGTCACAGAGAGAGACACAGGCTCCATGCACCGGGAGCCTGACGTGGGATTCGATCCCGGGTCTCCAGGATCGCGCCCTGGGCCAAAGGCAGGCGCCAAACCGCTGCGCCACTCAGGGATCCCGCCATTATCACATCCTAACTGCAGTACCCTACACCCCTGGTTCCTTGTACTTTCTATGCAAGTATTTATCAACTACCAGTCCTAGATACATGAAACCAGCCATTAGCCTACTTTATGCTTTCCCAGCAACAGAGAATACACAGCAGATAGTGAACTTGTCGCTTGAGAAGCACATACATCCACAGGTTGGAGCTGAATACAGGTACAGTTTGGCTAACTAAATTAACCCCAATGACAGCTCTTCAGAAACTAGAAGCAAGCCTGCCCCCTAGTGCCCACACTGCGAAACTGACTCAGAAGAGCAAACAGCGCTTCAGACACATTCCTAAAATGGACAGCTGGACTGTCTCAAAACAAAAGGCTTCATTCCAGGAATAAAATGAATATTCCATGCTCATGGATTGGAAGAATTAATATTGCGAAAATGTCAATGCTACCCAGGGCAATTTACACATTTAACGCAATCCCTATCAAAATACCATGGACTTTCTTCAGAGTTGGAACAAATCATCTTAAGATTTGTGCGAAATCAGAAAAGACCCCGAATAGCCAGGGGAATATTAAAAAAGAAAACCATAGCTGGGGGCATCACAATGCCAGATTTCAGGTTGTACTACAAAGCTGTGGTCATCAAGACAGTGTGGTACTGGCACAGAAACAGACAATGGAACAGAATAGCGAATCCAGAAGTGGACCCTCAACTTTATGGGCAACTAATATTCGATAAAGGAGGAAAAACTATCCATTGGAAGAAAGACAGTCTCTTCAATAAATGGTGCTGGGAAAATTGGACATCCACATGCAGAAGAATGAAACTAGACCACTCTCTTGCACCATACACAAAGATAAACTCAAAATGGATGAAAGATCTAAATGTGAGACAAGATTCCATCAAATCCTAGAGGAGAACACAGGCAACACCCTTTTTGAACTCGGCCACAGTAACTTCTTGCAAGATACATCCACGAAGGCAAGGGAAACAAAAGCAAAAACGAACTATTGGGACTTCATCAAGATAAGAAGCTTTTGCACAGCAAAGGATACAGTCAACAAAACTCAAAGACAACCTAGAGAATGGGAGAACATATTTGCAAATGATGTATCAGATAAAGGGCTAGTTTCCAAGATCTGTAAAGAACTTTTAAACTCAACAGCAAAGAAACAAACAATCCAATCATGAAATGGGCAAAAGACATGAAGAGAAATCTCACAGAGGAAGACATAGACATGGCCAACAAGCATATGAGAAAATGCTCCACATCCCTTGCCATCAGGGAAATACAAATCAAAACCACAATGAGATACCACTTCACACCAGTGAGAATGGGGAAAATTAACGAGACAGGAAACAAAAATGTTGGAGAGGATGTGGAGAAAGGGGAACCCTCTTGCACTGGTGGTGGGAATGTGAAATGGTGCAGCCACTCTGGAAAACTGTGTGGAGGTTCCTCAAAGAGTTAAAAATAGACCTGCCCTACGACCCAGCAATTGCACTGCTGGGGATTTTCCCCAAAGATACAGATGTAGTGAAACGCCGGGACACCTGCACCCCGATGTTTCTAGCAGCAATGTCCACAATAGCCAAACTGTGGAAGGAGCCTCGGTGTCCATCGAAAGATGGATAAAGAAGATGTGGTCTATGTATACAATGGAATATTATTCAGCCATTAGAAATGACAAATACCCACCATTTGCTTCGACGTGGATGGAATTGGAGGGTATTATGCTGAGTGAAATAAGTAAATCAGAGGAGGACAAAATTATATGGTCTCATTCATTTGGGGAATATAAAAAATAGTGAAAGGGAATAAAGGGGAAAGAAGAAAAAATGAGTGGGAAATATTAGAAAGGGAGACAGAACATGAGAGACTCCTAACTCTGGGAAACGAACAAGGGGTGGTGGAAAGGGAGGTGGGTGGGGGTGACTGGGTGACGGGCACTGAGGGGGGCACTTGATGGGATGAGCACTGGGTGTTATGCTATATGTTAGCAATTTGAACTCCAATAAAATATAACTTAAAAAAATAAAATGGAAGCCTTCCTTTAAATTTAAGTGCCACAGGCATAAATATGCTTTAATCCTGTTAAACCTGTGTCCATAACATTATAGAAAGTAATGATTTGTGTGTACATTTCTTCCTGAAAAATCACAAGTCAGCCCTAAATTTCACTGATTATATATCTTCAACATGTCTTACTCTCTGCTGCACTTACTCTCAGTGACTTCATTCATGTACTGACTTGAGAGGGCAATACACCACTGACTTCCAAACACAGCTAACCCTCTAACTACAAGGCCATGAGGGGCACCACCCCCACGCCTTCAAAACCCCATGTAGTGGCCTATCCTACATGCCCCTGGGGACATCCACCATAACATGTTCCACCAAGCTCTGCATCAACTTGCTCTTCTGTCCTCCATTAGTAAATGGTTGTTCCATTCTTCAAATGTTTCAAGCCAAAATCTTTGAGTCTTTCCTGATTCTTCTCATACTCATCCAATCCATCTGCATGTATTTGCTCTACTATCAAAACGTATTCCAAATTTATCATTTCCATTGCCCTTGGCCTCATCCAAACTGTCATTTTTCATCTGGATTACTGTATTAGCCGCCCACCTAATACTGATGACTTCCATCCTTGCTTTGATCAGAACCCTGCTTCCCACCTCACTCTATGAAAGCCTGTCCTTAAAGAGGCCTACAATGCCCTCTGTGATCATTATACCTCCATCTCTCTTACCTCACCTGCTAATCCTGGCCACTCCTCTCTTCTTGGCTCTACACAATCAGTGATCTCCTTGTTATTTCTTGGAAACACTAAGCACACTACCAGCTCAGGGTTGACATGTCATATTCCTTCTGCCTGGTAAGCTCTTCCCCAGACACATGAATGGTTCAACTGTTCACTTCTTCAGATCTCTGTTCAGTGTCACTCTGCCTGTATATACTGCTTAAAATAGTGCTCCTATACTCATACACTCTCCAGAACCCCTTCCTTGACTTATTCTTCCTTAATTACCTTGTCATCATATGATAAAGTATACACACACACACACACACACAGGCCTAGAACACTTGCTGGCACACAGATGTTTGGGATTTACTGAAAAATTCAGTCCCAGAGGAATATGAATAAGCCTCATTATAAAAGCAAATGGTAGAATAAAACAAGAAATCCCCCCAAAATTTCAGTTTATACAAGACAGAAAACTTGTTTTAAAAAACTATTATAACAAATTGTTTTTTGCTCAAATATCAAGAAAATCACACATGAAAGCAAAATTCTCTATGCACAATCTGTTTTCTACATGGAAGAATAAATTATGGGTAACAGTTCACACACATAGAGTAATACCCACGTCACAAACACACCCCAATGGAGTTTCAGGTAAATCTGGCTTTCTCCATTTTGCTTACTGTTTTAGCTTCCAAGTATGGTATTTGGTTATTTCATAATATCCACAATTTTAACTTAGTACTTGAAATAATCCATATAATTTTCATTAATATTTTAAAGCAGAGAAAGCCAAAACACAGAAAGATAAAACTTCCTCAAAAGAACAGAATTTGGGAGTAAACTAAGAAATTTATAATAAAAACATTTTACTCTAACCCATCTATGGATAGATCCATAAAATATAAAAAAGCTCCAGTAAAATTGGCACAGTAACATGAGATTCTATACTCATAGTGAAGTCTTACCTCATTATATAAAGAATATTTAACACATGGCAAGATAGAACTCATGCAAAAATTAGCCATATTATAAAAGGCCCTAGTTACAAAGCACACAAAATAAAGACAAAATGGTCCAAACAGTAACAACTGGTCTGTGAAAGGAACATGGAAGTACTAACTGCGCAGGATTCAGAGGCCTGTACAGTGGACAAAACAAAGAAACACCATTCTTTGTTAAGAATGGTGTTTGAGGAAAGGTAAATAAATTGTGTTAAAAGCTCTAAATTTGTTTCACTGAAAGAAAAGTCCACTAGAAACATCTGTGTAATTAAATAGTGAATTAGTGACAATTCGCTTGAGCTCGGAGGCTGAACTTCATCTTTCCACGATCTTTAATCTCAATGAATTCACCGTACAAGGCCACTGCTTTCTGGGGCCTCCACCGTAGACTCATGGTAATGGGATTGTCGACAAGAAAGACCAGGTCTTAAGCAATCTCTTCCACTGGCTGTTACAAAGCATTTGTGAAACTAATAAAACTACATTCCTGAAAAATGATATGATACAGATATTTAGTAATCCAGACTAGCGTTTCCTAGTGAGGAAATTTAATGAGCTTTTGCTGTTTTTCTTTCCTGAAGGTAAAATGAACTCTTCGTTGAATGTTTTCTTGTAATGACTTCCAGTGTGATTCACGAAGTAACAGTTCCTCAGGAATTCTTTATGGGGAAGGTTAGGAAAGAGATTACTGTGCCTTCTCTCTCGTTTAACAAAAAAATGCATTTAAATTTTGTATTAAAATATCCCAAAGTTATTTGACAGTTTAGTTGTCTGATAAACAGGAGATGTGCCACAAAACTTCAGGCAACAGGAGCCTTCCTAAGCTCAAACCAAACTTTATCAAACTATGAATTATCACGGTTTTAAGTACACTTCTTCAAGAAAGCAGTAAAACACATTAAATCAGCATTCTTATTACCTGCTTCTCAAATTGACCACAAAATATATTTCAATAAACCCCTAATTCAAAGTAGTCATCAGACAGAAAGGACATGTTTTGTTGAAGGAACACTTGGTTCAAAGTGAAACGTTTCAACGCAAACACACGTGTGTTCTGAATCTAAGCTACTCTAAGGTGTCTGCCTTAAAAATCCTAATTATCTTAAAATTCTACTCTCGCTCCTCCCCTCTCTGCAAAGTGATGGCGTTCTATATTGTTAAAGGTAATTTTTGGTTTTCTAGATGAAAGGCATTTGTTTTAAGAGACAGTCCTCAGGGTCAATCTCACCCCCACAAAAGGCTCTCACACTTCAGCTGAAGAAACACTCATGTACAGGACTTCAGAGTTTGAAAACCCAAATCCACAAAACCAGTGCATTATACATAAAAACACTGTTACTGTCACCAATATATTCTGTTGAGAATTTTACTGGCAACATTTAAAAAACAAGGAATCCTTAGACCACAGAAAATAATAATGCTGATCAGCACATGACAAAGCACCATTTTGCATCTCCCACTCAAGTAAAAGCATGGTCGCTGCTTAGAGACAACACTGTGTGATTTGAATCCCCAGCAATTTCCTGCAGACACCAGGCCCTGTCAAAAATGACTGGCCCCAAGGGGTGAGGGGATAAGCTTGCATCCTCTAGCTGCGGCGAACCCATACCTGCTCTACGTCCTTCCAATACTGTGACATTGGCACACTATTCCAGAAAGTCATTTCCAACATCTAGCAACAGTGAGTATTTCATCCCATACAAAGAAAAGAATTCAGAAAACTTGTACAACAGGATTCCTGGGAACGCACTTGAAGCTAACTTATAAAAAGAGCCACGGCAGTTGGGAGTTTCTCCTTATTACCGTCCTCTCTGCTTACACCACTTAACCACTTATCGTAATTTTCCCAATACAGTAAATGCTGTTCAAATACAAATCAAGAAATGAAAGATAAGGAACAAGCCCACATCCTGACTGATGAATTAGGCAGAGTAAATCTGCCTCCAAAGTAAGCAAATGTTCTGATTCTTAGGAGGTGAGAGAAGCAGAAGGAACAAGAGAGTGAAGCAAGTGTGGTCCAGATGGGACTGGGCTGCTGACTTCGAAGGCAAAGTTTCCTTTTAATTTTCGGATTCCAAAAGCCTAAATACTATGGATAAGTACAAAGTAAACAGGTAGTTTTATTTTTTTTAAAGTCATCTGTAAGTTCTGAGTTTCCTTTTTTTACCTCAATAATGAAGATGACAAGAACATTACTATCACTTCAGTGAAAACTCGTAAGATTTCACTTAAATTTCAGGTTTTGAAATTAAAAGTGGGCAACATTCTTTAAGTTTAGAAGCTGTGCCTTGGAGGGAGAGTCAATTACATAAGAAGATTCAAATGTCTAAAAATCAAAACACTGTACTTAAATTTAATTCTGAAACATCATTTGTGATGTTAAACTGTAGCAGTGTCAGTACATGCTTCGTTCTAATAATTCAGTGATTCTAATATTTAGGAGGATCATTACAGGAAAATTATCCTGATGATATTTAGGAAAAACAAGTTTTTGCAGGTATCTATGTTTTATTACAAAGTGATTTCATTAAAAGGCAAGTAAAACAGTAATTACTTTTTCCCAGCTCATTAATGAAACCCATAAAAATCTTTAAAATGCTTTTCTCTTATGTAGTCAATACTGAAAGTCACTCAATAAATTCACCATTCAAAAATCAACCTTTACCTTAAATCCCAAGAGAAATGTCTTTATTGTGGAAAGATAATCTATTTACTTCTTTCCACTCATATACAGAAGTTAGCAATGCTAGTGAGGATGTGGCTGGACTGTCAATCTGAACAGTTTTCACATGACTATGATACTGGATGGTTTGAAAAGCAATGTCCAAACAGCCCTGCTCCTCACCCAAAAGATGCCTTTTACATGAATTAGAAAAGGCTGTCTTTTCCTCAAAATACTTTATTGCCAACATGTAGAAAATCGTGATAATGAGCAATACCATGACTGTACCCATTTGAACGACACCTTTGAGTTGTGCACAATTATACCCAGAGCTCTCTCAAGACACCTTACTTTATTTCTTCTCTTCCTATATGTCTCTCAACTGAATTCAACATCACAGATAAGGTTCTCCTTTTAAGACCAAAAAAGGCCCCTCAACAAAACTCTCCATATCACAAAATGACAGTTAAAGAGATCATATATATGCCACTAGTAATGACAATAATGATGATCATACAACTTCAATATTGCTCTTTAGTCTCTCATCAGCCTAATTTTAATTTTTTTTTTTTAATTTTTATTTACTTATGATAGTCACAGAGAGAGAGAGAGAGGGGGGCAGAGACACAGGCAGAGGGAGACACAGGTTCCATGCACCGGGAGCCTGATGTGGAATTCGATCCCGGGTCTCCAGGATCGCGCCCTGGGCCAAAGGCAGGCGCCAAACCGCTGCGCCACCCAGGGATCCCTTGAGACCATTAATACATGAACCTTGCTCTTTCAAACAGAAATGAAACTGTAACTGCCTGACACAATCCAGAAAACTTGAGAGCCACATTAAGAATACACATGCAATGCTGATGAACGCTTATTGACAATACCATTTAATGGTTAGGAAACAAAATACCAGGACATAATTGTTCAAATTCTCAACTTCTCAGATTAAGTATGTGTGTAAGACCATGGGAGATTTCACAGAAAACCAAAAGCTGAGAGCCAGAAAACTCTCAATATCTAGAAATATTGTTTATTACCTGTATCAGAAAATCATTATCCCAGAAGCCAAGGCCAATGTTCTTCCTAATTGTGCACAGATGATTATAATGAGCCATACTATCAGTGGACTGCATTGCCAAATATTAAGATTGTTTAAAATCTTTAAAATTCCAAATTCATGGTGAGAAACATCCTCTAAAATTCAAGGATTAAAATCTACAAAAATAAATACCACTCTGACACTGAAGGGACATCTTCACTTTAAGGCCTTTGTCACAAATCTGAATCTTTATTGTTCTGAAATAAATGTTATAAACATAACTCAAAACAAAAGCTTCAATATTCAGTCTCAGAAGAGGTGTGGCTCAATGCCCATCACATGTAACAAGAAAACTTCCTTTAAAAAAAGGAAAAAAAAGTACTATGTGAAGTCTTTCATATGAATGAAAATGCACCCTTTGGATTTTTTTGTCTCCTTAGCCTGTATACACGTGAGTGCAAAAAGGTTTGCATTTTCTTCACATTTAGTTCTTGCTATGATGTTTGACGAATTTTTTGCCACTCAACAAATTCATCGAGAAGAACAGGCCCTAGAAAAAAAGAAACAATTTTTGTTAGAATTCAGTGAACTCATCCTTCTCCACGAGCTCCATGCCAGCAATGAGGACAGACGCTTGGCTGTCGCGTGAGTTCTGCTGTTCTGCTTACCGGGGCTCACTCCCCTAGACTTTTCTCTTCTGACGTAAGGCACTTCCCACCATGATATTTGCAGCAACTTCCTTTCCAAGGTTCAAGTGTTGGATGAACTCTCCAATAACTAAGTCAAGATTAAACTCTCTCTTTTTCTCAACGTTCACAGCTGTTATTTAATTATTAAGGAACATGCAAAGTGTTTACCTTAGTGTTTAACTTAGTAAATGCCAAGATGTGTGTAAGCTTGTTGAAAGGGTGGCTGGTAACAGGACCTAGTATGAATCTAAACACAAAGCAGGTACCTAACAATACTCGACCTAAGAACTATTCTAATAAAAGATATTTGTATAAATGTTCGGAGGTTCCAAACTCATTTTCTTACGGAAGCCAGGTAGGCTTTAATGAACTCACTGTTCTCTCTCTAGTTTTTTTAAACAGAGGAAAGCTCATTGTCAGAAAAAAATATGCTTGCTCTATTTTTCTTAAAACACACAACATTCTGGTGGTCTCTCTTTTTCTTTTATTTTTCATAGACCTACTTCTCTAAGAAAAGTAGCAGGAAGCCCAAGAATAAATGGTAGCTGGAAAGCAACCTACTTGTTGGCATAAACTGTGGGCCAGCAAAATGGAAAACCAAGTCCAACATAAGTTACTACTCAGCTTTACCCACTAACTTTACAGGCCAGTTACAGTTGTCAGATTTTCTGATTTTTCAAACAAATCTAGAAGCTTTATTTTTATGCAAAAACTCTTAATTTAAAGGTTGACTCAAAACATACACAAATATACACATCTGCAGGCCATATACAGTCCCTGGGCTGCCAGCTTACTGTTGCAAGGTATTGTTTCTAAAAATATTAAATTGTATACCATTTTGTAGGGAAAGATCACAGTATATACAGAGAGAAATAAAGTTATCCCTTCTTTAAAGAAGTCCACATTTCAATTTATAAGAATTATCTTACCACGTAATTCTTCCCAACACTAAAACAACACATTCAACCAAACTGATGGTAGAAACTGAAAATTTCTTTCACTGTTTTAGAAAATGTGGCTCACCTAACTTATTACTTCAAAAATCCATTTTAAGGCATTCTGCCCCCTTATCATTGAAAAACACTGAAAGATAACTTGAACAACTGAAAGATTACATATATATATATATTTAGATGTTATTTATTTATTCACAAGAGACACACAGAGAGAGGCAGACACAGGTAGAAGAAGCAGGCTTCCTGCAGGGAGCCCGATGCAGGACTTGATACCAGCACCCAGGGATCACGACCTGAGCCAAAAGCAGAGATGCTCAACCACTGAGCTACCCAGGCAGGCATCCTTTTTTTTTTTTTTTTTAAAGAATTTATTTGAGAGAGAGCGAGCGAGCACGTGCTCGAGAGCATGAGCAAGAAGTGGGGAAGGGGGAGAGAGAATCCCAAGCAGATTCTCTGCTGAGCATGGAACCAGAGGCAGGACTTGATCCCATGACCCTGAGATTACAATCTGAGCTGAAACCAAAAGTATGATGCCTAATCTACTGCACCACCCAGGCGCCCCCAAAAATTATTTTTCATTAACTATTTACTCAGTAATTTCTAAGGAAAGTTATTTTGACATTATTTGCTATACTGTGAATGGGCACCCTGATAACTTAAAGGTTTTTCAACTGTAGTTGATGGTTTGCTTTCCTGTCTTTTAAGTCATGACTGCACTTTTCTTCCACTGGAAATGGAAGGGAAGGCAAGAAAGCAGAATTTTAGCTTTTACACGCAAAAAAATTGTAATTTAAATTTAGCTTTAATGCTTATTTTTTTTAGCTTTAATGCTTTTATGTTACTGAGGAAATGATAACATTTCACTTATCAGTGTAGATATTACTTATATGAAAGAGAGCGAGCGAGAGTGTTTAACTTAGTGGGAGAGCATGTGAACAGGGGAAGAAAAAAGAATCTCAAGCAGACTTCCCTCCGAACACAGCGCCCAACACAGGGCTGATCCGACAACCCCAAGATCATAACTTGAGCCAAAATCAAGAGTCAGACGCTCTAGTGACTGAGCCACCCAGGCACCCCATCAGCATAGATTTTATAATAATGCTCAATCTAAGCTCTTGGTCTAGGTCCTACACCTGCCTCCCCAACACTTTTCACATGATTAAATAATAAGAGTTACTGCTAGGAAATTTAAACCCTGTATGGCAATACTACACAAATGTATATTCTCATATAATAGTTCTATAAATTTTATTTTCATAGAAAAACACTGTATCATACTTACAAGCACCATCTTCATCATAGTTACTAAGGTCGGCATGGACAGTTCTGCTGAATTCTAATACGTTGTACCACTGATCTTTGTTCATAACACGATACTTTGATTGCTGTAGAAAATGATATAAATATTTTGAATATTGAACAGGCATTATTTATTTGGACTTGACTTCAAGAAATCTAATTATGACATTTTTGTAATTTAAGTCTTTCTTAAAACATTAATTCCTGTTTAAATTACTGATGCTTCTAAGAAAAGTCTCAGGGACATTTACATGTTAACATTATCCAATTTACATTTTCCTTTATCTTTCCTTCATTTTAGAGAAATAACAGGAGCATCAAAGGTACTACCAGTAACGGTAAAATCTGATGTCTACCCATGTATATACCTATGTAAACAACCCTGGAATCAAGATCTATGATGTATATGACACACATTAAGCTCCCTCATGCTGCTGCCCAGAACATCACTTCTTCGATAAAATTTACTGTTTAACCACATTTTGAAGTTGACATCTTTGCAGGCTGTGGAAAGAGTACTGGCTTGGGTTCAAACCCCACTTCTCTACTTACGTGAGGGACCCTGGGAACACTGTTTAACAACAGAGCCCATTTTTTCATTTGCTGAAGGAGGTTAATGCATAATTTGAAACAGCATTATAAAGATTTTAAGAAACACTGTTGGTCGAACACCCTCCACATAACAAGTGTTAAAAAATATTTAGTTCTCTCAGCTTCCTTAGAGGTGAATACTTTTACACTCAGTTCTATTTATTTTTGTCCCAAACAACTAACAAGGAAGATTGATAACATCCATCAAAAATATGTTTTACTAGCCTTCATTACGCCCACTTTATTAGGCTTAAGGATGTAAATAAATGTACATGAAACCCATTCACTTAAGTCCTTTCCATATCACTGCTTCTTATCAGAAGCTTCAAACAAAGTTACTCTGAGGAATGTGCTAGGATAATCAGCTTTATGAGGTATCATTTTCAAAGCAAAAAGCAAAAGCATCTGTAATTCAAGAAAACCCCTAAAATCAAAAGGGCACAAAAACAGACAGAGAGTCAAAGAAATGCAAATGAAAAAAGAACAGTATCTTTGAACCACTGCCGGCAGTGGGTGCTGTGTTAAACTTTCTAAAAGAATACTTTCTCCATGAAGTCAGTATACATTCTTTACTCATCAGTACATTCAAGTACAGGATTATAGCTATTCTCATATTTGTGAACATAAAATATTTTAATTCTAATTATTTAGATTGAACCTAAGTGAAAAGGAGAGTTTATTACTACAACTGGTTCCCTTATGAAGATTTCAGCTTATGATCTTGTATTAAAGAAACCTGATTTAGAAGTTTGAAATTTGTACACTAGCATCTCTCTTCTGCCCAAAACCCAAGAAACTAATTTTTCATGAAGAGTGTCTTTGCTAAAATGTATTTCTTGAAGGTTACTTGCTTTTTTTATGGGGGGGATGCAGGGCTAGAATTGAAGTATCTCACTACAGACTATATTGATGAACATGAACTTGCATCTAAAAATAACAATCTCTCTCTCTCTCTATATATATATATACATACATACACACACACATTTTAACAGAAACTTTTTACTAAAGTAGATTTTTTTAAAAGCACAGGATCCAAAGATCTATTTTGTTTCTCCTCAATCAAAAGGTATAGTTTCCATCAGATTGAGCTTTAAAATTAAAATTTAGTATTAATCAGATTAATATTTTCAAAAAACAAAACATACATACCTCCAAGTACTGGTAAAATACTGAAAACAATGGCCATGTCCTTCCAAGCAGAAGAGCTAGCATAGACTTAGCAGTATCAATATCAAGGCTTCTCTGATCTTTATCCTAAAATACAAGGAAAAATTCTTCTAAGTGTGGTTTCAAGATTAAATAAAGGTTAAAATTACAAAATATGGAAATTCCACCTACCCTTGCAAAATCAAAGGCATATCTGTAGATATTCTTAAACGAAGAAATATCATTTAACTGTGAGCGCAAAAAGTCAAATTTGTTCTGTAACTTTTCTGTGCAGTCACACCTTAAATTAAAAAAACCAAATACATTATACGATCTAGAAAATTAATAAAAGCATCTTTAAGGGGTTAGAAGAATGCATTAAGAAAAAAGTGAGTGCATTCATTAAATTAACCTAGGTTTAAAATTCTGATTCACAAACTTAGAGTTATTAACTAATTGCCTTGTATCTACCAATGGAATTAAAAGAAAAAAAAAAAACAGAGAAAACCTGGCAATCAATGAAATTTCAGTTAAATGATTTTCCTTTAAAAAAAATACAATTTAATGAAAAGCTCCAGCAAAATCACAAATACCTCTTGAGACATATAAAAATGTGCTTTAACCACACGTAAGGTTTAAAAAGATGGCAGAACAAAGGAAATTAATCAGGCCTCTGTCACATATTTCACTGGAAAGTTCTCAAGCACCAGGCTGGTGAAAAGAGATTAGTCATGAGTG
The DNA here is from genome assembly GCF_048164855.1 of Canis lupus baileyi. NCBI lineage: Eukaryota > Metazoa > Chordata > Mammalia > Carnivora > Canidae > Canis > Canis lupus. The sequence continues at coordinate 60,371,637 of NC_132840.1, forward strand.
GTTTTAAAAGTTTGGGATAGGGATGCTTGGGTGGATCAGTCAGTTGAGCATCTGTCTGCAGTTCAGGTCATGATCCTGGGGTCCTGAGATCAAGCCCCACAATGGGCTCCCTGCTCAGTGGGAAGTCTGCTTCTCCCTCTGCCTTCCCCCACTCACGCTCTCTCTCGCGTTCACTCTCAAATAAATAAGTAAAATCTTTAAAAATTAAAAAAAAAGTCTGGGATATAACACAGGGAAAATTAACACATTAGTGCTTCAGTCATAGATTCAGATTCCTACATTTTTAGTAACAAAAATCAAAGTAAATATTTAGTGGCAGTACCTGACCTCAAATTAGGTACATAGACGAATGAGTACCAACAAGTTATCCATGTTATTTCTAAAGATAAGATACCAAACATAAAAAAGCAAACAGATTTCTCAAAGATCTTCACTGGCATTCTGACTCACTGGGCTGATAGATGCTCCAATGTTGAGCAAGCAGCAGAGTGGAGGACACCTTTCACAAATGGCACACAACTCATCTCATCCCCTGCCAGGTCCCCATACTTGTCATGCTCTAGCTCACCTACCCCTCACAAATGCCACAGCTATGCTTTAGCGCATATTACTGCCTCTACCTGAGGTGTGTTCCCTCCAACATTTTCACAAAATATCACTAGCCAAAACCTAACTCACATTTTGCCATCACGGACAGACCATTGGACTCCCTTCCATTAAATCAGGGTCCATCTACTGTGACCCACAATATCCTACTCAAATCTGAGTTTCAGTACTTATCACGTAGCAGACATCTAGCATGCTTAGATTTAACTGAGACCTTCACTATTCTAAATCCATATGACATGTGATTCATAATTTTATTAAGGTGTAAATATTCTGGATAAATTTCTAAAGTTGATTAAACTTTGTATTCCTAGAATAAGCCAAACTGGGTAATGCTACCTGTTTCATATATTGCTAGATTTTTGGCTATGTTCATAAAAGAGATAGGCTTGTAAATTTCATTCTTTCACACCCTCTTTACTAATTTTGATAACAAACTCATAGCACAAACCTCAGAAAAGTGAAATAATGTACCGTTTTTTTGTTTTCTGAAAGTTTACTGAATACTAGAATTAGCATTTGTCCAAAATTTGTCCAAAATCAGCTGAGAAACCACCTAGGTCTTTTCACCTTGGGAAGGAATTTTTAACCACTCAATCAGCATTTTTAATGGTTATAGGACCATTCAGATTTTCTATTTCTTTTTGAATTAACTGATCATGGATATAGTTTTCTGAGAATTTATTTCACATATAATTTTATTTAAAGATGATTATGTTTATAACATTTTCTAATATACATTACTGTTTATTTATGCTTTTTGTTTTTCTTAATCATCTTGCCAGAATTTCTTAACAGCTTTGCTTTCTGTTTTACTAATATCTGAACATCTTCTTCTCTCTTTCTTCAGGTTGATCCTTTCTCTAACTTCTTAAATCACATATTAGTTCATGGGGATAAAGGGGTTTTTTTTTCTTTTAGTGTAACAGGCTACAGATTTTCTTCTAAGTACAGTTTTAACTTCTACCACAGTTCTGATGAATACGGATTCTCCACTTATCACTGATGCCTCACAAGATGATTTCAGAGGTGTAGAAGAGATAAGATACTAGGTTTAAGAGTCTGAGAAGAGAGGGGGGACACTAAGCAAGGGTGACCCTTGAACAACACAGGTCTGAACTGTACAGATCCACTTACAGATGGAATCTGTTTTAGAACATTTTCTTTTCTCTAGTTTACTTTACTGCAAGAGTATAGCATGTAATACCTTTAACATAAAAAAATAGGTGTTATTTGACTGTTACGGGTAAGGCTTCCAATCAACAGGAGGCTGTAAATTTTCAGGGAAGTCAGAAGTAACACAGGGACTTGTGACTGCAGGAACTCCCCCTACTGCCAACAATGATTAGGACTTCCCCCACTCCTGCTGAGTGGTGTTGGAGGTAGCTAGCCAAAACAGAAGGTTTATATAAGATCCAAAGTTTTATAACACAATACTCAAAATTTCCAGGTTTCAATAAAATATTCCTGCATTGTTCGAGGGTCAACTGTATAGACAAATGCTGTCAAAGAATTTGGTTCTAAAAGGGAGCAGAGAAAAGTGACACTAACTAGACTGGGATGGAGGTGGACAGAAGGTTTGCTTTTCTTTTTATTAGACAGAAAACTTCTGCTTTCAGGAAGATGAAGTAAACCTACTTTTCCCCTATCTGTCCTGCTAATTCAACTAAAAGCTCTGGACATTAGCTATAAAATAAACATAAGCCTGGAAGAATTGTGAAAGACTTGGAGGAACAATACAGTGATGAGTTTCCTGGGGTTTTTTGTTGTTGTTGTTGCTGTTTGTTTTTGCCTTATCTATCCCAGACCTGGAGATGAAGGAATCAGCAAACCAGAATGCCAATGGGATAGAGAAAACAACAACAACAACAATCTGCTCTCCTCGTAAAAATCATGCAACCTAGCAAGAAAACAAACTGTCAGAACATTGAACTACCACAGAAAAAACTGTTACCATGCCCACCAATGGCAGCAAAGACTGGAGGAAGCCCTAACAGCCCACCCTCACCAGATGAGGGAAGGTCCTCCCTCCCTCTCAACGCCTGTCCTGTCAGTAGAAACCACATAAAAGCATGTAGTAAGTAGTGCACTGGGGTAGCTTTGCTTTGCTACCTGGGGTAGGTCAGAGAAGGCCTAGTGAGGGTGTGGAACTTACGCCTGCCAACAGTAATGAGGAATTCCTTCTCCTGCAGAGGTGGTGGTAGAAAAAGCTGGCTAAAATAGAAGATTTAAGTAAGATCCAGCGTTTCGTAACATAATACCCAGTATTTTCAGGTTCCAGGAAAAAAAAAAGCACTTGTCATACCTACAACCAAGATGTCAAGCAGAATGTAAAAAGAGAGCCAGTATGTGCAAATACTGAAATGACAGGAAATGTTTTAAAATTATTTGATGTATATTTTAAAGCAGTGATTATGAAACTGGTTCAATAAGCAATTATGGGCACATTAAAACAAATGGATAGAAGGTCTCAGCAAAGAAACAGAAAGTCTAAGAAAAGAAATGTAACATAAAAAAGAACCAAATGGAAACTTCTGAACTGTAAAATACAAGGCAGACTTAAACCTTAATATATTAATAATTATATCAAATGTAAGTAGTCGGAATGTACCAATTAGAAGACAGAGACTAACAGAGTGGATCAAAAAGACCCACAAAACCAAAATGACTCAGCAATATACTATTTAGAAGAAGCAGACTTCAAATGTAATATAGGCAGACTGAAATTCAAAGAATGAAAGTGACACATCATGGGAATATTAGCCAAAAGGAAGGAAGGGTAGCTTTATTAACATCAGTGAATGTAGATTTCAGAGCAGAGAGAACATTATGATAAATGGGTCAATCCACCAAGACCTAACAATTCTAAACGTGTCTGTACCAAGAACAAGAAAATATGTGAAGCAAAAATTTAGAGAAAAGGAGAAATAAACAAAAATATAATTATTTTTAGAATCATCAACACTCTTCTCTGCCAACAACTGACAGAACTAGACACAACATCAGCAAACATAAAGAATTCAACATTATCTACCAACGAGCCCTAACGGACACTAATCGAATATGTCACTGAATTACAACAAAATACGTGTTCTTTTCAAGCATCCAAACAACATAAACCAAGGGAGACCACAGCCTGAGTCATTAAGAAAAGTCTGAAAATATTAAAGAACTGTTCTCTGACTACAACAAAACCAAAGTAGAAATAGCAGGAAGATAAATAGCAAAATCTCCAAACACTTAGAAACTTAACAGACTCCTAAATAATCCAAGGGTGAGAGCAAGTCAGTATACCAAGGTGAGTGAACCTAAGAACACAAGTCAAATTTCCTGAGACACAAAGCAATGCTGGGGGAAATTCACACAGCTAAATGCAAATATTAAAAAAGAAAAAACAATCTCAGTTAATAATCTAAGCTCCTATCTTTAGAATCAAGAAAAAGAAGAGCAAAATAAATCTAAAGCAGGAGAGAGTAAATTAAGAGCAGAAACCAATAAAACTGAAAATAGAAAAATAGAAAAATCAATGAAACAAAGAATGGATTCTTTGGATAAAAGTCAATAAATCAGACAAGTCTCTAGCAAGAATGACAAAGAAAAAGAGAAAATACAAAAATCACCACTGTCAGGAATGAAACAAAAGATGACATTACAGACCTATAGATATCGAAAGGAAATATATTTGACCACTTAGATGAAATGGACCAGTTCTTTGAAAAATGAAACACACACTAACAATACTAAATAATCTGATAAATGATTTGAAATAAATAGTAATTTGAGTGACCCTACATCAATTAAAAAAATCAAATTCAAAATTTCAAAACTTCTAAAAAAGAAATCCGTAAGTTCAGGTGGTTTTACTGGAGAATTCTACCAATCTCTGAAGACCAATTCTATGCTATACTTTTCAAAAAATAAAATATAAGGAAAAACTCCCCAATTCTTTTTATATAGCCAGATTTACCCTGACACCAAAATCAATTAGAGGTAGTATTAAAAAAAAAGAAGAAGGGTGCCAGAGTGGCTCCATCAGTGAAGGTTCTGCCTTGGGCTCAAGTCACGATCCCAGGGTCCTAGGATTGAGTCCCACATGGAACTCCCTAATCACAGGGGAATCTGCTTGTCTCTGCCTCTCCTCCAGCTTATTCTTTCTCTCAGAAAAATAAATAAATAAAAATCCTAAGAAAAAGAAAAAAAAAAATCACAAGAAAAAAATTGTTAACCATGCATGATGATGGATGTTAACTAGACTTATGGTGGTGATCATTTCATTTCCCAAAATACACAAATATTGAATCATTATGTTATATACCCAAAACAATGTTGTGTCAAATACATCCCAAGGAGTAACATAAGGAAAAGAAATGAAAATAATAGACCAATATTCTTCATGAATCCTTAACAAAATATTAACAAAGAATTCAGCAGTGTATAAAAACAATTAGACACCATAACCAAGTGAGATTCATTCCAGGTAAGCAAACTGACTCAGTATTCAAAAACCAATCAATGTAATCACAATAGTAAAAAAAAAGAAAAAGAAAAAGAAAAGCTACACGATTAGATTTAATGCAGAAAAAGCATTTAAAATATTCACGTGCAATCATTGAAAACTCACAGAAGGACATGAACAGAAGAGAACTCCCTCAGCTTGATACAGAGCAACTACAGACAACCAAAGCTAACATACTTTATAGTGGAGACTGAACACATCCCTCTGAGATGGTGAGCCAGGAAGGGATGTCCACTCTCACCATGCTTATCCTACACAATGGTAGATGTTCCAGCCAATGCAGTATGTCAAGGAAAGGAAATAAAAGACATACAAGACCAGAAAAGAAAAAAAAAAAAAAAAACAGTTCCCATTTTCCTATTTTATGTTAAACTCCTATGACATGACTGTCTATGTAGACAACCCAAGGAAGACACACATACACAAAAACTTAGAATAAGTGAGTTCAGCAAGGTCACAGGATACAAGACAACCACATAAAAATCAATTGTATTAGTAATGAACATATGGATGCTGGAATTAAAAATATAGGGTTATTTACAGTGGTCAAAATAAAAATGAAACATTCATGTGTAATTCTAACAAAAAGTACAGAATTTGTATGCTGAAAACTATCCCAAACGATCAAGGAAATTAAACACCAAAAAAATCCATATCTATCTTGTATGTAATTCAAAGACCCAAAATGATACAAGTATCAATTCTCCCCATATTTATTATGCAGTTTAACCAAAATAAGAATTTTTATAAGTAAAAGGAAGATCATTCAAAAATTTTGGGAAAAGCATTGAAATTGGAAAACCTAAAACATTTTGAAAAAAGATCAGTCATCTTGGGGTCCTAGGACTATGCCCTGCTTCAAGCTCTGCACTCAGCAGGGAGTCTCCTTGAGATTTTTCACTCTCCCTGCTTGTGCTCTCTCTAAACAAAAAAACAAAAAAACAAAAAAAAAAGAAAAAAGAAAGGAAAGAAAAGAAAAAATCAATCAGTCTATGTGATTGTAGACTTAGTATATAGCAGCTGTCATCTAGACTAGGTGGTGCTGCCAGAAGGTTAGGACACACATCAACAACAGAACAGAGAACCCAGAGACAGACCCACCACACACAAGTATGTCCAACTGATACACGACAAAGGTGTAAAAGCAATTCAACAGAGGAAAGATCTTTTTCAACAAATAGGAATGTGGAGCAGGTAGACTTTTGTAGGCAAAGAATACACCAAAACCTGTCTCACACCTTTTAAAGAAATAAACTCAAAATGCACTACTTATTTAAATGTAAAATATAAAAATATAAACCCTTCCAGAAAAAAAACTTAAGATAAAATTCTCAGGATCTAGGGAAAGAATTCTAGGACTTGACACCAAAGACACAATTCATAAAAGGAAAAACTGATCAACTTGAACCTCATTGAAATTAAAACCTTTTGCTCTGCCAAAGTCCTTGTGAGAGGATGAAAACACAAGCTACAGAGTGGGAGAAAATATTTGCAAACCATATATTTAACGAAGGACTGTATCTAAAATATACAGAAAACTCACGGTGAAAAAAATGTATCCACTATATCCCTCAGCCTCTTTCCTATTTTCCTCAGATATTATAAGTCACCAATTCCTACTTTTATCTACATCTACCTCCTTTGTAATTTATCCACTGAATTTTAAATCTTTATTTTTTACTTTCAGAGATTTAATTACACATTTGAAATCTGATCATCTGACACCATTATTATTTCTTTAAATATATTTAATGTAGTTATTTTATACTGAGATTATGACAATTCAAAATGCTAGCATTAAAAGCCTAATTCTGAAGTTTAAGATGTTTCCCAATAGGCTTAGTGATTTTTTATTATTATTTAATAAAAACTGAACCTTTTTCTGCAGAATTGAAGCTTCTGTTTAAATGCATTCCTATACAGAAGAATCGCTTCCACTGTACACATGAGACTACTCACCTGGGACATTTGTAAAACAGTTTTTTAGCTTGTCATACGAATAATGAATCTTAGCCTTTAATCTGTATGATGAATTTTTGGTAAGAATTCTGTCACGAATAAGCCCTTCACTGTATGTAGAACCAAGCCCAGGCTATCACATCTCCAACTACTGGACAGATGTGACATCAGAGTTTTTGATCTGATTCTCACCCTACTCAGGCCTTGCAATTTTGTCTCTGACTTGCAACATACACCAAGGTTAATGGCTAGATCCTAGGTGATGAGGAAAAGGTCGATAACCTTAAGGTAAATGCCAGCTTCACAGATCCCTGTGGTATCACCATCTCTTGACATTTCTGGTCTCTGATTATCTTTCTTAATTTATAGTCAAGTCTAGGCATGCTTTTTAAAAGATGCTTTTATATTTCATCCAGCATTTAAGTGTTTTACATGATAAATGGTTTCTTTGCACATTTAGTCTGCCATATGGCCAGAAAAGGAAATCAAAATTTAGATAAGTTAACTATCCAATTTGTCTGGGGCCTAGTTCCTATATATGAATGAGTGTACAATGTATTTCATACAGAAACAAGAAAAGTTTATTCTTACTATTTATTAAAAATGTATTTCTGGGGATCCCTGGGTGGCGCAGCGGTTTGGCGCCTGCCTTTGGCTCAGGGCGCGATCCTGGAGACCAGGGATCGAATCCCACGTCGGGCTCCCGGTGCATGGAGCCTGCTTCTCCCTCTGCCTATGTCTCTGCCTCTCTCTCTCTCTCTATGTGACTATCATAAATAAATTAAAAAAAATGTATTTCTTAGGGACGCCTGTGTAGCTCAGTGGTTGAGCATCTGCCTTTGGCTCAGGGCGTGATCCTGGGGTCCTGGGATCGAGTCCTGCATCAGGCTCCCTGCCTATGTCTCTGCCTCTCTCTCTCTGTGCCTCTCATGTATATATAAAATAAAAATCTTATAAAAAAAATTTATTACTTACTCTTTCATTAAGTAGCTTTTATCAGCATAAAAATTCATAACGTGAAAAATAAAGCTTTAATGGTGTTGAAAATGCAATTAACTTCTACACTTCTACCAGAGGGATATGCAAAAGAAACAGAAACAAATTCTCAGATTAAATGCTCCCATGATGCTGTTTGAAAATTTGGATGTCTTCAGGATCTCCAGAATCATTACCAGTTGATAATGTTCAGAGTTACCACGTTTTAAGGAGCCAATTATGTGTATTACCTTCCTTGTATATCTATCTTAAGTAGAGCCTCATCATCTAAATCTTTGTAACTTCCTGAAGAAGTGCTTTTCACATATTTTTTAGTAATGTGATTCACATTTTCACACAAATTCTCATTCAGAATCTTAATACACTTGAGATTCAGGAAGATAAATACAACAAAGGATAGAAGTTCTTCCTCTCACTACCACCAGAATTTGAAATCATTCTTCAGGGCCTGGCATATAGAAGCATTTCAAAAGTATTTGTTAAGTAAAGTAAAAATACCAAAAATAAGCACAAAATATGTATTTATTTAATTTAAAACAGTTTCAAAATCCCTACCTGGGGAAAGGTTAGTGGGAAATTGTAGTTTCAATGAAATTATAAAGTGTTCAAGTGGTGACTTACAAGTCACCAAGGAAAAAGAATCCAAGAAATCACCTTTTCCAAATATTTTACATTCCACAGGTACACAGAACAACAACATTATTTAGGATATGATTTCAATAAGCTTAGGACAGAGAGAAAGCAAAGAACAAAGTTTCAAGTCAAACAGGGAGAGACCAGGTTAAATTCTAACTTCTCCATTTGCAGTCAGGTGGCTTCACGGACTCTCTCCAGCCTCCTCTCCTCATTTTAACACGACAGAAACAGTAACAGACAACCATGAAGTTAAAGGAGAATACACGAGTTAAATGATTAGAACAGTTCTTAGTTTGAGATGCTCCTTTTGAGGCAAATGGCTTAAAAATCACCTTCCCCCTGGTAACTCTGTCCACACTATTTCATAGCAATCCTAATGGTCTAGCTCAATCTTGAGCAGAGAAAGAATCTAACAGAACAAACGTGATGTTTTCTTCTTGGAGAAGAATGAAAAACAGAGTACAAACTTCCACGTTTATTACCCACATCATAAAGACTGTGAAAGGACACAGAAAAACCAATGAGCATACCCAAGCTGTCACTAATACATTACAAGACTAGTATGTCATGGAAACCAAGAAAGAGTTTTTTTAATAACAACGAAATAAAACCCCACAGACTTTAGAGACACTGGTACTATAGGTACCATTCTCCACGGCCACTGTGGTTAGAATGAATATAAATGGATTTAAATTTCAACTGTAGGCCTTGGACATTAATTTCCTGAGTATTGCTATATATTTGATTAGCAAAGGAGGCGTTTACATTTCTGCCTCTTTAAAGACCTCTAAAATGAGAAGAAATTACCATTCATGTATTAGATCTAAGTGAGATTCTCTTCCTTAGAGAAGTCTCATTAAGTATGCTGGACAGACTGATGATCCACAACAGAAGAATCTGATTCAGAATTCTGTATCTAGAACTTCCTCAAATAAGGTCTACCGACCCAAGCAGCACATTTCTGCGGACACCTGGAAATGAGGAGAAGAGCATTTGAAGTTGTCACTAAGAGCAGAGGGAAAGAATGCTAACAGCAATTACTAGTTGGGCCCCAAATGCTACATGAATGACAGCCACACATCACAGCAACCCCATCCATCACACTCTTCTATCCTCACCGAACAATCAGATAAATGTTCCCCATTCCTCTCTCACCTAAACCAAGTCAAGTCAAGCCAGACCACTGTCTTGAATCTTCACAGTCCAGGGCTCAATACAACTTGTAATGTACTGAGAGGCAGCGTGATTGCTGCCATTCCTGGCAGGTGCTCCCTCCTGCCTCCTTTTCTCATGATCATAATCAAAGTACAGTCTTCAAAGTTCTATGCTAAGTGTTTTCTCCACCAACATGGTATTTCCCTCTTGCTCCAACACCACCATCAGCTAGCAGATGTGAGAAAAGTTCTCCACTCCAGCCAGTAAGGCATGCCCACACAAAAACATAAGTACCCCTGGAGTCTTGCATCCACAGATACAAGGAAGATCCACATGGAATGTGTTGTGCATCATAATAGGGATAAGGTCTAGTTTTTCTAAGGTGCTCTTAAGAGTCTATGAGCATCAGATCAACTACACACTATCTGATGGTTTCCCAGTCTGTAAGGGAGGGTTTAAGCTCCCTCCACATGTTAGCCTAGGCCCTCCATAATATAGCTATTATCCCTACCATCTGGAATTCAAACCTGTCTATTTTATGTACTTTTGATTTTAACCAATCAGACCACTTCCCTCACACACACGTTTTCCTTTCCCAAGGCTCTGCTCACGATTTCCTCTTTAGAAATAGTATTTCCTATATCCTTAACCATCAAAATCCTGATCATTCACAAGGCCCAGTTCATATGATGATCCATGTATACAGATTTTCCTGTCTCCATAGCCTAAATTGATCTCATTAGCAGCTGTGCTTCCATACTTGAGCACGTGTTATGTTCCACCTGGATGTACAGTTATAGCACCACAGGGCTTTCCTGCCCTCTCAGCATCTTCACCAAAGGGCAGAGCTACCTTATGCTTCACTGTGGTCACAGGGAAGTGGCACAGCACCTGACATAACAGAGGTGTTTACCACAAGTGTCTACAGATCAAACCCAACCTGTGGGGCAACCTAGTGGTTACTGAACAATGATGGGAAGTACACAGAAGAGAATCCCTGGAAAGGATGTGCAACTGCATCCTTTGAAACCTACAAAATGGCCATTCTAGTCTAATTATACACAATCTCACACCCACAAATTCTTCCGCACAAAACAGAAAGGCAATTCAGTTACAAAAAGTCTGTATGTATAAACAGCCTTAAAATAAATGAAGTACAGAAGTAGTCTAGTCTACACAATTACAGATTTATTTAATCATGGCTGTTATAGTCTACCTTCCTTGAGCACAGTCTATACTCTAATACCTGTTTCTATTCTTTAACAAAGCTCTACTAAAGTTTTCTAAGGGTTAAAATTAATTAATTTGAAACAATGATAACTATATTAAGACAATTTAGGGACCATCAAAAAACTATGCCCAGGTTAAGTCAAATCCTAGAAATATGAAAAAAAATCTATGAAGGGAATCAAGTCTGTGAAGTTTTACATTTTATGACTGTGAATTAAATAAAACCAAGTATATCAGGCAACTATAAATAAAAACCTAAGACTTACATAGATTCTTCTGTCTCTCCTGCTTTAAATATTAAACTACTATAGACTTTGCAAGTTTCTTACAAGAAAATTCAAGGACTTGTTAAGACTTACCTAATAAAAGATACTTCAATCTAGCTCATAGGGGAAAAAAACAACTATTTTCTCAGTCAAGAGCACTTGACTCATTTGAGCAATTCCAAGGCTTTATAGCATAGAGTACAGCAGAGGGGCAGGGGTAATAAGTGAATGAAACAGAAACCTGAGTCAATTTTAAGTGTTCAGTAACTGCTTTTATGTTGCATAGCTTGTGAACTTCCCATAGAAAAGAAGTGCTGATAAAAAAAATACATGTTCAAGGGTTAAATCAATTTCTATTCTTTTACCCAAAGCCATATGCTAATTATTCAAGAGTAATTATTAGGAATGCGTGTGTTCACACATTTCTGTTATACAAAGGCTCTTTATATTACATCAAGTTATGCAAAAACAAATAATAAACTTTGTGGGGTGCCTGGGTGACTCGGTCGGTTAAGGTCTGCCTTCAGCTTAGGTCATGATCCCAGGATCCTGGGATGAGCTCCACGTGGGGCTGCCCACTAGGCAGGAAGCCTGCTTCTCCCTTTCCCTCCCCCTCCTGCCTGCTGCTCCCCCTGCTTGTGCACACGCTGTCAAATAAATAAATAAAATCTTAAAAAAAAAAAAAATTCACACACACTTGTTAGCTGGGATGTTCAAAAAAGCAGTATACAAAAAATTCAGCAGCAGTACAAAAAAGCAATTATAGTGCCAAATAAAATGTCTTACAATGAATAAGCCATGTTACAACAGATATAAATTTTAATAAAACGTACAAAGCTGTATATGAACTAGTTTATATTCTTTGCATACTTGTCTGTACATTTTATCATTCTCTAAAAAGCTAACTGAGGGTTGGATATTTCCAAAGAATTTCAGAATCAATATCATTTTAATCTGGTATGTTATGACACCTAGATGAATGACAGAATTCAAGCCTGGTTAGGCTATAAATACTATGATTCAAAAAGTTAATAATAGTCCTTTATTTTATAAAGATTGCTAACATATATAAAGAAAAATAACAGGAAGTACAGTATGCTAGACTGGTAATCTGGAAATATAAATTCTATGTCCTAGCTCAGCCACTAAATAGCTATGTGAACCTGGGTAAACATTTTCTTCACCTATCTGAGTCTGACCCCTTCTCTCACCTATAAAAAATGACTGAAATGACAGGGTTGATTTTATGTTCTATTCTAGAAATTATAATTTGGCTCATATAAGCCAAAGTTTTTATGTGAATCTATTTAAAATATCTATTATGTTAATTCTGGTTAAAAAGGAGAATTACAAAGCATTACATGCTGAAAATTCAAATATAAAAATTCAAGTTCCATATGAACAGATGCACTTAAAAGAATATCTTGAGGTATTCTGAAATGTAAGGACATGCAAACAAGTAGTAAAGAATAGCTAAATGTGTTAATAAAAGCATAACCACAACAGGAAACCACATGGCTAATTGACCCCCAGGTTTCAGCTCAAAAGTATTATAAATTAATGCTTCCTCTATTTTAGAATCTTGGTAATTAGTAACATCCTGCATGAACATTAGGAACATAATTTAAAAATAATACATAATTACTAACTGATTCTGAAACTAAGCACACTTTACTATGCAAAGTAAAAATCAAATTATTTTTGTAAAGGAGCAATTCTGTAACTTATCAGAGTTTCAAAGGCAGCATCTGAAAGTATTAACTAGAACATGGCTAAGGGTTGCAGGGCTGCCATACAACCTTTCTGCTTTTGTTCTTCGTAAGATTCATTTGGCAAAAAAGAAATAAAAAAGAAGTGCCATGTAACTCTATCTTCAAATACCTTTTCAAAATGAAGCATAAAATTGAAGAGAAGAGGCCCCAGAGCTTAGGTCTGCCCAAAGAACAAACTCCTTACACAGCAGAACTCTGTATTCAGAGAAAGAAATCATTTGCTCAATCTGTGAACAAATCACTTTGATCACAGACCTCTAATTCACTCAAGTCAATAATCTTGGTAAGACTGTACAAAGATTATTCAAGATTATGAAAAATGGGGTAACTATTCATTCTGCCAAGACCACAATATAAATTTTGTCAATCCCTAACTGTTATAGATCAAACCAATTTGATTAAGGTGAAACCTTACTCCTAAAAATTACGAAGCACAAAATATCAATTAAGATCTTCAAATAGGCCATCAAATTTGTTTTTTAAAAAAATGTCTTACTGTAATGAAGTCATCCCTTTTAACCATTCTTCCTTGGTAAAAAATCCCATGCTTTCAGCCTCCAATTTCCACGCTAAAACTAACATAATAATCTGGAAAGAACAGAACATAAAGGATAGGGGAAAAGTCAGCAGAGATAATCATGTCTGTATTTATCATGGAGAGCATTTTTATACAACTATTTCCATCTTCCAACTATTAAAGAGTACAACCTCTGGCATTATTAACTCTAAAGAAATTTAGATGGGCCAATTTCTTAAAAGTATAAAGCTCTAAGTTTCTGAAGGTAGAATCTCTCTCACTCTATTACAAATAACATTTGTATCAAGAAAGAGAACATGTGCCCAACTTAAATTGGTTACAAATATGAAAATGACAATTTACAGTATTAAACATGAAGAAACAAAATTCTGATATAAGATTAAAGTGTCTCGATTTTTAGAAATATGTAAATATGCTATACCCCACTTATACTCCATTCTTAGAAATAAAACATACATTTTCAGGTTCAACACCAATGTCTTCACAAAATTTTTCCATTCCTTCTGGCCCTACAACTTCATCAGGACCTTCAAAGACAAAAATAATTTACATATTTTATTGTTATATTAATATCAACATAAAACATAAGCTATTGCACTAAAGGCATCTATGAACACACCATAAAAATTTTTTAAATAACTAAATCTGAATTTTGACACATTTTTTATAAAGGTATAAATATTTGATATATGACTTAAAATGTAAAATTTCTGAAATATTCTTTACACACTTTACAAAATGAAATTAAGGGAAAAAAATGAAGTAGCATTCATATCAGTCACTTGTTTGTACAGTAACTTGAACCCATCCTTTAAAAAAAAAAAAAAACATTTACGGAGAGCCTTCTCTGAAGAAAATTTTTGGCAATGCATAAATACAAAGAACCACGAGAAATTTTACTAGAATGTGTACGAACAGCCCACAATTCAAGACAGTAATCAGAGAATACTCGTTTTCTTGCTAAAACATAAGGTCATTTATTACCCTTGTGAATACAACCAAATAAAATTTAATACTTTAAAAAGATACAAATATTTTGAAAATAAATAACTCAGAGAAATTACTATTTCCCTTGTCACCTTGGATCTAAAATAGATAGTAAAGCATTAGATATTCCACCTTAATACAGAAACAGAAGTTTATTATTATTTTCTTAAAATATTTTATTTATTTATTCATGACAGACACAGAGAGGGAGAGAGAGGCAGAGACACAGGCAGAGGGAGAAGCAGGCTCCATTCAGGGAGCCCGATGTGGGACTTAATCCCGGGTATCCAGGATCACACCCTGGGCTGAAGGCGGTGCTAAACCGCTGGGCTGCCCAGAAACAGAAGTTTAATCCCTCAATTAGCTTGTCCAAAAATTAGTGATACTTATCTTGTTTCTTATTTTTCTCCCTTAACACTAAATATAAGTCAATACACCAATTCTCATATTTTATGTTATCAGATTCCCAAAAGACAGTAATTACATCATTGCTAGGTCCCTTTCCTAACTCGGTAAGATTACAACAAATTTGAGACACCATGAATGGACTCTGAGAGCATTCTGCTAAGCTAAAAAAGTCAGTGGCAAGTAACATACAATTGTAACGTATATGTGGAATATACAAACAAACATGCAAGAAAACCCAAGCTCTTAAATACAGAGAACAGACTGGTGGTTGCCAGAGGCAGGGATGGGGAGTAGGAAAAAATGGGTGAAGGGTGGTCATAAGGTACAAACTTCTAGTTATAAAATATATAAATCCTGGGATGTAATGTACCACATGATGACCACAGTTAATAATACTGTATCGTTGTATTTTAAAGTTGCTAAGAGAGTAGATCTTAAAAGTTTTATCACAAGAAAAAAATGTGTAACTATGTATTTTAATAGAAGTTTCATAACTAATGTCATATCTCACTTGAAAAAAAAAAGACTGAAACTGGTGGCCAAGTCGGTGGGCGTCTGCCTTCAGCTCAGGTCATGATTTCAGGGTCCTGAGATGGAGCCCATCCATGTCTGGCTCCCTGCTCAGCAGGGAGTCTTCCCTCTCCCTCTGCCCTCCCCCACTGGCATGTTCTCATTATTATCTCTTGCTAATAAATAAAATCTAAAAGACTGAAACAATCATTTAAAACAATTATTAAGTACAATAGAACTATGTTATCACATTTGATTTTTGAAAAGTCTGCAAATATTAAAGTGGCCAAAACAAATCTTGTTTTCCTTTCTTAAGGGCTTATAAAAATTTTGGAGCTTCATAAATCACAGATTAGACCATGGCTACTCAGGTGGCATTGTATACCACCTGATTAGTTCACCAGTACAGCATGAAACCCACACCCTATGGGGTTTTGTGTGTGTGTGTGTGTGTGTGTGTGTGTGTGTGTGTTTTTCCACAGAATACAGCCAACCAGTATGTGGACTAATATATTCTTGCTACTTCAGATGAGATCCAGGCTGCTAAGATGACATTAAAACATGGTCTGAAAACAAAAGCCTTATTTAATTTTCTGGTTTAAATAAATACTGCAGTTATTTATGCAGTGAGGTGTTAAAAGGTGAGAGGGGTGGTAATTACAGGACACTTTCACTTCCTAATATATATTTGGAGAATTTATGAGAATGTGTTAATTATGTAACTTTAAAAGCATACATATACAATAAAGCTGTTAAAAATATAACTGAATATGTATCCTTATATATGGCTTGGTTGAAAGTGAAAATTAGATTAAAAATGTAATGGAAAAAACAAATTATTCCTATGAAAAAGAAAACTAACTTGCCCTCAAATCTATCATCATTAGGAATCAGGAGAGAGAGCTGAAGAGTCATGTCAAGATGATCAGTTACCATCATGAAATAGTCAACTGGGGGACTAGTTAGTGGTTAACAACAGATGAGAAACCAATTATGTTATAGGGAGCTACAGAAGACATACACAAGATGTTCCCGTAAATATTAAGTGACTTTCCCAAAGCAATGCAAATAATAACAAATCTAACTCTAAAACAAGGTCAATACCAATATTCTTTTCCTGGAGCGCAGCATAACGTTTCTCTTACTTATGGAAATATAGTCTTCCAATCTACTCTGGAGCTGAATTTAACTCAGGCAAAAAGTTGCTACTAAACTTAAGAAGATATGGGAATGATGGAGTTCACTCTACTAGCTGGTAGAACTTTATTAGAAGTTAGCAATTCTTTCCTGATTTTGGGGTTCTTTGTAAGATTTTAAAAGTACCTTTTCAATCTCCATGATTTTGTCCAGTAACAGGCCCCCTGTATTACAGAGTCCTTGCTAATGTAAGTATCACTCAAGATGAGAGGTCTTGTTGAAAGGGCAAAACCGTCAAGCTTAACGCATACCACCTATGATATTTTATTAACAAAATTAGTAGTAAAATATTTTTAAAACTAAAAGTAAAGAGTCCATTTTGTTTATAACCATAAAATGTTCCCAGGAATATCTGCAGAGTCTAAAAGCATGCCAGGCATAGCAGATACTCCGGGGAAAAAAATATGCTCAATGAATGACACAGCACGTTCAACATGAGCTTCACAGGAGCTGTCCTATTAATTCTGCAACAGAACTGTAAAATTACACAACCAGTAAATCTAATGTTATAATGCTATTTACCCTTTTAATAATTGCTTACATTTACTGAGTTCTAACTACATTCTGGATACTGTGAGAAGCGCTTTACATGTATTCTCAGGAAGCGCAATATTGTCTCCATATTAATATAGGATATCCCCATTTTAAGACAGAACAGTTACTGTCTGTTTGGTAAATGACTGGTTCCTTCTTAGGTTTAGTCTCTGCCCCAAGGAATGACTAGAGAGGCCTTCCCTAAGCACCCTACTTGAACGTCCATCCAAACTTCCTACTTTCTATCCCTACACCTGACCATATTTTTATTTATAGCACCCCACAATCTTTAACTGTCTTGCCTCCTTAGCTATTTACTGTCTTCCCCACTAGAAGGCAAGTCCCTTAACGGCAGGGACCCTGTCTGACTTGTTCATGACTATATCCCTGGCACTTATCAGCACCCGACCCACAGCAAATGCTCAATATTTACTGAATGAGTCATTCAGTAAATGACATAATATAAACTACCCTCAAGTACATTTACTAATATTTTTTTATAAAAGGAAAATTAGTTGCCATGAATGTAATTTAAAAAAGAAATTATAAGCTAGTAGTAATTATAAGCACAGGCTCTCCAATCAGAATGACCTAACATTGAATCCTGGCTCTTGTCACTATTCAACTCTTGTCATTATTCAATCTAAACCTGAGCTTTCTCATCTATAAAAAGGGATAACACCACTTACTTAACAGAATGATTGTAAGATAACATTATATAATTATGATTTTTGAAGTACAGACAGAAATTATTGTGTTGGCTACTACAAAAATGCTAGTATAGGAAATACATGTTGAGCTAATTAGAATATTTTGCTACCCATCAAAGTCCCAAGGAGAGGAAATACAAATAAGCATGAAAGAAAAAAAATGGACTAATTTTATGGTATTTCTTTGTAAGTGAAATAAGATGAGTGACCTTTTGATTCTATATCATTAATTCCAGTATAGCTGGCATTTTGAATAATGGGTCAACATTTAAATGGAGGTCAGTAAGAAATGAACTCCTTCATTTAATTTGGGTTAGACATTGTCTTGGGATGCCAGTAATAGCAGTTTTTCTGGTCTAGAAAGAATCTGTTCTGTTACCAAACAATTTTTAAATTATACTTTGGGGATCCCTCAGCTGATTCAACAGTGAAGCTGCGGTAAACCCATCAACAGTCTTATTTTCCATACGGTTAGCTTAAACTTATACCTCAAGTCCAGATTATACTGTAGATGTTAACTGACCAGCACTAAACATGAAAGTGATGGCACAGACACCACTCTTGTTTTATTTTAAACAGTAAGAATGATAGTGATAAAAGGAGGGAGAAGCTGTAAAACCATTAATTCCAAAAGACCAAAACCATTCTGAGGGGGGAAAAATGTTTTCATACATGCTTATGACAAAGTTAGGAATAAACAGGAAACAAGTATTCTTCCCTATATGCCTCACTGTGAGTCTCCCTGGGGGTTCTGACTTTCACCCCCAGGCTACAACCCCATCCCAGGCCTAGAGCATCCTCCATTTTCACCTAGGCTTCAGTGAGTGCCCCTCAGAAGCCCAGTTTCCTCCTACAACTACCACAGAACACCTTTCTAATACAGCATTTATCACACTGTACTAATATCAGTCTGTTCACTTTCTTATCACATTTCTAGTAGAACTGAACAGAGCTAAACATCAATGATTAAGGGGCAGATGTGTTGTATAATAACAGATCTGAATCTTACATCTTTTACTAAGCCTCCCCAGTTTCAGAAAATGTCAGTTTGGGTTCAGAAAAATTTCAATAGAATATGGAAAAGAAAAATAAGAACTATGTAAAGCATAAAATGTTTTGTTACATACTTTGTGTTTTCCACAATATTAACTCTACTTTAGCTAATGGACATAAACCAATAAATGTATCTGTTTACAAACTGTATCAATAGTAAATGTGTCTCACCCCCCCCCATTAATTATATACCTCATTATACTTTTAAAGAAATATCATCTGACATGGCCCCAAATTCTTAGTCTGCCCATAATCCCCAGTCTTAATTAACCCTGATCCCAGGACACAGCACTGACACAAAGCAGGCCTGCAATAAATAATTTGTTAAATGAATGAACCAAACAAATGTTTCAAGCATGTGAGTGATATCTTCTTATATTAATTTCATTACCTGCATACTCATAAAACCAAGCCAGGCACTTCTTGCTTGAAAAATGCTCGTCTCCACTTATTAGTCTAGCAGGGGGGTGGGATCTGCAATAGCTTAGAAAACACACACGCCTAAGAATTTTATCAAGGCTCAACTTTCAGTGAAAAGCTACGTTCAATATGAACCACTTCAATTCAAAGTAAACAAAGTACTTTTTTTACAGCTGCTATCATAGGAAAAAATTGGGAGTTTGTTTAGTATTTGCAATTTGAAACAGTATTCTATACGCAAAATTTTCTGGCTAATAAACCCAAATGCTACTTTGCTCACTAACAAAATCCAAAAATATCAACTAAAATAATTTCCCCAGATTTCACATGACCACATGGAAGTTCAACCTAATAGTCTCAACACAAGATTGGTAGTTGGGAAAGTATTAGTCCTTACAGTGATTCTTCTGCTGATTCATATGGAAATTATATCTGTGCATAATGGACACACATTTGAAAACAAAATATTACAAAATATATTTTGATACTTAATATTTTTTAAAAATCATATATTAACAGTTGTTTATGATAAAAGATGATCCAGGACCCAAGAGTATAAGTAAATTCTACAGATTAAAAACAAAAGATAACAAAAGATACAAATAAGAAGATAATAATTGCACAAATAATTGGGCCAAAGCTATTTAATCCCAAAGCCTATCTCTTCCACAAAATCCTTGAAGGTTGGGAAGTTCAGAAACGGCCTTTAGGATTTAATGAAGTTCAGGGAGCCATGTCTCAAAGAGCTGGGATAGCTACACCACCACAGTGACCTAGAAATGCTACAACATTAGCTACTGAGTAATGTAATCCATAAAGGCACCATATTTAACAGTTTAAGTTGATAGAGCAAAGTATCACCTGAGTTTTAGGAACACCGCTTGGATATTTTAATGTGGTTCATTTAAATAATTTTGATGTCACCACTTAAGATGGCCACAAGTTAGAGCAATAAAGAACTAATTTATATGCTTCATAAAAAATAAGAGCTGGTGGAGGAGCCCCGTCAAATTGCAGTGAGTTACCTTGTTTCACACCAAGAGCCCCAAATATCCTCAGTAATAAAGGGAAAGATTCAGTCAACTGCAAAGGGAGGGCGCGGGCTAAGGTACCTACCTGACTTGCAAGCAGATCTCTCTAGCAGAGCTCTGTCATTACCTCGTCTTTATAACGCTGACTACAGTCCTCTTGTAATGGTTGCATCTGAGGTTGTTACATCAAGTGCCAACCAGTGATACCGTCAGACACCCAGGGAGATTTACAAAGGAGCCACTTCTCACACCCAAATTGCAATGATTTTGTGCAGCACACAACGTTGCTGTGGTGCCTCAATGGCACGCTACAACGGGATCAAAGAGCTATAATTACAGCTCTGCTTCATCTTCTCTCTCTCCAAGAGGACACTGGGTAAATTAACTACCAAATTATTAATATTTATACCGAGAGCTAAGAGCATCTTGAATGCTAGAGAACAAAACCGCAAGCGCGGCCTTTCCCACTCTGCACGTACGCGACTTGGCGCAGGTGGAGGCACTGTAGTTCCAGCCGGGATCTTCCAAATCCCCAGTGGGGAGGCCGATTCCAGCACAGGGAGCTCCGCTTTCTATCCCCCCCCCCAGGTCGTCAGGTCCCCGTGACCCCAGCTCCTTTCCCTTCCTCACTCGCTACAGAGAAATTGTCTAAGCGACTCCTTCGGACTTGGGACTCCGTTCCAGGTCTGGAAGCAGGTGGGAGTGGGGATTCAGGGATGCAGGAAGGCGGGGGGCAGAGAGGCGAGGGCACCGTCCCGGCTCTCCCCCGGACCCCCGGGGCGCGCACCGCCCCAGCCCAGGCGGATCCCACAGCCCCTCCCGGGGCGCGCACGCCGAGCACGAGGCGCAGTCGGGAGCACAGCCTCGCGGGGTCCCGCGCCGGGCAGCAGGCTCCCCCGGCGGGGGCTCGTCTCCCCAGCCCGGGCCCGAGCCCCGAACCCCCTGAGCCCCGGCCCGCCGGCGTGTCCTCTTGCCGCCCAGCAGAAGGAAGACGGAAGGGGCTGGGGCGGGGGAGGGGAGGGGAGGGGAGAGAAGGGGAGGCGATACCTGGAGATTTTACACTTCTTGAGGCCTCCGTCTTCCGCCACTGCCGCTGCCACCCCAGGAGATTTTCTCTTCTTCTTCACCGGCATCTTCCGCCCTCCCCGGCAGGGCGGCCAGGGGAGCCGGGGCAGGGGGTCGCTGTCCGCCGGCTCCCACACACAGCAGCAGGCGGACACGCAAAGCCGCCAGCCCGCAGTGCAGCGGCCCAGCCCGGCCGCAGCCCGCTCGCGGATCCCCCGCCCGCCCTCCTCCGCTCGAGGCCGGGGGCTCTCTCCGGCAGTGGACACTGCGGCGGCCTCGCACGGAGGAGAGAGAACGCGGACAGCGCGGCACCGCCACCACTCACACACTCCGAGGGCGAGAGCCGCGCTCTGACCCGGATGCGGACCTCTCCGTGCCGGAAGTGACGCCAGCACGCCGCTGCCGCCGGGGGCGTGGCCGTGTGCGCCCGGGCCGGGGGCGGGGGCGTGCGCGTGCGCGGCGGGGGCGGGGGCGGGGCGTGCGCGTGCGCGTGCGCGGCGGGGGCGCGGCGGGGGCGGGGCGGGGGCGTGGCCAGCGCTAGCCAGGTGGTCGGAGTGTCCTCGCGTTCCCCGCGGAGTTCCCCCCGCGCTGTGGGGACCTGGTGCTGTGCCGCCCGCGCCTGCCCGCCGCTCCCGGAGTGCTGGCTCCGCCCGCGGCTGGCCTGGCCTGAGCTGGCGACACGGCCCCTCCCAGAGCCTCCTGGGGGCCGTCTCCGCCGGCGGTGTCCCCTGGAAAGCCGGCGCCGGGGGCCTGCAGTCCGCGCCGCAGGTGTGCTGCTTCCTCGCGGGGTCCTGGGCCTCCTCGCGGGGTCCTGGGCCTCCTCCTCCTTGGGCTCGCTCTCTCGCGCTCTCTCGCCTTCCGCCCTCTCCGCCGCGGTCGTGCGGTGGTCGGTCAGAGCCTCGTGTCTTCCAGGTGCACCCGTGTTGTCGCAAGTGCTGGGGCTTCTCTTGTTTTGGGCTGAGTAATGTCGCGTTGTGATCCACACGTCTGTCGTTACCCACTCTCCTGCGGAGGGACGTCCACCTCGTTTGCAGGTCTGCCTGCTGTGAGCCATGCTCATGCCCGGGGTGCAGGTGTCTCGCCGACGCGGGGCTTCTTGTGACCCTGGGAACGCACAGGCCGGGACTGTGCGGCTCCGCTGTTTCACTGCTGTAAATGCGGTTTCCTTATGGGTTTGTTTTCTCTTTTTCTTAAAGATTTTATTTATTTGACGGAGATAGCGGGAGAGCGAGCAGGAGCAGGGGGAGGGGCAGAGGGAGAAGGAGGGGCAGACTCCCCGCTGGGTCGGGAGCCTCCTGTGGGACTTGATTCCAAGACCCTGAGATCATGACCTGAGCCCCCCGGGTCTCCCTCCTTATGATTCTTCATAACATCTCGTTTCCTCCAGCTGTAAGAGTGCAGTGTAGGAGACATAAGACATCTGTGTTAACGGACTGCTGACCTGACGTTACGGTAAGGCTTCTGGTGAGCGGCAACGTTTTCAGGACCCAAAGTTATAAGGAGATTTTCAGCTGAGCATGGGAGTGCTGCTGCTTCTAACACCCGTGTTATTCAAAGGTCAACTGTATTCCCACAAGTGTAATTTTGTGGGGATCCTCTGTATTTTTTTCCATGGTGGCTGCACCAGTTTACAACCCCTCCGACCGTGCTCGGCGATTGCCTTTCCTCTGCCCATGCGAGCACTTACTGTCCCACCTTTTTGACAAAGGCCGTTCTAACAAGCAGGTATAGGGTAATAAGTCACTGTGGTTTCAATATGCGTTTCCCTAACGACTAGTGACATAAAACATGTTTCCATGTACCTGTTGGCCCTTCATATATATTCAGAGAAATGTCTGTTCAGTCCCTTGCCCTTGTTTTAATTGGGCTGTTTCCTTGCTGTTGACCTGTAGGAGTTCTGTATGTGTCTTGGATATGAACCTCTTATCAGGCATATGGTTTGCATTTTTTTCTCCATACCGTATTTTCTCCATCCTTTCACTTTCTTGATAGTTTCTTTCCTTAGTAGGATGTAGGCCCACTTGTTTATTTTTTATCTTGTTGCTTATGCTTTCAGTGTTACAACCAAAAATAATCACAAAGACCATATCAAGGAGCTTTGTTCCTATGTTTTCCTCTAGGAGTTTCATGACCTCAGGTCTTGCGTTTAAGTCATTAATGAATTTTGAGTTAATTTTTGTGAGTGGTGTGAGATCAGGATCCAGTTTCATTCTTTTCCCCGTGAATATCCAGTTATCCCAGCACCATTTACTGAAAAGACTGTCTTTTCTCCATTAAGTGTTCTTTGAAGAGGAAGAAGAATGACTCCTCTTACACGTCAATGACAACTGCACCTTCTAAACCTAAGCAAGAAGAGCCCACCACACCTGCAGATCCGACTAGATAGGACCTCCCTTGTCTCTATGGAATTCCCTGGAAAGAAATAAGTGAAAGCCTGAGTCTATGTATGGGACTCACTCATTCAGTTTACTACCTACACAATACTTAACAATCACTTAAAATACACCAGGAACCGTGCTGGGTTTGGGGATATAAAAGGCAGGCATGACTCCTGTGTCCATGAATCTTACAGTCTGGAGGGGAGAATACATGGGGCATGTTTGCATTTACAAGAACTTTAGGAACACAGAATAGGGCCGTAATCTATGCTTATCAGTGATAGTAAAAAGATGATGGCTTCTGGAGTCATGGATACCATTTTCTTCACCGTCTTTGATGAGTACCTGCTGCCACCACCACACCTCTGTGGTCTAATGGAGCATTCCAATGACCCAGTGGGGGCATGCTGGTTGTATCCTCGCCTGTGAGCAGTATGTAAGGACTTACGTGGTTTTATTCTTTTCTGCTGCTCACACATGAGCAAAACATTAGTTTCCATTAAGAAGGGACCTACAATAGAGAAACAAAAGATGACAGTCTGTGGTTCTTTCTGTGTAGAGTTTAATGAGAATAATGAGAAGGAAGGGGAGGCAGGAAGGGTTTTCCTTGTAGTTTCAAATCCAAAGATGCTCAGTGACTTTAGGTAAGACACAACTTCCTTTATCCTTCAATTTATCCTACTGTTACATAGAATGATACAGAAAAAAAAAACCAACTACATAGGGCAGTAAGCAGAAGGACTGAGACTGAGCCATAACTCTGCCATTTACTCAACCTCCTGGTTACACACGCATCCCTTAGCTTTTGAAGGTAATAGAATGAAGTGATGAAAAAGATATTTTAAAATAGTTGCATCTGAATCAAGGCAGCCAAAAATGGTCCCCCAAATTGTGTTGATTTATATATTCTGTACACAGTTTTTCTTAACACCTTTTAAAATAGAGCACTTGCACTTGCCAGAAAAAGAAGCAACACAAAAATGATTTGTGGAATGCCACATACAGTTTTGGTCCTAGATCTACATAAATACTCTCCTTTCTATATATTATTGATTTTCAAAACAACCTTGCAGGTCAACATTTTATAAAATATTTCCATACACATAAAGCAGAAAGCTTTAAAGATGACAGTAGAAATGAGATGCTAGGACATGACTTTCTTTCAAAAAAGCCAACGACTCATGTTTGGGAAAAGCTCAGCAGTGCAGAACCATAACTCGTGCCATGGGCCCCTTAAATCCTAAAGCAGGATGCTAGGGCACGTCCACTGCAACCACTGAGATAGGGGGGAACAGAAAACATGATGGATCCCATGCTGGCTGTTAAAGTTTCTGCCCTGAAGTGACATATACCACTTCTGTTTAAGTCCTGTAGCTACCTGAATCTTGCAGAGAGAGACACCAAATAAAAGTAAATGCAACCTACAACAGCATGGTGTTGGAATGAAATTTTATTCAGGATCCAAGGAAGAATGAGTTTACACAGTTTTGAAAGGGCCGTAGAGAAAAGCAAAAGATTGATTTTTGCTTATTCCTCACCATGCAGATTGTTGTTGTTTTTTTTTTAATATCACAATGATATCTCTCAACATACATGTTCTAGTATTTTGCCACTCCCTGTCAAGAAATGGAATCTACTTGGGGTGCCTGGGTGGCTCAGTGGTTGAGTATCTGCCTTCAGCTTAGGTCATGATCCCAGGGTCCTGGGGTGGAGTCCCACATGCTCCCTGCTTAGTGGGGAGCCTGCTTCTACCTCTTCCTCTGCCCCCAGCTCATGCTTTCTCTTTCGCTCTCTATCTCAAATAAATGTATAAAATATTTTTAAAAATGGAGTCTACTTAATATAATCATTATTGGCTCATTAGCTGTGAGAAATGTACTATACTAGTGCTTGATGTTGATAATAGTGGAAACTGAGCGTGGGATATATGAGAACTTTCCATATTGTCACTGCCATTTTACTGTAAATCAGAAACTCTTCTAAAATAAAGTTTATTTTTAAAGAATCAAGGTGAGCAGAAATAAGATAAGAATTTAAAAAGTAGTAGAGTGCAGGCAGAAAGAGAATAATAACTCAAGAGAGCCATCGAGGTTGATGCCTTTAGGAAGGTCAGAATATATAGAATTCTGGATGTGGGATCACAGGTTGAAGACATTGTAGGCAAAAACAGCATTTCCAGTTTGAAACCCAACCAGGAAAATTAAGAGTCAGTGCTCAGGGGGTGCTGGGCTGGCAAAGCGGTAGAGAGTGGACTCTTGATCTCAGGGCTGTGAGTCTAGGCCCCATGCTGGGTGTTGAGATTACTTAAAAATAAAAGAGTAAGTGCTCAGGAGGGAAATAATATTAAACTGGACACCTGAGTGGCCCTCTGGTATATGAATGTATCTCCCAGATGAAGACAAGTAGTTCACAGAATTAAAATCACTGGCAGAGAGTGCGCTGTTTTTAATGCTTGCTGCAGAAAAGCGCTGTCTTTTTGGATGCATATTAGAGTAGACCAAAACCGAGTGCAAGAAGCTTGGGTTTAGTTCGGTATGTTCTCATGAGCATTTTTACAATCTTCAGTATGGATGAATATTGTGCCTCTTCCAACTTAGTACTGGGAAGATGGTATAGCGGAGATGATTTCTTAGAATGAGAATCACCAATAGACTAATGGATTTGCATTTTAAAATTCTGAAGCTGTAGAGAAGCCATCCGATCATGCAGTGACTCATGCAGTGACTCAGTTTCCCATCTGGATAATAAAACAACAGGATCTGCCTTATTGAGACATCACAGCACTGTTCTGTGGAAAAACTGAGAAAGTAAATATAAAGGTGCTAACAAAACTGCCAAAAGGTACATAATTGTGTATCCTTAGGGTGCACCCAACAAAAATCAAGTTCCACTAATCTAGAAAGGAGGCTTCCTTCAGGTGCTCCACAGAATCAGAGCAAGGAGGGACAGGAGGCCTGTAAAGGGAGCAAGATGCCCTGGTTCCCATTCCCACCCCAATTCTGGTAATGGGGCTTTCCTTTTCATATACTACACACTATACTGAGGTCAACAGCCCTGTCTTTGGTCTCAGAGATCTTAGCCGTGTTCTCAGCCATCAAAAATAGACTTGTCTCCATCGTGTCATTTGATTGGAACTCAGCAAACTATTGGGCACAGGTAGGCATCATCTCTTGGGAGAATGCATAGGTACTAGGTGGGTAGTTCCCAAAGGCCTTCACTATCCAGCACTGGAAAGATAAGTTCACATGAGTCTGCAGCAGAGGCAGTGATTCCTGCAAAGACAGTGGATGCTCTGCGTGTGGTCTCAGACGTATTCAGCAGCCACAGTGCTCCAGTCTCGGGCAGTGACCAACGACCATGCTGCTGCTTCTTGATGCTGAGTCTGCTCCTGTCCGTGTGTTGTTCATAGATCTACCCCCTCTCATCTGGTCTCATGAAACCCCTCTTCCAGGTCTGAGCCTTATCCATCTCTGGAATCTCTTTCTTGGTCTGGAGAACTTTCAACTGTATATGTAATCTGTGGGGCCCAGAGCAGAATGAAAATGCAGCATCCCTTGTTCAAAACTCCCTGAATGCTGGTAAGAGCCAACCACAAACCTGCCCAAGTACGAAGCTGTGTGCAGGCCCAGGGGGGCATCACTCAGTGCTGTGTGCTCATTATGACTCATCTTCTATCCCAGAGACACAGCAAGATCTTCCCATTGTCTTGGGCAGTCAGGAATTGCCATTGCAGTCTCCTGCATCAGGCTTTACTCTTTATCTCTCAGTCAGATTCAAAAACCTTTGGAGAGACTTGTATCATCTGGGGGATAGTGAAGCCACGAGATGGAAAAGGACTTGATGCCTGAACCAGCAGGTGGAAGACTGCCTGCCACATACCACGATCAATGGTCACATGAAGGATAAACACAATTCTGTAATGTTAAGCCATTGCAAGTTCCGGTTCATTTGTAACAGTTGCCATAACTTGACTGTGTTGTCAGGCGGGGCAGTGTATGGTAACATTACCACGGCAAAATCTCATTATCTTATAAAAAACTTATTTCTTGTTTATGATACACCATCAGGAACAAAGTGCTCATCATAGCCAGCTTCTCAGGGAGCTTGGCTGATAAAACTCCTGTCTTGACTTACGCTTCTGTGATCACAACACTTTGGGAAAGAACCATGGTAAATTATACACTGGTTTGTAAGGTGTCTGTGCATATGTGATATATCACTTCTTACATTTTAAAAAGTATCTCAGGTCAAATGGTCATACCTAAATTTAAAGAGAGCAAAGAACTGCAGTCTTACTATGTACCACAAAAGGGAAATCCAGACATATTTGGCAAATGAGAGCAATGACTACCATGTGAATGTAGATGTTGGTGTTTGGAAGAAGGATGCTGCCATACACAAATCCAAAATATGTTGTGCAGGACAGGTAGTCAGGCCGCAGGCAGCAAGGATGCGGATCAGCAGGCTGGTAGCTGGAGGGCTCCAGGGTACCTTGGCAACATTCCTAGTAAGTCTGCCCCCAGTGAGAAGTAGAAGGTAGACCTGGTGAGACCTGAACTCTACAGGAAATAGATGGAGCAGAATTGTATGTGTTGGATACAGTTATCTACCTTTAGCAAGATCTAGCAAAGAGGGGAGCTCAGGTGAAAACTGGTTGGCTTTTTGGAAGAGGTAGAAAGGGAGTAATGAATAATTCTACACATCATGGTCCCTCTAAAGTTAGAAAAGCTGACTGCTCATAGACCCTAGGAAATAAGAGATAAGACTGGAAAAAGTTTTAAGTGAAAAAGCACTAAAAATTCTCTCAGCTCAACAACAAAAATAAAAAGTGACACAATCTTTCTGCAAAGATCAGAGTAAGTAAGGGTTTTAACCTTGCCATCCCAATTTATTGTTGCAGAGAGCATCCAGAGAGCCATCCTTCGTTGAGAGAGGGGGCATGCAGATGAGGAAGCCAAGGGATAAATCATTTTTGAGAATTATATGTAGGAAAGAACTGTGGGATTCACCATACGGGAGCAGGAAAAACATATATCAGAAAGCCTCAGTTCTTAAAGTAACTGTTAAAGAAACCATGTGCCGGGATTAAAAAAAGACTTTGAGCCTTAAATCAAGCTAGCTCCCAGTGTCCTCAGCAGGCAGCCCGGTAACCCATCTTCCTGGTCTCCAGGCTGCTGGACTGTAAGCAGCCGCCTTGGAACCCGACGGCAAGGACTGCCCCACATGGAGGTCTTAGATGCCCTTCCCTTCTCCGCAAATGTTTGTTCATGGACTTCACAGCCCTGTTCCTGGCGAGAACACGAGACACAGTATGGGAATACCTTCCATTAGCTCCAGGGCATATGTTCCTCTGTGGTGTACAATTTCACATTTTGTATTGTTAGAATATCTTCAGTGGCCAAAGGTGTCAGGGTGACATGTGAGAAGCTTGGTCTCATTTCCTTTAAATCTGTTCTGAGCAATCCTCTTGAGTGAATGGATGCTACCAATTTGCTGATGCTCTAGCCTTATAGCAACAGGCTGTGATGTCAGAGGGTTATTTTATTGTAGAAGTTATCCAAAGAAAGTTGAGAGGCTGTAACGCAGAGAGCTCTGGCTTAGTTGCATGTTATCCAACACTCACTTCACATAAATATAAATGGAAATAGAAAAGATTCATACTAACAGTTTGTGTGAACATTTTTATTAATAGTTGCCATGGTGCGGAGAAGCTTTCCTTTCAGCACTTTATATCAGTGGTTATGTGTTTTTTAAAATAATATTACAGGGCATTCACTTACAAGTCTAAGCAAGACGATCTCCTGCGAATAAAGGTAAAACGAGGTCAGGCACATGATAGAGAAAGCAGCACTGAAGCATTTAAATAAATCATCATCATTCTAGAGGAAGATATTACCTATTACTTAGATGTTTTGAATTTTTTTTTTATAGTAGGAACCTTAAAGCACATAGGATTCTGTGCTGAGCTTGGAGCCAGACACGGGGTTCAATTTCGAGACCCTGAGATCAAGACCTGAGCAGAAACCAGGTGTTGACGCTTAACAGACTGAGCTACCCAGGAGCCTGGGAATTATAATTATCTTTATAAAAACATGTCACTCATGTTAATAAGTCATGGACTTATTGTTAAATAGGTGAATAAACATGTTTTAAGTCTCAATTTTCATGACTATGACAGTAAATATTGATAGAAATAATGCACAAAAAATCTTTTTGGAATCCTCAATAATTTTTTAAAGTATAAAGAAGTATAAAGTATATAAATGAGATATGCCAATATAGATCAAAATCAGGAAAACTTGGCTCAGAAAGGTTTTGTCTCATGTTGTACAGCTCATATTTTCTGTTTGCATGCCACTTGCTAGCCAACTACTAAAACATCCTACATTAAGTTAAAAAAACAAAACAAACAACACCTTACTACTGATATCAATTACACTATTGGTTAGAGTGGCTTAATTTACTGGAAAACCAGACCCACAGACATATGCTGTAACATGGCTCAAACATAAAAAAGGGTATTTCTTGCTTATTTAACAGTTGCTGACTTTATTCCACACTAAATCAGGAGACCTGCGTCCTACTCATTGATGGTTCTGTCATTTCTGGTTGCTTTGTATCCAGCTGGCAAAAGATTAAGGTACACTCACTTCTATAAACTCTCGCACACGTGACCTCTATTTCCATCTTACTTGTGAGAAGTAGTTAATGGCTACACATGGAGAGTAGCTGCTTCTTAGCTGTGGAAGGAGAGAATGGATATTGGTGGATAGCTGTCTGTCTACCACTGTGATATGGTGCCAAGAGATTAGCTTGGAACTGAATTTGGAGATCAACCGTGGTCTGATGACTAATCATCTCTGTGGTTTTTTTTTTTTTTATAACAAGTCCAATTTTTATTCCGACTGTTGTCACAACGTGATTACAGTCACAGAGACTCTTCCCAGCTTAGAGCTGGGACTCTTAGAAGCTATTTCATACTGTTGCAAGGGTAGAAAACCGCAACATGAGAGGGAATTAAGTCCTGAATTATTGGCTTCATCACATCCACCTTCTCCACCCCAAAATGGCACAAAAGAAACAGCTATCACGCCCTGCAGACTACTTTTGGTGTAAAAGAGGTGATGGAGTGGGTGGAAACAGGTCATGAAAATCTGTCGAAAAAAAAATCTTTTTTTTTAAAATTTTTATTTATTTGTGATAGTCACAGAGAGAGAGAGAGAATGAGGCAGAGACACAGGCAGAGGGAGAAGCAGGCTCCATGCACCGGGAGCCCGACGTGGGATTCGATCCCGGGTCTCCAGGATCCCGCCCTGGGCCAAAGGCAGGCGCCAAACCGCTGCGCCACCCAGGGATCCCAAAAAAATCTCTTTCAATGAGTTTGTACACACCATCAATGAGCCTCCTCTGCATTCGGGTAGAAAACCAAAGTTCAATTCTCAAGAAGTCATCATTTCATTCATTGACTCAATATCAATTAACAAAGTGCCTACAAATTATCAGCTTCCACTTGCAGTCATTTCTAGATAAAAAAGAAACCTGAACTCTCTAGGGGGGCCACCAAGGTCCCCCCAAGTCTACAGCTGAAAGGACTTTTCATGGAATTGGGTTTCTTCTGTACCTCTGAAAGGGTAACACTTCAAAGCTCAATCATCTTTAACCTGGAGGTCTAACATGATATTTAGCAATACTTGCATCCCAGACATACAACATTAAAAGGTACACTAATTTCTGAAGGTAGCTATGCTCAAAATACTTTAAAATTAAATGATTGTACAGTATCTATTTATGCCTGAAATTCCAGTCCTAGACCAAGCTTGTGGCCACCAGCATTGACAGTCTTGCCATCCAGCAGAGCTGATAACATCAGTTTGATACCTGGCTTTTGGTCTGAGTGTATCCTAAACCTATCAGGCTGGAGTTGTTCACTTTAGCCGAGAAGCAGGCGTCAGGGTCAATCTGATACTTGGCCACTATTCCAAAGCGAGTATTACTATTTCCTGCTGTCCAGGCCAGATTGACAGTGGTCTCTAACTTCTTGTTCACCTTCTGATAAATAGAGCCACCAAACTCTGTCCCGTCGTTTACGTTAGTATGGAGCTGGAATTCGTCGGTCTTGTAGCCAACCACAAAGTTGCTCTGGGTCACTCGGGACTTTGCAGTCTCAAAATTCACCTGGTAGCCAGCCAGCCAGCCCTCATAGCCCAGCACCAAAGCACCCCGGATGGAAGGACCAGCAATGTCAAAATCCATGTCACAGCCCAGGTTGATGTGCTCCCGCTTATACCCTGTCTTGATTTTAGCATTTTTCCCCCCTGTGTTTGGTGAGAAGGATGAATCAAAGGTCAGCTTCAGTCCACGTGCAAGCTGATCTTCCACAGTGATCTCTGTGCCTAGAGTGTTGTCAGTGTCCCGTTTCTCTGTGAACGTCAGACCATATTCAGTCCATCTGTACTTGGTTTCCAGACTGCCCGTCACTTTGGTGGTCTCAGTGTTGGCTGAACCCCAACTTGTAAATTCCAGTCCATTCTCAGATTTTGTTTTCAAGTCAAGTTTTATTAAGCCAAATCCATAACCCTTAGTGAAGACGTCCCTGGCAGATTTGCCAAGATCAGCATAGGTGGGAGGCACAGGCATCTTCTGCTCACGGGGGTGGCGGGCTCAGCGGCACCTACCGCGGAGGCTGCTGCGCGAGGAACCGAGCGCACCATCTCTGTGGTTTTGTGTATGAGATTTCCTTCTGAAGCCTCATGACTACAGAGCCCTCATATGTCTTCTTTCCATGCTAGGTCTAATTCTAGGTACACAGCTGGGATTCACAAAATTCCAATCCTTGTGGGGTTTATGTGTCAACTAGAGTTTCCATGTTTCCTGACTTCTTGTTTAAACTATATTCAAATACTCCAATGTCCTATCCTGTGGCAGTCCAAAGCCCGTTGAAGATTCCTACAAGTTCACGGGAGGCATTCATGTGATCTCATCTGCTTCCCAGACTCATGTTCCTACCTGTGTTGCCTTTCTATTTACCACGCTGCTGTGGATGACAGTTTCACTCATTTCCACCAGAACTCACCTAGACCAAGCATTTGGGCATTTGGTGAATTCAAGACTGTGCGAGGGGTCATAATGCTTACTGTAGAGCAAGAATCTCCGTCCATATTTAGCTGCCTTTGCTTTCAAAATCCTTTTGGATTCAAAATCCTTTTGGATTCAAAATCCTTTTGGTCTCCCCTGTCCTCTTGGGTTCTTGTTTGGATTTTTTTCCATCCAGTGGCCAGCATCCCGATTCATGGACTCCTCTCTCCCACCTGGTGGATTACTTCATGAGAATTTGAATTTTATAAGTCGCAGCAGTAGTGCTTTAGTTCCCACTCCGAAATCTTAGTCAAGAGGCAAAGCAGATTAAAAAGATCTTCTTTCCAATTATAAAGAATATAGTCTTATGAGGAAGGTGCATTACTTACGAGTGATTTGCATTACTGAATGCAAATTAAAAAAAAAAAAATCTATGTTTAAGCTCCTTGGAAGGAAGGCTCACAGCAGAGACCAGAGGTGCCTGGCCGACTACAGAACCTTTCTTGGGCAGGGCCTGCATTAATGGGCAGAGGGCAGCATGCAGCACAAGTTCTAGCAGCTGAGTTTTGAATCCAGAATATTAAAGGAGCGGCAGTTCACAGGGATGACACGGGGAGGAGAAGGACACGGCCCGACGTCATTCCTGTACTTCTTCGGTATGCGGTTGTGCTCGCTGTAACATAACCGGTATCACGGGCCATTTCACAAAGGTGTTCAGGTGATCCCGGGGAAGCACCGACCTCCAGTAACCGGTAGCAACCGAAGAGCAGGGTGGGAAGGGAAGCGCCGCAGAGGGGAGCGCGGGAGGAGCGAGCGCAGGAGCGCGGGGCTGAACGCCCGACCCTCCGCTCCGCCCCGGCCGCCCCGGCCGCCCCGCGGCCCCGGGGCCCCGCCCCCCGAGCCGTGCGTGCGCGTGTCCGAGCGCCGACGTCCACGGCGTGCGCGGCCACGCCGACGTCGGCTCCGTCGCCATAGCGACTGGCCCTGGCAACCCCGAAGCCGGGAGGCTGCGGAGCGCGGACTGAGGGCTGCGGGCGGAGGTCGCGGCGGCTCCATGGCGGGCGGCAGCGGGGACGTCCGGAAGGTGTTCATCTTCACCACCGCCCAGAACTACTTCGGGCTGGTGTCGGAGCCCTGGGACCAGCCGCTCACGTACAGCTGCCCTGAGGTCAACAACTTCCTGGACGACGGCAACCAGATGCTGCTCCGGGTGCAACGCGCCGACGCCGGCGTCTCCTTCTCCAACGCGGTACGGCCCCCGCGGGGACCTCCAGCCTGGGCTGGACCGCACAGCTCCCCCCCCCTCCCCGCTTGGGCTCCCCCCGGGGCAGGACTCCCTGGCCCCTCAGTCAGGCTCCCCTCCCTCGGGGCGGGACCAAGCGGCAGTTTACGTGGAGTGTGGCCCAGGCAAGCAGGGACGGGAAGGCTGCGGATTGCTGAAAATGTCTCTTGCGTTGGGTACTGAAGATGGAAGCTGTAGCCCTTCCGAGTTAGTGCTGTTATGTACTGTCATATACCACACTACAGACTCTTGTCGTGTTGGAAATGCTTCGTTGTGTTCTAGGCTCTGTAGATGTCTGACAGCATGATTTAATAAGCTAATAAATACTGGGTCTGGTACCGTATGAGGTGCTTGGGATAAAAGCCATGAACAGGTCAGAATTTGTCATCAAGGAGGAACATTCGAGTGCACAAAGATAGGCTAACACATGCACACAGATACATAAATGCAACAATTTGGGGGCATTGATAAGTGCTGTTAAGAGCGAAATAGAGAAATAGTATTGATGGGGATGGGGTGGGGAACTGCATTAAAATGGAGGGGGAAGGACTTCCTGTTTGTATTAGTGAGCTTTGGAGTAGGATTGGGATGATGTGTTGCAGGCAAACCTAATATTTGAAGGAAGAGTCTTTTAAGCAAAAGTACCCAGGCCCTGAGCCAGGTCTCACCTGGGTTTCAAAGGGCCAGGTAAAAACAATCTAGTGATTGCAGAAGTTTCCCTGGATGGCTGGAAACTGTGGAAGGTGACAGCATGGGCTGCTCATTTAGAACCTGGGACACCATTGAAATAGTTGAAATAGAACATCCATTGGTAAACTTAAGAGAGATGCAATCTGGCTTATGCTTTAGGAAAGAGGTTGGCAAACATTTTCTGTAATGGGCAGATAATATTTTAGGCTTTGTAGGCCATAAGGTCTCTGTAGAAGCTACAGCTCTGTGGTTGTAGTATGGAAGCAGTCCTAGATGATGTGCAAATGAATATTACTATGTTCTAAGGAAACTTTATATATAGACACTGATAATTGAATTTCATATAATTTTTGTCATGGAAAAAAAAATTTTTTTTAAAGGATTTTAGGTGGTCTCTACACCCAACGTGGGGCTCGAACCCACAATGCCCAGATCAAGAGTAGCAAGCTCTCCTAACTGAGCCAGCCAGGGGCTCCTGTTTTCATTTTTTTAAAAAACCTATTTTAGCTTGTGGGCTGTGCAGCTGGTTGTGGTAGGCTGATGCCTGATGGATCCCAGGAGGTGCTAGAGTTATTTTGCAACCTCAAAGGAGAACAGCTTTGTACTTTGAATTAAAAGCTACCAAAATTTTGTCAGTTGAGGGAAAATAGTATTTGCCATTGATAGAGAACCTGGCAGGAGATGTAGCTGGGACTGCTAGTTTTGTTTCCCTTTTCTCAAGAATGAGGAACAGCTGTAGCCAACTGAGCTTTGCGTTAGCTCTGACTTTGCTTAGGACAAAGCTCGCCATCCTGACTGATGCCAGGGAGCCTTAGCCAGTAACTGTGGTTACTCTTCTCAGTATAATGATGAAATGTATATTTTCTGAATTTTCTTTCTTTAGGTGGGAGGAAGAGAGTACAAGGGTATGTACTATTTAATGACTAAAGGGTGAATTTTTCAAATCTGTATATCTATAGCTTGTTATTCTTGCTTGTAATTGGAATAAAATGGTCATACTAGAGATAGAATTTTAATGTGTGCGAATGGGAGTTTGAGAAATGCAGCAATACCAAGTAAATGCCAGTTTCTCCTTTGTGCCTAAAAATGTAATGATTAGGGTAAGAGGAAAGTAGCATGGAATCTCACTCGTCTATAAAGTGTTTTCATGCATAGCAGTCAACTTGTTTGAAAGCTTTTTTAACACATATACTTATCTTCCTGGAAAAAGAAATGAGAACAACTGTGAAAATGTATATATAATGCAAAAACTTCTTTCCGGTAATACACTTTTCAGCTGATGAACTAATTGCTATGAACTGACCTATTTTAAACATGGTTGCTTTAGTGAATTCCAGTTTAGCTCATCTAGTTCCAACTTTAATCTAGTTATACAACTTAAATGAAAAAGTTTGATGCTCAGATACTTTAAGGAAAATTTTTTGATTCAGATAAAGATAAATTGAGAAGACAGACAACTTAAAGATTATTTTGGTAGCTTTGCGTTTACATATGACTTTAAAAGCACATTTTAAAACTCTGGTTTCAGGTAAGAGGGTAATTAATATCCTTGATACAGACTTTCTGGAACAGAGTGGAGACATATGCTACTAATCAGTGTGTTCCTGGGGCCCACAACTTAGTAGCATTATTGAATCTGGTGGGAGTGGAGTAGTTAGCAGTATCTGCCCACAATATTTATATAGTGCTTTCTGTTTATAAACCACTTGTCACAGTAGCTTTAGGATACAATCACATATAGGTGGGGATATATTTTAAAATCCAGATACTCCTAAAGAGCAGAGATAGATTGGTTGTAATATACTGTAATTATTTTAAAGTAAATATTTTTACCAAGGGATAAACATTACAGTGATAGAACAGTTTTCAGGAAACATTTCAAATACTTTTATAAAGGTAACATTAAAAATCATTTGTTTATCACTTAGATTGATTTTGCTGACACAAAAGATAAAGTGCTGGTGTTTTTCAAGCTGCGACCTGAAGTAATTACTGATAAGAATCTACATAGTAACATTCTTGTCTCATCTATGTTAGAATCACCTATAAATTCTCTTTACCAAGCAGTAAGGCAAGTATTTGCACCAGTGTTGTTAAAGGTAAGTGACTTAAAGTACCTGTATGGTCATTTGTTTTAAGCTAGGTATTTGTATAAATGTCTTTGTAAACATAAAGATATTTATTGTATTTGCTGTTAATATCATTAGTATTTTAGTTTTTAAAATATTATAAAGATTTATAGAAATTTTAAAGTTAGCTTTGTTGCCGAATAGAGAAATGGGAGAAAGATAAAAATGCAATCTGCATCAGCTCTTATGTTGCTATACAGTAAATGATTTTATAAAATTTTAACTGTTGAAAGGCCTTTTTTTTCTTCCTATGAGACAGAGGGCAGTGGCAGGCTTTGAGAGAGACAGGTGTATTTGGACTTATTTCTCTCAAGAGTATTTTAAGGAAGCCCATTTGATTGGAAAACTTTTTAAAAGATTTTATTTATTTGAGAGAGGAGGAGAGAGAGCATAAACAGGGGGAGTAGCAGAGGCGGAAGCAGACCCCCCCACTGAGCAGGGAGCCTATGGTAGGGCTTCATCCTAGGACCCTAGGATTATGACCTGAGCCAAAGGCAGACGCTTCACTGACTGAGCCACCCAAGCGCCCCAATTGGAAAACTTTTGATCAATGTTTGCTCTTATCTGTTTTTATTTAGGATCAGGAATGGAGCAGAAACTTTGATCCCAAACTTCAGAATCTTTTGAGTGAACTGGAAACTGGGTTGGGTATAGTTCTACGAAGATCAGACACTAACTCATCAAAACTGAAATTTAAGGAAGATGACACACGAGGTATAAAACCATAGCTTAAAGTCAAAACGATTTCTTATTAGTACATTAGTAAATTAATATATTTTTTCACAGATTTATTTCCACACTTTTGGATCTTCTCTGAGCTTGAACTTCTTTTAAATGAATAGATTTACATGGATTTTGAGAAGAGGAGAATATAATCTTTAACAATGTGCAATGTGTGGACATAGAAAATATAATTGCCTCTTATTTGCAGTAGTTATGTTCTGTAAACTGCCTGTGAATGCTGAATTAGTAAATACTGAGCCCTTGCTTTTAGAGAAAAAACCAGGTTAGGTTCCAGTGAGCCTCTGGCCATAACATTTTTGTCGGCCATTCAACATGTCACCTTATTTTATATGTTTCTGTTTAAAGACACTTTATTTAATATACATTGTTGATTAATTAACATAGGCCTCATGGCCTGCAGCGCTGTAACTCATGCCTGAATGGAACTTCCCTAACTCCAGTATTTTCTCTGTAAGTCACATCATAGTGTTTTGTCCTTGCAACATTGGACTTCACTATGCTTGGGGGCCATTTTAAACAGAGAAATGACCAATAAAAAGTACAAAAAATGAGAAAAACATCCAACTGAGTAGTTTACACAAAGGATATTTGTTCATAGTAGAAGATAGGAAACAAGGTAGTGTCGCTTTGTTCAGCCTTAGCTGGGGACGTATATATGTGGCAACTCAAATGTTTCATTGCTCTGTGCATGTCTGTGAAGGACCACAAAAGCATTGCAAGCATTGATTTTAGATTACAAATAAATGTTAGGAAATGGATGAATTCATAAATCGAGCATCCATGAATAATGAAGATTGATCCTGATTGTCTACTTTGCAAAGATAATTGAATTTTTAAAAAATGCATCTTATTTGAAGCTAATTATTTTATTGTAGATGTAAATATTATTCATATGAACAATTAATATGAAATGCATGACCTACACTAATCATTATTTTATAATGCTGGTTACAGTTTTATACTTGAATAGTAAATCAAATGCTTTCTGAATACCATAGACTCAGGAAGAATAGTGCACTTTTCCAGCATGTGACTAAGCAAATATATTTCCCAGTTCATTGGGAAATATAAAAGCAAATTGAGAAGTAAAATTACTTTAATTTGCTTTTACTTTAATATTAAATTGTGGGCATTTATTTATTTAAATATTTTATTTATTCATGAGAGACACAGAGAGGCAGAGAGACATAGGCAGAGGGAGAAACAGGCTCCTGTGGAAGCCTAATGTGGGACTCGATCCTAGGACTCTGGGATTACGCCCTGAGCCAAAGGCAAGTGCTCAACCACTGAGTCACCCAGGTGCCCCCAAATAGTGGGCATTTTTTTTTTTTTAATTTTTTTTTATTTATTTATGATAGTCACACACAGAGAGAGAGAGAGGCAGAGACACAGGCAGAGGGAGAAGCAGGCTCCATGCACCGGAAGCCTAACGTGGGATTCGATCCCGGGTCTCCAGGATCGCGCCCTGGGCCAAAGGCAGGCGCCAAACCGCTGTGCCACCCAGGGATCCCATAGTGGGCATTTATTGATTCACTTGTAATCATTTCTGATTTGGATGTTATTCACTAATATGACTGGTAATGGAAAGCCTTGTGTAGGAGAAGCAAGAAATTATAGACTGATGGTGTAGATATGGATGATTTACAAAAACATAGTGGGAAACCTACTGAGCCACAAACTTGGGAAGTATTAATTTGGTACTGTTAATTGTTCTGACTTTTCATTTTGAACTGATACTTCTTTTTTTTTTCCTTCTTACCTTTTCAGGTATTCTTACACCAAGTGATGAGTTCCAGTTTTGGGTAGAACAAGCTCATCGTGGAAATAAACAGATTAGTAAAGAAAGAGCCAATTATTTTAAAGAATTATTTGAAACAATTGCAAGAGTATGTGATTCTTATATAGTTATATGTCAGGCTTTTGATAATAAAATTACGTTAGGATTCAGTTTTCACTAGATTTGCCTTCGTTTTAAAATTATTACTTTTTGGTTGTAAACAAAATATATCCTTTTTATGTAGCAGGGTTTCCTTAAAGTGTGCATTTAACATGCGTACTACAACTTTCAAGAAAGATTTCAAGAAAGAAACTTTCAAGAAAGATTCTAATCTCTAGTAA
The DNA here is from genome assembly GCF_048164855.1 of Canis lupus baileyi. Classification (NCBI taxonomy): domain Eukaryota; kingdom Metazoa; phylum Chordata; class Mammalia; order Carnivora; family Canidae; genus Canis; species Canis lupus. The sequence goes on from NC_132840.1 coordinate 60,411,642, forward strand.
ATATTTTTCTCAAAAACATAATTACTTTTCTGCCCATAGATAGGGAAAAGCAAAAGGCTAATGTACTAACAGGTTTTTTTCAATGTGAGAGTAACAGGTTCTTTAGAAGGGATGTTCAGTTTATTCAAATGAGCATTTCGAAATAATCTGAAATATGAAAAGTCTTAGTTTTATGCTTGATTGATTTTTCTTTGAAATATTCCTAGAGATTAAATAAGTGACCATTTTAAGTATGGTTACAAAATGGTCTATTCTTTTCAAAATAAATAGTAATTTTATATTTGTTCCTAATATTTCTTTTTCTTTTCTTTTTTTTTTTTTTTAAAGATTTTATTTATTTATTCATAGAGACGCACACAGAGAGAGAGGCAGAGACACAGGCAGAGGGAGAATTAGGCTCCATGCGGAGAGTCTGACGTGGGACTCGATCCAGGGTCTCCAGGATCACGCCCTGGGCTGCAGGCGGCGCTAAACCGCTGCACCATGGGGGCTGCCCTGTTCCTAATATTTCAATATCATTTTAATGAAGTTTGAGATGGTTTTACACTTCTTTTTGTCGTAATGATGGAATGTAAAATAACAAAGCTTGAACTTTGATGGTGTTACTGGTAATATGCAGTGCAGTCCACAAGTTGACAACATTTGTGAACTACATTTGTGAACTACAGTGGGTAATGTCTGAATGGCATTAGGACTGCCTCCTTTCAGTAGCTGCAAGAAGTGAATCCAGACTTTAAGAAAAATAGGCCAAGGGAAAAATAAATCAATAGACTTTGCAATTCCTATTTTTTCTTCTGGCTTTCCTGAAATTTGTAAAGGAACTTGTAGGGTATTTGCGTAAAGATGTAACTCATCATCTGGTAGAAGGAAGAGGAGAAAGTGATATGGCGGGTTTTAGAACTGTAGCAGCCGAAAAATCTGGGAGCATGGTGACTGTGTTGCTGAAGATATGGTTATCATTATGTCTAAAAATGAATGCCTTTTGGTTTTAGGAATTTTATAACTTGGACAGTCTGTCCTTACCAGAAGTGGTTGACTTGGTGGAGACTACTCGGGATGTTGTAGATGATGTATGGAGACAAACGGAGCATGATCACTATCCCGAGTCACGGATGTTACATCTCTTAGATATCATAGGTACTGGTAAAGAAGAGAGCTTGTAAAACTTTGGAATCTGTCTTACTTTTGTTCTCTTGTTTTTCCTTCAAGCCCTTACTAAAAATGCTCCTCAGTGTAAGAATTGTTGTTCAGAGTATTGCTTAGAGCAAATTGTACAGGATTATTTAAATAGAAGTTTGTATATAGTTGGCTAATTTAAATCTTAGTCTCAAATTCTTTGACCATTAATGCAAGTTTACATAGATTTTTAGTCCCTATACATATACTAATTTAAACTTTATTTTGTAATGATTTCAAAAGTCTTTAATATGTATTGGTTTATTTGTTAGTATTTATTTATTATTTTATTATTTTTTTAAGATTTATTTATTTATGATAGAGAGAGAGAGAGGGGCAGAGGCACAGGGAGAGGGAGAAACAGGCTCCATGCCGGGAGCCTGATGCGGAACTCGATCCCGGGACTCCGGGATTGCGCCCTGGGCCAAAGGCAGGCGCTAAACCACTGAGCCACCCAGAGATCCCTATTTGTTAGTATTTAAATTGCATATACTTTTTGACCTAGAAAATACCATTCTTTTTATTATTCTCAGGAAATATTTGACAAGTACATAAGGTATATGTGTATTTATTTCAGCATCAGTTGTAGGGGTAGGAAACATAGCAGTTGAGAATGGGTTACATAATGCTACATCTATACACTAGGCACTGCAGCCTTTTGAAAAAAATTGTACATACTTCTACACTTGAAAGATGCACATGATATATTGAAAGATCCAAAAATACAGAGGAATGTGTGTGTGCATGTGTGTTTTGAAAAATATTTGTTTTTGCATCTAAGGATGTGCATATGGTATTTTATAGATCCTTAGTGTGCTAATTTATACATTAAGTTTTGTCATAGGCATGTATTCTATAATTAGTAAAAATTTTTTTTCATTAAAAAATTAATTTTTCATTACAAATTTTGCTTTCTGTTTTATTAGGTGGTTCATTTGGAAGATTTGTACAGAAAAAGTTGGGAACTTTGAATTTTTGGGGAGATCCTTATTATCTCGTGAAAGACAACCTGAAAGCTGGTATTTCAATTTGTGAACAGTGGGTGATTGTCTGTAATCACCTCACAGGTCAGGTGTGGCAGCGCTATGTTCCTCATCCATGGAAAAATGAGAAATACGTCCCCGAAACACTTGAGAAACTTGGCAAACGCCTTGAAGAGGTACCATTTGATCATTTGGGTCTTTGACGTGAAGTGTGAAGTAGGTCCTCACTTGTTTGTGAACATATTTTATGGTTAGTAAGCAGTGCACCCCTGAGAGATTGTTTTTGGGAGAGAAAAAGAATTAAAGTTCATGTGAGATAATTTAGGGCAGTCATGTGACGTACCCAGTGGGGAACAAGTAAGTACTGGTTCCCCCCTGCTTGCTTTCTCTTTGGCGTGTGGCTATTCACCCTGGAAGTTGTGAACTTCTGTTTTGTTCTTGTGAAAAAGATAAGCAGCCCACCTGTCCAGGTATGGACCCTCTCTGACATTTTCTTGGCTATCTTGAAATTGTTATGAAGCGGGGACAGCTTTTAGGGAGTACTCAGTGGAGATATTTGGAAGAGCTGTTTGATTTATGTAGGTTACACGTTTCAGGATAGAACTTAAATTTTTAGCTTTGAGGGACAGGCAAAATGAGGATTGCAATGATTACAAAGATGACTTTGACACTTTGTGCTTATAGTTCTTTGGGGTTTTTTTTAAAACCTTTTTCATTAAAAAAATTTTTAAAACCCTCACTGAAGTGAAACAGTATAACAAACATCAGTGTATCTGTCACTCGATTACAGCAGCCATTGGCATGACTCACTTCTGGTTCTGTCTTCGTCTCCCCTGCCTTCCCTCTTCTGGGAGTAGTTTTAAAGCCAAGCCAAGAAATTATATACTTATACCCTTAAAGCTTAACCACAGAACCACTGTCACACTCAACACCGACAGTACTTTGATAGTGTCATCCTGTATGGTGTAAGGTGTTCTAGAGTTGGTCTGCTCGAATTGCGTGCTTCCTGGGTGCTCTGTAATTCCTGTGCGTTACTGCTGGGGGCTGGCCTGTTGGTTTCCTGCGGCCAGTGCATTCACTGCTCTCTGCTCTCTCTCTGATGCTTGTTCTTCGGCGTGGTCTTAGTGATTTATCAGCCATTGATGATGGTGGGAATTGGGACTTAGTGATATTCCGGTTCTGTTTTTCTCTTTGCATTTCTTCGTGATTATGGAAGAACTTCTTGTCATCCGTGTCTTAGCTACCCTGAAATAACGTTTGTACAGGAATGGCAGCACACATCATTCCTGTTTCCTTTTATTTATTACTTTTTAGAACAACGAACAATCAGTTAGTGTCTTAGTAAGTTCCCTAGGCAGTTAATGGAATGTTTTTTGCTAGTATCATTACAAAGTTATGAGTTTTTATATTTAATGAGTTTCAATCTATTGTAGTTGTTACTGTCATCAGACTGTTCGTCTTTGAGCAGTGAGTGGCCATGTACGTTGGCTCTTGGGTTAGTTTTGTATGCATCCGGTATTTCTTCGATAACTTCCTTACTTTTAACCCCCCCCCCCCCCCCCCCCCCCCCGCCCAAAGGTACCAGTCCATCTTGGACATTTTCCTAGAATTAGTCCTTTCTCTCAAGAGCCTGGTTTTTCCAGTGGAAAATGGCATTTAGCAACAATAATCTGGTTGGGGAAAGTGCTAAATGTCATTTACTATTAATGTTTTTAAGCCTTCTCAGTAGACAGGTTGTTATATTGGTATTTTTGTTCTCTGAGAGAAAAATCAGTAGTTGATACTCCTCTTTCTAACTCAAATAGAAGTTCATAGTGTTTTTTAAGGTTTTTGATTACCTTTTAATTGTTGTTGGAAGTATTATTTAATTATTTGAATGTGTGAATGCCACACATTTATTTAAACTGTATAAAATTTTTTTAAAAGTAGGCTGTACACTCAGCATGGGGCTTGAACTCACGACCCTGAGATGCCACTGTTGGTGGAAGTTTTAAATACAAAATCCAATAATTTGTTTTCCACCTGTTTGTAAATTATACATAATAGAGTGTAACATTTCATTGTTAGAAGTGCCGTTTAACACAGAATGAAAATCAAGGGTTTTTATTATATTGAGGACTCTAAAATGTTACTTGGATGAATGTTAAACATAGCTTAACCATGTTTAGATTTTGTGTATTTTCACCAGGTTTGAGCACATTAATTTATCAATGTGATGATGTGATACTATCTTTGAATGCCACTTTGACTATTGATGAATAGTAATTCTCAATATGACAGTTTGTTGCATTCATTTCAGAGAAGTAGTTTAAAGAAACTCTTGAGATTCTAGGCCTATTTTTGAAGATTTATCACTTTAAATAAATTTGTTGTTCTAATATTCTATGTTTTAGGTCTTGGCTGTTAGAACAATTCATGAGAAGCTTCTTTATTTTTTACCTGCCAGTGAAGAGAAAATCATATGCTTGACTCGAGTATTTGAACCTTTTACTGGCCTGAATCCTGTGCAGTATAATCCGTATACCGAGGTCGGATACATGTTTTTGCCTATATAATTTCCTGTTTGTGTTGTTCTCAAAGACAGATATTGAAAATGTTAAAAGTCTAATAATATTGTTAATTTGTTTAGCCTTTATGGAAAGCTGCAGTGTCTCAATATGAAAAAATTATTGCACCTGCAGAGCAAAAAATAGCAGCAAAATTGAAAAATTATATTTCAGAAATTCAAGATAGTCCACAGCAGGTAAAATATTGAAATATTTTACTTTTAATATATCCCTTAAGCTATTTTTGGAAATATTTATTTACCAAGTTGATCGACTTAGGATGAACATGTACTTATTTTATGTTAGCTTCTTCAAGCATTTCTGAAATACAAAGAGTTGGTGAAGCGTCCAACTATAAGTAAAGAATTGATGTTAGAAAGAGAAGCTTTACTGGCAAGACTTGTGGACTCCGTTAAAGGTAAAAGTTTATTGGATATTATAGTGTTTGCTTGAGAAAATATTTTGTAGGTTCTTTTTCTTGTATACCAGTTGGAATTAAGCCTATTTTATATATGCTGACGATTAATGTAATATTTTTGTTATAAATTACAGATTTTTAAAATTAACTAGTTATTTTTTTCCCTGTCTCATTTGATGCATGGTAAGGTCCCTAAGAGTAAAGGACCAAGTCTTAAGATTTTTCTAAATATAACCTTTCACTTAGTACTTGGTGCATGGAAGGCACTTAGGAAATCTTTGCTGAATATGTGTAATAATTTATTTGTTTTAAATTTTACAGATTTTCGGTTAGACTTTGAGAATCGATGCCGAGGAGTTCCTGGTGAAGCATCTGGGCCGCTTTCTGGCAAAAACCTTTCGGAAGTTGTTAATAATATAGTTTGGGTTCACCAGTTGGAACTGAAGGTATCAGGTTTAAGAGATGTTGAAGATGTTAATTGTAAAATGTGCTAAGTTAATATGGAAGGCATTCTAGAGCCTCTAGTGAAAACATGAAAAAAATTCCCTGTTTTCCTTGGCATATCTAATTTTCATGTGAAATGTAGAATTCTGAAAAAATGTACAGAGGAGGCTTGAGGGTTCAAGTGGTCTGCTCATCTTCTATGTAGAAATCACTAGCACATCATTTATCATTCAGATGCAGTCAGTCATTCTAGGTAAAGGGCCTTTTGAAAAAATATCTAAGGATATCATCTTATACGTGTTTTCAAAGGATTTTTTTTAATCCTTTGAGATTATCATTGCAAAACCTTGGTAGTTGCAAAGCCTATCTGCAAGTATATGTATGTAGGTAACTCTAGGTTGAAAGGAAATTAAAGGAAAGGTGAAATATAATTATGACATTGCCTAGGGTAGTATTAGCAATTTATGGATTTAACAGCTATTATTTTAATATTTTGGTATTCTCAAACTTGATCTAAGATTCTTGTGTACTCACTAGTTAACATGTGGTACAGTGTCTTCCATTGGCTTATGTAATGGATATTAATTGGTTATGGTTTGTGATTAAGAGCAAGCAGACAGTATTATCAAGGCTAGTATGTTTGAGAGTTATTCAAGGTTGTATTTTTGTTCTGTTATCTGGAATATTCTACCCAATCTTGTCATCTTTCCAAAGTGCTCTCATGTTCTTTGTACAGTTGTGGAAGAGAGGCATTTCTTCCCTCTAATTGCCATTCAGATTGGCAGATACTGTGTGAGCTCCTCACCAGAGCACTTAGCCAATGACCACATAATTGCTGAACGTGTAGAGGAGTGTTGCTGAGTACGTAGGGGGTCTCATCTGAATTTTCCCCATGTTACCCTTCTGATTATGCCTTATATGTGTTACCTCTGTTTTGCTCTTCTGAGGTGGTACAAGTCAGAAGCAAAATAGGGGCTGATCTTACATTCACAGGGACATCTCCTCTTCTGCTGTTTATAGTTGAATGGGAAAGTAATTTCTGAATTGCAGGTTGGAGAAGGTGGTTCATTTCATACTAATTTTGTAATAATATTTTCTTGCAATATTTTTGTTAATTTGTCTTTTTAAGGTGGATGATACTCTCAAGATTGCTGAGGCTCTTCTATTTGACTTGTCTGGATTTCGGTCTTTCCATCGAAGTGCTGAAGATCTGTTAGACCAGTTTAAACTGTATGAACAAGAACAATTTGATGACTGGTCCAGGGATATTCAGTCTGGTTTGTCTGATTCCAGGTCTGGTTTGTGGTAAGTATCGATACACTAAACAGTGAGGTCGGTGCAAGAATCTTGTTTCTTATGTTAATAATCTAAGTGGCAAGATGGAATTAATTTTCTCTGTTCTCTCCTTTCTCCAAACTTGCTGTTGCTCCTTACAACATTTTTTGTTAGTTTTTGATTAACTTTTAAGTCATTAAAGTTGGAGCTTTGAAGATAATTAGTTGATTATCCCCCCCATGCCCCCCGTTGCTTCTCGTGTGTTTCTCAGGTCTGCAGATTTTCATTTTAAAATTCAGCTTTCCTCTCCCATATGTTTTGCTACTGGTATTCATATGTGTTTTTCTACCTTTTTATGTATGCCATTTAACTCTTTCCCTTCCTACCATGAACCTAAAATATGACAGGTGCTCCAGGCCAAAAAAAGAGTTCTGTAGTCGGCTGATTTTGGAAAATGTTCACACTTTTACCACTGCAGCTCTGGTGGAATTCCACTATGTATGATAGCATGCTGGGGGACTGAGGCCTCTGAAAAGAATCCTGTTCAACTTTATTCAACCCACTGTATCCTATTTGGCAATGAAATCTTCTGACTCCTGCTTTTTTTCTGGGCTAAACCCTTATTGCTCCATAGAATTGGTGTGTTTTAAAATATATTTCAGGATATGCTGGTATGTAGAAAGTACTTTTGAAGATTAGTTTCAAATAAAGGCAAAAAAATCACCATTCGAAATTTTTGATAGGCTTTATGTTATAGGAAAGTTGGGGTTAAATCATTATTCTAAGCCACTTTAAAGTATCTACTTTTTATTAGGCTTTCTTATATGCATTGTTAGGTGGGTAAAATAAATTTGTTCTTTGCTTTTCAGTAGCTTACTTTCTAAGACCCAAGTTTCTTAATTGTGAAAGTGATCTGAAGGAATAAGTATTATGTAAAACTGATCCTGAAAGAGAAGTCATGAAAATATAGTAGTTTTTGAGTAATTTGGCTCAATATTTTCACGATCATCCTGACTCGAGTGCCCTGATTTAAAAATTGCTATTGTAGCATTTACAGGAGACACTAAGGACAGTCCTTCGCTAAACAAAGAGTAGAGGGAATGAAACATTTGAATATCTCTACTCCTCCCATTTTGATGTTCTTTATCATCAATCCTTTAACAAAAGTATCAAAGAACCAAGTTGACAGACTCAATATATAAGAGTACCCTTTTGAAAAAGAATATCAAGCCTTTTCTCTCTGTGGTATGATGCCAGTTTTGAGTCTTAGCTGAAGACTAAGAGATTGATTTTGTTATCAGAAATGACTTGGTTGGAATATTAATGTAATGATAGATTTTTGGATATTGTAGTTTATTACCAAGATCTAAATTGTGAGGTACTATATGAAGAAAAGATTGCTTGAAAACTATAATTACAGAAAAGTTGTAAAAATTATTGCATTTTTCATCTGTTCAAAGAGTGAGAATGTGAATATTAAAAAGTAATTTTATTTTGTAGTATCGAGGCTAATAGTCGAATTATGGAATTGGATCCTAATGATGGATCATTAAAAGTACATTATTCAGATCGCTTGGTGATTCTTCTGAGAGAAGTTCGTCAGCTTTCTGCACTTGGCTTTGTTATTCCTGCCAAAATACAGCAAGTTGCAAACATTGCACAGAAATTCTGCAAGCAAGCAATTATTCTTAAACAAGTATGACATTATATTTTTGAATATATGACTATCCTGAGTTTATTACATTAGAATATTTTAAGGGCTTTGTTTTCTAAATTTGATTTTTTTGTGGGGAGGCTAATGGAATAGCATCAGTATGTCTTTGGAAATTATGGTTTGCTAAATGACTACATTACAAAATTTACTTTGCAAACCTTTAGAGGAATTCATTAATTTGTGGTATTTATTATTCATTCTAAAAGCATTTGGAAAGATAGAATGTTATTTCTTTTTTTTCCCTTTTTCTTTCATATTACATGCATGGATCTTAAAGGAGCTTCTAATCAAAGGGTCCTCTGTCCTTTGCTTGTCTTCGAGAGTCAGATTCTTAGAGAGTTAGCAGGCTGATGGGCTGGTTGTTAGCTTTGGTCATTTCCTAGGTCTTCTGGCTCAGCACTTTGCCATCACATCGTTTTCCTGTTTAGAACCAACTCTATGGCCACATTGTCTATCTCCTTAGCACAGAAACCAGGCCTAATCATACTGTAGCTAACCTGACAGACTGTGGCCCCCACTACCTATACCCTGAATTCTGAATGTACCTCCATGCACTGGTATCTCTTCCCTTATTTTTATTTATTTATTTTTTTGGGGGGGGGTTATTTATTTATTCATGAGAGACAGAGAAAAGCAGAGACATAGGCAGCTGGAGAAGCAGGCTCCCTGTGGGGAGTCTAATATGGAATTTGATCCCTGGACCCCAGGATCATGCCCTGAGCCAGCAGATACTCAACCACTGAGCCACCCAGTCACCCTTCTGTTCCCTCTTATTAGAAAACTCTAAGTCATCCTTTGATTCCCCACTCATAAGTCCCTGTCTTTATTGTGTCTTTCTTTATTGTGTCTTTCTTTCTGTGTTGTTTACTCCCCATTCTGTATGCAATGTGCAAATTAGTTTTGAACACTTTTATGGAGTATTGGATATTTTTTGTCTTTTCTCCCACTTAATAGATCTTAGTGGGGCAGGAATAGTTTCTGAGAGGCACATACTTGGACTCTCCTTGATTCCTTCAGCAGGAATCTCTTGAGCACCTACAGTGCCATGCACAGCATAGTGAAGAAATAAACATGAAGATACTGTCATCTTTTGGCATGCGGTTCTCAGCCTCAGTGCTGTAGACATTTTGGACCAGTTTTTTTTGTTTGTTTTTGATTTTTGTTTTTTAGAAGTTCATTATAACACCCAGTGCTCATCCCCATCAAGTGCTGCCCTCAGTGCCCATCGCCAAGTTACCCCTACCCCCCGCCCACCTCCCCTTCTGCAACCCTTTGTTCCCAGAGCTAGGAGTCTCTCATGCTTTGTCTCCCTTTCTAATTTTTCCCACTCAGTTCCTTTATAATCCCTTTCACTATTTCTTATATTCCCTGTATGAGTGAAACCATATGATGATTGTCCTTCTCCAATTGATTTACTTCACTCAGCATAATACCCTCCAGTTCCATCCACATCGAAGCAAATGGTGAGTATTCATCCTTTCTGATGGTTGAGTAATATTCCATTATATATATAGACCACATCTTCTTTATCCATTCATCTTTCGATGGACACCGAGGCTCCTTCCACAGTTTGGCCAATGTGGACATTGCTGCTATAAACATTGAGGTGCAGGTGTCTTGGCTTTTCACTGCATCCGTATCTTTGGGGTAAATCCCCAACAGTGCAATTGCTGGGTCATAGGGCAGATCTATTTTTAACTCTTTGAGGAACCTCCACACAGTTTTCCAGAGTGGCTGTACCATTTCACATTCCCACCAACAGTGCAAGAGGGTTCCCCTTTCTCCACATCCTCTCCAACATTTGTGGTTTCCTGTCTTGTTAATTTTCACCATTTTCCTGGTGTGAGGTGGTATCTCATTGTGGTTTTGATTTGTATTTCCCTGATGGCAAGTGATGTGGAGCATTTTCTCATGTGCTTGTTGACCATGTCTGTGTCGTCTTTGGTGAAATGTCTGTTCATGTCTTTTGCCCACTTCATGATTGGATTGTTTGTTTCTTTGCTGTTGAGGTTTAATGAGTTCTTTATAGATCTTGGATACTAGCCCTTTATCTGATAGGTCATTTGCAACTATCTTCTCCCATCCTGTAGGTTGTCTTTTAGTTTTGTGGACTGTTTCTTTTGCTGTGCAGAAGCTTTTTATCCCGATTAAGTCCCAGTAGTTCATTTTGCTTTTATTTCTTTTGCCTTCATAGATGTATCTTGCAAGAAGTTGCTGTGGCTGAGTTCAAAAAGGGTGTTGCCTGTGTTCTCCTCTAGGATTTTGATGGATTTTTGTTTCGCATTTATTTATTTATTTATTTATTTTTTATTTTTTATTTTTTTTATTTTTATTTATTTATTTATTTTTTGTCTCGCATTTAGATCTTTCATCCATTTTGAGTATATCTTTGTGTATGGTGTAAGAGAATGGTCTAGTTTCATTCTTTTGCACGTGGGGGTCCAATTTTCCCAGCATCATTTATTGAAGAGACTGTTCTTTTTCTAGTGGATATTCTTTCCTGCTTTGTCAAATATTAGTTGACCATAGAGTTGAGGGCCCATTTCTGGGTTCTTTATCCTGTTCCATTTATCAAGGTGTCTATTTTTGTGCCAGGACCATACTGTCTTGATGATCACAGCTTTGTAACCCAGCTTGAAATCTGGCATTTGATGCTCTTGGCATTGGTTTTCTTTTTCAACATTTCCTGGCTATTCAGGGTCTTTTCTGATTCAACAAAGATCTTAAGATTATTTGTTCCAACTCTGTGGAGAAGGAACAGATGTTTTTGGTGAGGAATGTCCTGTGGATTGTGGATGTTTAGCAGTACCGCTGGCAAGTTGCACCTGTCTAGTTCTCCCATCCAAGTACTAACCAGGCCCGACCCTGCTTAGCTTCCGAGATCAGACAAGATCGGGCGCGTTCAGGGTGGTATGGCCGTAGACGCACCTGTCTAGTTCTGACAATCAAGTGTCTCCAGACGTCAAATGTCCCCTTGGGTGCAAATAACTGTGGTTGAGAATCCTTGGTCTAGTGGGACAGAGCAAACTAAACACTGAGTTCTCATTAAATATCAAGGCCTCTGGTAGATATTTATGAAATTACATAAATAGGTTACTTTGTTATTTCACTTCACCCTCCATTTCTCACTGATCTAATTGGGGATCAGATTTGTAACATAGTTTTTCTGGTGCCATACAGCTAATAAGTTATGAAGCTGGGATTTGATTCCAAATCTGACTCCAGAGACCATGTTTATTCCATTACAGTTTATGTATTGGTGACATATATTTGAAAACTTGACAAAATATTTAATATGAGTATTTAATTGGAGACTTTTGGAACGTCATGTGAAAGCATAGGGGTGGGAGTTTTCAGTTATTTCTTGGTGAGGCAGCATTGATAAATCTTTACAGAGGAATGCTGTTTGGTATGAGTCTGGAAGAGTATACATATGTTTTCTCAGGACCACAAAGGGTAGGGTGGGGTGAGCATTTCATAAAGAGGGGCTGCATCTTCGAAAACAAAGAGGCTTGCTCACTTTTGTGTCTTGTGTATTTAGTATAACACAATAGGAGCTCAAATGATGAACGGATGGTCATAGAGTATTTGCATATCTCCAGGGAAATATATTTATGTACACCTTTACTTATGAGCAGGTATGTAACTGGAGTAGGGAGTGTGAAGCAGGAGTTGATTAGATCATAGCACGGCCAGATTGCTGTAATAATAATATGTATTCTAGTTTTCTTGATTAGGCTTTATCTTGGACTGTTGTGGTGCAGAATAAGTACAATATTCTCCACCAAATAAAGCATATTTTTATACATACTAGTGGAAAGAAGTGAACGCTCTATAAAATTGGGAATTTATTTTCTTTGAGAGAGAGAGAGGGAGGGTAAGGGCAGAGAGAGAGGGGGAGAGAGAATTTTAGGCAGGCTCCACACCCAGCATGTGAGCCTGACACAGGGCTTGATCTCACAATCCTGAGACAATGACTTGATGTGAAATCAAGAATTGGACACTAAACTGAATGAGATACCCAGGCACCCCAGTTAGGAAATATTTTTTTAAGCACAAATTTTGGGCCAAGAATTTTGTGAGGTGCTGGGGATACAAAAATGAAAAAATAGTCTTTATAAATTCCTAAGACTCACACCATGGTGTCCACTTGATCTGCTTCCCTGAAATTTTCCTTTTCCCCCAACAGAACTGACAGTGTCCTTTTTTGCTCATTATTCTACCTTGTAGGTATCTTTGTTTTTGTTTTTGTTTAATTTCAAGTCAATTAGCCAACAGATAGTACATCATTGGTTTCAGATGTAGAATTTAGTGATTCATCAGTTGCATGTAACACTCAGTGTTCATCCCATCACCCAGTTACCCTGTCCCTCCACCTCTTCCCCTCCAGCAACCCTCAGTTTGTTCCCAGGTATCTCTGTTACTTTGATTCAGTGATTAATTTTAATAATATTGAGTGCCTTCTATTTGCTAGACACTATTCCTGAAGCTGTCATTCTTATTTGGGAGATAGAGAGCAAACACATAGGTAGGTAGTTTTAGGAAGTGATAAGGACTTTGAAGAAAAAGAAAACCAAAAAAAAGATTGTGACAAAGCCTGCTGCTCTATACAGAGTGGTCAGGGTTGGCCTGGGTGAAAGGTAAAATTTGAGAAGAGGTTTGACACAGTGACAAAAGAACCATGCAGGATTCTGGAGAAAGACTGCTGTCTGCAGAGCAAACAGATTTCATGCCGTGTTCCTAAGGGAAGAGAAGCAGCAAGGAGGCCAGCATGGCTGCAGTGCACTGAGGGTTTGTGGCTGGGCTAAAGGCCAATTTATGTAAAATGTTTGTGCTGGGGTAGGGCCATGGGTCTTGGATTTGGATTTTATTTTTGAGTATATTGGGGAGCCTTTGGAAGGTTTTAGGTAAGAGTTTTGGGATTTTAGATTTTTTTCTCAAATGTACTGCGAAGTCATTTGAAAGTCCTTGAGTAGGCACAGGTGTATGGTATGATTTATGTTTAAGGAATAAGGACCACTCTGGCTTCTTTGAATACTTTGAAGAGATGATAGGAAGCCATGACTGGAAACAGGCCATTTAGGGGACTGGTCTTGTCAAGAGATGAGGTGCTTGGACGGGTGTGGGATGGGTGGAGGTGGGCGAGATGGCTGGATTTAATATAGGTTTAAAAGTATAGTCAGTAGATGCCATTGATGTGAGATGTGAGAGAAAAGTTATGGACAACTCAAAGATTTTTTTGGTCTGAGAAATGGGTTAAATACATGTTCTGTACTGAAGAAGGAAAGAGCAGGTTTGGAGAGTTGCAAGAATGAAGAAGAGTTCAGTGTTTAGCATTTAACATGCTTTTACTGGTTTCCTCTATTTCTCTTGAGACTGTGAACTTCTTGATTGTAGGGACTGTGTTTTATGATCTTTGTTTAATCAGCCCCTAGGGCATGACTTGGCAGATTATAGGAACTCAACATGTAATTGTTGATTGCATATACTAATACATGCATAAATGCTCTATTAGAGATGAAAACTATTTTTTTTGTTAAATCTTAGCATGAGAAGGGTTATTTCCATTCAAATAATTAAAAATTAAAACAAATGAAAAATTGTTATTATTGATTATTGCTAATTATACTTTTACTTTGTAGGTGGCACATTTTTATAATTCTATTGATCAGCAAATGATTCAAAGCCAGAGACCAATGATGCTACAATCTGCATTAGCGTTTGAACAGATAATTAAGGTAAATGGACTTTTTATGTTATAATTAGATACCCTGCCACTTACCATTGATCTAAAGTTTTGTTTTGTTCCCCAATGACTTCCTTTACTCTTAACAAGTAACATTTTCCCATCTGTAGATTTAAATAGTTATAGTGTTTCACACAGAGTTTGATCAGTTGATTTAGTATCTATAGTATATGGTTGGTATGCTATTTACTAACTCACTGAGGTGTGAGGTCTTGATATACCAGAGTCTTAAGTGCTTTTTCATCATCTGATTTTATAATTTAGTGTTTGTTTTTTATCTGTGCTTGTTTCAATACACACACATATGGCATTAGAAAAACCTACAATACTTTTTAAACTGTTACTGTGTGACTGGTGGGTTTTGAAATCTACAGTGTTAGTCTGAACAGACATAAAATATTTAAAAAGGAAGTAGAAGAGGAATTTGTCCTTTTCTTATTTTATTTGGAAGTGGATTGCTAGTTGTGATTTTCCTCAAGACCACCAGGTTTGGGATGCCTGGGTCGCTCAGTGGTTGAGCGCCTGCCTTCGGCCCAAGGCATGATCCTGGAGTTCTGGAGTTCTGGGATCGAGTCCCGCGTCGGGCTCCCTGCATGGAGCCTGCTTCTCCCTCTGCCTGTGTCTCTGCCTCTCTCTCTGTCTCTCTGTATCTCTCATGAATAAATAAATTAAAAAAATCTTAAAAAAAAAAAAAGACCCCCAGGTTCTCTGATTTTCTGGGAGGACTGATAGGACTCTGGGTATAGTTTACTCACAGCTGATTGATATATGATTTGTAACAGCAAGAGGCTTCAGAGCAGAGTTAGCACAGGGCATGAGAGTGAGGTCCCAGGGAAAGCAGGTGTGAGCTTTCAGGAGTCCTTCCAGTGGAGTTCCACAGGGCATCCTTCACTCCCCCAGCAGAAGCTGTCTTACGTGTGAAGTGTTGTCTCCCCAGGAAGACCATCGGGGGCCTTGGTGCTCAGACACTCACCGGGGGTTAGTCATGTAGGTGTCTTGTGCCTGCTCTGTACTAAAATTCCAGGTTCCCAGGAGGATATCAGGTGTTCAGCATAAGCCATGTTGTTTGGGTACAGTGAACCAGTCTTAAAGGTGAGGGTGATGGGAAGCCACCATGCTGCAGGTGTTCAGGTGTCAGGTAAGGGTCCTTCTTTGGATCGGGCCTTTTGAGGGATAGCATGCAGACCGGTTCCACTAACTGTTCTGCACGCTAGTTCTCAGACTTCAAATTTATTAGAAGTCAGATAATTCCTATTATAAACTTTTTTATTGCCAAAACTCAATATGAATTTATAATGGAAAATTTAAAGAATTCTGGTAAACAAAAAGGAAAAAAAGTTTTAAAATTGTACCACCAAGGGATGGCCATTCTTAATAGTGGGTGAATATCCTGTAAGCTTTTTTTTCTGGGGTATTTGCAAATATACTTCTGAAAATGGGATAATATTTTATTATTTTTCACCTTATAATATTTAATTGTATACCTTTAAACTCTTTTTCTCTAATAAATCTATTCAAAGTAACCTCTCGATTTTTCCATGAGAAATCGAGTTGTGAGAAGTAAATAATCTGTTTAGCATGTGTTAAATGAGACAGAAGAGTAGATAAGGAACCAAGATGGAAGGAGAAGGAATAGGGAGGCTCTTTCTAATCTCCTGGCTGCTAACTGGAGTAGAGATCACGGATTCCAGTTTAACTGATTTTATAATCTCAGGGAATACAGCAGTAACTGGTGCATGGTAATGACAAGGTCATTGCTTTTTAAGCTATCCCACAGGATTCTGTTGGAGGTATTATCCTCGCTTCACTCATTTTCGGCTGTTGATTGAGGCTCTCCATATTCTAGGCCTTGTTGCTGGCCCTACATCTGCTGAGAGCTGACTGCTGTAGCCCCCTTCTCACTCCATTTCTGTGTACTTGCTCTGAGGATGTAGACTCCTCTGTACTCACATGGGACTCTAGTTTTTGCTTCAATCACTGCATCTGATTTAAAAAATTCTTGAGAAGGATTGTTTACTTTCCTCACCCCAGTGTTTTTGCAATTCTTACCCAGAGGACTGCCTGTAGCTGTGCTTTCAGATCAGGTTTGCTGCAGATACATTCTCCCTCCTTTTCTTTGTCTGAGAGTTGTCCTTCCCCCTCTCTCCTGGAGGATATTTCCGGCAGGTACACAATCTATGGTTCACAGGTTTTTTTTTTTTGCACTTGAGGGATGGGGTTCTGCTTGCTTCTGGCTGTCGCGGCCTCAGCTGAGAACCTGCCCTTTGAGTGTCTTGTCCTCTGTGTGTAGGGTGATGTTTCTGACAGGATGAATGCCCTGTGGGGCCAGAGGAGAGGCTGGCTGGGCCTTGCAGGTAGCAGCACACTGATGAGAACAGAGCATTGCCAATGAGCAGAGAGGCAGGTCAGGGCCCACTCTTACACCTCAGCTCTGTGCTGAGCCTACCAGTGTGGCTCAGGGGGGAGGCACCATCCAACTCCTCCATTGCTGCAAAGCAGGGGTGCAGGCTCAGCTGGTCTTTCGTTACCCTGGCAGGGGACGTGGAGCACTGCCTGCTTTTGACAAGTGCTGGACAGAAGCTCAGCTGTCTGGTACAACACAGACTGCAGAGCGCTGTTTTTCCCCTCGGTGTTGGCAAGAATAGGGTGGGTATTGCTAAAAAGATTGGCTTTTGTTAGGCTGCTGTTTTCCTCGCCTGGTCATTAGCTAGAGGGAACAGGCTTCTTCTGGAGGTTTGTCTGTGTGTGTGTGCACGTGTGTGTGTGTGCGCGTGTGTGTGTTTTCCTGAAGGGGGCTACAGGGTGGAGGCTTCCAGATGTGAGGGCGATGTTAGGGAAGCCTGCCAGCCTCTGCTCAGTCTGCCTTTTTGCTTCTCTCTTCCTTCCTTCTGAGTGTGCTATGTCATCAGATGGTTTTGCTCTCAGAGGGAGAACTTGGAAGGGATGGGGCTATCCAGTTTGCAAGACTGCCTTACCATTTGTAAAATGGAAAAATTACTATATGCTTTTTTATTGCAGATGAGTGTTAGGGGTAATTGGACTTAAGATTTTGAATGTGGAACCTTTAGGAAAAGACAGATGCATTTAAATGTTAAACGATGTTTGTTATACCTTAGAATTCGAAAGCAGGAAGTGGGGGAAAGTCACAAATTACTTGGGATAATCCTAAAGAATTAGAAGGCTACATCCAAAAACTCCAAAATGCTGCTCAACGACTTGCCACTGAAAATAGGAAACTGAGGAAATGGCACACTATATTTTGTGAGAAGGTACGTTTTATTTATAAAGTTGGATAAGCTATGACTAGTATTACTTAAGTCGTAATTGGGATATATAAATACTTCTTATTTGGAAGTCAGTTATCTACCAGACTTAAAGTTGCAGAAGTAGAGCAGACTTGACACTTGCCTTCGCCTTCGTCTGTTGTCAACCACTTGTGTTTCCATAGTACGCTTGTCAAAACTAGGGAATCGATGGCTTTGAATTTTCCAGCTTTTCTGCTGCTCTCCATTTCCTTCTCCATGATCCTGCCCAGGATCCTGCCTTGCATGAAGTTTTGGAGGCTCTGCAGGCACGTCCTCCTCAGGCTTTCCTTCTGTTTCACCACTTTGTTATAGATAGTTGTTTGTAGAAGTCTCTCGCTATGGGTGTACGTGGTGTTTTCTCATTATTAGAGGGAGGTGATACAGTTTGGACAGAGATGCCTCGGCACTGCCGTTCTGCCTTTGCCACGGCCTTATTCAGGAATTCATGTGTCTTCTAGGTTGAGTTAATATCATCACTTGGTTACAGTGGAGTCTTTCAGGTTTTTCCACTGAAAAGTTAGTTTTTTCTGGGGCTCCTTTGAGACTATCATACTTTAATTTTTAACAGGTGGTAGTTCTTATGAATATTGATCTGCTGAGGCAGCAACAGCGCTGGAAAGATGGATTACAAGAATTGAGAACTGGCTTAGCCAGTGTAGAAGCACAGGTAAAGTATGTCCACTTGGGGTCTACACTTTGAGTATGACCTTTGCAGAAGGTGAATATACAAATTGATGGAAAGTTCGTGAAGGTAAATCTTTAATAAATTCCTAATAAATTTAGAATTTTACTGAATTACATAGACCACACATTGGCAATGCTGTTACATTTAAAAGTATAAAAACAAAAAAAAGTATAAAAACGAGTTTCCATACATCTTAAGGAATGCCAGATTTCTCAGTTCAGACTTGGTAGTTGCTGCGAGTTGGTGCTTAAATTTTATCATTCCTTAGTTTTCTTGTAGGTGATTGTGATATCTGTAGAACACAAAGCTGAGCTTAGGCAGAAGCCTATTAATTGAAATAACTCCATATGTTTTCCCCATTTTGGGGTGAAATTTCAGTTCTATACATATTTTGATATGTATATGAAAGTGGCTACCACAGAGCCTGCTACATGGGTGCTGGTGGGGTCTCAGTGGAATGTGAGCTACCTATTATGTACATGCACTTGTCAGATCTTGAAGAAAAAAATAAAAAATGTTAGAAACAATGTATTTCTGGTTATATGGAAAAATAGAATGTGTAAACTCTCCGGAGCATACTCCTATTTTAAGTATATTATTTTTAAAAAAATGTGCAGTAGAGTATCTCTAGAGTGAAAAGGGGAGAGAAGAGCTCTTTACTTGATGGAATTTTGGAAAGAGGATTAATAAGTTCATGAAATAAACCAGTTTCTGTTAGTTTTTCCTTTTTTTTAGCATCATAAAGTCCATATGTAAAATCTATTTGACATTAACTCGATCTCTTAAATTATGCTGATCTTTCAGAGTACTATTTATAAGCATGAAAATGAGAGAATTTCGTATATGACTCCATATGAATTGTATAAGTAGCAACTAAGGAATTTCATGTTTTAAGATGTTTAAAATGAGGATTTTTTTTGCATATGATTTTATGTGATATAAGAGCTTGAAATGAAAACTCTATTGTACTACCTAGATTTTTAAATACAAACTGTGAATAAAACCTATCAGGGCTTCCAGGCCAGCGAGATGCATGCATGGAAACAGCACTGGAATCATCAGCTGTACAAAGCTCTGGAGCACCAGTACCAGATGGGTTTGGAAGCACTCAATGAGAACCTGCCAGAAATAAACATAGACTTAATGTACAAGTAAGGTTTTTTAGACCCATTTTAATTCTCAGTCTATATTTTTCTAATTCATATTTTGAAGTTATTTATTTGTTTTCAGACAAGGACGATTACAATTCAGGCCTCCTTTTGAAGAAATCCGGGCTAAATATTATAGAGAAATGAAGAGGTTCATCGGCATTCCTAATCAGTTTAAGGGAGTGGGTGAGGCAGGAGAGGAGTCTATTTTTTCTGTTATGATTGATAGAAATGCAAGTGGATTTTTGACTATTTTCAGCAAAGCTGAAGATCTGTTCAGGAGATTATCAGCGGTTTTACATCAACATAAGGTATGGAACATGTAATTTCTTTCTTTTTTTTTTTTTTAATAATAAGTTTATTTTTTATTGGTGTTCAATTTGCCAACATACAGAATAACACCCAGTGCTCATCCCATCAAGTGCCCCCCTCAGTGCCCATCACCCATTCACCCCCAACCCCCACCCTCCTCCCCTTCTACCACCCCTAGTTCGTTTCCCAGAGTTAGGAGTCTTTATATTCTGTCTCCCTTTCTGATATTTCCCACACATTTCTTCTCCCTTCCCTTATATTCCCTTTCACTATTATTTATATTCCCCAAATGAATGAGAACATATAATGTTTGTCCTTCTCCGATTAACTCATTTCACTCAGCATAATACCCTCCAGTTCCATCCACGTTGAAGCAAATGGTGGGTATTTGTCGTTTCTAATGGCTGAGTAATATTCCATTGTATACATAAACCACATCTTCTTTATCCATTCATCTTTCGATGGACACCGAGGCTCCTTCCACAGTTTGGCTATTGTGGTCATTGCTGCTATAAACATCAGGGTGCAGGTGTCCCGGTATTTCATTGCATCTGTATCTTTGGGGTATGGAACATGTAATTTCATGTTATTCTAATATTTCATCTGATTGAATTAGTATGAAATGTATGATCTGCAGTTTATCTTATGTCATAACATAAAAATATAGCAAGGTGGAGTCAGAGTTGAGGATTCTTATACAGCCTACATTTATACTGCAAATGAGAAAAAAGTTATACTAAGATACCTGTCTTTGACTATTTGAAAATTGAGAAACTCTTGTTGCATCAACATGGAATATGACAGGGTCCTGTTGTGTCAATTTTAATTCCTCTCACAAAAATATATCCTTTTTCTTCATGCTTTGGATCAAGAGCAATCCATGGAGTAAAGAAATTTCATTAAGATGATGTAACTTTTTACTTTTGTTTGAGTGAATCCTACCACCCTCCAAAGATAAATCCCAGTTGCATTCTTTGCTTAATGCTCATTTATGATGCTCCTGAGACGGATGACTGAGTATTCAATCGGTTCTGAACTGCCTCTGTGATGCTGCTTCTGCATCACAGAAATAATCTACTACACTGTATTTTTGGTTTCTAGAGTGGGTTGGATATGGATACTTTCAGATTTGTAGCGTTGGCTTTGCCAAGGTGATTCTGTGTATACATCAAATTCGAGAAGAGAATCTTAAAGGTTTTTGTGATCTAACAAAAAGTGTTACGATCTCTGTATTTTAATATGTTAAATAGTTTTCTTCCCTATTCATCCTTTAGGCTCTACAGTAATAGCTATATTTGCATACTTATGTTGAAATTCATTTGAATACCTTACATTTGTCCCTTTTTATCAGTGTTAAGTTAGACCCTAAGCTTTTACATGTTAATATGTTAGTATTGTTTCTTTAATAATGTTTTTCATTCTTTAAATAGGAGTGGATTGTAATTGGGCAAGTTGATATGGAAGCTCTACTGGAAAAACATCTTTCTACTGTACATGATTGGGAGAAAAATTTTAAAGCACTGAAAATAAAAGGGAAAGAAGTAGAACGACTTCCAAGGTATGGGAAGGTGTTATTTTTTTTCTTTTATTACATGCATTACTATTTTTTTTTGGTATATATATATTTTTTTTTAATAAATTTTTATTGGTGTTCAATTTACTAACATACAGAGTAACACCCAGTGCGGTATATATTTTTTTTTTATTGGAGTTCGATTTGCCAACATATAGCATAACACCCAGTGCTGGTCAAGTGCCCCCCTCAGTGCCTGTCACCCAGTTACCCCAACCCCCCGCCCACCTCTATTTCTACCCCCCCTTGTTTGTTTTCCAGAGTTAGGTGTTTCTCATGTTCTGTCGCCCTCTTTGATATTTTCCACTCATTTTCTCTCCTTTGCCCTTTATTCCCTTTCACTATTTTTTTATATTCTCTAAATGAGTGAGGCCATATAATATTTGTCCTTCTCCGATTGATTTACTTCACTCAACATAATACCCTTCAGTTCCATCCACGTCGAAGCAAATGGTGGGTATTTGTCATTTCTAATGGCTGAGTAATATTCCATTGTATACATAGACCACATCTTCTTTATCATTCATCTTTCGATGGACACCGAGGCTCCTTCCACAGTTCAGCCAACGTGGACATTGGTGCTATAAACATTGGGGTGCAGGTGTCCCGGTGTTACACTGCATCTGTATCTTTGGGGTAAATCCCCGGCAGTGCAATTGCTGGGTCATAGGGCAGATCCATTTTTAAATCTTTGAGGAACTTCCATAGTTTTCCAGAGTGGCTGCACCATTTCACATTCCCACCAACAGTGCAAGAGGGTTCCCCTTTCTCCACATCCTCTCCCACATTTTTGTTTCCTCTCTTGTTAATTTTCCCCATTCTCACTGGTGTGAGGTGGCATCTCATTGTGGTTTTGATTTGTATTTCCCTGATGGCAAGGGATGCAGAGCATTTTCTCATGTGCTTGTTGGCCATGTCTATGTCATCTTGGTGAAATGTCTGTTCATATCTTTTACCCACTTCATGATTGAATTGTTTGTTTCTTTGCTGTTGAGTTTAATAAGTTTTATATAGGGCAGCCTGGGTGGCTCAGCGGTTTAGTGCCTGCTTTTGGCCCAGGGTGTGATCCTGAAGACCCGGGATCAAGTCCCAGGTCGGGCTCCCTGCCTGGAGTCGGCCTCTCCCTCTGCCTGTTTCTCTGCCTCTCTCTCTCTCTCTCTGTGTCTCTCGTAAATAGATAAATAAAATCTTAAAAAAAAAATTCTTTATAGATCCTGGATACTAGCCCTTTATCTGATATGTCATTTGCAAATGTCTTCTCCCATTCTGTAGATTGTCTTTTAGTTTTGTTGACTGTTTCTTTTGCTGGGCAGAAGGTTTTTATCTTGATGAAGTCCCAATAGTTCATTTTTGCTTTTGTTTCCCTTGCCTTCATAGATGCAAGAAGTTTCTATGGCCAAGTTCAAAAAGGGTGTTGCCTGTGTTCTCCTCTAGGATTTTGATGGAATCTAGTCTCACATTTAGATCTTTCATCCATTTTGAGTGTACATTTGTGTATGGTGTAAGAGAATGGTCTAGTTTCATTCTTCATGTGGCTGTCCAGTTTTCCTAGCACCATTTATTGAAGAGACTGTCCTTTATCCAGTGGATAGTGTTTCCTGCTTTGTCGAATATTAGTTGACCATAGAGTTGAGGGCCCATTTCTGGGTTCTCTATTCTGTTCCATTGATCTATGTGTTTCTGTGCCAGTACCACACTGTCTTGATGATTGCAGCTTTGTAGAACAGCTTGAAATCCGGCATTGTGATGCCCCCGGCTCTGGTTTTCTTTTTCAGTATTCCCCTGGCTCTTCGGGGTCTTTTCTGCTTCCACACAAATCTTAAGATTACTTGTTCCAACTCTCTGAAGAAAGTCCATGGTATTTTGATAGGGATTGCGTTAAACGTGTAAATTGCCCTGGGTAGCATTGACATTTTCACACTATTAATTCTGCTAATCCATGAGCATGGAATATTTTTCCATCTCTTTGTGTCTTCCTCAATTTCTTTCAGAAGTGTTCTGTAGTTTTTAGGGTATAGATCCTCCTTTACCTGTTTGGTTAGGTTATTCCTAGGTATCTTTGCTTTTGGGTGCAATTGTAAATGGGATTGACTCCTTAATTTCTCTTTCTTCAGTCTCATTGTTAGTTGTATAGAACTACCACTGGTTTCTGGGCATTGGTTTTGTATCCTGCCACTCTGCTGAATTGCTGTATGAGTTCTAGCAATCTTGGGGTGGAGTCCTTGGGGTTTTCTATATACAGTATCATGTCATCTGCAAAGAGAGAGAGTTCGACTTCTTCTTTGCCAATTTGAATGCCTTTTATTTATTTTTGTTGCCTGGTTGCTGAGGCTAGGACTTCTAGTACTATGTTGAATAGCAGTGGTGAGAGTAGACACCCGTGTCTTGTTCCTGATCTTAAGGGAAAGGCTCCCAGTGTTTCGCCATTGAGAATTATATTTGCTGTGGGCTTTTCGTAGATGGCTTTTAAGATGCTGTGGAATGTTGCCTCTATCCCTATACTCTGAAGAGTTTTGATCAGGAATGGATGCTGTATTTTGTCAAATGCTTTCTCTGCATCTGTTGAGAGGATCATATGGTTGTTTTTTCTCTTGTTGATATATCTATCACGTTGATTGCTTTATGAGTGTTGAACCAGCCTTGCATCCCAGGGATAAATCCAACTTGGTCATGGCGAATAATCTTCTTAATGTACTATTGGATCCTATTGCTAGTATCTTGTTGAGAATTTTTGCATCTGTGTTCCTCAGGGATATTGGTCTATAATTATCCTTTTTGGTGGGGTCTTTGTCTGGTTTTGGAATTAAGGTGATGCTGGCCTCAGAGAACGAGTTTGGAAGTATTCCATCCTTTTCTATCTTTCAGGACAGATTTAGTAGAATAGGT
Organism: Canis lupus baileyi; assembly: GCF_048164855.1. NCBI lineage: Eukaryota > Metazoa > Chordata > Mammalia > Carnivora > Canidae > Canis > Canis lupus. The sequence goes on from NC_132840.1 coordinate 60,435,853, forward strand.
ATTGTTTCTTCTTTAAACATTTGATAGAATTCACCTGGGAAGCCCTCTGGCCCTGCACCTCTGTGTCTTGGGAGGTTTTGATGACTGCTTCGTTTCCTCCCTGGTTATTGGCCTGTTCAGGTTTTCTGTTTCTTCCTGTTCCAGTTTTGGTAGTTTGTGCTTTTCCAGAAATGCGTCCATTTCTTCTAGATTGCCTAATTTATTCGTGTATAGTTGCTCATAATATGTTTTTAAAATCGTTTGTATTTCCTTTGTATTGGTTGTGATCTCCCCTTTTTCATTCGTGATTTTATTAGTCTTTTTTTTTTTTTTTTAAATAAGGCTGGCTAATGGTTTATCTATCTTCTTAATTCTTTTAAAGGTCCAGCTCCTGGTTTTGTTGATCTGTTCCACAGTTCTTCTGGTCTCTATTTCATGGAGTTCTGCTGGAATCTTTATTAACTCTCTTCTTCTGCTTGGTGTAGGTTTTATTTGCTGTTCTTTCTCCGGTTCTTTTAGGTGCAAGGTTAGCTTGTGTATTCGAGTTTTTTTTCCAGATTTGTGAGGAATGCTTGTATTGTGATGTATTTCCCTTTCAGAACTGCTTTTGCTGTATGCCAAAGATTTTGAACAGTTGTATCTTCATTCTCCTCATTTTCCATGAATCTTTTAAATCTTTTAAATTCTTCTCTAAATTCCTGGTTGACCCGTTCACCTTTTAGCAGGATGCTCTTTAACCTCCACATGTTTGAGTTTCTTCCAAATTTCTTCTTGTGATTGAGTTCAAGTTTCAAAGCATTATAGTCTGAAAATATGCAGGGGACAATCCCAATCTTTTGGTATCAGTTGAGATCTGATTTGTGACCCAGTATGTGGTCTATTCTGGAGGAAGTTCCATGTGTACTTGAGAAGAATGTGTATTCAGTTCCATTTGGATCTAAAGTTCTGTAAATATCTGTGAAATCCGTTTGGCCCAGTGTATTGTTTAAAGCTTGTTTCTTTGGAGATGTTGTGCTTAGAGTATCTGTCATTTGCAGATAGCGTCGTGTTGAGGCCCCCCAGTATAAGTGTATTATTATCTAAGTATGTCTTTACTTTGGTTATTAATTGATTGATATACTTGTCAGCTCCCACATTAGGGGCATTAATATTCATCTCTTATACAGTCTTTGGGATAAACTTTAATTTATCGGATATGAGGATTGCTAGCCCTGCTTTCTTTTGAGGGTAATTTGAATGGTAAATGGCCCACAACCTTTCATTTTCAGACTGTAGGTGTCCTTAGGTCTAAAATGAGTCTCTTGTAGACAGCAAATAGATGGGTCTGGCTTTTTTATCCAATCTGAAACCCTGCGTCTTTTGATGGGGTCATTAAGCCCATTCACATTCAGAGTTACTATTGCAAGACAGTGTGGTACTGGCACAAAAACAGACACATAGATCAATGGAACAGAATAGAGAATCCAGAAGTGGACCCTCAACCTTATGGTCAACTAATATTCGACAAGGGAGGAAAGACTATCCACTGGAAATAGACAGTCTCTTCAATAAATGGTGCTGGGAAAATTGGACATCCACGTGCAGAAGAATGAAACTAGACCACTCTCTTTCACCATACACAAAGATAAACTCAAAATGGATGAAAGATCTTAATGTGAGACAAGATTCCATCAAAATCGTAGAGGAGAACACAGGCAACACCCTTTTTTAACTCAGCCACAGTAACTTCTTGCAAGATACATCCACGAAGGCAAAAGAAACAAAAGCAAAAATGAACTATTGGGACTTCATCAAGATAAGAAGCTTTTGCACAGCAAAGGATACAGTCAACAAAACTAAAAGACAACGTTCAGAATGGGAGAAGATATTTGCAAATGACGTATCAGATAAAGGGCTAGTTTCCAAGATCTGTAAAGCACTTATTAAACTCAACAGCAAAGAAACAAACAATCCAATCATGAAATGGGCAAAAGACATGAACAGAAATCTCACAGAGGAAGACATAGACATGGCCAACAAGCGCATGAGGAAATTCTCCGCATCACTTGCCATCAGGGAAATACAAATCAAAACCACAATGAGATACCACCTCACCCCAGTGAGAATGGGGAAAATTAACAAGGCAGGAAACCACAAATGTTGGAGAGGATGTGGAGAAAAGGGAACCCTCCTGCACTGTTGGTGGGACTAGCTCTCCAGCCCTGGAGTCAACTCCTCATAGTAACTACTGCAGTCTCCCGGTCTACACTGGCCTGGATGCCCCCCGGGGCGGCTAGGGCGCTGACCTGCACAGTTTGGGGGTGCCCAGCTGCAGGAGCGTCCTCGCTGTCCTATGTGCTCCCCACCTCCACCTATCCCAGGGGGAGCGCAGGATCACTGGTGGCTGTCACCCCCTGGCGCCTTGTGATCCGGGCCTGTGCTGCTGGAATCGTGCTCCTGGGAGCCATGGCTCCGGAAGGCAGCAGGGCGCAGCCTCCTCTTCCTGGAGGTACTGCCTGAGCTCCCAAGGCCCTGCTGGGCGCGCACTTCATCCCTTTCAGGAGCTCAGCCGAGGGGTGTGTGGCATGCTCTCTCCCCCGCGCACTCCTTCTGTTAGTGACTCTGGGAGACTGGAGGCTCCACTGCTCCTCCCGCGATTTTGCCCGAGTTCCCTGCTAAGCGCCTTTCTGTCCGGGAAGAATCTAGTGCAGAGTTTTAAAGTTCCTGCTTTTCTGGGGCTGGGCTTTGCTGTCCTGGAGGCTCTTGCCACCCGCCACCTGGCCTGAGCCAGGCTCTTCGTGGGGCGCCTCCCGCAGTTGATCCTTTATTTTTTTTCCTACCTTCCTACGTTGTTAGAAGTGCAGACTCTTCTCTCTGTAGCATTACAGCTGTTATCTCTTCAAATCTCAGGCTGAAAATGTAGGTTTTTAGGATGATTTGAAAGTTATCTATGTAAGTTATTGGGGACAGGTAACTTGGAGACCCTACTACTCTGCCATTTGGCCCCGTCCCCTCCAAGGTTAGTCGGAAGTTAGTCATTATATGTGTGCTATTAGCCATTTCTGCTGTGCGATGGTAAAGGTACTTTTCACTTGGCGGTATGGAAGTCAGGTCACCTTCTTTCCTCCTATAAAGCCCAGCTGTGACTCTGGAGTATTTTCTGAGTAGGACATTGCTGAGACTAAAAGAAATTTTTCTTCTAGAAGTTCTGCTGGCTGGGACCTAGTTGGAGAGAGTAGATTGGGGGGAGGGGCGGTGGGGAGAGGCTTCCCTGCAGACCTGGCATGAGGATCTCACATTTGACTCTGATTTCTGTTGCTTGCTTTCTTTTGGAATGCCCTGGCAGCCTCACAACACAGTGCTGCCTGTGTGTGCTGCCCTAAATGTGGAGGAGACCCTCTGAGGGGCATGTCACAACCCATCTACTTGAGAATATAGCTCTCCCATCATAAATGAAATTCACATCACTGGAACCACTCTTTGCAATAAGCTCAATGAAAGGCCTGTTGAACCGTGCATATATTACCTATAAAGGATAATATTACTTTTATTTCATTTGTTCATTCGTTTAATAACTATTTGGTGAGCATTTATAGTATGCAAACCTTGTCCTGTGGCAGTATAAAAATGAAGACAGAGCACCTCAAGTTGCTTGCTGTTTGATGATGCAGTACGTGTGTCCGCACAGGGGTTAAGAGATTAGGCTCTGGAGTGACATGGCTCATACCAGCTGCAAGAGTTGGACAGCCATATAGAGTCTGTTAACCACCATTTCCTCAGCTTTAACATAGTTACAAATATAGTATTTATCATAAAGTGTTTTGAGAATTAAATGAGTAATTTGCATATAAAATACTGGTACAGGTGAAGTTCTCAGTAAATGCTAATGATTATAGTTATTATTAATACCAGATAAAATACTCCATTTTAGAGACTGAACAGAAGACTGTGGAGGTGTACAGGATGATGACATTGCATCCATTTGGGGCAAAATTGGAGGAAGTTTCTTTAATATAGAAATCCTTAAACTAGAATTTTGACAGGGAGAAATAAGAATTAAAGGTTCGCTTAAAGGTCCAGGAAAGAGATTTATATATTGAAAATGAGAAGTTGGTTAACTGGGAATTTTGTGAGTAACTGTTTTATCAGGGATTAGAGGACATGTTCTGGAAAGGGGTAATTAACATACAGATTTGGGAGAGTTTTATATTCTAAAATGGGAAATTTGAGTTTTCTTCATACTAGAATGAAGAGTGGTTCATTCACTAGAGTGGTTAGCTATTGAAGATTTCTAGACAGAAGTGTGTCAGTATGTCTACATGAGGGATGTTAATCTGGAACGTAGGAGTTTTAGTGGAAGAAATAGATCCTGGAGGAAGAGCGGTTAGTCTGTCGTTAACCAGGAGACCAGCAATGAGTAATTGAATTAAGTGGTTGGTACTCAAATGGGGAGGAGGAACTATTATGAACTATTGTAAAATACTTTTACAATGTTTTATGGTGGGAGGGAAATGAGGGAAGAAGAGTAGAGAAGAGACAAATGACTTGAGAGTTTGAGCTGAGATGATTGAGATAATGATATGCCATTAATATTAGTTTGTAGCGTTTGTATGGAGCTTTCTCTTCTCTGCTGGATACTCTCTGAACCCAGTCTTGCTCGTTGTGCTTGAGTGCTCAAGAGCCTGAGCTGCCGTCAGTACAGCCTGTCTGTCCTTCAGTGTAGACAGCTTTCCACACCGTGGCTGCCAAACCAAACAAAAAGAATGCCCGTCCTGCATTCCGTTTTTCCATTTTGGTATTTCCCGCTAATAAATTAAAGTGTATTCATGAAAGCTCAAATACATGTTTACAGGCACACAGATATTATCTCATGGAAACTTAGAAATACATTGTAAGATTAGAAAAGCTATATTCTCATGTATTTTGGATGCTATAGGAAGGGCATGGTTTTGGGCGAGGCTGCCTAGGGCATGCCATTTTATCTATGGCTGAAGGGAGCCTCTTTTCTTTTTTTTTTTTTTTGGAGCCTCCTTTTCATGTTACCAGTGTTTTCAAGTGAAAGGTGAATTCAGCCTGACCACAGGATTCTGTAGTCAATGAGTACAACTTTGCTGCAATCAGACCACTTTATCTTATTTCTTTAGCAAACTATGGTATAATTAATTTATAAGGTTTACTGAAATCATCTCTCTTTATCAAGTATTAGAAATCTTGACATTTTAGGTCTCACAATTTCAAAAATTATTTGAAATTTCATATTAAGTAAATTGGCTCTTAAGTTTTGCTGGTAAAGATCTGCAGTTTAAACCTGTGCAGTTGGACACCTGGGTGGCTCCGTCATAAATCAGGTCATGATGCTGGGGTTCTGGGATTGAGTCCTGCCTTGGGAGGACTTCTCCCTCTGCCTCTGCTTCCTGCTCATGCTTGTGCTCTCTCAAATAAATAAATAAAATCTTAAAAAAAAAAAAAAACTGCAATTACTGGGTGACTGAGAATAAGCTTTAGGGGAAAATAATGTTTTTATAATAGACGTGAATATTTAACTCATATAATTTGCTTTCTAAAATGTTACCTGGCCCTGTGCTTCAGAAAGGATGAGTAGCTTTGTAATAATAATCTTTGTGACCATAATTTCCAACCTTTTAAAAAATTTGTATAATTTAAGATAAGCATGAGATTTCCTTAGATGAACAAGTCTGGTTCAACATCCATTTACTTAGAACATTACAGTTTGCTTTAAGGATAATGAGAATTAGTGTTCTTAAAAAATGTATGCCTTTTTTACCTGATCATTAAAACAGTACATTTGTTTTATAAATTTTTTAAAATACAGATATTGTTCTCAATATTTGATACTTTGAATATATTAGTACATATACTTACAAAATTTAGATTATATCATATCCTGTTATTTAACACTGATCTTCAGTATTTTATCTTATTACCTAGTCCTCAAATCACTAGGTAATAATTGTATGGATATATAATTATTTTGCTATTTTTATATTTAACTTATTTCTAATTTTTACTATTATAATTAATGCTTTGAAGAGGATACTTTTCTATAAATCTTGGATCTGCTCTGAAAGTTTCCTTAGGATAAGTCTAAAGGCGAGGTTATAAAGACAAAGAATGTGCCTATTTTAAAATTACTTGATACATATGGCTAAATGGCTTCTCACAAACATGGCATGGTTTTATACTCTGACCAGCAGTTCTGATAATTGATAATTATCAGTTCTGATAATCCCACACAGTTGAAGATATGAATTAACAGTTCATTACATTTTTGTTAATTTTATAGTTATAAAATGGCATCTTATTATTTTGTCTTAGTAATCTATATTCCCTTTCTCTGTTTTTCTTTCCCTTATGACTTGACTTTGACTACAGAATACTGATATCATGTTATGAATATTCAAATAAGTGCATTACATGCTGTGACAAGTAAAGGGCTTGTCAGTGTTTAAATATATTCATATGAGACTAAAAAACTGTAGTATTATAGCAAAATTATTGTTTAAATGAAAACTTCATAATACGTGGAAAGCATTTTTACTGAATGAAATCTAAATGTGCTTAAAGATCGCAGTAATACTCTTTGAGTTACATTTTGAAATGTGTTACATAAAATCACCATAATGAGACTTTTCTTCTACTAAGTCTTTTATGTTGAAGTATGTCCACTGGCATTTTTCAGTGCGGTCAAGGTAGATTGTTTAAATATTAATTGTAACCCTGTGAAGACTGTGATCGATGATCTCATCCAGAAGTTATTTGATATGCTTGTTCTCTCTTTGAAGAAGTCCATCCAGGGTAAGTACACTTTTTAATTTGCATCTTAACCTAGTTTTATTCATAAAGGTATGTACTTTGATAGTTATGAAGTGTGAATTCCAGTGATGTTTAAAATCAACCTAGAATTACGGGTGCTTAATGACAATTTTAATAAAGTATGAACCATGTTCACCTCTTGAGAGGTCTAAATGGAAGGCGTTTTTACTGTTTGCAGTAGGATTTAGTATCAGTTTGTTGTTTATGTTACTGAGAAATGTAGGCAATTCTGCTATAATTTTTTTTCTTATTTCTTCAAATTACTACTGTTTTCCAATATACTACATTGTTTCTTTTTCCATTGAACTGAGATGTCTTAACATTACTTAAAACACTGGAGAATTACCAATTTTGAATAAAATTTACTAATGAGCACATTTTAACTTCCTCAAAATTTTGAGGTATAATATGAAACAACTTTCAAGACAAGAAATTTCTTATTCTGTATTTTAAAATTTCGTTGTATGAGCAAATGATAATTTAAGCTTTGGTGTATGTTGTGCAGTGATCAATTCTAACACTCTTTGATTTTTAAAATGATGCAATGGAATATTTTTGGTGATAAAAACATTCTATTTCAATGTTGCCTATTTAGCTCACCTGCATGACATTGACACATTTGTTATGGAAGCTATGGAAGTTTTAACAATTATGCCACAGTCTGTGGAGGAGATAGGTGATGCAAATTTACAATATAGTAAGCTACAAGAACGGAAACCAGAGGTAAGAATTGCATAGTACAGTTTCCAATTTGTTTCTACTGTAGTGGAGATATTTAAATTAGGTCATATTATGTGACTATTTAGAAATATCATGTCATTCCAGTATTGTAAAGGAGTCCATATAATCTCGTCCAGTTGGTCAGCTCATGGTTAGAATCTTGATTTTAGAAAACAGGTCATGGAACAAATTAAAATAATGGGACCCTAAGAAATTTGATAAAATAGGTTGTTTTTTTTATATGTTATTTCTTCAACTTTTAGATTTTGCCCTTATTCCAAGAAGCTGAAGATAAAAACAGACTTCTACGAACTGTGGCAGGTGGAGGTTTGGAAACAATTAGCAATTTGAAGGCTAAGTGGGATAAATTTGAGTTGATGATGGAAAGTCACCAACTTATGATTAAAGATCAGGTAAGAACCTTTTAGTCATTTTGTTAAAATGGAAACTTGATTTTTTTTTTTTCTCACCTAAGATTTCTTGCTGATCTTTATTCTATCATCACTCAGGTAGGTAAGAATTTTATATATACACATCTGTGGTGCTTCGGTCCCATCGACTGCACCTGCTCTTTGGTATGGGACACTGGGATGCACCTCCTTACTACCTAGGCAGCTGTGTGCTCGGTGCTGCAGCTGACGGTCATTGGCTAAACACTGTTTAATCCTATCAACTTTGTTGATAGTTGTGGTAGAAGCTGCGGATAACATGAATTATTATTTTTTTTAATGATGATGCTTGCAGTTTATCTCTTATTACTGAATATTTATGGTCTAATTCTGTGTTTTTAAAATCAAAATTTTATTGTATTTGAAATTAATAATTGAAAATATCTTTTGAAAAATTGGTATTGTTTTTTCACTTCTAAATAGAAAATGTTGGAAATAAAATGTGAAAGGAAAGCAAGATTTTACTCTGAATTGAATTGTATAAACTCTTACAGATCGAAGTAATGAAAGGAAATGTAAAGTCACGTCTTCAGATATTTTATCAAGAATTGGAAAAATTTAAAGCTCGTTGGGACCAACTAAAGCCTGGTGATGATATTATTGAAACTGGCCAGCAAAACGTTCTTGATACAAGTGCCAAGTTAATAAAAGAGAAAAAAATTGAATTTGATGATCTTGAAGTCATAAGGAAAAAGCTAGTGTAGGTTTTTTAAAATTGGTTGTAGTCATTTTGATTTATACTTGTACATATGTTAAGCCAGTGATGTTCTTATACATGTTTATCTTAATGTTTTTCCTTATAAACTTCTGTAGTTTTCTAAACAAAACTAGTAAGTGCTCATGGTGCTGCATTCTTAGGAGTCATGGCTGGGTTCTGTCAGGATATTAAAAGCAAATTTCTCCTTAGGCCTAGAAGCATAACAGAAAATTAAATTGAAAAAGTTAAATTAGGGAGTTGGAATACTTGCTTTCTGTGATTTCATTGTATTTAAAAATGGGGTATAAAAAGTTAATGAAAATTGCTTTCAGAGACTCTGAGGGGGAAAAAAAATGAACCTAGCAAAATAATGAATTCAAGAAAAAAATGGTTTTATGTTAAAATAAGGTATTAAGTTTATTTTATTTTTTTTAAAGATTTTATTTGAGAGAGCGCACCTGCGAGTTGTGGGGAGGGGTTGGGGCAGAGGGAGAAGCTGACTCCCTGCTGATGCAGGACTCCATCCCAGGATCCTGGGATCATGACTTAGGCTGAAGGCAGACACTTAATACCTTCTGAGTACCTGGGTAGCTTAGTGGGTTAAGCTTAAGCGTTATTTTAGGTTTGGTCTGTTAAGGCAAATGCATTCATGAGGTAATTGTCTTAATGGGGGAGTGAAGGGTTTAGTATTATTTATTAAATGGTGTTATACCCATTAGATGAAGGATATCTTATATTCTAGAATCTAACCCTTGGATAGTAATATTAATGTTTTCTCAGTTAATTCACGAATATATATAATTCTGATTATTTTTATATGACGTATATGATGCATTTATGTTACCAACTCCACTTTGACTCCTTTAGAAAAATGCACATTTATGAATTTAAAGAGGTGATACTTAAATAGTTACAGTAAAATTCTCATGCGGTCACTCTCCCACTGTCTGCCCCACTGTCAGGTATATGGGCACAGACAGGCAATGCAGTTAAATAAAGTTGATATGTAATAGTTTTTAAAAATATCTATTGCTATTTCACTGTGTTTCTATAGTGATGATTGCCATCATTTTGGACTAGAAGAGCCCAACTTCTCCTTGGCATACAGCATCTCCAAGGACATTGAGAGCTGTGCACAGATTTGGGTGCTTTATGAAGAGTTTCAGCAGGGCCTTCAGGAAATGGCCAGTGAAGACTGGATTACTTTTCGGTTTGGCTCATAAACACTGTTTAGATTCTTATGCTTTGGTAGTGTGTTTGGAGATGTACATTTTAAGACGTCCCTGGTGTTTTACAGGACTAAGATATATCTGTTGGAGGAGTTCTTGATGACTTGGCATGACAGGTTAAGGAAAGTGGAAGAACATTCGTCTATGACTGTGAAATTGCAATCGGAAGTTGACAGATACAAAGTAAGACCCTGGTGCTTGTGCTGCTATGCCAGAGTAATGTTTGGGTCTTCCATGCATCTTTTAATTGTGTAGCCCAGTGAGCTGGATTTTTGTTTTTGTTTTTTAATGATTCCATTACATTCAAAAGATAGGAAATACAGAGTAAACCATAGAAATTATTGATATTTCTGCTATTCTTTTGAAAAGTTTTAACTAACAAATTTTTGCTTAACATTACAAATTGGAGTGTTTATACCTAGTGCTACTGGTACTACCAAACTGCTAGTGCAATTTAGGATATGGGTCATTTAGTGTATTTAGGATATAGGTTGTATCCTAAATAGTAAAAATAGAAATATTTTAGGTCATGTTTTAAAATAGATCAAACTACAAAGGGATATTTGCATGTATCCACAGCAATGTGTAACAAAAAATTTTATGCAAATCTATTTGAAAATTTGATTTCAAGGTTATTAAAAAAGATAATAGAGCAATCAATATTTTTATAGCTAATCATAAAACAGCAATTTGCATTTTGATAATATATGTTCATGTCTGTATCTGTCTTTTTTAACAGACTGTAATACCTATTTTGAAGTATGTGAGAGGGGAGCATCTTTCCCCAGATCACTGGCTTGATCTTTTTCGTCTGCTTGGCCTCCCTCGGGGAACTAGCCTGGAAAAACTGCTGTTTGGTGATCTCCTCAGAGTAGCGGATACAATTGTTGCCAAAGCATCAGACCTTAAAGTAAGAATCACTCTTATAAATATCTCCTGGGCAGCCCGGGTGGCTCAGCGGTTTAGCACCGCCTTCAGTCCAGGGTGTGGTCCCCCAAAACCAAACTATTTTTGTGTTTTGTGATGGATTCTTAATTTTTTTTTTCTTTTTTAGAGTAAAAAGCATATGGCAGAACTGTATATATATTTTGACTATGTGAACCTGGATGCTTAGTATCTGATACCTCTTGATATATTAGTAATTCTCTTGAGTTACATGTAAAATATATTCACTTATTAGTTTTTCCTTATTGTGAAAACACAAAAATACGTCTTATGAACTGGTGTTTTGTGATTTATGTATATCATAATGTTGAAATAATATGGATATTTTGTGTTAATTAGGATTTAAATAGTCGGGCACAAGGTGAAGTTACAATCAGAGAAGCTTTACGTGAACTTGATCTTTGGGGAGTTGGAGCAGTATTTACCTTGATTGATTATGAAGACAGCCAAAGTCGAACTATCAAACTGATTAAAGACTGGAAAGACATAGTAAATCAAGTTGGAGATAATAGATGTCTTCTTCAATCCTTAAAGGATTCTCCTTATTATAAAGGGTTTGAAGATAAAGTGTCAATTTGGGAAAGAAAACTTGCAGAATTAGATGAATACCTACAGAATTTAAACCACATTCAGAGGAAGTGGGTGTATCTGGAACCCATTTTTGGCCGTGGAGCATTGCCGAAAGAACAGATGCGCTTCAACAGAGTTGATGAGGATTTCAGGTAAGCCCAGCGACATCAGACATCCACGTGTGTGGCAGTTTTTTCTTGCATGTCAGGAGGTGCTGAACACGAGCTGTGTAAGTTTACATTATTGGTATTGTCTGTTGGATCCTTCTAAGGAGCTGTTTTCTCTCATTCAGCCATTTACTTCTGAACCAAATTGATTTCTGTCTCTACTTCACAACCTGATGTTAGTTAACAATGATCCTATTGTGATATGAGGGTGATGATAGTAATACTGGTCTGTACCTGCTATTCCTGAGGTCACCCATTCCTTTCCTGTTGTAGTTTGATGGACATTTTTCACGCCTCATCTTAGTTTGCTTCTGATTAGTATTTACAGAGTTCAGCATTTCTTGTTGGAGAGTCTCTTCCCTTGGCTTTTGAAGGTAGTGTCCCTTGGCCTTCTGCTCAAGTTCCTGGTGCTCAGACCTCCCTCAGCATTTAGGTTTGGGCACTCCCCTGGTGTCAGCCTCTGGTTCTTGTCTCATTATGGGGATGTGTGTGGGTGATCGTGGCTGCCTCTTTGTTCTTTTCCACCTGCTGTGGCCTCTTAGCCCATCTTTCTCTTCTGAGCTCCAAATATACTGAGTATCGTCAACGAGTACAAACTAGATTCACGAGTCCATCTCATTACATGAATCTCTTCTCTTTCCCATTCCTTTCTCAGTAACTGGTACTGCCTAACTAATTGCTCAAAGCAGGAGTGTGGTGGATATTTGACCTCCCCTGATGCCTCCAAATCCATGAAGTTACCACAGTGGTTGATTCTAATCTACTTGATCTATTTGAGTCTATCTTTTCTGTCTTTCCTCTTGCCTTTACTCTGAGGTTCAGTGCTTGTCATTCACTCGGACCACGGCCCGATCCTTTGGCTGGCACTCATCTTCTCCAGTAAGCTGCATTCACAGTGGCTGGGGTGGTCTATTACAGTGAAGTTTCATTGCTTCTTTTTGTTATTTCCTTAGGTCAGGGTGCAGAGAGGTTTCCTGGTTTCCTATTGATCCAGGGATCAAACCTTGTTTGCTCCTTGTCCACTTCTGCAGCCTTTTTTTTTTTTTTTGTGCTGCTGTTTGCTTCATGGACTCCTCCTCTCCTGCTCACTGACGTTTGCTTTTACTCACTGTCCAGATCGCAGCGTTAATCACTTTCTCAAGTAATAGGTTAAGGGTTGCTCAAGCTGCTTTAAAATACTTTGTGCTTTTCCTCCTTAGCATTTCTCATAATTTTATTTAAAAATTTGAGTAAATATTTAATATCTTTCTCTGTCACTGGATCATTATTTTTTAAGCATTTTTAGAAGCATAATGTTTTGCTGTTATAATAGTGTTACCTCTAGTTCTAAGCAGGCAGAAAAATAAATGTCTCAATATTTCTCTTTCTGCTACGATCTGGTAAAATAGAGGTAAAACTTTTTTTTTTCTTCTGTAGGTCAATAATGGCTGATATCAAGAAAGACAGTAGAGTTACAATGTTAACTACTCATGCAGGAATCAGAAATTCTCTGCTAACAATACTTGATCAGCTTCAAAGATGTCAGAAGTCATTAAATGAGTTTTTGGAGGTATGTTTTTTTAAAAAATACTTATATAATAAATTGTAAAGTCCTTTTACTATGTGACTTATTTGAAAAGATAAAGCTTGTCTTGTTTGTATCTGTATCAGGAGAAACGCTCAGCGTTCCCCAGGTTTTATTTCCTTGGTGACGATGACCTGCTGGAGGTCCTCGGCCAGTCAACGAGCCCAGCAGTGATTCAGTCTCACCTTAAGAAGCTGTTTGCTGGTAAGAGTTGACATTTCTCTGACACATGCCAGGGACAACATTGGGCTCCAAGGTAGCCTGTTGAACAGAGAGTGCATTGTACCGTCCAGAAGAATTCATAGCTTGGTGGAAGCAACTGCCTGCTAAATTGATGGACTTTCAATACTTCCTATGCTGGCCCAGCTGCCTCTGGGGAGCCCATTAGCTTCATCCTGGGGTATCTCGAAGGTAACATCTAAGGTGGGCTCTGAAGAACTTGTTAGTCTTTGCTAGGAGGAAGATGTGAGGGCAGAAGGAACTGGCCGTGGAGTGAGGGAGAACAGGCCTCTTCATGGTGGAGTGTAAAGTTTTCTGCATGACGTCCTCATGGAGGGTTAGCACTCTGCTATAAAAATAACGATGACTGTTTTCTCAGCGTGTGCCATTTGTTGGAAAACGGCTATATTTTTCAAATAAGTCAAATTTTCATCATCTACCATCAGGGATCTGCAGACTGCAGGCCTGACCTGGCTCACTGCCTGACTTTCTGACACAGTTTTGTTGGAACACAGCCATGCCTGTGTGTCTAGAGCTGCTCTCGTGCTCCTGCAGAGCTGAGTCATTGACATGGAGACCATATGGCCTGAAAAAGGCTAATGTATTGACTTTCTGGTGCTTTACACGTATTTACTAGCCATTCTATGTAGTTTTCGGGTCCTTTGTAGCTGTGATTTGGGCTGTGGGAGGCAGCAGCGAGAGCTTTTAGGATCAGCAGGCTTGCATTCAAACTGCCTCCAGAATGGGAGAAGATATTTGCAAATGACGTATCAGATAAAGGGCTAGTTTCCAAGATCTATAAAGAACTTACTAAACTCAACGCCAAAGAAACAAATAATCCAATCATGAAATGGACAAAAGACATGAACAGAAATCTCACAGAGGAAGACATAGACATGGCCAACACGCACATGAGAAAATGCTCTGCATCACTTGCCATCAGGGAAATACAAATCAAAACCACAATGAGATACCACCTCACACCAGTCAGAATGGGGAAATTAACAAGGCAGGAAACCACAAATGTTGGAGAGGATGTGGAGAAAAGGGAACCCTCTTGCACTGGTGGTGGGAATGTGAAATGGTGCAGCCACTCTGGAAAACTGTGTGGAGGTTCCTCAAAGAGTTAAAAATAGACCTGCCCTACGACCCAGCAATTGCACTGTTGGGGATTGACTCCAAAGATACAGCTGCAATGAAACGCCAGGACACCTGCACCCCAATATTTATAGCAGCAATGTCCACAATAGCCAAACTGTGGAAGGAGCCTCGATGTCCAACGAAAGATGAATGGATAAAGATGATGTGGTTTATGTATACAACGGAATATTCCTCAGCCATTAGAAATGACAAATACCCACCATTTGCTTCGACGTGGATGGAACTGGAGGGTATTATGCTGAGTGAAATGAGTCAATCGGAGAAGGACAAACATTATATGGTCTCATTCATTTGGGGAATATAAATAATAGTGAAAGGGAATAGAAGGGAAGGGAGAAGAAATGGGTAGGAAATATCAGAAAGGGAGACAGAACATAAAGACTCCTAACTCTGGGAAATGAACTAGGGGTGGTGGAAGGAGAGGAGGGCGGGGGGTGGGGGTGAATGGGTGACGGGCACTGAGGGGGGCACTTGATGGGATGAGCACTGGGTGTTATTCTGTATGTTGGCAAATTGAACACCAAATTTATTAAAAAAAAACACAAAAAACCAAAAACAAAAAAAAAACTGCCTCTGTAAGTCATTACTAATTTACCTCTCTGAAGTTTAGTTTCCTCCTTTAAATTGGGTATAATAACTTAAAGGATTTTTGTGAAGATCAAAATTGGATAGTGTATTAAAGTATTTTTGCATACCATAAAATGAAGTGCACATCTGGGGAAGGGAAATTCATCTGCTGTCCCCCTTCTTCCTGCCTTCTGTCTCATTAGGGGAATCATCAGTGTGTGTTGTGAGGCACTCATTTGTGTCTGGCCTTAGTTTTGCTCATCATCATGTTTTTGAGGTACCTACAACTACATTTTATGCCAATACTACTCTTGCTGAGTAGTATTCTGTTGTTTGAATAGACCAGTGTATTCACTCACCTGTTGTTGGGCATTTGGGTTGTTTTCAATTTTTGACTAGGAAAAACTATTCTGTTGTATAGGAGAATTAACATAATTCTGATATGTTATAGTATGTATTATGAGGTACATATTGTACACTGTGGGAACTCTGTATCTTATTTAATAATTACATCTTCAATCTTTTTGTATTTTAATTTTTCTCTTATGTTATAGGTATTAACAGTGTGTGCTTTGATGAAGAATCAAAACATATAACTGCAATGAAGTCTTTAGAGGGAGAAGTTGTACCTTTTAAAAATAAAATTCTTCTGTCTAATAATGTAGAGGTAAGTGATTCTTTTTTCAGGTATGAAAATAAAAAGAATGAACTGTATGAACTTTGTATCAAAAACAATTTAGTAAATTTTTAGGGTTAACTTAGGCCTTTTAGGAAACTGCTCATATCTTAAAATGATCTGTTAGGTTCAGGATGATTTTATATTGAAGAGATTGTGGATTTTTAGTCTTTGGAAGGCAACATGTAATTATGAAAAGAACCTTTGCTTTGGAATTGTAAAGCCTAGATATTAATCTCAGCTCCTCAACTTATTAGCTATATGACTTAGAATCACAGCTTTCTTATCTGTAAAATATCCAATTTACTGCCCATCTTACTGTCTATTGCAAAGTCTGTCTATGGAAGATGAAATGAGATGACTGCCTTTAAGTGCATTAGATAGTGTTTGGGGCATATGTGTTCAATAGGTACTTGTATAAAATGGTTCATATCAGGAGATGGAATTATAATTTCTTATTGACTCTCATACTCTCAAAATGTGTTGTGTATGATTTTATATAAGATGATTTAGGTGAACAAGTAAGTTTACAACTAATGCATTTATAGGGCTGCTATTGATTATTTGGTCCTGGAGCCTTGGAAATGATCCATCAAAGACCTAAAACAACTGTACAGTTACAGCCAGACAGCAAGAGATTGTATTGCACTGAAGTGTAATTTTCACATACCAGAATGATCTTCCAGCCAACAGTTGGGGCCCATGCCTTATCATACACGTATCTATACAATTTAGCAAAATTTCTGTTCCTTGATAGGCCTCATCATTTTATTAGAAGTTCATCACCTAAGTCAGGTGATTGAAAACACAAATTTATTAAGTAGCTTCTATGTTTGTGTTTGGTGAAGAGTTTGATTGTTTTGTTGTTGTTTGCGTTTCTTGTGGTTTTGTTGGGACCAGATGAGGGGAGAGAGGAAGAGCATAGGTTTTGGCAGTTGGTCTGGAGCAGCTTTGCCAGCAGAGGAAAATTGGAAGCTGGCTGGGATTAGTAGAGCAGGTGTCTGTGGCCTTGCTCAGAAAGGTTCTTATTGCCTTACCTCCCTGGCTTTTGAGCTAGGTAGTTGAAGTTCGTGTTGTTTGTATACTGGAAAGTGCTCTAAAGGTGAAAAAGTCTAGAACTTAGAGTTTAAATTATGATGAAAAGCTATTTAACGTTGTAGGTTTTGCACTTATATTTTATTGCATATCTAGAGTCTTTTAAAATTCTGATTAATAAATATTCATTGCTATTTTTATCAGTTATTGTTATTATGTTAACTTCAGTTAACTTTATTATTTTATCTATAATAAAGTGAAAAATGTATTATTTTGACCTTGAAACAAAATTAAAGATGCATCTTAGCTCCCCAAATAATAGAACTCACCCTAATAAAGCAATCCCTTCTTGCTTTGAGGCTTTCTGAATGTGAGCTCACCAGGATAGCATGAGCCCAGAGACTGAGCCAGTCACTGTGACTCTGATTCATCAGCCTGGCTATCTATTTGATTTCTTATAATGTTGAAATGAAGGATCTCTTTAGTCGTATCATATTCATTTGTAGAGATGATGACAGTGATAGCTAACTATACATTTATGAATTTTCACACTTAACCATCACCCCAAGAGGTGAAAAAGTTGTGTTCCTCAAATTATTTAAATCCTTTATATATTTATTTTTAAATATTTTATTTATTTGACAGAGAGAGCATGAACAAGGGGAGATACAGAGGGAGAGGGAGAAACAGACTCCCTGCTGAGCAGGGAGTCCAATATAGGGCTGGATCCCAGGATCCTGAGATCATGACCTCAGCCAAAGGCAGACGCTTCACCAACTGAACCACCAAGGTGCCCCTAAGTCCTTCATTAATAAAATACATTGCTGTATGTCATATAACACATTTTGGGAGTAGGAGAGTCAATAAGAAATTATAATCCCATCTCTTGAAATCAGTGGAGTCAGTCCATAGTGTTGATTTGTTTTATAACTTATGTATAGTAGTATTTTTATTTTTAAAGATTTATTTTGAGAGATAGAGGGAGAGCACGTGATTGGGTGGGAGAGGCAGAGGGAGAGAATCACAGACTCCTACTGAGTGACGAGCCTATGCGAGGTTCCATCTCACAACCCACGAGATTATGACCTGAGCCAGAAACAAGAGTCAGATGCTTAACTGAGCCCTTCATGTGCCCTTTGTGTATATTATTTTTCATTTTATTTTCAGACCTGGTTAAATGATTTAGCCTTGGAAATGAAGCAAACGTTGAAACAGTTGTTGTTAGAATGTGTTACTGCTGGACGAAGTTGTCAGGGTTCCATCGACCCCTCATTATTCCCTTCACAGGTAAGAGGGCTTATATCTGGAATGTAGGTAGGCCTGGTTCTGTGGGAAGATCCCTGACCTGGAGGCAGGCAGGCTCAGACAGCTGGCATCTTGGTTCTCTCTCTGATTAGCATTTAATACTGACCAAGTGCTTAGCTTCTGGGTCTCTGTTCCTGCAACTGTTGTAAAATGTGGTGGAAGGACAGCACGATAGTGAAATTCTCTTCTATAGCTCTGTGAGTTTGCTGTAATTTAGATGCTTTCAAGGGAAGGCATCTGAGATGAAGGTCACTCAGGCCAGTGAGGGATGAAAGGGGGGGCTTCCTGTTCTACATAAGTGCATGCTTGGTGGGAAGTCTGGGGACCTGCATTCCCATGCCTCCCTCTTGAGAGTCCTGGAGCCCACAAGAGGTTGGTGCTGGCAGGAGGTTAGCAGGATGTAGAGGCAGGGCACTGACCTGGGAGGGGGCAGGGAAGCTGAGGACTAGTTTGCACAGTGGGGTATGGACTTCCCGCAGCTCAGCGTTCATGGAACCCACACCAGAAACACCCTACTGTGGATGCATAGCTTACAGAATGTGTTCCAGATGTCACCCAAGTGTAGTGGTCAGACTTGTGTTAAGTATCCTGCCTTGTTTGGGATTTGTTTCGCTGCTGGTTGAGGTAATGGACATCAGGGACATAGGTTCTTAGGGATTGTAAAGGCAGGCCTTTGAGGTGTTCTGTGATCTCTCACAGGAAGATCTACTTGACTGCTCGAGGTTATATGCTTTCCAGATTAAACCATTCAGTAGCTATTGGAACAAGTCTTATATTGGTTCTTTTAAAGCTTGAGAAGTTAGAACACTTTAATATTTTAGTTTCTTAGCCATTGTATTATTCATATCATTTGCATCTTCTAGCATTTTGAATCAAACTATGTTTTAAAAATTCTTGTTAAGCTCCTAAAGAAATGAGGAGTAATCATCAATGCACAATAATGCCATTGCAGTCAGAGGTAAGCTGCTTTATTACTTCTGGAAATGTTCCCTATTCCTGTCAACTTCCAGGTAGGATTTCAGTGAACTTAGAACAAAAGACAAAATATTACAAAATGTCCAGAGGGAAGTATTGCAGAGCGATTGACTGGGGAAATGACAGTTGTATCAGGAGTTGCATGTGGAGCTACAGGCAGTGGAGGGAAGCTGCTGGATCTGAGCCCTGCAACCAACCTTGGGACCTGCAAGCAGCTAGCTGAAATCAGGGACTACAGAACATAGCAGTAGTTCATTGTCTCCATAAAAACATGAACTGGGATCCCTGGGTGGCGCAGCGGTTTGGCGCTGCCTTTGGCCCAGGGCGTGATCCTGGAGACCTGGGATCGAGTCCCACGTCGGGCTCCCGGTGCATGGAGCCTGCTTCTCCCTCTGCCTGTGTCTCTGCCTCTCGCGCTCTCTCTCTCTCTCTCTCTCTCTCTCTCTCTCTGTGACTATCATAAATAAATAAAAATTAAAAAAAAAAACATGAACTATGAAAAGTAGGAGTAGTTCATTGTCAACCAAAACAGAGTTCTAGTGTCTTAGCAGTTAATGCTAAGAAAAATTATCTCAGGAGCGTTCATGTAAGGGGACTGAAAAGTATCCCTGGCTGCATGAACATCTGGTGCAAGTTATTGCTGACTGTTCATTCAGGATTCTAGAGGCAGGTTTGTAAGGACCAGAATAATGTAGAAAAAGAACTTTCTCATCTGGGAATGAGATAGCATACTGAATGGAAAGAGACTGACAGATCTTGGTTCAGATCTGCTTTTGTCCGTATACTCTGAGCAATTCTTGTAGGCACCTAGTTAAGAAGCTATAGTGGTATGTTCATTGCCAACTTATTTTAAAATGTTAAATTGTAAAATGTTTGCAAAGCACTGTTAATGACTGCTGGATTTTAGGTTAATTTTAGGTTAATAATATTAGCACCTGACCAGAAATTATAATGGTAGTGTGACTTGAGAATTAACCAGAATGTATTTTGACTACTGTTTCTGTTAGCCTCTCACAGAAATTGTATAGCAGACTGTTAAAAACTGAGATTATCAATGTGCATTTATAATGTAGAAATCCAGTAGTATTGCCTGAAAGGACACTCACACATAAGAGTATTAGTTTGGAGGTAGCAAGTGAACATTTTGATCTGAAAATTAAAGAGCAAAAGTTTTTTTTTTTTTTTTGAAAAAGCAGAGAGATGGATCTGCTTAAATGCTTCCCATATACTTGATGAAAGAGACTGGCGAATTTGTCCCACAAATTATGGGAGATGACTTTGCCTTGGAAAGAGTTTCTCTTACTTTAAAGAAAATTTAATGCTACTTTATACAATGATATACATACAGTGTTTTTGATAATATATTAATACAATGTCTTAAGTTAGATCAAGACAGCAGCTTAGCCTGCTGTGCAAAGTTATAAAATATGTACAAAGATAACTAATTAATCTGATAAGTAGAGGCATTTGATGATATTCATCTGGCTACTGAAAAATACATATCAGAAAAAACCTATCCCATAGTAATTGATCAGTAGGTTTAGTAGTTTTATATGATTATGTCTTTAGTTTTCTTTTTTTTTTTTTTAAGATTTATTTATTCATGAGAAACACACAGAGGGAGAAGCAGGCTCCCCATGGTGAGCTTGATGCCAGACTTGATCGCAGGATCATGACCCGAGCCAAAGGCAGACGCTCAACTACTGAGCCACCCAGGCATGCCCCTTGTGTCTTTAGTTTAAAGGAGGATATTGGTTTTCCGCATTCATCTAAGAACTCTATTAAACTATTTTTTTTAAAGATTTTATTTATTTATTCATGAGACACAGAGAGAGAGAGAGAGAGAGAGAGAGAGAGAGGCAGAGACACAGGCGGAGGGAGGAGCAGGCTCCATGCAGGGAGCCTGATGTGGGACTCAGTCCCAGGACCCCAAGATCATACCCTGGGCTGAAGGCAGGTACTAAACTGCTGAGCCACCCGGGCTGCCCTATTAAAGTATTTTATAAGTTTTTAAAGGCTAGTGTTTATATGTGTAATGGCTTTATCAGTAACTGTGCTAGATTGGTACTATATTAGAAAGCCTTTCAAGCAGTGTTAACATTTCATGTTTTATGTAAATATGAGAATATCGCTCCTTAACTAAAGCTAGTTTCTGTTTATGGGCATTAGACTGAAGGATTAAGACAGAGCTTAATTTAAGATAAAATTGGAATTTTGAAATTTTAGACTTCAGTGGTATCCTAAGATTATTTTGGAATGCTAGAATATTACCCTTTTACTAAATAGAGTACATCATATGCTGATACCTTTGCATTCTTGAAAAGCCATTTATAAAGAAGAGAGTCAGGAGGAGAAAGTACAAAGCCTCTTCGGTTACAGTGAGCTTGGTGGGATCTAGAATCAGAAACTAGATGTGGAGGCGAGTAGTATGAGATGAGTTCTTAGTAAGCTTGGCTGTACCACATATTCTGATAGAGATCCAGTACACAACTCGAAATCTAGAAAAAGGTATCTTTCCTTAAGTTTATGAACAATTTTTAGTAAATTTACCTTTTAAAAATAACTTTTTTCTTTATTCATTAGATACTATGTTTGGCAGAGCAGATTAAATTCACTGAAGATGTAGAAAATGCTATCAAAGACCATAGTCTTCATCAGATTGAAACACAGCTGGTGACGAAGCTAGAGTACTATACCAGCATTGATACAAGTTCTGAGGATCCAGGGAACACTGGTATGAAAAACGTTCTCTTTTCTGCTTGCTTTGGGATTATTTGAATTTTTTCTTGTTATTCTGTCTTAATTAACCTATGTATTTTGACTATATCAACCAGTTACCTATTTCGGAGGTTAGCTTAGGAATTACAATATGCCTGCTTTTATATTGTACTTAGAATCAGTAATTTATTACTTTAGACAAATGTAGACATGCTACCACCGTACAGGTTTCTTTATCCTCTTCTATGTAGCTGCTGTCTTCTATGTCACACTTAAATGCACTGAAAACTCTGAGATTGCATTTTTGCCTTCAGCCATCAAACATAATTTAATGGGCTTGTGAGGAGCAGTCTGCTCTGTTTACCTGGATGCTTACCATTTCTGTTCCCCTTCATTTTGATGCTCCCACTTCCCTGCTGTTTGTTGGAAGAACGTCCTAAAGTGCTTTTTTTTTTTTTTTTTTAAAGACTTTATTTGAGAGAGAGAGAATGAGTAGTGGGGAGGGACAGAGAGGGAAGGAGGAGCAGACTTCCTGCTGAGTGGGGAGCCTGATAGAGGGCTCCTTCCATCCCAGGATCCTGAGATCATGACCTTAGCTGAAGGCAGAAGCTTCACCGACTGCGCACCCCAGGTGCCTCCAGCACTTCTTTTAGAGCCGGGTTGCTGACTGTGAATTCCTTCCTACAGGTTGCCTTCATCTGAGAATGTCTTTATTTCCCCTTCACTGTCTTAAGTATGTTTTTGGTTCTTTGTATATCGGATGATGTGGGAGTGTATCTTGGACATTTTGAATATTGTATTATGAGTATTGGGTCTTGTTTAAATCCTTCCAATAATGTTGATGTTTTCTGTTAGCACTTGATCCTGTTGGGTTCCGGCTTCAGGTTCCAGCCAGCCTTCCTGGGTTGTGGTTCTGGTGTCAGTTCTCTTGTAAAAGTCATTGAGTAATGTGCAGGATTGTCAAGGTTACACCACTGATTACATTTCAGTAATATAATGAAATCCCCTTCACGTGTGTGCCATCTAGTGGCCAGCTCTCAGAGTCTTTGGTTTGATGGTAGGTGGAAAGCTTCAAGGCTTAAGGAGGGGAGCCCAGGGAGGGAGAGCCCTTTGTGCCCATGCTCCTTCCAGGAGCTGGAGTTTGCTTGGGTTCCTGTCCTGCTCTCCTGGCCAGAATGCTGCCTCTCATGGGCTCTACTCTCATGCTTGCTTTCCATGCTGGTGCCTGTGTCTCGGACTGGCTGATGGGAGAGAGCGGGCAGGGTTTGTCCTACCCTCTTGGGACCCCAGGGTCTCTGATTGCAGAGGAAGGTTCACTTCCCTCTGGGTTTTAGGCACCTCTGGGTCTCTCCTGCTGAAGCTGTGGCTCCCAGGAGTCTCCTTTTCTGCTCCTCACACCTGAGCTATGGGCCTCACCAGGAGCTGACTGCATGGGTCTGGCCATCCAGCTGCACAGACTCCCACTCTAGGGAACAGGAGAACAAAAACAGAACAAGGGGGCACTTCTCATTCAGATCTTCCCCAACTTGCCTGATATTTTTGCTTGCCAGACTCCTAAATAACACTCAAGTACATGTGGTCCATGTTTTACACTTGCGTTCGGGGAGAAACAGGCTGCAGGAACTGGAACCCTTCTCTCACTGAATTTTGATGCTTTCATTTTCATACTCAAAATTCTTATTTCCTACCAGTGGATTTGACATATTTTGATTTGTATGATTTATATTACTGTATAATTCAAATGTATTATGAAATTACCATTTAAATACATTAAAAAATCTGTGCATATATAATAAATAAGTCCCAAGCTAACATTTTCTCCAAATATTTTAATTTGCATACAGAGTCTGGCATTCTGGAACTTAAGCTCAAAGCACTGATTCTTGATATTATTCATAATATTGATGTGGTGAAGCAGCTAAACCAAGTTCAGGTTCATACAACTGATGACTGGACCTGGAAAAAACAAGTCCGATTTTATATGAAAAGTGATCACACATGTTATGTACAAATGGTGGATTCTGAACTTCAGTATACTTATGAGTATCAGGTAGGATTGGTAGCAAAAGTGTTTTATTTTTTCCAGTTGAAATTATTTATTTTAAAGGAAATTTGCTATTGGTTGACAGAATTATTTTTATTTTAGTTGTAACTTTTAAGAACTTTTTTTCTGTGTGACTGTCTTCTGTTTTATCATAACTAAGAAGATGTTATATCAGAGAAATACTTATAGAAAGTTACAACAGTGACAGTATTGTACTGAATTCTGTGAATGTTCCTTTTTTTAGAGTAATGTTTAATGCAGCTCTCTGTGATCCAGGGAGAATGGAATACGGCTGCTGTCTGGCCCATGCCTCCTCACTCATGGTCAAGCTTGGTACCACTGCAACCACGCCCAAAGATGCTTGCTTAATGTTCTCAGTTGCGAGATGAGACTTTTCAAACAAATAACCTAGCTCATGTAACCTGTTTTAAAAAAATTCTGACTGCATCCTCTGTGCCTTGTCCCATCATAATGAGTCAGTCATCAGAATGTTAGACGATTATGTTGATAAAGTGTATTTTGAGACCCAAATCTGTCTACCTAAATTAAGGAAAAACTATTAACTGTAGCTGGAATTGGAGTCTATTTTCCCTAAAACTTGTAAATTCAAATAGTTCTCAAAATTTCTATTAATTTCATAAGGAATTTTTTCAAAATAATTACATTTGAGTCTCTAAAATGGTTCTGATATATAAAGATCATAAGATGCAGGAAATTAATTTACGTGAATTTTTAAATACAAGATTGTTGTATAAGATAGTTTTGGATTTCTTAGCCTTAGTAGCACATCTTTGTACCATTATTAAGAACTTGAGAGACTATTTGGAAAACCTTACGATATGTCAGTTGAGGACGGAGTAAACTACATGCTTGGTGTTAACAAAGTTTAATTTCAGTTTGTGCTTTAACAAGTTTCTTCCACTAAAAACATATTGTAGATATTTTTCTGGTTAACAGCTTTAACTTTTTTGTTGCCTTTTTAGCTTTTTAAATAGCCGCACAGCCACATGTTTGTGAGGTTGAATAAAGCACAAATATTGAAACTTTATGTTCCCCTCATGTAGGGCAATGCTCCCAAGCTGGTTTACACGCCGCTGACAGACAAGTGCTACCTGACTCTTACGCAAGCCATGAAGATGGGCCTCGGGGGGAACCCTTATGGGCCAGCTGGAACCGGGAAAACTGAATCTGTGAAGGCCTTAGGCGGACTTCTGGGAAGACAAGTTCTAGTTTTTAACTGTGATGAGGTAGAATGCGTAATTATCAACTATGTAATCGTGTGTGAGTTGAGTTTAGATTAGGATTTGTGTACTTAAAATTGAAATACCCTATTTCAAAGTCACATTATTTTTGAATCACTTGAAAACAGAATTTGTTTTATTTGAACAGTGAGATGGAGAGATGTTGCAGAGAGGATAGTCTCAGAACTTTTCTAAAGGGAACTAGTGCAAATAATTTTGAATACAGAATGGAGGATTATATTAGAGGGTAGAAATTTTTTTTTTTTAAATTAGTTTCAGAGGTAGAGGCCAGTGATTTATCATTTGTGTGTAACACCCAGTGTTACTCACATCATGTGCCTGTCCCCTTATTACCCTGTCTCCCCTCCCACCTGCCCTCCAACGACCCTCAGTTTGTTTCCCAGAGTTCACTCGTATGTGGAATTTAAGAAACAAATGAACATAGGGGAAGGGAAGGAAAATGTTTTTTTAGTAAGGAGAACAGTGAACAGAAAAGAGAAAAAAAATTCATTTTGCAATTATCATTTTCTAAACATTTTGTGTCGAATGTGTATTTCAACTTAAAGAATAACTAAAACAAAATCTCGTATCTATTTAGTTCTGTGTACTGTTTTTTTTTTCTGTGTACTGTTTAGAACATTTTTACATCAATTATTTTGTTTATTCTTTGAAACCACTCTGCAGAGGGTAGCTATTTAATCTGTACTTAAAAGAGAGCAAAAGAGGTAGAGATGGGTGAAATTACCTTATCTGTAAATGTCAAAGTATTAATTTATTATTAGGGATCTTAATTATTTTTTAACGGATTTAATTTTTGCTGTTATTTTTTAGGGCATTGATGTGAAATCAATGGGACGAATTTTTGTTGGTTTAGTGAAGTGTGGGGCCTGGGGCTGTTTTGATGAATTCAATAGACTGGAAGAATCTGTATTGTCAGCAGTGTCTATGCAGATCCAGACAATTCAGGATGCTTTGAAGAATCATAGAACTGTGTGTGAACTGCTTGGCAAGGAGGTACGGAATATGTTGGGAATTGAAAAAATTCAGATATGTTTTACAACTTTGCATTCCTCAGGCAAATACTTGGTATTTTTCCTGGCACCCCTATGTGTGACCTCTGTGTTCAGCCTTTGTACCTGTGAATTGTCTAAAGTTTCTCACCCAGTTTTGGTCTGACTTTACCGTTCACCATCAGACTTTCAGTACTGAATAATTCATTTATAATGACAGCTGCTAACCTGTCCTGGGCACTTACTCTGTGCTGGCTGCTTCCGGGGATTGTCTCGCTGGTACTCATGATCTTTCGATGTAGGTACTGTTGTGTTTTCCACTTTGTAGATAAGGAAAGCAGAATAAGTAGTGGGCTGGGAACTGAACTGGGTTGGTTCCATTCTGAAGGTTGTGTTTTTGATCACTGTTCTGTATGAGTCTGACAACATGAGTACTTAACTGTGTTTCTGGTCCTTCCTTTTCCTCATCAGAGATACGTACCCATATCATGAGAACTTGAACTTATTTGTAGAAAGTGTAGGCTTCCCTATAGAAGGTATCATGTTGAAAACACTGAAAGTTAAAAGAAGTGTGAAACGATCTTCTAATCCATAATAGCGTTTTCACAGGATAGGTTTTTCAGGGGAGGGCAGGGAAGTAAGATCAATTATGAATTATTAACCTGTTACTTACATGATGCTTAACCTCTTTATAAAGAAAAGAGAAACTGATAAGCTTTTACTTTTCTGCCATCAACATTAACTTTTCTTATACACTGAGGTTTTCCCTCCTTTCCTCCTCTGACAAGGGAGGGGTTTTTTCTCCAAGTCAGCACTAAGCTTTCTGCTTCTGCTCTGAGATCTCCTCCCAGGGACCTTGTCTTTGTTAGGCCCTCTGTTACAGTTTCAGCCTTTTCTACCTGTTCTTCATTGGCTTTTAAATGTAATCACATCTTTTCCTTTTTAATGACATATGACGTCAGATGAAATAATATTATAATATTTGGTATAATTAAAACATAAACAAACCTTCCCTTCACTTGTCTTTCCAGCCACTTCTCTTTCTCCTTTCTTCCCTTTATAGTCAGATTTTTTTTCTTCTTTTTTCTTTTTTCTTTTTTTCTCTAGGTACTTAATTGCACACTCTGACTTGGCTCAAAGTGTGCTGTTGAAAGTGCTCCTATTGGGTGCTCTTGTGATGGTCTGCTCTTCCTGTTAAAGCATTAATCACACTGAGCTTGCCTGTAGACTGGAAGCTCCAGAAGAGCATAAATTCTTAGTGACTTCGGGTCACAGTTGCGTTGTCTCTGTGTACCCAGCAAAGAGCCTGATACATGGAGGCATTTTGTAAGCACAGACAGAAATAGATGCTCAAAATTCCTGCCTTGTAGGACTGATATAAGGGACCTTTGTAAATATTGTTCCTAAGGGAGTTATTGTATATTCAGTAGGGAGATGCATAGCTCGTTAGCAGTTATCTTTTGTCAAGGTATAAGATTTGTGTGTAGAAATATGTACAGTAAAATATATATTGTCTATTATCTGTTAAAATATTTATCTACAGTTAAAATATATGCTGCCTATATTTCAAATTAACATTTCAGGTAGAAATAAATTCCAATTCTGGAATTTTTATCACTATGAATCCTGCTGGAAAAGGTTATGGAGGAAGACAAAAGTTGCCTGACAATCTGAAACAGCTTTTCCGGCCAGTAGCCATGTCTCGTCCAGACAATGAGCTTATTGCAGAAGTTATTCTGTATTCAGAAGGCTTCAAAGATGCCAAAGTCTTGGGCAGAAAATTGGTAGCTATCTTCAATCTATCCAGGTGAGTTTTCCTCTCTTAAATATACTTATGTTTTTGGTTCCAATGATTGTTTATGGATTACTGACCTATTTACCTGTTCAGTGATTTTCATATTGGGGATTATATTGTACTTAAGGTATTGATAGGGAAGATCTTAGTTTGAGTAATAAAACATCTGACTCAGAACGATTTATCTTCCTTAAATGCTATTAATTTGATCTCCCTTTTTTCTGCAAAGTATTTTTATTGAGGTGCTCCAGCTAAATGATGTTAATTGAAAGGATTTATCAGCAGGACCTTCAAAACCTCCTGTTCTTTGGAGGGAATCTTCCACGATTTTTCTTATGTCTTATTTCTAGTAATAGCAATGGACTGTTAGGTTCTTTTGGTTCTTTGGGTGATGTAGAATTCCGGTTCCTATTAAGAGCTGGTGAGAGCTGCAGTGCCAGAAACTGAAAGCCAGATGGATTGATAGAATAGTTGAGGGATAACAGGTGCTTGTCATTTAGTGTCTTCAGGAAGGTCATCAGCCAGGTCATGACAGTTAGCCCTGATCCTTGGGAGTCCTCTTTCTTCAGTGTTTTACTGGACAAATCATATTACATGATTGGGTCCTTTACAGGAATTAGTGAACTATCAACACTGCTTTCTATGTGTTTGTGGTTATATTCTGCATTTTAAGTAGAGTGATAAAAATAATTTCTGTCTGATGCTTTGCA
Source organism: Canis lupus baileyi (assembly GCF_048164855.1). Lineage (NCBI taxonomy): Eukaryota > Metazoa > Chordata > Mammalia > Carnivora > Canidae > Canis > Canis lupus. The sequence goes on from NC_132840.1 coordinate 60,464,442, forward strand.
ATTTCCGTGTCTGTTTAAGGGAACTTTTGACGCCTCAGCAACATTATGACTGGGGTCTGCGAGCCTTGAAGACAGTTCTTAGAGGAAGTGGAGGCCTTCTTAGGCAGCTGAAGAAAACTGGCATGAAACAGAATGGTAGGATTTGTTATTCAGATACAATCTTGTTTTTTAAAATACACTTTAACTTAGAACAGGTTTAGATTTATAGAGAAGTTATAAATACAGATGGTGTTTGAATCCCTGGCCTTTAATTTCTCCTGTTGTTTACATCTTCTCTTAGAATGCTACATTTGTCACAGCTAGTGGACCAATATTGATGCTATGTTTAACTAAAGTCCGTACTCTATTCACATTTTCCCTGGTTCTTACCCAATGTCCTATCATAACTTTTACATGTGTGTTAAATACTAAACAGTTGTGATAGATAGAGGAATAGTGTAGCCTGCTCCTCCTCAATCTTTGGTGTTAATAGAAACATTAGATTTAGAAATAGAAAATAGAAACATTTCTCCATTAGAATCACCAAGAGCCTTATTAAAGCACCAATGTTGACCCTTGGGCCCCAGTTTCTATAGGTTCTGAAGCAGAGCCTGAGAGTGTCTTTCGTCTGAGAACAAGAGCCATAGAAATGTATAGGAATTTTCTCTTCCCAAGAGCTAGTATACCAAGCAAAATTACCCTTTAAAATTTTTTTTTAAGATTACAAAAAATACCCTTTAACTGTAGAATAATTTTAGATTTAAAGTTACAAAGATGGTATTCCCATTGTTTTCTCTTATTTGCTGCGGTACATTTGTCAAACCTAGGAAACTGAGGTTAATAGGTTAATATTACTATTAACCTCCAGACTTCATTTGGATTTCACCTGTTTTATCATTAATGGCCCATGTTCTGGTCTAGGATCAAGGCCAGGGTGCCTCATTGCATTTACTTGTGTGTCCATACTCTCCTGGGCTCTGTGACACTTTCTCAGTCCGTTTGTGTTGTTTCCATGACCCTTACAATCTTCAGGGGTACAGGTCACATGTCATGTAGACTCTTGCTCAGTCTGGGTTCTGTCGTGATGTTTCTTGCATGATGAGACTGGATTCTGAACATTTAGAAAGAACACCAGAGAGGTGAAGGGCTGGTCTTAGCATGTTGTATCAGTGGGTGCATAATGACCACGTGACATCACTGGTGATATTCACCTTTATCTATTATTTTAGTATTATCTTAGTATTATTTTAGTATTTGCTAGGTTTCTCTGCTGTAATAACAACTGTATAGTTACTGTTTTCCTCTTTTCCTACTATCCTTTTTGGAAGCTGGTTACTAAATGTAGCTCACCTTCAAAGTAGGCAGGCAAGGATTAAGCTCCATTTCTTAGAGGGAGGAATATCTGCAAATATTATTTGAAACTCTTCTGTTAAATAAGATTTGTATCTTCTTCCCTATTTATGTGTTTATCGAATGATCTATTCAGATCAGACTCATGATATGTTATTATATTTTTAACACCTTTTTTCCCCCCATTTGTATAAAATAAATGATTCTCCCACCCATGGATGTGTGCCTTTTTGAAGGGCCAAATATTCAATTCTTTAGATTACTATTAAAAACTAAGTTAGGGGCACCTGGATGGCTCAGTTGTGTCCAACTCTTGATTTTGGCTCAGGTCATGATCTCAGGGTCCTGGGATCAAGCTCCAGTTCAGCTCTGTGCTCAGTAGGGAGTCTACTTAAGATTCTTCCCTCTGGCCCTCCCCTCACTTAAGTGCCCTCTCTCTTTCAGTTAAAGTAAATCCCCCCCCCCCAAAAAAAACCCCACAAAAAAACAAAACTAAGTTAAAACACTGAAAATAAGTCAGCATAGAAAAACATCCTGTGAAATTATCTATTCAGACTTTTTTTTTTCTTCAAGATTTTATTTATTTATTTGAGAGAGATCACAGAAGGAGAGGGAGAAGCAGACTTCCCACTGAGCTGGGAGCCCGATGTGGGGCTTCAGCCCAGGACCCTGAGATCATGACCTGAGCTGAACACAGATGCTTCACTGACTGAGCTGCCCAAGTGTCCCTCTATTTGGATTTTTTTTTTTTTAACGTTTTTTTTTTTTTTAATTTTTATTTATTTATGATAGAGAGAGAGAGAGAGAGGCAGAGACATAGGCAGAGGGAGAAGCAGGCTCCATGCACCAGGAGCCCGATGTGGGATTCGATCCCAGGTTTCCAGGATCACGCCCTGGGCCAAAGACAGGCGCCAAACCGCTGCGCCACCCAGGGATCCCTCTATTTGGATTTTAAATGATCAAAGTATACATCTTAAAAAGGGAATCTGCTTTAGCTCTGTTGGCATACACCAGGGAAGATAGTCATTTGGTGCTTTAGCTCTGTTAGCATATACCAGAGAAGATAGTCATTTGGTGAGTTACTTAAATTACTGCCTCTGGTGATTTTTAAGAAATGTTGAAACCATACCTGTAGTCATTAAAGATGGCTTATTAATGCTTAAAATAAACTCTATTGTGGTCATACCTTCACTGCACATACTTAAACATGGAAATATTCAGCAATTATAGAGAAATACCAGACTAAAGATAGTTCTGGCCTTCAAAAACACATCTTTCAGTTGCTATTTAATATCTGTAAAAAACTAAGAATCTTGTAATGATACTAGTATTTATATTTGGTTTAGAGATGAGTTTATAAAACACTTCTGAGCAGGTTTGAGTTTTTTTTATTAATCGAAGTCTAGGAACTCTGGACTCAAATTCTATGGAAAGGAGTGCAGAACTGTACATAGGGATCCATATTTCTCAGCCGTCAAAAGAAAGTGAGGCAAGCTTGTCCATTCACATGGTAGCACATGGTTTGAAATGTTGCTAAATTCTAGCACGTCATTTAATGACTGGTAACACATATCATGGTACTTGAAAACTGTACAGCCATTAAAGCTTTCTAAAGTCAGTAACTAATAATCTTAAAATGAAACTTTTTCTCCAGTTGATGAAAGTCATATTGTGGTACAAGCACTGAGGCTTAATACAATGTCCAAGTTTACATTTGCTGATTGCTTGAGGTTTGATGCACTGATTAAAGATGTGTTTCCCGGGATTGACTTTAAAGAAGTGGAATATGGCGAACTGAGTTCTGCACTGCAGCAAGTCTTCGAGGAGGCCAATTATGAAATCATTCCCAATCAGGTAACCATCGAGAACACTTTATAATAGGGGTGGCTGAGGGAGTTAAGCATCTGACTCTTGGTTTCAGCTCACGTTATGATCTCAGGGTTGTGAGATTGAGCCCTGTGTTGGGCTTTGTGCTCAGTGCAGAGTCTGCTTGAGATTCTGTCTCCCCCTCTTCCTCTAGCCTCCCTGCCCCCCCCCCCAAGAAAGAAAAGTTTATCCACTAATGTTTAAATAACTTTTTTATAATCTTAACAGAGACTGTAGTGGAGTGCTGTACTGTCCAAAAGGTAGCCATTAATTACATGTGGCCATCTAAATTTAAATGTAAAGAAATTAAAATTACATTTAAAAATCAAGTTCCTGGGACACTTGGGTGGCTCAGTGGGTTAAGCATCCAACTCTTGGTTTTGGTCATGATCTCAGAGTCATGAGATCAAGCCCTGAATTGGGCTCGATACTCTGTATAGAGTCTGCTGCTCCCCCACATGTGTGCGCTCTCTCTCTCTCTCTCTCAAATAAATTTTTAAAAAAGAATATATTGACCCTTTCTCCTAGTTAATTCCTTATTAACTATTTTTATCTTTTATCTTTCCATTTAAATCTCACTTACACAGGGAAGCCTTCCCTGATCTTTGAGTCCAGATGGGGTTTCCTTGCTGTGTTTCCATTACTTTACTTACATGTACTTATTAATGCTTAATCTTATATGTGACTAATACTGATCTTTGCCCACCAGATAAGAGTGTTCATGGAAGGTGGAACTCATGTCTATTTTTGCTTATCATTTTATTCCTAGTGCATGTTACAGAGCCTTGCCCATAGTAGATCCATCATATATGTTTTTGATAATTGATTACATATGATTGTTTGACTTTGACAATTTCTTAGGAGAAATTCTTTTTAGTAGCTTTTTTTTTTTTTTTTTTAATGTATCACAAGTACATGTTCAAAGATGAACATTTTCCCTCAGGTTTTTTTTTTTGTTGTTTTTTGAGAGATACAGGATATAAATGCATGAATCAACACGTGAATAATATATGTGAATTAATAAAGAAAAATGATGTACATATTGTCAAATGACTTGGAAAGTATACTTGTTTCTTTTAAAGAAATATTGGGGTTAAATATTACAGTGTAAATATGCTTGGATTTATTTAGGCATTATTTTGTTTAAGGCTGTATCTTTCACCGAAGAAATCAGAGGCTTTCGTTTTATATGTTTGGAGTAGAACAACTGTTACAGAAGGAGAAGAGAACTGTGTTTGATTATAGACCATAATATACATGCTTGTTTTCTACTAGATCAAGAAGGCCTTGGAATTGTACGAACAGTTACGCCAAAGAATGGGCGTTGTCATTGTTGGTCCAAGTGGTGCTGGGAAGTCAACCCTGTGGAGGATGTTAAGGGCGGCACTGTGTAGGACTGGCAGAGTGGTCAAGCAGTATACCATGAACCCCAAAGCTATGCCGAGACACCAGCTGTTAGGCCATATTGACATGGATACGAGGGAATGGTCTGATGGCGTTTTGACAAATAGTGCTCGGCAAGTAGTTCGAGAACCTCAAGGTTGGTCTGTGTTTTGTGCCTCATTACTTTACTTAATAACCTTTAGAGGATGATGGAACTTGTCTCTAATGTGTCCTTAAGCCTCATACGTGACCATAAACTGCCTTGTAAATGATGTGCATTGATATTTTACTTTAGAGGGGCCCAAGATGTGCTATCATTTTGGTCTCTACTATATGGGAACTTCTATTATAATAGAAACAAAGTGATCTGGGTAAATTGTAATTCACAATGAGATTAATTCACTGAAAATATAGGAACTCTTCGCTGGTGATATTGTAGTGCCTCATAAATAAGATGACACTTTATATGGGGTTAAAATTGTGTGTCTGAACAGTTTTAACTCATGAGTTGGAATACAGTAGTTTGAGTAATTTTGAAAATTTAAGTCATAAAACAGTAGTCTTCTTGGTCTCAGTTTTTTGGCTTGGTGTTTAAAAGGATTTTTGGCCAGAATCTGAGAAGACTTCCTACTTTTTATTAGGTCACAATTAATAGTTGTTTTTCTAAGCCAGTGAGTGAAAGGTTTAGAACTCTAAAGACATGGCAAAAATTTTTCATTTTGAGATCCCAGTTCTGTGTACTTGTGGACCAGTTTGGCATTACCACATGGCATATGAGTGAGTCTTCAGCTGCTTGAGCCAGGATTGCTTGTGGTTCTCGGGCATGGTTGTAGTGCACTTTCACATGGAAAATTTCAGCGTGTTCTACTTTAGTTCTTTATATTCATGGGCAGGGATAGAAAATAACACTTAGTGGAAATTACTTCTAAAGAGTAAGGAATGAGTATTTTATTCCTTATTTTTAGTTGTTATTACTGGATATATTTTTGTTTTACCTCCACGTTCGTTTTGAAAACAGATGTGAGCTCATGGATAATATGTGATGGTGATATTGACCCTGAATGGATAGAGTCTCTGAATTCTGTTCTGGATGACAATCGACTCCTCACTATGCCCAGCGGAGAGAGGATTCAGTTCGGCCTGAATGTGAACTTTGTATTTGAAACTCATGATTTAAGTTGTGCTTCGCCAGCCACAATATCTAGAATGGGAATGATCTTTCTTAGGTAACCATCAGAGCACTTGTGTATATTATGTTAGAATATTTAGTTACTACTTTGGTTTCATAGCTAAGTGAAATAAGTGTATGAATGATGTATGTTTTCCTCATTTTAACTTCTGTTAGGTTTTACTTTGTTCAGAGAGTAGCTGTTTTATTTCAGTTTATTTAATTGTTTCAGTGTTTAGTCCTATTACTATGTTTGCATCAGTGAGACAGCAAGTATTTAGTTGTTTTGTTTTTCCTCTTACTTTTGTTTAAATGTTACCACTGCAGAGAAGTGAACCCACTGGTTATGAACTGGAGGCTAATAATCTAAAACTAAGTAGCAATAGTTTAATCACAGAAGGGCCAACCTAGGATTAACAGGTCCTATGGAGTGACCTTTCTTTGAACAAATTGGAAACCTTTTTACTTAATGTTTATTTTCTTAGGATATTTGGAAGAGGCTTAAGAGGGAAAAAATGAAGAATAAACCAATTTTAGATATCATGTTTCATAGTCTCATGCCAGAATGTAGACATTGTAGCCAATTTCATTTTCCAAAATGAGTAATTATTTTTCTTTTGCTTTTTGAGTGGATGTTTTAGAGTTTGATACTTGTCTATATAAAGAGCCCTACTCTTTTAGAGCCGTTTCAGGCTATTTTTGGTGTTGTATGACACATGATAGTATTATCAAGTTGGCTCAGAATGTTTCCAAAATTAATGCTTGCTTTTTGATAGTATTTTAGGGAACATTTATACTAAATAGCCATGAACTCCAATTAATACTTTAAGGTATTATTAAAAAACATAGCATTGTTTATAAATTTTGTAGCTGTATCTCACACAATTTGTCTTCTCTGTTCAACATATTCTTATAATCTTGTGAGAAAAATATGATACAAGGAAAGTTTATAACTAAATGTTTACATTTATTGAATGCCTATTATGTATATAACTTTAAGTTAAGCATTTTAGGAGAGCCAGAGCAAGAAATGGGTAAAACTAACACGGAGGACTCGTCTTTATAGAGCATCCTTTCAAGTAGAGGAGATAAAATAAATGTAACAATTACAACACATGGTAGACTATAAGTGACATAAATTGTAAGTAGAGTGCCATGGATATTTAGCAGAAAGACCACATCTTGCTGCACAGGATTTAAAAATTGTTGGTGAACCAGATATGGTTCATGAGAGGTGTGGCAAATATATGATTGCATGTAAAATACAGACACAAATACGTGGTAACATTTTGAGCTGCTTTTGATTAGCTTATAACTTGGTTTTAGGTTTCATTTCTTCAGCAGACATTTGTTGAGCATTTGCTATGTTATAGGCCAAATGAGGACCTTTTAATAGTGAAAGGGAATGCTGTTAATGCTGGGACAGCTGGTATAAAGCAGGATCATCTTAGATGAAGCAAGATGTATAGTTGCCAAGACATTGGGGACATACCATTGACAACAAAGTCTATTCTGCAGGGGCTTAGTGTCTTTGATTTGTTTGACTTGAACTGATCTAATGGAATTTACATTTTTACCTCTGACTGTTCCATTTTTCTTTACCTTTTTAGCCTGGATAAAATGTGGGAAGAGAAATTCAAGGGCTCAGTAGTTACTAGTGTTGCTACAAAATAGTGGTAGAGAATAGGAAGGAAGTGGCAAAATCATGAGCCCTTGTCACTTCTAAAATTGTTAACCTATGAGTTGTTTTTGCCATATTTTTTGGTAATTATTTAAGTATAATTTTAAATAAGATGTCACTATTATATTTCATTTCAGTCATTGGATGTTACTCATGTAATTAGGTGCTTTGCTAAATAATTCTATTTTACTTCACAAAGATCTTTGAGTTTTAATAGTGGCATGAGAATTTAGGTAGTTGACTTTTTTTGGGATAGAAAAGAAGAAAACATATTTTTAAAGATCTGTATTAAGATACAGCTGTCCTGGGACGCCTGGTGGCTCAGCAGTTGAATGTCTGCCTTTGGCTCAGGGCGTGATCCTGGAGTCCAAGGATCAAGTCCCACATCAGGCTCCTTGCATGGATCCTGCTTCTCCCTCTGCCTGTGTCTCTGCCTCTCTCGAATAAATAAATACAATCTTAAAAAAAAAAAAAAAAAGGTACAGCTGTCCTTGAACTCTACTGTGTTTTTGAAACACCCAGGGATTTTGTTGAAGTGAAGATTTTGTTTCAGTAAGTCTAAACTTGGGACTTGGGGCTCTCTATTTCTCTAGTCCTAAGGATTTAGACCACTTCTTGAACAACCTGTATATATTTAGTTCCTCTTTAATTTGTTTATAATATAGATGAAATTTCTTTTACAGAAAATGACATGTATGTGTGTGTCTATATATGTAACTAATATATACGTATATGTAGAGAAATAACTGAAGTCCACTCTTATATACTAGCAGCTATAAAAGTGTATAATAATGTCTATTGGAGCAGAAATTAATTTTGAAAGTAAGTTGACTGTATCTTCCAAAGTAATTTCTTACATGCTTATTAATCTGTTTCAGTGATGAAGAGACAGATCTCCATTCTCTGATAAAATCTTGGTTGAAGAATCAGCCTCCTAATTATAGGGATAATATTGAAAACTGGATTGGAGATTACTTTGAAAAAGCTTTACAGTGGGTTCTGAAGCAGGTGAGTTAGCCATAATATTTAATAATTATTTAGGCCAGAATTAAGGTGATGGAGAGTGTTGCCTAGATATAGCTGCCTTTTAGTGGATCTCAGCCAGAATCTGGGGGTGGAGTGAGAGGTAGGCGTCCTCATTGCTATCCTGCTCTTTGTCTTGGCTTAACTTTTTATTATGGTGTCTTAAAACACTTCATTTCTCTTACAATATTGCACGCTGCTTACCTACAAATCTTGAAGAGTGGAATCTCCCCCCCCCCTTTTTTTTATTTTAAGATTTTATTTACTTATTCATGAGAGAGACACAGAGACAGAGACCTAAGCAGAGGGAGAAGTAGGCTCCCCTCAGTGAGCCTGATGCAGGACTCAATCTCAGGACCTGAGCCAAAGGCAGATGCTCAACCACTGAGCAACCCATGTGCCCAGAATCTCCCATTTTTACTAGCAAAATCATCTTGCTGTCACATTTCTCTGGCAATAAATGCCTGTTTATATTTCATGATAAAAAACAATGCCAAGTTAATACTAAAGGAGAAAAAGTATAATGAGTTATTTACAATATTATTAAGAACATCTGTGGATGTTTTGGATAACCAAAACATGAATTCAATATCTCATATACGTATCAAACGTGACACTAGACAAGACTTGAAGGTGGACATTCACAGGACAGTCTCCTTCCATGGGAAGAGCCTGCCTAATGGAGAAAAATGGAATGTGAAAAGATAATCAGAATTGGATGAAGAAAGTACTGCTGTCTTCCAGGAGAGTTTAAAAGGTGATCACACTGAATTTTGAATCTGAAGTGTGAAGAGAAATTTCACATGCCTGGAAGACAGTGGAGGGGTTTTTAGATGTTGTATATGATTTTCAGCTATTTGTTTTTTATGTCCTTGGTTTTAGGAGAAACATAAACATAAAAATAGAGTAAATAATAAGCAGTGAAGGTACTTTTCGGAAGTATCTGATTGCTCATCTGAACTTGATTTATTGGTTACTACTTGGAGATTGAATAAGTTTTACCAAGAAATGGAGATCTCACTTCAGTTTTCTCAACTTTTCCTCACTTTAGTAAGGATAAAAGATGAGGAGATAGAGAATGTTGAGGGATGGGATGTTAATGACATAGGTTTCCCTGGGGGCCTCAGGGAACGAAGCACTCCCTCCAGTCTAATGGAGTGCTCTGCTCTCCTTCTTTCTGAAATAATTGCATGCATGCTGCTCTCAGCTCCTGAAGGGCAAGGACCACCCTTTGGTGTATCCTCAAAACCCATTGTGCTAGTGGAGTAATGCATGAATGAGCGTAGTACCTGCTGCCTACGTCGTAGCTCCTGGATATGTGGTTATTTCAGTAATATAAAATATATGGAGCCAGCTAGGTGCTCCAGTATAAGTACTTTGAGGTCATCTACTTGGATGCTGTTAATGTTAGAGAAGTATAACAATAGGTGGGATACACAGAGGTTTGTGAGTGTAGACATGATGACAGAATAAGGTGATCAAGCCATAGAGTGGATGTACCAAAAGTCAGCTGGAAACTATTTTGAGGTCAGGTCCCTGTGATTGTTTGAATTTTTAATTATTTTTTTAATTTAAGATTTTTTTTTTTTTATGTATTGAGGCTTCCTTCCTTCTTATTTTGTACTTTGTTCACTGTGTTCAGATTCTGGGAGATATGTGTAATGGACTCTCTAACCAAATGTCAATTTTATTTATAACTAGAGCTTTACCTTCTTTTATCAATTTAGCAAATTAGACAATGTAGAAGAAAATACGAGGATTTCCTTTATCTTGCCTTTAAAGCCTAGAACTCTTTAGCATGGCCTAGCAGTTGGATTTCTTCTACTCATTCCTTCCTTTTTCCTACTCTTCATCGCATTTCTCCTACCCTTTAAAAATATTTTTTTTATGCAGGCAGAGTGATTTTTTAAAAAAATGTGAATTGGATCATTTTACTCTCTTACTTAAAAACACTTTAGGGCAGCCCCGATGGCCCAGTGGCTTGGTGCTGCCTTCGGCCCGGGGTATGATCCTGGAGACCCGGGATCGGGTCCCACATCGGGCTCCCTGCATGGAGCCTGCTTCTTCCTCTGCCTGTGTCTCTGCCCCTCTCTCTCTCTCTCTCTCTCTCTATCTTGAATAAATAAAATCTTAAAAAAAAAACACTTTAAAAGTAGTGAAAATAAAATTTACACTCCTTATCATGGCCTATGTAATTCTGCATACTCTGGCCTTTATCTACCTCTCTGACTTAAGCTTACCCTTCTTTTGCTTCCTCAGACGTAAGCTTTTACATTTAACAATCATACTTGAAAAGATATGTGAATGTAAATATGTTTCTGTGTTCATGGTTTACTATTTGTTTTTTGTCTGTACCATGGATTTTAATCAACAGAATGACTATGTGGTTGAAACAAGCTTGGTTGGGACTGTGATGAACGGTTTGTCACATCTTCATGGATGTGAAAATCATGACCAATTTATTATTAATCTCATTCGGGGACTTGGTGGAAATCTGAACATGAAGTCACGTCTGGAATTCACCAAAGAGGTGATGCACACTAAAACCTATATTCAGTCAACATTTTCCTTTAATTTTCATTGACTCTTAATTGCTAAAATACGGTGATTGTAACTGTAAGATATAGAACTTTTTAATATTGGAATTATGCACTTAATATAGTAATGTATTTGAATATATGTACTTATTTTATCCTTTGAACTTCTTTATGGTATTTTATGATATTAAAATTATATAATGTTTTAATTGGCTCTAGGGTGGACTATAATTTTGTTAGACACTTTTCAAACTACTTAGCCATATGAATATATATAATTACTCATTTTTAATTTTAGAATAATACATATTTTTAGTCATTTATTTAACCAGTTAGGAATGCTAGGATGGATTAATCACTATAAAACATTTTCTTTAATAAATGTAAAGGTATAGTTCAGCCAAGTTAATAAAACTAAATCATATATATTAAAGAATTTTGTCTTGTTGGCTTCTGTTGAAAACATTGAACATGCATTTCTCTGGGTTGGCTCCTACATCATGGTTCTGCATTTATATCATGTTTCTTTTTTTGGTACCATCATGTATGGCTTTTTCTATGCTGCTTCTCTTTCCATGGCCATTGTGTTGTCCCTGTTGTCAGATGCTTCTCATTGCCACTCGATGCCAGATCCTATGCTGCTTTTGAGCAGATGTTCTCATGCCATAGCTCAGAGGCAAGGTATTGAAGGTTAGCATCGAGTGAACTCTGATTTATATCTGTGCAGATATCAAGTTTTCCATGTTAGAAGAAGAGCAGCTCAAGAGCAGTGGTGGTACCACCATAATAGGCAGGACTCGCATATGGTGGGGATGAAGGGTCTTAGGTTCCTAAACTGTGGAATCAGTAATTCAGTGTTCATTAAAACTCATTTAAAAGTTAGATGTATTTGGTGTATGCACAAACTAGATGACTTTTATTTATTTGCTTAAATAATCATTTAGATAATAATATTTGACATAGGGTGTTGCTTTAATTATAAAAGATATTTAGTAGGTTTAGCATAGAATTTTTTTGGACTAAGATGATTGACTTTGGGACATTGACTTTGAAGAATTAAAATTTCATATACTCTTGTTTGGAGTATGTGAAAACCTATCACAACTTTTTCCTCTACAGGTTTTTAATTGGGCACAAGAGTCTCCTCCAGACCCTCACAAACCAATGGACACCTACTATGATCAGAGTCGAAGACGATTAGCATCTTATGTGCTGAAGAAGCCAGAAAACTTGACTGCTGATGATTTCAATAATGGCCAAACTCTCCCTGTCATTCAGATTCCTGACATGCAGCGAGGTCTGGATTATTTTAAACCGTGGTTAAGTTCTGATACTAAACAGCCATTTATTCTTGTTGGACCAGAAGGATGTGGCAAAGGGTAAGAGCAGAAAATTATTGGTTCGGGTATATACTGTGAGTTTATACTCTCCTCTCTTAAAGTAATTTAATGGCTCTGTTACCTTTCTTTCAGTTGAAGTAGCATTTACATTTTCATGAAGGTCTCTTTCAATTGTCACTAGTAAAAATAATATGTCTTTTTTTTTTCCTGCCAGATTGTGTTTTCTAATGGAAAGAGAACAATCTGAGAAAGATATGCTTCAAAAGAAAATGTGCATACAATCCCAACAAAAACTGAATACCTTAGATACACTCACAAATTGCCTTTGTTATAAAAAATGCATCTTGAAGTTAGCTTTCTATTTAAAATAACTTTTATATCTGTAATTCAGCCTGTTTATGGTGCCTCCTGAGTGTAGGTTCTGGAGATAAAGGAGACATGATTTCACATTTTTAGTTGTAATTTAAAAATTCTAAAAAATCATATTAATTTTTTTTTTAACTCGGAGTACTTAGTAATTTAAAATATGTCCTTCAGCCATGGGAAAACAGCTGGTATCTTTCATATGTACTTTATCCAGTTATTTCTGTCTGAGTTCCAAGAATCATTTTGCTGAATGAGTCCCAAGAATGCCTTAAAATATGAATTTTTTTATATTGTAAAAATTAGAAAGTTATCTGTTAAGTCATGTCCATGTTTACCACTTTGCTCTTAAACATCATTACACATAATTTAGAAACTGAAATATTTATGAAATAGAGATTTTATATTGGATATAAACAGGATTTTATTTGTTGTATTTTCAAAGTTGATGTCCTCCATCTTTCATAGGATGCTGCTTAGGTATGCCTTTTCCCAGCTCCGGTCCACGCAGATCGCTACGGTTCACTGTAGTGCGCAGACTACGTCTCGACATCTCCTGCAGAAGCTTAGCCAGACTTGCATGGTCATCACTACCAACACTGGTCGAGTATATAGACCCAAAGACTGTGAAAGACTCGTCCTTTACTTGAAAGATATCAACCTGCCCAAGCTTGATAAATGGGGTACCAGTACTTTGGTTGCTTTCCTGCAACAGGTGAGTCTTCTTCCTTGAAGTGTTATGATATCATTGGGAAAAGTGGAATTTCATTACCTTTGGACAGAAAATCTGCCTTCCTCCTTAGCATCAGTTTTCTCTATGGCATGTATTCAACTCGCATGAATACATGAATACATGCCATAGAGTACTCACTACTTCTTGAGGCATGTAGTAAGTTTATTCTCGGTTACTTTCTTCCTTCTTTTTGTAAAAGATTTTATTTTTAAGTAATTTCTGCACCCAGCCCAGGGCTCCAGTTCACGATCTCGAATCCAGAGTCACATACTCTACTGATGGAGCCCGCTGGGTGCCCCCGCAAGGCTGCTTTCCTTGAAGTCCTTCCCTGTGGCAGTCAGCAGTCTGTCGGGAGGATCCACAACAGGAAGAGTGAAAACAGCCTTCACCCTGCACTTACTTCCTGTCCTTTATTTCTAACATAGGAGGAAAGCAGGAGTTGGGGATGATGTGGGGCTTGGGAGAACTTTTGCTTCATTTTTCTGGGTATGCATTTTTAGAGAGCAGAGAGACCTCCTCAGTCAGGACCCTGTTGGGCTTCCTTAGCTCATCACCCTGCTCTTGGCCTGTATAAAGGGAAAAGTTGGAGACTACACATTCTGTCCCTGTGCGAGATTATACTGCTTTATGTGGTTTGCATCACTAGATTCTAAATTAGAGTCTGTTATGTTTATACAGGTTCAAATTTAGCTTTACTGTGTGACTCTAGAATATGATGAAATACTCACAGAAGGAAACCAAAATATTTTCCTTATATTTTTACTTATTTCTTTCATTTTTTTCCTCTAATTGCTGGTAGATTTATACTGTCATTGGATTTTAATGTTTATTAGAGAGAAAATGTTTATTTATTTTTATTCTTTTTAAAGATTTTATTTATTCATGACAGATACACAGAGGTAGAGACGTAGGCACCCTGCAGGGAGCCTGATACAGGACCTAATCCCAGGCTCCCAGGATCATGCCCTGAACCAAAGGTAGATGCTCGACCACTGAGCCACCCAGGTGCCCTGACAGAAAAGCACTTTAAAATGAGGGTTAAAAAAAAAATGAGGGTAATTCAGCTAACATTAATTGAATGCAGAGTCTTGAAGAGTATTCTTTTTCTTTTAAAGATTTTATGGGATCCCTGGGTGGCGCAGCGGTTTGGCGCCTGCCTTTGGCCCAGGGCGCGATCCTGGAGACCCGGGATCGAATCCCACGTCGGGCTCCCGGTGCATGGAGCCTGCTTCTCCCTCTGCCTATGTCTCTGCCTCTCTCTCTCTCTCTCTCTCTCTCTCTCTCTGTGACTATCATAAATAAATAAAAATAAAAAAAAATCTAAAAAAAAAAAAAAAGATTTTATTTGTTCACGAAAGACACAGAGGCAGAGACATAGGCAGAAGGAGAAGCAGGCTCCCTGCAAGGAGCCCAGTGTGGGACTCAATCCCAGATCCTGGATTCATGCCCTGAGTTGAAGACAAATGCTCAACTGCTGAGCCACCCAGGCATCCCAAAGAAGTATTATTTTTCAATATTACAAGCATTTAATGCAAATTTGAATCTTAAATTTTTGAGTTAGGTAAAGGAGGATGATTGTATTTGGAAACGAATTTTATGCGAAAGTATTTTATATCACTATTAGAAAACCCTAAGCCTAAAACGTTTAAAATACGTTTATTTTCAAAAAGGTATTGTCATATCAAGGATTTTATGATGAAAATTTGGAATGGGTTGGTTTAGAGAATATTCAGATTGTGGCATCTATGTCAGCTGGAGGAAGGCTCGGAAGACACAAGCTGACCACCAGATTCACTTCCATCGTTCGCATTTGTGCTGTGGAGTATGTATCGTAGCATTTTTAATTGTTTTTAAAATGTAGGGACATGTCTTCTATATTTGAATTTTATTAAAGGTACCCATTAATGATATTTCTTTATAATGAAGAATATAAAAATAGTTAAACTTAAGTTCTGTTTTTTTTCCTTGCCCTTTCTAAATTTTAGGCAGTAATTTAGGGTGAAAAAGGCGTTAGTGCTTCATATTAGAAATAAGACCCAATTATTTTGTATCATCTCTGTTCTAAAATGTCAGTATCAGGAATCTAAATGATGGATTTAAATATGGGTTTCATAAAACAAAAATACTATCAAATTTTATGAAGACAAACAGGTAAACATGCACAAGGTAGAGTCAGATCATGTTTGTGGGTGACAGCATTTGTCCTGACAGATCCATCTCCGTGGTCTATGATTGTTGCAAGGACTTTGTACATTTTATGGAGATGGCCTCTGTTCCGTTTTGCCTTATCTTGTTTTGATGCTTTCATGCTAATTGCACCTATTTATTAACATTGTACTTTCAGAAGTGTTAGAGCTACCAATTAAGCTGTATTGAAATCAAGTTTGGCTTGAGAGAAACAGGTCAATATCATTTGTTGGATTAGTTCTACTTTTATAGTTCTAAGGTGGATGACTGCTCTGTGGGTAGGCTCTACTTAAAATACTTTTTCTTAAGATTCATCTTTTGGTCCTTTCTAAAAACCGGTGGTTTTCAATTTTGTTTTTAAGTGATTTTATTGGAAACTTCCATTAGGGTTTCAGTATTTGGGATCAGATAAGTAGAGGGTCAGAGTAGGGACCCTGGAACCTGGCTTTCATCCCTAGTAAACTGGGGGTTGTCCGGACCACAGAGCAGCATAGCTAGAGAACTGCTGTGAATGAACATTAAGTAATTATCTAGAACATTGTTTTTTCAATTGTTTTCTCATATGCCCTTTCCAGTTACCCAGAGAGAGAGCAGTTACAGACAATTTATGGAGCATATTTAGAACCTGTTCTACATAAAAATCTGAAGAATCATTCCATTTGGGGCTCTTCATCGAAAATTTCTCTCTTAGCGGGATCTATGGTCCAAGTGTATGAGCAGGTATATTTTTACTCCTTTATACTGTCACTGTCATGTCTGTTGGTTTCACTCCCAAAAGACTACCTGTAATGCTGACCTGTGTTGACACTTGGGCTTTCTTTTCATCTTGTAGGTTAGACTTTTCTACTTGAGAGTAAGCTCCCTGAGGGCGGAGACTCTGTGTTGAATTTCCAGCACCATTTCTAACAGATACTCCGTAAATATTGAATGAATGAATCAATGCTGGATGGTTATTCTGTTGTCAAATAAATTTTAGCATATTTAGAATGTTCCTCTTCTTTCCAAACCTGGATCCTTCTCCTGACTTCTATCAGATTCTGTCTTCGAGACTCTAAACCAGAGATGATCTTTGAGGGTTATTTCTTTCTTGTTGCCTCTGAGAAATTTTCTCAAGTTCCTTTATCACTGATGGGGCATCAGTGAGATGGTGCTTGGAAACAGTCAGTAAAGACACAACGGACATTTTTTCAGTACCTTCTTTTCTAGCGCTGGTCCTAGGGACACAGAGATGACTGAATCTCTGTTTTCTGGAATTTTACAGACCAGTGAGGAACCTGGTCACATAAACTATCAATATGGCGTGGTGAGCAGTGTTACAGTGACAATATGTGCAGTCACAGAGATAGTGCAGAAGAGGAAGAGGTAGAGGAAGAGGAAGATAGTGCAGAAGAGGAAGTAAGTGACTTTGTTGTGTGGTAGTTGTCAAGAGGAGGTGAAATGAATTCTGAGTTTGTTTTAAAAGATTTATTTCAGAGAGAGCATATTGGCGGGCAAGGAGGGCATGGAGGGAAAGAAGGACTCTCTAGCAGATTCCATGCTTAGCATGGAGCCTAACGTGGGGCTCTGTCTCATGACCCTGAGATCACAACCTGAGCCAAAATCAAGATTTGGATGCTCAACTGACTGTGCCACCCAGGAGGTCCGAAATGTGATCTGAGTTTTGAAAAATGAAGTTCACAAAGAGGCTGGAGGGGAAAGATCTTCCTAGGTAAAGGGGATAAATAGCATGTGAAAGTTAGGGAAGTGTTTGTGGTAGATGCTTTTTATAGTTACAGAATAGAAGTGGGGAAAGAGAAGTTAGCATTAATTAATTTCTAAATTAATTCAGAAGTGAAGTGATCAAGGCCAGAATGAGAACAACAGTCCTGTCCATGCAGAGGAAGGCATAGACTCTCACTGGTTATATAGCAAGGACTAGCACTTTGGTTCATTAGAAATTCAGTGACTTTCTGAATACAAGATAGCTCTGTAGCTCCTACTACTAGGAAACATATCTTCCCTAGCCCTGTGAGTACCTTGGAATTGCAACCAATGTTTATAAAGCTCGGGTTCATCTTCCTTGAATTCTTCTGCTTAGCAGGCTTTTTAACCTTTTATTTCATTTTTTTATTGGACAGATTTGGCAGTTTGTTGAAGCCTATGAACAACCCCTCTTAGTGTTTTTAAATGGATAAAATGTATAACTAAGGAAATCAGTTCTATTGAAATACAGTTTCTATTCACTGGTAGAAATTGGGCATTCCTGTGAATCTGTGGTAACTGAAAAATTTATAGCATTTTACATTTGGAAATACATTATAAATATATATATAAAGTAGACAGTTTACGGTATTTTCTTTTTCAGGTACGAGCCAAATTTACAGTTGATGATTATAGTCATTATTTCTTTACTCCTTGCATCCTTACCCAATGGGTTCTTGGCTTATTCAGATACGATTTAGAAGGAGGTAAGTTTTGCTTTCATGATTTCAAATTGCTTCTCTTTGGAATGCCACTGTGTGTGTATGTGTGTGTGTGCACGTGTGCATGCATTGTCTATTTTATTTGTAATAGGTATATTAAATGAGTATTGTAATTGGTTATAGTAGCTTAAAAATTAGAATTAAAATATATTAAATTTAAATACTAGTATTAAATTTAAACCTTAATATTAAAACTATAGCAATGTGTTTTTTCTTCTAAACCATTTATGATTGTCACTGTTAAAATTTATTTTGAAAAATAAAATCATTATTCATGTTTAATATGCTTTTTGGAATAAATATTGAGCAACTAGAGATAATAATGCTTAATATATCCTTTAAATTAAACAACTTACAAACTTAATAACACATTAAATTTTCCCTTTTTTCCCTTTTCTTGTGTTTATCTGATGCCATTCTGACAGTGTGCAGATTCTTATTCTCTGTTTCTTTCTGGTATTATGTTGAAACAGACCGTCTACAAGTTGTTTGAATTTTATTACAACTAAAGAAAATGTTGTCTTTTTTAGGATCCTCAAATCATCCTCTAGATTATGTATTAGAAATCGTAGCTTATGAAGCACGGCGCTTATTTCGTGATAAAATTGTTGGTGCAAAGGAACTTCATTTATTTGACAACATTTTAACCTCAGTGTTTCAAGGAGATTGGGGCTCAGATATATTAGACAATATGGCAGGTAATATAGTTACAGAGTTTATGTAAATATATAAATCCTATGAGAACTGTAAACTTATTTTTCTTACTAATAGCATGATTTCATATTTCTGTGCAAATAAGAGGTTTGGGTAATTTTAATATTGTTGTTACTTTAAGGGCTGCTCTTTACTTTTTGCTAGATTTCAGTAATTATGTTCTGAATAAAATATAGTGACCATAATTGTTTTCTTGGATTCAGGCCATAGGGTTTTATATCTGCAATTCAAAATTATGTTTCCTGAGGGATTTTTACTAATAAAGGTTTTTTTTTAAGCTGTATGTGTGTGAAATTTAAAGATCATTGGGAAAATCCATATTCAATTGTAATTAATTTTTGCTTGAGAGTAAATAATATCATTAGGATAGAACTTCTTATGTACTCTTGTCACCAGCTTCACCCACTGTTGTGACAAATAAAGCATAGCACCACTCATTCAAAGCAGCTTTGTTGCATTTGCAACTATTACCGCTTAACAACCAGCTGGCCTTTTGAAAACTGCTGTGGGAGTAGTGCATGTAATATGAAAACCATCATGGCAAAAGGACTTTTGATACAAGACTGTAACATGGAAGTATTTCTTAAACCGCTCTCAAGCTGCAAAATGAGTTTCTGTTCTTTTTTTTTAATAAATTAATTTTTTATTGGTGTTCAATTTACCAACATACAGAATAACACCCAGTGCTCATCCCGTCAAGTGTCCCCCTCAGTGCCCGTCACCCACTCACCCCCACCCCCCGCCCTCCTTCCCTTCCACCACCCCTAGTTCGTTTCCCAGAGTTAGGAGTCTTTATGTTCTGTCTCCCTTTCTGATATTTCCCACACATTTCTTCTCCCTTCCCTTATATTCCCTTTCACTATTATTTATATTACACTCAACTGCTGAGCCACCCAGGCGTCCCGAGTTTCTGTTCTATCAGAAAGTAGGCTTCACAAATATTTCATATAGTTTATTCTGTCTGTTGTGTGCTGTCAGATTTGATATTGGCTGCAGCATCATAAGTTGCATAGGCCAAAGGAATCTTGAAGGTGAGAAAGATGTTGAGATTGACAGGAGTTTTCTAGGTCCTGCTTGAGTTTCAGAATTGGGAAATGAGATGAAGAAGCTGAAGTGGGATGAAATGCTAGAGAGCCTTGGCCATAGTTCAGAGTGGGCTTGGTTCTGAGTGAGGGTTTGCCAGTGTGGCCTGTAGCTTTGCTGGCTTTAGTGTGGACAGCTTTCATTTCTTAAATGGTACCATCTTTCTCAGTCTGAGAATTGCCTGAATAGTCTTTCTTCTTGCAAGAAGGTAGCATATTTTTGGGGCATTAGATAGTGTCAGTGACTGATTGGGTACCTGAATTCGCTAGAATTTGTTATCTTTGAGGTCTCCTTTATAGGACTCAATAAATACATGCTTTTTTTCTCTTCACCATTTTACTTTTCAAGGAAAGGTTGCATTTTTTAAAAATACAGGTTTTGATATATGTCATACCCGGGCAAATATGATTTTCAATAGTGGAATATTAATTTATTAAGAAAAAATGTAATCTTGGAAGACTTAAAAATAAGCTAGATACATTCTTATGCTCAAGAAACATGTAATCCAGTGGCAGATACAGATATGAAGCCCTTGCTTACAAAGATAACTATTGTTAATGTGTTTGGATGCCATGAAAATTTGTGTAAGTAGATGGTTAAACTGGTAATTCTAATAGAATGTGAAGTGTTTTACAATTAATATAACTTTTCTGAACATATTTGGGGTAAATGCTAGATATTAGGTTTGTAGAAGAGCTAATTTGGTTTGAAGGAGTTACATAGAAATAAACAAATGAATTTTTTGTTTTGCCATTATTATACATTAACATATGGTTGTAAGAATTCATACAGAGTACATGTACTTCTTACTTGGTTTCTCCTAATGGTAACACCTAGAAAAATTATGGTGGAGCATAACAACCAGGATATTGACATTGATACTGTTAGTACACAGGCTATCACCACATAGATCTATCCTGCTGCCCTTCTATAGCCATAGCCACTCCTCTACAAACCACCAGTCTGTTCTGTATTTCATCTTGCCATTTCAAGAATATTATTTTCATTCAGAATAGTTCCTGGAGTTATACACAGGTGGCTGTGAGTTTCAGTAGTTTGTTCCTTTTTATTTTTATTTTTTAAGATTTTATTTATTCATGAGAGAAGCAGAGAAGCAGAGACATAGGCACAGGGAGAAGCAGGATCCCTTTGGGGAGCCCAATGCAGAACTTGATCCCACAATCCTGGGATCATGACCTGAGCCAAAGGCTCAACCACTTAGCCACCTAGGCACCCCTGTTCCTTTTTATTGAAGAGTGGGTATTCAGATATACTACCATTTCTTGAACTATTTACTTGTTGAAGAGCATCTGGGTTATTTTCAGTCTTTGACTATTAGGAGGAAAACTGCTATAAGCAGTTTATGTAGAGATTTTTGTGTGAACATAAATTTTTGTTTTTCTGGGATAAATGCTCAGGAGTGCAATTGCAGTGATGTAATGTACTTCTGTGCTTGGTTTTAAAACACACTGCTATGCTCTTCTAGAATGGCTGTATCATTTTACATTCCCATCAGCAATATGTGCATAATCCATTTGCTCTGCATACTTACCAGTATTTGTTGTCATTCTTTTTTATTTTAGTCACTCTGATAATTATGTATTGATTGGTCATTGTGGTTTTATTTTGCATTTTGCTGACAGCTAGTGAGCTTTTTGTGTGCTCGCTTGCTATCTCTAAGTCCTTTAAAGTGTGATATCTCTTTGTGTATCTTGCTCATTTTCTAATTGGATGGTTTATCTTTTATTGAGTTTTGAGAGTTCTTTATATACTATAGATACTAGTTTTTTGTTAAATACATGGTTTGCAAATATACTCTTCCACTCTGTTGCTTATCTCTTCATCCTTTTAATAGGATCTCCCACAGGTAAATATTTTATCAAGTACAAGTTAGTATTTTTTTTTTTAAGGATCTATTGGTGTCAAGTTTAAGAACTCTATTTAGTCCTAGTTCTTGAAGCTTTTCTCCTACATTCTTTCCTAAAAGTTTTATAGTTTTATGTTTTAAGTCAGTGGTCCACTTTGAGTTAATTTATGTATAAAAAGTGAGACATGGGGTCACTTTCTTTGCAAGTGGATGTCCACTTGGTCCAGTGCCATTTATTGAAAAGGGAACTTCTTTTCCTTGAGTTGAAAATTGTTGTATGAATATATTTTTAGGTTCTCTGTTCTGTTCCATCAATTATATGTCTGTCTTTCCACCAGTACCACCCTGTTTTGATTACTTTAGCTACATAAGTCTTGAAATTGGGTAGACTGATTTCTTCTACTTTCTTCTTCTTTTTAAAAATTATTTTAGCTATTTAAGTTCCTTTGGCCTTTCTCTATATATTTTAGAATAATCCTATCTGTAAATAATGTTGCCAAGCCTTGGATAGAAATTGCACTAACTCTATTGGTTGTGGAAGAATTGACATCTTCATTACGTCAAGTCTTCCAATCCATGAACATGACATATCTGTCCACAGATATTTCTTGCTTTCTTTCATCAGTTGTCTAGTGTTCAGTGTTCTAAGTCCTGTAAATATTTTGTTAGATGAACAATTAAGATTTAAGATTTTTTGAGTGATGATAGTGTCTTAAAGAATGGCTGTATCAGGTGAACAAGAGGGGAAGGGCTTTCTAGTCAAGGGAAGAATATGTGGAGTGGATTGCGAAGGGCCGTGATGGGGGTTTGGCTGTTTCTTCTTAGGCAGTGGGAAGCTCTGCAACATGGAAGTGGTAGCACTAGTGAGGGCGGCAGTCACCTCTCTCCTACTACTTCTCTCTAACAGGAAGTGTGGTGCTCAGACACAGGTGTGTGGCGGGTGAGTGTTGAATGAATGAGCATTATGTGTTCATTGTATGTCTGTAGGGTAGGTATGGGACCACACTAGAGCTTGGGAGGCTTGCCAATAGGTGAATAGGTTTTGGTATATAAGTAGTTGATAATTTAATCCACAGAATAAGATTCAGTAATTCAAGGCGAGTGTTTAGGATTAAAGAATAATGGACTGAATTTAGACCCCAGGGAAAATAAAAGCAAGAGGGATAAGCAGAAAACTGAGGAGTAGTGGTTGTGGCTTGATTTGTTTGGTCCTACAGACCTGAGGATACAAGTGTCAGAAGCGTACCAGGTCATGATGGGGCAGGGACCGTGATGGGGATTTGGACTTGGCAGTTCTGGCAGTGTTGTTCCAAAGTACAAGTTTGGTTGTATAGGGAAAGCAGTGGCCAGGGAACAGAGAAGAGCATGAAGCTAAAGCTGCCCTTGAGCAGAGCATGTGGTGAGGAGGACACTTCGTGGAGTCTCCCGACCGACCAAGATCATCCACAGATGATCCTTGTTACAGGGATGCTGCTGTCGATAAATTTAAGGAAAGTGTGTGTGGGGGTTTATTTTCTAATTAAAATTCAGTTAATTTGTCCTTTATTTCAAAATTAAGGCTCCTGATGGTATTCATAAATCTGTGTTCTTTCTCAGAGAGAGTTTTCAGTTTCAGTTGCCAATTTTATATGGAGATCGTGGAGAAGGAGAGGGAAGTAGGGAGAAGCGGCAAAAGGAGAGTAGTGGGGGAAGTAGGAGGAGGATACTTCATTTGGGGAGAGAGATGGAGCGTGCTGACACCACCAGTTACTTTGCAGGGACAGCTTGACATCACAATGTAAGGTCTCTGTGTCTTAACTACAGGCACACCATAGGGGGATTTATTTTCACATTACTGGGGATGATTCTTATTTGGACTGATTAACTAAAAAATAATTTATGAGCCATGTATTTCCTGATGCTGTCATCACAAACAGCACATACTTTTGTCTCTGCAGACAGTTTCTATGTTACCTGGGGAGCCCGACACAACTCTGGAGCAAGGGCAGCCCCAGGACAGCCACTGCCTCCCCATGGAAAACCACTTGGAAAACTGAATTCTGCAGATCTCAAGGATGTTATCAGAAAGGTATAACTTGGGGCACATGGGGGGCTCAGTCAGTGGAGTGTCTGCCTTTGGCTCAGGTCATGATCTCAGAGTCCTGGGATCGAGTTCTGCATCGGGCTCCCTGCTCATGGGGGTGGGGGTGGGTCTGCTGCTCCCTTTGCCATCTGCCCTTTCCCCCTGCTCCTTCTCTCCCTCTCTCACTCATTCTCTCCCTCAAATAAATAAATTTTAAAAATAAAGGGAGAGGTATAATTTGAATCGAGTTTGAATTGGGATTTGTTTATGATTACAGTCATTTAAGAAATATTGTAAGCTTTTCAAGGCAGATGAAGATTATACAACAGGCAGAACCGGTTCTTGTGGGATATAGTTGGTTGTGGTAGATCTAACTAAATGCATGCATACTCATACAGATATGGGTAAGATTGCCAAGGTACGTGTTGGCAGAAGAGAACATCTAGAGTACTGGTGTCCAAGTTTAGTGAGTATTAGAATCACTTTGATAACCAGAACATATTCTGCCTCCTGGGCCCAGCCTGAGGAAGTCCCAGTGCACAGCTTGCACAGGCCCCCAGCTGATGTTGATTATATATGATTGATTGAAATTAATATTTGCTGTGGAAGTGAGTGTGGATTTTATATCAAAAGTTTTCATGCTATGAGTGGAACAGATATTGTGAAGTTTGGTTATGTTGGAAGTTGTTAAGTATGTGAAGTTGAGTTGTCCTTCTCTTGTCTTCACACTATCACACAGTTCCTGGTAGGGCAGAATGCCCACATGTGGGTTTTGGATTCATCCCCACGTGGTACATATTTACTAGAGTTCATATAATTATTTTTTATGGTTTGCACACAGATTTTATTTGAAGCAACTAGTAAAATTTGAGAGTTTTTTTAAAAAAGATTTTATTTATTTATTCATGAGAGATGCAGAGACACGGGCAGAGGGAGAAGCAGGCTCCATGCAAGGAGCCCGAATTTGAGAGTTTTTGAAGGTTTTCTAAGTAACCTACTATCTCTCACTATGTTTTACTCATATTAATGGTGTCCACAGGTATCTGATTATTGTGAGCCCTTGAAGCTGTTTGGTATCACACAAGCTTTCTTCATAGGAAGAGCTGGATTCCTGGTTAGGCTGTGGAGCATGAGATGACATACAGTCACTTAACCCCTTTTGCAGAGCTCATCAAAAATAAAGTCTTAATCTAGATGATTAACATTTTTGTTTCATAATGGTGCGTGTACTAATTATAAAACATTCTTTGTGATTTTTTTTAAAAAGGGCCTTATTCATTATGGACGAGATAACCAGAATTTAGATATTTTACTTTTCCAAGAAGTCCTGGAGTATATGTCTAGGATAGACAGAGTGCTGAGCTTCCCTGGAGGCTCCCTTCTCCTGGCGGGACGCAGTGGTGTCGGGCGTCGGACCATCACTTCTTTGGTCAGTCATATGCATGGAGCAGTGCTGTTTTCTCCAAAGATTTCCAGAGGGTATGAACTGAAGCAGTTCAAAAATGATCTCAAACATGTGAGTCACTCAAATCTTTTGCTTTATCTGGTTTGAAATCACAATTAGTTGTTATTCTCAATGCCTTCAGAGACCATTATGTCTCTGACAGATACAGCAGTGTCTTTAATTTTGATAATTATTTTCCCCATGATTATTAGAAAATTGTATTTTATATACAGATAGGAAAAAGCTGCTTCTTAGGATTTCTAGCTCCGCTGGATTATGAGAGTTTAGGTGGACATGGAAGATGAAAGGACAGAGTTTCTATAGGACATGTGTGGATGTATTTAAAAGTGATCATCTGTCTTAGATGTGAAATCATTAACATTTTCCCTGTTTGTTCATGGACTGGATTTACTTTCCAAACTATGTGGCTGGAGTTTGATTTTTAATTTTGATTACAAAGAAAGAGAAAAGGGAGAAAAGAAATATTTTTTTAACGTAACAAATGGAAGTTTTAAACTGAGCCCTGTGTATTGAATTGTTATGCAGTCCTCTCTTCTCACTATGCAGGTGCTGCATCTTGCCGGGATTGAAGCACAGCAGGTGGTTTTACTCCTGGAGGATTACCAGTTTGTACATCCCACATTTTTGGAGATGATCAATAGCCTTTTGTCTTCAGGCAAGTGAATGATTTGTATTCAAAGAAAAATAATAATGTAAAGATTATTCAAGTAATGTTACCTTGTGTAAAATTGCATTTCAGAGGATATGTGCTATCAGCTTTTACTAAAGGGACATTGGGTTAAACACACTTGGAGCTGGAGAATTGAGAAACCCCATTTTTATAAAATCAGGACATTGAAGAACAGAAAAATGATTATTTTTTTTTTAAGATTTGATTTGAAAGGGAGAGAGCACGAGCAGGAGGAGGAGCAGAGGGTGAAGGAGAAACAGACTCCCCAGTGAGCATGGAACCTGATGTGGGGGTTGATCCCAGGACCCTGGGATTATGACCTGAGCTGAAGGCAGATGCTTCACTGGCACACTCAGGTGCCCCCCAAAATGATGATTAATGTCGGTGAATGTACTGAAAAACTGACTCCTATACTTTTGGTGGGACTGTTGCCTGTTACAGTCTTTTGGGAAAGTTATCAGCCAGTGTTATTTAGCACAGCAGTTCTATTATGTGGAGAAATTTCTATCTACAAGATAATAGAATGAGTATGCGGGGAAATACATAGTATAATTTATAATAAAAAATGTGATAGAACCTCATTGTCCGCCATTAGAGGAATGGTTGAATAATAGCCTGAACATGGATATGTAAGTACAGATACATTGTCAAAGTCTGAGGTCTCATGCTTCCCAAATCATGGTTTGCTCTTAATTGTCTCTTGAGCCACCTGACCTTTTTTGTGGTTTCCTGGAGAGGACACTTGCCGTTTCCCATATCTTTCTTTTCTGGAGGATTCATGAGATTTATTCAGATCTTTTTATGAGTAGTCACTGTTAGAATTGATATGAGGTAACTTAGCTTTAAGCTTGAACCAAGATGATTTTGTTATTTAAGTACAAAGTAAACCTTATTAAAAGCAAGTTTCCATGATGTTACTGTTATACCAAATCTTTAGTAAGTGCTTGTTTTGTGTCATGTTAGTGGGCTCTGACATGAAGTAGTCTTTTCTTCAGAATTTAATAGCTATGATAGAAGAAAACATGTAATTTATAATATGAAGTATCTACACTTCAGTGTTGAAATGACTGCAGATGGGCCTCTCGTCATGCAGGTGGCTGATGTGTCTCCCATTCCCGAGTCCTGCAGAGGCAGTGCTGGAGTGGGAGTGGAGGCTTCCAGGGAACCTCTGTTGATTTTCAGGGTGTGTATCCCTGCAGTACTGCCTCAGCTGTCACTAGGTGGAGCCTGCTCCTTATGGCTGAAATAAACTGGTCCACCACATGGACAGCTTTTTGTTGTGATTTTCGTTTTTTGTTTTGTTTGTGAAAGCAAACGTCCAAATAAGCATTAATGTAGTAATTATTGTTTTTCTCTTAAGATAAATTGGCCTTTATTATCAAGTTATAACTGCAAAATTCGTAAGTTAAATTTTACCAATATTTTTAGCAAAAAAGTATTTGAAAAATACTTTCAGAGAAAATAGGCCTTTGTCCCTTTTTTCTATTTCAAATTCTTTTTTTTCCATTTGAAAGTAGTCGTTTATTAACTGACTATATTACAAAAATAATCATGGTAGATACCTTTGTTCATCAATAAGCCTATTGATCTGGTCTTCCCTGTTGCCGGCATCTCCACCTTCTACAAAATGGGTTGTCCTTCTCTTCATTCACACAGAGAAGATAATTTGACAGGCCATAAAAAGGTGTTTGCTTCTTTGAAACATTGTCCAACAGATCTTGTGAATCGGACCTCCATGCAGAAGTTGCCATATTTACCAAGAGATCAGGCAATCTGTGTTATCTTCCTGTTGATCTTGCTGTAACCATGCTTGTAGATCAGAGTCCCTGACTTCAGGGTTGGGTCCCCTCATGCTGTATATGGTTCCACAATCCTTAGCATGTTCACTGAAGCCTTGTTGAGCTTACCAAAGGTGCCATTGAAGATCTGGCAAAGGAGAAGCTGCTACACCTTTTGAACTTTTGGGCTCACACTGTTGATCCTCTGATCTGATGACAAATGCCAGTTTGGGTTCCACAGACAGATGGAAGTTGCCAGCTTTTCTCACCATTCTCAATGCAGTCCTCATCATTCGAATCTCAATTTTCTACATCTGTCTATATTCCTTGTGGGAATGCTCACCTTTTTCATAGATAAGTTTTCTCCTTGCCTTTCAAAGCATCTTTTGGGCAAACTTTTCTCAGATGCTTGATCTTCAGCTCTGCGAAATTCATTTACTTTTTATTAAGGGTTTTTGGCACAGCAGGAACTTCCATCTTCTTCTCTTCTGTACCCTCCATGGTTCCAGCCAGAAAAGAGGAATTCAAATTCATACTTGCTATAGTGGATAGTATGTACATAGAGCTAGCTTTCTTTGCTACATTTAAGGAATCAGAAGTGTCTTGGTATGGCCAAAATTTAGAGAAAGAGCAGATTTGTTTGTGTGTGTGTGTTTGAATATGGACAAGCTTGGTGGGTGGGGAGTGGTCTGGCACCTCTGAGTTGGGTCTAACATGGATCAGGCTGTGATAGGCCCTCTGTGAATTCACTACCTTGGAGTTGTAGCATAAGGATTTTCACTTAATCTTACTGTTTCTTGCAACCTTTAAATATATTGGCCTAACAGACCTGTTATGTGCCAGTCCCAGTTCTAAATACTGGATTTATAGTGGTGAATAAGACATAGTCCAGCCCCTATCAAATACTTGTAGTCTTAATCCATTGTGATTTGCCTTTCATCATTCTGTTGCTGAGTGGCAGGCCACGGACTAGTTCTGTACAGGCTCACTTATTCATTCATCTAATATATATTTATCCTCCAAATACTTTGCTAAGTTTGTTCTAAGGTTAATATTGAACCTGATCAAATATTTGGCCCTTGGGAATTCAGAATCTAACTGAGCAGGAAAGGAAAAGACTTCATTTATGGTTACTTGATGCAATAAATGCTTAACAGTGATATGTTTAGATGTGTGAAAGAGAAAGAGTGCTTTCCTCAGTGCACAGGCAGTCAGTAGAGGCTCCTGGGTGTGGCAGTCAGCACAGCAGTGTCTCAGGGTCGATGGTCATTCTTGGGGGGAGGTAGAGGTCAGAGGAAGACTGCGCGTATAAATCCCAGGAAGGAGGAGTATTCTATTATATTTATGGAACAGGAAGATGTTCACTGAGGCTGGAATACGAGGTCTTATGTGGAGGGGTAGAGAGAAACTGGAAAGACAGGTGCGCGGTTAAATGACCTCCTGTCATTCATGGCTTGCTTAGGAGTTTGAGTTTTATCAAATGAAGGCGACAGAGGTAAATTTGTGAGTAATATGATAGGGTTGTGATAGGATTTTTGGAAAGAGGCTGAGTAAGAGGAGACTGACAAAAAGTAGAAAAAGTATTGGGGACCTAAAAAGTGTTTGAATTAGGGTGATGTGGCTAAAATTCACAAGAAGCACCATGTTCCATAGGTGAAGTTCCTGGACTTTATACCCTCGAAGAATTGGAGCCTTTGCTGTTGCCTCTTAAAGATGAAGCTTCTCAGGATGGTTTTTTTGGACCTGTCTTCAATTACTTTACATATAGTAAGTAACTATATTGAATCCATCAATTCAAACTCTGGTTCATGTGAAATAAATACCATCTAATTTGCTATATTTTCTAATTAGGTTGCAGAATTATCTTAAATCTTGGGTCTATTTGGTAATTTTATTCTTTTTTATGGTGCTTTGGAAAGCTAACCTGTAGTAAAAGCATGTTAACAATTTTAGCAAGAGGGAAGGATGAAAGTGTTTGAATGTTCCTTGGAATATTTACTTTGCTGCCTTTGTTTTCACATGTTAAAACTAGTGTTTAGAACGCCCTGTCTCAGAAGATTATTGAACTGTTTCAGTTTTGCCAGACTCTATAGTTTCTTCTGGCTCAACAACTCTCTTTGATCACAGAAGCAGCTTTATGTGCACTGCAAATACCTAACATGGAAGAAGTGACTATTAGGCACTAATGATACCATCCCAACATTACTGCTACACTTCTCTCCTTTTTGTCCCTAAGAGAACATCTATTGTTGACATAGAGAAAGTGGTTAAAGAGCTACCCCCTCCCCTTTAAATTCACAAGGAAACTACCACATGTCTAAGAAACACATCCTCCCAATGTTGTTAGAGACATTTCAGAACACAGGAAGTTGAAGCAAAGTTTCCAGATTCCTTTTTATGAAGGGAAAATAATACTGATATTGAAACAGGAAAAATACATTTCTCCTAAAGGAAAATTGGAGATCAGTTTGCTTGTGAATATTGAAACCAAAATCCTTGAAAGAAAAATTGCCAGGTAGAATCCAGTATCACATTTGAGGAGGAACACACAAAACAGCAGTGTGTTGATGACACTTACCTCTTCTGGATTCCATCTGTGTCTTTTCTCTTAGCATATGCACACACACACATGCACACACAGATGCATGTACAAGCGCAGACATACGTGTGCACACATGCACACCAGTACTATAAAAATAACTATAATATTGTTTAATGGCTGTACCATTTCATTTTAGAAAATTTTAAACTCATAGAAGCAGACCATATATAGATTTCCCCAGTTGTTATTTTTGTGATGTCCATGATAATTTTTTTTTTTTTAGGAATTCAGCAAAACTTGCATATTGTCTTGATAATGGATTCTGCAAATTTAAACTTCATAATAAACTGTGAGAGCAATCCAGCTTTGCATAAGAAATGCCAGGTGTTGTGGATGGAGGGTTGGTCAGATAGCAGCATGAGGAAAGTAAGTTTCACATTTAAGTGTGGAAATGAAAAGTAGCATATTTTCTTTTTGAAGTTACATATTTTCCTGACTTTGCTTTGGTGTTTGTTATATTACTTTAATTGTGACGCTGAACATAGATGTTTGAAAACCTCTCTTTAGCTCTTGTATGACATTTTAGTTGAGTTGAACTAAAGGAGATTATGTTGAAGATTATGTTCATAATTAAGGATTACAGAGGTATTTATTATACTTAAAAAATTTTATTCATTAGCCTGTCCTAGACTAGCTTAAAATGGAAGCATCACAGCAATAATTTTAGCCATTTTTTTAATTAAAAAAAAAAGAAATCTTTTGAAAAACATCTATCAGTGCTACGTGTTGGGAGGGGGATGTGTTTAAAGTGTGTACCATCCTAACTGGAAGCCTCTTACATTGCTTTGTTTGATAAATAATACTTTTCACTATTGTCTCTTTGAATGATGTTTATATTCTCAAGCATTGGTTTTTTCCATTTTTGTGTAATAGAGATACAGACTATTGCCTATCATGAATCAGAGGGATAAGAGACAAGGTTTTACAGATGAGATGATATTTTAGTTAGATTTCAGCAAGTAGATAAAGGGCAGGAAAATCATTCTGGTCTTAAGAAGCCACATGAGCAAGAGGCTTCACTAAGAAGTAATTGGGTCTCTAATGTGTGCCACTGTTCTGTATGTTGGTGTTAGAGCAGCGAAAAAGCAGACAAAAGTCCCTGACCTCATGGAATTTACATGGTTTTGGGGGATCACTGGGGTTGAATGCTTTCTTCATGGAGATCCTGAGATGACAGCATGCCTAGTGATTCTGAGGGTCAGCAAGAAGCCATTTCAGTTACAGTGTGATTCCAAGGGAGAGTAGTTGGGTGTGAGGTCAGGGAAGTAAGAGGACAACAGTTAGGATGGGGCTTTATAGACCTTTCTAAGGATTTTAGCTTTTCCTGGGAACAGGTGAGGGAACCTTTGGAAGTTTATAAACAAAACTGCTGTAATGTTGTAATGGGATTACTTTGGCTTCCAGGTTGAGAATAGAGGCTAGAAGGTAAGAGTAGAATTAGTTACAAGCTGTTGAATTCAAGTAGAGAGAAGGATGGTGTATATTAGGGAAGGAGTAGTGGAGGCACTGACAAGTGGTTGGATTCTGGATATGTGTTACTATAGAAACAACGGAATTTTGCTGACAGATTGTACTGAGCTGTAAAAGGAGATGAGGATCCAGGATACTGTCAAGTATGTTGGCTCGAGTCTATCAGCAGAGAATGGGAAGACTGAGGAAAGCATTTCAAGAGGAGGATATGAGGCCTTCGGTCTTAGATGTGTTAAGTAGAGATGTCAGACATCCAAGTTGCAGGGCTGAGAAGGCAGGCATCTGGATATAGAAGAGTGGAGTTTGGTGGAAAGAAAGGCCAGGTATTCAGGATAAAACATTGGGAATTATCAGAGTATAGGAGTATGTAAAGTGACGAGAATGAAGGACATTGTCAAGGAAGGAGCATTAACAGCAAGGGGAAGGGATTCAAAGACTGAACTCTGGGGCTCCTCAACATTAAGAGAGTGACATGAAGAAGAGGGAACAGCAAGGGACACTGAGAAGGAGCTGCTGGGGAAAAAAGAGGAAAACCAGCAGAGCGTGAAGACAAGCCAAGTCTAGAAGCCAAGAAAAGACTGTGTTCATAGTAGTAAGGGATGATGAACTGTACACATGCACATATATGAGGCCTCGGAGGTGATTGTTGGCTCCAGCAACATGGAGGTCATTCGTGATCTGATAAAGTGGTTTTAGTTAGTGGTTGCCATATTGGAATGTGTTCAGAATGAATAAGAAGAGGGTTGGAGAGAGTGAATGTGGTCACCTCTTGTGAGGAATTGTGTTAAAGTAGAAGAGAGAAATGGATTAGTAGGAAGGAAGTAGGTAAATATAATGCTTTTAAAAATTTTTTTTAAAAAATTAAAAAAAATTAAGATAGGACATACTATTGTATGTTCATGTACTGTTGGGAATGCAAAAGAGGAAACAAAAATATTTGAAAGTCAGGGAAACATGTCACTGGTGCACGAGTGAGGGGTTAGGGACTGGCCTTTGCATGGAGAAGGGAAACCGCATCCGTTACAAAGGCAAAGAAAGCGGAGTACAGAGGCCCAGGTGCAAGTAAGTGGGCAAGTGTGGTAATGGGAAGAGCTGGACAGTTTTCTGACTGCTTCTGTTTCCTCAGCAAAAGGAAGGAAGATGATGAGTTGAGAGAAAAGCTGAGGGAAGAATTGTGGAGTCCTGGAGGGATGGAAGAAGATATACAGAGTAGTTTGGAAGAGTGAAAGAGAGGAAGGCTAAGGAGAAAGGGGGGTATGAAGGCTGGGGGGCATAAAGGTTGGTGTGAGGTAGCAGTCAGGAAGGTCAGCATTTGGCCAGAATTGGGGCTTTGCTACTTGAGTATGACCAATTGAGTTAGGGCCACAGAGTTGAGGAATTATGATAGGGAGAATGGTGAATGGCAGTGTGGAGATGTTCCAGTTAATAGATCGCAGGTCTTGGTGGAGCGTGAGGCTGATTGACCTTATAAAGGAGACAAGCTGGGGGTAAGTGGGATATCTGTGAGTGAGATGATGGAATTATTTTAGTTATGGTTAGTGACAGTTTGAGGTAGGGTGTGATTGGCTGAGGAAAAGGTGGTGGAGGAGGCAATAAATAGGAGAGGTGATGGTATTAGTAGGCATTAGGAGCATTAATTTGCCATTTTTATTTCGGGTGGGGAAATGGAAGTAAAAAGAAGTGGGACCAGTCCAGCCAGGAGCACTGTGCTGATGGGCGGTGGTGTATAGGGGTAGACCATTATTTTGTCACCAAGCTTTATTGAGATATAATTGACAAATACAAATTGTACATATTTAATGTGTACAATGTGATGTTTTGGTATATGTATATGTTGTGAGATGTTTACCACAATCAAACTACTTGACATAAGGGGTAGACTATTTCAAAGAAAGCGAGTTTCCTAAGAAAAAATTTCAATTGATTTGGAAGGATAAATTTAAAATATTCTTACAGATGCTCGAGTGTTTTAACAGAAATCATTGAAGATGTTTGAGGAAAAAAAAACATACTCTGTGGTCAAGAACCATGGCACTTCCAGATTCTTCATCAGTGAAAGGGGTCTTTTGTCTGATTTTTTTTTTTTTTTGATATTGTGTTTAATCTGGGAGATTCTGAAATTGAGACTTTGACCTGCCCACCAGATTACTTGTGTTTCCTGTTGCAAAAATGTCAGAGTTCTACTATAATTTTTTTCTTAAGAAACTAAGAATATTTTACTTTTTTTTTTGTATATTTAAATTAGTACTCTTATTAGACTGTCATACTTTTCATCATAATAATATGTTTTTGAAACTTGATTTTCTTATTTCTGATAGTGGTAAAAACCTAGCAGTAGCCTGACAACAGATAGTTTGTAGGATTATCAATTGTGAAATTGTTAATTTCCGGTTGTGGAATTACTTTCATTTACTTTTAGTTATTTCTCAAGAAAGCTTAGAATCTTTACTATCCCTTTATGCAAAGATGTCAAATAAAACTTTTTATTTTTCTCGTTGAATGACTTTAAATGGTACTTGTGATTATTTTCTAATTCAGTCTAAACCGGGATCGCCCTCATTTCACATGGTCTAATCATTTTTCAAGTGAGGTGTTATCACCAATTTGCAGTCAATTAATGGTTGTTGTATGTCAAAATCTTGTCTAGGGAATAATGTCTTCTGAAGATGGATATATTCCTTATTTTTCTTAGACTGGTAATACACCTAGAATTTTTTTTTTAACCTCTGACACTGGGTTTATTTGAACTTTTTCATACTAAGTTGTGGTTTGAAGAAGTGCTTTTCCTGTTTTAGATACCCGAAATGTTATTCAGTGAAACAGATGGTGAAGAGAAGTATAGCGATAAAAAAAGGAAAGAAGAAAAGAAAAAAAGCTCAGGTATTTGGATGAAATTGTCTTGGTAAAATAATTGCCATTTTCTGATGTTATAGATTAATTAAGGATTCACAGTGATTATGAATTTGAATAATGATTAACATGAATATTTCTTTAAGATTTATTTATTTATTAGAGAGAGAGAGAGAGAGAGAGCATGAGTAGGAGGGCCAGAAGGAGAGGGAGAGAATCCCAAGCCAACTCCTCACTGAATGTGGATCTGGATGCTGGGCTTGATCCCGACCCTGAGCCAGAATCAAGAGTCAGTGGCTCAATCTACTGAACCACCCAGGCTCCCCCTAACGAATGTTTCTTTTAATGAAAACTAAATTAAAGCTGTATTTATAAACCCATGTTTATGTCAGTTTATATAGGACCTAACTCATTATTGTTTACATTTAAGAAGTTAAATATATTTTTGACCCAGATGATTGTATGTTCTGCTTACATTGTCTGGGGTCTTTGACTTGAAGGCTAAACTTTTCATATTAGTTTTCACTTTTCACTTAGCACAAAACTGATACATGAAAAAGGTTTATGGTGTTCTTTGAGTGTGGACGTAATATTTTCTTAATTATACTCTTATTTTTTCCAGTTCCGAATTAATTTTCAATGTGGTCTTTTTTTAAATATAGCACATTCATTAATTTATGTATCTCACCATCTAGTCACCAAATAGTTATCGAACTTGTTTTACCTTAGGTAGTGGGCAGGATCCTAGAGATGACTTAGAGCTCATAGTGTTGTGGAGAAAAGCAAGAATTAAGTTCTATATCAGCATAAACTCTGATATGGTGAGATAAATGATGGTGGGAGTTTTGGGGAAGTGCCTTTTGAAAGTGAGACCACTGACTGGTGGATGTTACAGCAGACAAGCATTTTGGGGAAGGGTATTCTGGCTACTAAAGTGACTAACAGGGAAAAGGCTCAGAGAAATGGGTATTTCACTGGATCTGTAAGCAGCCCAATGGCTAGAACATGTTCTTGTAAGCAGTTAAGTACTGGATGACGAGGACAAGACAGGTTGGGTCCATCCTTTTCCTCAGTTACTGGAAAATAGGTTGGGTGTAGGGAGAAGCCAAAGGTGATGAGACTGCTGTGGAAGGCCACTGCAGTAATCCAAGAGGACAAATGGACTTGGGGTCCCAGGAAGCATCTGAAGGGGCGCCTGAGTTACATGATGGCCATGACACGCAAAGAAGGAGGACGCAAGGACATGTCTCAGGGTTCTGGCTTAGAACATTAATTAGAAGTTGACTTTATTGACCGAGGTAGAGAATATGGAAGAAAATAGATGGAGGTGATAAGAGGAAGATAATGTGCTTAGTTACGGATGTGTGGCATCCTATGTGAACTGACTCATTTTTTGGCCTGTTTTTTGCTGTGTCAAATGAGAATGTTTCTGTGTTATTTGGTTTGGCATTTATTTTCCATTCAAGCAGCTTTTATTGTGCTTACTTCTGAATTACATGTAGTTCTAACTAATATATGTCATGACAATCTGTAGATTTATCTTTCTTGCAGCAATAAAAGTGTTCAGAGGAAATACGTTATAGTGAACAGGTAGAGACCACTGAAATTAAATAATTCAAATTCATAGGGAATGTGGGAGCTGTGAATAGATGTCTAGGAATACCTGTATACCTTTATGCAAAGATGATACCTCATATTTTTAGTTCTAGGTAGAAGTATCTGGTATAGAAGTAGTTAAGATGATTTTTCTCTGATTCACAATGGATCATGTGTATATTAAGTTGTTTCTTTTTTCTCTTTCTAGTTGATCTCGATTTTCTGAAATCATTTTTATTAATCCATGAATCTTGTAAAGCATATGGTGCTACACCAAGCCGATATATGACCTTTTTACGTGTGTATTCTGCCATTAGTAGCAGCAAGAAAAATGAACTATTAAAAAGACAAAGTCATTTGCAGGTACAATATTGGTAATCTCTAATTATTTTACTTCTCTATGGAAACAAGGGTTATGTATATCACAATCCATTGCCTGTGCCATGTATTTGGTATAAATGAGTACCGTATTATATGCCTTAAAACAGTCTCACCTACCAATATGGCTCAGTAGGCATAGTAATGGTTTTGTAATTTTTATTTAGATTCAATATTTTTTTTCTTCACTGGGTGGTATTTATGTGCTTTTGATAGTTTATGATCTTTAAAAGTTTCTGTAACATGAAAACATTTTCAGAAATTCAGAAATGTCTATTAATTAAAATATATCTAAGACTAAACTTTATAATAACCTTTAAAATTAAAATTATACTTTATAAAATAATACTTTTATCCATGTCACCTGGTACATTATGAACAGTTGTCTTTCTACATTTCTGTGATTATAGAGCTTCAACTTAAATGTGGCATTAAAGGCCAGCCGTGGAAGTTGTCTGAGAGCATTTCCTCTGCAAAGTCAGTGTCATAAACTAGGATCCATCCTAATAGACAATGTCATCTTTATCACTCTAATGGTTCACTTTCACCCATAGCAAGCCACTGACTATATGTGTTTTGGGAAGGTCATTTTCCTGATTTGGTTCTCTCTGTGGTGCTGTGGGTAAATTACTTAAAC
Organism: Canis lupus baileyi; assembly: GCF_048164855.1. Taxonomy (NCBI): domain Eukaryota; kingdom Metazoa; phylum Chordata; class Mammalia; order Carnivora; family Canidae; genus Canis; species Canis lupus. The sequence goes on from NC_132840.1 coordinate 60,501,686, forward strand.
TTGTTGACTTGAGACTTAATTGAGTTAGTTGTGAGAGTATTAGATAAAATACATATACACATATGTATTTTATGTAGCAACATAAAATTGCTCAGTAAATATTGGTTATATTCCATTTTGCCATTACTGTCTTCCCAGATCTTCTCATTTGTTAGTGACAAAAACCCAACTCCTATTACAGAAGAGGAGGAATATTTTTCATGTCCATTCCTTGCATTATTCATGGGCAGTGGGATAGGGTGCCATACTGGCCTGCCCAGGGTCAAATACCCACCCAAAGAATAGGTAGCCCACCAGAACCGTATGTGAGGCAACCTCCTATAAAAAAAAGGTAGACACTGGATGTACAGAACCAAGGTATGTCCAGTATGAAAGAGTAGTCAGGGAGGCTGAAAAATGGAAAAGCTTTAAGTTTTTCCTTGTTTTCTGTTTTCTCTCTCATAGAATGCAGTGGATAAAAATCATGATCTTTAAGCTCTCAAATATGTGTTGATCTGTTTAGCTTTACTGACGCTTTAAAATCCGTGTTTCCTTTATGCATCTGTGGTGTCTTTTACTACCTCCTAATGGGTGTACAGTTGAATAAGTCATTATGATTAGCAGTAAGGAAAAACCCAAGGCCACATGCAAGTGTTTGATGTGTACACACTTAGTTATTCCTGGATGCTTTCTTATAGATTTTATTTACCGTGTGTGTATAAAATTCCTTTTTAAATTGTTAGCTAATTTTACTGATACAGGCTGGTGTGTCTAAACTGAATGAAGCTAAAGCTCTTGTGGATGAGCTGAACAGAAAGGCTGGAGAACAAAGTGTATTACTTAAAACTAAGCAAGATGAAGCTGATGCGGCCCTTCAAGAGATCACAGTGTCAATGCAGGTAATGTTTTAAGAGAGCACAGAAATGTAGCCAGTAGGGAGACTGTTGATGCCTGATTATGTGGAAAAATTACATTTTTACATATGTGGATTTAAAAAATCTCTTTTGTCTGTGCTGAGTCAAACTGGTGGTATTAAGTACTTGAGCTTTGTGGAAGAGCATAGATTTTTTCCCATGTTATTCTAAAATCATAGTTATAGTCTTCTCAATTCACCATTTACTAACTCAGTCTAAACCCTATACATATACAAATATAAACATTTTAAGTGGATATAGGTTTGTCTGTAAGCAATTTTGTTTACCCTCTGCTAGTTGATATTTCCTTTTATTTTTCTTAAACTCATCTCCTTCAGGCTTCAAGGATTTTTTTCACCTGTCTTTAATATTCTCAAGATTTACAAAAGAAGCATTTTACTTATGCTTTCATGATATTTTAATATTTTGATTATACCTACTCTTTGCCATTGTCCTTCCTTTATCGAACCTTTCTGAGGAGATTTCTTTGACATCCTTCCCTGCCCAGGTCACGTGCTCTGCCTGAGCCCTCTCAGGATGCACTTGCTGGTGCTTCTGTGCTGACCCCCCATGTTCCTTTCTTCATCCTTCAGCCCTGCTCTCTCCGAGTTTCAGACTCAAATCCCCAGTGGTCTGCTTAGAAGTCTCATGAACATTATGGCTGGGTTGTATTCTTTGTGTTTCCCACATCTTTATCCATTCATCAATTGGTAGACACTTGGGCTCTCTCCATAGTTTGGCTATTGTTGATAATGCTACTATAAACACATGGGTACAGGTGCCCCCTTTGGATCTGTACTTTTGTATCCTTTGGGGTAGATACCCAGTAGTACAATTGCTGGATGATAGGGTAGCTCTATTTTTAACTTCTTGAGGAAACTCTACACTATTTTCCAGGGTTGTTGCACCAGTTTGCATTCCCAAAAACAGTATAAGAGGGTTTCCCTTTCTCCACATCCTCACCGACATCTGTAGTTTCCTTTATTATTGACAATGTAGCTAATTATTCAAGACAGAACTTATAAATTATATTAGACTCATGTTCTCTCAATCCCTACCTTTAATGAATCGCTAAATCCTGTTACTTTACCTCCTTGATTATGTCTCGTATGTGTTTCTTCATCTTCATGTTGGTGACTGTTAACCTTACTGCAAGTCTAATACCTCTTCTAATTAAATTAACTTCAATATTTATTAGGCTAATGTATAAATCTCATTAAAAGCAAGTGGCACAAATACTCAAAGTAGTAAGATTGGAAGGAGTATGATTTAAAAACTTACTGTTGAACTATAGTGATCAAGGCACTGTGATACTGGTGTAGTGAGAGCCAGATCCTTGGAACATTATGGCGTTCAGAAATAGACATGTACATAGTTGATTTTATACAAAATGGAGATTTTATACAAAATTTTATACAATTAAATGGGGTAAGGGTAGTATTTTTTAAAAATGGTATTTGAATATGCATGTAGAGGAAAAAATGATCTTTATTCTTGTACAAAAATTAACTGAATATGAGTCATAGATCTAAATGTACAGCATAAAATTATAAAACTTTGGAAGAATACAGGAGAAAGTGTTTATGATGTTGGATGAGACAAAGATTTTTTAGGTGTGATATCAAAATAGAAGAAGAAAAGTTAATGAATTGGACTCTATTGAAATTAAGCACTTATGCTCTGTTAAGTAAGTCTGAAGAAAATTAAAAGGCAAGTCACGGACTGGGAGAAATTATTTACAAAACATAAATTTGATAAATAATTTGCCTCCAGAATATACAGAAACTGTTACAACACAAACATAAAAAGTCTAATTGAAAAATGGGCAACAGATTTGAAGGTGTCCTGTGTGACAGAAAACGCAGGAAAGGCCAGGAAACAGGAAGAGGTGCTCAGCAGCCTAAGTCATCAGGAAATGTAAACCCCTTGTTTTTAGACACTGAAAGTGTTGTTGAGTTTTTTTCCATTCTCTGTTGTCAAGACTGAGACACTCCAAGTTAAGTTCTGACCCTTTGCAGGTGATCTTTCTCTTTTTTCCCCTCCCTGGAGCCTTGATGAATATACTCTTCTGAAGGCGACATGGTCTGCCTTAGCTTCGGGTAATGTCCCCTGTGTTGGATAGCCTGTGGAGTCCACCCCCCCCACCCCCGCCGCCACTGGGGCGCTACTGCTGTAGCCGTAGGGTGGGAGGGGTGGGGGTTGGTCCTATGTCCTCTTCGTCCTCCCTGTCTTCCCCTTCTAGGATGCTTATTGCTTGGACTTTGGACTTCCTGGTCTGCTTTCTCTAATTTTCTTAACGTTTTCTCACTTTTTTTCTTCTATTTTGCTCTACTTCCTTTAAATCATTTCCTAATTTTCCTCTTGAGTTTTTCATCACTGTTAGGATAGTCTCTCTCAGAAGATTTTTTTTTAGCTTCTAAATGTTTGCTTTTGGCAGCTTCCCCTTTTTGTTGGTCTCTTTCATTGTTGTATCATCTCCACTTAGCCCTCAGAGGATACCTGATAAGATCTTTTTCCCAGCTGTATTTTCTTACTGAACTTTTCATACTTGATTTTTTTTATTCTTACAAAAGAAGCTTTCTCTGTAAGTTTGGTCATCTTCATGGGAAGTCTGAGTGTAGGTAGGGTTCCATAGGGACTGGTAGCCTCACAGGAGAATTATCTGGGCTGACTTGAGTAAATATAATCAAGACTTACCCTGATATGCCAAAATAATTCCATTGGCATATGGGAAGCTTTTAAAAGCAGTAACATTTTCAGATACATGATGGTTATGTATACATTCATTGTTTCCAAGATAATTTTATTGAGTACCTGACCTGGTAAGTAATATTATAGAAAATCAAAAGTAATTTTCTTTTTTTCTTTTTTTTTTTCAAAAGTAATTTTCATAGTATAAAACCTTAGCATAATTTTTTCCTCAAGGTATTTTTGGAAACAGATGAATATGAATATTTATGTAAATCAGACAGCCATTTTTATTATTAAAAAACATCTGTCAAATACTTTAAAGAGTAAATTGAAATATGAAAAAAAGTGAAGGCTGTATAGAGGATAGTACTGTTGACAATTATATATTTACAAAAGGAGAATATCCAGCAGTGTGTGTGCCTGTGTACCATCAGACTAGTGAACTGTAGTCTTATAGGCTGACAGCTGTGCTGCTCTGTTGTCTGGACCATTCAGAGATGCTTTTTCTATGATTGTAGCTAATTGTATTACCTAGCTTAGACACACAAGTATTTTATTGATTTATTTGAGAGAGAGACAGAGAGAGAGACACACACACACACACACACAACATTAGCCTGGAGGAGGGGCAGAGGGAGAGGAAGAGGGAGAGGGAAAGGGAAAAGCAGACTCCCAGTAGGGAGTCTGACACGGCACTTGATCCCAGGACCCCAGGATCATGACTGGAGCCAAAGGCAGATGCTCAACCGACTGAGCCACCCAAGTGCCCCATAAATAACAGACCTTTCTGTTTGTTATTTTATAAAAAAGTATAATTTGGAGAGACACCTTATGTATCAAACTATGTAACCTCCAAAGCTGGAAGCTCTAGGTTTGTGACATAAAAAGTACAAAATAAATACTGTAAAATCTCAGAATATTGATAACTTTCAGTTGGTAGAGCAGGTTAATAAACAACATATGAGCTGGGCCTTTGAGGGTATTCATGTGTGAGGTGGAGAAAAATAAGTTCTCTTTGAGGAGCAGTGGTAGAGATGCTGTGGAGTACAGAAAATTCTAGCTGAGCCGAAGTGTGGAGTACCTGAATGTAAGTTGGAGGGGGACAGTGATTCTTAAGCTGTAGATTGGAACCACTTGGTAAGTCTTTAAATATTTCTGTGCCCTTCCAGCAGCCAGCGAAAGTATTCAATATATTTGACAATAGAACACCAGCCTTTAGGTTTTAAGCTTCCTGAATGATTAGAATATAGTTGAGAACTGCTGATGTAGGGACTCTTGAAAGATTTCTTGACAAATTTCCTCTTTGGTTTTACAATTAGTATCAACAAACCAAATATGAACATTCATAATAATAAGCATCTTTACATATCTGGGATCTTTGATATTTGCATGCATGAACAAAGACTTCACATGTTACTAATATAATACATAATTTAGTGTTCTTTGAATCTGTACTAATTTGTGTTGATTTATTTACCATCGCATCATGATTTCAGTTGTTGTCTAAATTGTAGAAACACAAACCTCTAATATACTGTAGTCTTAAAGAGTTGTTAGTCTTTACTGTTATAATTGTAGAAGACTTTATTTTTTACTTTGTTCAATTATGAAGTGAGCATAATGGTACTAACCTCTCTGGATAATTTATTGCAGGTGTTAAATGAGCATTATGATAATTTTCTAAATTATACAATTTTGAGTTGTTTGATTCATATACAATCATTTATTGCTTTGTTATTCAGAAAAAATTAAAGCATAGAAACTTCTTGATAGTAAATATACAATAATAAATTATATCATTTTTCCCAGGCAACTTAGAAACTCATGTCAATTAACATTAGAAAAACATTTAATAGAAAGTGTTATTTTAAAATAACATATTTTTGATATCATGCTTTCAAGTATCAAGTGCATTAAAATTAATTGGAATGCCATTTACATCCCTATAGGATGCTAGTGAGCAAAAGACAGAACTTGAGAGACTGAAACACAAAATAGCAGAAGAAGTTGTTAAAATTGAAGAAAGAAAGAACAAAATTGATGATGAGTTAAAAGAAGTGCAGGTAAGCTACAAAGGAAGCATTGTTGGAGCCATGTCTGCCTGCCAACTGTTCTAGGAGTTCAAACATGACTTGCTGAACTGATTTTCCAGCAGTATGACCGAATGTGGCTTTCAACCAGAATATTTGTGGAAGAGAAGCAGGAAGGAAAGTCTGCAGGGAGAAGGGAGGGAACAAGCCCGTGGTCATCAGAAACATAGGTCTTTTCTTTAAGCCACTTCGTGTGGGTGTTAGGAGAAAAATGTGTTGTGGGGAAATCAAGTCAAACTCAGGCTCCTTTTTGGTTGCTCACCAGGTGAGTCAGCTAGTCTTAGGACATAAAGGCCTCTTGAAAATGGCAAAATTGTCTCAAAACAAATTGGATTTTCTAAATTAGGCTCTTACAGTTATGGTGGTAAAAACTTGAAGATTTTGTATTTTGTGTGTTTTAAACCATTTTGATATTTGAAGAGAAAGGATATTAGTAACTCATTATTTTTAATAAAATGACAAATATTCAATAATTTGTGAAGTCAGTGATTTTTACATACATATTTTTTGAAAGTAAAAAATGCCCTTTGTCTTTTTAGCCTCTAGTCAATGAAGCCAAGCTAGCAGTTGGAAACATTAAGCCAGAATCTCTTTCAGAAATTCGTTCACTGCGTATGCCACCTGATATTATCAGAGATATTCTTGAGGGCGTTTTAAGGTTGATGGGTATCTTTGATACATCTTGGGTGAGCATGAAAAGGTAAGTTTTAGAATTTGTGAAATGTTATTATTTCACCAGTGAAGTACACATTAACTCATTCATTCATTTATTTAGATTTTATTTTTAAGTAATCTCTATCACCCACAACCCCACAATTGAGTGTCACATGCTGTACTGACTGAGCCAGCTGGGTGCCCCTCTTTCATATTTTTAAATATTTCTTACATTGTTTCTCAAGTTTCATTAATTACCTATTTTTGACCACTTTGTCGTAATATTTCAAGATGCTCTATGTGATCCTGTACCGAGATCTGAATTTTCCTTTCAACATAGTAAGTGATTGTTTCCCCAGAGGGAAAAAGGAATGCCTTAAAATCTTGAAGAACATTACAATAAACATGATCATTTACATGGTCCTTAGTACAGAGCATCATGTTTATATTGATGTACTGGTGAAGAAAATACAGCCACTGTTCTGAGTGCTGCAGTCTTGGCAGAGTCAGGGCAGGAGTGAGGGCAGGCGCCCTGTGAATAATACATGCTGTGCCCTGGAAGAGCCAAGGCTACCGGTGACTACTGTGCAGCTGTGTGGCTTCAGGGGTCCTGTTCTTGTGATGAGCTTGTGGTTTGTGCTCGTACTCATATCCACACGGAGTTCTGTTCTGTCTGGAGATGGGAGGGAGATGTGGCTTGGGGGATCACTTGAAACACCTTTCTGAGAAGAGAGTCAGCTTGCAGGTCTCGTGGAGGGATGTGGTGCCGTCCCTTTGGCACTCCTTGTCATCCCTAGAAGGCGAGGAAGGCCATGGGGCCTGTGCATGGAGCCCTTATAATCTACCCAGGGTGAGGCAGCTCGTGAGAACCAGGGACACCCAAGCACTCGAAGTTTTGTTAACTAGTAGGTGGAAAGTACTGCAGACACCATTTTGTTAAATTGATATTTTTGTCAGAATGGCAAATTTTATTTAGCCTCATTTGAAGTAATATGCTTTAATTGTAGTTTCCTTGCAAAAAGAGGTGTGAGAGAAGACATAGCAACTTTTGATGCGCGAAATATTCCAAAGGAAATAAGAGAGAGCGTTGAAGAGCTTCTTTATAAAAATAAAGGATCTTTTGATTCAAAGGTAATTTTTAAAACTATGTCATGAATTCCCTTTCATACTCTGTAATATTCTGCTTATTAAAATATGGTTTTTTATTATCAATGATTTACATTGCCTAAAAACTTAAAGTGGAAAAAAATAAGCCATAGGTATTAAGTATCAGAAGCATTTCCCAGCAGATGGGTGGCAGGAATTCAGGTTGGCTTTGGGGTGCATAGTTGGTGTCATAAGTGGTGTTTGAATCTTCTTATCTGCTAGGAATCCTCAATCACTTCTTAACTTCCACCTTGCCTGGTCTGCTTTTCTTGCTTCCTGTATATTTGTCATATAATAACAGATACCTGTGTTAGGATACTATTATCTAATTTCAATGAATAAATCCACGATTCTGGCATTTTTTTTTTAGATCTCTTATTCAAAATGTTATGTGCATCATCTATGACACCAATAACCTGGTTTCTGAGTTGCTTTTATTCAATAAAGATGTGTCCTGTGTACAGAAGAGGAAGGGTTGATGTTTGAACATTGTTGTGGACAGACATATATTCATTATAAATGTGGCTAATGAAGTGCTTATGTCGATAAAAATATCATTAAGGATTTATGTGGTTCAAGAACATTTATTTTGAAGCAAAATTTCAAGATTATCTTAATGAAAATAACAATTCACATAGTTATTTTAACTATAAACCCAAGACATTTGGGGGGATAAATTATTAAATAAATACTTAAGTAAAATAGACTAGAATTAACGTTGCTTTTATTTGAAACTAAGGCTGCTAGATAAGTTGTGATGGATTTTTCAGAATGCTAAGCGTGCCAGCACTGCGGCAGCTCCTTTGGCTGCATGGGTTAAAGCAAACGTCCAGTATTCCCATGTCTTAGAACGGATTCAGCCTTTGGAAACTGAACAAGCGGGATTAGAATTGTGAGTGAAACATAAAATATAAATTAAGTCTAATCTTTATTTATTTTCATCAATTTAATGACAGTTAATTATTCAGATTTACCTTTTATTTCTTGTTTAAATCTAAAAAGGCAGCTGACAACATTAAAACATGTAATGTGAGTCAATTTAATAAAAGATTAAACAGACCAAAAGAAAAAGCAATTAGAAGAAGGTGCATAGTAAATTCACTATTTTTTTTCCGTCTACCATTATTATGTTGTTGGAAGGATAAATTGGTAGTTCTTTTACAAAGAGTTAAAATTTTGTGAATGAGTAATATTAAGGTACAAAAGCTAGGTTTTGGAAATTTAGACTTTTAAATTTGTTTTCTCCTTCTGAGTTCTAGAAACGTGTTGTATATATTTTGCAAAAATGGTCTGGGCAGGTAGGGGGAGATTTAACCCAATGACCTTGGGGCTTACCATTTTAATTGGTTGTTCCTAAGTCAACATTTGTTCTATGTGCAGAACGAGACGAGAGGTTTGTTGTGTTCTTGATTGATCACTGATATCATCTCTTCTTAATCTGGACAAGGAGGTTTTCATTGGCGTGAGCTTCATTTTCTCAGTATAATTATGTTAAATTTTTGTGTTAATTTGCCACATTTTTGTGTAATAAGTAATGTTAAATGTTTGTATTTTGAGTATATATTGTTCACAGCTTAAATATTGTTTGGTGTAGGCTTCATTTTCATTTCTTCACAGCTGAGACAGATTTTGGCTTTTTGCATTCCATTATGTCAGTTACCACCTTTCAAAATTTTATTAAAGTTACTCCCATTATAGTACTTTCCTCTTTCTCTTTGTGCATGGATGTCTTTTTTTTTTTTTTTTAAGATTTATTTATTTATTTATTCTTGAAAGAAAGAGAAAGAGAGAGAGAGAGGCAGAGACACAGGCAGAGAGAGAAGCCCATGCTGGGAGCCCGATGTGGGACTTGATCCTGGGACTCCAGGATCGCGCCCTGGGCCACAGGCAGGTGCCAAACTGCTGAGCCACCCAGGGATCCCCGATATCTTTATTTTTTTTAATTACCTTGGTTTCATTTTGATGGGGATTTATTTATTTATATATATATTTTTAAATGTTTTATTTATTTATTAATGAGAAGCAGAGAGAGAGACAGAGACAGAGACACAGGCAGAGGGAGAAGCAGGCTCCATGCAAGGAGCCTGACGTGGGACTTGATCCCGGGCCTCCAGCATCACTCCCTGGGCTGAAGGCGGTGCTAAGCTGCTGAGCCACCCAGGCTGCCCTTGATGGGGGTTTTAGGAAGGATAGAGGGATTGTTTTTGCTATTGTTGATATAAAATAGAATAACTTTTATAAAATTGAATTATATTTTAGAAATTTGAAGAAAACCGAAGACAGAAAAAGGAAACTAGAGGAGCTTCTAAATTCTGTTGGCCAGAAAGTATCAGAACTCAAAGAGAAGTAAGTTATGTTTAAAATGTATTTTGAAAAAAAAATGTATTGTGGATATTTGAAAAAAACCTCAATATTTGAATTTTAAAAATTCTATAATCATTATTTTCAGTTCCTTTAATAATTTATCACTCTAAAATATGAAAAAATATAGAAGATATTCCTTTTTTAAATAATGTTTTTTTTTGGTAAGAATAAACAGACTTGAGGTCTCCATTTGTAGAGCTGTCACTGTATCTCTTCCTGAACACGAAGGGTAGGAAGTAGTTGGTTTATGATCATTTCTTTACTGTGATGTCTGAGTGTCTTTGTTATCCAGATGTAGGTTTGTAGGTTGGGTCTTAACTGTGGTGTCTGTAGGTCTGTGTTATCCAGATGTAGGATTGTAGCTCAGGACTCACTGTGGTGTCTGCGTGTCTGTGTTATCCAGATGTAGGATTGCACGTGATGCTGTAGTAACATCTGTTGTATAGTCTTCCTGAGGATGCAGGATCACATTTGAAAACATTGAGTCTTTTTAATTTTGTACTTTTTAGTGTTAAAAAAATACTTTATCCAATATTGTACTTAAATTTCAGTATCATTTATGAATATTAATCTCTATAATATTATAGAAAAAACAAAGCAAAAGAACCCTCAATCCCATAAATCCAGTGTTTTCAATATTTCTGTTTTTTTTTTTTTGCGTTAGAGATACAGGAAAGAAACTTCATCATTTTCTTCTAGATATAATTAGATACGTATAAGGAAGGTAATTACTCCTTTCAGTGTCATATGCTCAGAATTAGGACAGTTATAAACTTAGGCAAATGGGCACATAGGGAAAGAATATCTGTAGTGGATTGGATATTTGAAGTGAGTTTTAAAATTTTATTTATATTTTTGGTGGGTAGATATTGGCAGTTAGAATGTGGGATGAGGTAGGGATCAGAAAGGGGACTGAAGGTATTCTAGGCCCATGGGACATCCTGAAGAAGCAGACAGAGGATGGGGTGTCTGCTGAGCATATGAGCTCCTTTAGAGGTCGGCTTGTTACTTTGTTGGACTGGTGTAGATCTAACATTGAAGAGGCAGGTGGGTCAGTCGCCGGCAGGGCCTTGAGTGTCACATGGAGACATCTGTGTGTGCCCTGTGAGAGCACTGCGTTTCAGATCTATGTGTTGCTTGCTGTGTGTGCCTGCTCTGTCACGATGTCTTGAACACAGATATTATCAATATTATTAACTAAATTCTTACCTAAAAGCTCACTTTACTGTGTAAGGTTAATTTAGTCAAATCTCTCCTAAATCCCTTTGCCTTTAATTAATGTTAATGTTTTCATAGATTTCAGATCAGGACCTCAGAAGCCGCCAAACTGGAAGCTGAACTAAGCAAAGCTCAAGAGACCATTAAAGCTGCAGAAGTCCTAATCAGTCAGCTTGACAGAGAACATAAACGATGGAATGCACAGGTTTGTTTGAGACACAGAGATCAGAAAAAGGCTTCCTTTAAAACAGAAAATCTGTAATGTCCAGCATTTGTTAAGAGAAAAAGGAGAGAAATATCCATTAACTTTCAGCTGGCTGAGGCTCAATGATGGTAACATTCATGGTCATTATGTGAGTTCATCTTTAAGCAGAATGTTTTTATATGGGTGGATGTTTATGACTGAGGGGAAAGGCAGGGATTTCTCCAGAAATCCCATTGAACTGAGGTTTTTTTTTTTTTTTTTTTTTTTTTTGTCATTAAAGAGAAGTTTATTTAAAAAATAAGTTATCTTGTGCTTTAGACAGGTATAAGAGAAATTCAGAAGGTGAAAGCTCCTTTTCCAAAACTGTTCCCAGCAGGATGGTCAGTACTGGTTTCGAAACTGGTTGCTTAGGCCTTGCAGCTCTATGACTAGGGCGTCCATAGCTGCTGTTTCATCAGCTAACTCCCTGGAAATTTCTCCACTGGTCACATCTGTAAAAAGTTGCTTTGCTTTAGATAACAAGCCCTGTAAATTGAGTCGAACTGAGGAAAGCACCTGTACAGCCTCCTGAGGACTGGATTTTTTTTTTTACTGTTTTATAGCCACATGTGCAAGTCCTAAGGCTCTCTGAACCACTTCCTTAAATGATGTCATATCTTTCTCCCAAGAACTGGACTGTGTGTCACACTTGTATGCCTTAGAGAGATACTGGAATGCCTTTTCATTTTCATCAGGCTTTTCGCTCTGCCCATTTCCATACACTTCAGCATACAGCCTCCTGGGACTGCAACCTTAGGATTCGACACTGCTGGCCACTTATTTCTTCTAGAATACTTTGTTACTTTGACTTTGTTAAAGTGTGGTTTCTTGTTCCTTGGTTGGTGGATGGGTTTTTGTTCAAACTGTTAGATTCCCTCCCACACTGGCCTGTCTTCATCCAGGACTGTGTGCCTGTCCCCTTCCCAGGTGTCTGTCTCTGCAGCTGGCCCAGGACTGCTCCATCCCATGCTAAGACCATCCCCTCTGCCAGGACACTGACCACAGCTGTTTCCAGACTCCTCAGCTGTAGGATGTTTGTGTTCTGGGGTGGTTTTTTTTTTTTTTTTTTTTTTTTTGGTCTAGGATTCATTTTAATTTTATTTTCATTTTATTTTTATTTTCATTTTATTTATATTTATTTTTATTGAAGTATAGCTAACATAATATTATACTGGTTTCAGGTCCACAGCATAGTGATTGACACTTATGTACATTATAAAATGTTCCCCACAGTAAGTATACTTACCAGCTGTCACCTTACAAGGTTATTGCAGTATCATTGACTGTCCTCCCCTGCTGTACCTCACATCCTGTGACTTTAGAGCTGGAAGTCTATATGTCTTCATCCCCTCCACCTATTTCTCCCACCCTCCTGCCCCCTTCTGTCTGCCAACCACGACTTTCTTCTCTGTATTCAGGAGTCTGTTTCTGGTCTTTATGCATTTCATTTTGTAGATTCCACATGTAAGTGAGATCATATGATATTTGTCTTTGACTTATTTCACTGAGCATAATACCCTCTAGGTTCATCCATGTTGTCACAAATGGCACGATCTCATTCTTTTTTATGGCTAATATTCCACCGTGTGTGTGTGTGTGTGTGTGTGTGTGTGTGTGTGTGTGGTCTCTCCAACATTTGTTGTTTCCTGTCTTGTTAATTTTCACCATTCTCACTGGTGTGAGGTGGTATCTCATTGTGGTTTTGATTTGTATTTCCCACTTGATGACCAGTGATGCGGGGCATTTCCTCATGTGTTTCTTGGCCATGTCTACGTCTTCTTTGCTGAAATGTCTGTTCATGTCTTTTCCCCATTTCATGATTGAATTGTTTGTTTCTTTGCTGTTGAGTTTCGTAAGTTCTTTACAGATCTTGGATACTAGCCCTTTATCTGATAGGTCATTTGCAAACATCTTCTCCCATTCTGTAGGTTATCTTTTAGTTTTGTTGACTATTTCTTTTGCTGGGCAGAAGGTTTTTATCTTGATGAAGTCCCAATAATTCATTTTTGCTTTTGTTTCCCTTGCCTTCATAGATGTATCTTGCAAGAAGTTGCTGTGGCCAAGTTCAAAAAGGCTGTTGCCTTTGTTCTCCTCTAGGATTTTGATGGAATCTTGTCTCACATTTAGATCATTTATCCATTTTGAGTGTATCTTTGTGTATGGTGTAAGAGAGTGGTCTAGTTTCATTCTTCTTCACGTAGCTGTCCAATTTTCCCAGCACCATTTATTGAAGAGAGTGTCTTTCTTCCAGTGGATAGTCTTTCCTGCTTTGTTGAATATTAGTTGACCATAGAGTTGAGGGCCCATTTCTGGATTCTCTATTCTGTTCCATCGATCTATGTGTCTGTTTTTGTGCCAGTACCACACTGTCTTGGTGATCACAGCTTTGTAGTACAAGCTGAAATCTGGCATTGTGATGCCCCTGGCTGGTTTTCTTTTTCAGTATTCCCCTGGCTATTCGGGGTCTTTTCCGATTCCACACAAATCGTAAGATGACTTGTTCCAACTCTCTGAAGAAACTCCATGGTATTTTGATAGGGATCGCATTAAATGTGTAAATTGCCCTGGGTAGCATTGACATTTTCACATTATTAATTCTGCTAATCCATGAGCATGGAATAGTTTTCCATCCCTTTGTATCTTCCTCAATTTCTTTCAGAAGTGTTCTGTAGTTTTTAGGGTATAGATCCTCCTTTACCTGTTTGGTTAGGTTTATTCCTAGGTATCTTTGCTTTTGGGTGCAATTGTAAATGGGATTGACTCCTTAATTTCTCTTTCTTCAGTCTCATTGTTAGTGTATAGAACTACCACTGGTTTCTGGGCATTGGTTTTGTATCCTGCCACTCTGCCGAATTGCTGTATGAGTTCTAGCAATCTTGGGGTGGAGGCTTTTGGGTTTTCTATGTACAGTATCATGTCATCTGCGAAGAGGGAGAGTTTGACTTCTTCTTTGCCAATTTGAATGCCTTTTATTTATTTTTGTTGCCTGGTTGCTGAGGCTAGGACTTCTAGTAATATGTTGAATAGCAGTGGTGAGAGTGGACACCCCTGTCGTGTTCCTGATCTTAGGGGAAAGGCACCCAGTGTTTCCCCATTGAGAAGGATATTTGCTGTGGGCCTTTTGTAGATGGCTTTTAAGATGCTGTGGAATGTTGCCTCTATTCCTACACTCTGAAGAGTTTTGATCAGGAATGGATGCTGTATTTTGTCAAATGCTTTCTCTGCATTTGTTGAGAGGATCATACGGTTCTTGTTTTTTTCTCTTGTTGATATGATCTGTCACGTTGATTGCTTTATGAGTGTTGAACCAGCCTTGCATCCCAGGGATAAATCCCACTTGGTCATGGCGAATAATCTTCTTAATGTACTGTTGGATCCTATTGGCTAGTATCTTGTTGAGAATTTTTGCATCTGTGTTCCTCAGGGATATTGGTCTATAATTCTCCTTTTTGGTGGGGTCTTTTTCTGGTTTTGGAATTAAGGTGATGCTGGCCTCATAGAACGAGTTTGGAAGTATTCCATCCCTTTCTATCTTTCAGGACAGCTTAGTAGAATAGGTATTGCTTCTTCTTTAAACGTTTGGTAGAATTGCCCTGGGAAGCCATCTGGCCTTGGACTTTTGTGTCTTGGGAGGTTTTTGATGACTGCTTTAATTTCCTGCCTCATTATTGGCCTGTTCAGGTTTTCTATTTCTTCCTGTTCCAGTTTTGGTAGTTTGTGGTTTTCCAGAAATGCGTCCATTTCTTCTGGATTGCCTAATTTATTGGCATATAGCTGCTCATAATATGTTTTTAAAATCATTTGTATTTCCTTGGTATTGGTTGTGATCTCTCCTTTTTCATTCGTGATTTTATTAGTCTTTTTTTTTTTTTTTTTAATAAGGCTGGCTAATGGTTTATCTATCTTAATTCTTTCAAAGAACCAGCTCCTGGTTTTGTTGATCTGTTCTACAGTTCTTCTGGTTTCTATTTCATTGAGTTCTGCTCGAATCTTTATTAACTCTTTCTCTGCTGGGTGTAGGTTTTATTTGCTGTTCTTTCTCCAGTTCCTTGAGGCGCAAGGTTAGCTTGTGTATTTGAGTTTTTTTCCAGGTTTTTGAGGGATGCTTGTATTGCGATGTATTTCCCTCTCAAGACTGCTTTTGTTGTACCCCAAAGACTTTGAACAGTTGTATCTTCATTCTCATTAGTTTCCATGAATCTTTTAAAATCTTCTCTAGTTTCCTGGTTGACCCTTTCATCTTTTAGCAAGATGCTCTTTAACCTCCACGTGTTTTAATTTCTTCCAAATTTCTTCTTGTGAATGAGTTCAAGTTTCAAAACATTATGGTCTGAAAATATGAGGAGACAATCCCAATCTTTTGGTATCGGTTAAGACCTGATTTGTGACCCAGTATGTGGTCTATTTTGGAGAAAGTTCCATGTGCGCTTGAGAAGAATGTGTATTCAGTTGTGTTTGGGTGTAAAGTTCTGTAGATATCTGAAATCCATCTGGTCCAGTGTATCGTTTAAAGCTCTTGTTTCTTTGGAGATGTTGTGCTTAGAGGATCTGTCATTTGCAGAAAGCACCGTGTTGAAGTCTCCCAGTATAAGTGTATTATTATCTAACTATGTCTTTACTTTGGTTGTTAATTGATTGATGTACTTGGCAGCTCCCACATTAGGGGCATAAATATTCATGATTGTTAGGTCCTCTTGTTGGATAGATCCTTTAAGTATGATATAGTGTCCGTCTTCATCTCTTACTACACTCTTTGGGATAAACTTTAATTCATTGGATATGAGGATAGCTACCCCTGCTTTCCTTTAAGGGTCATTTGAATGGTAAATGGTTCTCCAACCTTTCATTTTTAGGCTGTAGGTGTCCTTAGGTCTATGAGTCTCTTGTAGAGAGCAAATCGATGGGTCTTGCTTTTTTATCCAGTCTGAAACCCTGCACCTTTTGATGGGGTCATTAGGCCCATTCACGTTCAGAGTTACTACTGAAAGATATGAATTTAGTGACATCATGATACCTATTCAGCCCGTTTTTGTGGATTATTTCTTTGGGCTTCCCCTTTCTTTTACCAAGTCCCCCTGAATCCTGAGCTTCTCCCTGAGTCCCCACTGGGCGCATGGTCCAAGCCCTTTCCCGAGCTCAGCCGACATTTTGTGGTGCGCTCTCCCTCTCGCTCACTTCCTCTGTTAGTGACTTTGAGAGCCTGAAGGCTCCACTGCCCCTCTTGTGGTTCTGCCTGATTTCCCTACGAAGTGCCTTTCGGTCCTGGAATCATCGGGTACAGGTTTTTAAAGTTCCTGCATCTCTGGGACTGGGCTTTCCTGTCCTGGAGGCTTTCACATCCTGGCCTTGGCTTGGCTCCTCGCAGTGGCCCCTCCTCCACTTAGTTATTTTTTATTTATTTAGTTTTTTTCTGTCTCCCTACCTTGTTAGAAGTGCAAACTCTTCTCTCTAGTGTTCTAGCTGTTCTCTCTTTAAATCTCAGTCGAATTCCTAGGTTTTCAGGATGATTTGAAAGGTATCTAGGTAAGTTGGTGGGGACAAGTGACTTGGGGACCCTACTCTTCCACCATCTTGCCCTGCCCCCCCTTTCTTCATACTGTGTGTTTTACTTTAATTCCAGTGTAGTTAACACAGTGCTCTATTGGTTTCAGGTGTCCGTGGTAGTGCAGTATTCCTCAGTTCTCACGAGGAGGACACATGTACTCTTCATCCCCTTCACCTGTATGCTCATTCCCTCTGATAAGCTTTATATTAAATGAGCACCCTTATTTAAAATTCCTGCTTTTTTTTTCAACAAGAGCATTTTTTACTCTATGAATACATGGTTCTAAATGATAAATAAAATACATTCCATCCAAGAAGAGTAGAATACACATTTTCTTCAACTACACACAGAAGAATCCCATGATTAAATCACATAAAAAGAGCCCTAACAGATATTACAAATTTATGGAGACTGAAATTATAACCAAGTATATTTTCCAACCACAGTGGTACAAAACTATAGATCAACAATAAAAAAGACCTGAAAAATCTATAATGCTAATATTTAATATTATGTAAATATTAATACCCTACTGTGTCAGCAGTCGGGCAAACAACTCAAACAGCAAATCAAAATATGTCTCAAAGAAAAAGAAACAAAATTCTAAAACCTGTGAGATGCCGCAAAAGCACGTTAGAGTGAAATTTTTGCTATAAATGCTTATATGAAGAAAAAAATTCAAATAAGCAAATTAACATTATACCACAAGGAACCAGAAAAAGAAGAAACTTAGCTGAAATTAGTAGAGGAAGGAAATAACAAAAGTCTGAAATAAATAAAATAGTGACCCAAATAAACAATAACATAATATTGAAAGTGATCAATTTTACCAAAAAAATAAACAAAATCAGCAATGCTTTAACTACATTAAAAGAGAGAGGACTAAAGGGTGAAATGAGAAAAGGAAGAGAGGACAGTACAACAGTTAACCACGGAAATACAGTGTGATAACAAATTACAGTAAATTATATACTAAAAAATCAAATACCTTAGAAAAACAAATGATTCCTAAAAACTCACAAGTTACCAAGAGTGAATCATGAATCTTGAATCCAAGAAATAGGAAATCTTACACCAATAACAAGAATGAAAGGTAAATTAGGAATCAGAAATCTCCTAGCACAGAAGGGCCCAAGACAACATGGTTTCAGTGGTGAATTCTACCAAACATAAAAAAAGGACAATCTTTATCAAAATCTTACAAATAATGGAGTAGAGGGAACACATTCAAAATCATTCCATGAAGCCAGTACTACCCTGATACCAAAGCAGAACAAAACAATACAAGAATAAAAACGTAGATTTTCTGATCTAAATTTTGCCAGTCTGACTTTCTTTTAACGTCTGTTAATATGATGATGGTTCTCCATCCCCTCACTTTCAATCTGTGGATGTCTTTATGTCTAAAATGAGTCCCTTGTAAGCAGCATATAGATGGGTCTTACTTTTCTTAAGTCAATCTGACACCATGTCTTTTGATTGGAGTGTTTAGCCCATTTGTATTCAGAATAATTATCGTTAGATATGTGTTTGCTCTTTTATTACTTGTTTTGTCTTTGTTTTTTGAGATTTTCTCTGATCCTTTCTTGTCTTTGTTACTTTTGGTCTCTCCTTTCCACTCAGAGTCCTCTATAGTTGCCGGGTTGGTATAGTGGTCATGAACTTCTTTGGTTTTGTTTGTCTGGGAAACTCTCTCTCCTACCCTGAATGACCGCCTTGCTGGGTGGAGTATGCTTGGCTGCAGATTTTTCCCGTATGCACATTGAATATCTCATGCCATTCCCTTCTGGCCTGCCAGGTTTCCGTGGGGAGATATGAGGCTGGCCTTGTGGGTCTTCCCTTCTAGGTTAGGGACTTCTTTTGTCCTGCTGCTTTTAAGGTTTTTTCTTTGTCACTATGTCTTGGTATTGGCCTGCTTTTGTTGATTTTGATGGGAGTTCTCTGCCTCCTGGATCTGGATGCCTGTTTCCTTCCCCGGATTAGGGAAATTTCCAGCTGTTATTTCCTTAGATAAACCTTCTGCTCCCTTTCCTCTTCTTCTGGGACTCCTATCATACTAATGTTGTGATGTTTGTTGGAGTCACTGGGTTTCCTAAGCATATTCTCATGTTCTGTGATTCTTTCTCTTTTGTTCAGTGTCATTATTTTCTATTGCTTTGTCTTCTAAATCCCTAATTCATTCCTCTGCTTCTTCCAGCTTGCTGTGTATTGCATCGAGCCTGTTTCCATGATCAGTTATTGCACTCTTCATCTCTGACTGATGCTGTTGTATTATTTTATCTCTGCAATAAAGGCCTCCCTGAAGTCTTCCATTCCTTTCTCAAGTCCAGTGAGGATCCTTATAATCATTGCTTTAAATTCTCCATCAGACATGTTACTTCTGTTTTGCTTAGATCTTTGGCTGTGGCTTTATCTTGTTTGATTTGGGAGAAATTCCTCCGTCTTGGCATTTTGTCTGTCTCTGCC
The DNA here is from genome assembly GCF_048164855.1 of Canis lupus baileyi. Classification (NCBI taxonomy): domain Eukaryota; kingdom Metazoa; phylum Chordata; class Mammalia; order Carnivora; family Canidae; genus Canis; species Canis lupus. The sequence goes on from NC_132840.1 coordinate 60,520,997, forward strand.
ACCTTCTCTGTGTTAGAAAAGCTTATTCTATTGCCCATTCTCGAGAGTAATGGCCTAATGAAGAAGAGGTCCTGCAGTTCTCAGGCCTGGTATTCAGGGAGTGTCTCGGGTATGTGCTCCATGCACTCTGCTGCTGTGTTCTGGCTGCTTAATCCTTCAGGCTGGTCATTTGCAGGGCTCTGCTTGCCTGCTGTAGGTAGTGTTTGCTCCCTGGTCTAAATGTGGTGACTTGTAGTGAGGTGTGCCCTGCTCTGCCTTTAAAATGAGACCTGACCCTAACTCCACCGGAACTGAGAGCCTGCAGAACTCCCCTGTCGAGAGGTGTGGTGTGAGCAAGGGTTTCTTTTTGTCATCCGGGGGGGAAAGGGCCTGCTGCTCTGGGACTGGGGCAAGCCTGACTGAGAAAGGACTTACCGGCAGAGTACAGGGGTGTGGGACCTGGTGAGAGCAGGTTAGGCAGCCAGTGTGGGTGCTGTGCTGTTTACCACAGGTGGCTCCTTGATGATGTTGGGGGCGGGGAGAGGGAAATGGGGCCAGCTGGCTCCTTTGTACTTGGAGGGGAGTACTGTGAACACTGCCTCTCTAAGTAGAGCAATAATCTCCCCCCTTTCTGCCCCAGGCGTTTTTCAGGGTTTTCAGGTCACTGTTTGTGTGCTGCCTGCCTCCTCTCCAGTGGTAGGGCAGTGCCCCCCGGCTGTACCCCATCCAAGCCCGCTGACCTTTAAAACTTCTGGTGTTAATCCCAGCTGGTTGCAAGAACTCCAGAAATTCAGCTGCTCTCATTTTCCCAGAAAGTGGCTTTGGGGAAGCATTCTCCTTGTAGGTTCCCGTGCTCCTCTCTCTCCCCCTTCTTTGCAACCAGGGCTCCCTACCCACCCCCACAGCCCCCCGAAGTCTGTTTCTCCCCCAGCCCACATCTCCACACTTCCTACCTTCTTCAGTGTGGTTTCTTCTCTCCCTTTAGTGGTGGAGTTTGTTCTATCAGTCTTCAGGTTGATTTCTGGGGTATTTAGGCTGATTTGATGGTTGATTAAGTGTGAGGGCAATGGTGAGTCTGGAGTCCTCTTCTCCATTGCCATCTTTGATTGCTTTTTTATCCATTCATTTCTTTATCCATCTATTGATGGACAATTCAGTTGCTTCTACATCTTTGCTATTGTAAGTAATACCTTAGTGAACATAAGGCTGCATTAGCTTTTGAATTAGTGTTTTCATTTTCTTTGAGTAAAAATTCCACCAGGAGTGGAATTACTGGATTGTTTGGTATTTCTCTTTTTAATTTTTAAAAGAATCTCCAAAATGTTCTCCATAGTGTCTATACCAATTAACATCCCTACCAACATTGCATGAGGGTTCCCTTCTCTTTTTTGATACTAGTCATTCTAACTGGTGTGAGCTTAGATCTTACTTGGTTTTTATTTGTATTTCCCTGACGATGAGTGATCAGCGTTTTTTGTTTTTGTTTTTGTTTTGAAAAATGTATCTGTTGGCCATTTGTATGTCTTCTTTGGAAAAATGTTCAAGTCCTCTGCCCATTTTTAAATGGTATTATTGTGGGTTTTTGGTGTTGAGTTGTATGAATTCTTTAGATGTTTTGGTTACTAACCTTATATTGGGTACATCATTTGCAAATATCTTCTCCCATTCAGTAGTTTGCCTTTTTGTTTTGTTGATAGTTTCCTTTGTTGTGTAGTTTAGTTTGATGTCCCATTAGTTTATCTTTGCTTTTGTTTTCCTCACTTGAGGAAAAATATCTAGAAAAATGTTACTGTGGGCAACATCTGAGAGATTAGTACTTGTTTTCTTCTAGGAGTTGTATACTTGTAGGTCTTTAATGCTCAGTTTTTGTGTATGATGTTATAAAGTGGTCAAGGTTCATTCTTTTGCATGTCACTGTCCAGCTTCACCAACACTTTTTGGTGGAGAGACTGTCTTTTTTTTTAAATAATTTTAAATTTTTTTTTTTTAATTTTATTTATTTATGATAGTCACACAGAGAGAGAGAGAGAGAGGCAGAGACACAGGCAGAGGGAGAAGCAGGCTCCATGCACCGGGAGCCCGATGTGGGACTCGATCCCGGGTCTCCAGGATCGCGCCCTGGGCCAAAGGCAGGCGCCAAACCACTGCGCCACCCAGGGATCCCGAGACTGTCTTTTTTCCCATTGTAAATTCTTGCTTCCTTTTTCATAAATTAATTGATGATATTGGTGTGGGTTTCTGGGGTCTGTCTTCTGTTCCATTGATGTATTATTGTGCCAGTACCATACTGTTTTGATTACTGTTTAATGGTGTACAACAAAATCTGGGATTGTGATATCTCCAGCTTTTTTTTTTTTTCCCTTTCTCAAGATTGTTTTGGCTAGTGAAGGTCTTTTGCAAGTCCCTAGAAATTTTAGGAACCACATCTTAGGGACCAAATTTTTATCTTATTTGTTGTAGTTCTATGAAAGATGCTATTGGTATTTTGAAAAGGATTGCACTCAATCTATAGATTGCTTTGGGTGGTATAGACATTTCAGTGATATTCTTCTAGTTGATGAGTATGCTGTGTATTTTCATTTGTATTATCTTTAATTTCTTTCATCAGTGTCTTAAAGTTTTCAGAGTATAAGTTCTTCACTTCCTTGGTTAAATTTATTCCTAGACTTTTTTTTTTTTTTTTAGTATAATTGTAAATGGGATTTTTTTCTTAATTTCTTTTTCTGCTACTTCATTATTACTGTATAGAAATGCAGTAGATGTCTCCATATTAATTTTGTATCCTGCAATATTACTGAGTTCATTTATCAGATCTAATTTTTTTTTTGGTGGAATATTTAAGTTTTTTATGTATAGTATCATGTTATCTGCAAATAGTGATAGTTTTACTTTTTCCTTGGCATTTTGGATGCCCTTTGTATTTTTTTTTTTTCTTGTCTGATTCCTATGGCTAGGACTTTTAGTACTATGTTGAATAAAAGTGGTGAAAGTGGGCATCGTTTTCTTCTTCCTGATCTTAGATGAAAAGCTTTTATCACCATTGTGTGCGATGTTAGCTGTGTGTTATTCAAGTATTATGTTGAGGTATGTTCTCTCTAAACCCGCTTTGTTGAGAGTTTTTATCATGAATGGATACTGTATTTTGTCAAATCGTTTTCCATGTCTCTTGAGATGATCATATTATAGCTTTTATCCTTCTTATTAATATGATATAGTACATTGATTTTCAAATATTAAAGCACTCTCGCATTCCTGGAGTAAATATTTGATCATGGTCAATGATTTTTTTTAAATGTACTGTTGTATTTGATTTGCTAATATTTTGTTGAGAATTTTTGCATCTCTGTTCATCAAAAATATTGGCTTATAGTTTTTAAAAATTAAAAAATTTTTTTTTAGTGTTTTGTCTGGTTTTGCTATCAGGATAATGCTGGCCTCATAGAATGAATTTAGAGATTTTCCTTTCTCTCTCTCCTTTTTTGCTTTTGGAATAATTTGAGATCAGTAGATATTTTGTTTGTTTTTTCTTTTTTAAAATTGAGTACAGTTGACCCACCATGTTATGAGTTTTAGGTGAACATAGTGATTCAACAAGTCTATACATTACACTGTACTCGGCATAAGTGTAGCTGTCATCTGTTACCACACAACACTATCACATATCATTGACTGTATTCCTTGTGCTGTGCCAATTTATTCTCGTGACTTATTCATTCCATAACTGGAAGCCTGTCTCTCCTCTCCTTCACCCATTATGTCCTCCCCTAAACCATCAGTTTGTTCTCTGTTTTTATGGGTCTGATTTTGCTTTTTGTTTGTTAAACATTCGTTTTGTTTTTTTAGATGTGTCATATAAGACAAATCCTGTGCTATTTATCTTTCCATTAATGACTTATTTTACTTAGCTTAATATGAGAAGAATAGGTAATAACTTCAAATGTTTGATAGGATTTACCTGTGAAGCCACATAGTCCTTCCTGGACTTTTGTTTGTTGGGAGTTTTTTGATTGCCTATTGGATTTCACTACTAGTAATCTGTTCAGATTTCCTTGTTTGCTTCTCATATCCATTTGCAAATATCCCTCATATTTGTCATCTGTCTTTAATGCCAGTTCTTTTATTTATTTTACCTAAATTCCCCTAACTTGTCTTTCTTCTATCTGACCCTTAAGGTCTATTCCTCATTTGTTAGCCAAATAATCTTTCTAAACCCAGTCTTATTGCAACCCTCCTTGTCCTGTTTAAACACTTTGAGTGGTTCATTACCACTGCAGCTGATAACAGAAGCTCCTCGTGTGCATGGAAAACCATTCACAGCTTTTCTCCTGCCCATCTTCTGTACCCCTTTCTTTTCATTAGTTCTGGTTGCTACTCTTTCTGCTTCTTCTGTAGCCACACTATGCTTTTAACTGAGTCTCCATGCTTTCTTAAAATTTTGTTTTGTATCTTTGATCATACTCTATACTTAATAGTAGTACTATTACTTAACTGTAACTAGGATAAAAGTTCTGCTTCATTAGAATCATTAGGAATCTTTAACAGCAAAATATGTTCAACTTTATAAATAGTAGTATTCCATATATTTTTAAAATTTTAGGATTTGAGAGATCTTGTTGATATTTTTACAGTTTCACAATTGTATTCAAAACAGGGGTTATTACTTTAAACCAATAATTTTTTTTCTATAGTCAAAATCCTAACTTGTAAAGTTGTCATGTTTTTCACATTTTAGAATATATCTGTACCTTACTCCCCCTCCTGCTCTCTCTCTTCTTGTTCAGGTTGCAGAGATAACAGAGGAATTAGCTACTCTTCCTAAGAGAGCTCAGCTAGCTGCTGCATTTATTACATATCTTTCTGCTGCTCCTGAAGGTCTAAGAAAAACCTGTTTGGAAGAATGGACCAAATCAGCTTGTCTTGAAAGTTTGTATTTAGTCATTCATGTTTGAAATTTCATTTTTCTGAAAATGCATCTTTTGACACTTGTCATTTTACTTTTTCTGAATGAGAAAAATTTTGTATATCTGAAAGAAACCAAATCTTAGATTTCTCAATTCTATAATTGTTCTCTGAATTGTTTTGTTGCAATGATTCATCTATTCCTAAAATCACTCTATGAAACTAAGACCAGAGTATTTTTGAGAATGGATGAATGCAGTTAATATTTTAAAAATTGATTTTTATGGTAATTTCATGTCATAAAATGAGATGTAAGAACTTCAAAATTCCTTGTGAATTTTGTGCTTTTCACAAATTATAGTTGTAAAACGTATTAAATATAGAAGAAATATAATTTCACTAAGTTCCATTCCTTGGCACTTTTGTTTTAAACTTTTCTCCCCTTCAACTTCTCATGCTAAAGGGAAAAGGATGGATTGAATATTAAGGATGGTCCTGGGACTTTTGTTTGAGTATACCTTAAATAGTTTTGTAACCTTTGTCAAGTACACAATCACTGTAGTGAAATATTAATATCTTAAACTTTTCAGAATTTGATCTAAGGAGGTTTCTTTGTACTGAAAGTGAGCAGTTGATTTGGAAAAGTGAAGGCCTACCATCCGATGACCTTTCCATAGAAAATGCTCTTGTTATCTTACAGGTAATTAATCAATTTTAATTTCTCATTGGAAGTATTTCTTTGGAAGCTTGCCCCAGGAAGCACCTTTTTCAAATTCTTAGGCTTTCATAGTTATTTTTTTCATGACATGAAAGTGGGAATGAAAATCCATTTATGATTCAGTTCATGAATCTACGGTTTTCAATATGATTTATTTTTTACTTTAATATAAAAGTATGAGCTGAAGTGGTATTATTTTGATGACAAAAAATTCTAAATTGAACTCCCTAATAGTAATAGAAATATTTTAGTGGTACCCAGTTCATCTGGTTTTATAGTTCCTTCATCAGTAGTATATGATTTTATGCTTTATTTTACTTTGTTTTACAAAACAAACTTCTACAAAGTGAAGATGACGTAAGTTTTGGGTTGCAGGTTAGGGATAATGGATGCATTTTTTTGAAAATCGTTCTTTCCCATAATGTAGATTTCTGCAATTCATTGTTTAAATGTGAAAGTCTTATAACCTTGTTAGCAGTGAATGTGAAAATCAAATAGTGACTCAGGTGTACAAACTGACCTCTTCTAATGAAGAACGATTTTTATCATTAGCTTGGTGTACCTTTGTATTATATAAAGATAGATAATGGGAAGGTGTTTCTTCCCCGTGCTGATAGGGTTTTTCCTGTCATTTCTGTCTCAGTAGTTTGTACTCCATACACCAGTTTTCTCTGTGCTCCCTGTAGCCCCTTCCTCTGCCCACACCTGTCTCCTTGTTCGGAGACTGTGACTCCATAGCTCCAAAGGAAGCATGAATATTGGATGCTCCTTTTTAGGTAACACGAGCCATAGTATTACAAGGCCCTGCATTCCTGGGTAGAATGGGCTCCTATGATTAGGCCTGTCCCTCTACTGACACGCTTTGGCTCATTACATTGCTGCCTTCCCAGGAGAGGAGTTACTGAAGGGCAAACAGTCTTGGCTTTTTAAAATTTGATTTGGCTTGTTCTCTATTTTTATTTTTATTTATTTTATTTTATTTATTTATTTTTTAATTTTTATTCATTTATGTATGATAGAGAGAGAGAGGCAGAGACACAGGTAGAGGGAGAAGCAGGCTCCATGCACCGGGAGCCTGATGTGGGATTCGATCCCAGGTCTCCAGGATCGCACCCTGGGCCAAAGGCAGGTGCTAAACAGCTGCGCCACCCAGGGATCCCCCTGTTCTCTATTTTTAAAACAGTTTCCATCTTCATTTTTCACCATAGAATCACAAATCTGGAACTCTAAATGTATATGTAAATAAGTTCAATACATCATATGAACAAGTATTTACTTTTTATCCTGATATTCCTTTCCAAAGTTTCATATTTACCTTGTGTTCCTTTTTCAGCAGTCTAATAAAATAATCATTTTCAGATTTAAAAAACACACAGTTTAAGTATTATTATTATTTTTTTATTCTATAAGGAATCGGGGTGAGCCTTTAGAAAAAAAATATTAGTATTTTTTTTTCCTGATGATACTAATTGAATATACTTCTGTGTTCTGAATTCTCTTTTGTGATGAATGTAGGGGACATTGTTTTTGAAGTTAATTTTAATAATAAGCTTAGATTTACTTTGTATTTAATATTGCTGTGTTTCTTATAGGGACTTATATACATTTATATGACAAAAACCGTTTGGAAAAATTTGTTAGGATAATTAGTTATTTGGGATAAATTTGCCACTATAGTCAACCCTCTGTGTCAGTTCTCAAGTATTCTAGATTTAGAGTAGGCCCTTGTAGTTGAGGCTGTGATTGGATAGCACGTGTCTATAAAACCTTCTCATGTGATGTATGTGAAATTAGATTTCTTAATAGATACAAACTGGGTTTCTGAGAAGTCTTCTCTGAGGAAAAAAATGACTAGGCATGATGAGTAAAATGTATTTTGATTGAGAGATGTAGCTCATCTCATTAACTCCGCTAGAGATTTTCTGAGGTTGTCGCTCTCAACTGGAGGCTTCCCCTCAATCAGGGTCTGTAGTTGCTCACTCCCTTAGTGGTCCTCAGTTAATCCTTTGTGTTCATAATTATTCCTTTGTTTGTGTTACAAAGATGCTCTAACTTCTCATATTTCTGTTGAACTACTGAAGTGCAGTATTGTCTGGGAGAGGAAATAGCTAGTGATCTACCATTGACCTTGTTAGGGGGAGTTTGTTTAGTACATCAGTGAGATGTTCCTGTGACCTAAGTCCTTGTGGATAGGGAAGAAGGTGGCCCTGGGGCCCCTGTGTCCTGGATGGCCTGTCCTGTGATTTACACCCATTGTCCTGATGTAATTATTAGTAGCTTTCCTTTTACTCTCCAGAGTGTCTTGGCCTGGGTGATAATTTCTGTGATTTTTCTAATATTGTGGGCGGGACCCAACAGTAATGCAGAGCTATAAGGCTGTTAGAAAACACAGAGAAGGTGTAGTGAAAAGTATCCAAAAAGGAGATGGGAGAGGTGATCAATTTAAAATTTACAGTATTATACATTTTTCTTGATTCATATTTCACAAATTTTATCTTGTGAGACATTCATTGAATGTTTTTTTATTGTTTGTAGACAGTTCAGTGTCAAATTAGTTTTTTTAAACCACATAGAATTTCTGAGATTATTTTCTTTCCCAACATTGAGTATATATTGAGAAAATGCAAATTAATTGGATCTTAATGTGGAGAACACAAAATTTTAAAGATAAATCACATAGGGAAAGTTCTTTTTTCAAATAAGCACTAAATAAATAATAGTAACACTTAAGTAGTCATATTGTGTTGTATATATGTTGCTATTTAAGAATTAATATAGGTAAAGCAGGTAAACACAACTCACTGAATTTTCAAATCAACCCTGCCTAGTACATGTGTTACCATTTTCATAGATAAGGACATTGAAACATAGAAGGGTGAAGTCATTTGTCTCTGTCTCTAAATTCATCATTGTTTATATTTTTAGTCAAGAATTTTTCAGTGGCCAAGCACAGTACACTTAAGAAGAAAAAAAGAAACTTGTGCTTTTAAGTAACTGAGGTTCTGAAAACATTGAGACCAGCAATAGGATTCAAATGATGTGACCAGGACAGTGTTGTCTTAACCCATCTTAAGAGATGGATTCATTATCAGATAGGTTCTGTCCACCTGTGTTAAGGATGGCCATTGGTGGTTCCAGGCTTACTATTATCAGGGTTCATTCTCAAAGATTCGAGATGTGTCTGCACTGCCCTCCCCCTGGTCCCCGACAGTATTTGTATCATTTCCCCAAAAGAATTCTATTAGTTAGCCTGGGTCATGTGCTCATTCGAGTGATGATCCCATCAGAGATATGTGGAGTCAGTGCACAAGATGGGCAGAGGTACCTTTTCACACTAATGATCTCTTCTTGTCCTCCCCTACTCTTGTGACTTGCTCTAATTCCTACCAGTCCTGGCTCAGAACTATTAAGCAGCACATCTGCAAGTCATTGTATATCTCTTTAATTTTACATTCAGCTAATTATCCAGCATATCTTGTCAAGTCTATATCACAGAAATCTCATGAATTTATACTGCTCTAAGCACACCCACTGCCAGTGGATTCATTTCTGCTACAGAGTGAGGCACTGGGATAAATAAATACAGAATCACACGGGTTGGTCCTTTGCCCCAGTATCACTTCCTTTACTGCAGTGGGAGTGCTCTTTCTAACATATTAACCTGATATATTTTGGTGACTTTCCATTTTTGAAATACAAAAATTTCAGAAGGACCTTGACTGCTACTCCTGTATCATATGCATCAGCTTTGCCTCTACTTTTTTGCTTCACTGATGCAAGATTGTCCCTTTCTCCATCCTGCTGTTGTCTTTGCCTCACGTGCTTTTCACCTCTTTCCCAGGCTAAGTCCAATTTATCTTTCTTGATTTGGTTTGACATGAACTGCTTTCTAGAAGCTTCTGACTCCACCTGTGCTCCATCCATAGAATCTTGTGTGCTCTTTATAGAATTTGCAGTTTTAGCTTCTTTCTTGAATGTGAAGTCATTGAGGGTAAGCGTGTGTGTCTAATTTCTGTATCCCTCATATTGTCTTACTTGTAGTTATTCAACATATGGTAGATGAATGAATTCATGAATGAATGAAAGCTTGACATTTTTGGATCTATTATAATTTGTTACATGTAGAATTTAACTACATTTAATATTGGGTCACAGAATTAAGAATATCTAAAATCACCTTAGAGATTTTGTCTAAGTCTCTCTGGAGGAGTATAAATAACATGAATATAAACTTGTAAGTACTCTTTGAAATTCTAAAGCTTATTTTTGGTCCTACTGAAATACTATCTTTTTTTTTTTTTTTTTTTTAACTGCATCAGATCATCGGTTTGAAGTCTTGGGTAAGAACTTTTAAAAAAAAAATTAATTGTTTTTGTGGTTGGACAAAATCTCATAGCCTTGTGAAATGTTTGCTCCGGAATATTAGTATAAAATTAGATCTCAGAGTCTGGCACATTACACCAGGAATGCGTACAAGGCTACTTAATGACCACCTCATTTCTAGGAGAGGCGCGTTTCTATGACAGAGCAGTAAGTGAAAATAGCTTGAAAGAGATGCTGGGTGGGGATGGATCATCTGGCAGTGTGCCACCATGGGAGCTGTGGTGAGCCCAAGTGGTCCATTCCAGGTGCAAGCAAAAAGTGGGTGTGTGGTTTGGAGGGAATTTTAAAACAATAACAAAGCTGGTTTGCAGTCAGTAAGTCTTTATTGCCACTCCTTGTGGGCACTTTTCAAGAGTGTTGCTGATAAAATGCTATTTGTCCTTAGGGCAGGTCCCCACCCTCTGCCTCCTTGGTGTGTCCCTGAAATAGCCTCTGTTTTCTTATGAGACCCACCTTTAAATCTTCATTCTCCTGCACTTCCTGGGTTTTCTCACCCCTGTAGCACAGCTGTATTACATCTTTCAAATAAATGTGAACATTTGAGAAAAATTAGGCTAGTTGTCATTTAAATCTGATTTACTGGATAATAATGCTTATAATTTACCAAATATAGTTATTTATATATTTATGTACATTTTTATTAATCATATCTCTATAATTGTCTTCCTTTCACCTGCTAAGTGATATTGTGTGTTTAGTGCATTTTCACTGGTTTTTGACTTTCTATTTGTTTCATGGTCTCCAGTAATGAGTTTAGTTCCTAGTTCATTAGATCTTCATCTATAAGCTACCTCATTTTCCCTTCCAGGATGCTCCTTGTATAATATTAGCTATTTACTGCTTTGTAAGAATTAATCTCTGAATTAGCTATTTACTATTTTGTAAGAATTAATGTAAGAATCTATATAAGCAATTATTTTGATAATTATTTGAGCAATACTTTTATGAGTTCCTACTTCTCTTCTGAGGTATTTATGGTTTATTCAACCAAAGAATATATAAAGTTTGGAATAATTTGATTTGTGTTTTTTAAAAGCCAAAAGACAGGGGTGAATGATGTCAGATTTGACTAGAGCTCTTCCTCCCCGTATCATTAATATACATCCTGAGTTACTGTGTAGTAAATAGGACTAGTCTCACTTTACTGTGTTTGAATTTAGTTTTCTAATATGAATTTCTGGTAGCTATGGAATGTACTAATGCAGTGAGAAATTGCACGTTTACTCCCTCCTTGTGTTTCTGTGTTGACGTTCTCCAAAGCCTGAGAGAAAACTCATTCAGTAACTGATTCATCATTTTTAGGAAATTATTTCCATTTGTTGAAAGCTTATAATTTTTTTCTTTTTTGGAACTAGAGTCAAGTATGCCCATTCCTTATAGACCCTTCTTCTCAAGCTACAGAGTGGTTAAAGACACATTTGAAGGACTCTCGTTTGGAAGTGATTAACCAGCAGGTTTGTACTACTTACAGTTTAGGTGCGAGCTAGTCGTAGCATGTTATGGTGGACACAGTTCTGGGTCTGTATTCAGAGGACACACGCAGGCCTATGACTTACCTGGCATGGGACCTGGGGAAGGAAGGTAACTTTTAGCTTTAGTTTTCTTATTTGTACGAAAGGGATGAGGATATTTGATTGCTCTTGTGTGCCAGGCATTAATCCAAGCCCTGGGAATTTACTGGTGAGTAAAGTAGTCACATTTCCTGTCCTCGTGGTGATGTCAGACTGGTAGATTAGAGCATTTACACTAAATTATGATTAAGAACATAAGTATAGGGTCCTAGAAAAGTAAGAGTTTCTAGCTCCATTGGAGAAAGCCTCCTGGCCTTGTAGACTACATGTGGTTTCTCTCAGTGCCTCTTACAACTTCTCATTCCTGTCCTTCACCAACCAGCATCTCCAGTGTGTCCCAAGAATAGACATATTGGTTTGAGAAATGTAGTCATAGTCTTTTTCTTTTTCTTTTTTTTTTTTTTGAGGAAGGCATAGTGTATGATTCATTTTCATAGCTATCTTCAGGTGCTTGAGCAATTACCTCTTTTAGATGTATTTCATTTTTAAAATAGGGGTAATTACCTTATTTGTGGCTGTTAAGAATAGCTATAAATTAGATAATACATACAATAATGCCACTTATGTTTGCAAGATTTTTAATAATTATTATTCCAAGTATTTAATTTTTATAACCACAGTTGTGGGCTTGAAGTGATGTTTAAAACTCTCTTTCTAGCAAGGAAGTCTTAAAATTCTTGCCTGGTTACAGAATTTTATCCAGAAGTTCTTTCCACAGTGATTAGACCTATCACACCAAGGAAAGTTGGCTAGAATTCATCACTTGTCTTTCCTCTTCCATTCAGTGTTTGATTTTGGACATAACCAGAATGTTCTTATTAATACTTGGGTGATTAACTTATGTAAGGAATTTGAAAATTCATTTCTGCATCAATTTGAAATATATCATAGTAAAAGATTGAAAAGAGCTATTTTACTATTGTAAAAATCTTTATTTTTTGTGTCTCTTTAAATTATTTATGAAATCTATTTGATAATTTATTCAACTAAAATGATTCATCACCAAGTACTTATAACTAGAAAAGCAATCATGAATGATTTGAATTATTAACATACATATTAAATTTTAAAATATTCATGTTATTCCTATTAATATCTTCCTTCATTATCTGTAAGGACCTTTGTAGATATTGAGGTAATAAAAGAATTAATATGTACTCTTTTTTACTCTTCTCAGGATAGTAACTTTATTACAGCTCTTGAGTTGGCAGTACGTTTTGGGAAAACCCTTATTATACAGGAGGTGGATGGTGTAGAACCTGTTCTTTATCCATTATTGAGACGAGATCTGGTTGCTCAAGGTAAATATTTGACAGTTTCTAGAAAGTAACTATTTTTAAAATTTCCAAAGTAATTATCTTCATAACTAACGTTGACCTTTTTGGTCTTGCCACTGAATCTAATGATATCGAAACTTTTCTGGTTGAATGGTGGGAATGCTGTCATGGTCTAACAGGAATAGCAAAGAAATGAGTTCTTAAAGTGCCTTCAGAGAGGTGACATTGTGTCAGGGTCTTCGAGACTGCTCCCAGGTTGTGATGTGTGACTAGGAAGGAAGACATAGGACTGGGAATAGTCACACTCGTGGCTCAGATGTTTTGCAGGGACAAGATAGAAAGCCAAGTCAGCAAAGAGAAGAAGCACATGGCCTGAAGTTAGGAGTCAAGAAACAAGGTGCAAGCTTCTGAGTCTCTTGCATTGGGATCCCACAGGATGTGCTTGCTCCTCCCAGGACCAGGTTGTGACAACACATGTTGAAATGTCATGTATCAAGGAAGCTTATTGGAAACTCAGTCCCACCGTGTTTACTGAGGGCTGCTTATGTAAGCAATTCTGCCTAGCATGAGACAAAATTCCAGACTCCCTGAACAAAAGCAGGTGCTCAGTATAAACCACATTATTTGTACAAATATTTTAAGCACAGTGAGCCACTCTTACATGAGAACCCTCCCCACATCCAAATTTCCAGGAGCCTGTTGCCAGCAGACCTTCCTAAGGAGAGAGTCTCAGGAGTGCCATGTTTCCTCCTTTCTGCACAGGTGCCTGACCCAGCCCTTGACGATTAGAAAATAATGCTCTTCAACTCAAGACCATGTCATGTGATTATATGTATAAACACGCATATGGCATATGTTTATGCCACATACCTCGGTAGCTCTACAAGACTTAGCTAACACTGTAAGCTTTAAATAGTAATTGGAGTTATTGCAGCAAACCAGGAACAGTGCAAAAAATGCATTCATTGATAACTTGTCATTTCACAAAAAAAATGAGTGTGTTTAGCTTGGCAGTGGTTTCTGTGTTGTGAGGAAAGCTTTAGTGGTGGGACTTCAGCCTTTGTCATCCGGAGTAACCTTCCAGAGTTGGGCCTCTGATCTAAGTCACATCTGCTCAGCTAGTTCTTTGCTGTGCTTTCATAACACCCAGTGCACATCACCAGTGCCCACTTTCATGCCCATCTCCCATCTGACCTCCCCCACCTGCCTCTATCAACCCTCAGTTCTCTATTGTCAAGAGTCTTTTAGGGTGTGTTTCCCTCTCTTTTCCCCCTCCCATATGTTCATCTGTCTTCTTTCTTAAATTCCACATATGAGCAAAATCATAGTTTTTTCTCTGACTGCCTTAAGTCATTTAGCATTATACTATCTAGTTCTGTCCATGTCATTGCAAATGGCAAGATTTCACCCTTTCTGATGTCTGAGTAGTAGTCCATTGTAGATATATTTACCACATCTTCTTTATCCATCTATCTGTTGATAGACATCTAGATTCTTTCTATAGTTTGGCTACTGTGGACATTGCTGCTATAAACATTAGGGTTCAGATGCCCCTTCGAGTCAGTATTTTTGTATTCTTTGGGTAAATATCTAGTAGTACAATTACTGGGTTGTAGGGTAGCTCAATTTTCAACTTCTTGAAGAGCCTCCATACGGTCTTCCACAGTGGCCCCACCAGTTTGCATTCCTACCAACAGTGTATGAGGGTTCCCCTTTCTCCCCATCTGCACCAACACCTGTTGTTTCCTATATTGTTAAATTTAGCCATTCTGACAGCTGTGAGGTGAAATCTCATTGTATTTTTTATTTGTATTTCTCTGATGATGAGTGATGTTGACCATCTTGTTCATGTGTCTATTGGCTATCTGTAGGTTTTCTTTGGAAAAATGTCTGTTCACGTCTTCTGACCATTTCTTAACTGGATTAGTTGTTTTTTTGGGCTATGCTATTTTAAAGGGGAAGTAGAAATGAAGCTTGAGGGCCCTCTGATTTTCTACCTTTAGTCTATGTTTGACCTGTGAGGCCTCATTAAATATGAGCCTCCATCAGCTGTGATTGGTATCAGGTTTTAGCAGTCTTTGGGGCACTGAGAATGAGTGTTGACCCTTGGAAGTTGGATCTGGTGCCAAGTTATTACATTTTCCATCTTGATTGGTTCACATTATGAGTCACTATTTCAGATGATTGTGCAGGGCTCCTTGGATTAATTTGTTTATTTTAGAATTAGGAAAAGAGAGTTAATCTCTGCCCTTACCTTATTCTTCCTGCCTTTCCCCCAGCATTGGACATATTCATATCACAGTAGTTGAAGTCTTTTACCTTCTTTGAGTATACTTCAGTCTGTCCCCTTCCAGAGTGCTGAGTTGCTCGTGAATTGCCATTTTGTCATCATGCATTTCCTGGGGGCAGAGAACGGCTGTCCTAGAACCACATCAAGCAGTCTGTGTCCAGTCTCATTTATGTACCCGCATCCTTCATCTGAGCAATATGAACTGCCTTTCTTCACACTGAGGTCCAAGTAGGTATGGAGAACGGGTTAGAACAGGCTCTTCCCCTCCCGGCCCCCCCACATTTATGCTGTCCAGCAATCTCCTCACCCGTGTTCTGATCGAAAGGAAGGACTAGGCATGCATGGGTCTTCATGTTCTCATTGTTTTGTACTTCGTAATTCATGTGTGCAGTCACTCAACCCATGCAGGAGGTGCAGTGGGCAGTTGGTGAGTAATTGAAGGCAGGGATCAACTAGCTACTTAGAAGTTGTTGGGGGAGAAGCTAGTATAGTTGATAGTTAACTTTCACTAACAACATCATTGATCATTCTGGTCCTTTATGGTTCATTTCCATGTTGGGCTCAAGTATGGATCAGGAATGACAGTAGATATGAAGGTTGGATATTCCGATTGGCTTTTTAGCCCAGATGCTTCCTTTTAAGCATGGTTACTTCATCCGGATTTATGTGTGTGTAACATAGAAATTAAGTTTGTGCTTCATTTTGCTTCTGTTTCTAGTGTGTGGTTTTCCACATGGGTGTGTCTGTGGTAGCTGAGTTGGATCTGAATGGGCCCAAGGCCTGAATACAGCCAGACCAGTGTTTCCTTAACAGGAGAGATTTTGTCCCCCTGGGGACATTTTTGGTCATCACAGTTTGGGAGGTCTATGCTAGCTAGGGCCATCTTAAAATGCACAGGGCATCTCCTCACAACCAGTAATATTCTAGCACAAATTGCCAGTAGTCCTAAGGTTGAAGAGCTGTAAGCTAGCTCCACTAATTCTGACCCATAGTCTCTGTACTGATGCACTTCAGTAAGTCTCACCAGCAAGTGCTTTATTGTCAAGAACACTATCTGATGTCAGCATATTGTATGGAATACTCAATGCTATGAATTGCCAGAAATTTTACCAATGAATAGTGGATGTCTGTAGCATTCCTTTGGATTTTCTTGAGATTATTTGTAGACCTCAGTAATTCTGTGTAGCTGAAGGATAGAGGGGTCAAAGGCAATGATTGATTTGTAATTGTTTAGATTCCATCCAAGGTTGCCCTTGGCAATCCTGCAAGAGTGGCCACACGTTTATTGACCAAATGAATAAGCAGTAGTAAAAATTGCAGGTATGGAATAATATGCTTCTTCTGAAGGGCCAAGAAAGTAACCATTATTCTCTTTCTTTGTGTACAATGACTGTAAAGACAGCAGTTTATTCTTAATGGGCTGTGGATGTCTCCTTTGGGCATCGTCAGTTTGGTTATTTGGTTGGCAGAGTTTTGTTTTTGAACTCACTTACATCTTATCTTTATCATTCATCTTGAGTGGTACTCTATACCATGTGGGCAGTTGTGTCAGCGGAGACCATTACCAAAGTGTTATCCATATAATGGAGTGTTTGGACCTCTGTAGCAGTTCATGTGGTACTTGGATTTATCTAGATCAGATGATAATATATCTTTGAAGAGTTTGGACCTGTAAAGGTATATGACATACAATGTCTGTATCTATTACAAATGTTAACCAAACCAAACAATATTCTCAACCCTGATCCAGGTTCAGAACCAAGACAATAAACATGTAAGTTCAGACTTTCCCTGGAAAGAGAGTAAAAGATAAATCTTGTGCTTATGCCCAATCATTCCATCTCTATGGTTCTCTAAAGTACACTAAAGATTTTGTATCTGGAGAAGAAAATGTTTAAGTTAAGCTTCAGTGTTAACTCTATATGTTAACTCCTGTGTACATCAAGACCAGTGTAGGGCTTTATAGTTCTGCATCTGGAACTTCCTGATAGTAGAATGTGGGACTTATAGCCAAGTGTCTTTTGTAGATGGTGAACCATTTACTTTGAAATTAAAAAAAAAAAAAAAAAAAAGTCAAAATAATACCTGCATGGTTTACAAAATCAAATAGTACAGAATGGCAGTAATGTGATGTCCCCTGTCCCCATGACTAGTCCTGTTCACCAGAGAAAACCAGTTGTTTTTCAGTTTTAACATTTTAATGAAATGTGTGTGTGCAGTTTATGAATTTTTACAAACCAAATACGCTTGTATAAGCACCCAGGTCCTCATCTGCGCTCTGCAGCCCTCTTGTTTACCTCTCCAGGGTAACCACATTCCTGACTTCAGCATAGAGAGGTTTTGCTTATGTCTGTACATTGCATACACAGGCAAGAACGAAGCAGTTCGGGACTCTTGTGGGCTGGCCTGGCTCTCACAGCCTGGCAGTATTCTCCTGTTGAGTGTGAATCATTTCACAGTATCAGCATCACACAGGCCATTCTGTGACCATATTCCTGTCTCAGCCTCAAAGCAACAGTACATCCCTTATCACACAAATAACCAGACATCTTCCTGCCCCACTTATTTGAGGGACTTCTGCTTTACTTTTTTTGTTTTTTACCAGTTATCACGGTGTCCCCCTCCACTTCTCTTCCCTCCTAAATGTTATTAAGATACCAATCAGAGGATTGTCTGCATCCGTTCCCCAGCAAAGTTGCTTGCACTCACCTACTGTAAGCCCCATCCTGTGACAGGTGCCCCCATAACTGTCTACCTGCCATGGCACAGTTTCTCAGGGGAATCTGTCTTTAATTTCAAACTGCTAGTGAACAGGATTTGTTTGTGTTCTACAATTTGTGTGTGTGTCAACTGGGCTAAAGTTACATATTTTTTAAGTGTATTTTTTCATTTCATCCAAATTGTCAAATGTACTGGTATATTTTTTATATAATGTTTTCATAACGTTTTAATTTTGGTTGAATTTGTAATGATGTCTCCCTTTTTCTTGATGTTGATAATTGTCCTTTTTTATTTCCTTGATCCATCTTCAGTAAGGGTTTATCAGTTTTCAAAATACCAACTTTTAACTTTGTTGATTTCCTTTATTTTTTCATTTTTTTTTGTTTCAAGTTTTTATTTAAATTCTAGTTAGTTAACATACAGTATACTATTGGTTTTAGCAGAATTCAGTGATTCATCACAGCCAGTGCTCATCACAAATGCCCTCCTTCATGTATCTTTCTTGTATTTTTAAACTGGTTTTTGCCTTTTATTATTTAATTCCTATTATTTGTCCTTAGATTTCCTTTGCTATTCTTTTTTTCTAGATTTTTGAGATGGAAATTCAAGATGCTGATATTTCATCTTTTTTTTTTTTTTTGATATTTATGTCAGTAAATTTCCCTCTCATCCCTTCTCCAGCTTCATACCATGGGTTCTGATTTCTTCTTTGATTCACTGAATTACTGAGCTCTGTTGTTTTTATTTAATTTCCAGGTACTTGGGAGACTTCCTAGTTCCATTTCTGTGATTGATTTTCAGTATAACTCATTGTGGCCAGAGAACTTATTCTGAAGTATACCGTTATTTGAATCCTGTTGAAGCTTTCTCTATAATTGGACAGTTCATTAATTTTTCCATGTACTTGAAAATTGTGAAATTTGTCCTTGTTTAATTTTTTCTAAAGCCAGTTATGTCAGGTTTGTTAAATGTAGTGTTGTTTTCTGTGTCTTTACTCTTTTTTGTTTTGTTTTTCCATTTATTGAGAGAATTTCTTAAAAGTTCTATGATTTTTGAATTTTTTTCTTTTAGTTCTTTTTTTTTTTTTTTTTTTAAAGATTTTACTTATTTATTCATGAGAGACATACACAGAGAGAGAGGCAGAGACACAGGCAGAGGGGGAAGCAGGCTCCATGCAGGAAGCCCAACCCGGGACTCGATCCCAGGTCTCTAGGATCACGCCCTGGGCTGAAGGCAGGCGCTAAACCGTTGAGCCACCCAGGGATCCCTTTTTAATTTTAGTTCTTGGTTTAAATATTTTGAAACTGTTTTGGGATGCATACATGTTTGAAAATTGATTACCTTCCTGTTTGGGTTATTTTCTTTATGAAATGTCCTCTCTTTTCTCCAGAAATATAGCAAGTTTCAGAGTCTGATATCAGAATGATTACCATCCTTTGAGGGGCTTGTGTTTGCATGGTAATGCTTTTTATTCTTTTACTTTGAATTTTCTGTTGGTCTTGTTTCTCAAGGATACCTCTCTTCAGTTTATCAGTTGGTTTTCATGCTCACCCACCATGCAATCTTAGTATTTTTTCATGTAACTTAATGCAGTTAACTGGTTCATATGATACCTAGTACAGTTTTGTAATTAACCTGATTTTTTTAATGGTCACCCTACACATAACAGTAGATATCTTTGACTTATTATTTTACTACAAATAAATATTTTGCCACCTTTCCCTGCCTGCCTTTGCATTACTGTTGTGATACATTGTCATGGTCACATGATATTATAATTACTGTTTTTAAAATCTGTATTTATACAGATTGATCCTTTCTAATGTTCTCAGATTCTCCCATAATTTTCATTACCCTCTCATCTACATCTAGGTTATTTTTCTTTTTTAAAATTTTAATTCCTGTTTAGTTCACAGGCAGTGTTCTGTTAGCGTTGAGTGTGTGATGCTGTGACTCAGCACTTGTGTGCACTGCTCAGTGCTCATCGTGGCAAGTGCTCTTCATCCCCATCCACATTACTTTTCTTCTGTCTGAAGCATTTCTGAAACTTCTTAATCTTATTTTTGAAGGAAAAAATTTTTTTCTGCGTGACATGGAATTTTGGGTCGGTATTTATTTTCTTTAGCACTTTAAAGTTTTTATTCCTTCATCTTCTAGCTTCTACCTTCATCTTTGGAGAAATCACCTGCTGTTTTTATTGTTGCTCTTTTATAAGTGATGTGTCATTTTTCTCTAGTTCCTTGTCATTGGTTTTCAGTGGTGTGATTATGAGGTCCTTAGGTTTGGTTTTCTTTGGACTTACCCTGCTTATGTTTTCTTGAGCCATTCCAGTTGATGTAGAAGTATTTCCTTGGACTTTTAAATTTGTGTTTTTCTGATAATGATGTGATTCAGCATTGTTTGATATTATTTTTAGGGCATTTGTATATCCTTTCTCATAAAGTGCTTATTGAATTATTTCCATATTAACTTAAAAGGTTTTAAGGAAAATTTAAAAATCTATTCTGAGGTTCTTAAAAATTATAATATTTTTCTTAACCTTTGAAAATAATCTTTGAAAGTGTGTATTTTGTACTTAAAATTTTAATTATTGGCAATTTGAAATTATAAGTTGTGGATATAATTGCTGGTTCATTTCTCTGTTATATAATGGATGTCATGTTTAAAAATTTTTTTTGAATATACTCTTTTGAGGCAGAACTTCTTTTATTAGTTTAACTTCTCAAATCCCTGATATCCAGTAGTCTGAATAAATCCTTTTCAAGTTAATAATGGGCATCTTCGCAATTACTCATATATTGATAATCCTAGGTTTTCATCAGCTCACTGTCTTTAGTACATCTTTTTTTTAATATTTTATTTATTTGACAGAGAGTGAGTGAACATGAGCAGGGGAGCAGAGGGAAAGAGGGAAACAGACTCCGCACTGAGCAGGGAGACTGGTATGGGGCATGATCCCAGGACCCTGAAATTATGGCCTGAGCCAAAGGCAGATGCTTACTGACTGAGCCACCCAAGCTTGCTTTTAAGTAGTACATCTCAAAAACTAGTACAATGAACACTTAAAAAAAAAAAAAGATATATTTATTTATTTGAGAGAAGGAGGGCGGGGGGGAGAGAGAGAGAGCGAGCACGCTCAAGCGAGTGAGTGCTCCATCCTAGGATCCTGAGATCATGAACTGAGCAGAAGGCAGATATTTATTTCACTGACTGAGCCACCCAGGTGCCCACAATATACACTTTTTAATGGATGAATTCTGTAGAGAATAGCATATAATTGAGTTATTTTTTGTCATCTATAATTAGTCACTTCAGAACAATTTGGAATGAAACATAATTAACATGAAAACCATACTGCATATATGTATATATTTGTTTGATGTTTCAGTATCCTGAGATCGTCTTAATAATGGTTAGCCCTGTTTGTATATGTGCTGATTAATAGGACATTCTGGTTAATAGTCTCTTGGGTAGCCAACTGCTGCTATTCTGTACTTTTCTGAAAACCCTATGCTACCAACTATTTAGAAATACTGGGAATATAAATTATATTCTTTAATGACATGAAGCAAAAGACAGAATATTGAGACCAACTAATTATGTCATTTTAAACAAACAGGACCACGTTATGTGGTACAAATAGGTGACAAAATTATTGACTACAATGAAGAATTCCGCCTTTTTTTGTCAACAAGAAACCCAAATCCCTTCATCCCACCAGATGCAGCCTCCATCATTACAGAGGTTAACTTCACTACAACAAGAAGTGGGTTGCGAGGACAGGTATGTATGGACAATAATAAGTGACCTCAGAAATCTTCTGTAGCTTTGTGTACTCATTAGATATATATTTTAAAAATATTTCATTTATTTATATATGAGAGATATAGAGACAGAGACAGAGATATAGACAGAGGGAGAATCAGGATCCCTGCAGGGAACCCGATGTGGGACTCAATCCCAGGACCCCAGGATCACGACCTGAGCCAAAGGCAGATGCTCAACCACTGAGCCACTCAGATGCCCTCATTAGGTATTTTGAATTGGAATCTACTATGTGGAAGTGACTGGCATTTAAACTTTTGAAAATATCTTGAAAATATATTTGCATTCAGGTTTACTTTAGCATTTGTGTTAGACTTACACATTTGTTGTTAACATCGGAACCCTGCTTCCCCTAGTGTCACGTTAATTTTATGGTCTATTTCTGTCATGAGTGATAGAGTTTGAGAGAGAGAAGAATTCTATATTAAGATCAGCTACTTTTTCTGTTTTAATTGTGAAAACTGAAGTTTAAATGTGAAAATTGCACTTAATTGACCTGTTCAGCTGGTTGAGGGAGGGTGTTCGATTCCCCATCTGACATTTTTTTCCCCACCAATACATACACTTTTTTGAATTTTCATATTGTCTATGATGTATTACAATTTAGAACATTATATGAATCTCAAAATGATTTTTTATATCTAGGCTTTTACTTATATAGTTCTTCATTCATTTTCCTTTTAAAGAAAGCTATCATGCCTGTTGACTTTAAGTCATTCTATTTTTACTCCTCTAACAATTGTAGACTTTTCCTCTTTTGATTTAATATGATAGCATGTATACTTGTTACAATTTTTACTTATTTAAAAAATTTTCCTTTAAAATATTTTTTCTTGCAATAACATATAACTTACAACATGTATTTTTATGGATAGTATCTTTTGACTTACTTGATGATACTTCTTATAAATAAAACTGTGAAGGGATTACTCAACGCATGGCCCAGAATTAATTGACGAAGTTGCTCATTCTGTCTAAAAGCTTTCCATCCCCACACTGTTTAGATTTGTAGTAAGAACCCCATGCAGATGCTTATCCAGCAGATTAGCATTCCATGTTTAATGACTTGCCAGTGTTGTCCTCTAAAGTTTCAAAATGAAGAATCTAATGTAGCATTTTAAAAATAGCTTTATTAAGATTCAATTCATCCACTTAAAGTGTGCAATTCACTGGTAGACTTGCAAGGTCTCATGGTAACTCTGTTTACCATTTGGAAGGACGAAGTTTTCTTTCCCATCAACAACATGTGAGGCTTTCACTTTCCCCCATCTCGCCCACACATGTTAGTTGACTTTTTAATTGTCCCCATCCTAGTGGGGGCGAAGATGTATCTTGTTGAGATTTTGAGGATATAGTATTTCAAGTAAGATCTTTTTTTACTTCTTTATATGAAATACTAGCCACTGAAAAAAACTAGTTTCCATAGTTTTTATATATTTAATTTTAGAACTAAATATTGTATATTGATATGTTAAGTAATACAATTTCTTTAATATTTTATTGATTAGTTTAACTATTTTGCCCCTTTTTTTGTCAGAAATAATTGTGAAGTGTCTCATGTTTAACTAGAAAGAATCAAATGAGATACATAATATAATAATTGTAATATTTGATCAAACACAAGGCCTATTTCTGGGGAGTTTGTTTTGTTTGAACTTTACTGCCAGAATAACTTTGACTTAAAAAAATTTTTTTTTAGCTTTTGGCTTTAACTATTCAGCATGAGAAACCTGACTTAGAGGAGCAAAAAACAAAACTGTTACAGCAGGAAGAAGATAAGAAAATACAGTTAGCCAAGCTTGAGGAATCTCTTTTAGAGGTAAAATTTAGTTATTCAGGATCCTTTTTTATGTTACATTTTAAAAGTGAATTAACAGTTTTTAAAAATTTAACAGTACCTTCCAAATGTTTTTGGTTGTGTCAAAGACATGTCAATATATATCTTAAAGTCAGAATTCAAAGAGAAAAAAATAGATGTCTCGGAATACAAGACCATTACTTACTTCTTAAGTAATGGTAATTAATGTCTAAGACAAATGATTTTTCAGTAATACTGCTTTTATACTGCATTATTTCACGAATATGTGCTCAGAATTTCAAGAAGTATTAAAATATAGCATGAAATTATGACTTAATAGGTAACTTTAAGTTTTTATTTTTATTAGATTGATAAAGTTAATATATATACAGTGCTTTGAAATAGTATATAATAATTTTCTATATCATTCTTATATAAATGATGAAATTCTTTTAAAGTAATAAGTTTTTATGAACATCATCAGTAATGAGAGCTAATGTAGTCTTCTTTTAATTGGTTATTTTAACATGTATGATAATGTTCACATTATTTTATTAATTTTTGCTGCAGACACTTGCCACATCCCAAGGGAATATTTTGGAAAATAAGGATTTGATTGAATCTTTGAATCAGACGAAAGCAAGCAGTGCACTTATTCAGGAGTCACTTAAAGAATCTTACAAACTCCAGATTTCCCTCGATCAAGTAATTATTTCCTTTTTTTGTGGTCTTCTATCATGTTCTCTTAAGCTGTTATGTTAATATGATTAAACAGTGTAGAATCAAGACTTCAGGGGAATGACAGATAGAAAACAAGAAAGCTCCTGAGAAACACCAGAGCTGTGGGTCTGATCCTGCTGTAGAGAGGGCACTGGGATGCGCAGCGCATCAGGAATATGGCCGGCCGGCCTCTGCTGACTTGTAAAGTTCTGGAGCTACAGTTCTGTACTGAAGTTGAGAGTGTTAAAAATGAGTGTTATGAGCATCTGTGCCATTCCTAGAATGCTTTAAAATTAAAACATGTTAAATATATTAAGTAAGAGTTGTAAGTATCTTCTCCATTAAAAATACTTTTCTTCCCTTAAAATGCTATGGCTTAAAATGATTTTTGCCTTTCTTTTGATAATTCCTTTTGCAAAATTCTCACCCAAGTTGAAAATGATACATATTTTCATCGCCTACATCCTAGTGATTGTACCTTGCTTGAAGACAAACAGACGCCCAGACAGATTAGTGTTCCTCTGAATTTCCAGGCTACAGCCTGACCAGGGTACTTACTGAAATCCTTTCATTCTTTGCCAGTCATCTCAGTGACCTGTTCATGTTTTCCTTTCAGTATTTTTCAGCCCTTGCCCAAATTGTCCACTTACATGTTATCACTTTCTCACTTGGGAAAGTGTTCTGTTGAAACCAGAATACGAGCAGATTAATGGACCGCTTCTCATCCATCACCTGGTTGTCTCTGCCAGGGATGAGCTCGGCAGGTGTGGTTATCTGTTATTTTATTTTTCACTGCACAGGATGAACTTCCTGGCCTTCTCCTTCTGAGCAGGCATCATTGAGTCACACACGTAATGTTACCAGCATCATGTTTGTGATCCTGGCACTTGGATCAGAATGACTCTCAGAGTCCTGTTCAAAACCTGAGGCCACTTACCTGTAGGATCTCTTCTTTACTCATCCTTTACACCCATCACAGCAGAAGGCCTGTGCCACTGGCTTATTCTGTGCCAGCGTTGAACAATGCCAGGTGCTTCCTTACTTGATGTGGAAGTTACAGTCTCTGGTCCCCCGCATGCTAGACTCAGGATTGTCATTCCCTCCTCCGCAGGGGTGCCATGCCCTTGCGTTACCCGAAGTGGCTCTCTCTTGAAATATAAAATTGTGTCATTTGTACTTGCTCATGATGGTCCACCTGTGAACCA
Organism: Canis lupus baileyi; assembly: GCF_048164855.1. Taxonomy (NCBI): domain Eukaryota; kingdom Metazoa; phylum Chordata; class Mammalia; order Carnivora; family Canidae; genus Canis; species Canis lupus. The sequence continues at coordinate 60,546,383 of NC_132840.1, forward strand.
CTCCTACTTCTGTAATCTGGGGTTTAGAGAATTATTTAAATATATCACCCTCAGGTTTATAAGAGTAAGAAAAACTAGATGATATTATCCCTCTTAGTTACACAGTTCTAGGATTGGTTGTCTTCACCTATTGTGTGTACTTAGAAGTGATAAGAGCACAACACTGGGAATGGACTGGTCTGTAGGGGGCAGTAACACGCTAGCACTCAAGTGTTTTTCCCACAGGAGCGGGACGCTTATCTGCCACTGGCTGAGAGCGCCAGTAAGATGTACTTCATTATCTCCGACTTGTCCAAAATTAATAACATGTACCGCTTCAGTTTGGCTGCATTTCTCCGACTTTTCCAGCGTGCTCTGCAAAACAAACAGGTATGCTCTCCATTACCCTGTGGCTAGGACTGAGGAACACAGATCACTTGACTAGGTACTTATTTATAGTAATAACTTCCAGAGAAAACTGGTTTAGAATCATATTTCAGAAGACCACATGTAACAACCTAAAGTTCAATTTGCCAACATATAGCATAACACCCAGTGCTCATCCTGTCAAATGCCCCCCCTCAGTGCCCGTCACCCAGTCACCCCACCCCCTACCTGCCTCCCTTTCCACCACCCCTTGTTCATTTCCCAGAGTTAGGAGTCTCTCATGCTCTGTCACCCTCACTGATATTTCCGACTCATTGTCTCTCCTTTCCCCTTTATTCCCTTTCACTATTTTTTTTTTTTTATATTCCCCAAATGAATGAGACCATATAATGTTTGTCCTTCTCCGATTGACTTATTTCACTCAGCATAATACCCTCCAGTTCCATCCACATTGAAGCTAGGTATTTCTGTTTCTAATGGTTGAGTACTATTCCATTGTATACATAGACCACATCTTCTTTATCCATTCATCTTTCGATGGACACTGAGGCTCCTTCCACAGTTTGGCTATTGTAGACATTGCTACTATAAACATTGGGATGCAGGTTTCCTGCCATTTCACTGCATCGGTATCTTTGGGGTAAATCCCCAGCAGTGCAATTGCTGGGTCGTTGGGCAGTTCTATTTTTAACTCTTTGAGGCACCTCCACACAGTTTCCAGAGTGTCTGTACCAGTTCACATTCCCACCAACAATGCCAGAGGGTTCCCCTTTCTCCACACCCTCTCCAACATTTGTTGTTTCCTGTCTTGTTAATTTTCACCATTCTCACTGGTATGAGGTGGTATCTCATTGTGGTTTTGATTTGTATTTCCCACTTGATGGCCAGTGATGCGGAGCATTTCCTCATGTGTCTCTTGGCCATGTCTATGTCTTCTTTGCTGAAATGTTTGTTCATGTCTTTTCCCCATTTCATGATTGGATTGTTTGTTTCTTTGCTGTTGAGTTTCATAAGTTCTTTACAGATCTTGGATACTAGCCCTTTATCTGATAGGTCATTTGCAAACATCTTCTCCGATCCTGTAGGTTGTCTTTTAGTTTTGTTGACTGTTTCTTTTGCTGGGCAGAAGGTTTTTATCTTGATGAAGTCCCAATAATTCATTTTTGCTTTTGTTTCCCTTGCCTTCATAGATGTATCTTGCAAGAAGTTGCTGTGGCCAAGTTCAAAAAGGCTGTTGCCTTTGTTCTCCTCTAGGATTTTGATGGAATCTTGTCTCACATTTAGATCATTTATCCATTTTGAGTGTATCTTTGTGTATGGTGTAAGAGAGTGGTCTAGTTTCATTCTTCTGCATGTGGATGTCCAATTTTCCCAGCACCATTTATTGAAGAGAGTGTCTTTCTTCCAGTGGATAGTCTTTCCTGCTTTGTCGAATATTAGTTGACCATAGAGTTGAGGGCCCATTTCTGGATTCTCTATTCTGTTCCATTGATCTATGTGTCTGTTTTTGTGCCAGTACCACACTGTCTTGGTGATCACAGCTTTGTAGTACAAGCTGAAATCTGGCATTGTGATGCCCCTGGCTGGTTTTCTTTTTCAATATCCCCCTGGCTCTTTGGGGTGTTTTCTGATTCCACACAAATCTTAAGATGACTTGTTCCAACTCTCTGAAGAAACTCCATGGCATTTTGATAGGGATTGCATTAAATGTGTAAATTGCCCTGGGTAGCATTGACATTTTCACATTATTAATTCTGCTAATCCATGAGCATGGAATATTTTTCCATCTCTTTGTGTCTTCCTCAATTTCTTTCAGAAGTGTTCTATAGTTTTGAGGGTATAGATCCTTTACCTCTTTGGTTAGGTTTATTCCTAGGTATCTTATGCTTTTGGGTGCAATTGTAAATGGGATGGACTCCTTAATTTCTCTTTCTTCAGTCTCATTGTTAGTGTATAGAAATGCCACTGACTTCTGGGCATTGATTTTGTATCCTGCCACTCTGCCGAATTGCTGTATGAGTTCTAGCAATCTTGGGGTGCAGGCTTTTGGGTTTTCTATGTACAGTATCATGTCATCTGCGAAGAGGGAGAGTTTGACTTCTTCTTTGCCAATTTGAATGCCTTTTATTTATTTTTGTTGCCTGGTTGCTGAGGCTAGGACTTCTAGTAATATGTTGAATAGCAGTGGTGAGAGTGGACACCCCTGTCTTGTTCCTGATCTTAGGGGAAAGGCACCCAGTGTTTCCCCATTGAGAATTATATTTGCTGTGGGCCTTTTGTAGATGGCTTTTAAGATGCTGTGGAATGTTGCCTCTATCCCTACACTCTGAAGAGTTTTGATCAGGAATGGATGCTGTATTTTGTCAAATACTTTCTCTGCATCTAATGAGAGGATCATATGGTTCTTGTTTTTTTCTCTTATTGATATAATCTATCATGTTGACTGCTTTATGAGTGTTGAACCAGCCTTGCATCCCAGGGATAAATCCCACTTGGTCTAGGCGAATAATCTTCTTTAAATTTTTTTTTTTTAACTTTTTTATTTATTTATGATAGTCACAGAGAGAGAGAGAGAGAGGCAGAGACACAGGCAGAGGGAGAAGCAGGCTCCATGCACCGGGAGCCCGATGTGGGATTCGATCCCGGGTCTCCAGGATCGTGCCCCGGGCCAAAGGCAGGCGCCAAACCGCTGTGCCACCCAGGGATCCCTAATCTTCTTAATGTACTGTTGGATCCTATTGGCTAGTATCTTGTTGAGAATTTTTGCATCTGTGTTCCTCAGGGATATTGGTCTATAATTCTCCTTTTTGGTGGGGTCTTTTTCTGGTTTTGGAATTAAGGTGATGCTGGCCTCATAGAACGAGTTTGGAAGTATTCCATCCCTTTCTATCTTTCAGGACAGCTTAGTAGAATAGGTATTGTTTCTTCTTTAAACGTTTGGTAGAATTGCCCTGGGAAGCCATCTGGCCTTGGACTTTTGTGTCTTGGGAGGTTTTTGATGACTGCTTCAATTTCCTCCCTGGTTATTGGCCTGTTCAGGTTTTCTATTTCTTCCTGTTCCAGTTTTGGTAGTTTGTGGTTTTCCAGAAATGCGTCCATTTCTTCTGGATTGCCTAATTTATTGGCGTATAGCTGCTCATAATATGTTTTTAAAATCGTTTGTATTTCCTTGGTATTGGTTGTGATCTCTCCTTTTTCATTCGTGATTTTATTAGTCTTTTTTTTTTTTTTTTTTTTTTAATAAGGCTGGCTAATGGTTTATCTATCTTAATTCTTTCAAAGAACCAGCTCCTGGTTTTGTTGATCTGTTCTACAGTTCTTCTGGTTTCTATTTCATTGAGTTCTGCTCGAATCTTTATTAACTCTTTCTCTGCTGGGTGTAGGTTTTATTTGCTGTTCTTTCTCCAGTTCCTTGAGGCGCAAGGTTAGCTTGTGTATTTGAGTTTTTTTCCAGGTTTTTGAGGGATGCTTGTATTGCGATGTATTTCCCTCTCAAGACTGCTTTTGTTGTACCCCAAAGACTTTGAACAGTTGTATCTTCATTCTCATTAGTTTCCATGAATCTTTTAAATTCTTCTCTAATTTTCTGGTTGACCCTTTCATCTTTTAGCAAGATGCTCTTTAACCTCCACGTGTTTTAATTTCTTCCAAATTTCTTCTTGTGAATGAGTTCAAGTTTCAAAACATTATGGTCTGAAAATATGAGGAGACAATCCCAATCTTTTGGTATCGGTTAAGACCTGATTTGTGACCCAGTATGTGGTCTATTTTAGAGAAAGTTCCATGTGCGCTTGAGAAGAATGTGTATTCAGTTGTGTTTGGGTGTAAAGTTCTGTAGATATCTGAAATCCATCTGGTCCAGTGTATCATTTAAAGCTCTTGTTTCTTTGGAGATGTTGTGCTTAGAGGATCTGTCATTTGCAGAAAGCACCGTGTTGAAGTCTCCCAGTATAAGTGTATTATTATCTAACTATGTCTTTACTTTGGTTGTTAATTGATTGATGTACTTGGCAGCTCCCACATTAGGGGCATAAATATTCATGATTGTTAGGTCCTCTTGTTGGATAGATCCTTTAAGTATGATATAGTGTCCGTCTTCATCTCTTACTACACTCTTTGGGATATACTTTAATTCATTGGATATGAGGATGGCTACCCCTGCTTTCCTTTAAGGGTCATTTGAATGGTAAATGGTTCTCCAACCTTTCATTTTCAGGCTGTAGGTGTCCTTAGGTCTAAAATGAGTCTCTTGTAGAGAGCAAATCGATGGGTCTTGCTTTTTTCTCCAGTCTGAAACCCTGCACCTTTTGATGGGGTCATTAGGCCCATTCACGTTCAGAGTTACTACTGAAAGATATGAATTTAGTGACATCATGATACCTATTCAGCCCCTGTTTTTGTGGATTATTTCTTTGGGCTTCCCCTTTCTTTTACCGAGTCCCCCTTAATATTTCTTGCAGAGCTGGTTTGCTGGCCCCATATTCTTTAAGTTTCTGCCTATGTTGGAAGCTCTTTATGTCTCCTTTTTTTCTGTATGAGAGCCTTGCTGGATAGAGTATTCTTGGCTGCATGTTCTTCTCATTTAGGACCCTGAGTATATCCTGACAGCCCTTTCTGGACTGCCAGGTCTCTGTGGAGAGGTCTGCTCTTAATCTAATATTTCTCCCCATATAAGTTAGGGATCTTTTGTCTCTTGCTGCTTTAAGGATTTTCTCTTTATCTTTGGAATTTGCAAGTATTAAAGGTTGAGGTGTTGAACGGTTTTTATTGATTTTAGGGGGGATCTCTGTATCTCCAGCATCTGAATGCCTGTTTCCCATCCCAAGTTAGGGAAATTCTCAGCTATGATATGTTCAGATATGCTTTCTGGTCCTCTGTCCCTCTTGGCGCCCTCTGGAACCCCAATTAAACATAGATTTTTCCTTCTGAGGCTGTCATTTATTTCCCTTTACCTTTCCTCATGGTCTTTTAATTGTTTTTCTCTTTTTTCCTCAGCTTTCCCCCTTGCCATCAACTTGTCTTCTATGCTGCTCACTGTTTCTTCCACTTCATTAACCCTCATCATTAGGACCTCCAGTTTGGATTGCATCTCATTTAATTGATTTTTAATTTCGTCCTGATTAGATCTGAATTCTGCAGTCATGAAGTTTCTTGAATCCTTTATGCTTTTTTCCAGAGCCACCTATAGCTTTATAAGTGTTCTTCTGAATTGGTTTTCTGATACTGAATTGTAATCCAAATTCTGTAACTCTGTAGCAGAGAGTACTGTTGCTGATTCTTTCTTTTGTGGTGAGTTATTCTTTCTAGTCATTTTGCTCCGTGCAGAGTGGCTAAAAATGAGTTGTATTGTTCGAAGCGCAAACTCTTCTCTCTATAGCATTCCAGCTGTTCTCTCATTAAATCTCAGGTTGAATTCATAGGTTTTCAGGACATTTTAAAGGTATCTAGGTAAGTTGGTGGGGACAGGTGACTTGGGGACTCTAACTCATCTGCCTTCTTGCCTAGCCCCCTCACTTAAACTGTATCTAAAGAAACTCGCTCTTTGATTGTATTTTATGTTCTTAAACTATCCCAGTGTGACAGTCTTAATGGAAATGATTTAAATTCTGAGTACAAATTAATAAGGAATAGATTATCATTAATATGGTATAAAATCAAGAAATTGTCTACATAATCTCATTACTTTCAGAAAACAACATTTAAAATGTCATTGTTTGTGTCATTTGAGGCTCTACCGTGTGCTGGGAATCCTTTTTGTTAGTGGGGATATAGGAGTGTCTGCTTTACCAAGTTTGTGTGCTTAGGAGAGGGAAGCATATACTAAAGAATGTGAACTGCCTTACGCAGAAGATGTCACACTGTCTTGAAAATTAGCATTCATAGATTTCATACAACTTTCATGCCGTGAATAGAAACCCACACAACATTTTTGAGAGACAGTGAGGCTACACAGTATGGGCACTGTGACCATGTGGTATGTGGACATTTTCCTGATTATCTCTGCTGAATATACGATTATCCCCAAACCTGGCAGATCGGACAGTGTCTCCTTATGCTCGTGGTTTCTGTGGGTGGTTGGGTCAGGGCCCAGCAGAGATGACCTACCACTGTTTCACAACATCTGGGACCTCAGTTGGGACTGAGGGGAAGAGATGGAGAGGCAGGGAGGAGGGTAGCTCTGCTTGCGCATCTGGTGCCCGCTCTGCTTGTGCATCTGGTGGAGTGCGGGTGGAGGGGGTTCGGTGAGGAGGACTACAGCCTGCACCTCGCCACACAGTGTAGTGGATTTCTGGTAGGACATCTTGGGGGCCAAAACTGTATTCCAGGCCGTGAGGCAGAAGCTTTTGTCACTTGGCTGGGACGGTATCACCCATGCTGCATGCCATTTGGTGGAAGTTGACACAAACCTACCCATGATCAAGAGGTTGGGGCGACACCTTCCCTCTTAAAGCAGGATCGCAGATCATGTGGTTATGTTTTAGGACAGCTACACATATTTATGGTTTACATTTTTTCCAGTGTTTTGCTTCTCTAGTTTTTTCTTGGTTAAATTTCCTAGACTTGGATGACTGGGACCAAAGTGCACATTTGTAGACTTGCACACAAATTCCGTCTTGCTACCTTTGGAACGTGCTGTTGGCGAATTAAACGGAGGCAGTTGGAGTGCTTTTACATCTGTATCTTCACTAACATTGGATTGTATATCTATCTTTGAATAATTTTTGCATTAAAAGTTTCTCATAAATTAGTACAGAATTAGAAGTTCATTTTAAATTCCTTCTTATCCTTTAGTCAGAAAATATTCATGTTAAAGGTCAGTGACTCTGCAGGAATGTGAGAATTGATAAATAGGTGAGCAGTTTTGCCTGAACCCAGTGAGAACGTTGGTTATTTTTTGTTCTTTACAAAAGTCTGTAGCTTAGGAACTATTGGGCTTCGATAGTATGTGTAAGCATGTGGTGTGCACATGTGTGTTTGGTTTTATTTTAAAAAGCAATATAATCTTAAATATGTAGAGTAAAAAACCTGCTCTGCAGTGTCTTAGAAATCTATTAGATTTTAGGCTATGTACTCTTTCTCACAAGAGAGCATCTTTTAGTGGATCCAAGGCTCATTTCACATGCGATCTTTGTTAATAAACATAGGGATGAAGAGGATGTCCGGCACATGAACTGTAATGATGAGCTCTCTCATTAGAACGTTCTGCTCATGGGCCAGCCCAAGCTTTGGTGCATCCGTGCCACTGCCCGAGGTTTTGTCCCTGGGGCACATGTTGCACTGCTTATCCTTGGTGGATTTCTCTAAACTGTTAACATTGTTTTACTAGATTTTTTTCTTGTCAGTTATAGACTTAAGGTAACAAGAAAATTTAGCCTAAACATTATATCAGAATTGAACTTTTTCAAGGCGTGTGTCCTGTCCTTCTCATCTACCTGAGGTGAGATATAAAACTCTGTCACTCTTAGGGAATAGTCCAGCGATGACAGCTTCCTCCTGTTCATCTACCAAACCTTTCTGCAATCAGCAAGGGAAATAGCTGTTAGGGATATTTTTCAAAGCACAGTGATCCTGTACAATGGAAGTATGAAAACAGATAAGAAAGTAAAGGTGGTATGATTTCTTAAACAGCATGTACATCAAAGTTATTGTTCATCCTTAGTTATGGAAAGCATGGTTTAAGTTGCTTAGGCTCTTATAATGAAAGTGAGAACATTCAGTATTAGCTGGTTCTGGTCACTCTGTTTTGAGGCTGGATGGATCATTGTACTAGTAATGAAATGGGATTCATCCATACTAATACATTATTTTTAATGCTGTTAGGTATCAGAGTGGTATCATCAAATTCATTTCATATTGTATTATTGGAAATGGACTGTAATTTTCATTCATTGAAAGCCTTCATCCGTTAAAGAAAAATACATCAAGTATTTTTATCGTAGTAGTATACAGATTTAATGCACTTAACCTGTTTGATCACTTGAGTTGACAAAGATAATTATTCCAGAATCAACTTTGAGTCTGAAGGAACAGTTTAAAAGTGCGATTAAGCAATGTAGTGTCATTTAAATGTTTATAAATTTCCTAATGATTTTTCAATTTTCAAATGTAATCTAGGATTCTGAAAATACAGAACAGAGAATACAGTCACTTATCAGCTCATTAAAACATATGGTCTATGAATATATATGCCGTTGTCTGTTTAAGGTAAGAAATACTATTTTTTCATGTGTAAGATACTACCTATACTTTGATTTATACAGTATTAGAGTTAAATTATATAACCCTTTACCTACTAGAAAGGTATTGAAATTGACATTTCTGAAACTTTCCCTGAATAATGTCCATTGCTAAGTAGAACATCTTATAGCCTTCCAGGAGGTGGTTGGGAGGGAGAAGGATGACATGCAAATGAGAGCATGCCCTGGGTGGTCCAATGTGGCTCTGAACACCCAGCAGCCCTTGACGCAGGACATTATGATGGGTTGTATAGGTCATTTTCTAGCTGGGGTTTCTCCGCCTCAGGACTGTTGACATTTTGGGCCACAGTAGGATTTACTGTGGCGGTCTGTTCAGTAGCACTTCCTTCACATATTTGCTAAAATCAAAAATGTCTTGACACTGCCAATGTCCCTTAGATTGAGGACAAAATTGGTTCCTATTCCTGGCATTAGGAAGCAAACTAATGCCTGATCCTGAGTTACAAAATTTGTCACAGACGTCTTCACATTACGAGGGCTCCCAAGGAATATAAAATGAAATGTACTTTAAAAATTTTTGAATATTATAGAAAACAGAAGCTTTTCACTTAGGAGTTTGGTTTTTTTTTTTTTTTTTTCAAGTACCAGTCTTTGGGTTTGGGTTGAGATAAGTTGAGGAAGAGCTTTGTAAAGGCAATTAACTATGTGAGAGAAATAGTGTTAGTATGGCACAATTATGTAGGGTTCTTAGAAAATCTTTGAAGAGACACAGTTAATATGTTCTTTAGAAAGGGATAGTAGTGTTTATGAGTATAGTGACAATGTTGACGATCCTTACTTGAGACTCACAGACCTTTAGTCGGGCATTTCTGTAGGATGTTTCTTTAATGAGAACTGTGACGATACCTATATAGATCTGTGGAATGTATGGGTGTATTTTGGAGGTCTGATGGTTAGCCGTCCTAAAAATCACCTGTTTGGATCTCAGTTTTAACTTGTATACGTTGAGGAATTATAAGCAGATGATCTCAAAGTCCATTTTGTCCCAAAAATATTATGACCCTAGATAGATAAAAGGATGACATCTCTAACATTTGTGTAATATGTTACTGCACATAATACTTAAAAATGTTTATTACACAGACACAACTTAAAAATACTTTCTGAAAGCATTTCAAACTTTATGAAACTATATGCACATACAGAAAACTATGTAAAAAAAAAAACAACCCTCCATTGTTTCTCCCCATTCTGATGCTTCACTCCATTGGAGTAAACCAGTCCAAGGCTTGATTGGTTCCTTCCAGTCCATTTCCTTTCTCTTCAAGTTCATGTGTGCAAATAAACTTTTTCTTTTCCTTATTACATATTTTGTTGTGTTGCATCTCTTTTATAGTGACAGGTCCTGAAGATGTTTCCATAAGTAGAATATACTAACCTCATTACTTTTAGTGCTTCTGTGGGATTCCATAATATGGTATGCTAGTTTATCTACTACTCTGTTGGTGGATATTATTGATGTATTTTTGCTATTATGAGTGACCGTGGTGAAATTCTGTAAATCTATCTTTATGTACATGTGTAAGTATTTCTATTCATTAAATTTCTTCATGGAAGAAGTATAATTTCTGTCCAAGACAAAATGCTTTCCAAACTTTGTTGAATATTATCAAATTGCCTTCCAGAAGTTTATCAGTTAATAATTTAACCCACAGAGTAATTAAAGTATCTCCTTCTTTGCATCCTTGTTTCCTTGTTTTTCTATTTTTCATTAGATTTATTTATTTTTTGATTGCTATGTTATAGATTTTTATGATTAGTTTTTAATGTAGCTTTAATCTCTTATTTTTCTAGCAAATATATTAAAGCGGCAAAGTTTCATTTCACTCACTCTTCTAATATATTTAATGCTTTTTTACTTTCCTTTCAAGACCTATACACTAAAATAGGCCATGATTTGTGAAAATATCACAGACCTGAACTTATTTTAAGGTGCCTCCAAAATCCTTAGGGAAGTATATATGTTATAAATAAATATTATTCTTGAAAAGTGTTTAGGTGAAAAGATCAACTTTCATAAAGATTAATAGTGTATTAGGTATTTCCTGTTTCTAAACTATATATCTGTGCCTCTGCTTATATATTCTTATTTTTAGTAATAATACATTAGATATACTGATGAGATTTAAATCCTTATGTATTTTGTAATGTAATTAGGGGTAGATATAATACATGTTCAGTACCAAAATGATTTAATATATCAGTGAAGTTTAGTTAGGGTTACTTCTTTTAAGTCACATTATCTTTTAAAATACACGTAAGTTGGGCTACAGCCAGCATTTTATTGCATGGGAGGAGAGCTTGTAAGGTTGGACACTTTTGACATCATAGCGCCCAAGTGGAATTTTTTATTGCTTGTCTGGAGAGATACTTTTCTGTTGTGAACAACTTCACTCATTTTAAAAAAGCTATCATGTATTATTCTTACGACCTATTTTAATCCACTGATTAAATATCTGGTTTATAATATTCATATTTTTTCATCAGTAATATTAAAGTTATTCAATGTGAATTCAGCATTCTGTGGAGTTTCAGTATTGAATCACAATTCAGAAAGCACATTACTATTAAAGCAATGAGGTACATTATCATCTGACTTAGCAGGGAACCGATTTCATTTTTTAGTGAAAGAACTTGGGATTTTTAGCAATCAGCTTCACATTAAACTGCCTGCCAGTCTCTCTTGCTGATTTAGCTGTTGTATTGGTGACAGCAGTGTGACAGCAACAGACCCTTGAAACAGAGGCTTATTAATATTCACATCACAGCCAAGGGAAAGCAACTTAACCTGAAACAAAAAATAATTGACTTGTTTTGTAGCAGAAAATTTAGACTTTTAATAAACTAAAACAAATGGAGAAATGGAGAAAGCTGTCAAGCAGTTTCAGTTGAGATTATTGGTTTTGTCATTCTTCTTTTTTTCCCCAGTAGATCAGAAGTGTTTATTTCAGTAACCTAAGTATTTTGGACAATTATAGTATAAGGAGCATATTTAGTTCTCCCAGATCTTGGTTGGCCTCATGTAGGTCATTAGCATAAAGTGCACCTTATGTCATTATCTGTGGATGATGTCATGTGATTATATACTTATCCCTGAGGCCATGATGTTTTCTGGGACCAGAAAGCAGAGAGAAGGAGAGCCACTATTATGTATTTATGGACTGTATATTATGTGGCTTATTCTTTGCCAACATTTTGGAATTTGGCCTCAGTTAATAATCAACAGTTAGCCCACCGACCCCAGTGGCTAATCTAAGAATCATAGAATGGCAGGGCTTTGCCTTTTCTTAATTAACCCTAGAGACTGCATTATTTTTCCTTAGGTCAAAGGAAGAAATGGCTAAGATAAATGTAGTAATACTGTGTGTGAATTTGTGTGTAAATATATCTTAATCATTATTTCTTTACCTTAGATGAGAGATGCATTTTAAATATCCATTACCATGTGCATTAAGCATCTTAGTGGCTTATCCAGCCAGTTACTGTTCAACCCCAGACCTGAATTCTTTCTGATACCTAAGAACACTGCACATCTCCCGAAATGGCCATGTCTTGCTTTTTATATCTTTAAGTCACCTGGGAATTACTTCATACACATGGTAGTTGGTTGTAATGTTTTTCTCCCACACCTGAGTGGTGGCTGCACCTGCATAAATTTTTCTACTTTGAGATTTTTTTAGTCATTGCCTATGTTATGGTTGTGAACACATGGTTTTTATTTATTCACTACATAGGCATTTGTTGAGTACTTGCTGTATACCCAACATATACTTTTATAAAGTAAATTATTCTTCTGTATTGTATTATTCAAGACATTGAATCTTTCTGACAGAGGGGTGACTTTCTTGCATGAAAGATCACTAGCTGGTAATCTTTATAGCCCTTATGGTTACTCCGTGTGTAGATTTATAATCCTATGCACGTATTAGATATAAAGTGTTATTTTTAGTATGGGAGAAGCTGTATAAAATGCTTAAATTATAAACTAGTGGGAAATACAGTGCTTGAATAGATGTGGTTTTTTGTTGTTAATAAACATTTACTAATTTTTTAACAGAAATGACATAAGCTTATTTTAGAAAACTTATAAAATATAAAGAAAAATAAAAACCTATAGTTGTAAACTAAATCAGCTATAAAAATTGATACCACATTTCCATTTTTTTGCATATGTATATCCATATTGCTCCTCCTTCTATAATATGGGCTATGCTACATATTTTGAATATTATTTATGAAAAATTTTTGAACATTTAAGATTGTTTCAGTTTTTCCTCCATAACAAAAAATCTTGCAATAAATATCCTCATTTCTTATCTATGAATACATTTATCATCCCTTTGCATAACTTTTTAGAAATGAAATGTCTTGATTTAGGGGGCATATAGAATGTTTCGGATAATGTAAGCATACACATGACAAATAGAAGAGTCCTGATGTAGGAGGTTGATTTTATGAGTAGTGAGAATTCAGACCTCAAAATTGGATTTCAGGTACTTAAATAAAACTATTTTTTTTAAAGAGATGTATATCATGACTAATATTTAGCATTTTTCTCTAAAACTTTGGGTTCTTTATCTTTCCCACCCAACTCGGAAGTGTTGCCCTGTGTAGGTGCTACCTGAACAGTCACATTTTATATTGATAGAAGTAAATAATTTAAAGATAGAACACAGATTTTGTGAACTGAAATTTCAGGACTAAGCTTTTCCAGAAACACAAGTTTAGAAACAGCAAGATAACATTTTATTATTCTTTACAGGCAGATCAGTTGATGTTCGCTTTGCATTTTGTTCGAGGCATGCATCCTGAACTTTTTCAAGAGAATGTAAGTGGAATAAAGGAGGACAATGTTAGAGTTACAAGGACATTTGGTAATGGGCAGAGTTATGGTGAGATTAGCGGTAACTTTAGTCTGAAAAGTATTTATAAGCCTTTTAGTTTTTTTACTAAGTTAGACATGTAGTGTAAGATGCTCATGTCCGCTTCTCCTCTTCGCGGGAGCCCGGGGTTGGGCAGCGATGGTGAGGTAGTGGGACTTCTCACCATGCCTGGACCTTTTTGAACCCCCGCCCATGGCTTCTCATCCCCATCCAGGCACTCAAGCTGATGCAGGTACGTACTGACACATTAGGGGTACCCAGCTACAGTCAGCCTGTGAAGCCAGAGGCTGGGTAGTTCTCAGAAGCTTCCTTGAGCTCAAAGCCTTATGTTCATCTTTTTCATGTGTAATTTATCTTCTTTATCTACAACTTTATTTCTGGTCTGCCATATCACGTGTCTCCAACTTGAAAAGAACTTCCGTCAAGTTAGAGCTAACCAATCCATCTCTGGTGTGCTAATATTTAAAAAGAATTATCTGTAAGTGATTTTCTGGCCAATATCATAAAGTGAGAGTAGAGTAGGAGAGTGTGTGTGTGGGGGGGATTAGTATACGGACCATGACCTTGTAACCCTTAACTCTCCTTGGTCAGATTCTATTTATGTCCTGGATTCTCCTGATTTGAATACTTAAAAGAGCACAGACTTTTCCATGTGCCTGTTTTCTCATTGTTCTCTCTGATTCCACGTGCTCTGGTTCACTTGTGTTGTTTCTCCTGAATTCTTTAATTTGACTCCTTTATTTCTACCATTAGCTTTGATGCCTTTCCCTCCTCCTGTATAATGATGTCCACCATGATCAGTATTTTCCACACTGTGAAAGATTTAATATTCCCTAGTTTTCCCTCCTGGAGTATAATTAAATGTTGGGAAAGGAGAACATTTTTCTCTGACTCCTAGCTGCTAATAGCAATCACTGCTTCTTTAATGTGATTGTATAATTTCAGTAAGAGGAGTGAGTGGTCAGGCTGGGTGGAGGCAGGAAGTAATCTTTTTTTTTTTCTATATTGCTCTCAAATTTTATGTGTTTTCTTTATTTGCTGACCAGTATGTAACAAATAATATGTGACACTAGGGGAAGCTCAAGGGAAGTAATAGATTTTCTTGGAGTGTTAGATTCTATAACATTGGATCTGTTGTGATTTTGTGGATTAAGGTAAAAAATGAATAATGGCAGTCCTCTTCTAATCTGTTGGTAAAGATAACTTAATGGAAGTACTTTTCTCTATTTTTTTCCCCAGGATACACAATTTTAAATTTTTTTGGTACACCAATAAAGTGCTTATTTATTAGTGAAAAATCTCATGTAATAGGACATACACCGAACATGTAAACTTATAGATGAAACATTATATATACATATAGGAATTGTAGTTATTTTTTGCTTGAGTAAAATTGTTTCTGGTAGTTTTCATATGAATGTTTTATGTTGGTACATGAACTCATTCTTGATGTTGATGTACCAGAAGTGGGAAGGTGAGTTTTTTGTTTTCCACATCCTTAGAAAGCTGCATTGTAAGCCATCTTATAGGGAAATTAAAAAAATTCTGTTAAGTGGTTAGTATTTTTATATTTCTTGTTTTACTCATATTTTTATTCAATAGGAATGGGATACGTTTACAGGTGTGGTTGTGGGAGACATGTTGCGGAAAGCTGTAAGTAAAAATAACAAAATTATTTCACTCTTCGGGAAAATATTTCTGGCTTTGACTTCATAAGATATTTGCTTCACAGGAATTTTAAAGTACTGTTGAAATTATACTTTAGAGGAACATGTTCTTGTCTCTCCTACTGTACTTTAAAATAGACATAAAGACATTTATTCTCATCAGAATAATACTACTTAAATACTAAGAAACTAATACAATTTCTTTCAGTATATGTTTTATTCCAAGAAGACTTTGATGATCTTGAGAAAATAAAATTTTGTGTATGACTAGGAAAATTCTTACATAACTTGTTTAAGATTTTTTTTAAATTTTTGATAATGTCATTCAAATTTAGCTTTTTCTCTACTAATTTTATGTCTGAACATGTAATGAATAATATTTTTCTTCAAAGCAACATAACCCGAAATGTGTTGCAAAATCTAGATTATGTCTGAAATGCAAAATTTATAGCAGTTCATTATATTTTATTCCATTTTTCTGAAGTTTCATAAAAGATTATGCACAATGAAAATGAATACATTTATGTAAATTGTTATCTATACCTTGTTATATCGAATTTTATCATAGTGACTTGTAAATTTAAGTAGTAATACATAGAATTTTTTAAAAATTAGTGCTCATAAAATTAGCTAGTCACTTGTTAATTTTTCTAAGTCTGAATTTTACCAAATATACCAAAAGAGAATAATTTTTCCTATAAAGGACTCTCAGCAAAGAATCCGTGATCAACTCCCATCGTGGATAGACCAGGAGCGAAGCTGGGCAGTGGCAACGCTAAAGGTATTCATGACATTTCTACTTTGGGGGTATTTAAAATTTTCCTGTACTTAAATCGTTTATTTTTTTACATGCTCCCTATTATACTTAGTGTTGATATTTCTGTGAATATGCCATCAAATCCCTGGGTAAAAGGATAGTAAAGAATTGATTATTCTATTCTGATTAGTGCTTTAATCTATAGCTAAATCTTTCATTCAACATACACGTTTGAATGTATGCATTCATACAACTTTCCAACTTACATTGGTTCCTGGGTGTAAGGTGGATGCTGAGGACAGGGTGAGAGCAGGAATTGCAGTTCAGAAGCCCAACTGCCAGCAGTTTCGTCTGTGTTCTGTACTCAGGCCTCACTGGTACTTTAGTTGGGAACACAAAACGAGATGAACCTCCTTCTCTCAAAATCTATATGTATGTTTCTTTTCCTTTTTTCCTTCCCTGCGCCTTACATCTGCTGTCGTGTGACAGTGGCACGTAGTAAAAACAGCAAGAGTAGAGGTGCTTGCTGGGGACTTACTGTTTTCACAGCGTTATGCAGAGCGTGAAAGTGGCTCACTTCACTGTATGTTTCCAACAGTCTGATGAGGAAGCTCCTGTTCCTGTCCTCATTTGACAGATGAGAAAACCAGGCCCAGAACGATGTGGTCTCTGCTTATGGTGACTTAGGAAGTAGAGTCAGGATTTGATACTGGGCTCCTGGTGGCAGAGTCTGGGCTGGTTACCACGACTCTGTACTGCCTGTTTTTCGTAGGTTTTTATCGAATAGAGTCAGTAGATCCTGCTTTGTTGTCAGTGAATCTTTTTTCTCATCAGCCATTTATTTAGTTCCTACTGCTGGTCAGCACAGTGCCCATGGAGTCCAGATTGCGGTTTTACAATACAGAGAGGCAGCACTGAGCCCACTTGCCCTGTAGGGAGGATGACAGGGAGAACATATTTGTGATATGGTTGGCACCCTACTGGAGCTATACCCCTGGTGTTTGATCCTGTGTCTATTGGGAGACCAGCATGCTGCCTACTGCACTATGGCCATCCCACATTTCTAGCCAAAAACAGAATGATTATATAATGTGGAGCATAAACTGGTAGCAGGAGGCCCTTATACACTAATTGCCACTAAATTTAATAGACTACCATCAAATGTTATCCTAATAGGCTTAGATCACTTATTAAAAATAATGAAAGTGAAATATACTTAATTTTCTACTGTGTAAGTTTAATTTTAGTCAAGTTACATAATGAAATTTGGGCAATATAATGGGTTATTTAGAAGTGAATATAGCTACTTGGATGAAGCATCCTTAAGTACTTGATTTATGTTTATGCCATGTGACATTCTAGTACTGCAGATACAAATCTTCCAAATTCGCCATTCTTTTCAATAACAGTTATCCATATATACAGATTTACATTTCTCATCTTGAAGCCCAGTGTTGATAAAAGTTTGGAAGAGAGATTGCCAAAGGGAAGGGGGGATGGGCAAAGTCGGTGAAGGGGCGTGGGAGGTGAGGCACAGCACAGGGAACAGAGTCAGTGGTGATGTGATAGCACTGTGTGGAGAGAGATGGTGCTTGTGATGACATAGTTGTATAGCTAAAACTAATGTAACATATATACTCAAAATATACTCAAAAAATTTTTTTAATGGGCAAAAGACCTGAATAGACCTTTTTCTAAAACAGACATACAAATGGCTGACATATATACGAATAAGGTGCTCAGCATCATTGATCATTAGGGAAATACAAAGTCAATCACAGGTACCAGTTCACAACTCTTAGGATGACTATAATTGGAAAGACAAGATAACATGTGATGGCAGCGTGATAGAGAAAAGGGAAAATGTACACTGTTGGTGAGAATATAAATTGGCGCAGCCTTTATGAAAACATTGTGGAGTGTCCTCAAAAAATTAAAACTAGAACTACTGTATGCTCCAGCAGTCCTACTTCTTACCTCTGGGTATAAATTCAAAGGAAATGTTTATTATTATAATTCACCCAAGATATAGTCACAATCTACATGTTCATCAGTGGATGAATGGATGAAGAAAGTGTGATCTATCCATCTATAAGAGAATATTATTAACAAGTGTGAATATATTCCATTATGGTAATTATTTCACAGTGTAAATGCTTATGAGAGCATTCCTTAAATACATACGATTTTGTCAGTGATACCTCAGTAAGGCTGAGAAGGATGAAAAACCAAGTTTGGAAAAGATGGTAGTCTTGGAGGTAGAAGGGAACAAATGTGTTAAGGCAGAGCCTTGAGAGATGGTGGCATTTTTTTTTTTAAGATTTTCTAAATTTATTTATTCATGACAGACAGAGAGAGAGAGAGGCAGAGACACAGGCAGAGGGAGAAGCAGGCTCCATGCAAGGAGCCTGATGTGGGACTCGATCCGGGTCTCCAGAATCAGGCCCTGGGCTGAAGGCAGTGCCAAACTGCTGGGCCACTGGGGCTGCCTGAGACGGTGGTGTTTAAGGTGAATGCTGAATGCTCAGTAGGAACTGATGAGAAATCTTGGGTAGAGATTAATAAGTAGAGACTTAGAACGTCTAGGGGCAAGGAAGCCAACATGTGTATGAATGGGACATAAGTGGATGTGGGCTAGGAAACACACGCTTTCCTCAGGATTTGGTGTTGGCAGGAAAGTTGGCGGTTGTGATCGTCCTGTGCAGCTGAAGCGAGGCACAGGTTCGTGCACACTCACACACATCTGTCCTTTCTCCAGAAGGTGAGGTTCTTCTGTAGAGATAAGACTCGATCACTTGCACATACTGCTTTCGTGCTACTTGGGAAATGTTTAATTTTACCTGCTTATGGGTTGGAGCAGTCCAATACCATGTTTCTGATCTAGAAATTAGCAGATGGAGCCAGTGTGAAGGGGGGAAAGAAGCCAACACATGCCCATTGGTACTTGGTTTTAGTTTACTCTTTCAGTAGTGCTTGTGGCTCTTTCACATGTGCTTGTGGCTCATTGTGTGGGGCTGTGCTTGTGTTTTAGATTGCCCTCCCCAGTCTTTATCAGACCCTCTGCTTTGACGACGTGGCTCTGTGGCGGACATACTATCACAGCTCGGTGTGTGAGCAAGAGTTTCCATCTATTCTGGCAAAGAAAGTGTCCTCATTTCAGCAGGTGAGTTATCTCAATGCATAAAAATATCTGACATTTCTTTTGTATTCAGAAGCTATTTCAAGGAAAGCTCTGCCTTTGGGTGTGGCATAATGTTATGGCGGGGAAAGGCTTTCAGCTTTTCCATCTGCCTGGGTGGGGGGGATGTCACTGGCAGAATTTCTGGATAGGATGTCCCCCTGTAGCCCTACTTCTTCCCTCCGCCTCCTCCCCTGTCTCCGCCCAAAGAGTGTGCCATAGAGAAAGAGTCCTGGCAAGTTTTCCGAGTCTGGATCTCAACAGAGTAGTGAACCTGCTGATGGGTTCTGCCCCATCAGTTGGGGAGGCACAGGCTGCGAGTGGCTGGGCTCTCTAGGAGCAGGTCCTCCGGGTCACTGACCCTGGTTTGTGTCTCTTCCTTGGCTGCGGGCGCTTTTGTCCTTGTCTCTCCACACTGAATGCCCCTTTACCAAGTACAGTTTAAAAAAAGAAGGAAAGAAAGCTAAGAAGAACTTTATTTGAAAACAGAAACATCTAGGTTTATACATGATTGACTGTAAAAATAGTGATTTGAAAATCTTAGGATTTGAGGGCTTCTCTTCGATGGTTACCAGAAGGCCTCATGTATATGCTCTTGCTTTCACCTGCTTTTGACCCTTGTCAGATACTGAAGACAAAGTGAGACCTATGGCTACTGCATGCTCCTGCTGACTCAGATGAGAAGCTTGAGGCAGTAAATGGGTTTTAGTAAAAGTTTTCACTATTAAGGACGTATCTTTGTATAAAACTGTTGTGACAGTTTGTGTAAGAAAGTATTGTGGAACAGTGATCAGTGTTCACGTATTTAAGTAAATATTTGTTTAATTAACTAACATTAACTACTGCTTAAAGTTCTCAGGGGAACTTACTATTTAAAAATGCCCCACACTTTATTTTAAGGTTCTCGTGGTACAGGCCCTCAGACCAGACAGATTGCAAAGTGCCATGGCTCTGTTTGCATGTAAAACTCTGGGTAAGTGCAGTACTTTTCTAGACCTAGACTGCTGACCGGAATTATTTGGTTTTTAATTTACATTTGAGTTTATGTTACCCTTGGTTTAGAAGATTATAAAGTCTTTTCCTTCATTCTACTTATCTTAAAACCCTTACTGGATTAAAAAATAAATGTATGTTGCATGTGACTGGTTTACACTAATTTGTAGTAAATCTGATGCATCGTTGACATCCTATATTTAGTTAATAGTGTTTGAGATTTAAAAAATTATTTTATTGTGAAAACACTTTAGACATTTATACATTTGTTCTTAATTAGGACTTTAAAGCAGGGAATCAAGTGTTTGACTTAGATAACTAAAGTAAAATAAAGTATAATACCCATAATCCTAAGGGGAGAAAAGCCTTTAAAATGAATTATTTTTTGCTCTAAGCAAAAAATGAAGAATTTGTCTTTTAGCTTACAATCTATGCAATCCATTTTTAAAATCTGTCTTCTCAGAAAGAATGAAGTTATTCATTTGTAAGTAAACTATAGCATATTTTGATTTTTCTCAAGAGAATTTGGAAAACTATGTTAAAGAAAGACTATGTAAAGTATTTTAGTTGAAATGGAGTCATCTAAGAATAGCGAATCTGTTTTCTTAAACCACAGGAAGTTTGGAAATGAAAAATCTGGCATAGGTGAAGATGTATGCTGACATTTTTTTCTAGAAATCCTCCATTTCTATTTAACATTTTATTCATATATGAAATTTTAAAAAAATTTTTTTAAAGATTTTATTTATTCATGAGAGACACAGAGAGAGAGAGAGAGAGAGAGAGAGAGAAAGGCAGAGAACACAGGCAGAGGGAGAAGCAGGCTCCATGCAGGGAGCCCGACGTGGGACTCGATCCTGGATCTCCAGGATCATACCCTGGGCTGAAGGCGGCGCTAAACTGCTGAGCCACCCGGGCTGCCCCATATATGAAATTTTATGTGGAAGTTGTCTTAATTATTTTTTGTCTTAATTATTTTTTAATAATTATGTATGTTTTTGTTCATAGATTTTCTCATATAAATAAGCTTAGCAAAGAATTTTAGGAAATTGAAAAAAAATATACTGGGTTTTCAGTACTCATCACTGGAAAACTTGACAGGACGGACTAATCATTCTTCTGTTGTCTTGTAAAGTTGTTAGAGTTGACTGTACCAGGTCCTATTCTTTTTTTCTTAATTTTTAAGATTTTATTTATTCATGAGAAACACAGAGGGAAGCAGCCTCCATGCAGGGAGACTAATGCGGAACTTGATCCTGGACCTCCAGGATCATACCTTGAGCCAGAGGTAGACACTCAAATGTTGAGCCACCCAGCTGTCCATACTAGGGTCCTGTTCTGAGAAATTGTCTCAGCTTCAGTTTTGTTCTAGTAAACACACTTTTTCATTTAAACATGGCTGTTTGTAACGATCCAAATGACAGTAACACTTAAATCGTTGTTTTTATATGCCGGGTACAAGTCTGTGCTGCACACATATCTGCTCGCTTAATCCCCACACTAGCATCACGAAGGGCTATTTCTAAATACTGATTTAAAAATGAGGAAACAACATCACATAGCTAATAAACAACAGAATTCAGATCCTGCTCCTTAGTTCATGTTCTTATTAAGTACTGAAGGGGTCACATTTTTCCTCAGTGTGGAGGGATATTTTTGGCAGGTGCTCACATGAACATGTATAAAGTTATCCACACACATTCACCCGCAATCTAACCTAGTGTAGCAGTTTCCTGGGGCTTCTGTAAGTATCACAAACCAGGTGGCTTCATGCAACAGAAATTTGTCGTCTCTTGGTGTTGGAGGCTAGAAGTCCAAAATCAATGTTACTGCAAGGCCATGCTCCCTCCGAAACCCATGGGGAATCCACCTGTGCCCCTCCATGGCCTCTAGTGGTTTGATGGCCACCTGGCCTTTCTTGGGTCACAACTGCATAATCTGCATGATATTTTCCCTGAGTATCTCTTCACATGTCTGACTCCTAATGAGGCCCCATCATGTGGGGGTAGGTGCCCACCATATTCCAATATGACCTTGTCTGAAGCTAATTCTCTCTGTCCTGACCTTGCTTCCATGTAGGGTCATTCTGAGGTATTGGAATTATAGCTTCAGCTTCTCTGTTTTGGAGGAACACCGTTCAACCCTTACTACCCATCAGTCCAGCTTTTCACCTAACGGCCATCTTCTGCTTCCCCCTCTGGCAGAACACACATGCGCACACAGGTGCACAACATCTTGAGGCGCGAATGAGACTGGCCACCCAGCTGGCTGCTCTGGGTCTGTGGAGATGCACCTGCATGTGCTCTGGCTTACCTTCCCTTGAGCAAGAAGAGGAGAGTCTCTCTGTCTGATGGCTTGCCTGTGTCCCTGCTCATTTTTACTCTGGTCTGGCGGAATGTCCACTAACTCTTGGTTGCAAGTGATAGGTGCTGATCTCACACCCACTCCAGTGAGGAAGGGCAGTGCTGTAACCAGTACCCAGGAAGCTAGAGCTAGGGCTGGCCTCGGTGCCCGTAGGTCTCATGGACTCCAGCAACGTGGGCCTTCTTTCCTAGTCCCAGCCTTACACATTCTCCTTCCATTTCTCTTCTCTCTCCCCTCACTCCATCTTTGTGTCTCTGTTTCTTTGTGTCTTTATCTCTTTCCTGCCTGTGTATTGCCTTTGGCCTTTGAGCTCATATGTATTCTGTGTATGAGGCTGCCCGCCTCCTGGGATAGAATTTAAAGCTTGTGATGAGAGAGAGCTTTCCCTCCCAGCCTCACTTTCAGAATCCCAGGAATAGACTCTGATGTGCTTGGCTTGGTAACATGATCAGCTCTGCAGCTCATCCTGCCAGAAATACATACAATAGCAGTTTCCCCAAGAGCGGTCATGGGTGGAGGAGGGTCTGCTACCAGAAATGAGGGAAGAACTGCTACTGTCAAAAGATACCCACTAGAGTCAGTTTATTATTTTTTTATAAATTTATTTTTTATTGGTGTTCAATTTGCCAACATATAGAATAACACCCAGTGCTCATCCCGTCAAGTGCCCACCTCAGTGCTCGTCACCCAGTCATCCCCACCCCCCGCCCTCCTCCCCTTCCACCACCCCTAGTTCATTTCCCAGAGTTAGGAGTCAGTTTACATGTCATGTGTTTTAACTGGTTCTCACACTGAAGTAGTTGGGTGGTTGCACCATTAATGTATAAAGTGCATTTTGAAAGGCTGACTCCTTTAAAAGTTACAAGTATCTAACTTCTGATTCTGGAAAATGAGGTATTTGAACAAAGATACTAGTGTCCATGTTAACAAATACCCAAAGCGTACTTTGTCTTGTGACCGAAATGTTTAGTGTGTTGCCAAACGCAGACATCCATGTTGGTAGTAACTGGATAGTGGGCATATGATTAATGTGAAAACTGTCCCTGCATCTGCCACTTGGATGTTAGCTGAGGGAAGTGGCCTTTTACCAACATTTTTTAGAAACACAGGAGCAGTGAGACAGGAGTTCTTCACTCCCATTGTCAGACCTTCCCAGCAGCCATACGGGAGCTCTGTTCGTTATCTCTATCATGTCCCTGTGAGTGAGTGGCCTGCTCCAGTGAAAGGCCAACCTATCTGCTCTGTTTCTTACTCCTGCCATTTCCCCTTCTCCGTCAGCAATTTCACCTCCTTGAAGGGACCATTTTGTCAGCAACAATCCTGTCTCACAAATGGCCCCCCTCCAGCTGCTTCTCTTTCTTTTTTTTTTTTTTTTTTTTTTTTTAATTTATTTTTTTATTGGTGTTCAATTTACTAACATACAGAATAACACCCAGTGCCCGTCACCCATTCACTCCCACGCCCCGCCCTCCTCCCCTTCTACCACCCCTAGTTCGTTTCCCAGAGTTAGCAGTCTTTATGTTCTGTCTCCCTTTCTGATATTTCCCACACATTTCTTCTCCCTTCCCTTATTTTCCCTTTCACTATTATTTATATTCCCCAAATGAATGAGAACATATAATGTTTGTCCTTCTCTGACTGACTTACTTCACTCAGCATAATACCCTCCAGTTCCATCCACGTTGAAGCAAATGGTGGGTATTTGTCATTTCTAATAGCTGAGTAATATTCCATTGTATACATAAACCACATCTTCTTTATCCATTCATCTTTCGTTGGACACCGAGGCTCCTTCCACAGTTTGGCTATCGTGGCCATTGCTGCTAGAAACATCGGGGTGCAGGTGTCCCGGCGTTTCATTGCATTTGTATCTTTGGGGTAAATCCCCAACAGTGCAATTGCTGGGTCGTAGGGCAGGTATATTTTTAACTGTTTGAGGAACCTCCACACAGTTTTCCAGAGTGGCTGCACCAGTTCACATTCCCACCAACAGTGTAAGAGGGTTCCCTTTTCTCCGCATCCTCTCCAACATTTGTGGTTTCCTGCCTTGATAATTTTCCCCATTCTCACTGGTGTGAGGTGGTATCTCATTGTAGTTTTCATTTGTATTTCCCTGATGGCAAGTGATGCAGAGCATTTTCTCATATGCATGTTGGCCATGTCTATGTCTTCCTCTGTGAGATTTCTGCAATCCCTATCAAAATACCATGGACTTTCTTCAGAGAGTTAGAACAAATTATTTTAAGATTTGTGTGGAATCAGAAAAGACCCCGAATAGCCAGGGGAATTTTAAAAAAGAAAACCATATCTGGGGGCATCACAATGCCAGATTTCAGGTTGTACTACAAAGCTGTGGTCATCAAGACAGTGTGGTACTGGCACAAAAACAGACACATAGATCAGTGGAACAGAATAGAGAATCCAGAAGTGGACCCTGAACTTTATGGGCAACTAATATTCGATAAAGGAGGAAAGACTATCCATTGGAAGAAAGACAGTCTCTTCAATAAATGGTGCTGGGAAAATTGGACATCCACATGCAGAAGAATGAAACTAGACCACTCTCTTTCACCATACACAAAGATAAACTCAAAATGGATGAAAGATCTAAATGTGAGACAAGATTCCATCAAAATCCTAGAGAAGAACACAGGCAACACCCTTTTTGAACTCGGCCATAGTAACTTCTTGCAAGATACATCCACGAAGGCAAAAGAAACAAAAGCAAAAATGAACTATTGGGACTTCATCAAGATAAGAAGCTTTTGCACAGCAAAGGATACAGTCAACAAAACTCAAAGACAACCTACAGAATGGGAGAAGATATTTGCAAATGACATATCAGATAAAGGGCTAGTTTCCAAGATCTATAAAGAACTTATTAAACTCAACACCAAAGAAACAAACAATCCAATCATGAAATGGGCAAAAGACATGAACAGCTGCTTCTCTTTCTGCAGCAGGACGTGTGGGCAGCGTGTCTTGGTGAGATTGCAACGGCCACTCTGCGCTCACTCTGTCCTGCTCGCTCGCTCTTTGCTTCTACCCAGCAGCCCCCCAGGATTGCTCTATTACCTCCACAGAGCTGTTTTGTATACTTCCTTTAAATGCTCTTTACTTTCTACTCTGGGTTAGTGTTTCTTTCAGTCCTCAGCCATTTCAAGCTGTTCCTTGTCATTTTCCCATATGGGCAGTTTCTCGGCATGTCTTCAAAATGTTGGCCTATTTATTCTTCCTTCCAGCACATTCTCTCTCTGGTAAACTTGCTGGCTTGCAGAGCTATCCGTGAATTACTGATTCTTTATCTCCTGTTCTTAGCCCTGACCTCCTGGAATTCTAGACTCCTCTGTCCAAGTGCTTATTTGATATTTTCACGTGAACGTCATGTCACACAGATTCAACAGGACCGACCTAGAACTTGGACTTGTCTATACCAGTATCCACTCAGTTGCTCATACCAAATACCTGGGAGAAACCCCTCCTCCTTGTCCTTTGCTTTCCAGACTCCATCTACCAGCAAGTTTTTTTGGCTCTAACATTTGCTCTGAATTAATTTACTTTGCTCCATTTGCTACTAATTTAATGCAAACTGTTATCCTCTCTCACCTCGGTAACTGCCGTAGCTTTGGCTCTGTCTTCAGAATGCATTCAGAATCCACTTCTCACCCCTCCATTACCACCTACCCACTTTGTTTCAGCCACTGGCACATAAACAGGATTACCGCTGTTCAGGCTGCTTTTCTCCCCACTCCCAGTTTATTCTCAACAGAGCAGCCACAGGGCCATTAGAAATACCAGTTAGATCATAGAGCTCCTCAGGCCCGAGTCTTCTGATGGCCTCATCTTTCCTGTATCCTTACCCTGTCTTAAAGGGTCTTAGCTCTTCCAGTCCTGTGTTTGCCCCTTAGATCCCTGCTCCTTCCACTCTGACCCTCTTCCAGTCCTTTCCAACCATAAGAGACCTTGCCTGTTCTTCTGGAGTACCTACTGTGTTTCTGCCATCTCAGGACCTTTTTGCACCCACTGTTCTTTCCAGGAGAGCTCACTCCTTTCCCCACTATCTTCCCTGCTTCTCTGCTCAAATGTCACTTTTTCAGTGATGATTTCCCTGAGCACTCTGTATAAAATAATGTACTCCTACTTGCTCTTTTACGTGGCTTACTTTCCTCCATAACAGTTGCTAACATCTGACACATTGTTATTGTGTGTTCTCCAACTAGAATACAAGCCTCAAGAGGGATCTTAAATCACTTCTGGGAGGGACACCTGGGTGGCTCAGCGGTTGAGTATCTGCCTTCAGCTCAGGGCATGATCCTGGGGTCCGGGATCGAGTCCCATATCAGGCTTCCTGCAGGGAGCCTGCTTCTTCCTCGGCCTATGTCTGCCTCTCTCTGTCTCTGTCTCTCTGTCTCTCATGAATAAATAAATAAAATATTAAAAAATTCATTTCTGGAACAGAGGCACTATAAATGCTTGTTCTGACTTGGTCTCCCTACTTGAGCTCTTGCCTCCTTTCCAATCCATTCTCTTCATACAGCTGTGTAGTCTTTAAAAATTGAAACTAGATCATCTCAGTTTTTGTATACGATCTCCAAAATATTCTTAGACCACTTAGAATAAAATCCGGATTCCTTACATAAGCTTATAAGACTCTGCTTGCTTCTCTGACCTCAACTGTACCACTCTTGCTTGTTCCCCATGTACCTGTGGGAAAAACTGCTTTCAGACCTTTGCACCATCTTTCTGCTCTGTGCTTTTCCTTCTTTTGTTTGTTTGTTTGTTTTTTGGATCCTTTTCTGGAGATTTTATTTAATATAGGAATATCTTCCAGTGACCTGAATAATACTTCTTAGTTCTGCAGTAGTAAAGATTATTACTCCCTTTAATACTTCTTTTAAAAAGAAAAAGGTTATTTTATTAAAATTCAAGCATAATGCACAGTGTTGTGCTGAGCACCAGGTGTTGCATAGAAGTGCTGAATCCTTCATTCAGATGTTAGCTTTATAATACTGCAGTTCCAGAGAGGTCTTTCTGGGCCACCAAACAGGACCAACACATCAACCTGTGTTAATTCCCTATAATAGGACTCAACACTATCCGACATGTTTCTGGCCTATCTATATATTTATTATCTGTTTCTATAACTCATTGCAAGTTTAAGTAAAACAAGGCAATTTTCAGAGAGGTTCTTTAGTGTCTATTCTTTCCTCACTCCCATAGTCTTTGGAAATTTGCTCTTTATACTTTATTGTTCAGACCTCTCTTACTGACTTTGTAGTTTGACCTTCTACCAACTCTTTGGAATACTGCTCTTGTGGTACCATTTTATCTCCAGGTTAAATGACATTTAAGATTTAATGGCACCAACCAAAAACCTCATGATATTCACATATTCAAATGTTTTGAAAGTTTAATATACTTCTAAAATCATATTCTGCCTATTTTTAAGTGAAAGTTATGTATGCTGGTATATGGCTGGATGATTTTGTATTTGGTCAAATGGTTTTATTATTATAGTTTTCATATAAATTGGAGTTTTTATTGTATGAGTTTTAAAAATTCAAATTGCTAGAGAATGACAAGCACATATCTTTTTAATCAAATTCTAAAGATTTAATCTCAAATGTAATTTCTCAAGCATAATTCCTATGGAAAAGATTTTTATTTAGTTTTAGCAGTCCTTTTTATAATCTCTAAACTTTAAACTAGTAACTTAAAAAAATGTTTATGAAAGTAGTGTCAGTTTCAAAATAGGGCCATCCTCAAAATTTTTAGGCATGTCACTTTAATCTTCCAAACCAAGCTTTAATATACTAGCCAAATCTACTCCATTACTTTTTAAAAATAGCAGTTACCAGATGCTAAATTCAGACTTGAGTAATTTCGATTGAATTTTGACTTTCTAAGGTGACTAGTCTGAGCAAGTATTGTACTGTGTATGTTGGGGTTATTAGGAGCATGTTCCTGGGAGGTGCTAGAGCGGCCCCGGGGGGCTCTCCATTCAAGAGTCTATGTGAACCTTGTGGCTTTCCTGCTTCAGAGCTCATCCTCTGGTCCATGCCCACAGCCCTTCCGAGACACCTCATTTCCCTGGCTCCATCTGTCTCATCAAGTCTGTGTCCAAGAGGAAATGGAGAGGACATAAGGACATGCATAATTATTTTTTTTTTTTTTGTTGCCTCTGTAACAAACCACCACAAATGAGCAGCTGAGAACGATACCTGTGTCCTCTCTCGGGGTCCTACTGGGTTGGCCTGGACTCTTGCTTCGAGTCCCACAGGCTGAATCCAGGTATTGGCTCCATGGCCTGTAGGGGAGGCTCATAAGGAGGTATCCCCAAATGCATCGAGGCTCCTCACAGTATTCAGTTGCATGCTGTTGTAGGGTTGAGGTCCTCCTTCCCTCACTGTGGCTGGCGGCGTCCTCAGCATTTGGAGGCAACTAGGGTTTTTTGGTTCTCCCCTTCCTCCATGGTCATGGGCAGCAGGGCCATGCTCTCTCCTCTGCCTCCTCAATCCTGCTTCTCTCTTCTGCCTCTCTGACTTTAGCTGGAGAAATTTTTCTGCACTTAAGGATCCAAGTGATTACATTGGCTACTAGGATAATCAAGGGGAATGTTATTTTATGGTCCGGAACTGTAATTGTGCCTGCAGAGTGCTTTCACAGAAGCACGGGGGTTGGGAATCTACAAACAGAGCCTTTGGTCTACCACAAAATGTGGGACTTTGTTTTTTTTTTTCTAGGCTTGAGTATGATTCCATTTCTAAAGAGTATCTTCCTATTTGATTGGTTGATGTACATTGGGTTCGATAGTGGTTGTCAGTTTTCTTTCTATTGATGTTTGTGGTACATTTTAGAGTTGTCCTTTCTTGCTAATGAAGGAAGTGTAATTTCATACACTGGAGCTTGCCAGTCTCTTTGTTGGAGAGGATAGGCCGAGTGAGAAAGAATGAATCGATAATACTTAACCACCTGTAATAGTTTTATGTTAATTTGTTACTTTCTTACTTAGGTACCTAAAAAGTACAAGATTAATATCCTTTTTTTACCTGCAAATTATTTCTTTTTTTAAATTTTAATATTTTATCTGAGTAAAATAAAATGCAATAAAGGTTTGAGTTGTTTCTTTGACTCATTTTTTGTTTCCTTTTGAAAGAAATGATTTATTTTATTTTATTATTATTATTTTTTATTTTTATTTTTTAATTTATTTTTTATTGGTGTTCAATTTACTAACATACAGAATAACCCCCAGTGCCCGTCACACATTCACTCCCACCCCCCGCCCTCCTCCCCTTCTACCACCCCTAGTTCGTTTCCTAGAGTTAGCAGTCTTTATGTTCTGTCTCCCTTTCTGATATTTCCC
Source organism: Canis lupus baileyi (assembly GCF_048164855.1). Classification (NCBI taxonomy): domain Eukaryota; kingdom Metazoa; phylum Chordata; class Mammalia; order Carnivora; family Canidae; genus Canis; species Canis lupus. Next base: position 60,576,215 of record NC_132840.1, read on the forward strand.
ACACATTTCTTCTCCCTTCCCTTATATTCCCTTTCACTATTATTTATATTCCCCAAATGAATGAGAACATATAATGTTTGTCCTTCTCCGACTGACTTACTTCACTCAGCATAATACCCTCCAGTTCAATCCACGTTGAAGCAAATGTGGGTATTTGTCATTTCTAATAGCTGAGTAATATTCCATTGTATACATAAACCACATCTTCTTTATCCACTCATCTTTCGTTGGACACCGAGGCTCCTTCCACAGTTTGGCTATCGTGGCCATTGCTGCTATAAACATCGGGGTGCAGGTGTCCCGGCGTTTCATTGCATCTGTATCTTTGGGGTAAATCCCCAACAGTGCAATTGCTGGGTCGTAGGGCAGGTCTATTTTTAACTCTTTGAGGAACCTCCACACAGTTTTCCAGAGTGGCTGCACCAGTTCACATTCCCACCAACAGTGTAAGAGGGTTCCCTTTTCTCCGCATCCTCTCCAACATTTGTGGTTTCCTGCCTTGTTAATTTGCCCCATTCTCACTGGTGTGAGGTGGTATCTCATTGTGGTTTTGATTTGTATTTCCCTGATGGCAAGTGATGCAGAGCATTTTCTCATGTGCGTGTTGGCCATGTCTGTGTCTTCCTCTGTGAGATTTCTCTTCATGTCTTTTGCCCATTTCATGATTGGATTGTTTGTTTCTTTGGTGTTGAGTTTAATAAGTTCTTTATAGATCTTGGAAACTAGCCCTTTATCTGATAGGTCATTTGCTGCAAATATCTTCTCCCATTCTGTAGGTTGTCTTTTAGTTTTGTTGACTGTATCCTTTGCTGTGCAAAAGCTTCTTATCTTGATGAAGTCCCAATAGTTCATTTTTGCTTTTGTTTCTTTTGCCTTCGTGGATGTATCTTGCAAGAAGTTACTGTGGCCGAGTTCAAAAAGGGTGTTGCCTGTGTTCTTCTCTAGGATTTTGATGGAATCTTGTCTCACATTTAGATTTTTCATCCATTTTGAGTTTATCTTTGTGTATGGTGCAAGAGAGTGGTGTAGTTTCATTCTTCTGCATGTGGATATCCAATTTTCCCAGCACCATTTATTGAAGAGACTGTCTTTCTTCCAATGGATAGTCTTTCCTCCTTTATTGAATATTAGTTGACCATAAAGTTGAGGGTCCACTTCTGGATTCTCTATTCTGTTCCATTGATCTATGTGTCTGTTTTTGTGCCGGTACCACACTGTCTTGATGACCACAGCTTTGTAGTACAACCTGAAATCTGGCATTGTGATGCCCCCAGATATGGTTTTCTTTTTTAAAATTCCCCTGGCTATTCGGGGTCTTTTCTGATTCCACACAAATCTTAAAATAATTTGTCCTAACTCTCTGAAGAAAGTCCATGGTATTTTGATAGGGATTGCATTAAACGTGTATATTGCCCTGGGTAACACTGACATTTTCACAATATTAATTCTGCCAATCCATGAGCATGGAATATTTTCCCATCTCTTTGTGTCTTCCTCAATTTCTTTCAGAAGTGTTCTATAGTTTTGAGGGTATAGATCCTTTACATCTTTGGTTAGGTTTATTCCTAGGTATCTTATGCTTTTGGGTGCAATTATAAATGGGACTGACTCCTTAATTTCTCTCTCTTCAGTCTCATTGTTAGTGTATAGAAATGCCACTGATTTCTGGTCATTGATTTTGTATCCTGTCACGCTACCGAATTGCTGTATGAGTTCTAGCAATCCTGGGGTGGAGACTTTTGGGTTTTCCATGTAGAGTATCATGTCATCGGCGAAGAGGGAGAGTTTGACTTCTTCTTTTCCAATTTGAATGCCTTTAATGTCTTTTTGTTGTCTGATTGCTGAGGCTAGGACTTCCAGTACTATGTTGAGTAGCAGTGGTGAGAGTGGACATCCCTGTCTTGTTCCTGATCTTAGGGGAAAGGCTCCCAGTGCTTCCCCATTGAGAATGATATTTGCTGTGGGCTTTTCGGAGATGGCTTTTAAGATGTTGAGGAATGTTCCCTCTATCCCTACACTCTGAAGAGTTTTGATCAGAAATGGATGCTGTACTTTGTCAAATGCTTCCTCTGCATCTAATGAGAGGATCATATGGTTCTTGGTGTTTCTCTTGCTGATATGATGAATCACATTGATTGTTTTACGGGTGTTGAACCAGCCTTGTGTCCCGGGAATAAATCCTACTTGGTCATGGTGAATAATTTTCTTAATGTATTGTTGGATCCTATTGGCCAGTATCTTGTTGAGAATTTTTGCATTCATGTTCATCAGGGATATTGGTCTGTAATTCTCCTTTCTGGTGGGGTCTTTGTCTGGTTTTGGAATTAAGGTGATGCTGGCCTCATAGAACGAATTTGGAAGTAATCCATCTCTTTCTATCTTTCCAAACAGCTTTAGGAGAATAGGTATGGTTTCTTCTTTAAAGGTTTGATAAAATTCCCCTGGGAAGCCATCTGGCCCTGGACTCTTGTGTCTTGGGAGGTTTTTGATGACTGCTTCAATTTCCTCCCTGGTTATTGGCCTGTTCAGGTTTCCTATTTCTTCCTGTTCCAGTTTTGGTAGTTTGTGACTTTCCAGGAATGCGTCCATTTCTTCTAGATTGCCTAATTTATTGGCGTATAGCTGTTCATAATATGTTTTTAAAATCGTTTGTATTTCCTTGGTGTTGGGAGTGATCTCTCCTTTCTCATTCATGATTTTATTAATTTGAGTCTTCTCTCTCTTCTTTTTAATCTTGGCTCATGGTTTATCTATCTTATTAATTCTTTCAAAGAACCAACTCCTGGTTCTGTTGATCTGTTCCACAGTTCTTCTGGTCTCGATTTCGTTGAGTTCTGCTCGAATCTTTATTAACTCCCTTCTTCTCCTGGGTGTAGGATCTATTTGCTGTTTTTTCTCTAGCTCCTTTATGTGTAAGGTCAGCTTTTGTATTTGAGTTCTTTCCAGTTTTTGAATGGATGCTTGTATTGCGATGTATTTCCCCCTTAGGACTGCTTTTGCTGCATCCCAAAGATTTTGAACGGTTGTATCTTCATTCTCATTAGTTTCCATGAATCTTTTTAATTCTTCCTTAATTTCCTGGTTGACCCTTTCATCTTTTAGCAGGATGGTCCTTAACCTCCACGTGTTTGAGGTCCTTCCAAACTTCTTGTTGTGATTTAGTTCTAATTTCAAGGCATTATGGTCTGAGAATATGCAGGGGACGATCCCAATCTTTTGGTATCGGTTCAGACCCGATTTGTGACCCAATATGAGGTCTATTCTGGAGAAAGTTCCATGTGCACTTGAGAAGAATGTGTATTCAGTTGAGTTTGGATGTAAAGTTCTGTAGATATCTGTGAAATCCATCTGGTCCAGTGTATCATTTAAAGCTGTTGTTTCTTTGGAGATGTTGTGCTTAGAAGACCTATCGAGTATAGAAAGCGCTAGATTGAAGTCACCAAGTATAAGTGTATTATTATCTAAGTATTTCTTCACTTTGGTTAATAATTGATTTATATATTTGGCAGCTCCCACATTCGGGGCATATATATTGAGGATTGTTAAGTCCTCTTGTTGGATAGATCCTTTGAGTATGATATAGTGTCCCTCTTCATCTCTCACTACAGTCTTCGGGGTAAATTTTAGTTTATCTGATATAAGGATGGCTACCCCTGCTTTCTTTTGAGGACCATTCGAATGGTAAATGGTTCTCCAACCTTTTATTTTCAGGCTCTAGGTGTCCTTCTGTCTAAAATGAGTCTCTTGTAGACAGCAAATAGATGGGTCCTGCTTTTTTATCCAGTCTGAAACCCTGCGCCTTTTGATGGGGCCATTAAGCCCGTTCATGTTCAGAGTTACTATTGAGAGATATGAGTTTAGTGTCATCATGATATCTATTCAGTCCTTGTTTTTGTGGATTGTTCCACTGAACTTCTTCTTAAAGGGGAATTTTAAGAATCCCCCTTAAAATTTCTTGCAGAGCTGGTTTGGAGGTCACATATTCTTTTAGTTGCTGCCTGTCTTGGAAGGTCTTTATCTCTCCTTCCATTTTGAATGAGAGCCTTGCTGGATAAAGTATTCTTGGTTGCATATTCTTCTCATTTAGGACCCTGAATATATCCTGCCAGCCCTTTCTGGCCTGCCAGGTCTCTGTGGAGAGGTCTGCTGTTACCCTAATACTCCTCCCCATAAAAGTCAGGGATTTCTTGTCTCTTGCTGCTTTAAGGATCTTCTCTTTATCTTTGGAATTTGCAAGCTTCACTATTAAATGTCGAGGTGTTGAACGGTTTTTATTGATTTTAGGGGGGGATCTCTCTATTTCCTGGATCTGAATGCCTGTTTCCCTTCCCAGATTAGGAAATTTTTCAGCTAGAATTTGTTCAAATACATATTCTGGCCCTCTGTCCCTTTCGGCGCCCTCGGGAACCCCAATTAAACGTAGGTTTTTCTTCCTCAGGCTGTCGTTTATTTCCCTTAATCTATCTTCATGGTCTTTTAATTGTTTGTCTGTTTTTTTCCTCAGTTTCCCTCTTTTGCTATCAACTTGTATTCTATGTCACTCACTCATTTTTCCACCTTGTTAACCCTCGTCGTTGGGACTTCTAGTTTGGATTGCATCTCATTCAATTGATTTTTAATTTCTGCCTGATTAGCTCTAAATTCTGCAGTCATGAAGTCTCTTGAGTCCTTTATGCTTTTTTCTAGAGCCACCAGTAGCTGTATAATAGTGCTTCTGAATTGGCTTTCTGACATTGAATTGTAATCCAGATTTTGTAACTCTGTGGGAGAGAGGACTGTTTCTGATTCTTTCTTTTGAGGTGAGGTTTTCCTTCTAGTCATTTTGCTCAGTGCAGAGTGGCCAAAAGAAAGTTGTATTGGGAAAAGGAGAAAAGGAGAGGAGAGAAAGAAGGAAAGAAAAGAGAAAGTGAAAAAAAAAGGAAGAAAAAAAGGAAAAAAAAAGAAGAAAAAGAGAAAGAAAGGAAAAAAGGGTGGGGGAAGGAAACAAATCAAAAAACAAAACAAAAAAACAAAACAAAACAAAACAACAACAAAAAAAGAAAGAAAAAAAGAACCACGGGGGAGTATCTTCTGATTCTGTGTACTTTAAGTCCCTTGACTTCCCCTGGAACTTGTCCGTCCAGCTGGTCTTCTGGGGGAGGGGCCTGTTGTGCTGATTTTCAGGTGTGAGCACTTGGGGGAGCTGCTCTGCCCCTGCCTGGTGCAGGGCTCAGTGGGGGTTGTTTACCCCGTGAGGCCGCAGGAGGAACAGCCCCAGTGGCGGGGCCAGCTCTGGAGCCCTGGAGTCAGCCCCCGCAGTAGCTCCAGAGCTCTCGGTCTGCAGGGCCTGGAGGCTCCGGGGCGGGGCCGCTGATCTGCTCAGCTCGGGGCAGGAGTGTCCTCGCTGTCCTGGGCCCTCCCGGCCTCTGCCTGTCCCGGGGGAGGCCGGATCCTGGGCTGTGTCCCGGCGCCCTGTGCTCCGGAGCCTGCGCTGTGGATTCGCGCTCCCGCCCCGCAGCCCCCTCCGCGGAGCCGCCCCCGAGCCCGCCCGAGCTGCTCCGGGTCCCGCCGTGCGCGCTGCAGCCCTTAGGGAGCTCGGCGCACTCTCCCGGGCGCAGGTGTCTGTTAGTGTCCCCGGGAGCCCGAGGGCATCCCCGCCCTCCTGGGTCCTGCTCCAACTCCCTGCGAGCCCCTTTCCGCCCGGGAAGGTCGGTGCAGCTCCTGCTTCTCCTGGACGGGGCTCTCCTGTCCTGGGGACACTCGCCCCGGCCTCAGCCCGGCTCCTCGCGGGGCCCCTCCCCCTTGGAGGCCTTTGTTCCTTTATTTCTTTTTCTCCGTCTTCCTACCTTGATAGAAGCGCGAACTCTTCTCACTGTAGCCTTCCAGCTGGTCTCTCTTTAAATCTCAGGCCGAATTCATAGATTTTCAGGATAATTTGAAGGTTTTCTAGGTAATTTGGTGGCGACAGGTGATTTGGGGACCCTACTCTTCCGCCGTCTTGCCCCTCCTCTAAGAAATGATTTATTTTAAAGCTGCATGGTCAAAATTTAAGATCCCAGTGATTTTTCAATAGTTTTATCCTGTGATAATTCACAATGCAGTGAACATCTGTGCCTCTTTATTTTCATTGAGTAGTTTTGGATGATTCACCCTAACAGTTTTAGAGATATATAGAGTCAAAGGTACTTGGGTTAATAAAACAAATGATTATATGTATAGATCCATTCAATTAAAATGCACTTGGAATATTTTATTGGGAGTTTTGTGGGCAGAATGATTAATATGGAATTCCAAGTAACATGAACATTACTTATATTACCATAAATGGTTTACCTTTTTCATGATATTTTCTCCAATCCAAAATGTTTCAGTACTTTGAAATATTGTCGAAAATGAGTTAATGCACATATTTTGATCTTCTGTAGAATTTTAACTTTAGAAGAAATATTTGAATTTATGTTAGAAGAGTGCACACATGTTTCAGTCAGTTATTTTAGAAGAGTTAGAAGAGTGCACACACATTTCAGTCAGTTATTTTATAGGAACCTATCTTCATGTCTCTGACGTTCTTCTCACGTAACACCTCTAAGTAGAGCTTGATGAGAAGAAGACAGAAAGGAAACACCTGGGATCCCTTCATCCTGAGATAATTATTGACATTTTAATGCACATTATTCTAGTCCTTCTGGGCACATGAATGTGCATATGTCACAGTACAGAATCATGCCCTCTGTTGAGTAATCTGCTTTTCAGTAAACTAGTGTGTAATCAGCACTTCTGTGATTTCAGCCCTTTCGTGCAGCTGTCTGAAGGTACTCAGTCCTCCAGGTGTCTCACCAAGAGCTGTGACAAAAGTGTTTCTGCATTCACATTCTGGGTTATTCTTAAGTTCTTGTTATCTCAGTTGCTGGGCAGCCTGGGTGGCTCAGCAGTTTAGCGCTGCCTTCAGCCCAGGGTGTGATCCTGGAGACCAGGGATCAAGGCCCACGTTGGGCTTCCTGCATGGAGCCTGCTTCTCCCTCTGCCTGTGTCTTTACCCCTCTCTCTGTCTCTCATGAATAAATAAATTAAATCTTTATTTATTTATTTATTTTTTTTAAATGTTTATTTATTTATGATAGTCACAGAGAGAGAGAGAGAGAGGCAGAGACATAGGCAGAGGGAGAAGCAGGCTCCATGCACCGGGAGCCCGACGTGGGATTCGATCCCGGGTCTCCAGGATCGCGCCCTGGGCCAAAGGCAGGCGCCAAACCGCTGCGCCAACCAGGGATCCCTAAATTAAATCTTTAAAAAAATACCTCAGTTGCTGAGTCAAAGGCCAGACACATTTTTAACACTTTAATCCATATTCTAATATCAGACAGTACCGGTAACTGGCCTCAAATATTGAGTTCATGAATGAATGACTGAACGGAAACATTTTTTTTTTTTTTTAACGGAAACATTTCTAATGACATTGCCACAAGTACTTACAAACTCTTTTCAATGTGAAATTTGTCTCCGGCGTGGTTTTCGGTTTTCGAGAAAGACCTACTTTCGCCGGTCCTGAGGGCATGGAATTTGTATTTTTAAAGCACTGGCTACAGAAATTCTTAAGAATGTCTTTCTCCAGTGATTTTAGAATTTGTAAGGTACGACATTGTCTGTTTATTCTACGCTTGAGGCTATGGGGACACCTTTCTCACCTCTGTAATCAATATTACATTCTGTAATCTGTTTTTGAACTCTTGTGTCATACCCTCTTTTTAGTTCAGCTCAAACAAGTGTGTTTTGATGATTATTGAAGAGGGTCTTCTTTAGCTTGGCTTTTACTAAATACATTAGTCATGGAAACATTTAAATATTAGTGGAAGACATTCAAACATAATAGCAAAATTATGATTCCTTGTCTGTATAAGGACCTTGTGGTTATGAACTCAGATTGGAAAACACAGGTGAATTATGTTGAATACAGTTAGCAGGTAGCTGTTGGGTGAGCTTTGGCAAGACATTTAGTTTTTTGACTATTAGTTTTCTTAGATGTAAAATAAATGAGTGGCATAATGCCTGGCCTAGAGTAGGTGATGAAGAAATGAATCTGTTTTTATTATGTACTGTTTTGCTCCCAGATGACTTATGGGTTGTGTTATGCCTGTTTTACAATTGAGGAAACCGAGGCACATCATGTTTTTAGTGGTTTGCATAGGGTCACTTGGCTAACCTGAGAGCTTACATCTTTCTGAGTCCAAACTAACATTCTTATCATTCTATACCACTTTTTTTTTTTTCTTTTTGTAATGTATGGAGTAAGAAATAACCACCCTGCATCATGATGGGGAAACTGTTCACTCTATCACATGGAAATCTGGCTTCCAAGTGCACAGCACAGAGTTGGCACTCAGTTGCCACAGAAATGAATGAAAAGCAGTACAGATGGAAGGTTGAGTTCAGTCTTCTAGCAGAAAACCACATATTGAGAGCACGGTGCTGTTTGTGTGTATATTGTTCTGCTGGACATGGCAGTTGGGTGCTCCCTCTTGCTATTGCTTTGCTCAGTTGCTGAGATCATAGGCATAGAGCATTTGGAAAAAGCCTGGCCCTCACATAAGCATTCAGTGAGATGTTAATTATTGCTAGTAAGGGAGTGATTTTACTGAGAAAACTGTAACATGTATGGGATTATCATTCACCTGCTTTTTCTGCTACATCATATAATTAGTTTTAACAGACTTTGTCCAAATCACATTGCTTTGTAGTTCTCATGTTGTTTGTACCTGTCTTCCAGGCCTGAAAGACCTGTCCCCGCTCCCTCTAAATCTCAAACGGCTTTACAAGGAGACACTGGAAATTGAGCCTATCTTGATAATCATCTCCCCAGGAGCCGATCCTTCTCAGGAGCTCCAGGAGCTGGCCAACGCAGAGAGAAGTGGAGAGTGCTATCACCAGGTCAGTGCCCATTCCCTGCTGTTTCTGCTATAGTTTCTGCTCCTCCTGCCCTGTTTGATTCTGTTCGTGTGACAGATGATTTGTGGTGCTAGGCCAAGTATACTATGTCCCCCAAAGTGCCCATGTCCTGCTTCCCAGAACCCATGAATTTGTTACCTGACATGGCAGAAGGAACTCTGCACCTGTTGTTCCCTGTCTTCATCTGGAGTCAGGTGGGCTCAGTGTAATTGCAGGGTCCTTACAAGGTGGACGGAGGCTGGGGAGGGCTAGTGGAGACCCAGGTGTGGTAATGCAGCCATGGTCAGAGTGGTGGGAAATGCTGTGGTGCTAGCTTTGCAGGTGCGTGAAGAGATGTGGGTGGTCTCTAGATGCTAGAAAAGCAAGAGGGAGATTCTCTCCTAGAGAAAGGACACAGTCTTGTGGTAAAGTCAGAGTCCTTGATGGTAGGTGGGGCTTCTGATCTCCAGAAATTTAGTAGTAAATTTGTTTGGCTTTAAGGCACTAAATTGCAGTAATTTGTTATAGCAGTAATAGGAAACTGATATATTTGCTAACCTTTTTAGAATAATTTTTAAATTTGACTTGAATGCTTTTACAGTGAATCACAGCACTATTCACCTGCAAAAGCTGAACTACCTAAACTCGTGGGTAGAACTTATGTAGTATAGCTTCATTTTTTTCTGAGGTAAGTTTAGGAGCTCTAGTGTGTTTGGATCACCTCCTTTGTGCAATCGAGGTTGCATGCCGGTCTAAAAATGTGTTAATTTACCATCAGTTTTTGACAACTGAATAAACTGCTTTCATTGAGGATATTGGAGTGATTGAGAAGGAAGTGAAGAAGTAGGAATGTTGTGCAGAACATGAATAGAAGGCAATGAGAAAGCAGGGAGATGGGGTCCTGTGTCCACATGGATCCTGGTCAGGCTGTGGTCCTCAGCGAGTGTTCTGGACCAGGGCCCCTGCCACAGCTCTGTCTATTAGCAGGGACTTAGCAACAGGGGTAAAGCTACTTGCATTCGCAGAAGGTTTGACTAACCTTCTGAAGTTTTGTATACTGAACTTGCAAAATCGGTGAATATAGTAAAGCTTTTCAGAATGGACATAATTATTCATAATTCTGTTAAAGTTTTGTTGCTATCCTGAATGTATATAGTAAGGCTGATAGATTCTTGATTAAAATTAAAAAATTAATTTTTAACTTAAGTTGTAGTATAGCTTTCTGAGGGGATGGGTGGCTACTTGACATTTTCCTGTTATGCTTTTTAAAAATATTTATTTTTATTTTAAGATTTTTTTTTTATTCATGAGAGGCACAGAAAGAAAGAGATGGAGAGACACAGACAGAGGGAGAAGCAGGCTCCATGCAGGGAGCCCGACGTGGGACCCAATCCCGGGTCTCCAGGATCATGCCGCTGGCTGAAGGCGGTGCTAAACCACCAAGCCACCAGGGTTGCCCCAAAATATTTTATTTTTATAATAAATTATTTTTATGAGGTTTTATGAATCTAAGGTTTTTTTTCATATAATTGATACTTTATGGTAAATTCCGAATTGCCTATTTTTAGCTGTCATTTCCTTTGAGCAAAATACTATCCCTTTTCTCTGATTGTGTTGTACATAACTATACATGTTTTTTGTTTTTGTTTTATGTGGAGTTTATTTTGCATTTTAATAATGGCAAACTAAAAAATGCATCAGAACAATTCAGTCACTTTGTTTCACCCATCCTATTTGCTTCTTTGGGGGTTAGACCTGAAAATTAAAAAAAATAATCAATATATGAGTATTTATTAACTGTTATTGCATGCTTTAGTATGCAACGCATTAGACATGGTTCCCACTCTTAAGAACTTTGTAGTCTAATTGAAAAACAAAATCAATACTTGTAAAAGTCAACTAAAAAGTCAGGAAATGCTATCTTGTGTTCATTATGGAGACAGAAATCACTGTGTTTGAGGTAATCTATAACCATAGTCTTGAAAGTGTTTTGATCACGAACCCAATTAAGAATTTGAACCAGGACTCCCAGAGTGGTTTTTTTTTTAAAGATTTTATTTATTTATTCATGAGAGACAGAGAGAGAGAGAGGCAGAGACATAGACACAGAGAGAAGCAGGCTCCTTTCAGGGAGCCCGATGTGGGACTCGATCCCAGGACTCTGGGGGATCATGCCCTGAGCTGAAGGCAGACGCTCAACCGCTGAGCCAGGTGTCCCTCCCAGAGTGTTTATAGACTGTGTACATGCATACATACACCTGGCTGTCCTGGTGTCCAAGTATGACATACACTACCATTTACAAACATGACAGGCGGCTAGAATGGACGTGGTCAGTAGTCACCTGGGACCCCCTGCCTAAAACCTGCAGAATGACAATGCAGCCTGAGCACAATCCATCATCTAGGGTCTTCCAGCTCCCAGAACCTGCAGGATTTCTGCTTCAGGAGGGGCACCTACCTGCCAGTGCCTGAGCATCCCTAGGCCTGATGCACCACAGAGCCCTTCCCCTCTGTCGCCCTGCCCCTCACACTCACACTCACCCTGCCCCTTCTGGCCCCCCCCGCTTGCACTCACCCCGCCCTTCACCCTCGCACCTCCTCTGGGCCCTTGCCCCAACCCCTGGTCCATCACCCTGCCCCTCTCAGCAGTCCCTAGAGGAGCAGAATGCAGAGTCCTTGGAGTCCTTGCCATGGGTGGGGATTTACTGGATGATGAAGGGCTAGGGACTGACATTGTTACACCTGTAGCTTGAGAGCCAGATATTGTGCAGTGTTGGAAAAATCAGAAGTAAATTTCAAGGAAGTATTGGTATTAATGTTTAATCCCTCAAAGAATTCAAGACTAAGTTAAAAAAATTTACTTTTTTTAAAAAACATTCATGTTTGAGAGCATAATAAGAATTGCAGGAAATAGGGGAATGAGAAACAAAAATAAAACTATTCAATAATTCTTTACACTGTTCTGTAACTTGCAAACTTGTAATGATAACATATTTTTAATAAATAGAAAAGTATTAGAAATCTATTGATGAAGGATAAAAAAACATGAGAGCTGTTGGAAATGGCAGCAGAGTCTGATATTTCTTATTAAAAACTTAGAACTCTCATCAGAATCACTGAGTTCAGTATGTATGACAGGTTCATTTGAATCTCTCCTGTAACACTTTATCAGTTCTGTTGTTTAGTATTGTTTTTCATTTTGTTTTTGCAGGTTGCTATGGGTCAAGGTCAAGCTGATTTAGCGATTCAGATGCTAAAAGAATGTTCCCGCAATGGGGACTGGCTGTGTTTGAAGAACTTACATTTAGTGGTGTCTTGGCTGCCAGTTCTGGAAAAGGTAGATTCAGATAAATGTGGTATAAATAGCATAGTATGGTCCATTATTATTATGTGGTATAATAGTAGATGATAGAATTTACAATTTTAAGCAAACATAATGTTTTTATAAAAGCCAGCTCTTTTCCATTTTTTTATTACCTTCACTCTGCATTTTATATTATAATAATGTTAGTATCAGACATAGGTTATATTTATTTATTTATTTATTTATTTATTTATTTATTTGGTTATATTTATTAAAGTAACTTTTAGACCTTATTCTTTTAGAACTCTTGACGATTTTTTTGTCATTCATTCATTCCTTTATTTTACAAGCACGTGTTTAGTACAGAAAAAAGCCAGCAGTTGCCCTAAGTGCGGGTTGCATACAAAATTTGTGCCTGCTCCGTTGGAAAGAACTTGGTTTAGAACAGACAGGCCATATTAATAACTGTAGTGTAGCATTGTAAACACTGTAGGAGAGAATTTCACTTTACAAAATACCCTCAGTGATGAATTCTGCCTGGGACTGTGGTAGTGAAGAGTTGGAGAAGATATCCTCCTAAGACATATTTAAATTGACAAATGAGTAAAAATTTGTCAGGTTCCAAAGAGATTATTAACAGGTAGAAAGAATAGTATGTATAAAGAAACAGACATAAAAATTTGAGTAAGTGACCAAAGCACACAGCTTGGGCAAAGGAATTTGTATGGTGAAGTTTTGAATTTATATTGTAGGCAGTAGAACACAACAAAAATTGCCAATAAAGGAATTGATGTCACTGTAGAACTCTGTGGAAGCCTGAACCAAAGCAGCGAGGACCCAGAGTCCCACAGGTGGTTGCTAGTTGAGGCATCTCAATTACTGCTAGCACTTATCTTGTACGTACTGTGTATCGGGCACTGTTAGCACTTTACATGGTGCTGTGAGGTATGTGCTATTACTGCCCTTGCTTAGAGTTGGTCTAAGTCCTAGAACCCAAGGTCACAGAGTAAATAAGCAGCAGAATGAAATATATGGGAATGTCACAGAAGGATTTTAGAAAGAAATTTTACTTATTACTAATGTATTTATAAAATGTAAATTAGTGCATGTATTTAAGTAGATTTTTATTGTTGCTGATTTGTACACAAGGAATTGAACACTCTTCAACCTAAAGACACCTTTCGTCTGTGGCTCACTGCGGAGGTCCATCCCCACTTCACTCCTATTTTACTACAGTCGAGTCTGAAGATAACCTATGAGGTAAGGAAACTTAAACCCCGAGTCACTTGGCGCATAGTGCGCTAGTCTCCATGTGCCTCCTAAACTCTGGAAAGAACTATCATTTCATACAAAACACACCAACCTTTCCTTTAAAACATTCAGTTCAATTAATGCGTGGGTGGAGGACCTGGACAGACATTGTCTAGAGAGGACATCCATATGACCAACAGGCACATAAACAGATGCTCATCATCACTCAACATCAGGGAAATGCAAATCAAAACCATACGAGATACCACCTCACACCTGTCAGAAAGACCACAGTTAACAATTCAGGAAACAGCGAGTGTTGGTGAATGCGTTGAGGGAACATCTCATGCACTGCTGCTAGGTATGTCACTGTGGGATGGTATGGGGACAGTGTGGAGTTCCTCAGAAATTAAAAATAGAGCTACTGTGTGATCCAGTAATTCCATGACTGGGTATTTACCCAAAGGACACAAAAACAGTAATTCAAAAACATACATGCAGCCCTTTGTTTATAGCAGCAAGATTTACAACACCCAAAATACAGAAGCAAGCTAGTGTCCATCAGTAAGTGAATGAACAAGGATGTGGTGCACATATATGGGAGCTCATTGCTCAGCCATAAAAGAAGATGAGATCTTGCCATTTGCGATAACATGGATGGACCTACAAGGTGCTGTGCCAAGTGAGATAAGTTAAACCGAGAGAGACAAATATGTGATCTCCTTTATAAGTGGAATATAATAAATGAATTTACAAACAAAAAAGCGGAATCAGACCTATAAACAGAGACCAGGCTGATCAGGGCATGGAGTCCGTGGTGGCATAATGGTGCTGTGTGGTGGGGGCGGATGGCAGCTCCACTTGTGGGGAGCACAGCATCACTGTGGTGTGTACCTGACACTACTGTCATGTTGTGTGTCAACTCTACTAAAAAAAAAAAAACTTTTCATTTCGATGAGGTAGTAAGTCATCGAAACCTTTTCATTTTGATGAGTATGCTCATAAATAAGAGCATAAGATGAGGGGATCCCTGGGTGGCTCAGCGGTTTAGCGCCTGCCTTTGGCCCAGGGTGCGATCCTGGAGTCCCGGGATCGAGTCCCGCGTCGGGCTCCCGGCATGGAGCCTGCTTCTCTCTCCTCCTGTGTCTCGCCTCTCTCTTTCTCTCTCTCTCTCTCTTTCTCTCTCTCTCTATGTCTATCATTAATAAATAAAAAAATCTTTTAAAAAAGCATATTTATAAAAACGTTTACATTTTCCTTTTATTTTTTATTTATTTTATTTTTTAAAATATTTTCTTTATTTATTGATGAGAGACAGAGAGAGAGAGAGGCAGAGACACAGGCAGAAGGAGAAGCAGGCTCCATGCAGGGAGTCCGACGTGGGACTCGATCCCGGGACCCCAGGATCAGGCCCTGGGCTGCAGGTGGCGCTAAACCACTGAGCCACCTGGGCTGCCCTACATTTTTCCTTTAAATTTTATTTCCTTTTTTTGGTGTCAATATCAGTAAGAGACACATAAAATTTAGTATTTTAACCATTTTTATTTATGCTGTTTGGTAGTGTTCATATATACTTTGTTGTGTAGCACATTGCCAGAACTTTCTCATCTTGCAAGACAGATTCTATCCATTGAGGAGCAACTCCCTGTTGCCCTGTCCCCAACCTGACAGTCACCATTGTACTGTCTGTGTTCTGGGAGTTTGGCTACCTGAGAGACTCCTCTATGTAGAGGAGTATGTGTTTGTCTTTGGGGGATGGCTTCTTTTATTCATGATAATGTCATCAAGGTTCATCTATGTCAGTGTGGGACAGGATTTCCCTCTCTTTCGAGTGTTGATAACATCCTGTTGTGTTTGCACATACTATGTTTCCTTTATCCATTCATTGATTCATGGACATGTAGGGCTTCTACCTCTTGACTGTTGTGAATAATGCAGTGAATGTGAGTGGGCAAATAGCTCTTTCAGATCTTGTTTTCAGTTGTTTTTTTTGGGGGGGCTGAGGGCATATACCCAATTGGAATTGCTGGATCAGAAGGTAATAATATTTTTTAGTTTTTTGAGGAACCTGCATAATGTTTATCATTGCAGTGCTGCATTTTTTTTGAATATTTTATTTATTTATTCATAGAGACACAGAGAGAGAGGGGCAGAGAGAGGGAGCCCGACGTGGGACTCGATCCAAGGTCCCCAGGATCAAACCCCCTGCTGCAGGCAGCGCTAAACCACTGCGCCACCGGGGCTGCCCACAGTGCTGCATTTTAGTTCCCACCAACACTTGTTATTTCAGCATATGTGTGTTTATATTAACCATCTTAATGGTGCATGGGGATAGCTTGCCCTAGGTTTGATTTGCATTTTCTCAGTCATTAGTGATATTGGAAATTTTCTGCTTCTTGCCCATTTGCTATTTTACTTAGAGAAAGGTCTCTTAAGTCCTTTGCCCATTTTTTTATTGGCTTTCTGTTGCATTGGAGAGGTTCCTCATGAGATGGATAGTTAACTAACAGGGTCCTCCTCTTCACTGGGTGTGTCGTCTGCTTTATTGCACAGACATCAGGTCAGGTCTCATGGAGTTCCATTGTCTGTTCATTGCCTCTGTTGCCTGTGCTCTGGTTCCTCTCCAAAGAATCATGGCCAAAGCTGATCTCATGGAATCTCCTCTGCCTACTTCTGGTCTTACAACAGTAAGCTGTACATTTAGGTCTTTAGGGTGTTGTGAGTTCATTTTTACATATGGTGTCAAGTTAAGGGTTCAGCTTTCTTCTTTGCAGATGAATATCTGGTGTTCTGACTTGTTTTCTGGCACAGCTAAGTCAGATTTTCAGTGGTTTTCTTTTTCCCATCCATCATTCTTCTGACAGATAGTGTCCAAACCTGATGTATCCAAGGCTCTCTGTGTTGGCAGTGTTATTATGTAACTGGCCAAAGTCATAAATAATAAACAGGATTAAAACTTTTTAAAACTGGTAAAAGAGGTTCTGCTTATTTTTTCCTGTTCATAGAAATTTGTTTTTTATAATCTTTGGGCTGAAGACAAATATTTTGGTAGTGTTTATGACTACCTGCTGCTTTAGATTGGTATTTTTTAATTTTTATCTGATGGTGTTAATCTCCTCTAAGAAAGAAAAACGATAATATTAATCCAAGGAAGGTAACATTGGTTTAATATTTGGAAATATGTTAATTCAAAGTCATGACACTATTTAGTAAGAAGGAACATTTTCAGTATCTTCTCAGCCCTCTCCCAGTGCACTCTTTGACATACATTCTAGAACTGGATGGAGGAGCCACTGGGTAGGGGGTGGTTCTTCCCTTGAGTACATACCATGTAATACCTGCATATACAAAGTACACAGTGAATATTCCAATACACAAGGAGTTAATATTTATCAGGGGACCTGTTCCTTCAACATTTTAACCCTTTGTGCAGTCTTTTCCAGGTTTTTTTTTTCACGAGGTAGTTTGATTACCTTTTTATGGAAATTTTGTTTAGTCTAAATTGGTGACTTTTTCCTATTTCTTAAATTCATGTAGATTTTCAACTATTTGAAAATAATGCAGTTAATTATATTTTAAATTATTATTGTATATGTACATATATGTACCCACATGCATTTATTTAGTAACTTAAAGGCTGTTAAATCTCTATTTTGTTACTTTTTTTGATTAGTTGATTTTAAAAATTTACTCCAAATAACCAATATCATCATTTACTTTTATCTAGTAATTCTTTTCACTGACTTTCCTGCTTTATCCTTTATTTTCTTGTTTTCTTTAGATTTGTATTTATTTTTGTACTTCCTAACTTCTTTTGTTGAA
Source organism: Canis lupus baileyi (assembly GCF_048164855.1). Classification (NCBI taxonomy): domain Eukaryota; kingdom Metazoa; phylum Chordata; class Mammalia; order Carnivora; family Canidae; genus Canis; species Canis lupus. The sequence continues at coordinate 60,593,493 of NC_132840.1, forward strand.
TACTTAGTTGATTCATATTTACTTGAAATAAGACTGAAATTATTATTATGTCTGTGAATTTGCAACTGAGTACATGCTTGGCCTTATCCCATAGTTTGACACAGTAGTGTCTTCATCTTGTTATTTTTCAAATGTTCTTTGTGTATGACTTTCTCTGTAATTGTAGATGATTTATTCATTTTGTGTTATCTTTAGTGCCTTAAACTCCAAGTGGCTGGTCAGTTTCCTATTAATTTCATGTTTTATTGAATAGTGCTCAGGAAATTGGCCTATTCTATGATAATTTTTTATAAATATTTCATAAACATAAAACATTTTCATTTTGAGAAGTATAAGTTTGGATACGTATTTAGTAAATCAGTGGCAGTTTTTCTTCTAATCTTAAGTCTTTTTATTTGAGAAAAAACAGAATGGAAAGGATTACAAAGGGAATGACTTCCTTATAGCAGGCTTTCTTAAAGTTCTGACTTGAATTATTTGTGCTTTTTGTGTAAGAAACCATTTTAGAGGAAGAATTTTACTTTTCTTACAAGCTAGTGAAAATCAATTTGGCAGACAAATGCACATGAATATTTTTAAGCTTAGAAGAATTTTTTTAAAGATTTTTTTCCAAAGAATTTATTTATTTGAGAGAAAGAGAGGGCACAAGCATGGAGGAGGGGCAGAGGGAGAGGGAGACACAGACTCTGCTGAGTAGGAAACCTGACGTGAGGTTCAACCTCAGGACCCTGAGATCATGACCTGAGCCAAAGGCAGATGTTTAATACTAAGAGACCCAGGAGTTCCATCCTTAGTAGAATTCTAAAGGGACCAATTATTAATACACAAATGCATTTGATTTAAAAAAAAAAAAGAATTTTTTTTCAAGAAATGGGTTTATTTACTCTTTTTCTGAGAATTCAGAATTTGTCCTCTTCTTTTGGATAATTAAATAATATAAACAGATTCTATGCATGTGGGTAAGAATTTTTTGAATGAATTTTAGGCTAATTAGACACTTTGATTTTCTGGTTTGATTCTGTGTTTATGAGACTTGCAATGTCAGCTGATAACCACTTCGCCACAAGTGGACTAATGTGTAAGGAATATTAATTGTATGTAAATAGTATGTAGAAGACCTCATGGAAACTCAGCACCTGGAGAGGGAGACTAGTCTATGGAAGTAAAACCACATGCCCCGTGACAATCAATGTCAAATTCATTGTGTAAGTGACGATTCAGTTTCAGTAAACTACCTCAGTGAACATATAAAACATACTTGGTTATTTTGAATACTGTTGGTTTTATAGTTGTTTAATTCGAAAATTTTTGAATTATAATTGGTGTGAACTGTTAGATAACAGGAGTTTAGAACTAGTTTTAGATATGTATGTTTTGAGGTCAAAATGAGTCAAACTGGATAATAGTGAAAATTTTTCTCTATTAAAATGTCCTCAGGTGTGTTAAATATTAATTTTATTTGTAATATTTGAAACAATATGATGTCAATTTTTTGCATTTAGTCACCTCCAGGTTTGAAGAAGAATTTAATGCGTACTTATGAATCGTGGACTCCTGAGCAAATCAGCAAAAAAGATAATGTACATCGTGCTCATGCCCTCTTTAACTTTGCATGGTTTCATGCTGCCTGTCAAGAGAGAAGAAACTATATTCCACAGGTGAGTTAGGACACATCTTGGTTGTGTTGTAAGCTGTGTGTATTTCTGTATTAGAGTGTTTCTACAACTTAGTGTAAATGGCTAGGATTACTTCTCATTTGGCTCATGACTCATAACTTCATATCTCTAATTCTGTCCTTGCTGTTCATCTTCTGGACTGTGGATAGTGCCATAGTTCACATGTCTCTGAGTTACATTGTCGGGGATGATGCGTGAAGCATCATATTCCTCTGATTGCTGTGGTTGATGAGGAGTTCAAGACCGAGTTCCCCATTGCTTTTTTTTATCGGGTACCCCTCCCGATAAAGGGCATTGATCCCCATTTATTTCCTCAAGCTGGAAACCTAGGAATTGTGGATATGACTTTCTTTCTCAGCCCCCCTCCCCAGTGCATTTCTGAGTCCTGTTCATTCTTCTTGCAAAATACACTCGAGATCTGTGCCTTTCTCTTCACGAGTTTTTCTGAGCCTCCTCACCTTTTACCTATACTACTTTCCAGGGTCACCTTCCTACTCTTTTTGCTCTATCCATGTAGCAGCCAGAATTGTTTTTCTAATGTGTAGGTTGGATTATTTCCGTACTCTGCACACAGCCCATCAGATAGATGGCTTTCTGTTGTGCTTGCAAGGAAATGGGCACACTTATTGCTGTGGTGTCCAGAAGGAAAGACTGGCCAGTCTTCAGCCTCCCTCCAGACCCCATCAAGCCGCACATCTTCATGGTCATTGAATTCATTCAACACTTTGTCACCACATCTTCCCCATGCCATGCAGTCCTAGTGGGCCCCCTTATTCTGTTCTTCTTGCCAAACCCCTGAGTCATACATTGTGTCACTTCTAGATTTCATTCTTCCCATCTTTTTTTCAGCCTTGCCTTACTGCTGTGTTCTCCTCAGCCTGTGCTCCCCACCTGCCCCGGGTTTAACCTGTTTCACTTACCTGTCAACATTGGAATGCAGCTGTGGAGTTAGAGACCTGTACTGAGTTCTGACTTGAGATTTCCTAGCCCTGTGACCTCCCCGCAGAGTGGGCCAACTCCTCACATGTACCTTTGTCCTGAGGATTGGGTGGAATAGTGTATTCCACCCAATCACAAAGTCCATCCATCACAAATGCCTTGCACATCCTTCCCAAAAAGATTTGTCAGATGCGTGAAGTCGTGATGAGGTTTTGTATCCTTGCAAATGACACTTACAGGGAGGGTGTGCTACTACTTACTTGACCATGGAAGCCAGGGCCTCCTGATGGCAGTGACCTTGTTGAGCAAGTCACACTCCAGAGACCCAAGCCTGTGTCCCCAGTAGTAATCCTGACGGGTTCATGAGCAACCCTTGATGGTGGTAGACCTTGATGGAAAAAGCAATTATTTTTTAAATGAAATTTGACTTTTTTTATTAAGGGATACATGAACATAATATAAATTAATAAGTTACAAGAAGATTTGCAACTAAAATTTAGTCTCCTCCCATCCTCGCTCTCTAAAAGCACTTCTGTTCCCAGGGCAGCCACTGCTCAGCACTGCTGGTTGTCCTTCAGAAACAGGGCATATGTAAACAAGCATATTTTATGTATTTATATACTGACGTATGTTCTTTTTAACTCCAATAGCAGCACATTACCAATAACAGTTCTGTGTTTTGCTTTATTAACCAACACATTTCAGAGGTTTTTAAATCTTAGTAACCATTTCATGGCTAAATTTTAAATATTACTCTTGTTCATTATATTGATAGACTTTTAAGCAGTTTTGTTTTGTTGGATAGACATATCAGTCTTGGCTATTAATAGAAAATATTGCAGTGGTTATTCCTACATTTGCCTCATTTCATATTTATTGATGGTTATAATACCTAAGTTGGAATGTTTGGGTCAAAAGATAGCTGTATTTTAAGGAATTTGTAAATACTACCAAAGTGTTCTTTTTAGAGCAATTTACTTTCACACACACACAAATACTTGAAAGTGTCACATTTTAAAAACATGTTAAGTTTGTTCTCTTTTAAATGATGAAATTGGAGGAAAACCTAGTCAAAACATAAAATACCATTAATTGCCAGAGACTGTGTCACAGGGATGTGCACTACACAAACTGTTTTATTTTACTTCTTTTCCTCATTTAATCACCAACTTCTAGAAATTAAGATCCACTCACTACCAGTTCAGTTGAGTTTCCATTCTTGAAGTCAGTAAAAAAGATTTTTTTTTTGCCATTTTTCATTGCAGTGCCGTATTTGGTTGAAGAATTACTTCCCCTATTTTACACATGAGTGCTGTCCTTCTAATTCTGCACTTCATGTAACATCCCTTCTCTTTGATATTTGCTATTCTTGATCATCCTGTTGCTCTTACTAGACTGTGAGCACGTTGGCACCCTGCTTTCTTCTTTATTGGAATGCTTCACACCATGCCTGGGTTTCCAGGTGGGCTGAGCAGGGTGCCATGGGCTGTCTGAAGAAGCCCTCCACAATTTATAACAGTATTTCTACTAGAAAATATGACACAAATAACAAATACTACTTTCTGATTTTTTTGTGCCATATTTTTTTTTAGGAAAAGGAAAGAAACTTTATTAATATGAAAAAGTTAATTTACAAAAACCCCTTAAAATGATGAAATGAAGCTAAGAAGTTCACTGATACATAAAAATCAATTGTAATTCTATATCCCAATAAAAATACACATATGATAACATTTAAAAATACTACTACTTAAGTAGAGTTAAAAACATGAAATGCATAATAATACATTTCACAAAATGTACACAAAAACTCTATAATAAAAGCTGTAAAATATTTTTAAAGTCCTTCATATTCCAGCATTGACATACTCCTCAGAGCACAGTTCTTACCATTTTAGAACTAGAATCTCACTTGGAATTGCTGTTCGAGGTTACTGATGGCTGCAGTCTTCTAACTGCAGAGTTTTATAAATACTAATCTTTAAAGTATTAGAAAAAGTGTTTAAATCTACATTCACAAATAAGGTCTAAGAGAGTGATATAAGAAATATTAAAAAAAAATAAAAAAAAAGAAATATTAATAAGACTTTGAGTTGGTAGAAAATTTATTTGGAATATTTCAGGAAGTTTAACAACTGTGGACAGGCACATACCCCTTACCCCTTTAATTCTTAGCTTGGCTAAAACTTAGTGAGGGGAGTTTAAATCTCTTATGATTTTTACAATATCTATAATTAAAAACATTTTTATCCAAGTGTTAGTGATGCCCAAATTTTTATATCAGACTCAGACTGGTTCCCTAAGTGCTAAGTTTTGCCTCCAACTATTTGACTTACCCAGTTTGTTTTAAAAATGTGTATAGGGATCCCTGGGTGGCGCAGCGGTTCGGCGCCTGCCTTTGGCCCAGGGCGTGATCCTGGAGACCCGGGATCAAATCCCACGTCGGGCTCCCGGTGCATGGAGCCTGCTTCTCCCTCTGCCTATGTCTCTGCCTCTCTCTCTCTCTCTGTGACTATCATAAATAAATAAAAATAAAAAAAAAATTTAAAAATGTGTATACAATGGAATATTACTCAGCCATTAGAAACAACAAATACCCACCATTTGCTTACGTGGATGGACCTGGAGGGTATTATGCTGAGTGAAGTAAGTCAGTCGGAGAAGGACAAACATTGTATGGTCTCATTCATTTGGGGAATATAAATAATAGTGAAAGGGAATAAAAGGAAAGGAGAGAAAATGAGTGAAAATATCAGTGAGGGTGACAAAACATGAGAGACACCTAACTCTGGGAAATCAACAAGGGGTAGTGGAAGGGGAAGTGGGCCGGGGGTTGGGGTGACTGGGTGATGGGCACTGAGAGGGACACTTGGCAGGATGAGCACTGGGTGTTATGCTAGATGTTGGCAAATTGAACTCCGGTAAAAAAATTTTTAAAAAAAGGACTGAAAGCCCACATATTCTGCATTCAAGTACTAGAACTGAAGCTTCTCAGGAGCACAGATTTTGTCCCCCTTGTTTGTTGCTGTGATCTCATGGACCAGGACAGCGCCTGGTATGTAACAGGCACTTAGTAGCCTCCAGGAGCTCACGGAATCTTCCCAGCCTTGCATTCTTTCAGTGTCCCCTTGACCATCAGTGACATCATCAGAAGTCATTCTTCACACCTCTCATCTTGGTGTCCTCACCAGCCATGACCATGCGGCACTGAAAGTCTTGAGTTTTACCATCCTGACTCCCTGTCTGCTCTGTTCCCCTCCCCGTCAGGACACCTGCCCTAACCCTTAGCTCAGGTAACAGTTGGACATACCGAGTATATACCCTTCCATCCAACACATTGGAGCCACGAGTCTGTTGGAGTGATGGGTCATACCCACCTTGCTTTTCCCTCCCCCACGTTTGGCTGACAGCAACCTGAGGGGGGAGTTATTTATGTTTTGGTTCCTTATGCCCAGAGCTTTACATGTAACATCGTGTAATAAATGTTTTGAATGATTAATGAATGAATGAAATCTGTGTTGATGCTCCTAAATACTATTTAGACTTTAAAATCTATTTAGACTTTAGATTTTAGTTTCTACTTATTACTTTGAACTAATTAAAGTTAATGGAAGTATCATCAAAATTACATTTTTAAAATTTTTATATAATGAAGAGTTCTATGAATGTACTTTTTTTAAAACTTTTATTTTTTATTTTATTTATTTTTTTATTATTTTTTTATTTGTGATAGTCACAGAGAGAGAGAGAGAGAGAGAGAAAGAGAGGCAGAGACATAGGCAGAGGGAGAAGCAGGCTCTGTGCACCGGGAGCCCGACGTGGGATTCGATCCCGGGTCTCCAGGATCGCGCCCTGGGCCAAAGGCAGGCGCTAAACCGCTGCACCACCCAGGGATCCCCCTATGAATGTACTTTTTATACAAGAATTGTAGCTATTAACTAAGTTCATAATTTCCAATATGAATGCTTGCTGGGTAAAATGTACAGAAAATAATGCTGTTTGCCTTTAAACATTTTTTTTTTGTAATATTTCTGTTCTCATGTCTGAGGACAAAAACCACAATTCTGAAGGACAAAATTATAGGAACTATCCCAATGTATATACCATACTTAGACTAAAAAATTTACCAATTTGTTCTATGACTGAATTGCCACCACACTTAAATGTTAAAAACTCTTCTAGTATTAAAAGACTTTGGCATGACTTTTGGCAATCAAGTTTCTTTTAAAAAATTACTGTTATATTTGAGCTAACAGTTTTTATTAAAAATTCTCAAGAGTTGCCCTTTTATTTTTCTAGCATATTTTGAACATTCTTAAGATTATAAGAGCAATGATATGTCTGTGTGTATATATATCTTTGAACATTGCTTATAGTTCTGTAATATTTGTAAATTTGTTTCCATAGGGTTGGACAAAATTTTATGAGTTTTCTTTATCAGATCTTCGGGCTGGATACAGCATTATTGACAGGCTCTTTGATGGTAAGTTTTACTTGTATTAATACCAGAGATAGTATTAATGTGAAAAATTGTTTAAGATCTTACTAACAATGTGATTTCTTCAAGAATGATTTCCTATAATGAAATTTGTTTTCTGTTTTTCATGTGTTTTATGTCCTGACTGCCAAGCTTGTGTTACTAGATAGTTCTTTATCTGTTGTGATCATTGGTTTTATATGCCATAGCTTTCTGATTGATCTGTAGCTTTCAGGAAACAGAAGGCTAGAAAGACCTTGTCTTCAGTTTGTGGCCTTCCTAAGTTTGAGGCTCATGAAGAACTATTCAGATCTCAGGAACTGTTAAAATCCAGGCTTATGGTAGACTATGTTCACTATGGTGGATCTGTAGAATCTTACAATTAAGTAGGAGTCAGGATTGAAATAGGGCAACAGACAGGACCATGTGATCTGATGGGTGGAGACCATCCAACTCTGTGCCTTTTGAAGACAGGAGTGGTACAATCTCTGATGTGTATTGTATAGGGCCAGGGCAAGGAGACACTTGAGTTGAGACCAGTGGTGGATTGGAGGAGAGAGTATATTGATTATAATCTCAAACTTGAAAATGATTCCTGTCTCCCCTTCCCACCCCAACACCCTGCCAAGCCGCCCTTCCTGGAGTCAGCCCTGCTTCGATAAATGGCACCACCATTCATGTATTTGTTCAGGTTCATAACCTATGAATCACTCTAGATTCTTTCTCTGATCTATAAACATTCAGTGTTTGGGCAACTTCTGTCCCTCCCATGTCCAAACCAGATCATGATTCTGTTCATTTAATCCAAGCAAGAGCTTCTTCACCAGTCTGCTTTCTGATTTAGCACCCTTTGGAAATTTGTTCACATTGTGAAGAAACTGTTTAGAAAAGTAAAATAAAGTATATAATTCCCATTTAAAACCTACAGCAACACTCGTCATCTTTCCTTTCCTCCATTGAGCCAGGCTCATTCCTACCTGAAGGCTGTGGTTGGTGCTTTTCTGTCTGAAATGCCTTTTTTTTTTTTCCTCAGACCTTCCTATGTCTGTCCTTATCATTCACATCTCAGCTTCCAGGTGTCCTCTTTAGATACGCTTTTTATTACCACCAGTCTAAAGTCATTTAAAAATTACTCTCCACCCCTTCTTATGTTGTATTGTTGGAGTACATGAGTGCTACCTCGTAGTTTTTTTTATTGTTTTTTTTTCATTTGTTGTTTTCTCTCTTCCTACTAGAGTGTAATCTACCTTAAAGTAATGTCTTTGACTGTTCTGTTAACAATATTCCTTGACACCTGTGGTAGAACCTAGCCTACCATGGGTACTCAGTTATTGTTAGGTGAATTAATATCAGATATCAGAAATGATTCTATGACTTAACTTTGGCAGAATGATAAGATTAGACATCTAGGATGTGTCCAAGTCTCAATTTATTTGTTTATGGGATGAAAATTTTGAATGGACTATGTACAAAATGTACTTACATCATAAGACCAAAGCTCAGTGAAATTTCTACACAATGAACATACTTACGTCACCAGTGCCTTAATCGAGAAACAGAACATCACCACTACCTCTGATTCCACTCTGTCTCATGCTGCCTTCTGGTTCTGACCATTTCTCAACACCCACCCACCAGCTCTTGTGGTGAACAGTAGCATCTTACTACATAGATCAGTTTTACCTTATTTTGTAAAGCTGGAGTCATGCATCACATATATGCATCATATACAGTCTTTAGGTTCTTGGATTTAACATTATATTTGAGAGATCCACCTATGCAGTTACATGTAGTTATAGATCATTTATAATCAGTATCTATATAGTATGCCACTTTTTGATTATAATGCTTCCCTGGATGGTCATATGGGTATCTTAGGGTGATTATGAATAATGCTGCTGTGGCTTTGGGTAAATAGTTGGATGTATTTATGTTGAGTATATGTATGAGTAGATAGGGTATTTACTTGTTTACCATTTGTTCATCACTAGTGAATGCCAAATAATATTCTGAGTGAGTTTTTCTTTAACAAATTTTGAATTATATATCAGAAAACTGTACACAAATTTACAATTTGATAAATAGTCATATACTGAACCTTTGTAACTATCTCCAAATCAAGAGTAATACCACCCTTCCAGAAGTGCGTCTTTTTTTTTTTTTTTTTAAAGATTTTATTTATTCATGAGAGAGACACACAGAGAGAGGCAGAGACATAAGCTGAGAGAGGAGCAGTTTCCCTGCAAGGAGCCTGATGTGGAACTTGATTCCAGATCCCGGGATCACGCCCTGGGCCAAAGGCTTAGCACAACCGCTAAGCCACTCAGGCATCCCAAGAAGTGTGTCTCTTATTCCTTTATGCATGTGACCCAACACTGCCCCATTCCATGCTAAGGGTAACCTCTTTTCTGATTCTATAAGCTGTTGTTTTTAATGTTAATTTGGACAGAGTTTTCTGGAGAATATATAGTAATGCTTTAGCTTGTATTGAAACTTGGTGATTTCTTTCTTTCTTTCTTTTCTTTCTTTTCTTTCTTTTCTTTCTTTTCTTTCTTTTCTTTCTTTTCTTTCTTTTCTTTCTTTTCTTTTCCTTCCTTCCTTCCTTCCTTCCTTCCTTCCTTCCTTCCTTCCTTCCTTCCTTCCTTCCTTCCTTCCTTCCTTCCTTCCTTCCTTCCTTTTTGTTTTCCAGTTTTTATTTAGATTCAAGTTAACATACAGTATAGTATCAGTTTCTAGAGTAGAATTTAGTGATTCATCACTTAAATGTAACACCCTGTGCTCATCACAACACGTGCTTCCTTCATGCCTACCACCCCTCCAGCCCATTCCCCACCCCCCGACCTACCTCCATCAACCTGGTTTGTTCTTTGTTGTTGAAAGTCTCTTATGGATTGCTTTCTTCTTCCCTCCTCCCCTCCTTTTTCTCCCCATTCCTCTATGTTCATCTGTTTTCTTTTTTAAATTTCACATAAGAGTGAAATCATGTGGTATTTGTCTTTCTCTGACAGGCCTATTTCATTTAGCATACTACTCTCTAGCTCCATCCATGTCATTGCAAATGACAGGATTTTATTCTTTTTGGATACAAAAAGATACAATGGATACAAATGATACAATTGTATATGCCATTTTAAGATGAAGAAACCAAAGCAGGGAGTTTGAATGATTTGTGATTATGTTTGAAGCTTGTGAGAATTAATAGCATTATATCATTTTATATATACCACACCATTGAATTGATGTGAGTAAGAAGCCAGTGCTTTAAAGTGATAGTGAATCTCATGGTAAAAATCTAACTATATAATCTCAGGATTACAGAATTTCTTGATATTGGAGACTTCCACGTATACAGAGTTAAGAAAGAGAAAAAGTTTTAATTATAGGGATGAGTAGGTATAGAAATTACATAGCTTCCAAGACCTGGAGTATACGTATAACCTTGAGCTTCCTGATCTGTAAAATAGGAATGATAGCAGATACTACATCCACTGGCTCAATTCTTGAGAATTTTGAATGAGAAAAGCCACAGGAAACATTTAACATTTGATACATTGAATATATTGAGTAAGCTCGCAATAATTATTGACTTACTGCTATTGCTATAATTTCAGCTCTGTTTTTATTTAATCCTAAACAAAATTCACTCTAAGATCAGTGAATATAAGAAAAACAAGATCTTAGAAATTCTATAAAATATTTTATATAATAGTTATTTGTATCTTATAAGGTGAAAGCTACATCAGTGTTTCTGTATGCCCTGGTGATCTATGAATGAATGACATGTCCATTACCAATATATTATTTAATGAAGACCCAGGCAGAACTAAGAAATTGAGTCCTGGTGAGGTGCCTTATTATAGCTATTTGGCTGCTGTTGATAATGAGAGGTTGGCAGGAGGCAGCTTTTATTAGTCTTCCATGCCACCACAGCCTGGACCACGTGTGTCTTCGTGCCAATCTCTGCATTTTATAGTAAGTGAAACTAAACCAGTGGTGCTAGCAGTCATGTCAAGTAGCTAGTTTAAGTACAGGTACAGTTGTTTCCTCTATTTACTGCAGACCTGAGATTTAATTCTTACAGTTTAACACTACCACTGAACTGTGATTAAGAGGATGCTTTTGTTGCAAAATGAAATAATAATTTTAAAGTCTCACTTTGTGTTGTTTTATACTAGATTTCTCTTTTAGAAACTGGATAGTTGACCATTAGAATCATGACAGTACAGGACTATAATGTGTAAAGTTATTTTGTAGAGTTTTCTTATTCAGGTAATTTTGATAAACTGAGGTTTTCATCATTGTATAAAATTAGATTTTGGAAATATTCTAAATAATTTCCCATTTAAGGAGGCAGTGTTGTATAGCAGACAAGAGTATGACTTTGGTTTCAGAGCACCTCATTCTGGTTCAGATATGTGGTATTATGTGATTTTCTGATTTGGGTCACATCCCCTTTCTATTCCTCAATTTCTCCATCCATATAACTGGGTAATTTTAATACTTCTATGTTAGAAGGCTTAAGTGAGTTTGTATATGGAAAACATTTGGGGAATTTTACTTGATTAAATAATCTCACTATTAGCTCTTCTGTGATTATGTTAATTATTAATAAGAATTTATTAATGAACTTTACATTCTTATTAGTGAACCTTTTAAGGAATGATTTAACTAAGTTAAATGTATATTGTTATATCCTATAAGTATAACTGGAGCCAGGAATTTAGTTAATATTTTAGAATAATTTAGAGTATTTTTAGAATATTTCTAAAACCTTAGAGATAAAGCTAATAGAAGTTATGTTTTAAAATTATAGGTACTAAAGATGTGCAATGGGAATTTTTACATGGTTTACTTGAAAATGCTATTTATGGCGGACGCATTGATAACTATTTTGACCTTAGAGTTCTTCAGTCATACCTGAAACAGTTTTTTAATTCTTCAATAATTGATGTTTTAAACCAAAGGAACAAGAAGAGTGTTTTTCCATATTCTATATCTCTACCCAAATCCTGCAGCATTCTGGTAGGTATAATTCATCATTTTTAATCTATTACCAGATACATAAATCCTTTCTTAAATTGTTAAATAAATGTTTCTTTTCAAATACACAAGTAATTCTCATTCACAAATACAGATTATTATTACGCCAGTGCATGGCCTGATTCTATGAACTCTACTTAGGTGTCTTGTTCACCTTTGGAAACTTAGGAACTGATTGATGAGAGTAGGATATAGTGTGTAGGTACATCTCACAGACAAGTGTTAAGGCTGCTGTGAAGATCTGGAAGGAGAATGCATACCAGATCCTAGTGGGAGTGAGAGGGCTCTGGTGGGTTAAAGAACTGAAAAGAATTCAAATATTTAACAAGTGTACCTTCACTTTCTTGCTTATGAATGTAAAGCAGATCTAACTATATAGGGGATACACTGTAGATGGCTTTGATGGCAACGTTTTGTTGATGTGTGTTTATTTTAGCCAACTGAAACTTTTCCCCTGGAGTCATCCTATGAAAGCCATGTAGAATGCAGTCATCTTTTCCAGAAAATAGTACTAAATATAGCCCTGAGGTTTTGGTTCTAATTTATTTTACCACAAACTTATCTTTGCTTAGTGTCAAATAATGTTTTTATTACCTAGAATATTATGATCATGTATCTGTTCATGAATTACAGAGATATATATTCAATTATATAGGTCTCTCAAGATTGTGGATTTTTCTCTCATCCTGACTATTTTTCAAGAAAATTCTTTTGGTTCAGTGACATAATTGTCAAAAGTCAAAGTTTAAAAATCAATATTAAATATGTTACTGAATAGATTTCCTATTATGTTAAGTATCCCATCTGTTTTGTTTTTCAGTGTCTTTCATTCATTTACTCATTTATTCAGTAAGAGCCACTGACCATCTCTTTGCCCACTGGTGGCCCAGTTTCAGGCCACATGAGTGCCGTGGGCATCTCTGGGGCTGACGGGAGGGCTTCACCCAGCAGATAGAGCCATCCCATGGTTACTCTTGGTCCATTTATTTCACATAGTGCACTGACAGGTCTTCCCTCTCCATTTGAGCTTTGTTTTTTTATTTTTTTTAAAGATTTTATTTATTTATTCATGAGAGAGAGAGAGAAAGAGAGAGGCAGAGACACAGGCAGAGGGAGAAGCAGGCTCCATGCAGGGAGCCTGACGTGGGACTCGATGCCGGGTCTCCAGGATCAGGCCCTGGGCTGAAGGCGGTGCTAAACTGCTGAGCCATCCATTTGAGCTTTAAACTGAGAAATAAAACTACAGAAAAGTGCACGTCATAAATGTACTATGCAGTGAATTTTTATACACTGAACACATGAATGTAACCAGCACTAGGACCCAGAAATAGAACATTACCAGCCCCTGTTCCCTTCTAGTCACTGCCTCCCCCACAAATGGTGCATTGCCTGGGCTTCTAATAGCCTACATTAGCTTTTTTTTTTTTTTTTTTTTTTAAAGATTGATTTATTTGAGAGACAGCATGCACATAAGTGGGGAGGATGGGGTGAAGGCAGAGGAGAGAGAGAGAAACTCAAGCAGACTCCCGGCTGAGCATGGAGCCCAACATATGGGGCTCAATCCCAGGCTGAGGTCATGAGCTGAGCCAAAACCAAGAATCACCCAGGCGCCCCAGCCTACATTAATTTTGTGTGCTTTTTTGAGTTTCACATAAATGGTATCATTTGGTGTACATTCTTTTGCATCCAAGTGAAGACAAATCTGTGTAGCTGTCATTTAAGAAACATGTCTGTGTATGGTTGTCGAGGGAGAGAAGATGCTAGCCAGTATACATGAGAAAAGATCTCAGCCATTTTGATGGGGAATAAGAGTTTTACATTTATAGGATGATTTATGAGAGTCAACATTATGCTTTCTATTTAATAGAGCTATATATAGTAGGAGGAGGCCAGAATTCCCCAGGAGGGCGAGAACCCTGGCTTGTGCTCTATGCCTCGTACTTACACATGTGTCCAGGCTTCTACCCACAGACTCACATATGTACATATGTATTTCTGCATGTGTATGTTGTGATGGCACACCTTGTTGAGTTACAGGATGGGAAGAATTAAAAAAAAAAAAAAACAACAACAGCATATGTTTCCAAAATCTGACATGATTAAAGGCTCTGGGCGTCCTGAAATGAAACCATGGCATTGGAGGGACCTCTGGGGACAACTGCCAAGGATGAGAAGGGAGGACAGGGCAGAAACAGCCGTTTCTCCTAGCTCAGCAGGAACGGTGTAGACACATACATAGTAACCCTTCTGCGTGACAACAATAGGCAGAACAGTTCTTATCCTGAGCCAAACTGAAGAAATCCTCTCAGTCTACACTTGAGTTTCCATCTGGAGTTCAGAGTCAGTAACTGAACTGGTGCTCACAGTGATTCTTAGGTGCAAACAATAGGATTACCAGTGTGTTTCCTTACCTCTCAGCAGTGGGCTGGAGACTCGGAGTGAAATTGCTTGATGTGAAGGAAGTGGTTGACAAAGCAGTGCTTGCTCTCAGAGTATGTATATATAGGCTTCTGGGGCTTCTATAAGTTTAAGAAAATAACAGGGATATTTACCTTGGGGTAAGCAGAGCTGTGCTCTGCAGATGAGTCTTGGGTAGGTTACAGGGAAAGTAATGATGGGGCTTTCCAGAAAATGTCCCACATGATATCTTACACATAGTAGCCATGGCCACCAAAGTATTTTTGTTTTCATCCATGCAAGGGAATGTGAGGAGTTAAACTTAAAAACTACAGTATCATGTAATTTAGGGATGAAAAGTAGTAATGACTAAGAATATTTTCTGTAGATAACTAAGTTTTACATAGACTTGAAGTTACATTTACCTAGAAAATATAAACATACGAGTAATAATTTAATACTTATGGTACCTATTCTTTCTAATTTCAGTGGTTGTAAGTTTGATCTCTATAGAAAAGCTGTTTCTCACTTCTTTACATTCAGGACTATCGTGCTGTCATTGAAAAGCTTCCAGAGGATGACAAACCGAGTTTCTTTGGTCTTCCTGCCAACATAGCTCGCTCATCTCAGCGCATGATTAGTTCACAGGTAACCTAAGAAAAGAAGTGCTGTGTAGAAAAAATGTTGTCACTGAGCCTGAAATGAACATGAAATTTGATCTTGATACTGCAAACCCCAAAAGTTGTTATTTAACTTTCATTTTATTTAGCATGGTAGATTCCAGCTCTACCTTAAATACATTTAAAAAGAGCCAAAGAATTCTATATTAATGCAATTATTAATAAAATAACATTGAACACAATCACTTCCTCCAAAATATATTTATTTTACCTCCTGTAGTGATTTTAAGGCAACATTTTTAAAAAGTTTTTTATTTTAATTACAGTATTTTTAACATAGAGTGCAATACTAGTTTCAGGTGTATACAGGTGTATAGTATAGTGATTCAGCACTTACCTTCATCTCCCAGTGCTCATAGGGACAGGAGTGCTCCTTCATCCACATCACCTGTTTCCCCCATCCTCACCCACCCCTCTGGTGACCAGCAGAGTTCAGAGTTTGGTTCTTGCTTTGTCTCCCCCCCCCCTTTTTTTTTTGTTCATATTTGTGAAATCATACGGTATTTGTCTTTCTCTGGTTGACTTATTTCACTTACCATCATAGCCTCTAGTTCAATCTATGTCATTGCAAACGGCTGAGTTATATTCCATTGTATATAGACCACATCTTTATCCATTCATCAGTCGACAGACACTTGGGCTATTTCTATAGTTTGACTATTGTAGATATTACTGGTATAAACATTGGGGTACATGTACCTCTCTGAATCTGTATTTTTGTATCCTTTGGGTAAATACCCTGTAGTGCAATTGCTGGATCATAGGGTAGCTCTATTTTTAACTTTCTGAGAAACTTCCATACTGTTTTCCAGAGTGGCTGCACCAGTTTGCATTCCCACCAACAGTGTATGAGGGTTTGTTTGCCTTTCTCCATATCTACACCAGTCTGTTGTTTCCTGCATTGTTGATTTTAGCCATTCTGACAGCTGTGAGATGGTATCTCATTGTAGTGTTGATTTATATTTCCCTGTGAGTGATGTTGAGCATCTTTTCATGTGTCTGTTGGCATCTGTTTGTCTTTAGAGAAATGTCTGTTCATGTCCTCGGACATTTCTGGCCATTTTTAATCGGATTATTTGTTTTTTTGGTGTTGACTTGTAGACATCCTTTTTAGATTTTGGATACCAATGCTTTATCAAATATGTCATTTGCAAATATCTTCTCCCATTCCATAGGCTGCCTTTTTTAGTTTTGTTGATTGTTTCCTTCACTTGCAAAAGTTTTTTATCCTAGTGAATTCTCAATAGTTAATTTTGTTTTTATTTATTTTGCCTCAGGAGACAGATCTAGAAAGATGTTGCTACAGCTAATGTCTGAGAAATTACTGCCTGTGTTCTCTTCTAGGAGTTTTATTGTTTCAGGTCTCACATTTAGGTTTTTCATGCATTTTGAGCTTATTTTTGTATCTGGTATAAGAAAGTGGTTCAGTTTCAGTCTTCTGCATGTGGCTGTCCAGTGTTCCCAGCACCATTTGTTGAAGGGACTGTCTTTTCCCCATTGGATATTCTTCCTCCTTTTTCATGGATTAATTGGCCATGTAAGCATGGATTTATTTCTGGGCTGTCTATCCTGTTGCATTGATCTATGTATATTTTTGTGCCTGCACCACTGGCACCTCTGTGATGTCTCCTGTGAATGTTGTGGCTGAACTGCTTTGGCCTTCAGTCCATTTGTCTGCAGTGGCTGTTTGTGCCTGTGGTGGGAGGACTCTGTGTTGTTTGTGGGCCAGTCTGGGGCCACTTTGGGCTTGTGTCGAGTCAAACCAGGAGTTTGCCAGAGATGCAGAAGAGCAGGGCACTTTCCCTGTGTTGTCCCCTGAGAAACTTTGATTAGTGAGCAGTGTCTCCAGGCTGACCCACTGTGTGCTCCCAGCCCACAGCTGGGGCTGCTGTCTGACTTGTGTGTGCACTTATCTTTCCTTCTCCCTGGGGCAGGAGTCACTGTGGAGGGGTGCTGGCCCCTGGCGGGGCTACTTGCACACTGCCAGCGTGTGACACATCTTTGGAAGGGCTCCAGCCAAGGGCACATTGCGGTTGCAGGTTTGTAGGAGAATTTGATGGCTGGGCTTGTAATGCTAATAAGGTGCTGGTTGCTGCCTGAGGACCTAGGCCATTGGGGTTGGAGGGGATGCACCTGCAGAAGAGCGCAGGGGCAAGTCAGGCAGTGTTAGCTAGGGGACGCAGTAGTCTCCTAGGAGAGGAGACCTGGAGGGGAGCCTGTCTGTAGGGGAATGCAGGTGTGGGGTGCACTGTGGGCAGGCTTGGAGGTCAGTTTTGTGGCTGCCCTCATGCCCTGGGGCGGCACTGTGTTTAGGCTGGGTGGTGGGGGAAGGGAATGGTGCCTGAAGGCTGCAGGTGTGGGGTCTCTGAGCCCCTGCAGACCATTCATCAAGTCCCTCTAGCTCCCCACTAGAACTTCCTGTTCTCTTCCCTGTGGCCTTTGCCCTCCATCCATCTACAGAGGGTCTGCTCTGCCAGGCTCCAGGTTGGAAACACTTTCTGGGGTGTTTCCCTATATAGGTGTCGCCTAATTGTATGCGTGGGGCTCCTACTCTGCCATCTTCCCCTTGAGTCTTGTAACAATTTACCATTTTATTTTTCCAAAGAATCAGATCTTAATTTTATTGATCTTTTCTATTATTTTTAAAACTCTGTATTTCTTTGTTTTTGCTCTGTATTATTCCTTCCTTCTACTAATGTGGGGTTTTGTTTTTTTTTCTCTAGTCCTGTTAGGTGGAAAGTTAGATTTTTCCTTTTTCTTAAGATTGGCTTGTATCTCTATAAACTTCCCTTCCAGAACTTTTTGCTGCTTCCCAAACATTTCGAACCATTGTGTTTCCATTTTCATTTGTCTTCAGGTGTTTCTTTTTTTTTCTCTTGTCTTTCTTCATTGATTCATGGGTTGTTAGTAGCAGGTGTTTAGCCTCCATGGGTTAGTGAGTTTTTTTGTTTTCTTCAGTTTTCTTAAGTGTAATTTTTATTTTCTTATCGTTTTTGTTGGGAACAGTGCTTGATATTATTTCAATCTTCTTAAACTTATTGAAACTTCTTGTGTGTCTTAACATGTAATCTGCTCTGGAGGATAACTCATGTTCACTTGAAAAGAATATAAGTTCTCTATTTTTGGAATGGCATATTCTCTTTCTATCTTGTAGGTCCCTTGAAAGCCAGTGTTTCGTGGACTTACTGTCTGGATGATCTGTGACTATAAACGGGATGTTAAGTCCTCTACTGTTATGAAATTACTGTCAGTATCTTCCTTCGTGTCTATCAGTACTTTTATATATTTAGGCGCTGCTGTGTTGGGTACATGAGTACATTACATGTTCTTGTTGGACTGATTCCTTTATTCTTATTTAATGCCCTTCTTCATCTCTTCTGTACAGGCTTTGTTTTAAAGTCTGTTTTGTCTGATCCAAATGTTGTTATTCTGACTTGTGTTTTCTCTTCCATCTTCATAGATTATGTTTCAATTCCTTCACTTCCACTTTTGTATGTGTCTTTAGGTCTTTTTTAGTCCCCATATACATGGGTCTTGTTTTTATTGTGGTTTTTAATCCATATGCTCCCATCTTTTGACTGGAGCATTTAGTGCATTTTACATTGTTAGATGTGTACATATTGCCATTTTGTTGGTGCAGTAGTTTCTCCGGGTGGATGTTGGTTCCAGCGGAGCCTGCCTGCAAAATGTGGTAAGACAGGAGGCCCTGGTGGGGTAAACTAGTTATGACATGGCCTGCCCCTCAGGTGTGGCCACTTGGGAGACACAGGGGAAGGGTGCCTTCCAGGATGGCAGGGTTGGGTGGGGCAAGAGGTACTGCTAGTTACTTAGCGTCAGAATGGGTCCCATAGGCTACTGGCCAGCTGGCCAATGAGAGGGAAAGAAAGTGATGCTTGCTCCCATCTTCTCTCCCAGAGAAACCTCCTACAGGTCCCTGTGTCTCTGGCACAAGTCCTAAAATTAGGAAATCTTCGCTTATACCCTAGGCACTTTTTAAACTTCCCTTTGAAAAGGTGCTTCTTGCTGGATCTCAGGCCTAATGATCTAGTATGCTGGCCTTTGAAGAGCAGAGACCGTTTACTGTGACCCTCTTGTTCTCCTGATTTTGAGGCTCCCAGAGCCAAGCCCGCTGATTTTCAAAGCCAGATGTTTTAGGGGCTCATCTTCCCATGCAGGTCCCTGGGCCTGGGGTTCCCAGTTTGAGGCTTGATCCCCTTCTCAGAGAGTTAGTGTCTTCATGCCTTCCCCTGATATTCCAGCTTCTGGGTGGCCATGTAGCGAGGGGTTGGTTTCCTACAGTGCCTTGTTTCCCTCCTAACCTGCTGTGTCGCCTTTTTTTTGTGCCTTTAGTTATGGAGGATCTGGTCTGCAGTCTCAGGCTGGAAAGTGAGTTGCATTACATGTAGCTGTTGACTTGGTATGTCTGTGAGAGAAGGGAGCTCCAGACCTTCCTACATGTTGTTACCTTCCGTAAATTAATGTTGTCTGCCCAGATCTATGAAATTATTAAAATAACCCTCAAGAAACTGTAGTTCCCATTATTTTGTGTGGTTCTAATAGGATTAATGAAGTGCCATTCTCCTCTATCTTTTCCACATCTCTTCTTTTCTTGCATATCAAAATTAAGCAAAGAAGGAAAATCTTATTTTTGTGGTGAAGGTAGAGTGATGTGCCAGCAGAGCCACTCAGACTCCTTTTCTGGGTCGGCACTTGCACGCAGAGGCCAAAGGGTACTCTTATCATCAGATTAGATACCCTGCAGCATCAGAAATGGTTCCCTGGTGGTGGCCATACTTGAGATTAAAGGAAGGCCGTTGTAATCAATAGCGAATTAGACTCCAGGATAGAGGTGTATAGAAAGAGCATTGTTCCTCCTCTTAGAACAACAGGAGAAGACAAACAGGACAAGTTCATGACTTTTCTTGAACCCATCTGAGAAAAGAGATATGAGTACCAGCTGGCTGGAGCCTAAGGGGAGATGAGTGCCCACATTGTCGTCAGTCCTGGATCATGTGACCTGGATCCCACTTTCTTGCAGGCCTCTTCTCAGTGGACCCCTACTGATGAGAGTCTTAGGAAGCTTCCTTCCTGGGGACAGCCTGGGGGAGCAGAACAAAATCCCCTTGGGAGGAGTAGGTAGCCAGGAAACTGCCTCTGTCTGCCTTTTGGGACAGAAGCGTCAACCCCCAGGGAGCAAGAGGGTGGGAAGCACTATTGCCCTTAGGGTACTGTTGAAAACTCAGAGGTTTGTCTCCCAAGCAGGCAGTAGAACCAGACTTAGATGTGACATGGGTGTCCAGACTATCGGATCTAGCCCTTTATCTGCTATGTCATTAGCAAATATCTTCTCCCATTCTGTAGGTTGTTTTTTGGTTTTATAGACCGTTTCCTTTGCTCTGCAGAAGCTTTTTATCTTGATGAAGTCCCAATAGTTCATTTTTGCCATTGTTTCCCTTGCCTTTGGAGATGTGTCTAGCAAGAAGACACAAGGCCGAGGTCACAGAGATTGATGCCTGTGTTTTCCTCTAGGGTTTTGATCTATTCCTGTCTCACATTTAGATCTTTAATCATTTTGAGTTTATCTTTGTGTATGGTGTAAGAGAATGATCCAGTTTCATTTTAATGAATTGGCTCTGCAGTTTTCCCAGCACCATTTATTAAATGATGGATATTCTCTCCTGCTTTGTTGAAGATGACCATAGAATTGAGAGTCCATTTCTGGGATCTCTATTCTGTTCCATTGATCTATGTGTCTGTTTTTGTGCCAGTACCATACTGTCCTGATGACTACAAGTTTGTGATAGAACTTGAAGTGAGTCTTTGTGATGCCCCCAGCTTTGGTTTTCTTTTTCAACATATCTTTGGCTATTTGAGGTCTTTTCTCGTTCCATCTTAGTATTTGTTCCAGCTCTGTGAAAAGTGCTGGTGTTTTATTGATAGGGATTTTTGCTGAATGCATAGAATGCCCTGGGTAGCATAGACATTTTCACAATGTTTATTCTTCAATCGTTGAGCATGGAATGTTTTTCCATCTCTTTGTGTCGTCCTCGATTTCTTTCATAAGTGTTCTGTAGTTTTTAGAGTATAGATCCTTTACCTCTTTGGTTAGGTTTATTCCTAGGTATCTTATGATTTAGGTGCAATTGTAAATGGGATTGACTCCTTAATTTCTCTTACTTCAGTCTTGTTATTAGTATATAGAAATGCAATTGATTTCTGTGCATGGATTTGATCTCCTGCCATTTTGCTGAATTCCTGTATGAGTTCTAGCAATCTTGGGGGGAGTCTTCTCCATTTTCCTCACAGAGTATCATGTTGTTTGTAAAGAGCAAAAGTTGGATGACTTCTTTGCCAATTCGGTTGCCTTTTAAAACTTTGTGTTGTTGATTGCTGAGGCTAGGACTTCTAGTACTATGTTGAACAACAGTGGTGAGAATCAACATCTGTGTCCTGTTCCTTACCTTAGAGGGAGATCTCTCAGTTTTTCTCCATTGAGAATGATATTCACGGTGGGCTTTTCATAGATGGATTTTATGATATGAGATATAATCCCTCTATAGGGCTAGAAGACGGACACTGTGAAGAGTTCTAATCAAGAAAAGATACTGTATCCTTTTTTAAAGATTTTATTTATTTATTCATAAAAGAGAGAGAGGCAGAGACACAGGCAGAGGGAGAAGCAGGCTCCCTGTAGGGAGCCTGATGCGGGACTTGATCCCAGGACCCCAAGAATCACGACTTGAGCCAAAGGCAGAAGCTCAACCATGCCACCCACGTGTCCTAAAGATGCTGTATTTTGTCAAATGCTTTTTCTGCATCTATTGAGAGGATCATATGTTCTTGTCCTTTCCTTTTTTTATCACATCGATTGATTTGTGAATATTGAACCACCCTTGCATCCTAGGAATAAATCCCACTTGGTCAGGGTGAATAATCACCACTTTTAATATACTTTTGGATCCTGTTGGCTAGTATCTTGGTGAGAGTTTTTCCATCCATGTTCATCAGGGATATTGGTCTGTGATTCTTCTTTTTAGTGGAGTTTTTGTCTGGTTTTGGGATCAATGTAATGTTGGTCTCCTAGAACGAGTTTAGAAATTTTCCTTTAAGATTTATATTTCTATAGGATTTGTGTTTCTTTAGCTCTGAAATTTTTACTGCTTTTTCAAAATACAATATATGGTTTATATAAAGGACTATATTATTATAGTTATATATGTATATAGATATAGAGACAACTGTAATATATGTGTGTGTGTGTGTGTGTATATATATATATATATATAACTGTAATATATAACTATATATATATAACATTAAAAGCATGAAGAGGACGCCTGGGTGGTTCAGTGGCTAAGCGTCTGCCTTTGGCTCAAGGTGTGATCCTGGAGGACCAGGATCAAGTCCCACATTGGGCTCCCTGCCTGTAGCCTGCTTCTCCCTCTGCCTATGTCTCTGCCTCTCTCTCTCTCTCTCTCTCTCTCTGTCTTTCATGAATAAATAAATAAAATCTTAAAAAAAAATAAAAGCATGAAGATATAATGAAACTCATGAATCAATAACTAAGAACCACGATATTACCAGTAACCTGAATCAATGTACATGATTATCTTGTTCCTCTCCCTTTCTGTTAAAGGGGACAACATTCTCTGTTTTAAATTTTTTTTTAATGTTTATTTATTTATGATAGTCACAGAGAGAGAAAGAGAGAGAGGCAGAGACACAGGCAGAGGGAGAAGCAGGCTCCATGCACCGGAAGCCCGATGTGGGATTCGATCCCGGGTCTCCAGGATCGCGCCCTGGGCCAAAGGCAGGCGCCAAACCGCTGCACCACCCAGGGATCCCACATTCTCTGTTTTAAAATAGTTTTTAAATTTATACTTTTTTAGTAGTTGTACTACATGCATGCATTTCACACACACACTTGTTCCTAAAAGTATATTGCTTCATTTTGCTAATTTTTGACCTCATAAAATGATGTTTTCCATGTGGTGTTCTAGGACTTGCATATCTCATTTTACATTGTTTTCTAAGATCTATTTATGATACTGGTTAAGCTGTAGTTTCATTATTACTGTTTTATAATATTTCATTATATAAGTACTTCATTGTTTTGTTATGACAAACAATGCTACTATGTACATTTGTGTACATGTCTCATGGTATGTCTGTGTAAGAGTGTCTCTAGGGTATGTATTTATGAATAGAATTGTGTCAGAATGTTTTTAGCGGTTGTAGTACTTTACATTTTCACCAGAAGATTGTAGTATCTACATCCTTCAATTCCCATCAGTGGGTGGTATTTTTGAATGCTTTTATATTTGTTAATCTAATGTGTTAAAATAGTATCTCACTGTGGTTTGCATTTTTTATCACTGAGATTAAACATCCTCCTGGGCTCTTCTGGGCCATCTCTTGTTTGTTAAGTGGGGGTGGGGGGGACAACAATGAGACAGATATGGGTACTGCACAGTGGGAGGAGGGGAAGGGCTGGTAGAAAAGAGGCCAGGAGGCAGCTGGGAGCCTGGGGGTGGGCTGTGGTAAGTGCCAGGCAGTCTGGCAGCGCTGACCCACAGGATGGAGGCTGGAAGCAGAGACAGGTGCAGGACAACTGCAGGGGCTTCAGTCCTGCTCAGAAATGGTAGCATATTTGGGGAGGCAGTTCTTATTGACCAAGCTCCTTAGTTGCTATAATTCTCTATAAAAAGAATTTCTACTAAAGTAACATACTTGTTTTTCTGTAAGAGCTATATATTTTTAAGTGCTAGCTACATACTCAGTTATTTTTTCCTAAACATGCTTTGAAGTTCCAGAACTTTATTATTTTTCAGAACCAATAGCAGTTTCATAGCAAAATTCTTAAAAGGAGTTATGTTTATTCTTAATGATGTTTTTTTGTTGTTGTTGTGGAAGATTTGAAGATAACTTGTATAATAATTTTAGCCACATTGCACTGCATGACTGTGAGGAGTTAAGCAGCTACGCTAATCCTGAGAAGTCAGGAAGCTTAGGATTCCTTTTTTAATTTTTTAAATTTTTTAAATTTTTAGTTTTTTTTAAGCTTAGGATTCCTAACAAGGAACAAGGAAGCACTAAGTTCACAAATATTATAACTTGATATTTTACTTGTATATGTTACAAGAAAATAAAAATATCTTTGTTTGAAAAGTAGTGCTAAAGGGAAACAAGCATTTATCTTTGCTTTGTCAATGATATTTCATGTTGATGAAAGGAAAATTGATGAAAGAATGTTCTTTGCTGAATAACTCTAAGTAATAAATATAGAAGGAATGACAGAATTTGAGAAATCACTTCTAAAAATCCTAATAAAGCAATTGATTCATAAAATTTTTACCAAAATTTGAAAGCATTGTGTGGCAGGTTGATGGGGAAGTTTACAGGACAGGGGTCAGCGGCCACTGCCTGTGCCCCGTGATCAGTCTTTGTATCACAGGAAAGACTCGTACAGATACTGGGTGCCTCCTGATGTGATGCCATCTCAAGGACATTTTCCAAAGACATCTTTTACAAAAGGACCTCGAACCCAGCTGAGATTTTAGAACGCCTCAGTGGTTAACAGGAAACACAGGGGTAAGAGAACAAACTTAAAAACACTAGTGAAGGGCATCCCGGGTGGCTCAGCGGTTTAGCACCGCCTTCAGCCCAGGGTGTGATCCTGGAGACCAGGGATCAAGTCTGGTGGTCGGGCTTCCTGCATGGAGCCTGCTTCTCCCTCTGCCTGTGTCTGTGCCTGCCTCTCTCTCTCTATCTCTCTCTGTTTCTCTCATGAATAAATAAATAAAATCTTAAAAAAAAAAAAACACTAGTGGAACCAGAATATGGGACAATTTGCAAGATAATAGACTCGGTTATATCAACATGTTAATGACAAGGAGGCTCAGACAACCTGCTCTATGTTAAAGGGACTTAAAATACATCACAACTACATGACCCTTCTGTGGATACTGATTCACACAATCTGTTTTGAACAAATGTTAAGACCATCAGGCAAATTTAAATATGCACTAGGAATTATAGGACACAAATGACTGTTTTTAGCCAGTGTTTGTACTGACCCTAACTTCTACTTTTTCACTTTCTTGGTTATTCACTGAACATTGTTCTTTAACATTGTTCTTTTAGAATTATAATTGCATACAGTATTCTATTAGTTTCATGTGTACACAACATAGTGATTTGACATTTGTGTGATTGCAAACTGATCACTACCATAAGTCTAGCTACCATCTGCTACCATACAAAATTCATATGGTGTTACTGTCTGTAGATCCCACACCATATATTACACTTATAACTATAAGTTTGTACCTCTTAATCTCCATCACCCACTTCTGTCCACACTCACCCAGCAGCCACCACTCTGTTCTCTGTATCTATGAACCTGGGTTGTGTTCTGTTTTTTAGATTCCACATAGATAGGAGATCCTGCAGTATTTCTTTCTCTATTGGACTTATCTCACTTAGCATAATGCCTTCATGGTCCATCCATGTTGACTCAGTGGCCAGCTGTCATTTTTCTTTATGACTAAATTATTTCATTGTATATATATATATGTATATATATATACACACACACACATACACACACACATATATAATCTCCCATATATGTATCATGATATATACATAATGCACACACAGATACACACCATATGTTTCTCTAACCATTCATCTGTCAGTGGATATTGAAGTTGGTACTGTATCTTGGCTATTGTAAATAACGCTGCAGTGAATGTAGAGATGCTGATATGTTTCCCAATCAGTGTCTCTATTTTCTCAGAGTGGATACCCAGGTGTGGAATTGCTGGGTCCCAAGGCAGTTCTGTTTCCCATGTTTGAGGAACCTCCATAGCATTTTCCAAAGTGCTTGTCCCAGGGTACGTTCCCTCCAGCAGTACATGACAGTTCCCCTTTCTTCACATCCACTCCAACATTCATTATTTCTTGTCTTTTTGATACGAGCAGATGTGAAATAGCTGTTGTGG
Source organism: Canis lupus baileyi (assembly GCF_048164855.1). Taxonomy (NCBI): domain Eukaryota; kingdom Metazoa; phylum Chordata; class Mammalia; order Carnivora; family Canidae; genus Canis; species Canis lupus. Next base: position 60,619,708 of record NC_132840.1, read on the forward strand.
TTTTGATTTGCATTTCTTGATGATAAGTAATATTGGGCATCTTTTCATGTGTCAATCATTTGTGTGTCGTCTTCGGAAAAATGTCTATTTAGGTCCTCTGCCTAATTTTAAATCAAATTGTTTGGTTTCTGGTGTTGAGCTTTATGAATTCTCTCTTGGTTTTGGATGTCAACCCCTTATCAGAGATGAGGGTTACAAATAACTTACCCATTCAGTAAGTTCCTTTTCATTTTGTTGATGGTTTTCTTCATTGTGCAAAAGCTTTTTAGTTTGATGTAGTCTCATTTATTTTTTGCCAGATTCAGAAAACCTCACTAAGGCCAGTGTCAAGGAGCTTACCACTTGTTTTCTGGTAGTTTCATGTTTTCAGATTTTATACTGAGGTCTTTAATCCATTTTGAGTTACTTTTTGTGTGCAGGATAAGATAGTGATCATTCATCATTTCATTGATGTATAATTTTCCAACACCATTTACTGAGGAGGCTGCCCTCTCTCCATTCTGTATTCTCCCTCTCTCATCGTAAATAATTCATCATATGTGCATGCCTGTATTCCTGGCCTTGCCACTCTGTTCCATTGATCTGTAAACCCGTTCGTGCCAGTACCATTACTGATGGGTTACTACAGCTTTATGATATGGTTCCAAATCAAGGTGCATGAAACCTGCAGCTTTATTCTTCTTTTCAAGATTGCTTTAGCTATTCTGGGTCATTTGTGGTTCCATACAAATTTTAGGAGTCTTTGTTCTACTTCTGTGAAAATTTCCATTGAAGGTTTTGTTTTGTTTTTTTTTTTTTTTTTTTAGTTTTTTGGTGATTTTTATTTTTTATAAATTTATTTTTTTATAAATTTATTTTTTATTGGAGTTCAATTTGCCAACATATAGAATAACACCCAGTGCTCATCTCATCAAGTGCCCAACTCAGTGCCCGTCACCCAGTCACCTCTCTTTCTACCACCCCTAGTTCGTTTCCCAGAGTTAGGAGTCTCTCCTGGTCTGTCTCCCTTTCTGATATTTCCCACTCATTTCTTCTCCTTTCCCCTTTATTCCTTTTCATTATCTTTTATGTACCCCAAATGAATATAATTTTGTCCTTCTCCAGTTGACTTATTTCACTCAGCATAATACGTTTCATCCACGTCAAAGCAAATTGTGGGTATTTGTTATTTCTAATGGCTGAGGAATATTCCATTGTATACATAGGCCACATCTTCTTTATCCATTCATCTTTCGATGGACACCGAGGCTCCTTCCACAGTTTGGCTATTGTGGCCATTGCTGCTAGAAACATCGGGGTGCAGGTGTCCCGGCGTTTCATTGCATCTGTAACTTTGGGGTAAATCCCCAACAGTGCAATTGCTGGGTCGTAGGGCAGGTCTATTTTTAACTCTTTGAGGAACCTCCACACAGTTTTCCAGAGTGGCTGCACCAGTTCACATTCCCACCAACGGTGCAAGAGGGTTCCCCTTTCTCCACATCCTCTCCAACATTTGTGGTTTCCTGCCTTGTTAATTTTCCCCATTCTCACTGGCGTGAGGTGGTATCTCATTGTGGTTTTGATTTGTATTTCCCTGATGGCAAGTGATGTGGAGCTTTTTCTCATGTGCTTGTTGGCCATGTCTGTGTCTTCCTCTGTGAGATTTCTGTTCATGTCTTTTGCCCATTTCATGATTGGCTTGTTTATTTCTTTGCTGTTGAGTTTAATACGCTCTTTATAGATCTTGGATACTAGCCCTTTATCTGATACGTCATTTGCAACTATCTTCTCCCATTCTGTAGGTTGTCTTAGTTTTGTTGACTGTATCCTTTGCTGTGCAAAAGCTTCTTATCTTGATGAAGTCCCAATAGTTCATTTTTGCTTTTGTTTCTTTTGCCTTCACAGATGTATCTTGCAGAAGTTACTGTGGCTGAGTTCAAAAAGGGTGTTGCCTGTGTTCTTCTCTAGGATTTTGATGGAATCTTGTCTCACATTTAGATCTTTCATCCATTTTGAGTTCATCTTTGTGTATGGTGCAAGAGAGTGGTCTAGTTTCATTCTTCTGCATGTGGATGTCCAATTTTCCCAGCACCATTTATTGAAGAGACTGTCTTTTTTCCAGTGGATAGTCTTTCCTCCTTTGTCGAATGTTAGTTGACCATAGAGTTGAGGGTCCGCTACTGGATTCTCTATTCTGTTCCATTGATCTATGTGTCTGTTTTTGTGCGAGCACCACACTGTCTTGATGACCACAGCTTTGTAGTACAACCTGAAATCTGGCATTGTGATGCCCCCGGTTCTGGTTTTCTCTTTTAATATTCCCCTGGCTATTTGGGGTCTTTTCTGATTCCACACAAATCTTAAGATGATTTGTTCCAACTCTCTGAAGGAAGTCCATGGTATTTTGATAGGGATTGCATTAAATGTGTAAATTTCCCTGGGTAACATTGACATTTTCGCAATATTAATTCTTCCAATCCATGAGCATGGAATGTTTTTACATCTCTGTGTCTTCCTCAATTTCTTTCAGAAGTGTTCTGTAGTTTTTAGGGTATAGATCCTTTACCTCTTTGGTTAGGTTTATTCTTAGGTATCTTTGCTTTTGGGTGCCATTGTAAATGGGATTGACTCCTTAATTTCTCTTTCTTCAGTCTCATTGTTAGTGTAGAAATGCCACTGGCTTCTGGGTATTGATTTTGTATCCTGCCACACTGCCAAATTGCTATATGAGTTCTAGGAAAAGCAGTTCTGAGGGGGATATACATTGCAATACAAGCATCCATCCAAAAACTGGAAAGAACTCAAATCCAAAAGCTAACCTTGCACCTAAAGGAGCTAGAGAAAAAACAGCATATAGATCCTACACCCAGCAGAAGAAGAGAGTTAATAATGATTCGAGCAGAACTCAATGATATAGAGACCAGAAGAACTGTGGAACAGATCAACAAAACCAAGAGTTGGTTCTCTGAAAGAATTAATAAGATAGATAATCATTAGCCAGCCTTATTAAAAAGAAGAGAGAAAAGACTCAAATTAATAAAATCATGAATGAGAAAGGAGAGATTACTACCAACACCAAGGAAATACAAACGATTTTAAAAACCTATTATGAGCAGCTATATGTCAATAAATTAGGCAATCAAGAAGAAATGGACGCATTTCTGGAAAACCACAAACTACCAAAACTGGAACAGGAAGAAATAGAAAACCTGAACAGGCCAATAACCAGGGAGGAAATTGAAGCAGTCATCAAAAACCTCCCAAGACATAAAAGTCCTGGGCCAGATGGCTTCCCTGGGCAATTCTATCAAACGTTTAAAGACGAAACCATACCTATTCTACTAAAGCTGTTTGGAAAGATAGAAAGAGATGGAGTACTTCCAAAGTCGTCTATGAGGCCAGCATCACCTTAATTCCAAAACCAGACAAAGACCCCACCAAAAAGGAGAATTATAGACCAATATCCCTGATGAACATGGATGCAAAAATTCTCAACAAGATACTAGCCAATAGGATCCAACAATACATTAAGAAGATTATTCACCAAGTGGGATTTTTCCTTGGGATGCAAAGCTGGTTCAACATCATAAAACAATCAGTGTGATTCATCATATCAGCAAGAGAAAAAACAAGCACCATATGATCCTCTCAATAGATGCAGAGAAAGCATTTAACAAAATACAGCATCCATTCCTGATCAAAACTCTTCAGAGTGTAGGGAAAAAGGGAATATTCCTCAACATCTTAAAAGCCATCTACGAAAAGCCCACAGCAAATATAATTCTCAATGGGGAAGCCCGGGGAGCCTTTCCCCTAAGATCAGGAACAAGACAGGGATGTCCACTCTCACCACTGCTATTCAACATACTACTAGAAGTCCTAGCCTCAGCAACCAGGTAACAAAAATAAATAAAAGGCATTCAAATTGGCAAAGAAGAAGTCAAACTCTCCCTCTTTGCAGATGACATGATACTCTACATAAAAAAAAAAACAAAAGACTCCACCCCAAGATTGAAGTTTTTAATAGAGATTGCATTCAATCTGTAGATTGTTTTGGGTGGTGTGGACATTTTAACAATATTTGTTAGAGAATGTCTTTCATTTCCTTGTGTTGTCTTCAGTTCTTTTCATCAGTTCCATTTTCTGTGAATAGTATTTCATCTCCTTAATTTACTTACTTTTAGGTATTATATTCTTTTGGTTTCAATTATAATCTCTCTCTCTGATGTTGCATTATTTGTGTATAGAAGCACTTCAGATTTATACATGTTGATAACTGCATTATGCTACTTTAGTGAACTCATGTAGCAGATATAACGGATTTTTTTGTTGCTAATTCTCTAGTTTTCCACATATAGTGTCATGTCATCATCAAATAGTGACACTTTTACTACTTTCTGATTTGGATACATTTTTTTTCCTAATTGCTGTGGCTAGGTCTTCCTTCCAATGCTGTGTTGAATAAAAGTGGTAAGAGGGAAAATGAAACTTTGTCTTGGTTCTGTTCTCAGAGGAAAAGCTTTCATTTTTTCATCAAGTGTGATGTTAGCTGTAGAGCTGTCATATATGGGCTTTATTATGTTGACATATGTTTCCTTTATATCCATTCTTGTGAAAGTTTTTTTTTTAATCAGATATAGATGTTGAATCTTACCAAATACTACTTCTACATCTATTGAGATGATCATAGGATTTTTAACTTTCATTTAGTGAAGTGATGTACCACATTGATTTGCAGATGTTGAATCATTATTGCATTCCTTGGATAAACCCCACTTTATCATGATTTCTCATCTTTTTAATGTATTATTGGATTTGGTTTGTTAATATTTTTATTGAGGATTTTTACATCTATGTTTTATTAGTGATATTGACCTGTAATTTTTTTGTAGCATTCTTATCTGCTTTTAGTATCACGGTAAAGCTGGCTTCACAAAGTGTGTTAAAAGCCTTCACTTCAGTTTTTTTGAAGGATTTGAGAACGATAATTATTAAATCCTCTTTGAATGCTACCTACAGATTTTTCCTTTGAGATTATTACTCTCAAGTTTTTTGTTACTAATTAGTGTCATCTTTTTTTCAGTTTAAAGAAAATTTTTAACATTTATTGTATGGCTAATTTAATGATGAACTTCTTAGCTTGTGCTATCTAGGAAACTCCTCTCCTGTCATTCAGCTCTTAAGAATAACCTTTCTGGACAGATTAGTCTTAGTTGGAAGTTTATTTTCCTTTCAGCACTCCGTGTATGTCATGCCACTCTCATCTGCCCCTGAGGTTTCTACAGAAAAGTTGTGATATCCTTTTAGCTGCAAGGTTTCCCTTCTATGTGACCGGTTGTTTCTCTCACTGCTTTTAGGGTTCTCTCTTTATCCTTGACTATTACCATTTTGATTATAGTATGTGTTGGTGTAGATATCTTTGGTTTCATCTTATTTGGAACTCACTGGCTTTCCTGGACCTGGACGTCTGTTTCCTTGCCCAGATTAGGGAAGTTTTCATCTATTTTTTCAAATAAGTTTTTGCCTCTTTATCTCTCTCTTCTGCTTTTGAGAACCCTATAATACATATGTGCATTTGTCTGTTTGATGTTGGCCTCTAGATCCTTTAAGATATATTCACTTCTTTTAATTCTTTTTCTTTTTGTTGCTCTGTCTGGGAGGATTCTATTGCTTTGTCTTCCAGCTCAATGATCTGTTCTTTTACTTTATCCAGTCAGCTGTTAAATCTCTGTAGTATATTTCTAGTGCAATTATTGTATTCTTCGTCTCTGTGACTTGACTTGGGTTTGGTACTTTCATATATATATATGAATATATATAATATATTTTTTAAGATTCCATTTGCACATTTTCTATCATATATATTTCTATCATATATATATATCTCATTATATATATATATATATATATATTTATCTCTTTGTTGATGTTCTCATTGTGTTCATCCTTTTCCAGAGTTCAGTGTCATCCTTATGACCATTACTTTGAACTCTTTATCACCTATAGACTAGCTTTGTTTCATTAAGGTCTTTTTCTGAAGTTTTGTCTTGTTCTTTCATTTGGAACATATTTCTCAAATTTCTCAGTGTACTCATTTTAGCTGATTGTGTGTTTTTCTCTGTACTAGGTAAAACAGCTTCCTCTCCCATTCTTAAAGGAGTAGTCTGATGTAGGAGATGATTCATGGGTCCCAAGTGCACGGTACCCTGTGGGCACCATGGCCTGTGCTCTAGGGGAATTTGTGGGCTTCATGCACTCCTCAACTGTGTTGGAGCCTGGCTGCAGTGTGATGGGGGTGGGACACTTGCCCAACTATTGATCAGCCAAGGCCAAGGGGTGGGGAGTAACAAGAGAAGCATGTTCTCCCAGCTGCTGTGATGTGGCTGTCTTGGGGATGGAATGGTGGGGAGCTTGACTGGCTGTTGGATATGTGGCCCTCGTACCTGAGGCAGACCACTCATCCTGTCACTGTTGTGCAGCTGCAGCACAGTGGGGTGGGGCCTAGCAGGTTAGAGAATGATTGACAGGATCACGCCTGTTGAGTGCAAGCATTAGCAAGGTAGGATGAGATTGCAAAAATGATACCTACCATGGCTTCTATCCCTGGTAAGAGTCCCAACAGGTTTCTGTCTTTCCAGTAGTCAATTTAAGATTAGTAAGCCAGTATCCTTCACCAGTGGTCTAGTTAACTTTCCAAAATGCTGATTTTGTACTTGGTCTGGGGGAATGAGTATATGTGTGAGTTCTTTAAGAGCAGGTCCTCTGTTCCATGTAGTTCTGTTTCTCCTGCTCATACTCTTCATTGCTTTTCAAAGCCCAACATTATCAGGGCTGTGTCCTTGCCACAAAAACCCAAGGGTTGGGGGGCCTGATTGGTAGGGCAAAGCCCTCATTTGTCTGCAGAAATTTCCAGATTATTGAGAATCCTCCTGACTGTGGGTTATCATTCTGGGGTGGGATTTTTAGCAAGGGCATGTCTGCCTCTCCCACCTATCTCAATGCAGCTCTCTTAACCATTTTGAGAGGCACTCTTCATCAGGTGTTCATGACTTTTTCCAAGGAAATTATTCCATATATAGCCATAGATCTGTTGTATCTATGGGGCAAGGTGAGTTCTGGATTTTCCTATACTGCCATCTTGAAATAGTCCCTTCTAAAGTTGTTTTAGTAAAAATCCTTTTTCAGTTTTTACAGCTTTAGTGAAGTTAGTTGACATTCAATGAACTGCACATATTTAGATTGTATGATTTGATAAAGCTTTACATATGTATGCACCTGTTAGAGTTTCACATCAAGGTAGTGAACATTTCTATCACCCCCAGAAGTTTTCTGTAACACTGTAATCTCTTCCTCCTACCCCATGCAACTACTCATCTCTTTTGTCATTGCAGATTAGTATGCGTTTTCTAGAGTTTTTATAAAAGGATTATACAATTAAGTACTGGCCTCTGGATTGTCAGTCAACATAATTACTATAAGAGTTGGTCTGTTGTGTGTATCAGGAGATTATTCCATTTTCTTGTTGAATAGTAATCCACTGTGTGGCTATACCACCATTTGCTTACTCATTTGCTCACTGAAGGACATTTATATTGTTTCCAGTTTGAGGCTTTACTGAAATTAAGCAGCTGTGGCCATTTGCACATTTTCTATCTTTGTATGAGCATGTTTTGTTTCTCTTGGTCTGGTACTTAGGAGTATAATGGGTGGATGATACAACAGGTACATATTTTTTAATTGTCAAACTGTTTTCAAATGTATATAATAAATTGAAAGAAGCAGATAAAAGTATTAGAAGACATGAAGTCTTATATATTTGTGTGTATGGATGTGTATATATAAGAATGTATTTAACCAAAGTTATATATGAAACTATGTATTACTCCTAATTTAATGTTCAGCCTCTTATCTCAGTATTTGAAACTGGTATATTTGCTAGTCCTACTGAAATTTAAACATCCTTTGATGATAGGGAGATTCATTCTTGTTTTGCTTAAATTGCATGAGTGAGATCTGAGATTTTAATTTTAGGCTTTTAATATATTGCTTTGAAAAATGATGTTCTTAACATGTGGGAGTGGACGGTGCATTTCACTTTTGATCTTGAGTGAAATCTCATCTCACAGATCACAGCTTGCTTTTGTGTGTGAGAGGCATAAATATTTTTTAGAAGATTTTATTTATTTACTTATGAGAAACAGAGAGGAGAAAGAGAGAGGTGGAGACACAGACAGAGGGAGAAGCAGGCTCCATGCAGGGAGCCTGACGTGGGACTCGATCTTGGTTCTCCAGGATCACGCCCTGGGCTGAAGGTGGCACTAGACTGCTGAGCCACCGGGGCTGAGAGAGAGAGGCATAAATATTTTTATTGAAAGATATGAGAATGTAGAAGAGGTTTCCCCCTCCCCTTTGGAAACATAAAGATAAACTTTTGGATATTCTTCTATATCCCACTTTTACATGTTAGTATATTGCTTCCTTTATGCAGTGTGTGGGAAGATGAATATGGTTTGTTTCATCCTGGTACATTAGATAACACCGGGAAGCACATGGTTCTGGTGGGAGCGTGAAGATGGTTTAGGGGTAGGGCTCCCAAGTGACTGTTGAAAAAGGACATGATATTTGAGCTGAAGTTAAAAAATAATATTATCTAATGAAGTTTTTTAAGATTTTACTTATTTGAGAGAGAGTTGGGAGGGGAGGGGCAGAGAGAGAGAGAGAATCTCAAGCAGACTCCACACCCAATGCAGAGCCCATCACGGAGCTCAATCTGACAACCCTGATATCATGACCTGAGCCCAAATCAAGAGTCAGATGCTTAACCGAGTAAGCCACCAAGGCGCCCCTCTTTTTATTTCAAATATACACAAATAGAAAAATATATAGCATGAATATAATATATATGAAAATATAAGTTAACTTCATGTTTTGGTAAATTATTATATTGCCTGAGAAAATGATTTAGCTTTTTTTTCCTTTGCATTCTTCATTCATTTAACTGCCTTTCCTTGTTTTCTTGGGATAGCTAGATCGTTGTGTGAAATGTTGAATAAAAGTAATGATAGTCAACATTCTTATCTTGCTCTGATTTTGAAGGGATTTTAAAGGCCTTTTAACATTTGATTAGTGATTTTAATATTTGCCACATCTTGTAGTTAGCATTTATAAGGTTGCATTAGTCTGCTTGGGCTATTGTAACAAAACAGATCTTTCCTGACTTACAATGGGGTTATATCTCGATGAACTCATCATAAATTGAAAATATTGTAAGTGGAAATGCATTTAATACACCTAATCTCCTAAACCTTGTAACTTACCTTGCTGACCTTACATGTGCTCAGAACACTTATATGAACTTACAGTTGGGCAAGATCATTTAACACAAAGCCAAGTTTATAATAAAGTGTGGAATATGTCACATAATTATTGAATACTATAATGAATGCACAAAACATAATGGTTGTAAGTGCTTCGGTTGTTTACCTTGGTACATGCAGGGCTGCCACTCAGCATCATGAGGGAGTGTGGATGTGTACCCGTAGCCAGGGAAAGACCAGACAGAATTTGATAAGTGGTTTCTACTTTTGCAACACTGCAAAGTTGAAACATGTGAAGTAGAGCTGTTATAAGCTCGGGGCCACCCCTACCACAGACTGGATGGCTTGAACAACAGACTTATTTTTCCATAGCCATGGAGATTGGGAGTCTGAGATCCAGGGGGCCAGTGTGTTCAGTTTCTGGTGAGGACTTTCCTTCCAGCTTTGTAGGTGGGAGGTGGACACATGTGGGTTTTCCTGTGTATCTGCAGACAGGCTGAGGGCATGTAAGAGCTCTCCGAGGTATCTTCTCCTTCCTCCCTCTGAGGCCTAGCTCCCAATACGGTCATGTTGGGGATGAGCTTCACTGTGAATTCTGGGGGGTTGCAGACATTCCATTCATAACACAGATTAAATAAATTATCTGTAATTCTTGATGATTCACTTAGTCCTTGCTGCACAGCAAACCACCCAAAATTTTGTGACTTGAAATAGTGATATGATTTATTTTATTTTATTGTTTTATAATTCTGAGGATTGACCGGGTTATTTCTTTTTGTTTTCATCTTTGGTTTCAAACATGAGGCTGCCTTCAGTTGGAGAGTTGAGGGGGCCAAAGGGCCCCTAGATGGCCTTGGTCATGTGTGCGGATGACCCTGGCTATTGGCTGGGGTGACTTGTTCTCAGCAGAAGCTCACATGCTGTTCCAGGTTCCAAGGGCAGGAATGGCTAATTCTCAGAGTGTAAGCTTTGACAGTTGCACATCACTATAGCACGTTCTTTTAGGCAATGCACGTCACCAGATGAGCCTAGCTTTGAAGTGATGGAGAAACAGATATCTCATGGTTGAGAGGAGAGCAGTACTGCATTGCAAAGGGAGGTGCTTAAGGGAGGCATGATTTATGGAAGGCGTTTGTAACAGTCTTACACATCTTTGCTAGTTTTGCTGTGGGTAGTTTCTGCCCTACGACCCAGCAATTGCACTGTTGGGGATTTACCCCAAAGATACAGATGCAATGAAACGCCGGGACACCTGCACCCCGATGTTTATAGCAGCAATGGCCACGATAGCCAAACTGTGGAAGGAGCCTCGGTGTCCAACGAAAGATGAGTGGATAAAGAAGATGTGGTTTATGTATACAATGGAATATTACTCAGCTATTAGAAATGACAAATACCCACATTTGCTTCAACGTGGATGGAACTGGAGGGTATTATGCTGAGTGAAGTAAGTCAGTCGGAGAAGGACAAACATTATATGTTCTCATTCATTTGGGGAATATAAATAATAGTGAAAGGGAATATAAGGGAAGGGAGAAGAAATGTGTGGGAAATATCAGAAAGGGAGACAGAACGTAAAGACTGCTAACTCTGGGAAACGAACTAGGGGTGGTAGAAGGGGAGGAGGGCGGGGGGTGGGAGTGAATGGGTGACGGGCACTGGGGGTTATTCTGTATGTTAGTAAATTGAACACCAATAAAAAAGTTTGTCAAAAATGTATTGGTGAATTTCACTGACCATGTTTTTTCCCAGCATTAAGGTTATTATATATTTTTTCTCTAATCTGTTTATGTGGTGAATTATATTTCCTATGTGTAAACCACACATTCAAAATTATCATGTATATCGTTTTTAGAGGTTGATTGATATTTATTTGTGTCTGTGTTCAGGAGTAAGACTGATCTCTGAATGTCTCTTATTTCTGTAATAATGTTTTTACTTGCCTCTGTTACTTGATTTGAGGAATGCTGCCTAGTTTTCTAGCCCCTGAAGGGTAGTATATGATTTGAATTGCTGTTTGAGGAATGTTAGAACATTTATGTGAACAGTTGGTATCTAGGGTTTGCTTTAAGATGGTATTTTTAACTTACTTAATTTTTTAAACTATAGCCCCAATATAGTTTTGTTAGTTTTTTTCTCGAGACTATGTTATTAGTTTATATATTCCTCGGAATTTCTATTTACCAAATTTGTAACTTCTTATCACATGGAACTATTAAAAACAAACTCATGATGTTCTTAATCTTACCCAGTCTAGTCAGAAATCTCATAGTTTTATTAGTCTTTTCAGTAAACTGACTTGAAGTTTTTTATTTGCTGTTTTGTATCAGTTTTTTTTAACTGTTTCTTTTTTTTAGATTGTATTTATTTATTTGAGAGAGAGAGAGAAAGAGAGAGCAGGAACAGGGGAAGGAGCAGGGGCAGAGGGAGAAGCAGACTCTACCTGCTGAATGTGTGTAGGACTCGATTTCATGACCCCAGGATCATGACCTGAGCTGAAGGCAGAGAGGCTTCACCGAATGAACCACCCAGATGCCCTCTTTTTTCTTCTTCTTTTTTAAAGATTTATTTATTTATTTATTTATTTATTTATTTATTTATTTATTTATTTATTTATTTATTTGAGAGCACGAGGGAGAGAGTGAACACACGTGTGCAAGCATGAGTGAGGGAGGGACAGCAGAAGGGGGACTCTCTCTCCTTCAGGCTCCACGCCCAGTGCAGAGTCAGAGGTGACATTTGAGATCATGATCTGAGCAGAAAACAGTCGGTTGTTTAAGTGACTGAGCCACCCAGGCACCTACAAATGTTTTTCTCCTATTTACTTCCACCTACATTCCCAACTTCGTAATTTAAGTTTTAAACACTGCTTCTTTTTGAACATAAGTGTTTACTGCTCTAATTTTCCTGCAGAATCTCATTCACTCCAGTTTCATGGTTTTGATATATAGATTTTTCACAATCATGATGTTTCCTGGAGATCACAGTGTCACCCTGAAGCCATGGCGGGCCAAAGCATGTGTCTCTAGTCTTTTCCTATGGATTTCCAGACCCTAACTTTGGAATTATGAACCTTACCATTGCACTCAAATGAGTGTCATTGTACAAAATCACTGAACAATATTCTTCACACGTGTCAAGGGTATGAAAATCTTCCCTTGACTCTCACTGTTTTGGGTGAGACTATGGATAAATAACAAATATAATGTAGTAGTCTCTGGAAACAGGAAAATGACATATGTGGGAAAACTGGAAGAATTTAAATAAGGCTTGTAGTAGCTTAATTAGTAGTATTACTAACTGACAACTGCTGTGATTATAAGATTTAACCTAGGGGAAGCAGGGCAAAGTGTATAATGAGAACTCTCTGTAGTGTTTTTATCACTTGTCCATTAATCTGAAAGTAGTTCAAGATAAAAAGTAAATTAACAAGGTATAGGCCCTTTGGAGTAGGCAGATGTCCCAGAGCAGGGGCTGGCTTCAGAACACGTGTGGGTGTAGATTAGCCCTGCCTCCTTGACCTGTGTGGAGATGCTGAATCAAGATATTGTATATATGAAACTAGTAGAATGCTGCATGTGAACCATATTGGAATTAAAATAAAAAACGTAATAATAAAAAATAAAGATTACCCTTAATTTTCCTGGCACTTCAATCATAAATTTTAAAGATTGTTTATTGATGATGATGATATTTATTTATTTATTTATTTTATTTATTCATGAGAAAGAGACAGAGACAGAGACACAGGCAGAAGGAGAAGCAGGCTCCATGCAGGTAGCCTGACGTGGGACTCGATCCCAAGTCTCCAGGATCACACCCTGGGCTGAAGGCAGTGCTAAACCGCTGAGCCACCCGGGCTGCCCTGATGATGATATTTAACCATAATTTTTAAATGTACAGTTATAGAATTTTCTCCAGATGTCCACCATATTTCCTGAGACAAATGTGTAATTTATTTCATTTTCTCATCTGTAAATTGGGACTGTTTATTTTCAAAACCTATATTCCTTCTCATTCCAAGAGGGATTACACCAGTGGTGACTTAAAAATATAAGTACTCTATCAGTGTAAAATCAGTAGTCGACGAAATCAGCCAAAGAGAAAAATGAGGAAAGGAAAAGAAAACTAGGGAAACAGTTTATGCCAAAAGAAAACAAAACAGTCAACAGAATTCATGCTCTAAAGTTCTATAAAGTTGGGGCACCTGGGAGGTTCCATCGGTGAAGTGTCTGCCTTCTGCTCAGGTCATGATCCTGGGGTCCTGGGACTGAGTCCCTCATCGGGCTCCCTGCTCAGGGGAGAGTCTGTTCTCCCTCCCCTCTACTCATGCTCTCATTCTCTTTCTCTCTCCCTTTCTCTCAAATAAGTAAAATCCTTAAAAATAAAGTTCTATGAAGTCAATATTGTTAGATCAGAAAGTCCTCTGTGTGCTTCATACTATCCAAAGGAAAATTCAGTTCACTCTCAGATTTAGTGCCTTATAATAAACACAATCAGTGCTCAGGAGAAGCCTAGGTATTCCTCAGATGCCTTTCATTGTTCAGGAAGGAGGACTGGTGGAGTGGGAGCACCAGCGTCTTCCATAACTTGCCCCGGAGCACGCCGGTTGCATAATGCAAGCTGTCTAGTATGGATAGAACATGGAAGAAATAACACAGATGTGTTGTTCATGGAAATTCTCATCTTTCTACATCATTTAAAAAAAGCACTATTAAAAAATTAAAATTAAAATTAAAAATTAAAAAAGTACTATTGAATAAGTAGTTTTTAATTGGCTTAAAATACAAATCATGGAAAGATATTTTATTACCTGTGCTTTGTAAAAAAAAGATACATATGTAAGATTTTGTAAGAACAAAAAATGGTCCATCATTTTAAATTATAGTTTTGTCCTCATTGTAAAAATATTTTATTATATATTTGAACTCCTTTTTTATTGAAGATTATAGTATATTATGATGTTATTAAGGAGAGCAAACCTCACCTATTATTTTTGCAGGACAGAAAACATTACCTTTTTGGACTAGTAAATATTTTTAAAATGGTTTTTTACATCATCTAAAAATTTTTTTGAAACTTTTTTCCTTTAGACATCGCTTTGCATTCTTATTTGTTTTCTGTCATGTTTGATAAATTTAAACACAAATAAGTGATAGCAGATGTTACCAGAGTTAAAATAGCACTTCTTCTGACTACCAACTAGTGATGTTTTGTGTTGTAGCAAAGCTGATAAATTAGGTGTTGTTGTAAGGTTCAGCTAGAGCAAATGAAAATAATTTATCAGAAAAACAAAGGAAATGAAACACTGAATCACTACGAGTTTTCCAAGATGAGAGAATCAATCAAAAGCTCCAGAAGTAACTTGAGTTTTACAGCATGATTGTGGATGTTTAACAATTGAGTAGTAGATTCATTTTGAAAGATTTATGGCCCTTATTTTGTCACAAACTTTACTAATACAAGGATCCAACAAAATATGAAATATAGCCCAATCTATTAAAAATGGAGAAACAATTTACATCTTTCAAAAAATAAAACAGAAATTTAGTCAACATGCTGCAAAGGTTGATGTTTAAAATACTAGCTTAGAAAAAAAATAAAAAAAAATAAAATAAAATAAAATACTAGCTTAGGAAAACATATGCCTGTTGTTGTGGGTTTATTTTATGTCAGGTAAGTGAGGAAAGCACACTTTTAATCTTGTGCTGAAATGTGCATGAAGGTCAGTGAGTGGGGACCTTACTGGTTTGTACGCATCACAGTATCTGCATCTAGTTAGCGTCCTTGCTTCCAGCTGCCTGGTTCTTGGCAGGTGATTAACAATGAGTTACCATTGTTGTAGTGGAAATCACTAAGGACCTCCTAAGAAGACAGATGCGAGCAGAAGGGTCTGGGCAGGCAGAATGAAGAAGAAGGAACACTCTGTGTTGGGAGTTATTGTTACCTTACCTCATTTTCACCAGCCGGCCCACACATGGTTCATTTGTCTGAAGTATAGACAGAACATTTATATGACAACTAAAATTAATACAGAGCCTTAAACCTGAGATTTATGATAATTTGTGCCAAAAAATAATGACTTAAAATTGTCTTACTATTTTATGTGCTTTGGTATGCTGTGTACTATCTTTCTTACCACTTATTTTTAGAAAAAAATATCTTTAATTAATTAGCATTTGGAAATTACAAGGTTTACATCAAAC
This sequence comes from Canis lupus baileyi, assembly GCF_048164855.1. Lineage (NCBI taxonomy): Eukaryota > Metazoa > Chordata > Mammalia > Carnivora > Canidae > Canis > Canis lupus. The sequence goes on from NC_132840.1 coordinate 60,635,210, forward strand.
CAAAAAAATATTTTGGGTTTCAGACATGAGCAAACAGACACTTAGAAATCATTAATAATAGATAATTAGAACTTTCTGGCTAAAGAAGCTGCTTCTCAAATAAGAGGCATTGTAACGTAATTTTTATAACGGCTTCTCACTTTTAAGTTCTTTTATTTTTTAACTGCTTAAGTAAATCAGTTAAATGTTAAGCCAATTGAAGAGATAATGGGACTAAAACTTTTTGATATTTGGCCTTTATTTTTATAAAATGTAGCTATTTTTGTATCCTTACTATTTCTCTCTGTTCATTTTTTGCTACTTATTTTTTCCAGGTTATTTCACAGTTGAGGATCTTGGGCAGATCGGCAACAGCTGGTTGTAAATTTGACAGAGAAATCTGGTCTAATGAACTGTCCCCTGTCCTCAATCTCTGGAAGAAACTAAACCAGGTTAGTACTGAAATATCATCCCAATGGTTTCCACTTTTTCCTCCCTATCCTTTTTTTCCCCCCACCTTATCACCAAATTGTCCCTGTTGGTAAAACCTTGCATTGATCTGTCGGTAGTGTGTACCAGTTTCCTGGCCGGAGGAAGACAGGAAGCAGGTGGCCAGTGTAATTGTTGTACCCTGGTGCACTTGCTATGTGTTTACTGTGCTCATGCTTGCCTTCTCCCTCCCCTTCGTGCAAAGTCAGCAACTACTATAACAGGTGATAGTTTTCAAAGGACTCTTCATCAGCTGGAAATGGGCTTGGTTTTGTATTGTAGAGTAGTAATGCTGTTGGTTACAGAGCAGTTGCTTGCTCACTAGGCAAAGGCATGAGCTTATTGTGATTCCTATTCCTAGTGAATGGGGTTTTTTTCCTCTGGAATTAAAAAATAACCACGCATTTCATCCATTTAGTAATATTATAAAAATGCCTATATATCAGGTCTAAAATAAGGGAAGTCAAGTAAAGCTAATTTCAGAACCAAGGAAAAAGGTTAAAGTCCTCTAAAAACTCAAAGTCCTCAGACCTTACAGTATTGTAATTTTGAGTTATTATGACATCTCAACAACTGGTGATTGTCAGTGGTCTCAAAAAGCAACAATCCAAGCTAATTGAATCACCGTTTTTATTCCAATCATCACTGATAAGGCTTGATACAGTCTGCCTGAGGAGAAATTAGGTGTGGAAAATACTGCCTCCGCTGGCACCTTAAGCCATACTCCTCCACCCCCCCACTGCCCGAGATACATGTAAGCGCTCTGTTCGAGTTCCTGACACGATCCAGCTTTTGTACCAGTTCATTGCGGAGTTACTATTCTTACACCTCTTACATCCTATTCTTACACCCTCTGTTCTTAAACCAACTTTTATTTTTCTTTAAATTAACAACCAAATTTATACACATTTGATTTTCTCATTTAGCAGTTAGTTTTTTATCTCAGCGTGTGGTGGTGCACTCCTTGTCAAGACTCCATTTCAGCCTGTAACAGTTTCCAGCCTGATTTCCTTCTTTATTGGCTATTTTGAATTTTCTGTTGATTATTCAGGTTCGTGCAGTCCTTAAAATATGTACACATATGCAAACACGTATGTATCCAATGTATGCATATTATATCATATTATGATATAGCTATTCTGAGATTAACAATATAAAATTATTCTCAAAGGCTTCACTTAGAGCATAAAATAAAATAATTGGAACTACTATGTTTATCCCTTACTGAATTGCGAAAGTATTGTAAAAGTAATCCTACTTATTGCAAAGATCTTATCTTACATTTTAGAGACATAATCGTGGTATCTGCTGGAGCCTTATTTTCTTCCCCTTGAAGTATAAGTCAACTTGTTTGGCTCAGTTTTCAAGTTTGAGTAAGATTGAAGTTTACTGCATGATTTTGTCACCTTACTGTCTTTCTCGGTCTCGAACTCTGAATTTGCGCCGGTCACATTTTTATCTCACCTTTCATCTGGCCGTAAGATATAGCTGTGTGCATTGCACAGGGAATCCAGTCCTATGATCTTGTAGCATGAGAAGGAAAAAAGCATTGTTTACTGTTTTAGATTCTCAGAGGGGTCTGCCAGAGAAAATGGATGAACAAGAGAAAATCATACAAATGTATTGAATACAAGTTTTGTGTGACACGGGAGCCTTCATACAGAAATGAAGACCCAAGGAAGTGGTTGCACCTGAGCATTTTTTTTTTTTGCCAGGTTTGATGAAGAGTGGTGACAAAATAGTACAGAAGGGTTACTGTACTATTTCCGGTGAGCCCGGAATAGTAAACTGGGAGAAATTGGCAAGCCTGTTGTGTGAATAGCTGTAAATGTTGGCTCTTAACGCCATGCAACATTTTCTGGAACATGCTGTTCACTTCCTTCATGACTTCATTCCTGTGGGGTCCCCAGCTTTCATTTCTGCCCCTGCTCACCCTTTGCTGACATGTACACACACTGTCCTTGTAACTGGAGGGTTTTCACTTTGGACACAGAGAGCACCACAGAAGTGACTTCACAGGTCTGTGTTAATTTTTTACCTTTTAAGACCCAACCCAATATTAGAAATTCAAATTAATTCTGTTTCCCAAACCCTCATTTTTCTCTTTTAGGATGTAGGAATAGTCTGTTAATAGCCATCTCATGTTGGATCCACGGTCCCATCCTCCAAATAGGGAAAAGGTGGAGCGTGGAGCTCAGTGTAGGGGCAGAAGCACACGATAAAGTCTTTCATGCTGAAGTAATTTATTTTAGGGTCAGCACTGTGGGGAGAAGTGACATTGTTAGGCTCACTAGACTCTTCAAATGAGATTTCATCCAGGAAGGCTACATGGTGGGGAGGAAACCAGGGGTCTGACTGGAAAGAAAGCTCCCCAGTAAGGGTGAGATGTTGCCCCTGGTTAAGTTGTAGGGCCACCTGGCATGTGGCTGCCTTGGCATTTACGGTTCCGACAGGGACAGATGGGTCCTCGGGTTAAACCTGGCAGTTCACCCAGCACTCTCCTCTTATCTGTTTGCATCACATACTTAGCTTTGTGAAAATGAATTTGATTGCTTTGTAATAAAATAAAATGCCTCTTTGTGGTCTCAGACTGGCTGTCTGTCTCTGTACTGACTTCTTTATACCACATGCCCTGGTTTTGTACAGCATGGACTCGCTGGGTCTTTCTCTTTGCTTCATAATGTGCTACTCACTCTTGAACTTCTCTATCTGCGTATCTGCTCTTGGGGTTCCCTTTGCATAGATTCACCTTGTTCCCTGTTCAGTTGGATAACTTTTTTTTTTTTTTTTTTTAGAAATCTAACTAGTCTAACATAAATACCACTGATCTCTCTACTTTTGCAGAGCTACGCCTTGCAAACACTGTGCTAATTAAGATGAGTAAACTATCATCATGTCCTTAAACTCAAAAAAAAAAAAAAATTAACACAGGGATTCACAAAAATGATGCATCTAAGAAAGGATGGCTTTAGCTGTTTCCATCATTCATTTATTACATGAGCCACTCTTTAGTAATCTGAAAAATTTCCTGGTTTTGCAATTTCATAGTTATTTTTTTAAACAGAGCAGCATAGAAATTAAATAATTTTCTAATCGAAAAAGATAATTTTCTTTCCCAAGATAAAACTCTGTTACTATTATGTTGCATTTTCAACATAAACATATATTAAGTATGAAATTGTCATTGGTATGTAATGTCATTGTTAGGATATAACTGTTTTCCTTCCTGTTCAAGGATTAGTTTATGCAATTTATTCCAAGTCCCTGTTAGATGGAATCTTTACATCTTGTCAGAGCTGACTCTCTTCTGTTGAAGAGTTGGAAGAGACTTTGTGCAGAGACTCCCGAGAGAGCACCTCAGCTTGGAGGGGGGGGAGGGCGGGACTTCGGGGCTCATTGTCACTACCCCGCCCCAGCCATTTCCCTTGGTTCTGCACAGAGGGCCAGACTGTCTGCTGGCAGGGACCTGGGCCCTCACTCATCTAACATCTGATGAGAAGGTGGCTTCTGGAGCCAGTCTGCTGGGCCCAGATCCAGCACTTGCACTTACTAGCTATGTGACGTAGGAGAATTACTCACCTTCTCTTTGTTCTCTTATCTATAAAATGGGGATAATAATAGTATTTGTCTCATAGGTGTCTCATCAGGATGAAATGAGTTAATAAATGTAAGGCTTTTATAGCAGTGCCCAGTGTGTGTGCATTCTCAGCTGAGTATTCATTTTACTATTATCAGAGGCACAGAGATTTGTGATGTATGAACGTCTCTTTCCACAGGGGGGTTCATATAACATTTGCCTCTTTCCAGAGCAAGATGTTTTTATTATTTGTGTAATTATGTATTCAATCCTTCATTCAGAATATTTTCATTGAGCACCTAGTTTGTGTCAGTGCTTTTGTGCTTGGGATGGTATGGAAGGCAGAAGAGTTACGGTGCCAATACTGTAGACTTATTGTTGGGTTGTAAGATATTTAAAATGTAAGAGACATTTAAAAAAATTAAACAGGTAAATAAGCAAAAAAAAATGTTAGAAATTATTGTAAATGCTGTAAAAGGAAAACACAGATGCTACTATACAGAAAATGAGAGAAGTCCTATTTTGGACCGGATAGTTAGGGAATATCTTGCTCCAGGAGTGACATTGAATCTGAGACGTGAGCCATGAGAAGACCAGCCAGATGGAGTTGAGGGTGAAGCCCTTTGTAAGCAGTGAGGACAGCAGGGACCAAGCTTGGCACACTCGGGAAGCCTGGAGGAGGTCAGTGTGAACGGAGCACAGAGACTAAAGGGTAGTGTGGAATGAGATGATGAGGAGGGGTGCTGCTCAGGATACAGAAAGTTGCTGGTGTCTTATTCCCATTGTAGTGGGGCACCCTGACAAAGTACTAGGCAGGGGAGAAGCTATGATTCCAGTGACCACTGTGAAAGCTCTCCCTGGCTGTTGTGTACAAGTGAGTTTGAGTGAGGTTCAGAGGAAGGAAGGAAAGCAGCCAGGGGTTTGCCCTCTGGGTGAGAGGTGGTGGCTATGGTAGAGCAGGAGAAAGGTGGTGCCACCAGGCTGGATGTTGGAAGTACTGCTGAGGAAACTCACAAAGGATTTGCACATTGGTTTTCTGGACCAGGGGACTGGGTGGAGGTGGTACCACTTAGTGCCCAGGTGTGTGTGTGGGGGTGCTGCTGCAGGTGGAGAGTGGACTTGCTGTGCCACTTTGGGGTTGGTGGACAGTGGACATGCGGGTGTCCAGGGGAATGTTGGCTGTACAGCGGGGACCTCAACAAGCTTGCTAGGACTTGGGACTTATTAGCATCTAGGGAACATTTAGCATTCCATCATCCAGATGGAACGAAGCATTCCATCATCCAGAGAGAGAAGGAAGAGAATTCACAGACAGGCCCTGATGAGTCTGATACATAGAGTCACAGGCAGGAGAGGCGGGACCAAGCTTTCCTCAGGGGAATAAAGCAAAAACCCAAGCAGGCAACAGCACACAAGGCTGTAGCACCACATAAACCTTGAGGAGGGCGTCTTTCATCAGGGACAGAATTGTTGACTGTGGGCAACTGCTGGTATGGGGTGAAGAAGGTGAGGACAGAGTTGGTCATTGGAGTCTCAGAATCTAAGTCATTGGTGACCATGACCTTGACAGGAAAAAAGTCAAGGTGGAATGAAGAGATGGGAGGTATGGAGAGGCAGTTCTTTCTAGAAGGTGCTACATGGGACAGTGAGGAATGAGGCGGTTAGGTCAGTAAGGGTGCAGCAGTGTTTATAGGCTAGCAGGAAGGGTCTAGTGTAGGGGGTAATGTTAATTCAGCAAAGTCCTGAAAACACAAAGTATAAGTTTCTTTCTATGTTTTTTGCTAGACAAGGAGTCCGTGAAGAATACAGAAACTTACCATCCCTTAAGTGTATTTAAAACTTTTTTCAGAGGTTTAGAATAACTTTATATTCCTCCTTCTCTTATTGTGAAGCTATCCCGAGGCTTAGTGCTGGCTATTCTATTCTTGCTGCTGTCTATGTGGAGCACCGTCGCTTCAGCAGCTGTAGGATTATTTGGTATTTGTGTTTCTTTTAAATTACTAGCCCACCAGGGACATCGAAGTGTTCTTCCCACTCCTAAAAGTACGGATGCGGCCCCCAAACAACTGTATTCCAGCTTTCAGATCCTTGGTTATTTGGACTCTGCTTATTCAACTAAATAGGCTGCTAGAAAGTTGCTAGATATCCTTGTTCCTAATTTCATCTTTATCTACTCTCTACCTGATGTAATAGGCATTTCATGTAAGTGTACTGACACTTGGTCCAGTTTTAGCTTGATTCATATCTTGAGTTATTTTGCACTGGTTGCCGTAGTATCACTGTAGTTCTCAGAAATGTCTTCAAACCTCTTTTTCATAACAACATAGAAGTAAATAGAAGTAAATATGTAAGCATATTTTAATTATTTTCAAGTAGATTTTTTCCACATTCAGTTTCTCTTCTTGATACTTTTTTTTTTTTTAAATTACAGCTATTAGCTTAAGACAAAATCTGTTGATCTAGTGTGTTTATGAGTGACCTGGAGAGGGTAGTCTACTGGTATTAGTATTTTAGCTGTGAAAGAACATTTATCAGTTTCAAAAACTCCAGAATCCAGGAATTCTAAAAATACCTATAACGGGTTTGGGTTAAGATTTAAGTTAAAAGCTTACCCCATAGGTCTCTCACTCTGATCTAAGAAGTATGATGAGTCGTTCTTTGTGAAACTTGAATTCCTTTAAGGGCCATATTAATAGATTAGGACTTCATCTGTGTACAGCTAGCATATTATAATTTTCCTGTTAGACATAAGTAGAAAAAGAAAAACTGGATGAGAGGAATTGTGAGTCAAACAGGAAAATAACTGTTCACTCATTTCAAGGAGTTTTGAAAAGTCACCCAAAGTGTGTGCAACCTCCAGCCTCAGATTAATGTAAATTAGGCACCTGTGGGGCCACAGCCCGGCCATGGAGAGTGAGGACCATGGTAGACATGGAGTCATGTGTTCTGCTCTGGAGCCTACTTGCTGAGCATCATGTGGAAACCAGGGAATGGAGATCTGGAAATTTCTAGCAAATAAAGGGATTGGAATATAGGAACTGTCTCCTTACTAATAATGTCAGCTATGCAGACATATCAGCATGGCTGGTTCAGTGTGCATTGTCTGCTCTTTTGTGTTTGTGGGGGCTTATTTAAAAAGATGGTGAAAGCCAGTTAAGCTTACTGTGACAGTGGACGTGTTTTTTTTTATGGAGCCAGAGACTTCCAGATGATTCTGAGAGGATGCTTCAGCCGGAAAGGTGAGCAGGACAGCCTCCTCAGTAGAAGTGCTTGAGTGCCGGCCGCTCCAGATACAGTGGTGGCAGAGGGTGCAGGAAAGGACACGGCTGAGGGGAGGGGATGATGAGTTCACTTGCCTTACTTACCTTTCTGTAGTGACAGTGCCTGCAGAGAACCTTAGAGTCAAGATTGTGATAACTGGAGTAGGTTCCAAGAATTTGAGACTTAGATCTGAGCAAAAGGGCTAAATAAACAGAAGGGACCCACTAACAAATAAAGGACCTGGGAGGTGGGGAAAGAATTTCATTTTGATGGTTTCCTTAAAAGTCCGAGGGAAATACTTAATCTGTGATCTCTGTTTGCTGCACTAGCGTTCTGGATGCTCAGGGGCTCGTGTATGGTCACTGACTTACACACTTGCTCAGTAATTCCAGCCTCCACTGCCATGCTGATGTTGGGATCTGCTATCTTCTTTTATTCAAAAGAATAATAGGTTCTGGTTCTTGCAGAATGAATAATTCTGGACTGGGCTCTGGGCATTTTGAGTATTACAAGATTCCAGTGCCTTTGTCTGTTTCAGCAGGTAGTCAACCTGTTTAGGTTCACACCCCGTGTTCTGTTTCTCTTCTGTGGGTTGTACTTCCTTGTCAGTTTCGTGGACGGAACCTCGACAGTGCAGTCCTGATCCACCTCACCGCGTTGTCCCTGATAGGACTGTCACCGTACAGTGGATGAGCTGATGGTGGTCGGGGGGAGGGGTACCCCTCTTCACTGGAGCAGTGGGGTGGAGTTCATGATGCCATCTGCAGGGCTGTGGGCACTGACAGTGTTTTTCATTTCAGGTACAGTGTAGACATCACTCCTGCCCGGAGCCTCCACATGGGACCCCTCCTGCTGCCCACAGCAGGGGTGATCCATGATTTTTAACAAAGGAATTACTGATGTCCCTCTCTCTTTTTAAAAATTATTTGCAGAATCTTTTAGATTGATGAGCTGAGGGTACGAATGGACCTTTTGCTTTTTAGTTAAATTAGTAATAGGTTACTGGACATTCCAAAATATCTTATGTAAAACCCAGAAATTTTAGCTTTTTATTCATGTGAAGCTGAACAAGTTAGGAGCTCACAAGAGTATACTGTAAGTTTTATATCAGATAGAGGCCAAAAATTCATTTGTTGATCAAATTGAATCTAGAAAAAGGTGTGAATCTAGTTCATTGTTCAGATCCGGACTGTTGGTTTTCAGTCTTTACCCTTTTTTAATAGAGTGAAGGAGGGGGTTTGTGGTAAGCTAAATGGATCCAGTGCCACAGTCCTTTATTGTACAGGGAAATTATATCCTCTCTCTCTCCTTCAGAAGATTTGATTTGTAGAAAGAAATTCTATTTTATAAATTTTAAAAACTTTTATTTGGATTTAGGCTTTGAGCTATATTCACATTGGTTGAAACTAAAGAAAGAAGGAAATAGTGCTCATGCACTTTGGGTTAATTTGCAGCTTTTATGAATCATAAGCTGGTTTTATCATAATCTTTAGAAGAAATAGGTAAGAACAAACTACTTAAGCTTTGTAAAGTGAACTTGAATGCAGGATGGTATAACTGAGAATCGTTGGCCAGAACTCACATCTTAGGAGAGAGGAGTATTTGATTTTTGTAGGTACTAAGTGCGTTTGAACTTCCTTTTGTGTAAAAGGTAGTCATGGCCCTGGGGACAACTGGACAGGTAGAGTTGTCTTAGGTGGTGTCAGATGAGTGGGTTGGGAAAAAAGTCATACAAGTGAAACACTCCTCAGTATCTTTTTGGATTGAATATAAGGATTACTTTCCATTTCAAAGACAGGATTGATGCACAATCTCAGGCACTTTGAAAGGTAATTTCAAGTTCTTAGGGGTGTGAGAGAGAGAGAGAGACAGACACAGAAAAATCTCCAAGACTAAACACAGACCTCTAATCTGTCGCTTTGGGTGGTATGGACATTTTAACAATATTTGTTCAATCATTCCATGAGCACAGAATGCTTTCCTTTTGTCTGAGTCATCTTTGATTTCTTTCATCAGTGTTTCATAAAGTTTTCAGAGTAGAGGTCCTTCGCCTCCTTGGCTAAGTTCATTTCTAGGTATTTTATTATTCTCAATGCCATTGTAAGTGGCACTGCAACTTTGCTGAATTCATTTATCACTTTTTTTTTTTTGGACAGAGTCCTTTGGGTTACTATATATAGTATCATGTCTTCAGCGAACAGTGAAAGTTTATTTTTCCTTACCAACTTGGATGTCTTTTATTTATTTTCCTTATCTAATTGCTGAGGCCAGAACTTCAGTACTAGGTTGAATAAAAGTGGTGAGAGTGGACATCCTTGTCCTATTCTAGAACTTAGCAAAAAATCCCTTAAGTTTTTCACCATTTACTATGATGTTAGCTGTGCATTTTTTAAAAAGATGTATTTATTTTTATTTGAGAGAGATTGTGAATGGGGTGGAGAAGAGGGACAGAGAAAGAGAAAACCTCAAGTAGACTCCCCACAAAGCATTGAGCCCTACACAGTGCTCAATTTCAGGTCCTGGAGATCATGACCTGAGCCGAAATCAAGAGTCAGATGCTTAACTGTCTGAGCCACCCAGGTGCCTCAGCTGTGCAATTTTTTTAAATGTAAGACCGTTATTCTGTTGAGATATTTTCCTTCCAAATCTACAATATCATGAATTGATATTGTACTTTGTCAAATGCTTTTTCCTTCCTCTTCTCTTTTTTGGAATAGTTTAAAAAGAAAAAGTTTAAAAAGAATAGGTGTTAACTCTTCTTTAAAGGTTTGGTATACTTTGCATGCAAAGCCACTTTGTCCTAGATTTTTTTTCTGGCAGTTTTTGATTACTGATTAAATTCTCTATTGGTAATTCGTCGGTTCAAATTTTCTATACCTTCCTGTTTCAGTTTTGGAGGTTATATGTGTCTAGGACTTTACCTATTTCTTATAGGTTGTCCAGTTTGTTAGCATATAATGTTTCATCATACTCTTTTATAATCCTTTGTATTTCCATGATGTCAGTTCTCCTTTTTCATATCTGAATTTGTTTATTTGCATCCTTTTTTTTTCTTTTTTTTTCTTTTGATGAATCTGGTTAATGGTTCATCAAATTTTTTTAAAACTCTTCAAAGAACCAACTCCTGGAAAAAAAAAAAAAAAGAACCAACTCCTGGTTTCATTGATCTGTTGTTTTTTTTTTTTTTTTTTTTTTTTTTTTTAGTTTCTATATCATTTATTTCTGCTCTAATCTTTATATTCCTTTTGTTGGTTCTGGGATTGTTTGTTCTGTTTTTTTTCTAGCTCCTTTAGGTGTAAGATTGTCATTCATCATTTTACTGAAGAGGTTCACTGTGTATGATTTTTATTTCTTTGTAACTGGTTTGTGTTTTTCTTCTAAGAGTATTCTGTCTCTTAAGTATGCATTTTATTTTGTATCTGTTCTGTTTGGTAATCTGGGAGCTTGTGATTTCAATGCCAGCCTTTCTACTAAAACTGTAACTTGTTTCCCACAGCAGCTAGACTACATGCTATGTAACATCAAGCACCTTGCTGTCCATGGCTGTCGCTTGATACTGCTGTTTTTAGCCTCAAATGGCGACATGGTGTAAATGATCCATTCAGGGCACTGTGATAACTTAGCAGCCTGAAATCCTCCTCCCCTGGCCCCGACCTCGGTACCCAACTGTCTTTGGCTGCAGGTTACCTACTCTCCCATTTACGAGAGTCTCCCAGATATTTACCATTCTTGGTGTGCCATCTTATAGTTTAGTATCTTTTCATTTTGTCAAAGACAGGATTCATGAGTGGGTGATAGTTTGCCATCTTGTCCAGAAACAAGCATACCTTTTGAAACTTCATTTTGACTTTTGTTTGTAAGATGAATAGAGTATTTAAAAGTTACCATTATATTAAATCCACAGTGGCCATATTAATGTATCAAGTGTCTTGCACTTCATCCTGTTATAATTTATAAGCTACAATGTCTTGTCTCTTCCATTTCCTTCCTGAAGCCATTGCCATAATTTAGACTTATGTTCCTTCGTATGGATTATAGCAGAAAACTCCACATTTCACTCTCCTTCTAACATATATTTCCTCAAATCATATTTCCTATCATTACCACATTAATTTTCTTAAAAAAAATTTTGACCGCATGGCTCACATCCATCCAACCTTCCTTCTAAGCCTCTTCCATAGTAAAGCAGATCTGAGTGTTATAGGAACAAACCATTATAGGTTTCCATGTCCTCAAATCTGCTCACTATGCTAGCAACCAGTAATGGCCTTGTCAAATCCCAGCACCTTTCAAAAGCTGTCTCTGTTGTTACTCAATTCCTTCTCCGTGTTTCAAGAGTATTAATTTATAACTTGCATAGCAATTCTCATAAAAGTTGTGTTTTAAACTAGGCAAGTTAAGATGGCCATTAGGGATAGGAACTCTCTTATTTTTTTTTTATTTTGGTTATTTATTTATTTATTTATTTTACTATTTTTTTCCAACTTTATTGGGATACAATTGACATCTAACATTGTGTGAAGCTTAAGGCATATAATGTCGTGATTTGTTACACATACATATCTTGAGAAATGATCACTACAAAGGAACTCTCTTATTTGGGAGGAGTTTTAAAATTTATGAATATGAATGTTCTAAATGAAACAATATCACATTCCTTTATTAGAATTTTTCATCATTATTTCTATCAGGTTATGGTTAATTACTAGTTAAATTTAAAGATTAAATATAAGCAACAATAATAACTTTATGGAAATTAGTTATTAGGGAGTCATCCAGGTCCTAATATTTCCCCATTAAACAGCTAGGGGACATTAGCTGAATCACTTCTGAACTTTTTATTAGTTTTTTTGTGTGTATAAAAAGAACATGAACCTCTTCTCTGCGTTCATGTATTCATTTACTCATCCATTCAGTCATTCATCAGGTATCTGTTGCTGTTCCTTTATGTCATAAGTGCTACGAGTTATTAAGGGTTGTTAATAATGCTCAAAAAATACAGGTATTACAATGTTTTGAGAAGCCCAGGTGAAGGAATGCGAGGTTACATGATGAGTAAGAAATTCTCTAGATTAAAAAAAGTTGTGGTATTGCAGAGAGATGGAAGAGTTGCCATGTTTGTTACTCTAACCTGCCAGGGATGAAGGGTGCTTAGACAGAGTTGCGAGCGATATAATCAGAACTCTTCAGCAGGACCTGGCTGGAGAGCTTATACTTTATCCTCTAGGAATTGTGGCAGCGGGAACATAGGTAAGAGAAGCGTCCAAGACATTTCACAGATAGCATCAATCATCACAAGACTCTTGTGTGGATCTAATAAAAAGTAGGTGTGAACATGGTTTGGAAAACATGAACCCTTCATCGATTAAACATTTTTTTGTTCGCAGATCTGTAAAGATTTGTAGATTTTTAAAAGCTTAGTATAGGGGCACTGGGGTGGCTCAGTCAGTTAATGGTACAACTCTTGATTTCAGTTCAGGTCATGATATCAGGGTCATAAAATCAAGTCTCACATCCCACACCCAGCATGGAGCCTGCTTGAGATTCTCTTTCTCTTTCCCTCTGCTTCTCCCCACCCTTACATACATACATGCATAAATGCTTAGTATAACAAGCCCTAGTAGTATTGATAACATGGCCATATTTAAGATCTTTTATTAATTTAGGCTTTCATGTTTGAGGCTGATTCTCTAGACTTTTAGTGATGATATTAGTGATTATTTCAGGAAAATATACATATATTGTATACATATATAATATATATATAAAGGTGTAACTATAAATTTTAGCATTACTTTGTTAATCCATAGTTTATGTTACATCGTTTTTTAAATAGTTCAGATGCATAATTAAGTAACATCTCTTATTTTTGTGACATTTTTCCTGGGGTTTTCTATTGAAAAATAGTAATTTGAAAACTAGTAATTTGACAAGCAAAATACTGAAAAGTATAACAGATAAAAACCTAATCTTATTTAATATTCTGCATGTTTGCATTTAAAAGGTCAGTTCATGCTTTAAATTTTTTATTACACACCAGTTACCACTCATCACTTTTTAATACCTGGTTGATGGTGATAATTGATGAGAATTACTGATATTCTAACCAATTTACATATCCTTTATAGGGCATGAAAACTCCCATTAATTCTCACTGAAATTACTCATATGATAAGAGGTACATATAAAACCATCTCTTCTAGGCCGATAGAGTTGTTGGGGGAAAAATAGGTGATGGATTTTTTTCTGAACAGTAACCTGTTGATCCATTAACTATTATTTCTTTGCTCAGACTGGTAAGTAGATTGTATAGATAGCCTAATTTTAAAGAATGAATTGCAATTAAATAAAATTAAAATGGAGAGTGCTAGAATAAACAATAGGACTAGTACTTCCATTCTTAAACTAAAAATATCTTTTACGTTATCTCTTCTCAGATTGTTGCTCGGTTTTCCTCCTTTTTAATTAAGGTGAAATCATATAAAATATGATTACTATGTCCTGGTTTTAGAAAATTTAAGGTAGGGAACATATCTGTAATATACACCTTTGTTGAATAAACACTTCTCAATTGTTCTTAGAGCTGTTTCATTTTTTTTTTTTGTTTTTGTTTTCTGAAACATCTAAAACTCATCACATTTAACCCCTTGTCTCAGTCTTAGGTGAAAGATTTCCCTTGGAATTTAGTCCCTAGTAAAGCTTTATGCACCACCGCTCTCTCCCCACCCCTCTGACTGGTTTGCTTCCTTTCCATCACACCAAGGATGTAATTTATAGTAACTTACATTCTGCCTGTGGCATGCCTGTTGGCAAAGTAGAAAAACACCCAAGGTATTTCAGCAGATGATTTAATACAGAGAATTGGTTATACAGATGTTGCAGGGCCAAGAAAAACTCCAACAGGAAGAATTGGGAACAGATAGGTGCAGGAAAAGAGGACCTTCTATCAAGCCAGAGAACAAAGGGGGGAGAGGCTGAGGTGGTCAGTACCTGGAGCACCCTGGAGAGCACCCGCCTTGGAGCTGGGAGCCCGGAGTGGGACTCAGACTCAGTGGGACTTGACCCAGGAGAGCCAGGCTCGGACCCAGGAGAGCACTTCCTCCTGGGGGTGGAGGTCCCTCTGCAGAGCCCCCACAGCCCCTGCTGCTGGGAGCATCCCCAGGAGAAGCCAAGCCAGCAGGGAGGACTGAGCCCCTCTAGAAGTTCCAGGTGGCATGACCTCCCAAGAGGTCAGCTGGCTGAGGAGCTGTCTATCCATTTGCAGAGTCAGCCTCAGCATCTCAAGAGCTACACAGAGAGAAGAGAAAAGTGGGTTGATGTAGCTGAACTAGGGTATCTCCTCTGCAGGAACAGGGTATGGTTTCTTTTGCTCTTCCTTCTGTTTCTGCTCCTTGGTTTGGAGGTTTGCTTCAGTCATTCCCTCTCCTCTCATTCCTTGTTCAGCACTGAAGGCTGGATTGCTGTTTTAACTGTATCCCTCAAATTCTTCTTTTGTGTTTTCAGTATTGCACAGTTTTAAATATTTTCTACATTCCATTATGAGTTCATCTTCTGTTAAGCTATTTTATTCACAGTTGCTTTCCTGGATACCTTTTAGTTGTAGATTTCTGCTATAACTGTACTCTATTATTAGCTTCAGGGATAGAGTTCAGTGATGCACCCAGTGCTCCTCTCATCACATGCCTTCCTCCATGCCCATACCCCAGTGACTCCCTCACCCACCCCTCCAGCGACTCTTAACTCCTTGATAGGTTGAACCTTCATTATTGTAATTTTCTTTAGCTCTTAAAGTGTTTTTCTTCTGATACTAGTAAGTCTGTATGAGCTTTCTGTTACAATTGACTAGATGTATCTTATTTCCCACTTTTGCTCTCAGCTTTGAATCTGTTTTTATGTGGGTATCTTGTAAGGAGCCTACAGGTGGCTTCTGTTTATTTTTTTTTTATTTTTATTTATTTATTTATTTTTGGTGGCTTCTGTTTAATCTTTTGGTGGATCCTTCAGTCTGTTTACACTAATTTGGATTACTTTATACTGTTATGTTTTGCATTTTTCCTACCTTTTTTTTTTTTCATGCCTTTATCTTCCTTTGGACTAATAGTTTTCTCTGATATTTTCACAGTTTACAAATCATGTATGATTTCTTGTTTTCCCGTGATATTTCATTGTCTCCACTTACCTTATTGAAGTTAACATAAATCTATTTATTTACGTGGAAGAGAATCCAAGAAGCTTAGGACATGATGCATGGCCCCCACCTTTCAGCCTTGGGGTGGTTTTCCCTTCATGCTGGTTGGGTCTTCCCCCACATCCACTGTCTTATTCCTTTTGGCATCTCAGGTATGAGCATTTACTGCCCCTTCCCTTCTGCCTGAAGTGCAGAGAAAGTCCTCCGTTGGTAAGTTGAGTTCTTATTTCTCTGAAAATGCCTTTCACATATCCTCTGTTGTTTACATGTATATTTTCCTGTGTTAACAGTTACTCTCTCTCATTATATTGAAGGTAGATTGAGATCATTCTACTCTCCTTTCTCTACTTGCTGCTGACAAGTCCCTCTTTGCTCCTTTGACTTCTCTTTACTTTCTTACTTCTTTTAAGATCTCTTTGTCTTCATTTTCTGCAGTTTTACTAAGACTCGGTGTGGCTTTGTTTTCTTTATGTCTTTAATTCATTCATTTTTAGGTCTTGCTTAAGACTTGATGCCTTCTTTGAACTTTGATTGCTGTTGCTCACCAGCAGGGCAGAGTCAGTGGAACCCTCTGCTTTAAGCTTCCTCTCTTCTGAAACTGATTAGGTACAGACCTGCCTCTGGTCTTTACTTATCCTGTTTCCTACTTCTCTTACTTCCCACTTCCCTTTGTCTCTGTGCTGTATTCTCAATAAACTCCATACATCTGCCTTCCAGTTCACTCTCTATTCAGCTAAATCTAATCTAGTATTGG
Source organism: Canis lupus baileyi (assembly GCF_048164855.1). NCBI lineage: Eukaryota > Metazoa > Chordata > Mammalia > Carnivora > Canidae > Canis > Canis lupus. The sequence goes on from NC_132840.1 coordinate 60,651,458, forward strand.
AGTGTTACTTTTTAATTATATATTTTTTAATTTTTAAAAGTTTTGTTTCTGATGAATGGATAAAGAAGATGTGGTATATGTATACAATGGAATATTAATTACTAAGCCATTAGAAATGACAAATACCCACCATTTGCTTTGACGTGGATGGAACTGGAGGGTATTATGCTGATTGAAATAAGTCAATCAGAGAAGGACAAACATTATATGGTCTCATTCATTTGGGGAATATAAAAAATAGTGAAAGGGAATAAAGGGGAAAAGAGAAAAAATGAGTGGGAAATATCAGAAAGGGAGACAGACAATGAGAGACTCCTAACTCTGGGAAACGAACTAGGGGTGGTGGAAGGGGAGGTGGGCAGGGGGTGGGGGTGACTGGGTGATGGGCACTGAGGGGGGCACTTGATGGGATGAGCACTGGGTATTATGCTATATGTTGGCAAATTGAACTCCAATTAAAAAATATGTAAAAAACATTTTTAAAAATTAAAGTGAAAAAAATTAAAAATAAAAAAAGTTTTGTTTCTTTGCCAAATCTGCTTAAGATTGTTTATCAGTTCTAGAAACATTTACCGTAATTGTTCCGTTTTGTGTGTGATATTCCAATATCTGAAGTCTTTGTAGATTTGATTCTTTTCTATGTTGTGTATGATAACTTGATAGCATGCCTACTCACTTATACAGTAGTTTGGGTTTTTTCTTTGTTTCGTTTTTGTTTTTGTTTTTGTTTTAAGCTATGAGTTGCTAATTATTTTGGTAACTTCACCTAAAAGAATTATTTGTAGCCTACAATAAAAATTTTTCTGCCATTCAATTTAGAATGTAGGATTGGTTTGGGTTTGGGTCAGGGTCAGGATCATGGCGCTTCAAATACTCTGAGATACCCTGGTCTAGAATAATATAAATTATCTTCTTGAAGTTCATTAGAACTTCCAAAGTAGTACATACAAACTAACATTAAAGTTCCAATTGTGATGATTATTTTTGAGAAGAGGGTCCTACGCCCACACTCCCTACTCCAGTTATACCAAATTTTAATGTCCGAGATTTCCCTACTTGTCCTTGGGACCAAAGTGAAGGTTTATTTCTATTTCACTCTTCTTTTTTTTTTTTCTATTTCCCTCTTCTACTGAGAGTGTTACCTTTCGGGATTTCATTTCCATGGGCTCTCTAACCTCTCCACCTTGAGCAGATTCTGGACTTGCTTGATCTCTGATCTCACAACCCCATATTTACAATGCAGAAGCTCAGGTTTTCTGGAATCAGTGAAATTCGTGGCCTGCTTGCATTTTCTCACTCTTAGTGTGGAAAAATAAAAAACCTTTTTGGATTTCTCAGTGTTACCATAAAAAGCCCCAGTCTTGTGTGACTCTTCACACACCATGAAAATTACATTTTAGCCATTTGTCTAGTTAATTGCTCTGATCAGAAAGGATAATAAAACTATATTTTTCCTTGAGAAGGCCAGAGGGTAGACCCTGACTAAGTTCCTAAGGCCCAAGGTACTGGAGAGACCAGAGCATCATCTCCCTGAATTTTTACAAGTCAAGAGGAGTAAAGCAAACTTGGAGTCACCTTTTAGATATCGTGGCTTCTGGAGAGATTTTATTTACACACCACAATGTTAGAATTCAAGCCCGTTACATTTCCTAGAACATGAAGGCTGCCTCCTTCATCTTTATAAGGAGAGCATTATCACCTCTCCCCACCCTGTACACCTTGCCCACAGGGCATCTGGCTGTTTGTACAGGATAATTGCTCTGGCTCTCAGCTGACCACCCTAAAGGTCAGGCCTTGGGCAGGGGGTAAGGGTAGTATCAACACAGCTATTATATACTGTGAAGTAATTAATAAATAATTATCTCTACTCCAGAATACTTAAGTCTACATTCATCATGAAATTAATAAAGATAAAATGGAATACTCAGCACTTAATTGTTTGAATAATTCTTTGTTCTCCTCTCAAGGTTGCATATGGGTGTATTTAAGAATATGCTTGGCATTTCAGCAGTGTCTTTGCTAAGAACAGAAGCTGGGATTCTCTATTTCTTACTTTGGGCAGTTGTAAAGTAAGTTGCATGTGTCCTTCCAGTGATGGTTTCCTCATGTTTTCAATGTGTGACGCAGAGTTGGGATGGTTTCTTCTCATTGCATCGCCACTGGAACCTGAGTGTCCCTTCAGCCTCACTGTCATGAACCAGCTCACTCGCTCACCAGAATATTGGGCTCTTGTCAGACTTGAAACCGCAGGTGTGCACACAAGCACTCTGTGAGTCACTGTACACATAGCATGCCACTTTCAGGAGCGCATTGAAGAAAAGCTATTTGTTCATCATGGGTACATTTAAACAAAAATTTCAAATTCACTGCATTTGTTATCATTCATGATCCACTCTTCTCTGTTTTCTCTATTGCTGAAACTATTAACATATAACAGAATAGCTTTGTATGGAAACGTACGGGGTGCCTGGCACATTGTCCCTACTCGAGACTTAGTCATTCTGTCCCATTACGTCTCCCAGTGTGAGACTGCTGTGACCGCCTCCCTTGAGAGCTCCCCTCCAGCCACATCGTGGAGTACAGAGCCTATGAAAGATACTTTCCCGGAAGTAAAAGCAATGGTTTTATTAATATGCCATTTTATGCTACATCCCCAACTTTGAGGGGAAATGGCTGTTAGAGAACAAAGGGATAGAATCTACAGAGCTGAAGGTGCTCCTTCCAATGACATCTGCCGAGACTTCTCCCTGGGGAGACTGCTGGGTCTGCTGTTTGTTAATATTCTAGTATTCTACATAAAAGCCATGAAATTGTTGAGGCATGTAAATATTTAAAACAAAAGCTCCTTCTTTATTGGCACTCCCTAGCTTCCTCTCAGTTTTCTTTTCAGAAGATACAATAGTTTGCATCAGCTTCAGCACAGCAGTTCAAAATACTACTTTCACCCTCTTCAGTCTTGGCTTTGCTTGCTCTACTTATCACCAGCAGTTCTGCCTTCGTTCTAGTTCTTCCACACGTGTGGTTTAAACAGTTTATTGGGTAATCAGTGCACACTTAGCCCAGTTGAGCTCTGCTTGCTCAGTTCATACACATTCAGTTGTACCTAAACTAAATGAAATGAGCATGAAAACATGACTGCTTTGGTATCCTTTGATCCATTTGGTAATTTGGCATGATCCTGGAAATAGCCATTACCAAGTTTAGGTTAAGCTCTGTTTGTTACTAATAACTGGCTTTAGGTACAATAAAATAAAATGACAAAGCAGCCAGGTGTCCTGGGAAATGGGATGCCAGGAATTCTTTTTATTTTTAATTTAAATTAAATTAGCCAACATACAGTACATCATAGTATCAGATGTTGTGTGCAATCATTCATCAGTTGTGTATTACACCCAGTGCTCATGACATCATATGCCTTCTTCATGCCCATCTCCTGGTGACCCCATCCTCCAACCCCCTTCCTTCCTGCAACTGTCAGTTTGTTTTCTATGATTAAGTATCTCTCATGGTTTGTCTCCTTCTCTTATTTATCTTGTTTATTTTTCCTTCCCTTCCCCTATGTTCCTCTGTTTTGTCTCTTAAATTCCACATGAATAAAATCATATAATTTCTTTCTCTGATTGACCTGTTTCACTCAGCATAATACCTTCCAGTACCACCCACATCAATGTAAGTAGTAAGTATTCATCCTTTCTGATGGCTGAGTAATATTCCATTGTATATATACACTACATCTTCTTTATCCATTTATCTGTCCATGGACATCATGGCTCCTTCCACAGTTTGGCTACTGTGGACATTGCTACTGGGGGACAGGTGCCCCTTTGTTTGGCTACTGTGGACATTGAACACTGGGGCACAGGTGCCCCTTTGTTTCATTACATCTGTATCTTTGGGATAAATACCTAGTGGTGCAATTGCTGGGTTGTGGGATACCAAGAATTTTATAGATTGTTCTCCCCTTTGAACTTACTAAATGGATAGTACTATTGCCTTTTTTGTTGCTTTCTTCTTCTCTCATCAGAAATCCACTTCTGGAGAGACATAATTTAATGCAGATATGTCAAACTTTTCACCATTCTGATTAGGAATACATCTATCTATCATCTATCTATGGTAGAATGTAACATATATAAACTATAAAAGAGCTATCTCACCCATCATCACAGAATGGCTACACCTATTCTCCACCTCAGGATCTCTTAGGTTCAAGTCTGGTGAAAACAGTTGCCTCTTTATCAGAAGACCCATCAGAATTCTCACTGGCTTGGGTTCTGTCTGGTTGGTGGTGTGCCTGTCCCTGAACCAGTCACTGTGCTTGGGAGAATGGAGTGCTCATATTAGTGAAGCTTTAAGTCACATACTAGTTTCTCCAACGGAGTTGAGTAAACTCTTATAGAACCATATGGACTAAGACTTAGGAGAGGCTGTTTCTGCCCCAAAGAGATAGTAAGAAATGATTATCTAAAGAAGAATGAAGAGTTCCTGGAGGGCAAAAGTAAAATTTCTACCCCATGGAAATGAAGATACTACCCCGTTTTCTGTAATCCATATAGAACACCTACCTTTCTTTCTGTTTCTCGTTTCCTTTTTTGTTTTTTAAAATGATTGTATGTTGAGTCTTTTTTTATAATAAATTTATTTTTTATTGGTGTTCAATTTGCCAACATACAGAATAACACCCAGTGCTCATCCCGTCAAGTGCCCCCCTCAGCGCCCGTCACCCACTCAACCCCACCCCCCTCCTCCCCTTCTACCACCCCTAGTTCGTTTCCCAGAGTTAGGAGTCTTTATGTTCTGTCTCCCTTTCTGATATTTCCCACACACTTCTTCTCCCTTCCCTTATATTCCCTTCACTAACACCTACCTTTCTTTCTGTTTCTCGTTTCCTTTTTTGTTTTTTAAAATGATTGTATGTTGAGTCTTTTAATATCTTCCTTATCACAGAAAAAACATCTTGAACCAAGACATGATCATATGACCAGGAGGGGAAAATCCTTTGGTTGTTGATCACTGTTTTATAAGCCATGTGCAAATATACACAGAGACCATAATCTTATTAATTTCATTGCATTGCAGATCTGGAAAGGACCAGTACATGAATCTCTGTAACACATTGAATAATGACAGTGTCCCTGAGAGCTTGGCCAGCCTGAGGGACACATGTGACCTGCCCTCATTTTCTAGAAATAGTTTTATTGAAACCCAGCTGCATGGCCTATTTGTAGACTGTCTGCATCCAATTCTGTGCTACAGCAGTGTGGTTGAGTAATTGTGACACAGCCTGGCATATTTCCTTTCTGGATCTTTACGGAAAAGCTTGCAACTCTGGCCTAATCAATGCTAGAATTTCAGAATTTCTTCTCATGACAAAAATTCTCTCAGAAAAAACATTTTCTGAAATCTCTATTAAAAACAAAACAACACTTCTATATGTCATCTGTCTTACTTAAGTCTGAAACAGTATCCCACTTGAAAATAATTTCAGTTAAAACACAGAAATCCTGGATTCACACCTACATTATACCAAATTAGGGTAGTTTTTTGTGATCAAAAGATACTCCTTGCTTAATAATATCCATAACCTTTTCCCCCAGCAGTTCCATAATCACTTAATGATTTTCTCTGAATACACTTAGCTTTTTAATGACAAGATGAACTTTAAAATGTCAAAGCCATCCTTCAAAGGAACACAATTTACTCATTTGTATTTAGTCATTAGAAAAGGCTTTTCTTGTATTAATCATCTGACTAAAGATAAAACTATATAATCCCTTGCTAGTTTCACCAAAAATCATGCTGCATGTTATTCATGGTGATTTTTAGCTTACATATGTATATATAATTTTAAAATGTTATTCAAGTTTTTTGTCTTAAGATTATAACTAACATTGCTGTTGCTATAAATTTTTTTCATTTTTAGGTTGTGTACAATAGCTGCATTTATTTTTATAATTAGTTACTTGACATGAATATTTATGAGGTGTTTGTGAAGACCTTGAGGAAGTGGACTATGACTATAGTATATAATCTATACTACAGTATACTTTGCTATTTCCTACAATGTTATACTTTTTCCACTGAATAATTTACCACAGCTGATGTAGTACATTTTGCTTTCTTTTTTTCCTTCACAATGCTTTTTCATCTTTTATTAATCACTTTTAAGACTGTACTATATATTTTTTTCTGTGCTTTTGTTCTTATTGCTGAACATACAGCATTTTATGTGATAAGTCTCCAGAGCAGGACCGTGTGTTGGGAATATGATGTGAAACCAGATGGGAGCCATAGATATCATCTTAAATGTTCTAGCAGCCACATTTAAATAAGTGGATACAAGTGAAATTCACTTTAATAATATATTTTATGTCACCTGATATATCCAAAACATAAGCATTTCAACATGCAATCAATGTAAAGCATTATTAATGTGATATTTTACATTCTTTTCTCATTGTCTGAAATTCACTTTACATTTTACACTGCACATCTCTAAACCATAGTCCCTACTTGACCTCTGTTTGAATTTTAAGTATTTTTGATGCTTTCCTAAGTCAACCTTTTAAAAAGTTTAGTACAGAGAACTGTTTTCTTAGATTATGGATCCAAGAGGAGTGGTAGAAAGTCTGTCACCCGAATGTGTCTCTTTTGTTAATGTAGCTGGTGACTTTCAGTGCTCGTTGACGACTCTGAAAATTCTTAGGGCCTCTACACAGGATGCTCCATACTCTGCGTGTGCTCTAGAAACAGGCAACAAAGCCTGGATAAGAGCACAACTGTTGACACATGGTTTATTGAGTAGTCCACTGTTGAGACCAACTGCTCAGAAAAAGGATTTCTTTCAAAGTATTACTGCTCCCTGACAACTCATCCAGTCACCCAAGGGCTCTACTGGAGATGACCAACCAGATTAGCATTGTTCTGTGGCAGCTAACACAACACCCATTCTGCAGCCCACGAATTGAAGAGTCATTCTGACTTTCAAGTAAGAAATTCATTTTGTACAACTATAGCTACCCTAGATAGTGGTTTCTTTGATGGATGTCGGCAAAGTAAATTGAAAGGATTCAACATTCTAGATGCCATTAAGAACGTTGTGATTCATGAGAATGAATCAAAATACCAACATGGTAGGAATTTGGGACGATGTTGATTCCAGACCGCATAGATTATTTTGAAGGAATTCAACATGTTAGGGGAGGAAGTTGCCACAGATAGGGTGGAAGCAGCAAAAGAACTAGAATCAGAAGTAAGTGGAGCCTGGGGACGGGGCCGATGGGCTGCAATCTCGTGATCAGATTTGAACGGATGAGGAGTTGCTTCTCATGGATGAGCAAAAGCAGTGGTCTCTTGGGATGGAATCTACAGGTGAAGGTGATGGGAGGATTGTTGATATCACATCTTAAGCCAATAAAAGTTACTTAATGGTGATATTTAATGGCAGTATCCATGCTAGGTCATCATGTTATTATTTATCATGCTAAACAGATGAACAAGACTGTGCTCTCATGGAATATATGAATGTGACAACCATTAAAGCAAAGAGAAAGGGTCCTTAACTAGGATTGTAAGTAGAGTATATAAAGAAAATTAGGATAACAGATAGTAGGTAGGAGAAAAGGACTTCCCATATTTATCTCTTGATTGTATTTTGACACTTCTATAATATTATTGAAGGTAAATTTTTTTCTCTTAAACCGTATAAGCTCTTTAGAAACAACTCCCATTCCTTGAATTCTTACTAATTTGGAAAATCCTAGAAATCCATGTGTCAGAATCTCTGTTAAAGTATAGATGTAGAAATATGCACTAAGATAGAATATTCAATGATCCTGAGTATAAGATCTATAGTATGCTTCCATTATTTACAGACAGGGAATTTTCAGGCTGAATTAAATAACTATTCACACTTTATTTTGAAGCCACGATTTCTTCTCTTTTCCTGCCTAGTGTAGCTGTTCTGCTCTCCTTGCATTGGCTTACAGACTGCCGTTCTTTCCACTTCTGCTGTAGTGACCACCACTTTCCAGTGTGGCTTCCCTCTCTCAGCCCCCACCCCCGTGCCACCCAGATGGGGGTCTCTTATTTACAGATGCAATAAGCTTGGCCACTCTGGAGCAGCAGTATTTCAAAATGGAGTGGGCAAGGAATTTTAATAACTTTGGAAATGTGTTTGTGTCAGTGATTGTGCTGCTTTTCAGTAAGTATGATATGACTTATTCTTCTAGAATTCCAACCTGATTCATCAGAAGGTGTCTCCTCCTAATGATCGACAAGGATCTCCAATATTGTCATTCATCATTCTGGAACAATTTAATGCCATTCGCTTAGTACAAAGTATTCACCAGTCTCTTGCTGCTCTCAGCAAAGTCATTAGAGGAACTACCTTACTGAGTTCCGAAGTCCAGAAGTTGGCCAGTGCTTTATTAAACCAAAAGGTAAGCTGAGATGAAATATATGTTTTTATTTCATTATCTTAAGTGACTCTTTTGCTGTATATACAGTTGTCAGGTCTAACAGTTAATAGTGACGGAAAACCCATGCTAAACTAGCTTTAGCCAGATAGGAATTCATTGGCTGATACAGTGGGAGGATCCAAGGGTAGCCAGCCTTAAGTCAGCTTAATGCAAGAACTTAAAATTTTCATTAGGACCTCAGCTCATGATGATATTTATCTACCTATCTAGTCACATTGTGTGTATGTGTGTGTGTGTGTGTGTGTGTGTGTGTGTGTGTATGCAGATTCCATGTTGATGTCACTTTGGGGCAGGTCCTCTGTAAATGGTGGTATCCTAGTGTTCTGAGTCATCCTCTGAGCTCTATGTCCAACAGAAAGAACACATTTTTCCTGGTAATTCAGGCAAAAATTTGAGGATTAGCTTTAATCCAAACTATTTGGCCTATGTTTGATGCCTAGTCCTTTAACCATTCTTTGGGCAGGATTTGCAAAGCATGAAAGCATGAAAGGGCTAGGGCTTCAGCCGAATGTCTATCCCAACAGTCAGAGATGGATTCAGCTCCATCTATAATGCCATGTACTCCAAGTAAGGAAAGGATGCTTACCTAGTGAAAAATCAAAGTACTTTTAGTAGAAGAAAAGGAAATCAATATGTCTCTTGCTGAATAATTAAACCATTTTAAATGTCAGTAAAATTCATGTGTTACAGATCTATTGGTAAAAACAAAGATACTGGGAGTATCTGACGTACATTTACTTTAGTTTTTGGAGACTGTAAACCTTACAGAACTTTACATCTGGAAAAAAATTCACTAGGGTTCTATAGGAATTTAGAAAGAAAAGAATTTTGTTTTCCTCCTGCCCCCAGCACTGTTTACTCTCAATATAAAAACAAAACAAAAACTCTGATGGTCAACTTAAAGTCTTCTCTGAACATAAAAGATAGTTTTCCTGGAACTTCTTTATCTTACATTAAAAAAGATTTCTGTCTTAGTTCAGGCTGCTATAACAAATTACCACACATTGAGTGGCTTAGACAGTAAACATTTATTTCTCATAGTTCTGGAGGCTGGGAAGTCCAAGATCAAATGGCTGGTAGATCTGGTGTCTGATGAGGCCCACTTCCTGGTTTGCTTATAGCCATCTTTTTCCTGTGTCCTCACATAGCACAGAGCAGAGAGAGAGGAATCAACCTCTCTCCTGTCCCTTCTTAGGAGGGCATTAATCCCATAATGAGGGCTCCACCCTTATGACCTATTACCTCCCCAAAGCCTCATCTCCACGTATCATCAAATTGTGGATTAGGGTTTCAACATATAGATTTGGGGGGGGGGGGCAGAGACTCGCAGTACAATATTCATGCCTTTTCTGCATAAACAAAAAGGCATACTCTGGCAATCTTATGTTCCTTTTTCCTTTACCTTGTAAGAGAATCTCAGCTTAGCATTGTGTATTGCATTTAAAGATCTTTTTAATTTAAAGTAGATATATTGTCTATCATGAAAGCTCCTTGGCTTTTCAAGGATATCTTGAAAGGATTGTAAGAGCTCTGAAGAACTTTACATTAATTAATTCGTGTAAACACCACATTGACAATACAAGATAGTGCTCCTGTTACCTTCATTCTACTGTGAGGATCCCAACACAGGTGGTGTTAACTCACTTAGACAGAGTCAGAGGAATTGTAGAGTCAGGAACCTTGACAGGTCTGGTTGCATAATACATATAAATGATTTAAATTTACCAAAAGATAAATTTTCATGAGAGTATATTTCTTTAAAATCCCAGCTACTTGCTGTCTAAGGGCAAAATGTATGGTATTATTTTTAATTACAGTTGAATTAAGTCTAGGAGGAGAATAACACCTGCTAGAAGAACATGACTTGTGTAGAGACTGTAAGTTCACTGGGACTTGGATACAATGAAATATAGAAATATAAGCTTAGATCATATTTTGAGGTTTTTAAAGAAAGAAAAGGTGTTGTGATTAAATGCTGTAGGCAATAAGAATATTTTTATGTAGAAGTAACGTTGCAAAACGGCCAAGAATGTAGCCTGCGAAATAGGTCTGTCTGCCACCTAATAGCTGTGTGACTTGGGCAGGCCAGGTAAACCTCTTTCTTTTGGGATTGGTATGAAAATTAAATCATAGATAAAGTGCTTGCTACAAAGCAAGCACCCTCTAAATGTTAATTGCTTTTGTTATTGTTACTGTTGGAGAACTTTATTATATAAAAAGTGGCTTTTTGATAATTACAAAATTAGTTTATAAAAGTAGGGATATCATATGAGTTACTGTTTACTCATCACAGTAAGAGCAGTTAGAGCATAGCATAGAGTAGTTCAAGAGGGTTGTATGTGATGTTAATGAAAAATAGGAAAGGTAATCAGCAAAACTGGCTTCTTGTTTTGCTTCTGCTATAAACTATCTGGGTGGTCTTTGGCATAAACACTTGAAAAGAAAGAAATCATTTTTTATGATTGTATTGTAATGTGGCTTAGTAGACCATAATGAAAGATAAAGAGTTAAATGGGATTTATTATATGAAACATTTTCCATGAGTAAGATCAAGGGATGGCATTTTGTAAAGAGGTCATAGATTTTTAATTTTCAAGATTACCTCTTTCTCTTCCCCTGACTCAGTAAGTTCTGCCCAGTGTTTCTATATTCGGCATAGCACCAGGGCCTGACAATTTCTTAATAACAGTGTATTTAAGATGTAGACAATCTCATTATTAATGTATTAAACTAAGTTTGATATATTACACTTTGAATTGAGAAATACAGCCTCTAAAATATCACTATTTTTGAAGTATTTCTATAATTTGCATGAGAACAAATTGGTTGATTCTTTCCAAGGATGAAAGCATGTTTTGCAAAACATACCATGAGAGTGTCTCTAGAGATGTTTTCTGGGTCTCTGGTGAGACTCACCTGAGACTGGCTGACCTTCACTGAGACAAGATCCATAAAATAGTTTCTGACATTTTCTTTCCAATGGCTTTACCAAAAATTGTGAATCAAGTACTATCCCATTTATTTCAAGATAAAAATTTAATGTTTTATTACATTTGAATGTGACAAGTTCTGTATTAAGTAATAGGATTTAATGTAATTTAGGAAATAGTTCAGTACTTGACATTTTCTTTACTGTGTCTGACATGACTGTTGTAAAAATTTTCTTTGAGAGAATTATGACTTTTTTATTTCTTTGGTAGTTTCTGGTAATCTAAAACTTTTTTTTTGTAAAAAGTTACTGTAATTTATTAAAGAGAACAATACTGTTAATTGTTACTCTTACGTATTTGGACATAGGCTTTATTTTTTATTTTTTTCAACTAGCTGCGTTTTTTTTTTCTTATAAATTTATTTTTTATTGGTGTTCAGTTTGTCAACATACAGAATAACACCCAGTGCTCATCCTGTCAAGTGCCCATCTCAGTGCCTGTCACCCAGTCACCCCCACCCCCCGCCAACCTCCCCTTCCACCACCCCTAGTTCGTTTCCCAGAGTTAGGAGTCTTTCATATTCTGTCTCCCTTTCTGATATTTCCCACTTATTTTTTTCTCCTTTCCCCTTTATTCCCTTTCACTATTTTTTATATTCCCCAAATGAATGAGACCATATAATGTTTGTCCTTCTCCGATTGACTTATTTCACTCAGCATAATACCCTCCAGTTCCATCCACGTTGAAGCAAATGGTGGGTATTTGTCATTTCTAATGGCTGAGTAATATTCCATTGTATACATAGACCACATCTTCTTTATCCATTCATCTTTTGATGGACACTGAGGCTCCTTCCACAGTTTGGCTATTGTGGACATAGGCTTTAAATTATAATTTAAAAGATAAAAATTTGAAAGATACAATACAAAATCATTTCATCTCTCTTGCTGAACAACGCCCTATTCAGATATGCACATATATACATACAGAGTTTACTGTATGGCTTCAAGATGTCTAAGGGTTAGGCTCTCCTCTGCTGAACAGTTTTTTTCTTTCACTCCTTTCTCTAGCATGGTCTTCTTTTTAGTAGTGGTTCTCACGGTGTGGTCTCCAGACCAGGAACATCCATATCACCCAAGAACTTGGTAGTGTGAATTCTTGGGCCCCACCCCTGACTGAATCAAACTCTGCTACCCTGCAGCCTGTATTTTATCAGTCCCTTAAGATGGTTCTGATGCAGGCCAAGGTTTTAGAAATGCAGTCAGAATTCCCATAAAGACTGGCAGAAGCACATGCCACATCACCTTTCAGCCCTCCCCACTCCACTTGTCAGTATTTGTGACCACCTCCATCATTGGTCTTTAAATCTTGAAAAAGAAAAGATGCTTATTCTTATAAAATGCTTTGGGAAACCCCCATCTTTTCTTAAATGCTCCCTCTTTTAAAATTTATCTTCCTCCATGCACACAGTGCTTTAAAAAGTCATCAACTATTTTATCTAAATGATTTTTAATGGTGAGTGATTTGCATATTTCCATTAGAATAAAATATTAGCTTATGTTTTATGTAACACTTTACCAGTTCAGAGCACCCCTGTGCTATACTCTCATCATGCCCCATCACTTAGATCAGAAAACTAAAGCTGAAAAGAGATGCTACCCTATAAAGCATCAGAGCCCATACTGCAGTCCCGGTACTGTGTTTCATACATCAGTGTCCATCCTCCCACTTCCTTCATCCATCACTAAGTAGCTGATTAATTCTATCATGCAGCTGCCTAGTGGCCTTTGTTACAAGAGACCCTTATCACCTTTGTGAACTCTGAGCTCCATATACTCCTCTCCAAATGTTTATCAAATACTAGGATGGCAGTACCCCACCTCCTCAGCTCTATCTTCACTTAAATCAGAATTTTATTAGGTACACTTACAAATGGAAATCAGTTCCTCTTGATTTATGTCAGAACAAGGGGGCTTGCATATGTCCAGACTCTAGTATCTTGAATTCTCCTTCAGTATCCCTCACTTAATACTGTGCATGTGCATCATAAGAGAACATACACTTTTTCTTTCTAGCAGATATTTTAACTCCAGAGTTTCTTCTTCCCCTATCCTTTTTTATTCATTTAGCAAGCAGAAGTGGAAGTACAGTGTTGTAAGACTTTCATACCATATGTGAAGTTTTATTAATATCATTTGGAGTTTTATTAATATCACTTAACATTTATTGTTTTTTGAAGGTAGACTGTAGTAAGGTAAAGGTGTGTACTATAAATCCTAGAGCAACCCATAAAAATAAAATAATATCACAGAGTTACACATAAAAGGCAATATAGGACATAAGATGAAAATATAAGCTTTATGTAAATCATCCTAAAGAAAGATGAGGAAATAAAGAGAAAACTCAGAAGTTACCAGTGTTAGGAATAAGACAAAGGACATCACTAGAGTTTCTACAGACATTAAAAGTATAATGGGATATTTTATAACAACTTTATGCTCATAAATTCAACAATTTTGATGAAATGTATGAATTTCTTGAAAGATACAAACTACTAAAGCTCATTCAAGAAGAAATAGATATCCTATACTGTCTATTAAAGAATTTGAATTTGTTACCAACCTTCCCTTGTGGGGAAGAAAGCTCCTAGAATTCACTGCCAAAATCTAATAAATATTTAAGGAAGAAATAATACTAACTCTGTGTAAACCCTTCCAGAAAAAATAGAAGAGGCAGCAATATTTCCCTGTACTTACCAAGATTAGCATTGCCTGATAGTAAAAGCTAACAAAGATGTCATAATAAAGGAAATCTACAGATAAATTTTCTTTTTCAACGTAGACCCAGAACTTCTTAACAAGATATTAAGAAATTAAGTTAAACAAAATATAAAAATGGATAATACATTCTGACTAAGTGGGTTTTTTTCGAAGGATATGTTAGGGTGAATTTAAAAAACAATGTTATTTATCATTTTAATAAACTAATAAATACTATATGATTATCTCAGGAGATACAGAAAGGGCATTAGACCAAAGTCACCATCCAGTCATGATAAAACCTTTCAGCCATTTGGGATTAGAGTAATGGACCTTGTCAACCAGATAAATGGCATCCTGAAAAAGGTGTAGCTAACCTAATAGTAAAGGACTGAATGCTTTCTCCCTAAGATCAGGAATAAGACAATGAGGTCCACTCTCACTACATGCATTCAGCATTGCACTGAAGGTCCTAGCTAGCACAACATGTTTAGGAAAAGAAAGCATACTGACTGGAAAGGAAAAAGGAAATCTGTCTTTATTTGCTTCCCTATCTTGGCTACTGTAAATGCTGCAATAAACATAGGGGTACATATATCTTTTCAAATTTGTGTTTTCATTTTTTTAAAAGATTTTATTTACTTATTCATGAGAGACATGGAGAGAGAGAGGCAGAGACACAGGCAGAGGGAGAAGTAGGCTCCACGAAAGGAGCCCGATGCGGCCCTCAATCCCAGGACCGGGATCACGCCCTGGGCTAATGGCAGGCGCTCAACCACTGAGCCACCCAGGCGTCCCTCATTTTCTTTGAATAAATACCCAGTAGTGGAATTACTAGATCATATGTTAATTCTGTTTTTCATTTTTTGAAGAACGTTCATGCTATTGTACACAGTGGCTGCACCAGTTTACATTCCCAACAGTGCACAAGGGTTCCTTTTTCTCCATACCCACATCAACACTGTTATTTCTTGTGTTTTTAACTGTAGCCATTCTGACAGGTGTGAGGTGGGATCTCATGTGGCTTTGATTTGCATTTCCCTGATGATGTGTGATGTTGAGCATCTTTTGATGTGTCTGTTAGCCATCTGGATGTCTTCTTTGGATATACGTCTATCCAGGTCCTCTGCTCAGTTTGATATTTTTGGTTTTAAGCTATATAAGTCCTTTATATATTTTGAATGTTAGTCCCTTATCAAATCATTTCCAAATGGAGCCTTTTAGTTTCATTGACTGTTTCCTTTTCTGTGTAAAAGCTTTTTATTTTGGTGTAGTCCCAATAGTTTAATTTGGCTTTTGTTTCCCTTGCCTGAGAGGGTTAATATCTAGAAAAAAGTTTTCTATTGCCAGTATCAAATAAATCACTGTTTTATTCTACAGTTGTTATGGTTTCAGGTCTCACATTTAGGTATTTAATCAATTTTCATTTTATTTTTGTGTATGGTATAAAAAAGCAATTTATCTGCAGATGAATGGATAAAGAAGGCATGTGTGTGTATGATGGAATATTAGTCATAAAAAGGATAAAATTGTGCCATTGGCAACGACATAGAAGAACCTAACAGGTATACTCCTCTAAGTGAAGTAAGTCAGAGAGAGAGAAATACCCCATGATTTCACTCAAGTGTGGAATTCAAGAAACAAAAGGGAAATGAGGGAAAAGCAAAGGGAAAATGAGACACACAAAAAGTCTCTAAATACAGAGAACAAAATGGTGGTTGCTAAAGGGGAGGGGTGGGGGGGGATGAGTGAAATGGATAAAGGGGATGAAGAGTACAATTATCTAGATGAGCACTGAGTAATATATAGAATTGTTGAATCATACTGTACATAGACATTTTAACAATGAGCACGCAATGTTTTTCTGTCTCTCTGTCTTCCTCGATTTCTTTCATTCCCTACTCTTTAGAGTACAGATCCTTTACCTCTTTGTTTAGGTTTATTCCTAGGTATCTTATGGTTTGGGGTGCAATTGTAAATGGGATTGATTCCTTGATTTCTCTTTCTTCAGTCTCATGGTTAGTGTATAGAAATGCCACTGATTTCTGTGCATTGACTTTATATCCTACTTTGCTGAATCGTTGTATGAGTTCTAGCAGTTTTTTTGGTGGAGTCTTTTGGGTTTTCCACATAGAGTATCCTGTCATCTGCAAAGACTGAGAGTTTGACTTCTTTGCCAGTTTGGATAACTTTTATTTCTTTTTGTTGTCTGATTGCTGAGGCAAGAACTTCTAGTACTATGTTGAATAGCAGTGGTGAGAGTGGACATCCCTCTTGTGTTCCTGACCTTAGGGGAATAGCTCTCAGTTTTTCCCCATTGAGAATGATAGTTGCTGTGGGGTATTCATATATGGCTTTTATGATATTGAGATATGTTCCCTCTATCCCTACACTGTGAAGAGTTCTAATCAAGAAATGAGGGATCCCTGGGTGGCGCAGCGGTTTAGCGCCTGCCTTTGGCCCAGGGCGCGATCCTGGAGGCCCGGGATCGAATCCCACATCGGGCTCTTGGTGCATGGAGCCTGCTTCTCCCTCTGCCTGTGTCTCTTTCTCTCTCTTTCTCTTTCTCTCTCTCTCTCTCTCTGTGTGACTATCATAAAAAAAAAAAAGAAATGATACTGTACTTTGCATTTATTGAGAAGTTCTTTTCCTTTCTTTTATTAATGTGGTGTATCACATTGATTTGTGGGTGTTGAACCACCCTTACAGCCAGAAATAAATCCTACTTGGTTGTGGTGAATAATCCCTTTAATGTACTGTTGGATCCGGTTGGCTAGTATCTTGGTGAGAGTTTTTGCATCCATGTTCATCAGGGATATTGGTCTGTAATTCTTTTTGGTGGAGTCTTTGGTTTGGGAATCAAAGTAATGCTGGCCTTATAGAACGAGTTTGGAAGTTTTCCTTCCATTTCTATTGTTTGAAACAGCTTTAGAAGAATAGGTATTAATTCTTCTTTAAATGTTTGATAGAATTCCCCTGAGAAGCCATCTGGCCCTGGACTTCTGTTTGTTGGGAGATTTTTGATGACTGCTTCAATTCCTTGCTGGTTATGGGTCTTTTCAGGTCTTCTGTTTCTTCCTGTTTCAGTTTTGGTAGTTTATACATTTCTAGAAATGCATCCATTACTTCCAGATTGTGTAATTTGTTGGCATATAGTTGCTTATAATATGTTCTTATAATTGGTTATATTTCTTTGGTGTTGGTTGTGATCTCTCCTCTTTTGTTCATGGTTTTATTTACTTGGGTTCTTTCTCTTCTCTTTTTTGATAAGTCTGGTCAGGGGTTTATTGATCCTATTAACTCTTTTAAAGAACCAGCTCCTAGTTTTGTTGATCTGTTATACTTTTCTTTTGGTTTCTATTTTGTTGATTTCTGCTCTAATCTTTATTCTCTTCTTCTGCTAAATTTCAGGTTTATTTTCTGTTCTTTCTCCAGCTCCTAATTTAGTTATAATGTTGTGTTTTTGAGACCTTTCTTGTAAGGCTTGTTATTGCTGTATATTTCCCTCTTCAGACCACCTGTGCTGCATCCCAAAGGTTCTTAAGAGTAGTGTTTTCATTTTCTTTTTTATTATTTTTTATTTTTTTTAGTGTTTTCATTTTCATTTGTTTCCAGGAATTTTTTAAATTTTTATTTAATTTCCTGGTTGACCCATTAATTCTTTAGTGGGATGCTCTTTAGCCTCCATGTTTTTGAGTTCTTTCCAAATTTCCTCTTGTAGTTGAGTTGCCATTTCAAAGCACTGTGGTCTGAAAATATGCAGGAAATTATCCTAATCTTTTGGTACCCATTGAGACCTGATCTGTGACCCAGTATGTGATCTCTTCCGGATAATGTTCCATGTGCACCTGAGAACAATGTATATTCTGTTGCTTTAGGATGGAATGCTATGCTTTTTTTTTTTTTTTTTAAACACAGGGTATTTATTTATTTATTCACAGTTGAAATTTAATTGTTTCCAACTTTATTACCAAAATCATTTGAGACCTATAAAAATACATTGAGGGGCACCTAGGTGGCTCAGTGGTTGAGTGTGTCTGCCTTTGATTCAGGTCGTGATTCCGGGATCCTGGCACATCTTTATCTTCCCCTTGACTCCTTTCTGGTCACTCAAATGCAGATGGCAAATGCCATCTTGCCATGAGGAAGGGTTGAAAAGGAACGATGGGGCAGGAGTCTGGGTTCTTAAGCACATGAAGCACAATTACCTAGAATTTTATATGATAGCAAAAGAAACTATATCTGTGAAGTTCATCTGGTTCACTGTGTCATTGAACGCCTTTGTTTCCTTGTTGATCTTCTGCTTAGATGATCTGTCCATTGCAATGAGTAGGGTGTTAACCTTCTGTACTGTTATTGTTATTATCATACTATTACTGTATTATTATTGATGTATTTCTTTTGTCACTAATTGGTTTACATAATTGGCTGCTCCCATGTTAGGGGCATAAATATTTACAATTGTTAGATCTTATTGCATAGGCCCTTTAATTATGATATAATGTCTTTCTTCATCTCTTGACAACGGTCTCTGGTTTAAAATATAATTTGTCCGATATAAGGATTACCACTCCAGCTTTCTTTTGAAGTCCATTAGCATGATAAATGGTTCTTCACGCCCTCACTTTCAACTTGGAGTTGTCTTTGGGTCTAAAATGTGTCTCCTGCAGATAGCATATATATGGGTCTTGCTTTTAGCCACTCTGATATCCTTTTGTCTTTGATTGGTGCATTTAGCCCATTTACATTTGGAGTAACTATTGAATGATGTGAATTTAGTGCCATTGTATTACCTGTAGAGTCACTATTTCTGTAGCTTGCCTCTGTTCCTTTCTGGTCTGTGTTAGTTTGGGCTCTCTCTTCTCTTAAAGGATTTCTTTGAATATTTCTTACAGGGCTTAGTGATCACAAATTCTTTTAGTTTCTCTTTGTCCTGGAAGCTTTTTATCTCTCCTTCTATCTTGAATGACATCATACCTGATTAAAGTATTCTTGGCTACATATTTTTTCACTTAGCACCTTGAATATATTATGTCAGTCCTTTCTGGCCTGCTGGGTTCTGTTGATAGGTTTGCTGCCAGTCCTAATGTTTCTACTCTTGTAGGTTATGCGGCTTTTGTCCTGAGCTGTCTTCAAGATTTTCTCTTTAACATTTGTAAGCTTCACTATTACATGTCAAGGTGTTGACGTATTTTTATTGATTTTGAGGGGGCATTCTCTGTGCTTCCTGCACTGTGTGTTTCCTTCCCCAGCTTAGGGAAGCTCTCTGCTATAATTTGCTCCAGTATATCTTCTGTCCCTCTCTCTCTCCTTCCTCATCTGAAATCCCAATTACTTTTAATATTGTTTTGTTTTATGGTATCACTTATCCCTCGAATTCTTCTCCCATGATCAGTAGTTGTGTATCTCTCTGTTTCTCAGCTTCTTTATTCTCCATCATTTTGCCTTCTACATTACTGATTCTTTTTTCTGCCTCATTCATCCTAGCAGTTAGAGCCTCCAATTTTTATTGCATCTCATTAATAGTCTTTTTGATTTTGATTTGATTTGATTTTAGTTCTTTTATTTCTCCAGAAAAGGATTTTCTAGTGTCTTCTATGCTCTTATCAAGCCCAGCTATTATCTTTATAATCATTATTCTGAACTTTAGTTCTGACATTTTATTTATATTCATACTGATTAGGCCTCTGGCAGTCAGTACTGCCTCTTGTTCGCTTTTCTGAGGTGAGTTTTTCCATCTTGTCATTCTTACAGAAAGTGATTGCTTTCTATTTGTAGAGTTGTAGCTATTCTTAGATTTCTGGCTGAGTTCACAGGTTTTCAGAATGATTTGATAGCTACCCAGCTGAATTCCTGGGACTAAATGAAACTAAGGTTTCCTGCTTCTCTGCCATCTTGGAGTCCTATCAATTTCTTTTTTTCTTTTTCTTTTCCCCCTTTTTCTAAAAAACATTTTAAACTGAATACTTTCCCCCCACACACACTATAACATCTCATTGCAACTTCTGGTATATGAAATAAATAGTGGCTACAAGGCTGTCTCCCAGTTTTGGAAACTACTATAAGCTTGAATCAAATGAAGTTTTCAGGTATTTCCAAAACTTGATCATGGATTATCATCATCACCCCCACAGGTGAACATCAGCACATCATTTTTCTTAGTAGAACAATAGTGTTTGGCAATTATGATTAATAACTAGAGTTATCAGATTGAAGAGGAAAGAGTCACTAAAAGTGGACCTGTGTTTAAAGTTCATGTAATAAACATTGAAATTGTAGATATTAAATACTCTTGGATATTTATTTGGTCATTTGGTATTTTCTTGGTCAAGTCACTGAATGTGGCTAATAATTATAACCCCCTTAGAGGGTTGTGTTGAAGTGTAGAGGTATCTATGTGAATAACATGCTTAGAACAGTGTCTGCCCCAGAATGTGTTGCAGACGGGCTTGCCGTTGTTACCCTTGTACTGACCTCATGGCGATCCTCACTCTTCAGGCCTGTAACAGTACTGGAGCTCCCCAACTCACCTCCCTGCCACCACATCCATCCCCTGAATGCCTGTTCTCCCCATGTCTACTGGGTAATCTTTATAAAATTCAAATCAGATTGTGTCACATGCCTGGTTAAAGTTTAATTTGGTCTTATTGCTTTCCAACTCCTTAGTATAAACTCTGAAAAAGCTTCCTGGTCTTGTCCTTACCTAATTAATAAACCCAATTTTCTCATGTCTCCCTTATTATTTGTCCTCCCTTTTCCTACTGTCTGTCTTTACCAGAGTGTGACTCTTACCTCTCAATACTTACCTCAGGCATTAATTCTACCAGAAAGCCTTCCCTGACTCTTGCCCTCATACACAGTTAGGATTTGGTGACCCTCGCACTGTGTTCAGTGAGCACACTTCTTGTCCTCAGAGAACTTACTGTATGGACTGCAGTGTCTCCTTTTTTGTCCATGTTCATACCTCGCACAGGCCGTTATCAATAGGGATTATGTTATCACTTCACGTCTAAAGCACCTAAGGAATGACTGCCACATAGCAGCTGTTAATACAAGTTTGCTGAATACCCATGAACTTGATTAATGCTTGAAGGAAGTGAACGACAGGCCCCTATGCTGCTCTGCTTCTGTGACATCTTTATGGAAAGGATAAGTAATAAAAAGAGGTTATATTTAGATTCAAACTTGGGCTCCAGATGTATAACATTTAGTTTTAAAAACCGGTAAATTAACTTGTTTCAAGCCTTAGTTTCTCCATTATTATAGTTTTATTTTATTTTGTTTAAGATTTTATTTATTTATTCATTAGAGACACAGAGAGAGAGAGAGGCAGAGACACAGGCAGAGGGAGAAGCAGGCTTCATGCACCGGGAGCCCGACATGGGACTCGATCCCGGGACTCTAGGATCATGCCCTGGGCCAAAGGCAGGTGCTAAACCTGCTGAGCCACCCAGGGATCCGTCCATTATTATAG
Organism: Canis lupus baileyi; assembly: GCF_048164855.1. NCBI lineage: Eukaryota > Metazoa > Chordata > Mammalia > Carnivora > Canidae > Canis > Canis lupus. Next base: position 60,673,101 of record NC_132840.1, read on the forward strand.
TTTTAATCCCCAGTTCATGATTGTCTTGTGTTGAACCTCACATGGTGTAATGTATGTGAAGCACAAGAGAAGGGTAGAATCAGCAGTATGATGTGGACAACCGGACTCTGGAGTGAGGTTCCAGGGGCCACATCATGGGTGTGGCATTGCCTGCTCGGTGGTTCTGGGCAGGCTCTTCCTTCCCTGCATCCACTGTCTCCACTGTAATGTGGAAGTTAGAACAGTATTTGCTCCTAAGGATTATTGGTACCTCTACAGCACTCAGCACAGTTGGTGGCACAGCATCCAGTGAACATTAGCTTAAAATGTTCCTTCCAGTTCTTTCTGCCTTTGTCAAAATCCAACACAGCTTTCAAAACGTAATACCTTCTTCCTTTACTGACTTCCGTGATGAAATCATTCTTATATAAACTCAAACGACATATAACACATTCTTAAGTGAACTCTCCTTGACACACAGTATAGTTTTGTGTGTACGATGTAGTGGTTTCCAATTACATGCATTACAAAGTGATCACCAGGATAAATCTAGCTGCCCCCCATACAAAATTGTCACCAGGTTAGTAATTACATTCCTTATTCTGTACCTTGCATCGCCATGTCTTATATATTTTATAACTAAGATTGGACCATTTAATCCCCTTCCCCCATTTCAGCCACCCTCCACCTCCTATCCTCTGGCAACCATCAGTTCTCTGTTTAGGGGTCTGTTTCTGATTTCTAATGTTTGTTTTTTAGATTCTACATAAAGGTGAAATCATACGGTTGTCTTTCTCTGACTTACTTCACTTAGCATCATAGCCTCTAGGTTCACCCATAATGTCCCAAATAGCTTCATTCTTTTTTAGGGTAGAGTAATATTCGTGTGTGTGTGTGTGTGTGTGTGTGTGTGTGTGTGTGTGTTACAACTTCCTTATCCATTCATCTATCGATGGGCACTTAGGTTCCATATCTTGGTTATTGTAGATAATGATGCATTGAACATAGGAGTGCATACATATTGTGGAACTGTTGTTTTCATTTTCTGGTCAGACCAGATGTTTTCTGGAGCTGTGGTAGTACAGGGCACTTGCCCACTGTTGTCCCCTGGGGTTTCATGGGGGGGGAGGGGCTGCAGTCAGACCAGATGCCTACCCCTAGCCCACTGATGGGGCTGCAGTGGAACTGGTGTGTATGTGACTGTTGTCCCTCTCCCCAGGGTAGGAGCCACTTCACAGCCTCGCTGGCCCCCCTCAGTGCAGCTTGCACACAATGAGGCTTGTGATGCAGATTCCCTGGGGAGCACATGGGGAGGTGCAATGACATTAGCAACATAGGTGGAGAGTGTTCTTATTCCCACTGGTGTCAGAGTATGTGGGCTGCTCTGTGGAGGAGGGAGGTGGTGCCCACCAGCTCTTCTTTTCATGAGAAAGTTTCAGTATCCCCGCTTCTCCTGTGGATATCCTGAGAATCAGCCTTGTGCACAGTAACTGCTGAACTGGTGAACAGTAAGGGCTTTAACATCAATGGAATGGCTGTTTTCTACTGACACTGATATTGGTAACCATCAGTTACCTATTGCTACACAGTAAATTGCCTGAAAGCTTCAAGGAACAAAACAATAGAATTCATGGTGTCACTGTTTCTGTATGTCCAGAATCGTGGTATGATTTCAGCTATATAGGCTCAGGTCTCCTGCACCCTATGGTCAGGTGTTGTCTGGGGTCTGGGGCCACCATCATCACAGCGTCTAAGGGCACTAACAGCCTGGCCATCTGTAGGCCTCTGGTCCCTATGGACTGTTGATGATGATGTCAGTTCCTTGCTCCACAGGCATCTTCATCCAGAAACTCTCAGCATGACACTTTCCCTTAGAGCTAGCACAGGGAAGGGAGAGTGAGAGGGCAAGCCAGCAGAAGCCACAGAAAGTGGCATCCCATCATTCTTAGTATATTCTTTCATTAGAATCAAGTCACCAAAACCAGTTCTAACTCAAGGTGAGGAGACTTCATGAGGGCATGAATACCAAGTGGCAGGGAGGTTCCCTATACAGTAACATAACATTGTACGAAACACTGTGAAAAGAAGCTCTCTTTCTAAGACAGGACAGCATAACACTGAGAATGTGAAAACCTGATATATCACTTATTTATTGCTACATAGTAAACTACCCTGAAATTAATGGCTGAAAACAAGAAACATTATTCATTTAGCTCATGAATAAGGAATTTTGGGTGGACTGGTGGGGCAGACCTGTGTCTGCTCCATGTGACACCAGCTGAGTGGGCTCAGTTTGGAGCTGGAGGATCTACTTGCAGTTTGGGTGGCAGGTTTGTGCTGATTGTTGGCTGGGAGCTCAGCAGGACAGATGGTTGGTCCTTGTGCAGACACCTCCAGTCAGTCTCTCTATACAGGCTACTTCACTTCCTTACAACATTAGATCTTGGTTCTGAGAGTAAACCACCCAAGAAACTGAAAATGAAAGCTGCTAATTTGTTATTCCTAGACCTGAAAACTGAATCTGATACAGCATCACTTATGCTTGATTCTATTCTAGTTGTCACCAACCTCTTACTCAAGTACAAGGGACATGGACCTCATCTCTCAATGGGAAGATACCAAACTCTGCATCAGTCATCTTGCCATATATCAAATTCCACCAAAACATACTGGATTAAAATGTTGTCTAAAAAAACTCATTTATTTTAAGTTTAGAAGCCTTAAATGTAGGTAGGGTTTGGTGGAGAAAGCTTGTTCACATGGCTAGGCTAGCAAGTTAATGTTAGCTGAGAGCTAGAAGCCTCCATCCATCTGCACATAGGCCTCTCCAAAAATTGGGCTTCAAAATATGGTAGATGGGTTCCAAGATCAAAAGTCTCAAAAGACAGGAAATACAATCAACAGATTTCTTATGGCCTGGTGCTAGAAACTGGTACAGCATCACTGCTACTGTATTCACAGGACCCTTCTTTACGAAGACAAGCACACACTTCTGGTCTCAGCAGGAAAAGCGTTGGAGACTCTGGGCTCATGTGTTAAAATCACCACCCCTGTCTTAGTTCAAAGCACTGCTCTGGCACTTTTCTGTCATATTCCTAAGAAGGTTTACTTTATGCATCTAAATGATTGAACCAGATGTTTTCTAAGGTGCTTATACACTCTAAATTTCCATTATCTTACAATTTTTGTTTTCCATGCCTTGTTGATATATTCTACACCATCATTTCTCAGCTATATAATCAGTGTTTGGGGGTATGAAATTGATGTTTTCTCCCTATTTTACTATACTTTAGAAGTTTGGATATTTATATAATATGGAAAATCCATCAAACTCTCAACAGAGAAGGTATAGTATGAGGATGAACTTATAGAATATTGTGCAATAAAGAAGTACGTATTAATAGAGAATATCAGTTAATAGAAGGTCAGATATTTAAAATAACTATTTTAGAATAGTTTTATTTACTTAATTTAGAGTAAGTTTTTAAAAATTTCTTCTCTTTTTATTATACATGGTTTGGGGATGAAAATCCATTATACTTCTCTATGTAGAGTTTGAAGAAATTCTGTAGGAGCCAATAGTTTAAAAAAAAATTACCACTTATAAAATGAATTCATCAAATTTAATTTGATTTCTTTATGTACTAAGTATTGTTTTAAGAAAGCATGGTTTGCTACTTTGTATATACCAGTTTATATTTGTTTATTGTTTCAAAATTTTTTATTTTAAAAAATCTTATTTTTTTAAATTTCAAGTTTCATTTTAAATTTTAGTTAACATATATGGTAAATCTGGTTTCAGGTGTAGAATTTAGTGATTCATCACCTACACACAACACCCAGTGCCTCTCCATGCCCATCCCGCATATAGCCCACTCCCCACCCACCTCCCTCCAGCAATACTAGTTTGTTCCTTATCATTGAGTCTCTTATGCTTTGTTTTCTTCTTTTTTTCCCTCCTTCCCCTGTGTTCATCTGTTTTTCTTAAATCCCGCCTGAGTGAGATCATTTGGTATTTGTCTCTGACTTACCTATTTCCCTTTAGCATAGTACACTCTATCTAGCTCTGTTCACCTCCTTGCAAATGGCAAGATTTCATTCTTTTTGATGCCTGAGTAGTATTCTATCATGTATATATACTGTATGTTCTTCAGTCAGTGGACATTTAGAACTACCCCACAACCCAGCAACTGCACTACTAGGTATTTACCTAAAGGATACAGAAATACTGATTTGAAGGGATACATGCACCTGATGTTTATAGCAGCATTACCCATAATAGCCAAATTATTAAAAAAAAAAATCTCCTTTTAGAGAAACAGATTAATTCATTCTGTCATTTCTATTGTGATCAAAGAAAAACATACATATCTTAAAGAAATAAACGTCATGATACACATAAGGTGGATTATGCCAAAATGTTTTCCCCATCACATTAATGTTAAAAGGTCTCTTGTATAAATATTATATATGTAAACTTAATTTGGCTCCTTTTTAACTTGCAGTGTCCTCTTGCATGGCAGAGCAAGTGGGAAGGCCCAGAAGATCCCGTACAATACCTCAGAGGTCTCGTAGCTCGTGCCCTTGCCATCCAGGTAAGAGTAAATCATTTAGTGGTGGGCGTGTATGACTCTAGTGGTATAGACATGCATATTGAGATGGCTTCTTTGCTGGCATTCCGTGTAAATGCTATTGTACATAAAGTATCATGTATTCATTCTCTGTGTCATCAGTGTTGATAGAGCATTCTTTTAAAATACTTTTTTCTCACTGTGGCACTTCATAACTTTTGAGAATTCAGAGAAGAATACACCTGTAATATATGTGGTCATCTGGTAACTGATAGTGATTCATAACTGTGACCAATTGACTTTAGAGCATGTCCTCCTCCCCATGGGGAACTCCTTTTTTCTATCTTTTCTTTTTACAAATCACCTTTTTTCAGAATGATCCAGCCAGGTAACTTGCAGGAAAAGTGAATGGAATAAGGAATGATAGTGATTTTTTTTTTTGGAGGATTAGCAAATGGTACTGGTTAGTCAGTGCACACATCGTACCTCTACTCCTGTGGTTTCACTCCCCTCTCCCTCTGCCAATTGCACCTACCTCACAAACAGCCTTCTTTATCACAATCATTGCAATCCTAGGAGTCTTTCTAGACCAACCCCTCTCCATCCATGCTCGTTTCAGCAGAGGACCTGCCTGCCCACAGCTTCAGCCTTGTCATCACTCATCACTGCTCTGCCTCTGAACCCCTGGAGCGTACATATCATTCTTTGACCATAAGCATGTTTCGTTCCCAATTTTTTCATGGGGTTATTAGACTTTCTAGACTCTTCCTGCTTAGAATTGTCCCAGTCTGTCTCTTTCCTGAACCTGCCTAACTCACCCTGGAATCCATGACACATAACATTAACCATTCTCTTTCCAGAATCTTCATTATCCTAACTCACTTTCCATCATACTATATCCTTCCTAAAGACGGTTGAACTTGGGTCCATACACAAGTTGCTGAGCTCAGCTAGTGGCACCACATACTGAGGGTTCAGCATGGGAAGGGGCCTGGCACTGCCTTGTGTGCCACCATGGCTGTTTCAACTGTTCGTTCCTTTGCTGAAAGCCGTTCTGTCATCACCTCCTTTCCCCTAGCTGAAAACCTCCCATTTTATTTTATAGAGAAAATTCAGGCTATGAAACGTGACCCTTTGAGAAGTCTGACTCTTGTCTCCCACCCATATTTGTCTCAACCTCCCTCATTATCTTTGTTCTAATATGAAAGAAGTTGATCTTGTGGTGAAGGTATGTCTTTAGATATGCACTTGACTTCATGTGTTCTGAGCTCTGTAGACACTTCCTCCAGGGGTCCTTCCCTTACTCCTCTGTCTTCATCTCTCTCTCCCTTTGTAGTCTTCTGTGCCAGTCTACAAATGAGATCCGTGCCAGTCTACAAATGAGAACCCTATAAAGGGGCCAAGACTTGTCTGAATGTTTGTCTGGCTTCTTATAACTAATCTCTGGATTGTGGGATTATTTTAGGAAAAATATTACTGGATCTGAAAATGACATTAAAATCAGCAGGTAGAGAAGAACCAGTCAAGGACTGTTTTTCTGCTGTGCATGTGCCAGGATATAATCAGCAAATGACAGAAGATGGAGGGAGGAGGATAGAGAGGGCAGAGAAGAAGGACTTCTGTCCTTCTAATATACAATAGTTTTATCATTTTTACCACCCCTGAGGAATATGTTCTTTTCAGTTATTTGTTTTCCTGTTTTAATTTTTTTCGTTGTTATAAGTGTACAGTGATGTACCTTTCTAAGGTAACGTTTAGTGTTTGGGATTCACTTTTCAGCTATTGGGTTTTCACAGGTGTCTTCTGTGTGTCCCAGGTAAGAGTCAGGAGCAGCATATGAATGTGGAGGAATGCTGTAGCCACACAGGTGGGGAAGGAAGGGGCGAGCACGTAGCAGTATTGCTGTGATCCTGTGTGACGATGGGAGTTTCAAGTTTTTTGAAAAGGTGTGATGATGCTGAGAGTGAGTTCAGCAGCTTGAGCTCAGTGCCATCCATACTTTAACATCCTAGAGCATTTCATTCTGAGGCATACCATCAGAGAGAACAGAACATGCTGCTGAGGGTGTCCTCTACAGTTCATTACAGAGATGTTATGCAAATCCTGGGGGCCTGGCTGGGCTAGGGGAAGTGTTCCTGGAGTGATTGATTCACTCAGTCATGGTGCTGTCCAGCAGCTACTTGAAGGCGGCTCTGAGTGAAGCATTGGAGTCACAGTGGTTACAACTGATGCAGTTCCTGCCTCATGGTTTACAAGTCTTACATTTGTGCACTGTCGCATTTAACAGTTCTGCCTTGGTGCCCAACACTTTTCTGAGGTTGCTCAGTGTGGAATGGTAAACAGAATAGGCATATACTGTGTTCCAAGGAACGATCCTTACAGTTTCTCAGAAAGGATAGACAACAGAATAAACAACTGTGCAAGCCATAAAGGAAGTGGGTACCTCGGGGCAAACAGTAGGAGTCCCTACCCCACCGGGGGACCAGGAAGCTGAGGCCCCAAGCACAGCACAACGAGGACCCAGCAAGGAGGAGAGGGGTTCAGAGATGACATGGGAGGCAGGCAGGACCAAATCACGAGACTTTATTGAAGAATTATATTTGATCCTTGGCGACCCATCACAGAATGTGAGGAAGGGAAATGAGATTATTTTGGAGGTTAAGCTTGCAAGGTGAGTCTTAGTCTGCTGGGTCACAGAAGGTTACTGCCGACCAAACTTGGATTGCCATGTGTCAGTGGCAGGCTTTCATGCTTATGTTGTTAGGAATGAGTTCCTGCTTAGGTTCTGTGTCTCTTGTTTTAAAATTTATAGTGACTGCGTGAACTCCACCGAGAAATTTTTTTTTTTTTTTTTTTTTTGGCCTAACTGAAACTATTGGCTGATATATACCACCATATTTGCCACCCTTCCTACTTATGTTAGAATCTTGTATCAACTTCTAGCAACTTGGAAGTCTGGGGAGATCTAAGCAATATCTGGAATTAATAAATACCAGTTAGCATGTTATATAAACTTCTCCTTAAGGGTTTTCAGGAAGTAAAGATAACTAAATAAGCAACACCAATCTAAACTATTTTTTGGGATGCCTGGGTGGCTCAGCGGCTGAGTGTCTGCTTGAGCTCAGGGTGTGATTCTAGTCCCACATCAGGCTTCCCCTGCATGGAGCCTGCTTCTCTCTGCCTATGACTCTGCCTCTCTCTGTGTGTATCTCATGAATAAATAAATAATATCTTTAAAAAAATAACTGTTTTTTTAAAGATTATTTATTTATTTGAGGGAAAGACAGTGTGCAAGGGAGGGGGCAGACGGAGAGGAAGAAAGAATCTGAAGCAGTCTTTTTTTTTTTTTATTTTTTTTTATTTTATGATAGTCACAGAGAGAGAGAGAGAGAGAGAAGCTGAGACACAGGCAGAGGGAGAAGCAGGCTCCATGCACCGGGAGCCCGATGTGGGATTCGATCCCGGGTCTCCAGGATCGTGCCCTGGGCCAAAGGCAGGTGCCAAACCGCTGCGCCACCCAGGGATCCCCTGAAGCAGTCTTTGATGGTAGCCCGACATGGGGCCCCATCCCATGGCCTGATCATGACCTGAGTTGAAACCAGAGTCAGTCATTCAACCAACTGAGCCACTCAGGTGTCCCCCAAACAACTACCTATCTAAACAACTAAACTACCAGAGAAAATAGACAGTGCAACCTAGAATCATTCAGCGCCACCTCCTGCCTCCACTCTGATCCTCCTGCCGTGGCCTGAATTCATTCTGGATGAGGCCTAAGTGGGCACTGTGTTAGATTGCCAGTGTGTTCCTTCTATCAGCAGGTGCTATTGCATTGGGTTCTTTCCAATCCTTCCCGCCAGCAGTGCCGAAAGCAGATTTCTCCCTCATCTAGGTATCACTCCCTACGCTTCCCTCCCTCTTGTGTCTTCCTGAGAGTCTCTTTAGAGGCTGTTTATATCTTTTGTTTGGATGAATATTCAGGCACAGTTTCTAGCGTGTCTTGCTACAATGCTTCTTGTTACCTTAGCCACGCATATTGCTTCTTTAATTTGTTACTAGACAGATTCTTCACTGAAAAAAATCTGTGAGCCTCTAGCTCCTTCTCTTCCCTCTTTGACCTTGACTGTTCTCTAAGGACTCAGACTGGCATTTCTGGATCTAGGAGTGTGTCTCAGGACACCCTTTCTGGGTTTATCTAAATAGCTTCTGTCATTTCCTTAGCTGTAAAATGTACAATTTACCTAAATCTAGCTTCAGATCACTTTTCTCAGTGCACCACTTTATATATTCAGACTTTTTAAATGATCTAATGAAGGATGGAAAGAGAAAACAAACATTTATAAGAACTGAGCTTATTCTGAAAACAAGACATGTATGTGCTTTACATGAAATCTAGTAATATTTACAACACATGAGATGAGTATTATTTCCATCTTTAAAGATGGGAAAAATAAAACCCCAGTTTCAAGAGTTAAACAGTTTATAGAAATTACATGGTAAATGAGAGATTTTAACTAAAGTCCCCTTTCTTAAATAACATGCCAGTTTTGGGGATGCCTGGGTGGCTCAGCAGTTGGGCACCTGCCTTCGGTTCAGGTAATGATCCTGGGATCAGGGATCGAGTTCTGCATCAGGCTCCCTGCGAGGAGCCTGCTTCTCCTTCTGCCTGTGTCTGTCTCTCTGTCTGTCTCTCTCTCTCTCTCTCTGAGTCTGTGGCTTTCATGAATAAATAAATAAATCTTTTTAAAAATTCCAGTTTTTGATCATTCCATAAACTATCAGTAACATTTAAAAAAGATTGTCACTCTCCCCGAAACATCTTATGTTGGCCTCTATCCATACGATCATTCCCATAAAAGTCAATGACAGCTCCATCCTTCCTGAGACAGAGGCTGAAAGTCTTGGGATCACTGTTAACTCCTTACCTCTCCTCGTGTGCACCCATCCTACCAGAAACATGATCCTGCTTCTACATTCAGAACACATCCAGAAACACCATTTCACCTGCTACTCCCTTGACTGGTGTCATTAATGCAGCCACCACCTAACTAGTACTGCTGCTGCCTTGGTCCTCTTGTGGTTCTTAACCAAGCAGTCTGAATACTCCGGTTCAAGCATTGGTCAGATTATACCACTCCTCTATTGGAAAAACTCTCATGATCTCTTATCTCATCTGGAGTAACAGGTGAAGGTCAGGCTGATCACCTCTGTGCCTTCCCCATTTTCTTGCCCCCTCACTTGGTCTGCTCCAGCCACTCTAGCCTCCTGGCTGTTCAGCAAACAGACTCACCACCCAGGGGCTTTATTCTTGCTCTTTCCTATGCCCAGGGTGCTGCCCTCCAGATTCCTGCACAGGAATCATCTCCTGTCTTTCAGGCATTTGCTGCAATGTCATCTCAGCGGGGCCTTCCTTGGCCATGCTGTTTAAGGTTGCAGTCCTCCTCCTGTCCTCCTTTTTCTCCAGAGCCTATATCCCCAGGTAGTAGTCTACAGATTTCACTGAATTAATTTACTTTACATTCCTCACTAAATGGAGGCTTCATAAGGACAGAGATTTTTCTCTGTTTACTGCTCTGTCCAAGCATGTAGAACAGTGGCTTGCACAGTATCTGATGAATAAATTTATGATTCCATCACTTTTAGGGTTGTTCTCAAGCAAACTGAAATAATTATCTTTCATGTTTCCTAATCATTGTGATTTACCTCCCAATGTGTATTCTGTAGCATCTGTGACATACTTAGGAGATTTAATTTCTATCTAAATCTTCCCAGGGATGCTGGAGCGTCTGCCTTTGGCTCAGGTCATGATTCTGGGGTCCTGGGAACGAGTCCCACATCAGGGTCCTTGCATGGAGCCTGCTTCTCCCTCTGCCTATGTCTCTGCCTCTCTCTCTCTGTGTCTCTCATGAATAAATAAATAAAATCTAAAGAAAAAATAAATCTGCCCAATAGATTGAATAGTCTACGTTTTTACTCTATGATCTAACATTTGAAGACCTGTTTTCTCTTGAGATCTTAAACGTTAGAAGTAATATTATTGAAATTGTCTTTTTAATTTTCATTTACTTTCCAAGGTATCTTACTCTATTCTGGAAGGTTCTACAGTACTTTGCATTCCTAGTAAAGAAAAGTCTTTATTTTCCTAAGTCCTTTTAGTAAGTCTCACAGTCCTCAGTGCAGTGTTTTACACATAGTAGACACAGTAAAATTATTCACAGGAAGACATAAAATTGAAAAGCAGTCTATATGAGGCCTAAAACCTCTGTATCCCTATTTTATATACTATACTCAGCCAAAAGAGGTATCTTATGGATCTTTTTAATTCATATGTATTCCTCATTCATTCTTCAAGGAGCTTCTGTTTTGTGCCCCCACTATTATAAGTGCTGGAAATACACAGTAATGAAGAAATCATGAATTCCTCTCAATAGGAATCTCTCCATTTAGTGAAGGAAACAGATAATAAGTAAATAGATTAATAATACAATTTCATGAAAAAATACATCTTGGCCAAAATCCTGAGATTTAAGATTAACATACAGCCAAACTTTAAACTGTGTTGTCAGTATCACAGGACAAACTTAGAGTACATAACCAGAATAGTAGCCAGTAAAGTGGAGCTATTGTACAGCAGTAGTATTACAAGATTTTAGGAGTTAAATTTTGTACAGGGACAGTAATTTCTCAATACTATCAGCTAATAATTGTGCCTGTGGCCCGCTGTCCTGCACATTCGGAATACTAAGTGGTCTGTGATGATGTGCAGTTTATGGAAGCAAGCCCATAAACCATGCTATTTGTTCTGCTCACAGAAGATAAATCTTGGCTCTAGAAATGTGACAATATAGCAACGTAATTGGCTTTTGAGATAACAAAATCTTCCCTGAATTTTCATCTGCATCTTGCTTTTATCACATGCATACCAATTTTGGCAGCAGCTGGGGTGGCATAGTAAGCAGGGAGCATGCAGAGAATGTTCAGGCCTCTGGAGGCAGCAGCAGATCCCCACAGGTGCCCTCTGGGCAGGTGCCCTCCAAGCAGGTGCAGGCAAGGATGATCTGTTGTTGTGGCTCCATGGGTGCACACAGCCTCCTCCCCCCAGGGCAGGCCTCTGCTGTGAGCCCTGATGGTTGGGCACCAAGGAGACACCACTGGCTGTGGTCTGTGCCCCACAGCCCTGTGCTGGGTGGGAGCAGTGCGTGTATCCAGGGCGGTGGACCCTGACCAACCCCCCTACCCACCCCCTGCAGCAGGGGATAGTGGACCTGAACACTCCCCCTCCCCACCTGTTCCCTGGGCAGTGAACCCTGACCGCCGGGCCGTCCTCTCCTAGAACCGTCCAGGCCTGAGACTGAAGGGAACTGCAGTAGCACAGGTGTTTACCTAGCACCACACACAGAGGGGAGCTGCCTGTGCCCAGGGTGCGTGTGGAGGTCTCCAAGGTCTCCCCTCCCCGCAGTGCTCATTGTCACTCCCTTCAGCACCCACCCTGGCTTCCTCCCTGAAGCCTTGTTCCCATCTCATCCTCTGGGAGTATCTGCTGGGGGAGGGGGTGAAGGGACTGGGACACAGCCATGCAAATGGTGTTATAATGAGATCAGGCCAGCCCAGCAGCCCTGCACATGCTTCCAGAAGGCCAGGCCCTGTGGCTACATGTGCAGTGGGTCTCCTTTCCAGGCCTCAGGCCTCTGCCTGCCCCCAGCTCTGTGGGCCAGCTGCCTCTTCTAGCAAATGTGAATATACCAGAGAGAAAACTCTGGGCAGAGGAACCAACACATGCAGAATCCGAGAGATGAATGGGCTTTGCTTCCTTACAGGATAGAAAAACAAAGTGAGGGTAGCTGGAGCATGTTTATCGAGTCCTGAGACTACACCTGGGCACCTGCATGGAGGGCCCACAGGCTTTCTCTTTGAGGTTGCTGCGAGCTTCACAGTATCTTCTTTAAATTTCATTATTTTTAATGCATGTATCAAAAATATTTGATTTAACTGTTCACGGAGGCCCAACAATGACATTTTGTTATCAGCAGAGAACTATTTTATCCAGTCTTTACCCTCAATTCATCCATCTAAAGAATAACGATTGCCTTGATTTCAACCACATAATCAGTGAGCCAGGAGCATTATTCATAAATGAAGTCACACTAAATTTTATGTTTATCAAATGTTCCTCATGTGTGGTAATTATTATGTTTAGAAATTATTTATGGTCATTATTATCACATATGACTAGAATATTTGTCATTAAAAATAATCTTACGAAAGCATGATTAAGGTACAAAATAAATTTTCTGATCTTTCACTTAAAACACTGCTTTCGCATTTCATCTAAAAACAAATTGAAGGGGCTCCTGGGTGGCTCTGTCAGTTGAGCATCTGCCTCTTGATTTTCTCTCAGGTCATGATCTCAGGGTGGGGGGATTGAGCCCCATGTCCAGCTCTGTACTGGGTGTGGAGCCTGCTTAGGATTGTCTCTCCCTCTCTGTCTACCTACCACCCTCCCCCTCTGCATGCATAGGTATGTTCACTCTCAAGTAAATAAATAAAATCTTTAAAAAAATTAAAAACAAATTGAAGCTGTAGTTTTACTTATTCTATTTTGGTCAGCCTGGAACCCTAAAATTTTCTCCTACAGGATATGGCAACTTACAAGCTCATTTTTTCCCTAAATAGTACATTATTAAGTAGCAGTTTTACAAACATACATAGTTTCAAAGTAATTAACAAAATATTGTCAGATTGGATGGAGTAAAATTCAAATATGTTGGCTATAAGATATCAAGGCATTGCCCTTTATATGTAAAAACACAAAAAGATCGAAAGTAAAACAATGGAAAAAAAAAAAGTAAAATGATGGAAAAGCTATACCATGCTAACGCTAATCAAAAAACAAAACAAAAAAAAAAAACCCAAAACAGCAACAAAAACATGTAGCTATCTTAATATCAGGTAGAACAACTTTTACAGCAAATAATATAACAGGAGATAATGAAGCTTGTTTTATAATAATATAATCATTGAATTGTCAAAAGAACATAACAATGCTAAGTATTCCACTTGTAATAGAGTTTCAAAATACATGCAACAAAAACTGATAAAACTGCAAGGGGAAATAGGTAAATCCTTAATAAAAGTTGGAGATTTCAAAAAATCCCTCTCAGTAATTGAATAAGTAGGCAAAGAATAAGTTAGATTATCAAAGACTTGAATAATATTTAATTACTATCTGTGGAATGGTAATGGTATTATATCCAGCAACAGTGGAATATACAGTCTTTTATATTTACCAAGGCAGATTATAGACAGATCAACTCTGAGTAATCTACAAGAATTGAAGCCACACAAAGTATTCTCTCTGGCTATGTAGTGATTTGACAAGCTTATATATTATGCTGTATCCCCAATAGCATGACACTGCCTGTCCTGCATCCTTATTACAATATGATGGACTGTGTTCCTTAAGCTGTGCCTTTTGCTCCCATGACCTACTCACTCCATAACTGGAAGCCTGACCTTCCTCTCCCCTTCGCCTATTTTACTTAACCTCTACCCCTATCCTCTGGCATCCATCAGTTTTATGTATTTGTAGGTCTGATTCTGCATTTTGCTTGTTTATTCATGTGTTTGTTTTCTTTAGATTTGACTTCTGAGCAGAATCCTATGGTATTTGACTTTCTCATTCTGACCTATTTCATTTAGCATAATACCCTCTAGGTCCATCCATGCTGTCTCAAATGACACATTCTCCTCCTCTTTGTGGCTGTGTGATATCCCATTGTGTATGTATCTATCTTCCTTATCCATTCATTTATCAGAGGACACTTAGGTTGCTCCCAGTCTTGGCTACCGTAAATAATGCTGCAGTAAACACTGGGGTGTATGTATCTTTTCAAAATAGTGTTTTCATTTTCTTTGGGTAAATACCCAGTAGTGGAGTTACTGGATTATATTGTCTTTCTTTTTTCTTTTCCTTTCCTTTCTTTTCCTTCCTTTTTCTTTTCCTTCCTCTTTCTTTTCCTTCCTCTTTCATTTCTTTTCCTTTCTTTTCTCCTTTCCTTTTCTTTTTCTTTTTCTTTCTTTTTCTTTTTTTTTCTTTTTCTTTTTCTTCTTTCTTCTTTCTTCTTTCTTCTTTCTTCTTTCTTCTTTCTTCTTTCTTCTTTCTTTCTCCTGCAAGAGGGGGTGCAGAGGAGGAGGGAAAATCTTAAGGAGGCTCCACGCTTAGCAAGGAGCCCTACTCGGGGTTCACTCCTACAACCCTAGGATTATGACCTGAGCCAAAATCAAGAGTCGGATGTTTGACCAACTGAGCCACCCAGGTGCCTCTGGATCATGTGGTTATTTCTATTTTTTATTTTCTGGGGAACCTCCACACTGTCTTTCACAGTGACTGCACCAATTTGCATTCCCACCAACAGTGCACAAGGGTTCCTTTTTCTCTTCATCCTTGCCAACACTTTGGCCATTTTGATTTTACCCATTCTGACAGGTATGAGGTAGGATCTTACTGTAGTTTTTATTTGCATTTCCCTGATGATAACTGATGTTGAGCACCTTTTCATGTGTCTCTTGGCCATCTGTAGGTATTCTTTGGAAAAATGCGTATTCACATCTTCTGACCATTTGTAAATTGGATTATTCATTTTTTGTTGAATTGTATAAGTTATTTATGTATCAGCCCCTTATCAGGTATATCATTTGCAAATATTGTTTACCAGTCAGTAGGTTGCCTTTTTGTTTTGTTGATGTTTTCCTTTGCTGTGTAAACCTTTTTATTTTGATGCAGTTCTATAGTTTATTTTCCTTACCTCAGAAGACATATCTAGAAAAATGTTGCTATGGTGATGTCAGAGAAATTGCTACCTTTGTTCTCTGCTAGGAGTTTTATTGTGTCAGGTCTCACATTTAGATCTTTAATCCATTTTGAGTTTATTTTTGTATATAGTTTTAGAAAGTGTTCCAGTTTTATTCTTTTATATGTAGCTGGCCAGTTTCCCTAGAACCATTTATTGAAAAGACTGTCTTTCCCTGTTGTATATTCTTGTGATTGCCTAAAATATTTATTTGCCTTAAACACTTTTTCCAAGAAAACAGTACATCAAAACAAAGTAAAATGGCATCAGCTTGTTAATGCATTTTATGTTAATTGCTATTACATGTTAGATATTTGTTTATAGGCTGTAGGTGAGACCCAACCTAATATATTTTCGTAGGTTTTCTTCAATATTTTTACAGATTCAAATAATGTTTTTACACAATTAGGTTCATATTATGTATATATTTTTACATTCTGGTAACTATGTTAGGTCATGAATATTTTTAATGTCATTAAGTTTTTTTCAAATACCTGTTTTTATTGTTATATAATTTTTTATTGTATTTATTTACCATAATTTAATTATCTAACTTCAGTTATGTTTATTATCCTTATAATTTAATATTCTAAATAATTTTAAATTAGCAAGCCATGTATAATAATCTCTTTATTGTTTTTTTTAATTGACATTCTGAGAAAAGGAATCACTGAATAAAATGGCTTGAATATTTTTAAAGATTTGGCACATTTCATCAAGTTGCTTTATAGAAATACTGTGTCAGTATACACTCCTACCAAAGTTTTCCACATATTTAACACTACCAAAACTTGAGATTATCATTTCATATTCTGCTATTCTGTTGGACTAAAAACATCCTAAAGTGTTGAAATTTACATAAGGAGGGTCTTATCTTTCATGTTTCAAAAAGTAGATAAACAGTCTACAATTCTGTTAATGTTATTATTTTCATATATGTGGAAAATATATTTCCAAGTTTAGTTTGTGTTTTTTACTTTTATTATATTTTTATATATACAAAATTTTATATGCTATAACTTATATTTTTTCCTTTAAAAAAACTCATTCTATAATCAGATGCAATCTTCTTTACCATCTAAAGATTATTTTCTTTTCTTTCCCATTAATCTGTAGAATAATATTGTACTCTGAATGCTTTGGGGCATAATTTTAGTTTAGAATATGAGTTAAAGAGTTAACTTTTTTTCTCAAATACTAAACTATTTTTCCCCAACACCATTTATTGTCACCATACAAAGTCATTGCAATATTATTGATATTCCCTGAGCTGTAAAATACACACCCATGAGTTAATTATAACTCTAAGAGTATATCTCTTAAACATCTTTACCTGTGTTGCCCATCCTCCATAATCTCCTCAGAAATTTCTTTCCTATATCTGTTTTGTTTGTTTGTTTTGTATTTTAGATTTCACATAGAAGTAAGATTGTGTTGTATATGTCTTTGTCTGTCTGACTTATTTACCATAATACCATCTAGGTCCACCATTGGTCTGCAAATGGCAAGATTTTGTTGTTTTTTATTGGCTGAGTCATAAGTCATTGTATATATACTAAATCTTCTTTATCCATTCATGTATTGAAGGATACTTAGGCTGCTTTGGTATCATGGCCACTATAAATAGTGCAGCAATGAACATAGGGATAAATATATCTCTTCAAATTGGTATTTTCATTTTACTTGAGTAAATATCCAGAGATGGAGTTGGTGGATCTTATGGTATTTCTATTTTTAATTTATTGAAGAATCTCTATACTATTTTCCATAGTGGTTGTACCAGTTTGCATTCCCACCAACAGTGCACGAGGGTTTTATTTTCTCCATATTCTCACTAGTACTTCTAACTTTTTGTCTTTTTGATGTTAGCCATCCTGACAGGTATGAAGTGGGATCTCATCATGGTTTTGACTTCCATTTCCCCAATGATTAGTGATACTGAGCATCTCTTCATGTGTGTGCACATCTTCTTTGGAGATAAAAAGTCTATTCGAGTTCTCTGCCCATTTCTTAACCTGTTTCTTTTTTTTGGATTAAGTTATATATATATTTTTTATTGGAGTTCAATTTTCCAAAATATAGCATAACACCCAGTGCTCATCCCATCAAGTGCCCCCCTCAGTGCCTGTCACCCAGTCACCCCCACCCCCAGCCCACCTCCCTTTCCACCACCCCTTGTTCGTTTCCCAGAGTTAGGAGTCTCTCCTGTTCTGTCTCCCTCTCTGATATTTCCCACTCATTTTCTTTCCTTTCCCCTTTAGTACCTTTCACTTATTTTTTATATTCCCAAAATGAATGAGACCATATAATGTTTCTTCTTCTCTGATTGACTTATTTCACTCAGCATAATACCCTCCAGTTCCATCCATGTCAAAATGGTGGGTATTTGTCGTTTCTAATGGCTGAGTTCCATTGTGTGTGTGTGTGTGTGTGTGTGTGTGTGTGTGTGTGTGTGTATGTCTATGTGTATGTGTATATATATATATGTATATATATATACACACATACACACATATACCACATCTTCTTTATCCATTCATCTTTCAGTGGACACCGAGGCTCTTTCCACAATGTGGCTATTGTGGACATTGCTGCTATAAACATTGGGGTGAGAGGAGGGGCAAGATGGTGGAAGAGTAGGGTCCCCAAGTCAGCTGTCCCCACCAAATTACCTAGATAAGCTTCAAATTATCCTGAAAATCTACGAATTCGGCCTGAGATTTAAAGAGAGAATAGCTGGAATGCTACAGTGAGAAGAGTTCGCGCTTCTACCAAGGTAGGAAGACGGGGAAAAAGAAATAAACAAAAGGCATCCAAGGGGGAGGGGCCCCGCGAGGAGCCGGGCTAAGGCCGGGGCGAGCGTCCCCAGGACAGGAGAGCCCCGGCCCGGAGAAGCAGGAGCTGCACCAATCTTCCTGGCGGAAAGGGGCTCGCAGGGAGTTGGAGCAGGACCCCAGGAGGGCCAGGGATGCCCTCAGGCTTCCAGGGACACTAAGAGCAACTGCACACCTGGGAGAGTCCGCAGAGCTCCCTAAGGGCTGCAGCGCACGCGGGACCCGGGAGAAGCTCTGAGGGGCTCGGGCTGTGGCTCCGCGGAGAGGGCTGTGCGGCCAGGAGCGCGAATCCAACAGCGCAGGCCCCGGGAGCACAGGGCGCCGGGACACAGCCCAGGATCCGGCCTCCCCCCGGGACAGGCAGAGGCCGGGAGGGCCCAGGACAGCAAGGACACTCCTGCCCCGAGCTGAGCAGATCAGCGGCCTCGCCCAGAGCCTCCAGGCCCTGCAGACCGAGAGCTCTGGAGTTACTGCGGAGGCTGACTCCAGGGCTCCAGAGCTGGCCCCGCCACTGGGGCTGTTCCTCCTGGGGCCTCACGGGGTAAACAACCCCGACTGAGCCCTGCACCAGGCAGGGGGCAGAGCAGCTCCCCCAAGTGCTCACACCTGAAAATCAGCACAACAGGCCCCTCCCCCAGAAGACCAGCTAGACGGACAAGTTCCAGAGGAAGTCAACGGACTTAAAGCATACAGAATCAGAAGATACTCCCCTGTGGTTTTTGTTTGTTTTTTGTTTTTTTGTTTTTTTTTTTTGTTTTTTTTTTTTGTTTTTGTTTTTTTTTTGCTTTTTGGTTTGCTTCCCCCACCCCCTTTTTTTTCCTTTCTTTCTTCTTCTTTCTCTTTTTCTTCTCTTTTTTTTCCTTTTTTTCTTCCTTTTTTCTTTTTTCTTTTTCTCTTTTCTTTCCTTCTTTCCTCTTTCCTTCTCCTTTTCCCAATACAACTTGTTTTTGGCCATTCTGCACTGAGCAAAATCACTAGAAGGAAAACCTCACTTCAAGAGAAAGAATCAGAAACAGTCCTCTCTCCCACAGAGTTACAAAATCTGGATTACAATTCAATGTCAGAAAGCCAATTCAGAAGCACTATTATACAGCTACTGGTGGCTCTAGAAAAAAGCATAAAGGACTCAAGAGACTTCATGACTGCAGAACTTAGATCCAATCAGGCAGAAATTAAAAATCAATTGAATGAGATGCAATCCAAACTAGAAGTCCCAACGACGAGGGTTAACGAGGTGGAAGAACGGGTGAGTGACATAGAAGACAAATTGACGGCAAAGAGGGAAACTGAGGAAAAAAGAGACAGACAGTTAAAAGACCATGAAGACAGATTAAGGGAAATAAACGACAGCCTGAGGAAGAAAAACCTACGTTTAATTGGGGTTCCTGAGGGCGCCAAAAGGGACAGAGGGCCAGAATATGTATTTGAACAAATCCTACCTGAAAACTTTCCTAATCTGGGAAGGGAAACAGGCATTCAGATCCAGGAAATAGAGAGATTCCCCCCCTAAAATTAATAAAAACCGTTCAACACCTCAACATTTAATAGTGAAGCTTGCAAATTCCAAAGATAAAGAGAAGATCCTTAAAGCAGCAAGAGACAAGAAATCCCTGACTTTTATGGGGAGGAATACTAGGGTAACAGCAGACCTCTCCACAGAGACCTGGCAGGCCAGAAAGGGCTGGCAGGATATATTCAGGGTCCTAAATGAGAAGAACATGCAACCAAGAATCCTTTATCCAGCAAGGCTCTCATTCAAAATGGAAGGAGAGATAAAGAGCTTCCAAGACAGTCAGGAACTGAAAGAATATGTGACCTCCAAACCAACTCCGAAAGAAATTTTAAGGGGGCCTCTTAAAATTCCCCTTTAAGAAGAAGTTCAGTGGAACAGTCCACAAAAACAAGGACTGAATAGATACCATGATGACACTAAACTCATATCTGTCAATAGTAACTATGAACGTGAACGGGCTAAATGGCCCCATCAAAAGGCGCAGGGTTTCAGACTGGATAAAAAAGCAGGACCCATCTATTTTCTGTCTCCAAGAGACTCATTTTAGACAGAAGGACACCTACAGCCTGAAAATAAAGGTTGGAGAACCATTTACCATTCCAATGGTCCTCAAAAGAAAGCAGGGGTAGCCATCCTTATATCAGATAAACTAAAATTTGCCCCGAATGTGGGAGCTGCCAAAGATATCAATCAATTAATAACCAAAGTGAAGAAATACTTAGATAATAATACACTTATACTTGGTGACTTCAATCTAGCTCTTTCTATACTCGATAGGTCTTCTAAGCACAACATCTTCAAAGAAACCTGAGCTTTAAATGATACACTGGACCAGATGGATTTCACAGATATCTACAGAACTTTACATCCAAACTCAACTGAATACACATTCTTCTCAAGTGTACATGGAACTTTCTCCAGAATAGACCACATGTTGGGTCACAAATCGGGTCTGAACCAATACCAAAAGATTGGGATTGTCCCCTGCATATTCTCAGACCATAATGCTTTGAAATTAGATCTAAATCACAACAAGAAGTTTGGAAGGACCTCAAACACGTGGAGGTTAAGGACCATCCTGCTAAAAGATGAAAGGGTCAACCCGGAAATTAATGAAGAAGTAAAAAGATTCATGGAAACTAATGAGAATGAAGATACAACCGTTCAAAATCTTTGGGATAGAGCAAAAGCAGCCCAGAGGGGGAAATACATCGCAATACAAGCATCCATTCAAAAACTGGAAAGAACTCAAATACAAAAGCTAACCTTGCACCTAAAGGAGCTAGAGAAAAAACAGCAAATAGATACTACACCCAGCAGAAGAAGAGAGTTAATAAAGATTCGAGCAGAACTCAATGAAATTGAGACCAGAAGAACTGTGGAACTGATCAACAGAACCAGGAGTTGGTTCTTTGAAAGAATTAATAAGATAGATAAACCATCATCCAGCCTCATTAAAAAGAAGGGAGAGAAGACTCAAATTAATAAAATCATGAATGAGAAAGGAGAGATCACCACTAATACCAAGGAAATACAAGCGATTTTAAAAACATATTATGAACCGCTATACGCCAATAAATAAGGCAATCTAGAAGAAATGGACACATTTCTGGAAAGCCACAAACTACCAAAACTGGAACAGGAAGAAATAGAAAACCTGAACAGGCCAATAACCAGGGAGGAAATTGAAGCAGTCATCAAAAACCTCCCAAAACACAAAAGTCCAGGGCCAGATGGCTTCCCTGGGGAATTCTATCAAACATTTAAAGAAGAAATCATACCTATTCTCAAAGCTGTTTGGAAAGATAGAAAGAGATGGAGTACTTCCAAATTCGTTCCATGAGGCCAGCATCACCTTAATTCCAAAACCAGACAAAGACCCCACCAAAAAGGAGAATTATAGACCTATGTCCCTGATGAACATGGATGCAAAAATTCTCAACAAGATACTAGCCAATAGGATCCAACAGTACATTAAGAAAATTATTCACCATGACCAAGTGGGATTTATACCTGGGACACAAGGCTGGTTCAACACTCGTAAAACAATCAATGTGATTCATCATATCAGCAAGAGAAAAACCAAGAACCATATGATCCTCTCATTAGATTCAGATTTCACACAGTTTTCCAGAATGGCTGTACCAGTTCAAATTCCTACCAACAGTGCAAGAGGGTTCCCCTTTCTCCACATCCTCTCCCACATTTGTTGTACCCTGGCTTGTTAATTTTCCCCATTCTCACTGGTGTGAGGTGGTATCTCATTGTGGTTTTGATTTGTATTTCCCTGATGGCCAGTGATACGGAGCATTTTCAGATGCGGTGATACGGAGCAACAAGCATGTGCTTGTTGGCCATGTCTATGTCTTCCTCTGTGAGATTTCTGTTCATGTCTTTTGCCCATTTCATGATTGGATTATTTGTTTCTTTGGTGTTGAGTTTAATAAGTTCTTTATAGATCTTGGAAACTAGCCCTTTATCTGATAGGTCATTTGCAAATATCTTCTCCCATTCTGTAGGTTGTCTTTTAGTTTTGCTGACTGTATCCTTTGCTGTGCAAAAGCTTCTTATCTTGATGAAGTCCCAATAATTCATTTTTGCTTTTGTTTCTTTTGCGTTCGTGGATGTATCTTGCAAGAACTTAGTGTGGCTGAGTTCAAAAAGGGTGTTGCCTGTGTTCTCCTCTAGGATTTTGATGGAATCTTGTCTCACATTTAGATCTTTTATCCATTTTGAGTTTATCTTTGTGTCTGGTGAAAGAGAGTGGTCTAGTTTCATTCTTCTGCATGTGGATATCCAATTTTCCCAGCACCATTTATTGAAGAGACTGTCTTTCTTCCAATGGATAGTGTTTCCTGCTTTGTCGAATATTAGTTCACCATGAAGTTGAGGGTCCACTTCTGGGTTCTCTATTCTGTTCCATTGATCTATGTGTCTGTTTTTGTGCCAGTACCACACTGTCCTTTTGACCACAGCTTTGTAGTACAACCTGAAATCTGGCATTGTGATGCGCCCAGCTATGGTTTTCTTTTTTAAAATTCCCCTAGCTATTTGGGGTCTTTCTGATTCCCCACAAATCTTAAGATTATTTGTCCAACTCTTTGAAGAACGTCAATGGTATTTTGATAGGGATTGCATTAAATGTGTAAATTGCCCTGGGTAGCATTGACATTTTCACACTATTAATTCTTCTAATCCATGAGCATGGAATGTTTTTACATCTCGTTGTGTCTTCCTCAATTTCTTTCAGAAGTGTTCTGTAGTTTTTAGGGTATAGATACTTTACCTCTTTCTTTAGGTTTATTCCTAGGTATCTTATGCTTTTGGGTTCAATTGTAAATGGGAATGGGATTGACTCCTTAATTTCTCTTTCTTCAGTCTCATTGTTAGTGTATAGAAATGCCACTGACTTATGGGCATTGATTTTGTATCCTGCTACACTGCTGAATTGCTGCCTGGGTTCTAGCAATCTTGGGGTGGAGTCTTTCGGGGTTTTCTATGTACTGTATCATGTCATCTGCATAGAGGGAGAGTTTGACTTCTTCTTTGCCAATTTGAATGACATTTATTTCTTTTTGTTGCCTGGTTGCTGAGGCTAGAACTTCTAGTACTATGTTGAATAGCAGTGGTGAGAGTAGACATCCGTGTCTTGTTCCTGATCTTAAGGGAAAGGCTCCCAGTGTTTCGCCATTGAGAATGATATATGCTGTGGGCTTTTCGTAGATGGCTTTTAAGATGCTGAGGAATGTTCCCTCTATCCCTACACTCTGAAGAGTTTTGATCAGGAATGGATGCTGTATTTTATCAAATGCTTTCTCTGCATGTATTGAGAGGATCATATGGTGCTTGTTTTTTCTCTTGCTGATATGATCAATCATATTGATTGCTTTGCGAGTGTTGAACCAGCCTTGCATCCCAGGGATAAATCCCACTTGGTGAATAATTTTCTTAATGTATTGTTGTATCCTATTGGCTAGTATCTTGTTGAGAATTTTTGCATCCATGTTCATCAGGGAGATAGGTCTATAATTCTCCTTTTTGGTGGGGTCTTTGTCTGGTTTTGGAATTAAGGTGATGCTGGCCTCATAGAACGAGTTTGGACGTATTCCATCCCTTTCTATCTTTCCAAACAGCTTTAGTAGAATAGGTATGGTTTCTTCTTTAAACGTTTGATAAAATTCCTCAGGGAAGCCATCTGGCCCTGGACTTTTATGTGTTGGGAGGTTTTTGATGACTGCTTCAGTTTCCTCCCTGGTTATTGGCCTATTCAGGTTTTCTATTTCTTCCAGTTCCAGTTTTGGTAGTTTGTGGTTTTCCAGAAATGCGTCATAATAAGTTTTAAGATCATTTGTATTTCCTTGGTATTAGTGGTGATCTCTCCTTTCTCATTCATGATTTTATTAATTTGAGTCTTCTCTCTCTTCTTTTTAATAAGGCTGGATAATGGTTTATCTATCTTATTAATTCTTTCAAAGAACCAACTCCTGGTTTTGTTAATCTGTTCCATAGTTCTTCTGGTGTCTATATCATTGAGTTCTGCTCGAATCTTTATTAACTGTCTTCTTCTGCTGAGTGTAGGATCTATTTGCTGTTTTTTCTCTAGCTCCTTTAGGTGCAAGGTTAGCTTTTGTATTTGAGTTCTTTCCAGTTTTTGGATGGATGCTTGTATTGCGATGTATTTCCCCCTCCGGACTGCTTTTGCTCTATCCCAAAGATTTTGAATGGTTGTATCTTCATTCTCATTAGTTTCCATGAATCTTTTTAATTCTTCTCTAATTTCCTAATTGACCCTTTCATCTTTTAGCAGGGTGGTCCTTAACTTCCACGTGTTTGAAATCCTTGCAAACTACTTCTTGTGATTTAGGTCTAATTTCAAAGCATTATGATCTGAAAATATGCAGAGGACGATCATTTACAGCCCTTGCTTCTTTGGAGATGTTGTGCTTAGAAGATCTGTCGATTGTAGAAAGCGCTACATTCAAGTCACCAAGTATAAGTTTATCTAAGTATGTCTTAACTTTGGTTATTAATTGATTGTTATACTTGGCAGCTCCCACATTCAGGACATAAATATTGATGATTGATAGGTCCTTTTGTTGGATAAATCCTTTATGTATGATATATGTCCCTCTTCATCTCTTACTACAGTCTTTGGGATAAACTTTAATTTATCTGATATGAGGATGGCTACCCCTGCTTTCTTTTGACGACCTTTGAATGGTAAATGGTTCTCCAATCTTTTATTTTTATGCTGTAGGTGTCCTTAGGTCTAAAATGAGTCTCTTGTAGACAGAAAATAGGTGGGTCTTGCTTTTTTATCCAGTCTGAAACCCTGCGCCTTTTGATGGGGTCATTAGGCCTATTCACGTTCAGAATTACTATTGAAAGATATGAATTTAGTGTCATCATGATACCTATTGAGTCCCTGTTTTTGTGGATTGTGCCCTTGGACTTCCTCTTTCTATTACAGAGGCCTCCTTAGTATTTCTTACAGAGCCGGCTTGGCGGTCACATATTCTTTCAGATTCTGCCTATCTTGGAAGCTCTTTATCTCTCTTTCTAGTCTCAATGCGAGTGTTGCTGGATAGAGTATTCTTGGGTGCATGTTTCTTCTCATTTAGGACCCTGAATATGTCCTACCAGCCCTTTCTGGCCTGCCAGGTCTCTGTGGAAAGGTCTGCTGTTAACCTAATACTTCTCCCCATAAAGGTTAGGGATTTCTTGTCTCTTGCTACTTTAGGGATCATCTCTTTATCTTTGGAATTTGCAAGTTTCACTATTAAAGGTCGAGGTGTTGAGCAGTTTTTATTGATTTTAGGGGGGTGGGGATCTCTTTATTTCCTGGATCTGAATGCCTGTTTCCCTTCCCAAGTTAGGAAAGTTCTTAGCTATGATTTGTTCAAATACATATACTGGACCTCCGTCCCTTTTGGCACCCTTGGGAACTCCAATTAAACAGATTTTTCCTTCTGAGGCTGTCATTTATTTCCCTTAACCTTTCCTCATGGTCTTTTGTTTTTCTCTTTTTTCCTCAGTTTCCTTCCTTACCATCAACTTTTCTTCTATGTCACTCACTCATTCTTCTACCTTGTTAACCCTCGTTGTTAGGACCTCTAGTTTGTATTGCATCTCATTTAATTGATTTTTAATTTTTGCCTGATTAGATCTAAATTCTGCAGTCATGAAGTCTCTTGAATCCTTTATGCTTTTTTTCTAGAGTTACCCGTAGCTTTATAATAGTGCTTCTGAATTGGCTTTCTGACATTGAATTGTAATCCAGATTTTGTAACTCTGTGTGAGAGAGGACTGTTTCTGATTCTTTCTTTTGAGGTGAGTTTTTCCCTCTAGTTATTTTGCTCAGTGCAGAGTGTCCAAAAACACTCTGTACTGTAAAAAGGAGAAAAATGAAGAGAAAAAAGAAAAAAAAGAAGAAAAGAAAAAAAGGGGGGTGGGGGAA
This sequence comes from Canis lupus baileyi, assembly GCF_048164855.1. Classification (NCBI taxonomy): domain Eukaryota; kingdom Metazoa; phylum Chordata; class Mammalia; order Carnivora; family Canidae; genus Canis; species Canis lupus. Next base: position 60,699,302 of record NC_132840.1, read on the forward strand.
GCAAACAGAAAACAAAAACAAGGGGGAGTATTCTCTGACTCTATATACTGTAAATCCCTCCACTTCCCCTGGAACTTTCCAGTGCTGCTTGGTCAATAACTTGCTTTTTTTCTGTCCTTCTAGCTGGTCTTCTGATGGAGGGGCCTGCTGTGCTGATTCTCAGATGTGTGCACCTGGGGGAGCTGCTCAGCCCCCTGCCAGGTGCTCGGCTCAGTGGGAGTTGTTTATCCTCTTAATCTGTGAGGCCACTGTGAGGCTCAGTGGGGGTTGTTTATCCTGTAAGGCCCCAGGAGAAACAATAACAGTGGCTGTGCCAGCTCTCCAGCCCTGGAGTCAGCTCCTGCAGTAACTACCGCAGCTCCCAGTCCTCAGGGGCCTGGATGCTCCGGGGGCGGGGGGGGCAGATCTGCAAAGCTTGGGGCCACCCGGCAGGAGTGTCCTTGCTGTCCTGTATCCTCCTGGCCTTCGTCTGTCCTGGGGGGAGCACCGGATCCTGGGCTGTGTCCCCCAGCACCAGGTGCTCCAGGGCCTGCACTGCTGGAATCGCGCTCCCGGGTCAGTGCAGCCGCTTCTGCATGGAGCTGCCGCTGGAGCCGCCGCCTGAAGTGCTCCAGGGCCCCGCTGGGCGCGTGCTGCAGCCCTTTAGGGAGCTTGGCCGTGGTGTGTGGCATGCTCTCCCCAGGGGCACAGGTCCTCTCTTAGTGCCCCTGGGATCCTGAGGGCATCGCCGCCCCTCCTGGGATCCTGCCCGAGTTCCCTGTGAGTGCCTTTCAGTCTGGGATGATTGGTGAAGCTCCTGCTTCCCCGGGCCTGGACTTTCCTGTCCTGGGTGAACTTGCTGCTTGGCCTTAGCCGGCTCCTTGTGGGGCCCCTCCCCCTTGGATGCTTTTTTATTTCTTTATTTTTTTTTTTTCGTCTTCCTACCTTGAGAGAAACGCAAACTCTTCTCACTGTAGCGTTCCAGCTGTTCTCTCTTTAAATCTTAGACTGAATTCATAGGTTTTCAGGATGATTTGAAAGTTACCTAGGTAAGTTGGTGGGGACAGTTGTTTTGGGGACCCTACTCTTCTGCCATCTTACCCCTCCTCCTAAGTTATACATTTTTAAATTCATTTTGAAGATAAACCACTTATTAGATGTGTGATTTGTACAGATCTCTCTTTCCGTAGGTTGCCTTTTCATTGTTAATAATTTCTTTCAATGTGCTGAGCTTTTTAATTTGGTGTAATTCTATTTCCTTATTTTAGCGTTTGTTGACCTTGCTTGAAGAGACTGGTACAAGAAAACATTGCTAGGAGCCTTCTGCCTATGTTTTCTTTAGGCATTTTATGGTTTTGGGTCTTACATTCAAATCTTTAATCCATTATGAATTTATTTTCACATATGGTGTACGGAAGTGGTCCAGTTTCATTCTTTTCCATGTTAGCTGTGTAATTTCCTTAGCACTACTTCTTAAAGAAATGTCTTTTCCCCATTGTGTGTTCTTGTCTCCTTTGTCCATTAGCTGACTATATTGTTGTGCCCAAGATCGGCCAATCCGAGAAACCGCCAAGGAGCCAACACCGATGCAAACACACGAGGGTTTACTGGAGCCTGGGTCCAAGTATACCCGACGCAGTGGAGCAGGGACTTGGACCCTGAGACTAAGAGGCTTAGCAACTTTATAGGGCCAGTGGCCAATGGGATACGCAGAAAGTTGCACAGTCATGCTGGTCCCTTGAGCCGGATTTCCGGTTAGGGTATGCCCTGGTCTTTGACTAGGGCAAGGCAGTATCACTGGGCCGGATTTCGGATTAGGGTGTGTCCTGGTCTTTGATTAGGGTGGGGCAGTGCCCTAAGTAAGAAGCAGGTCAGCACAAGGCGGGTGCAGCCCAAAATAGAGTCAGTCCTGCTCTGCTTGTCCAGGGGTAGGGGATTCTGTTAAATTTCCTGGATCCCACGTTTATAAGCATGTTTTTTTCTGAGCCCTCTATTGTGTTCCATTGACCTATGTGTTTATCTTTGTGCCAGTACCATACTGTTTTGACTACTACAGCTTTGTAATATATCTTGAAGTGTGGGATTGTGATATCTGCAGCTATGCTCTTTTTTCTCAAGATTGCTTTAGCTATTTAGGGTCTTTTTTCTTTTTCTTTTTTAAAAGATTTTATTTATTCCTGAGAGAAACAGAGAGAGAGGTAGAGACACAGGCAGAGGGAGAAGTAGGCTCCCTGCAAGGAGCCTGATGCAGGACTCCATCCCAGGACCCTGAGCCAAAGGCAGACACTCAACTGCTGAGCCTCCAGGTGTCCCCTAGGGTCTTTGTTCTATACAAATTTTAGAATTATTTGTTCTAGTTCTGTGAAAATATACTGTTGTGTTTTTATAGGGGTTGCATTGAATCTGTAGATGGCTTTGGATAGTATGAACATTTTCAACAGTATTCTTCTAGTCTATGAGCATGGTATATCTTTCATTTGTGATAAATGAAACTAGTGATAACTAGTTTCTCTGATCATGTCTCACAGTTTTCAAAGTACAGATCTTTTACCTCCTTGGTTAAATTTATTCCTAGGTGTTTTATTCTTTTAGATATAACTGTGAGATTATTTTCTGAATTTCTCTTAGAATTCATTATTCAGTATAAAAAGGCAACAAATTTCTGGGTGTTATGTTTTTTTTTTCTGTGACTTAATTTATAATTTTAACTTTTTTGCTGGCATCTTTAAGGGTTTTTTTAAATATAGCATCATGTCATCTGTAAATAGTGACAGATTTAAGTCTTCTGTTCCAATTTGGACACCTTTTATTTATTTTTCTTGCCTAATTTCATGGCCAGGACTTGTAGTACTGTGTTGCACAAAAGTGGGGAGAGTGGAAATCCTTATTTTCGTTTCTGATCTTAGAAGAAAAGCTTTCAACATTACACCATTGAGTATGATGTTAGCTGTATGTCTGCCAAGTATTGCCTTTATCATGTTGAGAATGTCTTCCTTCCCTATTAGTCCAGTTGCCCTTTAAACCAGTTGTCCTTTAAGATTGGAGGTAAAGAGTTAACAATGACTTCCTTCCCTATTAGTCCCTATTTGTTGTGTACCCCCCAGGTGAGCAAATCTGGCCCATTAGTGAGATCTCCTCCTACTGCAGGTCTTCACATGGGGAGTGAGGTGCTTGTCATTACCTCTCTCCCATACCTTCTCCCCTTTTCTGTATGGTCTCCTTATTGTTTGCCATGCAGAAGCTCTTTAATCAGTTCCCAGCTCTTCGGGAGGAATTACTCTGTAGGTACATGTAGATTTTGTGTGTCCATGGGAGGGGGTAAATTCAGGATCTTCTTATGCCACTATCTTGGACTGTCTCCATTTAATACTGTTAACACAGTGATTTGTGCATGTTTTATCTCCTCTAACAAGGTAGTAAGTCTTTACTTTCTGTAAATTCCCTTAAGTGAGTGAGTGCATGTCATTCGAATTCATAAATTTTTTCATTACTAGCATATTTTTGATAAAATATTGAAGTATTTTAAACCATCCCTTATTGTCTGGGAAAAAAACACTTTTTAGAGAGAAATGGGGGGGGGGGGCGGGATTTGGGTAGGGCAAGAAGGAGGGAGAGAGAAAGACAGAATCTTAAGCATGGGGCTTGATCTCACAACCCTGAGATCATGACCTGAGCTCAAATCAAGAGTCAGATGCTTAACCAACTGAGCCACCCAGGCACCACAAAAAAATCATTTATGTTCTAAGAAGGGAACTACACTAGATGATCTGTGAGCTTCATTCCATTTAAGAAGTTTTACTTCCCATAATTCTAAGTGTGTGTTTTTGTGTGTGCGTGCACGCACATATGCAGTGTTAAGAAATTTGCTCAACCCTTTATTTGCTTAACTCCCTAATTACATTTATTATACATTATTTGAAGAATTAGAGGTATAGTCTCATAATCATAAAGATGTTTAGGTGTTCTGTTCAGTCTCAAATCCAATCCTTTAAAAAGAAAGTGGCTAATAGCCAGGAGTAAAGAAAAACATTTACTGAAAAATATTTTTCAATTAATACTCCTACAACTTTGCTGAAAGCCCAGTCCATATATGCATATTGCTGATCATTAAAAATTAAGTCTTTATCTCCATTCTTAAAAATGAGTTTGTTTTTCAAATAGCCATTACTAACAGTTTTAGGTTTAGGTGTACAACAAAATTGAGGTGAAGGTACAGACTTTTCCCATACATGTCTGCTACCACATATGCATTGCCTTCCCCATTATCAATATCACTCACCAAGGATGAGCCTACATTGACGGATCGTAATCACCCAGTGTCCACAGTTTCAGATTTGCTCTTGATATTTCAGTCTGTGGGTTTGGACAAATATATAATGATACGTATTCATCATTACAGCAGCATACAGAGTAGTTTCACTGCCCTAAAAATTCTCTGTGTGCTGTCTGTTGATCCTCTTCATCCCCCACCCTGGTTGACCGCTGGTCTTTACTGTATCCATAGTTTCACCTTTTACGGAAAGTTATGCTATTGGAATTCTAGTAATAGTAACAGCAATTTCTCATTGGCTTTCCAATGAGAAAACCTTAATGTGCATTTAAGGTTCCTCCATGTCTTTTCATAGCTTGATAGTTCATTGCTTTCAGTTTATTTATCTATCACCTGCTGAAGGACATCTTGGCTGTTTCGCAGTTTTGACAGTCATGAGTAAAACTGCTGTACACATCCATGTGCAAGTTTGTTTTTAAAAATGTGCTTCACTGTATTTTTTACTGTCAAGTTTGCTGTTCAAAGACAATATACATATTAAAAGAATCTGTTACTTAAGCTTTATCTTATCAAATATGCCTTTCTTTAACAGATAAAAAGTTCCCCCCACCGCCATAAACTAATAAAGACATTTGTATTATAGAAGCTTTTCCTTTATTTTTTACTAATTTTATTAATTCAGGCAAAAAAATCTGAATTGATCAGCCACATTTTAATTTTTAATTAATTTGAACATATGCATATCTATTACTGGCAACAACTCTTGAAATTTTTTAATTAAAATTCAAATTTAAGAAATTATTGAAGTGATAGTATTAATTTGAAAAATGTGTACATTAAACACTACTTATAATAAAAGATCATGCAAGCAGAATTCTTTAGCTATGTTTAGCAAATGAAAGTAGAAGCAGATAATAAAAATATTTCTTAGGGAGTAAACAAAATAAACAGTGAATAATTTAAACATTCTATATTGGAAGTAGGTACTATATGAAGTGTTACTGTTTTAAAGGATAATATCCAAGAAGAAATCATAGTTTGTTAAAGAGCTCTCTTTTGTTTCTGCTTTTTAAATGAGCATATTGTCAACTGGTAGTAGGGACATAGGAACATTTTTGCTACAGGGGAGGAGGACTAGTCAAATGCATTAAGGTCTTAATGCAAACAGAATTGCTCTGCAGTTTAATTTGTCCTGTTCTATACCTGGCTGACAGATGTAAATGCATGGGTGAATAACGGGGTGTTACAGGACAGGAAACACAGCTTTTCCTAGGCTTTATAAGTCATACAAAGTGAAAGGCTGAGTAAATGACAATTGTGCAAGTTTGTAGCAGCCAACATTACTATGGCACGGTGTCTGTGCCCCCTGTCTGTAGGATGACAGCCTGACTCAGAATCACTAGTAAGTTACATTTCTCCTAAGGTGCTTTAGCATGTGTGTGGAGTAGTGCAGAGAAACAGATCAGTTATGGCCACTTGACTCTGTCTCTTGTGCCTCTACATCCTGGCCTGAGAAATGAGTGTGACACTAACTTTCAGTAGTGTGGGAGCAGAACTGGGTAATATGAAGGAAGCATGTAGTCAGTGTTGTACAAGACTTCGTTGTACTCATAAAACATGCTTGATGATGTTTATTTCTCCAATGGGATTTTAAAATGCCAGATAAGAAGAAAAGTCTGTTCAAAAACACCTTTTAACAAAGAATCGTTTCTTCTTGGATGTAGCCCTCCACTGTAATACTTGATTCAGTAAGGTGGCAACTTTGCAGTCAGATCTGGAACTGGACCTGGTTCAGTTCACATTACTAGGACTTGGGAGCTCTGAAGATTCCAGACTTAGTCCCGTTCTCACATCATCTTCTGAGCACACTGAGCAGTGGCTCATCACAAGAAGTTTCAGCCCAAGCTGAGATGCTATGGGTTAGATTAATTATCATATTTTAGACTTTTTATTTCGAGTGGATCCATACCAACAAAAGGTTATGCAAGGAAGCCTTTTTATTATGGATGGATATTATCTCAAAAAAAAAAAAATTAGGATAGACCTCACAATATAAAGTAGAAATCCCTTTTTTTTTTCCAAACACTATTTCAAAGCAATTGGAAATGACATAACTTTCTCATTGAGCATGACTTTTATATAACAGTTCTTCAATAGATTTGTCTTTCAAGTTTACAAAGGTTTTAAATAGGTGTGTGTCTTATTTTTTTTCCCCTCTAGAGCTGGGTGGAGAGAGCTGAGAAGCAGGCTCTTTTCTCTGATACACTCGACCTGTCAGAACTCTTCCACCCAGACACATTTCTCAATGCTCTTCGCCAGGAAACAGCAAGGTAAGGAAGGTGAACACTTCACTGGTGTATCCCTCAGGGTGTGATTCTGCTTTTTTCGCGTTGGATTACACTCCCTTCTTTGTCAGAGTAAACTTATTATTGAATTAAGGGAGTTGTGCTATTTCTGAATATTTGACATTTCTTAATGTGGTGAACTTTTAGTTTAAAAAGAATTGCTTTTAATTATGTTTTTTATTAGAACTGAAAATGGCGAAATTTAATTTTTAACATATTGATGATTGATCAGGATATGCCGTGCTTGACAGGGCAGGGAATGGTGCACTGGAGCTATTTATAGTTAAAGAGATCAGTGTTAAATAAAAGTAAATGTGTAATTTCTAAGTTGCACCAGACACATCAAGTCACCCCCTGGCAACCACTTTGCATTTTTACTTGCTGCAGACACTTCTGTGGGACATGCTGACCAGCTTCTCAGGGGGAGCAGGATTTCATAGTTAACATCAAGCTCTTTTTATAACACACTTGGATAATCATATCATATATAGATTGATGTTTTAAATAAAATAGAATGTAATAAAATATAATAAAAGATACTTGGAAAATTAAACCATATTTAGTTGTGTGTTGATTTGGGGGATTTCCATTTGTGGTGCTTGAGGGTCGTTTTATAAATATCAGTGTTTTGGTTCAACTTACAAACATTTATGGAATACTTATCATATGTCTGCATTTCAGGGTGATGGTCCATATGTGTCAGGAATGTAGGCTGCCCCCACGAGGACTTAGCTTTACAAACTGAGCATGAAGTCTTAGATATTGGGCATCATTAAGAAATCTGATTCTTGCACATTGTAAATATTTTAGTTGTAAATGAGTAGGGGTATGTTTATCATTTGTTACTCCTCGTATTTGACTTCCTGAGGATTATTTCTGTTTGACATTTGGTGTTTTACCTCCACAGGGTGATAGGCTGCTCTGTGGATAGCCTTAAGTTTGTAGCTTCATGGAAAGGTCGGCTGCAAGAAGCAAAGCTGCAGATCAAGGTAGTGTCCTGATTTCTGATGCTTCTCTATGTTTAGAAGTAATAACATTACCAAGTATGATAAAGACCTTGGAATTAGTCTCAGAGACACTTACCTTTTTAGTTTAAGATTAACAGAAATAGATTATATTTTCTATGTGAAAAGTCGAAATTAAGATGAAGCAACGTGGACAAAACAAAATCCTTTCTAATGCAAAAATAAGGATCTTGGGGATACAACATATCTAAAAATGTAACTTTTGGTTAAAAAATGATACAAATATTGAAGTTCAGTTAGGTTTCCTGTGCTAAGATTCAATTCTGTGAATATTAACTATACAAGAAAGCATATATAAAATGTAGTTTATGAATAATAGACCACGTCTTATCCTGAGGGAGTTTACAGTTTGTGAGTATATTAGTTCAGTGTTAAATTCAAGCTGTCTGTGTTTAAAAAGAAAAAAGTCAAGCCATCTTTGATGGCATAATTTTTCCTGGGTAGCTTTCCTGTTAAAAATCCATTACTTTTATAATAAATAACAGTAGGTAATCACATGCATGTTCCTGACAAAACAAATTAAAAATCTGTGGTGCACCCGTTCTTGGGGACACCAGCCTTCTCATGCATCAGTAGTGGTGTAGATGTTCTTCCTTGCTCTGTTGGCACTGACTGCTGACCTGATGTGACATGAGCAGTGCTCCCTCCCTGAAGCTCCCATCAGCTATTCCAGAGTGTGTTACACACAAGTCAGCCATTAAATAAAATCAGTGCAAGACTGTAGTTCTTCAACTTAGGTAACCTTAGTCACCTGGCTTTTCAGAAGGTCTGTTTACATAGTTGTAGTTCTCAGTTTAATAGTTTTCATCTCACTACAACTTTCTCAGGTGCCATGTAATTGATATATTATTTGTTGTCTGTCTTACCATTCTAGATTGAATTCCGCCTCTGACCTGTTCAAGCAAGGCTGTGGTTCCCCAAACCAATCAATATTTCAAACCCTCTAGACCTACTTAAGAGAACATGTATGTGTATTGACTTCTAGATCCTGAAGTGGGGGCCTCCTAGATTTCCTCATGACCATTATTGATGTGTTATTAGTTCAATGGCAGTTGTGCAGCACGGCACTGGCACCTGCCTGCACCGGGCTCCTGGTGAGCCTGCCACCTTGGTCTCGCCCATGGCTGTGTGGGGTTTGCTCCTGCAGACATGGGAGACCCCGGCTGCCCCCTTTACTACCAACACCAGCACACACAGAAAGCAAGATACCGGGTCCTCTGCCTTGCTCAGTCAGGCTTAGTACATGCATTGAGGGCCTCCTGAGCATGCACAGCCCCTAGGCTACCTACCAGCTGCCCTTCCTGTGGGCTAGGTGTGGTCCTACAGCCACTTGGGTTTGCCCCGTGATTCCACTGCTTGATGTTTGGAAGTAAGGTTTCACCTGTGCTCATCAGAACAGGGAGTCAGGAGCTGTAGATGCATACTCCCCCGAGGGAGCAAGTGAGGGAGAGCTACGGGCTGTGGTTTACTGGCCCTGCAGTGGAAAATCTGCCAAAAAACCCCAACTCCTTAAATCCTTCAGATTAAGACATGTTTTTTTTTATTAAATTTTTTTTAAATTTTTATTTACTTATGATAGAGAGAGAGAGAGAGAGAGAGGCAGAGACAGGCAGAGGGAGAAGCAGGCTCCATGCACCGGGAGCCTGATGTGGGATTCGATCCCGGGTCTCCAGGATCGTGCCCTGGGCCAAAGGCAGGCGCCAAACCGCTGCACCACCCAGGGATCCCAAGACATGTTTTTAAGATAGTTTTCACTTGTAAAACTGAGCACTTGATGTCACTGTCCTCCTGTGGTCATGTTACCCTCCAGTGGGGGATTGTTCACACATGGGACCCTCCTGTGGTCATGTTACCCTCCAATGGGGGTTGTTCACAAATGGGACCCTGAGTGCCAGGTACACAGGCCTCACCCTGTGGATCACTAACTCACCTGACAAAATCAGTTCAACAAAAATGTTTTTTCTTGGGACACCTGGGTGGCTCAGTTATTGGGCATCTATCTGCCTTCCGCCCAGGGCATGATCCTGGAGTCCCAGGATTGAGTCCTGCATTGGGGTCCCTGCATGGAGCCTGCTTCTCTCTCTGCCTCTCTCTCTCTCTCTCTGTGTCTCTCATGAATAAACAAAATCTTTAAAAAAAAAAAAAAAAGGTTTTTCTTGAGAATTTAAGTGACTGAACCAACCAGGGGTTTTGAATTATTCCATATTCTCATAGTAACAGCTTTGAATGTCTTCCTGTATTTTCACCAGTTTAAAGGATTTTTAATTCTCAGTTGACTGTACTGTTTAATTTGCTTTGCCAAGTTAATGATATTTTCTCATGCTGATCAAATACAGCAGGTTGAGAACTGGCTTAAATTTCCTGGTTTGAGAGTCTCTGTTCTGTGAAACTTTATGGCTTTAATTGAGTGTAGTGAAAAAAATCAGTGTGCTGGGATTCTGTACTAAGTTCCATTGACTGTTCTGTCCTTCCCCAGCTTTCAAAAACTTGTAAGAAACCTGTTGACAGTTCTATCTGCACTATAACTATCCTTTCCTTTCCTTAACTGTATCAAGCCATACATGTAACTTATTTTTAAAAATAACTTTTATTTATTTGAGAGAGAGAGAGCGCGAGCCTGCAAGCAGGAGCAGGGGGAGGGACAGAGGGAGAGGGAGAAGAAGACATCCTGCTGAGCAGGGAGCCCGACACAGGACTCAATCCCAGGACCCTGAGATCATGACCTGAGCTGAAGGCAGACCTCCACCGACTGACCCACCCCGGCGCCCCATCCATGCATGTAACTTTGTATCTTCTTTCTTTTAACTACATATTTCCTATTAGTTACATTAAAAGAGGTAGATGAAATAATTTTAATATTGTGTTTTATTTAAACATGAATATATATAAAATATTTCCTTAACATGTAATAAATATATTTAAATTATGAATGGTACACATTGTCCCTTTGGACAACTGATCTTTTTCTTTGTACATAGCCCTTGAAATCCAGCAAATAATCTGTATTTTTACAGCAATCTCATTTCCGACTAGAAACATTTCAAGTGCTCAGTAGCCACATGTGGTGGGGTGGTTAGCCTACTGGATAGTAGCTCTGGAAAGAAAAGGTAGTTTCCCAGAGAAAATTTTAAAATCCCTCTAGTGTTCAAGATTTTCTCAATTATTTTTAATATTTTTTATTAAATATTTCAAACAAATCTAGAAGGAGAATAGTAAAATTAGTCTGAATGTTGAAAGTTCTCAAGATTTAGGACATTCTTATTTTAACTTTTTTTTCATTTTTAATAGAAGATAGTTGACATACAGTATATTAGTTTCCAATAGACAACATAGTGCTTTGACAATTATATACGATAGAAAATTGTGATGAGCATCATAATAAGTGTTACCATAGAGTTATTACAGTCTTACTGTATAGTCTATCATGTACTTTCTCCATCCCCATGACTCCTTTATTATATAAATAGAAGTTTATACCTCTTCATCCCTTCACTTATTTTGCTTATCCTCCCATGTCCCTCCCTTCTGACAACCACCAGTCTGTTCTCTGTATGGATGATTCTGTTTTTGGTTTTCTTTGTTCATTTCTTTTGTTTTTTAGATTCTACCTATAAGTATATTCCTCTGGTGTTTCCCTTTTTCTGTCCGATTTATCATGCTTAACCTAATATTCTCTAGGTCAGCCGTGTTGTCATGACTAGGAAGCCTTCCTTCTATCTAATGGCTGGATAATACTCTAATGTGTTTATAGACCATATCTATATTCATGCACCTACTGATGGACACTGACAGTTTCCACATCTTGTCTAATGTAATAATGCTGCAGTAAACATAGGGGTACAGTCTCTCTTTGAATCAATATTTTTTTTTTCTTGGGGTAAATACCCAGTAGTGAATAATAATAATAATACCCAGTAGTGAATAATAATAATAATAATAACAACAACAACAACAGGAGTAATTGGATAAATGGTATTTCTATATCTAATATTTTGAGGAATCTTGTTACTGTTTTCCACAGTAACATTCCCACCAACAGTGCAGGAGGAGGATTCCCTTTTCTCTACATCCTCTCCAACACTTAGTATTTCTTGGCGTTTAATCACCATCCATTCTGATTTGGATGAAGTGATAGCTCATTGTGGTTTTGACTGCATTTCCTTGTTGATGAATGATGAATGAATGAAGAAATGTCTATTCAGGTCCTCTGCCCATTTTTAATCAGGTTCTTTGTTTCATGTGTGTGTGTTTGGTGTTGAACTCTGTAAGTTCTTTAAATACTTTGTATATTAACACCATATTGAAAATATCATTTGCAAATATGTTCTCCCATTCAGCAGGTTACCTTTTCATTTTGTTAATGGTTTCTGTCACTGTGGAAAAGTGTTTTAGTTTGATGTGGTCCCAATAGTATATTTTTTGCTTGTGTTTCCATAGTCTGAGTTTACAGGTCAAGAAAAATGTTGCTAATAAAGCTAATGTCCAAGAGTTTACAGCCTATATTTTCTTTCAGAAGATTTATTGTTATCGGCGAAGAGGGAAGAGTTTGACTTCTTCTTTGCCAATTTGAATGCCTTTAATGTCTTTTTGTTGTCTTATTGCTGAGGCTAGGACTTCCAGTACTATGTTGAATAGCAGTGGTGAGGGTGGACATCCCTGTCTTGTTCCTGATCTTAGGGGAAAGGCTCCCAGTGCTTCCCCATTGAGAATGATATTTGCTGTGGGCTTTTCGTATATGGCTTTTAAGATGTTGAGGAATGTTCCCTCTATCCCTACACTCTGAAGAATTTTGATCAGGAATGGATGCTGTATTTTGTCAAATGCTTTCTCTGCATCTAATGAGAGGATCATATGGTTCTTGGTTTTTCTCTTGCTGATATGATGAATCACACTGATTGTTTTACGAGTGTTGAACCAGCCTTGCGTCCCAGGAATAAATCCTACTTGGTCATGGTGAATAATTTTCTTAATGTACTGTTGGATCCTATTGGCTAGTATCTTGTTGAGAATTTTTGCATCCATGTTCATCAGGGATATTGGTCTATAATTCTCTTTTTTGGTGGGGTCTTTGTCTGGTTTTGGAATTAAGGTGATGCTGGCCTCATAGAATGAATTTGGAAGTACTCCATCTCTTTCTATCTTTCCAAACAGCTTTAGGAGAATAGGTATGATTTCTTCTTTAAACGTTTGATAGAATTCCCCTGGGAAGCCATCTGGCCCTGGACTTTTGTGTTTTGGGAGGTTTTTGATGACTGCTTCAATTTCCTCCCTGGTTATTGGCCTGTTCAGGTTTTCTATTTCTTCCTGTTCCAGTTTTGGTAGTTTGTGGCTTTCCAGAAATATGTCCATTTCTTCTAGATTGCCTAATTTATTGGCGTATAGCTGTTCATAATATGTTTTTAAAATCGTTTGCATTTCCTTGGTGTTGGTAGTGATCTCTCCTTTCTCATTCATGATTTTATTAATTTGAGTCTTCTCTCTCTTCTTTTTAATAAGGCTGGCTCATGGTTTATCTATCTTATTAATTCTTTCAAAGAACCAACTCCTGGTTTTGTTGATCTGTTCCACAGTTCTTCTGGTCTCGATTTCGTTGAGTTCTGCTCGAATCTTTCTTAACTCTCTTCCTCTGCTGGGTGTAGGATCTATTTGCTGTTTTTTCTCCAACTCCTTTAGGTGCAAGGTTAGCTTTTGTATTTGAGTTCTTTCCAGTTTTTGGAGGGATGCTTGTATTGTGATGTATTTCCCCCTCAGGACTGCTTTTGCTCTATCCCAAAGATTTTGAATGGTTGTATCTTCATTCTCATTAGTTTCCATGAATCTTTTTAATTCTTCCTTAATTTCCTGGTTGACCCTTTCATCTTTTAGCAGTATGGTCCTTAACCTCCACATGTTTGAAATCTTTCCAAACTTCTTGTGATTTAGTTCTAATTTTAAGGCATTATGACCTGAGAATACGCAGGAGACGATCCCAATCTTTTGGTATCAGTTCAGACCTGATTTGTGACCCAGTATGTGATCTATTCTGGAGAAAGTTCCATGTGCATTTGAGAAGAATGTGTAATTGTAGATTTGAATGGTTTATTTGTGATTTTTCTTGTTTCTTGAGGGAGGCCTGTTATTTTTATAAATTTGACTATTAGGACTGCTTTTGCTGCATCCTAAAGATTTTGAACTATTTGTTTCCATTTTCATTGGTCTGAAGGTAGTTTTTCAGTTTGCTCTTTTATTTGTTCATTGACTCATTGGTGGTTTAGTAGCACATTGTGTAGCCTCCGTGTGTGTGTGCTTTCTTGTAATTGGTTTCTAGTTTCATACCATTTTGATCAGAGAGGATACTTGGTATGATTCAGTCTTCTAACACTTCTTGTGGGCTTGTTTTGTGGTCGAATATGTGATCTGTCTTGGAGAATGTTCCATGTGCAGTGGAAAAGAATGTGTATTCTGTTTTTGGATGTAATGTTCATACATATCTGTTAAGTCCATCTGGTTGAATATGTGGTTCAAAGCCACTGTTTTACTAATTTTTCTGTGTGCATATGATCCTTCCATAAATGTAGGTGCCAAAAACCCTACTATATTGTATTACTGTCAATTTTTTTATGTCTGTTATTTGTTTTATATATCTAGGTGCTCCTATGTTAGGTGCATTAATATTTACAGTTGTGTCCTCTTGTTGGATTGATCCTTTTATCATTATGTAATACCCCTCTTTTCTTACAGTCTTTTTTAAAGCCTGTTTTGTCCCAGGGCACCTGGATGATACAATCAGTTAAGCATCTGACTTTTGGTTTCAGCTCAGGTCATGATCTCAGGGTCGTGAGAGTAAGTCCTGCCTTGGATTCCACACTCAGTATGGACCCTGCTTGAGATTCTCCCCCCCAACTCTCTCTCTGCCCTTCCCACTCATGCTCTCTCTTTCTCTCTCTAAAATAAGTAAATCTTAAAAAAAAAAAAAAAGCCTTTTTTGGTCTGATATAAGTTATTCTGCCCTGAGTTTTTTTTTCCATCTTCATTTGTATGAAATATCTTTTTCCATACCTTCACGTTCAGTGTATGTGTCTTTACGTCTGAAATTAGTCTCTTGTAGGCACCATGTAGATGGGTCTTGGTTGGGGAAGAGGGTGTTTATCCATCCAGTCACCCAATGCCTTTGGATTAGAGTATTTAGTCTGCTTACATCTAATTATTTATAGGTGCCTACTTACTATCATTTTGTTAATTGTTTTCTAGTTAACTAGTTCCTTTCTTCTTCTCTTACTTTCTTTTGATGATTTTCTGTAGTGCTATGCTTGACTTAATTTTCTCTTTACTCCTTGTGTATCTGTTAAACATTTTTAGTTTGTGGTTGCCATGAAGTTCTTATATGACATGTTTATGGCAGTCTGTATTAAGTTGACGGTCAGTTAAGTTAAAACACATTCTCAAAGCACTACACTTTTGCTCCTCATCTTTGATTTTTATATATGGTGTAATATTTTTTATTTTGTGTATCCCTGCACTTATTTTTGTAGATATGATTGATTTTACTTCTTTTGTTTTTCAACCTTCATACTAGCTTTATAAGTGATTGATCTACTTTCTTGACAATATGTTTGATTTTACCAGTGAAATTGCTCCTTTAACATTTTCTTCTAGTCTTGGCCTTTTTCTTTCTTTTAAACAAGTCCCTTTAACATTTCTTGTTTGTTTTTTAAAAAGATTTACTTATTTATTTGAGAGAGAAAGGGAGCCCAGGTGGGGAGGAGCAGAGGAAGAGGGAGAGAGAGAATCCTCAAGCAGACTCCCCTCTGAGTACAGAGCATAATGAGGAGCTCAAACGACCCCAAGATTAAGACCTGAGCTGAAGTCAAGAGTTGGCCACTTAAGGAACTGAGCTACCCGGGCACCTGCCTCTAATATCTCTTGCAAGGCTGCTTAGTGGTGATTAACTCCTGTAACTTCATGTGTCTGTGAACTATCTGTCCTTCAATTCTGAAAGATAACTTTGTCATGTATTCTTGGCTGAAGGTGGTTGTTGCTGTTTTATACCCCCCACCCCAGCATTTTGAATATATCATGCTACTACTTACTGGCCTACAAAGTTTCTGCTGAAAAATAATCTGATAGCCTTACAAGCCTTATATGTAACTACTTGCCTTTCCCTTCCTGCATTTAAAGTTGTCTGGTAGTTAAAATCTGACATGTAAATTATAGGGTGTCTTAGCGTAGACCTTCCTGGGCTCATCTTATTTGGGGCTCTCTGAACTCCATGAATCTGTGTTTTTTGTTCTGCACACTAGGAAACTTTTCAACTATTATTTCTTCAAATTTTCCCCTTTCTCTTTCTTTTCTTCTGGAACCCTATATTGTGAAATGTTAGTGTGCTTGATGTTGTCCCAGAGATCTCTTCTCTTACTCTCATTTTTTTTTTTTTTAGATTTTTTTTCTTTTTGCTGTTTAGCTTGGATGGTTTCTACTACCCTGTCTTCCAGGTTACTTATCCATTCTGCATCTTCTGATCTGTTGTTGATTCCTATTAGTGTATTTTTCACTTCATTGTTGTATTCTTCAGTTCTGATTTTTTTTTTACATTTTCTTTTTTTAAATCTTTTTTTATGTTTTCAATCTCTTTCAAGTTTTCACTGAATTCTTCTACTCCTCTCTCAAGTCCAGTGAGTAACTTTATCACTTTTACTTTGAACTCTTTATCAGGTAAAGTGTTTATCTGTGTTTCATGTAGTGCTTTTTCTGGGGTTTTGTTATTCTTTCTTTTGGAACATATTTATCTCCTCATTTTATCTGACTCTCCATTTTTGTTTCTTTGTATTATGTAGATCAGCTATGTGTCCATCCCAGTCTTGATGTTAGAGGCCTTATGTAAAAGACATCCTATGTAGCTCAGAAGTGCAATCCTCCTTGTCACCAGAATCAGTCTCTCCAGTGGTGTCCACCATGTGGGCTACAAGTACCTTCCTGTCATGACTTTGTGATGTGCTGATGGATAGGCCTGGCCACCAGTGCTTCTGGCTGCAATGTCTGACTATGACTATTCAATGCATGGCATGGTCAGCAGGACTTGCCTATAGAATGGCTGTTTGAGAGGCCTGCCAGCAACTGTTGCAAGCATGCTGTGGGTATGGTGAACACTGGTGCAGCTGGCTGAGAGATTTGTCTGCAGTTGTTGCAGCCATGCTGCTGGTGGGGGCTGGGTCCCTCCTCCCTCCCACCGTATCCTACATATGGCAGAAGTCACTTTCAAATGGCTCTGGTCCTGGCCAGGGTGAGCACCAGGTGTAGCAGGGCAATAGTGACTTTGGGGGCTGCCAGTCCCAATTGAGACCACCCACCTGGGGCTGGCAAGGTGGCAGCAACTTTGGACTAGTCACTGCCAGGACTGGTCTGCAGGGCAATGCCAGGGTGAGGCAAGCACAGCTACCAAGGTAGAAGAGAGTATCAAAACTGGCTTCTACTAGTATTGGGCCAACTTGACAGATGGAGGGCAAGAAAAATGGCCGCCACAAGAATTTCTGTCTCTGGAGAAAGTCTACCGATTCATGCTTCTGCAACACATGCTCTAAAATTAGTCAGCAAATTTGCTTGCCCTATATGCCACACACCTCTCATGCTGCTGCCTCTGTGCTGGCTCTCATGTGATATTGTGTGCTGGCGCTTTAGATGGGAGTCTTTCTTCCCTGTCCCCCTCTGCTTCTCCCAGTTAAGCCCCACTGATTTTCAAAGTCAGGAGTTTTAGGGTCTCATATTTCCAGTACAGATTCCTAGGGGGCGGTGCCTGATGTGGGGCTTGGTCTCACTGTCACGGAGGACCTCTGCACCCACGTGATATCTGCCCACCTGTGGTTACTGCACCAGAAGTTTGGCCCCTGACTGCATTTCTGCCCCTCCTGCCCTGCTCCATGTGACTTTTCCTTCATGTCTTAAACTGCAAAAGAGCATTTCTGCTAGTTGTCTCCTCATTTTCAGAGAGTAACATTTTCTGTAGTTGTGGTTTGGTGCCTCCAGGGAGGAGATGAGCTCCAACTTCATCTTGCCAAGCTCTCTCCACAAATCAGTTTCTTGAAAAAAAAAAATCTCAGTAGGGAAAAGAGAAAATAGGCCAAGGATTTTAGCAGGCAACTTATATGAAGGTCAAGCAGAAATAGCTAATAAGCATAAAATACTTGTTTTCACTAGTAATCAGGAAATGAAATGAAATTCAAAATTTGATACTATAGATACTATATATTGGCATAATTTTTAAGTGTCAGCAGACCAAGTATTAGCCAGCATGTGGCATAACGTAAATCCCATATGGGACAATAAGCCACAGATGATTAGTGTGATTTGGGGGAACAGTTTGATGGTGTTAAGTAAAATTGTGATCAGTCTGTGGAAAAATTTGTGGTGATGTGTTTGAAGACATGTGTACCATAATGTTTATTGGAGTGGTATGATAGTAAGCCATCAGACATGACTTAGATGTTCATCAGCAAAAGCATAAATAATTTGTCGTATGTTAATACAACAAACATTTTGCAGGTGTTCAAGATGAAAGATCAGGCTGGATGTTCCTGGACCAATGACAAAGGAAAAGATAGGGTTGAAAATGGTGTATAAGTGTGTTACCCTTTATCTACAGTTTGGTAACATGAAAAAACACTATTGATTGCTTGTGGGTACCTCCGTATTTAGCAATTAGATAAAGGTAAATTCCAGATAATGATGTGGTCTGGTGAGGGCAGAAGAATGGGAAAGGCAAAGTATATAGAGAGGACCTCAACTACATCTATTATGGTTTATGTGCTTAGAAATATGGGATAAATATGGCTGTGTGTTAAAGTCTAATAATACTGAGTGGTGGGAACATATACATTTAAAAAATATTTTTCTGCATGATATATTTTTATTTTTAAAAGGGGGTTTATGATAAATAATGCCATATAACTTATCAAAATAAAATTCAGGTTTTAATATCAAATTCACCATGAAATCCAAGATAAATTTAAGTTCAAATCAGAAGTATTTAAGAAACTCAGCATCATATATGAAACTAATGGCTTTTACTACTGTTTTTTAGTGAACTGTTGCTAGCCCCTTTTGAAGTAAGAAGCTAAGAGTTCTCTAAGATCTTATGAGTAGCCCTTTCCAAGTAGATTTGGTAGTTAGTATTTGGAGTAAACTTACATAATTATGGTCAGCCTCGTTTGCACTAACCCTTACATGGTTTTGAAACTGTGAACAAAACCAGGTGTGTGTGTGTGTGTGTGTGTGTGTGTGTGTGTGTGTGTGTTTAATTTACTTCTCCAGTTGCCTGTTTTCAATCAGAGATTCAAGTGTAAAATAACATTTGGTGCAGATTTTTTCTCTGGTTTAATGATTTTCTGTTTCTTCTATTAAATCGAAAGCCAGGTATTTATAAGCAAGAGTAATTAAAGAAAGTCATATAATAAAAGGACATGTATATTTAGACCCCTTTCACTGAACACTGGGTTTCACTCAAACAGTGCATTTGCGCAGATGTTGGGAGAAGGCAGCCTCAGGGATGCAGCTTTTTTAATATAATGTAAACAAGTGATCTCTGATCTCAGTAATTATTAATAATATTTCTTTGAGGGGTACCTGGGTGGCTCAGTGGCTTAAATGCTGTCTGCAGGTCAGGTCATGATCCTGGAGTCCTGGGATCGAGTCCCGCATCGGGCTCCCTGCTCCGTGGGGAGTCTGCTTCTCCCTCTGCCCCTCCCCCCTGCTTGCATGCTCGCTCGCTCTCTCTCTCAAATAAATAAAATCTTAAAAAAAAAATTATTTTTTTGCATCCAAGAGAGATGTGTGCTGCACAATAAAGCATTAATGGCTAAAATAGACTTCTGACAAACTTTTATTAGACAGTATGAAGTATGCATTCATAAATAAGTACAAATAGCACTTAATATTATCATTTAATGAAGATGAAGAACAGTGGAAAAACTACAGACCATAGTACATAGTAAAGTTGTGGCATTCTCAGCAAGAACTACGTTTACAAATTTGCAGGCAGACAAATTAAGCTTGAAACTTGATGGAATTTCTAGAAGAGGCCCTAAAAGAACTGTCTTACCTAGAGAGGTTAGCAGTGAAATTAGCAGATAACTCTCTAAATTTTAGCATTTTTTCAAGGCCAACTTGCTTTACCAACAAAGTGGCCTGAATATCATTATGTCAGTGCTGTAATAGAGTGTTAAACTTAGGTATTCAGTAATTCTATTTTTATACCAGCTCTCTCACTAACAAACAGGCTGCTTATCTTTTCTATGGTACAGCAACCTTACTGCAAAATTAGCTATTCAAAATTATTTGTCAAGGCATATCTACTAGTACCTTCTCACACCTATACCACAGCCTAAAACTCATCCTCAGCTAAATTATAGTAAGTCTTCCATCATCTCAATTCTATAGCACTTCTATTGAGCATGATAAAACCTTAAAGTACTATGTAATATTTATAAGATTGTTCTGTATTGGGGGCACCTGGGCAGGGCAATCAGTTAACCATCTGACTCTTGGTTTCAGCTCAGGTCATGATGTCAAATGGTTGTGAGATCAAGCCCCATGCCAGGTTCCACATCCAGCATGGAGTCTGCTTGAGATTCTCTCCCTTCCCTGCCCGACCCTCTCCACTACTCAAATGTTCACTCTCTCTACAATAAATCTTGGTGTATCTGAGTGGCTCAGTTGGTTGAGCATCTGCCTTCAGCTCAGGTCATGATCCTGGCATCCTAGAATTGAGCTCCTGCTCAGGGCTCCCCTGAGTGCTTCTCCCTCTGCCCCTCCCCCTGCTCATGCTCTCTCTCAAAAAAATAAATAAAATATTTTTTAAAACTCTTTTTTAAAAAAGATTGTTCTGTATATTCTACACAAGTTCACATTATGAGACTATAGATGTGGCTCGAAATACAAAGTACTGACTTGACTTTTGTTGCCTTTAGATAAACTCAGGTTAGAGTAACACTTAGAAACTAAATGAATACTTTTACAGAATAAATATGAAACTAATATTATCAAAATAGTTATATTTTTATTTTCATAATTCCCTGAATGTACACCAAAGTCAATCTAGAAAAAGAGATTAACTCTTTTTTATTATTCTTTCAGCCCTGCACAGCATGTCACAGATCATTTGCATTCAATTTTCTGAGCTTTGTTCTGTTCCTTAAAAAAGGATGTCAAAACTCCAAGCAGGGAACACACATTCTTCTTTAATTATGCTTTTTCACCCTGTTGAAGAAAGACTAACTTTTTGGCATTTTCTATTATGCTTCTACTAATCTAATACCAACATGCCTGTAGCTGTAACTAATGACATATTAAGTATTCCTAAACTATCTGCTAAATAAATAGACACAGACAAAAAAGTATATGCTAAAATTGAGAATTCTATCTGTGGCAAGATCACCGTGAACAGTGGTGCAGGTCTTTACCTTTTTTGTTCTTGGATTAAATGCCATCATCTTTGTTCTCAGAAAGCTTGGCATACACTGTCACAATGGAATGTGTTGCCTTTCCTCCTGAGATAGGACATAGTAACTCCTGACATTTCAACTCCTGACTTGAATGTAGATTTCAGAGGTCTGCTTATTTCCATGACAGATGGGCGGCTTGCTTCTGGAAGGCTGCAGTTTTGACGGGAGCCGGCTCTCTGAAAACCACCACGATTCTCCAAGTGTGTCACCAGTTCTCCCTTGCTGTGTTGGCTGGATTCCCCAGGTAAGGCAGCCCTGCCTTCGGGATCAATAGTCTCGGCCTAGGTATTTTTTGTTTACTTTCTAATCTCACCTGCATTTGAACAAATTTATAGTGTCTTTTATAATGTTTAAATGTATGGGACGTTTTAAAATCTTTGTTATGGAAAGAATAGCATTATAGTTTTCAATTTCTAAGTAATGTATATATACCCTGCTAAGAGCAAAAGCCTTTAATGGTAATATGGGTTACCAAGTATTATGTATTAGCCATGCAGAAATCGACAGTGTGGACAGGCTAATACACACCTGTTGTACTGTGGCCCTCTGCTGGGAATAGGTAGATGAAGAAAACAGGTCTTTTTCTTTTTCTTTTCTTTCTTTTTTTTCTTTTTTTTTCTAATTCGAGTATAGTTGGTACATAGTGTCAGGTCAGTTTTGGATGTGCCACAAGGTGACCTATGCCCACCACGGTTAGAGCTGCCACCTGCCCCTAGGGCACTGTCACATCACTGTTGACTCCATCTCCTTTGCTGTCACATTCATCCCCACGACTCATTCCATAGCTGAGGGCTGGACCCACTGCTCCCTTCACTCATCTTGCCCATCCCTCCACCCCCCACCCTCCGCCAACCACCAGATTGTTTTCTGTATTTAGGGGTCTGTTTCTATATTGTTTTATTGGTTCATTTGCTTTGTTTCTTAGATTCCACATAGAGATCAAATCATATGGTGTTTGTCTTTCTCTACCTGACTTCACTTATCATAACACCCTCACACTTTATCCATATTGTCACAAGTGGCAAGGTGTTACTCTTTTTTGTGGCTGTGTGTGTATACAAGAAGCACTATCCATCTGCTGTGCTGTCAGTAGACAGTGTTGCTGCATCTGTGTCATGGTGTTGTAAAGAATGCAATAATAAACAGGAAGTATGTGTCTTTTCAAGTTAGTGTTTTTGTTCTTGAGTAAATATGTAGAAGTGGAATTGCTGAAAAGTTATAATATTTCTACTTTTAATTTTTTAGGTAACATCATTACTATTTTCCACAGTGGCTGCACCAGTGTGCATTATTCCCAGCAATAGTGAACAAAGGTTCCTTTTTTCCACATCCTCATCAGCACTTGTTATTGCTCATCTTTTTTATACTAACCATTCTGACAGGTGTGAGGTAATCTCTCATTGTGCTTCTTTGATTTGCAATTATTTGATGACAGTAACATTGAGCATCTTTTCATGTGTCTGTTGCCATTTGTATGTTTTCTTGGAAAATATCTACTCAGGTCCTCTACCTATTCTTTAATCAGATCATTTGTTTTTCAGGGATTGAGCTGTAGAGTTTCTTTGTATATTTTGGGTATGAATCCCTTATCAGATATATCATTGCAAATATCTTCTTTCATTCAGTAGGCTGCCTTTTTGTTGTGTTGATAGTTTTATTTGCTGTGCAGAATCTTTTTATTTTGGTGTAGTTCCAGTAGTTCACTTTTTACTTTGTTTCCCTTGCCAGAGGAGACATACCTAGAAAAATGTTGCTAAGACTCATAACAAAGATCTTACTGCCTGTGTTTGCTTCTAGGAGTTATATGGTATCAGGTCTCACATTTAAGTTTTTAACCCATTTTATTTTTGTGTATGTGTAAGAAAGTAGTCCAGTTTCATTCTTTTGTAGGTAGTAGTTTTCCCAGCACCATTTGTTGAAAAGATAATCATTTTTAAATTGTGTATTCCTGTATCCTCTTTCATGCGAGCGTAGGCTTATTTCTGGGCTGTCTGTTCTTGATCTGTTTGTCTCCTTGTGTTAGTACCATACTGTTCTGATTACTACAGCTTTGGTGGTATATCTTGAAATCTGGAATTGTGACACCTTCAACTTGGTTCTTCTTTCTCAAGATTGCTTTGGCTATTTAGTGTCTTTTATGGCTCCATACGAATTTTAGGATTGTTTGTTCTAGTTCTATGAAAAATACTATGGGTAATAGGGATTGCATTGCATCTGCAGATTACTTTGAATAGTGTGGGCATTTTAACAATATTTTTCCAATCCATGAATCTGGTATATATTTACATTTGTTTGTGTTCTCCTGAATTTCTTTCATCAGAGCTCTATCGTTTTTGATTACTCATATTTCACCTTTTTGGTTAAGTTTTTCCTGGGTATTTCTTTCATTTTGGTACAATTATAAGTGCAATTATTTCCTAAGTTTCTCTGCTACTTAGTTATTAGTCCATAGAAATGCTACAGACTTCTGTATATTCATTTTGTATCTTGCAACTTTGCTGAATTCATTTATTTTATTTATTTATTTATTTACTTATTTATTTTTTTTGTAGAGTCTTTAGGGTTTTCTATCTGTAGCATCCATGTCATCTGCCAACATTGACAGCTTTACTTCTTTACCATGTTGGATGCCATTTGTTTCTCTTGTCTGGTTGTTATGTTTAGGACTTCCAGTATTACTTTGAATAAATGTGGCAGTAGTAGACTTCTTGCCCTGTCCCTAATCTTAGAGGGAAAACCCTGTTACTCACCATTGAGTCTAATATTAGCTGTGGGTTGGTCCTACAAGGTCTTTATTATGTTGAGGTATGTTCCCTCTAAACAAGCCCCTTTTGTTGAGAGGTTTTTTTCATGAATGGATGTTGAATTTCTTTGCTTTTTCTGCATCTATTGAGATGATCACATGATTTTTAGCCTTCATTTTGTTAATGTGGTGTATGCAGATCACATCCCCAGAATATATCCCACTTGATTGGTGAATGATCCTTATACTGTATTGTTTGCTGAATGTCATTTGCTAGCATTTTGTTAAGGATTTCTGCATCTATATTCTTTGGGGATATTGGCCTGTAGTTCTCTTTTTTTGTAGTGGCTTTGTCTGATTTTGGTATCAGGGTTATGGTGGTTTCATAGAATGAATTGGAAAGCTTTCCTTCCTCTTTGATTTTTTGTGATAGTTCGGGGAGGATATTAAATCTTATATAAATGTTTGGTAGAATTTACATGAGAGGCTATCAGGCCCTGGACTTTTGTTTGTTGGGAGCTTTATGGATTACTAATTCAATTTCATTATGAGCACACAGTCTGTTCAGATTTTCTACTTCTTGATTCATTCTTAGAAGATTTGATGTTTCTGGGAATCTCTCCATTTCTTCTAGATTGTCCAATTTGTTGGCATATAATTTTTCATAGCAGTATTATATAGTCCTTTGATTTTATATATTTGGGTCCTCTCTTTTTCTCTTGATGAGTCTTGCTAAAGATATATCAATCTTGTTCATCTTTTTAAAGAACTAGCTCTTGGTTTCATTGATCTTTTCTAAATTTTTTAGTCTTTATTTCATATATTTCTACTCTCACCTTTATTTTTTCTTCTTTCTACTAACTTAGGTTTTTTGTTTTGTTTTTTTTTTTTCCATTCCTTTAGGTGTAAAGTTAGATGGTTTGAGGTTTCTCTTGTTTCTTGAGGTAGGCCTGCATCACTTTAATTACCCTTTTTTAGAACTGCTTTGGTTGTGTGCAGATGTTTTTGTACTGTAATTTTCATTTGTTCCCATGGGTTTTTTTTATTCCTTTTAGATTTCTTCATTGACTCCTAAGTAGCATGCGACTTAGCTTCTACCTGTTTGTGTTTTTTTCAAACTTTTTCGTATAATTCAGAAAATAAACTTGATATGATTTCACTCGTCAATAGACTTATTTTGTTGACTAATAGTTGATCTCTTATAGAGAAAACTTCATGCCCACTTGAAAAGAATGTTTTCTGTTGTTTTTGCATGGAATGGTCTGTATATATCTGGTCTTACATGTCATACAAAGAAATGGTTTTATTTGTTTTCTGCCTGGATGATCTCTCCATTGATGTAAGTGGTGTGCTGATGTTCCCAACTATTATTGTGTTGTATCTGCTCATGTTTGCTTTGTATTTAGTGTTTGAGTATTGGGCACATAGTCACTATTGTTATATGCTCTTGTTAGACTGATCTTGTTATCATTGTGCAGCACCCTCCTTTGTCTTCTACAATCTGTTTTAAAGTCTGTTTTGTCTGACATACATGTCACTACCTTGGAGTTTTTCCTACTTCTATTTTCGTGGATTGTGTTTTTCTCTCCATTTTCAGTGTGTATATGTCGTGGGGTCTAGAGTGAGTCTTCCACAGGGCAGCGTAGAGATGGGTCTTCTTTCACTATCCATTCATTCACCCTGTGTCTTTTGATTGGAGCATTTGAACCATTTCCATATAAAGTAATTATTGAACAAAATGGCAGGACATTATTATCATCATTTTCTGGTTGTATTTGTAGTTCTTTCTTGTTTCTTTCATCCTCTATTTCCTTGTGTCCTTGTGACAAAGGACTTTCCAGAGTGTTAATTTGACTTTCCCTTTATTTTTTGTGTATCTGTTGAATGTTTTCATTTTGCAGTTACCATGAGGTTCATATACAGGATCCTAAGTGGATAGCAGTCTGTATTGTGTTGATGGTTACATAAAGTTTGAGCATATTCTAAAATAATTTCATTTTTACTCAGCCCTTTGATGTTTTATGTGTATGATGTCATATTTTATATATTTTTGATGTTCCTTAATTTCTAAGATAATTACTACTTTTTTTCACCTTCATACTAGCTTTTTATGTGATTGCTCTATTATCATTGCTGTATGTTTGCTATCATTGATAAAATCTCTTTCATTCAGGTTTTGTCTGATTATAGCCACTTCCTTTTCCCCTTAAAGAAGTCATTTCAACATTTCTTTTAAATTTTTTTAAATTTTTATTTATTTATGATAGTTACAGAGAGAGAGAGGCAGAGACACAGTCAGAGGGAGAAGCAGGCTCCATGCACCGGGAGCCCAATGTGGGATTCGATCCCGGGTCTCCAGGATCGCGCCCTGGGCCAAAGGCAGGCGCCAAACCGCTGCGCCACCCAGGGATCCCTCAACATTTCTTTTAAAGCCTGTTTTTAATAGCGATTAACTCCTTTGTCTGGTAAACTCTATATCTCCTTCAATTCTTTTTTTGAAAGATTTTATTTATTTATTTATTCATGATAGACAGAGAGAGAGAGAGAGAGGCAGAGACACAGGCAGAGGGAGAAGCAGGCTCCATGCAGGGAGCCCGATGTGGGACTTGATCCCTGGTCTCCAGGATCGCTCCCTGGGCCAAAGGCAGGCGCTAAACCACTGCGCCACCCAGGGATCCCCTCTCCTTCAATTCTGAATGATAAACTTGTGGAGTGGAGTATTCTTGGTTCTAGGTTTTTCCCTTTCATCACTTAGAATATATCATGTACCTTCAATCTGGCCTGCAAAGATTATTGAAAAATCAGCTGACAGCCTTGCGCGGTTTCCCTGTATGTAACTAGTTGCTTCTCTCTTGCTGCTTTTAAAATTCTATCTTTATATTTAATCTTCAGCATATTAATTGTTGTTTCATGGTGTAGACCTCCATAGGTTCATTGTGTTTGGAGCTTTTTGTGCTTCCTGAGCCTGGATGTCTGTTTCCTTCCCCGGGTTAGGGAAGTTTTCAGCTACTATTCAAATAAGTTTTCTGCCCCCCTCTCTCTCTTTTCTGAGGCCCCTATAATACAACGCTGTCCAGAAGATCCCTTAATTTGTCCTCATTTTTTAAAAGTCTTTTTTCTTTTTGCGGTTCCACTTGGGATACCCTGTCTTCTAAGTAGTTGACCCATTGTTCTGCATCCTCTAATCTGCTACTGATTCCCTCTATAGTTTTCAATTCAGTTATTGTTTTCAATTCTGATATTTTTAATTTTCTCTTTGTTAAAGTTCTTACAGAGTTCATCTACTCTCCTCCCTAGTTCAGTGAGTATCATTAGGACCATTACTTTGCTTGCCTCCATTCTGTTTAGTTCTTGAGGATTTTGTCTTATTCTTTCATTGGGAGCATATCCTTCCTATATTCCTATGAATTAGCAGACAGCTATTTCTCTTACACCGAAGTGGTCTTGGGTATGGTCATCCCCTGTGTAGACTATGTGCCTGGTGACTATGGCTGAGAAGTCTGGGGACACTCTGTGTGGGGGCTGCCCTGGTGGAATGGCCATAGCTAATGTGGGCACAAGCTGGGGCCATCCCAGCTCTCTTCACACAGAGGGCACCTGGCAGTACAGCAAGCAAGCTGGGGTATTCTGTGTGATCTATTCCAGAGAGTGCCATGACCAGTCATCTGGAGCCAAAGTGGTACAGGCCTGGAGTGTGTGGGGGTGCTCTGCACCTTCATCAACATGGTGCTACAGCTGGAGCTACAATGAGTGCTGACTAGGGGTGTCCCAGTGTGTGTTAGCCTGGGACAGCTTTAGGGGGGATTCTTGGGGCTGGTTTGGTGAGGTAGCAGGCTGGCAATGGTACCTAGACTATGTTGCCATCTGTGCTGTCAAGGTGGAGGGCAAAACATAATCCATCACACACCAGCCTCTTCAACCCAGAGAGAGTTCCAGCAGCTTCCTCACCATTTGACAGACATTCTAAGGCTGGATCTTTTCTATTCTAGTTGCTCTTTTAAACTGCTGCTTTTTCCCTGTGACCCAGTGTGTGCAGAGCTGGAATGGGCTGGGGGCCTGGGGCTTGCCGAGGCAGCAGGCTGGTTATGGCACCTGCCTTCGGTGTGCATTCAAGGTGGAGGGGAACATAAACCATGGTATTCCCCAGCCTCTTGACCTGAGAGAGTTCCAGCAGCTGTCCCACTGGTTGGCAGGACTCTAGGCCTAGTTTCTTTATACTCCAGTTGCCTTTTTAAACCATGGCCTTTTTCTGTGTCTCTGTGCAGAGGAATCAGTGTGTGGCCCTCAGTATGTCCGTCCCCACTGTAGTTCATCATGTTGGAGGAGGTTCCCTCTGTTACCTGGTTTCCCACTCTGTTCTCTTTGTGGTCCTCTGCTGTGTTCAGTAAGCCTGCAGACCTCCTTCAGGATATGCTTTCAAAATAGCTGATGACTTGGTGTCCATCATGGAATTCAGCGTCATCCTCCATCACCATGTCAGACCCACCCAAAAACTGGAAGAAAAGAGTCTTGACAAAGACTTAGTTCATTAACATTTCCCTCTTTAAAACCCTCAATTATTGAAGAACTTTCAACAATGAAACTTGGGAGATACTTGCCTTTAAAACAGGACACAGTTGTAGATAAACCATGTGACTCCTACTTAATAAAATTTTAAAATATAAGTATGAATATAAACTTTAAAGTTTTGATTCTACATGTGATGACTAAGATCTATTTCATATACTGCTTACTATAAGAAAAAGTGGTGCATTAAATTTTCCAATAATGATAATTCTCATTATAAAAAATAAAAAGCAACAGAATATTTTTAGGAAACAACAAAATAAGGCTGTAGTAATGATTGGCAGGCATTGGTCCAAGAGCTAAAAGAGGATCCTCTAACCTAAAAGATCAATCCATATTTCTGAAGTATCTCATTTTCCTGCATATTAGCTTTATTGTCTCTAGGATTGGAGTGACTTATCAGATAGAAAAGAGAGCAGTCAATGTTTATTTCCATCTGGCTATTATTAACAGGTATGATAACAAAACTAGAAGTTATATGTAAAAGTTAAGGTTGGAATTTGCAAAGAGTTTTTAACCATAACATATAAAGTTGTATATGATCATAGAGACTAATTCAAATGGATCCAAATTAAGTGTTCATTCTCTGCGAAACAAAATCCATATAATGACCTCAGTGGAGAAAAAGGTCAGACATGTATAAGCCCCAGCAATAAAAACAGAGTGCAGAGAATAATTGGGTAGTTAGAAATGCAGAAAAAAATAGCTTGGAGCAATACGGACATAATTGGCCAGAAACTGAGTGCAGATTGGGAATGTAGTGTTACGGACAATGCCAGTCTGTTACTGGGTGGTATGCAAAGCAGCATGATATTACAAGACTCAGAATTTATTGCTTCATAGTATTTTACTTTATCATTTCTATCCTATTTTATTTACCACACTTTAAAAATAATTTAATTAGAAAAAATAGCTCATGTACAGAGAGAGAAAATTAATTTGAGTATTTAGCCAATAAAAGAAATGGCTCAGATATTATGAATTTTTTTACTTTTATGAAAGGGATTTCCTTCATAATGAAAGGATTTGTGGCCATCTCCACTGCTCTGTCCCTCCTCCCCAACTTCTCATCCTTTCCTTTACCATGAGCTCTTCCTTTTGTATAAACTTAGCATCTCTGGCCATTCTTGTGTGAGAGGAGGCACACTACCAAATGCATTAGCACATAGCATACTGGAGCCCTGCTTCCCTAGCTGATGAGCTGGGGGCTTTGGGCCAAGTTCCAAACCCTCCAATCCAGTTTTCTTATGTGACATTGGAGACAGTGATGTGTCTACAGCCCCGGGCTGAGGATTGAATAAGTTTCTGTGTATGTGAAGCATACCTAGCATAGTGCCTCACATGTGTAGGTCCCACTTGTCCTGATGCTAATATTTTTTAATGTTTTCACATTAGTGAAAACTTCATACAGTGCTTTTGTGTTTACCAAGTGCTATCCATCATCATTAAATACTTACATTCTTAGAGTTACACAGACAAATAACTTTCTTCCATCGGAACATTTTGTTAAGTGGGCGAGCAAACAATTATATGACTATAGCTCAGAGTTTTAAGTACAATTTACAGGTTCATGCAAACTGTCTGGCAGGTGAGGGAGGCCTCAGATGTATGACATGTAATTGGATGGAGGAGAGTTGTCCTCAGGGAGGAGGGAGCTTCTCTCAGAACTGTAGTCACAGTATGAATAAGAAGAGATCCAGGATAAATAGAAGAATGCTAGAGGCAAGGCATTTCACAGAGAAGAAGCAGCTTGCTTACTTGCAAGGTGGTATGATCTGAGAGCCCTAGGGCATCCTGGGAACTGCAGGTCTGGCACATCTGGGATGTACGGTTCATGTGGGAGGGGATGTAATTAGAAAGGTAGGCCAAGATGGGGTTCTGGTCCAAGATGGTGACATAAGAAGACCCTGAACTCATGTCCTCCAAGACACACCAAATCAGTTCTTCCTGAAGACCCTGAGGTCTGGTTGACCATCTCTGCACAACAACTTTGCACACAAATCACATAGAGAATGGCGCAGAGATCCCGTTCTACAGAGACTAAATAGAGAGCATCAAGAGAGAGGATACACGGTAATGAAAGGAACTACCACACTGTGAACTGGAGCAGCTAGGAGTAGCGCTGAGGGACTGTGGTGAGCCGATTCAGCTCCCATTCCAAATGACAGGGGAGCTGCTGCACCACACTCTGGGTAGAAAGGGCTGGGGAGCACCACTGCCTCTTCCACATCTGCCTTCATAGCGCATGTGGGAACAGAGTCCAAGTGCCATGGCCAGTTTTCTACCCACAGTGGGCCCTGCACGCCTAGCCCACATAATTCTCAGGTGTCACACCAAGGTGGTGGCTCCAGCACAATAGACACTGAGATACCCCTTGTTCAGCATTCACCACAGCACTAGTCATTGCACCAAGGGAACAGAGGTGTGTGGTATGTAATCCAGAACACTCCAGGTGGCTTGCTAGAGCTCCCTCAGCATACAACACTCTGAGACCTCCTGGACCAGGACTACTTCAGCTCCAGAGGCCCCACCCAGGTGCCTCCTGCTGAACAGTAACAAGAAAAAAGAATTTTTAAAAATGAGGATAGGTTAAGGAGTATGTTGGACAACATCCAGCAAACATTGGCATTATATGGATCCAAGAAGAAGAAGAAAGAGAATGGGGTGGAAAACTTACCTGGAGAAATAATGAGGGAAGACCTCCCTGCCCTGGGGAGGAAGCAGACCTCCATGTCCAGGGAGCACAGAGAGCTCCAGAGACAATGACCCCAAGGAGAGCCACACTGTAATCCATAGTCATTAAAATGGCAGAAAGTAGTGTCAAAGAATTTTAAAAGCAACCACAGAGCAGCCACGTACACGAGAAACCTCTTAAGGCTCTCAGCTGATTTTTCGGCAAAAACTTTTGATGTCCCAATGAGAAGGGCATGATATATACAAAGTGATGGAAGTTAAAACCTCTAACCAAGAATACTCTACCCAGCAAGTATGTCATTCAAAATTGAGTTAGTTTCCCAGACAAAAGTTAAAACAAGTTCATCACCTTAAATCTGGCCCTTCAAGAGATGTTAAACTGGAAAAGAAAATACCATAATTAGAAATAAGAAAATTATGACTAAAACATGGAATAGGGAGTAAAGAAGCAGTTCTTTAAGAGTGTATTCAAACTTAAATGACCATGAACATGATATGGACCACTGTATATTTCAGATCCTGTATATGAGCCTCATGCCACCACAAACCCAAAACCTATAAAAGATACACAAAAGATAAAGAAATCCAAGCATAATATACAGAAAATCATCAATCACTAAGAAATAGCCAAGAAGAAAAGCACAGAACAGAGAAGAACTACAAAACAACCCAAGAACAATGAATAGAATGGCAATAATTAATACTGAAAGTGGACGTGGTCTAAATACTTGTCGATAAACACAGGTCGATGAATAGATAAGAAGATAAGGCCTATGAGAGACTCACTTCAGATCTCCAGACACATACCATTTATGTAGACTGGGGGGAAAGCCAAGGTAACAATACTTGTACAAAATGGACTTGAAAACAGATGGTGACAAGAGTCTAAGAAGGCCATCATGTAATGGTAAAGGGGTCAGTCCATGAGGATGAGGGACAGTTGTATTTAGGCACCCAACATTAGAGCACCTAAATACATAAATATTAGCAGACATTAAACACCAAGGAGACTTCAACACCCCACTTACATCAGTGGAGAGATAATCCTTGCAGAAAATTTGTAAGGAAACTGCCACAAAACAAGTCATAATAAATTGTAGAAGAGTGAAATCTTTTTAGGTAACTTGTCAGAACACAAAGGTAGGAAACTATCAATCTCAGAAAAAACTAGAACACACACACGGAAGTTAACATGCCATTAAACAGTGAGTCATGGAAGAAGAGGAAATTAAAAGATAGATGGTGACATATGAAATTGAAAACAGTGACCTGTATGCTTATTGTGCACGTGAAACTAATTTAATACTATGTTAACTATACTGCAATTAAGATAATAGTAATTTTTTTAAAAAAAAGAAAACACAATAGTCTAAATTCTTTAGAATACAGGAAAAGCAGTTCTAAGAGGGAAAAGCATACCCATACAGGTCTACCTGAAGAAACAAGAAAAATTTCAAACAACCTACCTTGCACCTAAAGGAGCTAGAGAAAGAAGAACAAACAAAACTTCAAACCAGCAGAAGGAAGAAAATAATAAAAGAGCAGAAATAAATGATAAAGAAACTAAAAAAAAAAAAAAAAAAAAAAAAAGTACAGCAGATCAATGAAACCAAAAGATGGTTCTTAGAAATGATTAACTAAATTTATTAATTTCTAGCCAGAGTCATAAAAAAAGGGAAGATACAGAGGATGCAAATTAACAAAATCGCAAAGGATAGAAGAGAAATAACAGCATGGAAATGCAAACGATTTTAAGAAAATATTGTGAAAAATTACACATCAACAAATGGACAACCTGGAAGAAATGGATAAATTCCTAGAAACATATAACCTTTCAAAACTGAAACAAAGTCCAGGACCAGACAGCTTCAAAGGTGAATTCCACCAAACATTTAAAGAGGAAGGAGGAAAAAATAAAAAAAAATATAGAGGAGGGAGAATGTCCAAATTCATTCTCTGAGGCACCACCCAGATACCAAAACCAGACAGAGGTAGCACATAAAAAGAGAAATGTAGGCCAGTCTCTCTCATTAGCAAACCAAATCCAACAATATATTTTTAAAAATCATTTACCATAATCAAGTGGGATTTACTCCTGGAATGCAAGGGTGGTTCGAATTTTCAAATCAATCAATGTGACACATCACATCAATAAGAGAAATGATTTGAAAAATAAAAACATATTTCAGTAGATGCAGAAAAAGAATTTGACAAAGTACAACATCCATTCATGATAAAAATACTCCACAAAGAAGTTTAGAGGGAATGTAGCATAGCTCCACATAACAAAGGCCTTATATGAAAGACTGACAGTGAACATCATACTCAATGGTGAAAAACCGAGAGCTTTTCCCTTTGGCTCAGGAACAAGACAGAGATGTCCACTCTCACTGCTTTTATTCAATGTAGTCCTGGAAGTCCTAGCCTCAGCAACCAGACAACAAAAAGAAATAAGAGCCATCCACATTGGTAAGGAAGAAGTCACACTTCCACTGTTTGCAGGTTATGAAATATTATATATAGAAAACCCTGAAGGACCCTACTGAAACTAGAGCTGGTACACAAATTCAGTAAAGTCACAGGATACAAAATCAATATACAGAAATCCATTGGGGTAGCCTGGGTGGCTCAGCGGATTAGCACCACCTTCAGCCCAGGGCATGGTCCTGAAGACCCAGGATCAAGTCCCACATGGGGCTCCCTGCATGAAGCCTGCTTCTCTGTCTCTCTCTCTCTCTCTCTCTGTCTCTCATGAATAAATAAATTAAAAAAAATAAATCCATTGCATTTCATCAGGGAAATACACATCAAAATCACAGTGAAATACCACCTCACACCTGACAGAATGGCTAAAATCAAAAACACAAGGAACAACAGAGGATGTGGAGAGAGTCTCATGCACTGCTGGGGAGAATGTCAGTTGATGCATCCACTATGGAAGATAGTATGGAGCTTCCTTAAAAATTAAAAATAGAACTGTCCTGTGATCCAGTCATCACACTACCAGGTATTTACCCAAAGGAAATGAAAACACCAATTTGACAAATATACATGCACCCCTATGTTTATTGCAGCATGATTTACAATAGCCAAGATATGCACACAACCCAGTGTTAGATGCATAAATAGAGAAGATCTCTCTGTATACAATGGTACATTATTCAGCCATGAAAAAGGATGGAATTTGTGCTGTTTATAACAACATGGGTGGACCTAGAGGGTATTATGCTAATTTAAGCAAATCAGAGAAAGACATGCCATATGATTTCACTTGTATGTGGAGTCTAACAAATAAAAGAGATAAATAAACAGAAACCAGAAACATACCCCAAAAGTACAGAGAGCAAACAGAGCTACCAGAGGGCAAGGGGTTAAGGGAATGGACAGGGGAGAGGGAGGGGTAGTCCCCCAGCTATGGAGTGAAGAAGTTATAGGAATTAGACGCACAGCATAGGGAAGAGAACCAGTGTCACTGGGACAGAGCCATGTGGGGGCAGACTCAGCACAGCACGATGTACAGACCCGTGGGTTCACTGTGCTATGCTCCTGAAACGAATGTATCATTGACTGTCCTTGAGTCAATAAAGAAGGCAGGCGCAGACCAAGCAGGACAAGCCCTATAGCCACACCAGGGTGTGTACACCACTTCATAGTCAGTAGGACGCCTTGAAGAGCTTGGAACAGGAGTGTGACAAGAGCGACGTGTGGTTTGAGAGACAGGCTGTTGTCTCCGAGCAGATGGATGCCTGGCCCAGGGTGAAGGCTGTTTGTCCCAGTCCTGTGGTTTGTAGAGTAGCAGGTTTTCTCTGTTTTGCTCATGAAGAAACTGACAGGTCAAGTGAGTTATTTTTTATGGCCCCACAATGGCAGCAATACTGTCCACAATAACAGTTAACATTTACTTGTGTTGATTATGTGCCAAGCACTGTGTAAAGTGTTTAAAACCCAAATTACGTAGGCCTTCCAAGAAAGGTTGAAGTAAGGAATCATCTCTATTTTAAACTAAGAAATTTGAAACGTAAAAATTTGTGCACTTGATCAAGACTACATCGTCAGTAGGTAGGTAGTTAACTTCACAGCCAGGCTTGCTTTCCAATCCTGGGCCTGGTTGTGAGCCAACCTAACAGTACAAACCAGCTGCTGCCTGTCTGGGTGAGGCCCATGGCCATCTGAACTGTGAATGCTGTTTATATTTTTAAAATAGTTGAAAATGACCAGAATTAGTATTTCACGATAGGTGAAAATTATATGAAATTCAAATTTCAGTGCCCATAAATAAAATTTTGGGAGGAAAACAGCCTTGCCCATTTATGTAGACATTATCTATGCTTTCAGACAGCACAGCAGAGTGAGATACGTCATAGACCATATGACTCACAAAGCCTAAAATATTATCTGGCCCCTTACAGAAACGTTTGTCACCTCTGTATAAACTTAAACTCTTCAGCTTCTGCTTGAGTGAATGAAGCATTATATTGTTTAAGAAAAAGAAAATTTTGGGCAGCTGTCGATGTTTTTAGTATGTTTTACAGAATTTGGGGGGAAGAACAGTAATGTTTCAATGGTTTTTTACTAGGAAGGAATCATAAAATGAAGTATCACATCAATTTACATAAACCAGTAAAAAAAAATAACTCTCACAGCTACTTCATGGCGGAGGTCTACAATCCTATGATCGACTTGAATAAAATAATGCACTTCAAAACTATTCCCCTTAAGGCAGGTTTTTTTCCCCAGATTATTTCCACAATATTATCCATTTAATCGCCAAGTAGCTTAATTTTAGCAGAAACGTGCCCAGCACTCCAGTCACGCACACAGCATTGCTATGAAGCAGACAGCACCTCCATTTTTTAAAAAGTATTTTAGGTTGCAGAAGACTGACATTTTGTCATTATTTTACAATGTGGCAATAGTTGAAGTCTATGAGCACCAAGTTCCATGGCTTTTACTGGGAACGAGGTAGAGAAGGCTCTACCATTGCTTCGATTATAAATGCAATAACCTTTGCCGATTAAAGATAGAATTAGGAATTCTCCAAAAAAAAAAAAAAGGAATTTTCAAGGGCAATTAAATATAAAATGCATATGAAGCCATTTACTTAGTTTTTCTGTTTACCGGTATTTATGTGTGCTACGATAATGCTGTTTCCATGTACCCTCGTTCACTTGTGGTGCAGATTCTTAGTGGGCCCAGTCCCAGCTCAAGAGTGGTGGTTGAATAATCTAGGTCTGAATTAAGATAACCTTAGGAGACTTTGCCCCAAAAAGTCTAAAGCGTTTCCCAAAAATGTTCTATACGAAACCATTCCATAATGGTTCTCTGAGAAAAACTGTTCAGTGAACAACTTTAATCAACACAGTATGCCCACCCTTGAAAATTCATTACATATTTGAGAATATTGCAGATTCAGAGTATTCCTATGGGTAAGCTCACACAGGGGTCTCCATGCACCTACACCCACTCTTCTCTTAGATCTAGCAGCTTATGTGACACAGTCTGAGAAATACTGGAGGTAGATGAGCCTGAGACAGTACCCTGTTTGATGTGCCACAGGACCTCACCTGGCTTTTGTCCTGTCTTTCCAGTGAAGAATGCTATTTAGGATTGTCCCCATCAGGTTAATGAAGTCCTGAACCGGCCGGGACCCCCTCAGGCCTGGACCTACCCCCCGCAACAGGCACTACACGAACAGTTCACCTTTAGAATCCATTTCATTCTAAGGGAAAACAGGGCTAAAAAGCGATTCCATAAGCCACTCACACAGTCTCTGTGTTACTTTTATATGAAGATATTGTCACTATGTGTTTCAGAAGATATATGTTCAAAGCTCTGTCTTGTATGCACTCTGGTTTAAAGATAATAACTATCCATATATTTTCTATGTGACTTTTTTCTCCTTTAGGCACTTACTATGAAAGCAGTGTTATTAATAAGCATTATGTTATTGAAAAAGATGAAGAAAGTATTTCTCTAAAATATATAAAATGTATAAAAAACATTTTAAAGGTTGCTAAACATTCTTGACTGAACAACATCTTTCAAAATATTCATTGCCAAGGGGCACCTGCGTGGCTCAGTCAGTGAAGCCTCTTCGGCTCAGGTCCTGGGATCTTAGTGTCCTGAGATTGAGTCCTGCACTGGGCTCCCTGCTCAGGGGGGAGTCTGCTTTTCCCTCTCTCCCTCTCCCTCTGCCTGCTGCTCCCCCTGCTCATGCTGGTTCTGTCAAATAAGTAAGTCAAATCTTTAAAAAGAAAAACAAAATACTCATTGCTGGCAAGTTGTTTCCTGTTTTGAGATATTTAATGTTTCTGGAGTTACAGTGCTAAATTGTGTCACTTTTATATATATTAAAGCTCTGATTTCCTAATATCTCCTTTTCTTAAAAACAAAACAAAACAAAAAAAAACAATGTGTTAAAATAAGTTAGTTGGACTTTATGCATAAGCTAATGAGAAAAATAACAAAACAGGGTCACCTGGCTGGCTCGTCAGTAGGGCAGGCAACTCTTAAACCCAGGATGTGGGCTCAAGCCCCATGTTGGGTGTAGGGATTACTTTAAAATGAAAGAAATATAATAAAACCTATTGTACAAATACTTAAAACATAGTCAACCTAAGTAATTTTGTTTTCTGGTATTCTATTCTGTTATTTTCTTTGGTTTGTTGGCTAGGTTTGTTGTCTGCTAGTAGCATCATTCGCCTTCGTACAATGCATTGTCTTGTTTCAAGGACTAGTGCATTGTCTGCTGTTGGCCGTATGTGTACTTCTAAAAAGTTCCTTCCCTGGTGTGGGCAGAAGCATGACATTTCAGTTTTTGGCCTTATTTTTGAACTAAGTTAATTAGACCAGCTTCTGTTTTAATAAAGTTGGATATATGAACACATTAACTGCTTTTAAATTAATCACAATATATAGGTTTTAATTAATATATTTTAATCATGTCAAACTACTACTTTGTTTACATGGTCTCTGACATTATTGTCAGGCTTCCTACAGGGTTTCCTTGTTTTCATCCATCCATGTACTTGTTAATTGCACTATGTTTATGAATAGTGATTAGTAAAATTTTAGTTTCATGCAAATATTTCAGCCCAGCAGCATCTTAAGCTTTGTCTGTTAAGAGATACAGATCAAAGAAGGAATTGTATCATCAGAATTTAATTCTGCTAAAGCAGTGTTCATGGAGCTTCTATCATCACACAGTATCATGGTCATAGTGAGAATGCTGAAGTACTTAGCTCTGCTACTTTGATCATCTAAGAGCAAGTTCATTTCACTTCTTTATAGGTTATAGTGTTTACCACTTGAGAGATTTTGGGAAATGACAAACAAAATTTTAAGCAGCTGTGGGCACAGGTGAAACAGGTGAAGGGAATAGAGTACACTTACCATGATGAGCACTGAGTAATGTGTAGAATTGTTGAATCATTGTACTGTACACCTGAAATTAATATAACACCATGTGCTAAATAAACAAGAAAGTAAACAAAAAATAAAGAGCTTGGCATGATGCCAGAGGGGTGGAGAAGCAGCAGTGCAGCTTTGCTCTTAAAACACTGTAGGTTGGGATCCCTGGGTGGCGCAGCGGTTTGGCGCCTGCCTTTGGCCCAGGGCACAATCCTGGAGACCCGGGATCGAATCCCACATCAGGCTCCCGGTGCATGGAGCCTGCTTCTCCCTCTGCCTGTGTCTCTGCCTCTCTCTCTCTCTCTCTCTCTGTGACTCTCATAAATAAATAAAAATTAAAAAAAAAAAACACTGTAGGTTTTAGTAGCAACATTTGTACCCTAACTTTAAAACAAAAAGCAGGATTGGAGGGATTTGGAAATACATGCAAAAATTCGTAAATTGATAGTGAATATGTGAAATACCAGCTTTGCATTACTGGTAGGTCCTAACTTAAGGAAACAGTTGCTTAACATCACAGTGAAAAGACACAGAACATATTTTCTGCATGGAAAGGAATAAGATCCTAACACCTTTCAGCAGGATGTTTCCATTTCATGTCTGCTGTAGAAGTTGTGACCAGCAAACAAGTATCAGGTGGTGGAGGGAGATAATTTAAGACCTTTCCTGGGATTGCAAACAGGCATTCATAGCTTTAGGTCATTTCAACCCAAGAGATCCATAATGTTTGTCTGCTGTCTGCTGAAGAATTTAGAGGTTAATGCCTGCACGAGGTTATTAACTTGAGGAATGTCTAAGGAGTTAAAGCAATTACAGAAATTTCTGGAACCTCAAGCACTGCCGTTCAAGCAAAATTGGAGAAGAGGAAAGAGATTAGGTGCTGATAACAAGTGGGAATTCTCTTTACTCCCGATCCTGTATTTTTTCTGAGATCCAAGTGAGGATTCATTCTCTTCGCTAATTCTTGTTAGGATAACATATCCCAGAGTAGTATTTTATTTTGATTTTCTAAAATACCCATTTTCCCAAACCTTACAGTCTGTGTATTTGATGAATACATTGTTTCATAAGCTAAATTTTTAGCTTCAAAGA
Organism: Canis lupus baileyi; assembly: GCF_048164855.1. Classification (NCBI taxonomy): domain Eukaryota; kingdom Metazoa; phylum Chordata; class Mammalia; order Carnivora; family Canidae; genus Canis; species Canis lupus. The sequence continues at coordinate 60,738,898 of NC_132840.1, forward strand.
TTATTATGCTCTTTATTTGGGTATATACTAAAATGCTTATTAGCCTTTATCATTCTAAGCACAGTAGTGTGTAAAATGTGGTTAAATGAAACGGATGCGTAACTGACTCACTGAATCACCAATACAAAAGAGAAAAATTAGATTCAGGGCAGATGGTCTTTTTATATATTTGGGCAATGATACTCCATAAAGAATGAGTTTTGTTATATGTAAATCAGGTTAGGATTTAGGCATGTTAGGAAGGAATGAGATTTCAAAGAGCTATAACTGATTCAGACCAAGTACCAGGAAAGGCAGGACAGTATTTCCCTGTGTGCATGTACACATGTGTGTGTGTGGGGGGGGATATGTGTGTAAGGTGGGGGGAGATAGGAAAAGATAATCAAAATTTCATATAATGCCCACTTAGTAGATCTTTGTTGTACTTTTTCCATGAAGGAAAAAATATTTCTGTCTGTCCTAGCACCATCCATGACATGTTTCGGATGCTTAAAAGCTGTGGTGGTTTTTTTCTAGTTGGTATGGGAATTAGTAGGGCATTACAACAAAAGTATGTGTATGTAACCCAAAGAGTCAGAGATGTGCGGATAAATAGTATATATCCGAGTTCCTTAATGCATCATCGGATCTGTTCAGCGTTCTAATAGGTGAACAAGTATGTGTTTCTCCCTGTTATAATAGAGAAACTGATGCTCAGACAGTAATCTACTTAAGGTCAGGAGCTCAGAGTGAGAAAATGATTCATTTCCTTAAATGCACTCCTCTTCTGAAAGTAACCATAGAAGAGAGTCTTTAGGGGGCAATGTTCATATGCTAAATCCTTTTTCCAACTGGACTGTCTATGGCTGCTTGGCGACTTGCTAACCAGATTGCCATGGAGTTTCTGAATTTCCATTTATAAAATTCTAGAATGAGTCTAACTTCTCCTGTAAGTCTCATTCCAACTCCAAGAAATGATCCATTAGTTGAATAAAATTATGTAAGTTCAATAAAACATTATCCAAAATGTGAATTGGAAATACTGTGAGCTAGATATTTTTCTTTAGGGAATACATAATTCTAAGCTCCAGTCACAAAGTAATCCTAGAAGGAGAATGATAGATCATTCCTTGCACCCAGATTACAATCCCTGATACCATTTCTCACTAAAAGATCCTCAGAATGACTAGTTTGATTTCTGGACAGGAAATGTACAAGATGAGCTTGTAATATGTCGATATACTAAAAAGCAAGAAAGCTATTTAAGACAACTTGAGACATATAAAAAAAAAAAACCCACAAAGAATAAATACTCAAGAGCCAATATTAAGAGTTCCCCCTGGGCAAAGATCAACAATCTCAGTAGCAATAAGATAATAAATAACTCCATTTGACTGAAGCACACCAAATATGTTTAAATCCACCAAGTCATAACAGTGCTTTTTTAACAAAGAGGAGGTCATTAGTCACCTATATGATATGTGAGGGAGCAAATTTATTTTGAAATCACATAAACGGAAGTTTGAGCCTTCTCTAAATACAATCTAGGGATTGGTAATGGAAGTTTCTCTCTGTAGATCTGTTTCTACCTGGAAATAAAGAGGCATTCATGGCATCAGACTGCCATTCTGTGATCATGAATATGACAGTACTTTCCATGGCTCCTAATGTGTAAAAAGACCACCAAATATCACGTGCCTGTTGATGAAAGCATACCATGTATGCTCTGCGTACCACGTAGAGCATGGTACGCAGAGTTTTTGCCAAAAATTGAATCCGAATCTAAACTTACCTCCAGATCCAGTTCACAAGAATACAAGAAACAGAAGAACATGATGACATGGGAAGGGAGCCAACCACAGCCAGCATGGAGAGAGCTCTTGGGTATGTATTCTTCAGCAAACAACCTGCAAGGAAAACAGGAGGACAAACCTATAAACTTAGGAGAATTCAGAGACATATCAACAAACTGCAGCATGTGGGCTTTATTTGAATTATGATTCTAACAACAAAAAACTTAAAAAGAGGTTGGTAATGGAGAGAAGATGACATTAAGGAATTGCTATTGGAGGAGAATCCAAGATGGCGACATGGGAAGACCCTGAATTACCCTCCTCCACAGACACATGGAGTCAACACCTGTGCACAGAGCAGCTCTTCCTGAGGCACAGGATAAGCTGGGCAGCTCTGCTCAGCAGAGAGCAGAGGGACCATGGAGAGAATAGGAGAAATGAAGCCCAGCCTACTACTGCCACCTGCAACTGAGGGACATCTAAAGGGACACTGAGCACATTCATCCACCCTGGGACACAGAAATAAAAGCCGTGGTTAAGGGCAGCCTGGGTGGCTCAGCGGTTTAGTGCCACCTTCGGCCCAGGGTGTGATCCTGGAGACCCGGGATCGAGTTCCATGTCGGGCTCCCTGCGTGGAGCCTGCTTCTCCCTCTGCCTCTCTCTCTCTCTCTCTCTGCCTCTCTCTCTCTCTCTCTCCCTCTCAAATAAATAAGTAAATAAATAAATAAATAAATAAATAAATAAATAAATAAATAAAATCTTAAAAAAAAAAAAAAGCTATGATTTAAAGGGCAGCTACTGTTTCAAGGTAGGCCTTTGGTTTCTCCCAACAGCAGGGGACCTGGAGAAGTCTCTTGAATGGAGGTGGGGGCTGGCGAGTGCCAGCTTCAGGCCCCTGCCCACACCAGCCCAGATGCCTGGAGACACAGAGAAAAGGCAGGAGTTTCACAAAGAACAGCTGGAATATAAAGGAAACAGCCCTAGAAGAGTTGTTGGAGCATTATCAATCAGAAGGACTGGTGAGCACCTTGTGTACATGTCCTCCCCAACCCTTGCCAGTGTAGATGGGAGCAGGGTGTGGTGGCTGCCTTCAAGAGTCCCAGGATGTAGCAGATAGATGTAGAACATTGCATTCAGAATCCGTTCAGTGCACATTTTATTTCCAAATGGAACAATCTCCAAGATAGAGCACGTCAGGCCACAAAACAAGTCTCAACAGACTGAGCAGTAAAGTCATCCCAAGCATCTTTTCTGATGACAGGGTTATGAAATTAGAAATCAATTACAAGTGGACTGGATAGGGATCCCTGGGTGGCGCAGCGGTTTGGCGCCTGCCTTTGGCCCAGGGCGCGATCCTGGAGACCCGGGATCGAATCCCACATCAGGCTCCCGGTGCATGGAGCCTGCTTCTCCCTCTGCCTATGTCTCTGCCTCTCTCTCTCTGTCTCTCTGTGACTATCATAAATAAATAAAAATTAAAAAAAAAAAAAAAAAAAAAAAAACAAGTGGACTGGATAAAACCAACACGCAGAGGCTGAATAACTTGCTGCTAAGCAACCAGTGGGTCAACAGACAACCAAAGAGGAATTGAAAATACCTAGAGACAAAAGAAAATGAAAATACAGTGTTCCACAGTCTTTGGCATGCTGTAGAAGCAGTTCTCAGAATTTCACGGAGATATAGGCCAATCTTTTAAGAAGAAAGAAAAATTTCAAACAACCTAATCGTAGATCTAAAGGAACTAGAAAAAGCCCAAAGTTAGTAGAAGGAAGAAAATAAAGATGAGAGTAGAAATAAATGACCTAGATACTTGAAAAAAATAAAACAGTAGAAAAGGTCAATGAAACCAAGAGCTGGTTCTTTGAAATGACAAACAAAATTGTGAGTTTTCAGCCAGATTTATCAAGAGAAAAAAAGAGAGGACTCAAATCAGAAAGGAAACAGAAGTAACCTACACCACAGAAATACAAAGGATTGTAAGACATTATTACAAAAAATGATATGTCAAGAAATTGGACAGCCTAGAAGTAGACAATATGAATAGACCAATTACTAGTAATGAAATTGAATTGGCAATCTAAAAACTCCCAACAAAAAGTCCAGTACTAGGTGGTTTCACTGGTGAATTCTACCAAACAATTAAGGAAGAGTTAATACCTATTTTCCTGAAATTATTTCCAAAAGTAGAAGTGGAAGGAAGCTTCCAAATTAGTTCTACAAGGCAAACATTACCCTGGTACCAAAACCAGACAAAGACACTACAAAAAAAGAAAAGAGTACTGCAGGTCAGTATCTCCAATGAACATAGACACAAAAATCCTCAACAAGCAAACCAAATTCAACAGTACCTTAAAGGGGTCACTCCCCACAGTCAAGTGGGATTTAACTCAGGGATTGTACATCAGTCAGTGGGATACATCACATTAACAAAATGAAAGCTATGAACCATAAGATCATCTCAACAGATGCAGAAAAATCATTTAACAAAACTTAAAGATCCATCCATGTTGGAAACATTCAACACATTCAGTGTGTTTACAGGAACATACTTCAACATAATAAAGGTCACCTAACATCATACTCAGTGGACAAGAAAGTCCACTCTTGCCACACTTATGCATTGGAAGTCCTAGCCACAGCAATCAGACAAGAAACAAAAGGCACCCAAAATTGGTAAACTATTGGCAGATGACTTGATACTATATGTAGAAAATCCTAAAATTCTATCAAAAAACTATTAGAAGTAATAAATGGGTTCAGTCAAGTTTCAGGATACAAAATTAATATATAGAGAGTTGTTGCATTTCTGTGGACTAATAACAAAGTAACAGAAGAAAACAATCCCATCTACAACTGCATCAAAATGAATAAACTAGGAAGAAACTTACCCAAGGAGGTGAAATGAGTAATTTGAAAACTCTAAAGCACTGATGAAAGAAATTAAAGATAACACAAATGTAAAAATATACCATGCTTCCAGATTGAAAGCATTGATATCGTTAAGAGGTCCATACAAACCAAAACAATGTGCAGATTCAACACAATTATTTTCAAAATACCCCTAATATTTTCCCACAGAACTTAAAATTGGGCAGAGGATGTGAATAGACATTTCTCCAAAGAAAACATACAGATGGCCAACAGACACATGAAAAGATGCTCAACATTACTAATTGGGGAAATCCAAATCAAAAGCATAATGAGATATGACCTCACACCTGTCAGTCAGAATTGCTGGAACCAAAGCCACAGATAATAAGTGTTGGCAAGGATGTGGAGAAAAAGGAACCCTCGTGTACTGTTGGTGGGAATGCAGCCACTGTGGAGAGTATTATGGAGTTTCCTCAAGAAATTAAAAATGGAAATACTATATCCAGTAATTCCATTACTGGGTATTTACCCAAAGAAAATGACAACAGTAATTAGAAAAGATATGTTTATTGCAACATTACTTACAATAGCCAAGATATGTAAGCAACCTAGGTGTCAGTTGATAGATGAGTGGATAAAAAAGATGAGTCACACATACACACAGACGTATATACAATGGAATATTCTACAGCTGTAAGGAAGGATGAGATCTCGCCATTTACAACTACATGATGGACCTCAAGTGTATTAAGATAAGTCAGACAAGAAAGACAAATACCATATGATTGACTTATATGTGGAATCTAAAAAACAAATGAAACACATAAAAAATCCCTACTGTGAATACAGAGAACAAATTGATGGTTGCCAGCAGGTAGGTGAGCAGGGAAATGGGTGAAATAGATAAATGGGGATTAAGAGGCACAGAATTCCAGTTATAAAAGAGGTCATGGCAATGTAAAACATAGGGAATATGGCCAATAATATGTAATAATTAATATTGTATGGTGATAATAACTACAGTTATCATAGTGAGCATTGAGTAACATGGAGAATTGTCAAATCACTGTATGATGCATCTGAAACTAATATAACATTGTGTGTCAACTATACTTAAAAATTTTTTTAGTTTAATTTGGAAAAAAAATGTTTTGGAAATGTAGAACAACTACTACTGAAAATCCTATGTAATGGCAAACAATGCTTACGGAAATTGTAAAGCCCTGTTCATGAACAAGGATAGTTGAATTGGAGAAGTAAAACTTATATCTTACTTCTACATGGCACTAAAATTAATCTTCAAAATTGCTTAATCAAGGAAAGCTGTAGGTAAAATTTTAACGCACGTAATTTATGTTTGTTATACTTTGATGAGATGACCCAATTATAGAATCACCCACGACTCCAGAAACAGCAGAGAGATCTGTTCATGATACAGAGGCAAAGCACTGCCTCCTCTTACTCATTTGTTAGACGTCTTTTCTGCTCCTTGTGGCTCTGGATTTTCAGTATTTAGCTCTAGCTTGCAGAAGCTGAAAGGGGGAAGAAAAATCAGAAAGGTGAAGAGCCAGTGTCTCCTCCCCTGTGCCTGTGGAAAGTAGATAGCCCTGCATCAGGGAGCTAGTTTTGATAAAGGGGGCAGTGGGGGATTGAGAATATTCACAAAAGTGTCAGTCTTAGCTTTTAAATGTGAAAAATCCTGGATCCCTGGATGGCTTGGTGGTTTGGTGCCTGCCTTTGGCCAGGGCGTGGTCCTGGAGTCCCGGGATTGGGTCCCACATCAGGCTCCCTGCGTGGAGCCTGCTTCTCCTCTGCCTGTGTCTCTGCCTCTGTGTGTGTGTGTGTGTCTCATGAATAAATAAAAATCTTTAAAAAAAATTTTTTTAAATGTGAAAATGGGCATTAGTTTGTATAATCCTGTTCAGGTTGGTATTTAATAAACATATTAAGGCAAATATTTCATAGAGATTATTTGTGTTCTCTAAAATATACTCTTCAATGTCTAAAAAGGGAATTATTAATATTTATTGGCATTTATTGGTATCATGATTCTATTTTTCTATTTTATTTAAAGAAAATATTTACAGATGAAGTGTGATGTGTAGGACTTTCTTCAAAATGCCCCCTGTGTGAGGCTCAGGGACTGTGAATGATGCACAGCTTGCTGGGAGTCCATTCTGTTCATGGGATTGATTATGCTGGTCCTTACAATATTTCATAATAAAATATGAAGTCTTATTATTTGGGAGAGCTTTGTGTCTTTGGCTATCTACTGATCTACTTCAAAGTAGTATATTACCATATTTTAAAACAAAATTGTTTTTCTCCAGGGTGCATATGGTCCCTATTCTCCTGACGAGTGCATATCTCTGCCCGTGTACACGAGCGCCGAGAGGGATCGTGTGGTAGCCAACATCGACGTCCCGTGTGGGGGCAACCAAGACCAGTGGATTCAGTGTGGAGCCGCTCTGTTTCTAAAAAACCAGTAGAGTCTAATTATAATAAAAACTGTTTTAGCAAAAAGAGAAATCTACTTCACCTTTAAATAAATATGTGGTCAGTCAGCATTTAAAATGTTAGTTCAAAAAGTTATCACATAGTTACTGTGTTACTGGTCTCACTGGTTTTTTTTTAAATGGGGCAGGATAGCCCCATGCAGCTTTTAAAGTACTAACTTCATGGGGTTAATGTTAAAAGGATATATTCCCTTTATAACATAAATATAAATATTTCTGTGAGGCAGGTCATGTTTCCAGTGGCTCAAAAAATTAATGTAGGCAAGAGGCTGAAAATGGTGTATTTAAGGAATCCATAAGTAATATTTTGGCTATTTTTTGTATCATAATTTTGTTTGTATTAAGAAAATATAAGACCATTAATTTTTTCAGTCATCTATGGGTTTAGATATGTGTTCCTTTTTAAACACTTAAAAATATTTTTTATTTTAGTTAAAATATACAGCATCTTAAAGCAATCCAAAAGAAATGGGGTAACAGCACAGAAACCAGGACAAGAATTTTACCAATGGAATAATTAAACGAGAGGTTATCATTTCTCATGTAGATGACATTTTACCATCTGTTTCTATGAAACAGTAAAATTCTACGATGGCTGGACACTTAAATAAATGTATTTTATGTTGTAATTTTAGAGTTTCTGAGCAATTGGAATTGGATTCAGAAATCTGAACTATTTTAAATTCTGTTACCATTTGTATCAGTCCCATCAGGAGACAAAAAAAAAAAAAAACAAAGCAGCCCAGTGATCTGAACAGGGAAGTTGAATGTACAGATTAAACTGTGATAAGAGAGTGACTGTCAAAGGTAAGAGAGCTCCCCTGGATGCACCCAGGCTCAGGGCAGTGCCGGGCACAGCCCACAAGGAGGGGGCCTTCTGAGCCTGGGGCTCAGACCTCCCTGGAGGAAGAAGTCCAAGGAGCCTCTGTGGCTGTGCCCACCCCGAGGCAGCAGTGGCCTCCTCAGGCAGGCGGGCCACAGCCATGGCAGGTGCTCAGGTTCTGGCCCCGTGGGTGGCAGCCGAGCGCTCTGCCCTCCGTTCTTACCTTCCACCAACGCTGTGGTGCCCGGAAACCCCAGAAGGCCTGTCCCACCGAGGGAGCTGACCGTCGGGGAAATGCTGCAGGGCGTCCATGTGGTACCGCCGAGCAGGGAGAGGGGCTAGTGTTCGGTGAGTACTGTTTAGTTTCATGTGGGCAGTAAATCTTTATTAAATGTTACCTATGCCCTGAAGGCACAAGGGTGCCTGACGTCCATCCTCGTCTTCATGGTCACCTTCCATGCTGTATCCTATTTCCCGTTACTGGCCCTGGCACAGAGTCGGTGCCTTGCCCACATTTGTGGAAGGAATCGTGTTCTGACAGGAGGCGGATGTAAAGTACCACACAAGGTGCTGAGTCGTAGCCACAGAGGCAGAAGTGATGAGCTGTTGTCTAGTGAAAGGGACAGAGCAGGAGATAGAGCTAAGCTCTGAAGAATGAATGTCAACCAACAGAGCAGAAGAGGGCATTTCAGCCCATGGAAGCCGCAGTGGCAAACCCTCAGGAGTGCAAGGTCACCCCGCATTTCAGGAATGGTGGCTGGTGCAGTGGAAGAGTCTGTGGGCAGGATGGGAGCACAGGGGCAGAAAATCAGCCTGCAGAGCCCAACTGAATTATCAGGGCTCCAAATACCCCATTAGAGTGCAGACTTCTCTATAAGCAACTGGAAAATATCTAAAGATGTAATGTGTGGCATAATTCCTAAAGTAATTTTTAAAACTTAAATATTAAGTCTATTATATGGGTTTAAAGTCTTATTATTTAAATACTCTTGTTATTATGAGTAGCTTGTACCCTAAAGTTTATAAAATGCTGTCATATAGCTTATTTCTTAATTTTCTAAACTCAAAGCAGACACTGTTCCCATCTCACAGATGAGCTAGAGGCCTGGAAGTTATGCCACTTCTAAAGAATATTTAGACATCTGGTATTTTTTTTATGGGTTAAGGAAGGCCAAGTAGGAGCAAACAGAACCAAAAATTTCAGTACCTTATCGCACAGAAGGGGATTCCTTGCTCATGTCACAGAGCAGCTCTTGGATCTTCTGGGTCAGCTTCCTCCACTAATGAGGTATTCGGGTGTGGACCTGAGGACAGTCCTGCCAGCGACCCCCAGCCAACCAGCAAGGGGAGCATGGGAGGACCCTCGGCAGGCTGCTGCAGGCCGTGTCCCGGAAGGCCACACACCACTTATGCTCACATTCCAGTGCAGAGAAGCTCATCCTGGGGCTGCACCTGGTCTCTCGGGGGCTGGGTGCTCAGAGGAGGGAAGCGTGGGAAGCTGGCCCACCCTCCCCCGCCAGGAGGGCCCCACACCCCCCAACCCCCTCTATGGGTTCAGCCCATGAAGAGCTTGAGCCCCTTATGAAAATGCCTTCAGTATGGCATTTGACAGGGAATCACCTAAAAATAATCAAGCAGCAGAGGTCTCTAAATGATCTCCTGACTGCAGACCTTGTGTATCATAATAGGGACATGGAGCAAAACAGCATAAGCCACAGCGGCCGGACCCCAGGTGCAGACATGAGTGATGCACCACAGCTGCTCTGGAGGGACCGGAATGGTTGCCCAGTATTGATAGGGCTGTACCAGTTTTCCTCTTGGTTATTTTTAATTTGGGATAAAATACATAAAAAAATATACATAGAAAAAGTTCTATACAACAAAGAGCTACTTGGCACATTAGCCAAGGGCAGGGAACTGGCTGTGTGCATGGTTCCATCAAAGATCATCAACAAGCTAACCTTTTCTCTTGTTTCTTATCCATTATAACATACTTCCAAACACATTTATTTGGTCTTCCAAAGTGAACAAATAATAGCATTCTGGAGTGTTTTGGGTTTTTTTTTTTTTAATTTCTTTGGGAATCTACAGCAATGTGAATAATTTCAGGACCAGTTGGAGGCCTTCACATCCCTAGCAGATGTCTCCCCTCCCTAGAGGCATCTGCTGACCTGTGTGGTGTACACAGGTCCTGGTTTTAATACGGTGTCAAGATATATAACCAAAACAGCATAGGGGAAGTGGGGGGTTTTTGTTTTGTTTTTTGGGTGGGTGGAACTCCGAGGAAACAACCTAAAAATTCAAAGGTAAATTTTTATTTGAGATTATTTTGAGATTTCCATCAGTAGGAGCAGCAAACTATTGTCAATTGCCAGGGCTACAGGTGTTGCAGTGACCCAGAACAATATCAAACAGCTATGTGTTTGGTAGGTTCAAGACTGTGATTTTCAAAATAAATACCTTAGCAAACCAGGAATAGAAGAGAACTTCTTTTCGTGAATCATGGGTATCTTTGAAAAACCCATAACTATCATTTTTTAAAGAAGATTATTTGAGAAGGAGTGCGCACCAGGGAGGGACAGAAGGAGAGAGAGAATCCCCAACAGATCTCCACACCCCGCCTAGGCAGAGCCCCACCCGGGGCTCAATCCCAGGATCTCATGACCTGAGCCCAAATCAAGAGTCGATGCTTAACTGAAGACCCCACCTAGGCCCCCACGAAGATCATTCTTAAGGGGAAAGAAGCATCCCCTGTAAGATGAGGAAGGGGACCAGGCTTACCACTTCTGCCCCACGCCATTCAGAGACCCACGGCTCGAGCAGCAGTGTTGAGGCGATGGAAGCCGTTCAGGAAGACGACAGTGGCTCACGCTCAGCTGCCCTGTCAGCCCTTTGCTTGTCTCAGTTGTGCATCTATAAACACACACACCCCAAAATAAAAGTGCAAAGATTGGACACTGAGCTTGTGATAAATGTTTGTAGCCAAGTCTCATCTGGAGGCTTGAGCTCCTACTGAGACTCCCGGCTATGGTACCTGCCGCAGCGCAGCCCCGGGGACTCATGTGGATGAATGAGTCCCGCAGCAGCCGACTTGTCCATCTTCTGCATCTCGGTGTGGGGGATGCCATTCTGCCCCGTGTCCTTGGGAACATGAGCACAAAGGAGTTGGTGGGCAGCCGTGGAGCGCGCGAGATGCAGGAAGGTGGGCCCGCTGACCCCGGGCATGCGTGCTTGTGCACAGGGGACTCGGGGTCCAGAGCTGCACCTTCTGCTCAGTTCTGCCACTGGCTTATGTGGGGCATCAGGACACGTTTGTTCAGTCAGTGTCACATCTGCTTCCAGACACCCTGATCCCCAGCTGTCTCTCCATGTTATTTTAGATTATTCCCCAGAGTCGAACCCGTCCTCAGAGAGGGGGTGTTTTTCATCATTACAGATGAGCGAAGATGACCCAATGACCATGGTTCTTAAGGGAATCTCGCAGACTGGTTCCCAGCGTATCTGAGCAAGGGAAGCATCCCTGCCCCTGTGATCACTGTGGAGAAGACCACGACTTTACTTGTAGCACTTGGATCAAAACCCTTTGGTGATGAAACAGATGGTAGAGACTGGTTGGTTGGATTTTTATTTTATTTTTACTTTTTAGTCATACCTTCCTAAATGCCTCAATGACCCCCACAGAGTTGAGGTTCTCTGACATTTCCGTCAGGAGGAGGAGTAATTATCAAAGTTTCACACAAGAGAGGACTTTTGTGCCGGGTGCCCAGGAGTCCAGGTTGTAAGGAGTAGAGGTACACCTGCTGGGGTCCGAGAGCACAAAGCAGGTCCCTCCGTTAGGACATTTGGAGCCTTCCCAGGTGGCAGGACTGAACACGCCTCACCGAAAACGTGAACATATACAAAGGGTTAGGTCATTGGTTGAAGGACAAGAAAAATAAACCCAAGCGAAGGGGCGGGGGAGGTGAGCCCACAAGAATACAGGCGTGTGCCCACCCTGATACCTCCACACATGCAGACGTGCTGACCAGCGTTTTGCTTTTACAGAATGGAAGAACAGGTATCAACCAAAGTTTATGCTAAGCCATTATCAATTCTGAGGATCGGGTACCTAAATTGTATTCCCCTCTTCCAATTCCTGAGAACCATTGCAAAAGGGATTAAGTCGATGGAAAAAGGAAATAAGGTAAAAGAGATAAGAAGGTGGAATTTGTTAGAATTCAACACAATAGATAGATGATCTTTCATTTGCCCCCATTTCTAGAGGTGGCTGAGTTCCTGACTAGCAAAATAAGGATAAGGAATAAAAGTCTGTGTTTTATGCAAAGATCCCAACCTAATCAGATATTATACTTAGGCTATTGTCTGATCCAGATTTTTCTCTGGTTTCTTTATCAATGTAATTGATTGTGGAAGTTGGCTTTATTTCTATTAGAAACAGATGGCTATGAAAATAGGGATTTATGGGATCAGAACTGGCTGTGCCTTGGCTGGAATGTTCCTGACAATGCTGCCAACTGCTCTGTGATTTTCAAGTCCCTTCCTCACCTATAACGCAGGGTGTCCGTGGGCTCGAGACTTCTCCTCCTCTCCCGGTCTCCTTCTCCCCATTACCAGAATAACTCAGCATTTAACTGGGTTTGCGGATACTCAGGACACTCAGGACACTGCAACCCCTCACTTCTTTTGTATTCAGGTAGAACCGTGCAACTTACTCCTGGCCCAAGGACGTACAGGTCCCGTGTAGTAGCTCCTGGGCCCTCCTCGCAGGACACGGCCCATGTGTCCTTACATCTCCCCCACCCAGACTGGGTCGCTGCGGGGTTTGCAGCTGCACTTGGGTCCTTGAACTCTGGACTTCTCTATCCAAGAGAGATTCAGCACCCCTGAGGGATGATGTTCTGTCTCCGAGTTCAGACAAAACACGTGTTTTTATTTTTATTTATTTATTTAAAGATTTTATTTATTTATTCATGAGAGACACAGAGAGGCAGAGACATAGGCAGAGGGAGAAGCAGGCTCCCTGCAGGGAGTCTGATGTGGGACTCGATCCCAGGACCCCAGGATCATGACCTGAGCTGAAGGCAAACACTCAACCACTGAGCCACCCAGGTGTTACTGGTGCAAGGTGTTCAAGCCAAAGAACAGGCTGCTTTGTGCTTATATAGGCAGACAGTAGAGGGTTACGTGTCAGAGGGTTACCTGTCACAGTGAAGTAACAGGCTCTGCTGCTAATCGTGGTCACTCTGAGAGTCCAGCGCCTGATTTCTGCATGCCCAGCTACATTGCCAGGTCTCAGAAGTACTTGGGGTCTGTAGATGCTTTTTCTTTCTTTTAAGTGCAGATCAGTCAATTCAAAGGCCTTTTGGTTATAAAAAGAACACACATTTGTGTATTTAAGGAGTCCTCCTATTTCAGGTGGTCATCATCATTAGTTCATGTAGCTTAAGATACCCAGTTCAAATGTCTTTAGAGTTCTGTTGAAAATACGTGAAGCTGTCAAAGCTAAAGAAATGAAAACCCCAACCAAGTTCAAGAGTTGAATTGCAGATTTTTGTGAGTAAAGTAGGTAATGTATACAAGTTACATTCATGATCACGGATTTCTTGTTTAAAAGTTAAATTTTGAAGCTTGCAATATAGTGACAATAAAAGAGAGCTCAGTAAGACAGCCAGAACAGTGAGGAACTCTCTCTAGGCCCACAGGCTCAGCCTTCAAGAGCTGCTGTCCATCTGCCACGTGCCCAGGGAGCTAGTGGATGGGAAGCGACGAGCTGTAGCCGGGGCAGACACAGGCCCCCACACCCTGTCTTCACATTACCCCTCTTATCCCGCACCTGAAAACTCACTTTCACCTTCTTTTCCCCTTGGGTTTCCTTTCCTGTGTGAAGCCAGGCTATACATGGGTCCCTGGGATTACGTGGCCCAAGGGAAAGCCGAGGCACAGGAAAGAACGGGAGGGGCTGGTCCTCTTGTCTGAGGAGCCAGCAAGTCCCGTGCCTACAAGCTTGGAAGACGGGCCATGTGGTCACACATGGCAGAAGCAAAGGGACCCTACAGGAGGCTGAGCAGAACGGCTCCTTAAGGAGAGATTTGTCCAAGACTGGATGCTAAGAGCCTCAAGAATTCATTTTCAAGGTCACACCGTCCATGATAACAAAGGAAGGGGCACGTAGGCATAATGTGTTATCATTTGCCAAGTGATTTTACAGCCACCCTGCAAGGACCGCAGGCGGGGGGTTGGAGCGAGCGTGATGGGAACATGCGGGAGGTTGAGCAGCTTGTCCATCCAGACTAAGGACCCAGAAGCTCTGCCTGTAAACAGCCCATAACACCTCTCACCCTGCCTGGCTCGGCTCACTCCTACCCCCGCAGAGCAGGTGCAGTCGCCCCTGCCAGGAGCCTCCCTCCCTGCAACCCATGGACCTGGGGGCTCTGGAAAGAAGAGATGCAGGTCCACCCACGGGGAACTCAGGACAGAAGAGGCACAACACGCCATCTCCCGCGGGGTCTCTAAGCTGGTCTCATAAGGGTGCCCACGTACACACTACGGGGAGGCCATCTGGGTGGTTAACCTGCTCTCAAAGCACTTACCCCCCTCCGTCTGCCACCAGCCCCCAGCCTCTCTCACTCCAGCTTCACTGCCAGAGGTCTGTCTGCTGAGGAGGGTGACGAGGACCAGTGGGACAGTACCGGGTGGGCGGCTGGCGAGATGAACTACAGGCAAGCCCTGGTTTAACGTTAACTTCCCCGAAGTCAGTAACTGTCCTATGGGCAAGAGGACATTCCTTTTCTTGGGAAATACGCATGGAGTTATTTAGGCGTAAAGAGCCACCACGTACAATTCCCTTTCAGATGTTCAGGAAGAAGGAACAGGGACATGAGCTAGAGAGAGCAAGTGGGGCGAGATAGCAATAGTACCTGAATCAGGACCAGGGTGCTCTTCACTATATTTTTGCGACTTTTCTATAAGTTTAAAATTATTTCCAAAGATAAAATTTAAGAACCTAACTCCACCACACCATGTGTATCCTCTACTTTGTCCCCAATTCCCGTGGCTGTCACCCCACACCCTGCTCCAGGGAGCGTGCAGTTCTGACTTTACAGACAAAACTGTGGGAGCCACTTATGGTGACTGAGGTCGTTACATTCTGGACAAGAGCTTTACAAAATACAGCAAAATGCTGAAGCGGAAATGAAATAGATAAATACACACAATCTTTAAAAAGAGAACATGTTTACAAAATGTAGGTTTCAGATCTAAAGCGTGGACATGATTTTCTTCCATCAGTAGCACCTGAGCAGCCTGACTCAGAAAGACTTTGCAGTTATAGAGTCTGGAAATTCAATACCGTTGAAGCAACAATAAAAATAATACTTTAAAAGTTTCAACTTTTTGTCTCCAGAGGAAAGAATCACTGCCTCCTTCAAAATTCAGTAAGAAATTTATTTCAGCCTCAGCAGAAATGGAAACAATGTCTGTAAGATCAAATTAAAAAAAAAATATTATCGGGGGTGGGGGCTGCAAAAAAAAATCTTACTGCTTAATACAATTTTCTCAGCTGGAATGTCAGCTTTCCTGGGTTTTGCTCCGGGGACAACTCTGCTGGGGTTGAAAGCACAGTAATATGACTGCATTTTTAAATCTCCAATGTAGCTTAGAATAGTCCTTATTTCACTAAGCAACGTTCAAAATAGTTTTTTGGTTCTTATTTTACAAATAACTTTCTCTAAATGTCAGAGAATTCTTTATTTTTTTCACCACTGAACCATTTATGTGTCCTAAGAGTGAAGTTTAAATCTTTTCAAGTGGAAAACGATGAGCACAGACAAGGATCATCTGGAAACTAAGAGAGGAAAGAAAGATGGGTAACTTAGAGAAAATCAAAGTGAGACAACTGGCCCAGGCCACGTGGAGACCACTGGCTCTTGAGGACGAGGACGGAGACAGACACCCCAGTCTGCCCGCGACCAAGATGCCAAGAGGAAGTGGGACTGGCCCACACGAGGAGGAAAGGCTGTGGTGCCTCCGAGCGGGTGCAAGTCCGCCACGTGGATTCAGCTGGGCCAGCGTGGGCATGGGAGCCCCGCGGTGGGGACGGGCAGCCGCAGCACAGCACCCACACGGGGGGAGGCAGGAGGGTCCTGAGCAGCCCCCCCCTTCTGAGGGGCCTCTGGTCATCCCTGAGTCTCCTGTGTCCTCCTGCGAGTCTGAAGTCACCGCAGGACGTCAGGTACCTGGTTGCGACGTGCTTCCCCACAGCCTGAGAGGAGACCGCGAGGAAGGGACGTTCCGGGCCGCAGCATAGGTGAATGCTTGTGCAGTGGCTCGGCCTCCACAGACAAGCACACGTGAGTGGGTGACGTGTTCCAGAAGGACCAGAGATCCGAGAAGGAAGGAGGTGACCTGATGTATACGGCAATGGTAACAGTGAGTCAGAAGAAGGAACACACAGATTTGGAAAGTATGAGAAGAATCAACAAACACCAGTGACTGTGTGGCTGGTCTTGTGGGAAGCTCAGGTGTCCACCTTGGGTGATGGGAGCCACTTCTGTGTGACAGCAGAGAGGACGGGCCCACACAAGCGTGTAGTGATTGTGCATGGCTTTGGAGGCTGCAGGAGGCTTGGGTAAGAGGAGCCAAAGAAAGACCCATAAATACAGAGAACAGGGTGATTGGCGGGGAGGGGGAGACCACAGGGTCCATGACACTGTGATGCGCTGTGTGGGGACAGGTGGCAGCTACACTGTGGGGGGCACGACAGCATGTGTCCTGACCTGTCCAGTCACTACTGGACCCCTAGAGCTAATGTCACCTTGTGTGTCAGCTGTACCCAGAAAAGAGAAAAGGACAGAGTGAGAAGCTGCGGAGGAAAAGCCAGGGCAAGGAGCCTGTTTGCCCCAGGTGCCTGCAGGCTCACAGGAGCCCAGGGGCCTGCGCAGGGGATGAGCCTGGCCCAGCCCAGGCCGTCCACGCCGCTGGGAGCGATGCCAGGCAATCTCATGCCTGATGAACTCTTCGGGTTATCTTCCTGAGCATCGTGATGGTGGAGGTCCTCGGGATCCACGCAGAAGTGGCGGTCAAGAAGGAAGGGGGGACCATTTTCAAATTCCATAGAAAAGTTGAAGATACTCAACAGTGAAAAACTGCCTAATGGATTTTGCCCCAAGGACACTGCTGGAGGCCTTAGTGAGGGTGACTTCTGTGAAACAGGAAGGAGACTCTCGGTTGCTTTCTAGATCATAACCCCCCTTTTCCCCAAGAAAAAAAAAGTGCAGGTAAAAATTTGATACTTAAAAATGTAAGCTTTTGTGCTACTTTTTAGAAAATTCATGATTTCTCAGGCATTGCTGTGTGACACTTCTCCCCTGGGAAACATCAAGCCCATTTCTTCTGGCTATTTAGACATATTAAGGTAAATTGAAAAATAATGATGTTTGCACACCTTTTCCCCCCCTTCCTTTCCCAGGAGCCTCGGTGGGCGGGCTGGATGGCAGCCCCTGCCCCCGGCCCACCTGCATCGCTGCATCTGTGCCCAGAACTGATGTGACAGGTCTGAGCACCGCAACAGGTGACCCTTCCACTCACCCTGCTCCACGTGTTCCCAACCAAAGGACACAACCCCTCGAGGGGACAACCCTTCTCAAATAAGAGGTTATTAAGGGAAAATATATCCGCAGACTGATTTTATGAGAGACGATCTGGGCTATTTTTATGATGTCCTGGGATGAATCACGCTATCTTCTGCCCCTGAGCTTCTGTGATGTGACTTTGCTGCCCCCCTGCCCTCACCCCCCAGGAGCTGGCCTGGCCCTATGACTCGCTTGAAGAGAGAAGCAGCACAAGTCATGTCCTGCATCTTGGGAGGCTAAGCCTTTCCAGAACATGCAGCTTTCTTCTCTACTCTTGGGGTCACCACTGCCTTGTGAGCAAGCCCGGCCGGTTTCCCTTCTCTGCGAAGAACAAGAGAACTCACAGGCACAGCCTCAGCTATTTCAGGGGAGCTGACTGAATCCTGCTCCGGCTTCACTGCTGACTAAGGAAACCTCCCCAGGTGACCTGGGCCTGGGCCCCGGCCAAGCCCCAGGATCTGGAGACCTCCGTATTGGTGTTAAGACACTAACTTTAAGGATGGTTTCTCACACAAACATGAGAAACTGGTGAAGGATTTCACCTGGATGGTTGCAGGGAGAAGAGCCTGAGACAAGCTTTGCTCCTACTTTGGAGGGGCACAGGGATGCGGGGCAGGGATGAGGGGTGCAGGGATGCAGGGCAGGGGCAAAAGGTGCAGGGATGTGGGGCAGGGGTGAGGGGAGGGGTGAGGGGGGCAGGGATGCGGGGCACGGATGAGGGATGCAGGGCAGGGGTGAGGGGTAAAGGGATGAGAAGCAGGGGTGAGGGGTGTAGAGATGAGGGCAGGAGTGAGGGGCAGGGATGAGGGGCACAGGGATGTGGGGATGCGAGGCAGGGGTGAGGGGCAGGGATGAGGGGCACAGAGATGTGGGCAGGGGTGAGGGGCAGGGATGAGGCAGGGCAAGAGGCTCCACCCTCCCAACCTAAGCACCAGCCAAAGGCCCCCCCTGCCAACATCACATGGGGCATTGCCCTTCCGCCGTGTGACTTTCGGGGGACCCCCATGTCCTACCACAGAACTGTAGGGAGTCGTTGCCCGGGGGGCACTGATGTTGAAAGAGCAGAGAATGCGACAATGACCACTGGGTACACGGCTGCTTTCAGGCTGGAGGTTTGGGGTGATGGGGACGCACATTTGTGAATCTAGGGAAACCCACTCAACTGCTGTAAATGCATGAATCTTGTGGTTTGCAGATGATCAGTGAAAGTCACTCCTGACCCAAACAGGGCGCTGCGGTTGCAGAAGAGCTTCCACAGGCTGCGCCCAGGGGACTGAGGGGACTGAGTGTAGCACTCTCACATTAATGGAATTCAGATTTTTTTTTCCAGTATCTTTTTTTTTTTTTTTTTTTGCTATTAACAACTGTTCCAATAAGTATCACTGTAGGTGTATACTCATATTGCTCTGTGAGGTAACTACACCTACAATTGTTGTGCCAAATTGCCTGCACCTATTTAATTTTAATAGGTGCTGCCAGGTTAACTTATGAAAAGAAGCAGCAGTTGGTCCATATCTTAGACCCTCAGCAGCACAGGGTGGAATCAGTCATTTCTAACTCTGGCAAATATGGAGGGAATGGCAATGACTCATTATTGCCTTAATTTGCAAGAGATTATTAGTGAGATTAAACACATTTTCTAATATTTATTAGGTGTTTGCATTTTCTCTTCTGTACATTTTCTAACATGTTGCCAGGTTTTACTAGACTTTGCATCATTATACTAATCTGAAGGGCTTCCTTTTATTTTTTTAAGATTTTATTTATTCATGAGAGACATGCAGAGAGAAGCAAAGACACAGGCAGAGGGAGAAGCAGCCTCCATGCAGGGAGCCTGATTGGGACTCGATCCGCAGACCGCAGGATCACACCCTGGGCCTAAGGGAGATGCTCAACCACTGAACCAGCCGGGTGCCTGCAGAAGGGCTTCATGATGTAGTCGTGCTATTAACCCTTTGCCTGCTCCATATTTTCCAAATATTTTTTCTTTGTTCTTTTGTTTACTCTTTGAGCATAATCAATATTTATTGTTGGAGAGGCGGGGAAAGATAGCGGAAGAGTAGGGTCCCCAAGTCACCTGTCCCCACCAACTTACCTAGATAACCTTCAAATCATCCTGAAAACTACAAATTCGGTCTGAGATTTAAAGAGAGAACAGCTGGAATGCTACAGTGAGAAGAGATCATGCTTCTATCAAGGTAGGAAGACGGGAAAAAATGAACAAACAAACAAACAAAAGGCCTCAAAGGGGGAGGGGCCCCGCGAGGAGCCGGGCTGAGGCCGGGGCGAGTGTCCCCAGGACAGGAGAGCCCAGGCCCGGAGAAGCAGGAGCTGCACCAATCTTCCCCGACGGAAAGGCGCTCGCAGGGAGCTCGGGCAGGATCCCAGGAGGGCGGGGATGCCCTCAGGCTCCCAGGGGCACTAAGAGAGGACCTGCGCCCCGGGAGAGTGCACCACACCCCGGGGCCAAGCTCGGGAAAGGGCTGCAGCGCGTGGCAGTTGGGGCCCTGGAGCAGCTCGGGGGGCTCAGGCCCCGGAGCCCAGGGCGCCGGGGGACACAGCCTAAGATCCGGCGCTCCCCTCAGGACAGACGGAGGCCAGGAGGACACAGGGCAGTGAGGACGCTCCTGCCGCGGGTGGGCCGGGGCTGTGCAGACCTGTGCCTCCCGCCCCCGGAGCATCGAGGCCCCTGAGGACTGGGAGCTGCAGTAGTTACTGCTGGAGCTGACTCCAGGGCTGGAGAGCTGGCAGGGCCACTGTTGTTGTTCCTCCTGGTGTCGCCTTGTGCCTGGGACTGAGCAGGGCTGCCAGGGAGCAGGACCCTCACAGGATAAACAGCTCTCACTGAGCCGTGCACCAGGCATGGGGCTGAGCAGCTCCCCTAGGTGCACACACCTGAGAATCAGCACAGAGACCCCTCCCCTCCGGAGACCAGCTGGAAGGACAGGGGAAGAGCAAGTTCTTGACCCAGCAGTGCTGGAAAGCTCCAGGGGAAGTCGAGGGACTTACACTATATAGAATCAAAGGATACCCCTCCTTGTTAGTTGTTTTCCGTTTGTTCCCCCAAGCCCCTTTTTTTCCTTCCTTTTTCCAGTACAACTTGTTTTTAACCATTCTGCACTAAGCAAAATGACTAGAAGGAAGAACTGACCACAAAAGAAAGAATCAGAAACAGTCCTCTCTCCCACAGAGTTACAGAATTTGGATTACAATTCGATGTCAGAAAGCCAATTCAGAAGCACAAATATAAAGCTACTGGTGGCTCTGGAAAAAAGCATAAAGGATTCAAGAGACATCATGACTGCAGAATTTAGATCTAATCAGGCAGAAATTAAAAATCAATTAAATGAGATGCAATCCAAACTGGAGATCCTAATGATGAGGCTTAATGAGGTAGAAGAACAAGTGAGTGACATAGAAGACAAGTTGATGGCAAGGAGGGAAACTGAGGAAAAAAGAGGAAATTAAAAGATCTTGAGGAAAGGTTAAGGGAAATAAATGACAGCCTCAGAAGGAAAAAAATCTATGTTTAATTGGGGTTCCAGAGGGCGCCGAAAGGGACAGAGGACCAGAAAGCATATTTGAACAAATCATAGCTGAGAACTTCCGTACTTTGGGGAGAGAAACAGGCATTCAAATCCAGAAGATAGAAGAGATCCCCCCTAAAATCGATAAAAACCGTTCAACACCCTGACATTTAATAGTGAAGCTTGCAAATTCCAAAGATAAAGAGAAGATCCTTAAAGCAGCAAGAGACAAGAAATCCCTGACTTTTATGGGGAGGAATACTAGGGTAACAGCAGACCTCTCCACAGAGACCTGGCAGGCCAGAAAGGGCTGGCAGGATATATTCAGGGTCCTAAATGAGAAGAACATGCAGCCAAGAATACTTTATCCAGCAAGGCTCTCATTCAGAATAGAAGGAGAGATAAAGAGCTTCCAGGATAGGCAGAAACTGAAAGAATATGTGGCCACCAAACCAGCTCTGCAAGAAATATTAAGGGAGACCCTGTGAAAGAAAGAGGAAGCCCAAAGAAACAATCCACAAAACAGGGACTGAATAGGTATTACAATGACACTAAATTCGTATCTTTCAATAGTAACCCTGAACGTCAATGGGCTTAATAACCCCATCAAAAGACACAGGGTTTCAGATTAGATAAAAAAGAAAGACCCATCTATTTACTGTCTAGAAGAGACTCATTTTAGACCTAAGGACACCTAAAGCCTGAAATGAAAGGTTGGAGAACCATTTACCATTCAAATGGTCCTCAAAAGAAAGCAGGGGTAGCCATCCTCATATCAGATAAATTAAAGTTTATCCCAAAGACTGTAGTAAGAGATGAAGAGGGACACTATATCATACTTAAAGGATCTATCCAACAAGAGGACTTAGCAATCATGAATGTTTATGCCCCGAATGTGGGAGCTGCCAAGTATATCAATCAATTAATAACCAAAGTTAAGAAATACTTAGATAGTAATACACTTATACTGCGAGACTTGAACACAACACTTTCTCTAATTGACAGATATTCTAAGCACAACATCTCCAAAGAAACAAGAGCGTTAAATGATACACTGGACCAGATGGATTTCACAGATATTTACAGAACTTTACATCCAAATGCAACTGAATACATTCTTCTCAAGTGCACATGGAACTTTCTCCAGAATAGACCACATACTGGATTACAAATCAGCCCTTAACCGATCCCAAAGGATTGGGATTGTCCCCCGCATATTTTCAGACCATAATGCTTTGAAACTTGAACTCAATCACAAGAAGAAATTTGCTATATGTTGGCAAATTGAACACCAATAAAAAATAAATTTATTAAAAAAAGAACAAGAAGAAATTTGGAAGAAATTCAAACAGGTGGAGGTTAAAGAGCATCCTGCTAAAAGATGAAAGGGTCAACCAGGAAAATAGAAAAAGAATTTAAAAGATTTAAAAGATTCATGGAAAATGATGAGAATGAAGATACAACCATTCAAAATCTTTGGGATACAGCAAAAGCAGTCCTGAGGGGGAAATACATCGCAATACAAGCATCCATCCAAAAACTGGAAAGAACTCAAATACAAAAGCTAACCTTCCACCTAAAGGAGTTGGAGAAAAAACAGCAAATAGATCCTACACCCAGCAGAGAAAGAGAGTTAAGAAAGATTCGAGTGGAACTCAATGAAATCGAGACCAGAAGAACTGTGGAACAGATCAACAGAACCAGGAGTTGGTTCTTTGAAAAAATTAATAAGATAGATAAACCATTAACCAGCCTTATTAAAAACAAAACAGAAAAGACTCAAATTAATAAAATCACGAATGACAAAGGAGAGATCACCACCAAAACCAAGGAAATACAATTTAAAAACTTATTATGAGCAGCTATATGCAATAAATTAGGCAATCTAGAAGAAATGGACACATTTCTGGAAAGCCACAAACTACCAAAACTAGAACAGGAAGAAATAGAAAACCTGAACAGGCCAATAACCAGGGAGGAAATTGAAGCAGTCATTAAAAACTTTCCAGACACAAAAGTCCAGGGCCAGATGGCTTCCCAGGGGAATTCTATCAAACGTTTAAAGAAGAAACAATAGCTATTCTACTAAAGCTGTTTGGAAAGATAGAAAGAGATGGAGTACTTCCAAATTCATTCTATGAGGCCAGCATCACCTTAATTCCAAAACCAGACAAAGACCCCACCAAAAAGGAGAATTACAGACCAATATCCCTGATGAACATGGATGCAAAAATTCTCAACAAGATACTAGCCAATAGGATCCAACAGTACATTAAGTAAATTATTCACAATGACCAAGTGGAATTTATCCCCGGGATGCAAGGCTGGTTCAACACTCGTAAAACAATCAATGTGATTCATCATATCAGCAAGAGAAAAACCAAGAACCATATGATCCTCTCATTAGATGCGGAGAAAGCATTTGACAAAATACAGCATCCATTCCTGATCAAAACTCTTCAGAGTGTAGGGATAGAGGGAACATTCCTCAACATCTTAAAAGCCATCTACGAAAAGCCCACAGCAAATATCATTCTCAATGGGGAAGCACTGGGAGCCTTTCCCCTAAGATCAGGAACAAGACAGGGATGTCCACTCTCACCACTGCTATTCAACATAGTACTGGAAGTCCTAGCCTCAGCAATAGACAACAAAAAGATATTAAAGGCATTCAAATTGGAAAAGAAGAAGTCAAACTCTCCCTCTTCGCCGATGACATGATACTCTACATAGAAAACCCAAAAGCCTCCACCCCAAGATTGCTAGAACTCATACAGCAGTTTGGCAGCGTGGCAGGATACAAAATCAATGCCCAGAAGTCAGTGGCATTTTTATACACTAACAATGAGACTGAAGAAAGAGAAATTAAGGAGTCAATCCCATTTACAATTGCACCCAAAAGCATAAGATACCTAGGAATAAACCTAACCAAAGAGCTAAAGGATCTATATTCTAAAAACTACAGAACACTTCTGAAAGAAATTGAGGAAGACACAAAGAGATGGAAAAATATTCCATGCTCATGGATTGGCAGAATTAATATTGTGAAAATGTCAATGTTACCCAGGGCAATATACACGTTTAATGCAATCCCTATTAAAATACCACAGACTTTCTTCAGAGAGTTAGAACAAATTATTTTAAGATTTGTGTGGAATCAGAAAAGACCCCGAATAGCCAGGGGAATTTTAAAAAAGAAAACCATATCTGGGGGCATCACAATGCCAGATTTCAGGTTGTACTACAAAGCTGTGGTCATCAAGACAGTGTGGTACTGGCACAAAAACAGACACATAGATCAATGGAACAGAATAGAGAATCCAGAAGTGGACCCTCAACTTTATGGTCAACTAATATTCGACAAAGGAGGAAAGACTATCCATTGGAAGAAAGACAGTCTCTTCAATAATGGTGCTGGGAAAACTGGACATCCACATGCAGAAGAATGAAACTAGACCACTCTCTTGCACCATACACAAAGATAAACTCAAAATGGATGAAAGATCTAAATGTGAGACAAGAGTCCCTCAAAATCCTAGAGGAAAACACAGGCAACACCCTTTTTGAACTCGGCCACACTAAGTTCTTGCAAGATACATCCACGAAGGCAAAAGAAACAAAAGGGAAAATGAACTATTGGGACTTCATCAAGATAAGAAGCTTTTATGTATCGGCTATTGGATACAGTCAACAAAACTAAAAGACAACCTACAGAATGGGAGAAGATATTTGCAAATGACCTATCAGATAAAGGGCTAGTTTCTAAGATCTATAAAGAACTTATTAAACTCAACAGCAAGGAAACAAACAATCCAATCATGAAATGGGCAAAAGACATGAACAGAAATCTCACAGAGGAAGACATAGACATGGCCAACACGCACATGAGAAAATGCTCCACATCACTTGCCATCAGGGAAATACAAATCAAAACCACAATGAGATACCACCTCACACCCGTGAGAATGGGGCAAATTAACAAGGCAGGAAACCACAAATGCTGGAGAGGATGCGGAGAAAAGGGAACCCTCTTGCACTGTTGGTGGGAATGTGAACTGGTGCAGCCACTCTGGAAAACTGTGTGGAGGTTCCTCAAAGAGTTAAAAATAGACCTGCCCTACGACTCAGTAATTGCACTGCTGGGGATTTACCAGCAGTAAATACAGATACAGATGCAATGAAACGCCGGGACACCTGCACCCCGATGTTTCTAGCAGCAATGTCCACAATAGCCGAACTGTGGAAGGAGCCTCGGTGTCCATCAAAAGATGAATGGATAAAGAAGATGTGGTTTATGTATACAATGGAATATTCCTCGGCCATTAGAAACGAAAAATACCCACCATTTGCTTCGACGTGGATGGAACTGGAGGGTATTATGCTGAGTGAAATGAGTTAATCAGAGAAGGACAAACATTATATGTTCTCATTCATTTGGGGAATATAAATAATAGTGAAAGGGAATAGAAGGGAAGGGAGAAGAAATGGGTGGGAAATATCAGAAAGGGAGACATAACATGAAGACTCCTAACTCCGGGAAACGAACTAGGGGTGGTGGAAGCAGAGGAGGGCAGGGGGTGGGGGTGAATTGGTGATGGGCACCGAGTGGGGCACTTGACGGGATGAGCACTGGGTGTTATTCTGTATGTTGGCAAATTGAACACCAATAAAAAATAAATTATTAAAAAAACAATATATAGAATTTTATCTGCTAACAAAAATGGTGTGTCACTGTATCATGACAAATATTCAAGAAACATAACCTCAATAACATGAAAATGACAATTTTTTTTAAAGGTTCCAAGTGGAAAAATATGCATTTGAGCCATGCCTTTGAGATGTGCCCACGGACCTTTGTTGGACTTGACTCTGAGGATCCCACTGAGGAGGGGGAAATTATTACTATAGGAAAGAATGGAATGTGCCTTTTCATACAAGGACATCAAGAGCACTACAGAGATTATTCTAACTGAGCTCTGTTTCACTATAACAGATGGTAAATAATTTATCTAACTTTTGAGTATTCTGTTAGAAATTCATTGCCCAAAGTGTACTATAGATCTTTCTCTAACCTTTTCATGTTTAAGGAATGAAGGTGTCTAAAGATGTAATTATACGGTTAATAGATTTTTGGCAAAGTAGTCACAACAAATCAACGAGGAAAAAAATATTTTCAACCATTGATGTGGGGTGAGTGGACAGCCAGGCACAGACAGACAGGCTTTGATCCTTCTCTCTCTTCAGGCACTGAAGTTCACAAGACAATGATCCTAGACCTAAATGTAAGTGCTGAAACTATAAAACCACTTTACATGAGAGATTCTCAGTCTTGAGTGTGGCAAAGGTTTTGTACAAGGACACAGGAAACTTTAACGGTAAAAAAAAAAAATTGTTTAAGTAACTTCATAAAAAACTTAAAACTTAAGCTCGTCATAAGACACTCTTGTGAAAACGAAAAAACAAGTCCTTTTAGGACTAAGAGGAAACATTTGGTGGAATGTGTTCACTATCTTGATTATGGTGACGTTTTCACAGTTGTATACAAGCGTTAAACTTCTCAAGCTACAATGATTCCTAAATGAAACTTTAAAATTAAAAATACCCTTTTAGGAATAAAGGGGGGTAGGGGGTGGGGGTGACTGGGTGGCGGGCACTGAGGGGGGCACTTGATGGGATGAGCACTGGGTGTTATTCTGTATGTTGACAAATTGAACACCAATAAAAAATAAATTTATTAAAAAAAAATAAAAACAACATTGTTCCAAAAAAATACCCTTTTAGAAAAGGTGTCTTTTCTTTATCTTTAAAAAGTGAATTTAGAGAGAAGATGTGGTTTATGTATACAATGGAATATTACTCAGCCGTTAGAAACGACAAATACCCACTGTTTGCTTCGACGTGGATGGACCTGGAGGGTATTATGCTGAGTGAAATAAGTCAATTGGAGAAGGACAAACATTATATGGTCTCACTCATATGGGGAATATAAGAAATCGTGAAGGGGATTAAAGAGCAAAGGAGAGAAAATGAGTCGGAAATATCAGTGAGGGTGACAGAGCATGAGAGACTCCTAACTCTGGGAAATGAACAAGGGGTGGTGGAAGGGGAGGTGGGTGGGAGGATGGGGTGACTGTGTGACAGGCACTGAGGGGGGCACTTGACGGGATGAGCACTGGGTGTTATGCTATATGTTGGTAAACTGAATTTATTTTTTTAAACTGAATTTAAATTAAAAAAATGTAAAAAAAATATTTTTTAAAGATTTATTTATTTATTCATTCAGAGAGAGCGGAGAGAGGCAGAGACACAGGCAGAGGAAGAAGCAGGCTCCATGCAGGAAGCCCGATGTGGGTCTCGATCCTGGGTCTCCAGGATCACATCCCGGGCTGCAGGCAGCACTAAACTGCTGCGCCACCAGGGCTGCCCTAAAAAAATTTTTTTAAGAAAAAAAGAATTTATATTTGCATGACTGTTTTCTGCCTTTTTTTCCCAACACTGCAAGAGCACACATGTGCAGTGTCATTGTGTGTCTTTGTACCATCGCACTGAGCAGGTCACACCATGGCCACCTTCCGGCATGGACACCACTCTAGTTCACTTAACACGTCCAGAATGACGTGTTGTTTTATGCAGATTTAAGAGCATGTTACGATGCCTGCATTGGTGACATGTTATTTGAATGATGGTCATTGGACACTATGCCCCAACCCCGGAGAGCTTGTCCTTCACAGGCTGCAGTCCCTGGTGTGGCTTCAGGGTCATGGAGAGGGTATCTGGGCTGTGGCCTGACCCCTGACACGGCCTTGCTCCCTGAAGTGGGCAAAGCAGAGACATGGCTTTTCCATCCTTTCGTTCCTTTCTGCTTTCCCTCCTGTCTTCCTCCTGAAGGAAGGTTCAGTATTTCTCACACTCCGGCAGGGTCTAGACCCCACACTAGCAGCAAGGACACATGGTGAGAAAAGATGTGATCCCAGCTCTCACAGGGCTCACAGTGTGGAGGCAAACTGGAGATGCGTTTTGACAAATGCGAAAATCCATGTGTGCACAAAGTGGTCAAGATACAGAACATTTCCTTCATTCCAGAATGTTCTTCATGCAGGCTTGCCGCCAACCCCCTACCGCTTGCATGATGACTGTTCTGGCTTCTACAGTGGCAGGGTGCCAGGTGCTACACATCCGAAGGTGATGCGCTTCAGCCAGTTCCCATCCCTGCCCCGAAGTTGGTGGCCAGCCTCCCCGACATGAGGAGCAGCGAGCCCATTGCCAACCTTCTCGGCATTGCTCCACACCCTCTGAGACCCCAGGTCCCCCCACGCGGCAAGAGGCCAACTGTGTCGTGCCTTTCATGGGATGCTGGGCCCAACTCCCGGTGCCTTTGTCTTGGCCCGGCTGGCAGGCTCATCCTCACTGGGAGCTGCATTCTGGCCGCGAGGCACTAGACCCCAAGTGCAGGAGGGTGGGGTCAGCACCGACGCCCGCAGGGAGAGGCAGGCAGGTGCCAGCGAGGGCATGTCTGCCAGCAGGTACACCTTACCGGATCTGTGGCCCTGCAGCCAGACCAGCCAGTTCTGCTCCTGCAGCCCACATGCAGTGTGCCCCAAGGTTGAGGTCAGGACCGCTCAGGGGGAGCCTGTGGGGCAGGTGCGCGGCCTCCAGCGAGCGAACAGGTGGACAGGTGCAGGGCACTGCCAGGACCCTGAGGGCAGGGAGATATCTCTGCCGAGCTATGGCAGGGTGAGAAGGGTGTGATGGGCTCCCTTTGTGTCCCCAGGGGAGTCTCTAAGCAGGGAGGTAGGCAGAGGAGCACAGTTCGTTGTGGGGGGCAGGGGGCGCCCCCGAAGCCTGAGCAGTCAGCAACACAGGACTTCACCCATGGAAAGAAGGAACTCAAAACAAGAGAGAAATCAGGGTGGACAGGAAAAGAGGAAGTAGAGACAGAAGGACTCATGACTAGGGGCAGCGGGGGGAGCGTTTCATCAGTTACACAGGGAGCCCCCTTCCCTCTGCCCAGCCAGGCTAGCTTTGTTTAGAATGTACTAAAATACTCCATTTTCATCAAAATATTAACAAAGTGTATGTGGATTTTGTGAAAATTCCCCATCATTCTGTGCCCCCTGAAATCCTGTCCTCACGCCAGAGCCTGGACCAGATTCCCATATGTTAAACAATCCCTCCACTTAAACTTGGCTACTGTACCAGCTTTAATGCAGATTATTGAACAAGTTACATATTACTCTTGCCTTTATATATCACCTAAAATGTGCGTGAATCAAAATTAATGCAGCTTAAAGATACCCCCAAAGGATCCCAAAGGATCACTGGTTGATAACAGAGCAGTATTTCTCAGGATTCTTAATATTTAGCCTTTCAATGAACAACATGCTTGCCCCATTGATATTATTTGAAGATTATATATCAGTTAGATATTGTGAGTAAAAACAAAGCAGAGCAAAGCCAAGTTTAGAGTGTGTGTGGTTTGGGGTGTTGTTCTCAGCAGACGCCCCCAAGCTCACCCCCTGCTGACCCAACAGTGACAGATAAGCTGACTACAGCTGAGGGTTTCAGGGTTTCAGACCAGGTGAAATCTTTTTTTTTTTTTTTTCCACATTGTTTACTGTCCATGTATTTGTGATCTTTCCAAATTTTTTCTTGTGGTTGACTTCTAGCTCCATAGTATCGTGGCCTGAAAAGGTGAAGGGTATGACCTCATTCTTTTGTATGAGGGCTGATTTGTGACCTAGGATGTGATCTCTTCTGGAGACTGTCCTGAGAACCCCTGAGAACAACATATATTCTGTGCTTTAGGGTGGAATGCTCTGAATATATCCGTGGATCCTTCTGGTCCAGCATGTCATTCAAAGCCCTTCTTTCCTTGTTGATCTTCTGCTGAGATGATCCATCCATTGCTCTAAGTGTGTTGATTAAATCTTTCTATTTATTCTTTGTTATTTAAACATACCATTTTGTTAGAAATATATCCTGAAGATGTACAGCTTTGATTTTTTCCTTAAAGTATGGCTTGTCATTCAGAATAGTCATGGCTGGAGGGGGTTAACCCTATTAAAGTCAAAACAACTGAAGTCTCCTCAACATCCGCCCCCCCTCTGCCAAGTCACAGACATAAATACATTAGGGATTGATGGCCAGATCTGTGGCGTAGTCACGGACTGGCCCCTGGGTCATGTGAACACCTGTCCTTCACATGTTACACATGGATACCCAGGCTGCCTTTTGTGGAAACTCAAACTTGGCCCTTAGCGGATAAACATTTTCAGCTATCACGTGGATGGCTTGCTTTCTCTTTCTCTTTTGAAACATTGTCTGTGTATGTATCTGGATATTTCAATACATTTTGCTCTTATTTTATAAAAATAAATGTACAGGGGGAAGTGCAAGTATTGACGCCAGCCTGAAACAGCACAGTACTTAGAAACTCAACCTAATTGAGATCATCATAGGATGAGCCAAAGCAGTGACTTTTTAGCCTCAATTAGATGCTTAATGAATTAAGCTGGCTGACTATATTAATTATGAAGAAAAAGGAACAAAGTTAAAATTTAGGAATAATGAAATTATGGAAGTACACGAAGACTACATCTAAAAGGCAAGGTATTATGAAGATTTTATAGTGTTTTAGTTTCATGATAATAACTTACATATATTCTTGGACTTTGACTTTTCAAATACATTTTTTTTAGGATTTTATTTATTCATGAGAGACACAGAGAGAGGCAGAGACACAGGCAGAGGGAGAAGCAGGCTCCCTGTGGGGAGCATGATGTGGGACTCGATCCCAGGACCCCAGGATCATGACCTGAGCCGAAGGCAGATGCTCAAACACTGAGCCACCCTGGTGCCCCTGAAATACATTTTAGGGACATAGTAAATAACAAAGACGGGAATTGCTCTATGTCTTACTCTTGAAAGGGGAGTCTAAGGAGTCACAACCTAATATGTATGCTTGGTGTAGGGCAGCATTTGCATGACACACTATGAATGGACGTCACCACTACTCCCCACCACCTACCCTGTGCCAAGAGTATCTGCAGTCTATGTAGCCCCTGACATGGACACACCAGTGCTTTTGGCCCTTTTGATTTGGGGAGAAGTCCCTTACGATACAACTGTGCTATCTATACCTTACAAATCTCCTAAGTAACACAATTATTGCATTCAGTAAATGCTCAGTGAAGGCTACAAGAGGATGCTTATGTGTTTTAAATCAATAGGGTAAAATAAACTGCCTCCCCTAACATGGGGCCCCATCCGAAGGCCCACATGGAACAAAAGGCTAACTCTCCCTCAAGTAAGAATTTCCCCTCCCAACTGCCTTGAAATGCATTTTTCCTGCCTTCATGCTGGTACTGAGTTATCGGTTCTTCTCAGGCCTCATGCCTGTGGTCCTCTGGTGGGAACTACACCTCAGTTCCCAAGGCTCCACCTTGACCTCAGTTCTGGAGACTTAGTGTCTATAATTGTGTAAGCCAACTCCATATAATAAGCCTCATTATATTATATGTCTTATTGGTCTGTTTTTCTGGAGGATCCTAATACACAGACGTTGACCAATAGAAACTTTTTCTTGCTCAGAAACAGTGCACAAATCCACACCTTGAAAAGGATGACAATCATTTCATTCACATTAAAATCCTCCCTGAAGCAGGTGACCCCCTCCCCCTTCTATTGCCACCACTGCTCGGGCCATGGCTACAAACTTGTGGTCGGCCACAACAAAATTACCTGCATGCCTTCTATGCGTTGAAAAATTCTATGCTTTAGTTATTATGTCACAGAGGGCAGTGGGATGCAAGAACCACAGAAGGATGGCTGAATTCACTTGCTTTCCTCCCTGAATCAGGAAGTGGCACCTGATTCTAGGTGGTCCCAGCGTCAGGGTCGAGTGGAATCCTAGGACACCCCACTGGTGTCAGGCTTGGTAGTTGGAGGCATGAGAAGACCTCCCTAACACACACATGTTGGAAATGGGGCACTTTTATCATACTACACTGATGGGTATGGGGTATTGTGCAATAAAGACTTAAAGACTTTTATTTTCGAGCTCTATTGGCCACTAAGCTCACCCAACTTTTAATGCTCTCTGTAGGCACCAAACCCAGACCTAACAAATCTGAGAAAGACCTTTCTGGTTCGGAGGTAGGTGGCCTCAAAACCACACCGAGACACTGCATATCGTCTAACTTGTATGGAATGGGACCATTGGTGCTAATTATTTCATCCATAGGTTAATGGTGACAAGCAACGATCACTTCAAGGTCACAGAGCCTCTCTTAATAATTGATAAGCTGTATTTAATATAGTTTTTCATTTCATTTTTTAGAACATTAAAAACTATAGACAGCTTGGCAGTAATCTCTCTGAAAAGTGTTCCTGAATGTCCCATTCTTAAACCTCTCTGGATACAACCGAGTAAGTATTCATCTGAATCTTATAGATCCTAGTTTAGTTATAAATAAAAATGTAGCTCAGAAATGGCCTGGTTTTGTTTTCTGACTGTATCTCGAAGAGTAGGATTCAGGGCTCATGGCTTGTCCCCCAGAGGCAAAGTGAGCGGGGAGAGACCAGGCCCTGGTCCCTTGCCCTCCCGCATGAGGCAGATGGTGGGTAAGGTGGCCCGTGCCACAGGCTGCCAGAAAGGGTGGCTGGGTGACATTTTTGTGTGAAGTCAGACAGTTTATGTGAGAAGCACATGCGCTCACAGGAAGAGCCCACGCTGGGAAGGCAGGGCTCTAGACCTTAGGCAGGCTTGCAGAACCAAGCATGCCCTGGAAGAGGAGAAACCCAGTGATAAAGTGAAGGCACATTGTATGGGGGCCAGAGAAAGACTTGGCTGAGGCTCAAGGATGATGACAGGCCATCACTGACTGTTACCGTTATCGCGGCACCGTACAGGATGCACAGCACTCAACATCTTGTGCACGTCGCCGTCTGCAACCTTGGTAAAGGCTCGGTAGAAAGTCTATCGTGTGGGTGAGTGACCTTAGCTCAGCTTCCTAAGTGAATCATGCCACCGACAAGGCTTGAATTGAAATGTCTGTGCCCCCGGAGCCCCGCTTGGAGGGTGTGGTGTGCGCACACGCGTGTTTGAGCCTGTGTGTGACTGTGCATAGAGGGTGGAATGGGAGAGGAGCCCGGTGGGGCTCCCCTCCTCACCGTGGGACTGAGAGCCCGCCGGGGTTCTTCATGCCAGGTCAGACGAAGGGCAGGAGTAACCCCAGATGCAGGGGCTGGGCGGCAAGGGCAGAAGATGCAGCCGTGCATTCCTTCTGTCTCCAGTCAAGGCGGGTTCGGGAGCGGGGAGGGGAGCAGGGGACCCAGCCAGCTGGCGCTGCCGGCGCATGTGGGCAGCACCTGTTCTAGACGAGAAGCAACCGTGACAGCTTCCACGGTAACCACCAGCCCGGATTAGAACCACCAGCCCAGGTTCTTTTGTTCCCCAAGTTCTATCCCCAAGGTTGCCTGAAATCCTCCCCATAGAAATCTATGCGCTGAAACACAGCAGAGGAAGGAAGAACTGCCACAATCCCCCTCAAGCACAGGATCCTGGGGCCGGAGCTCCGAGCTCAGTGTGGCAGAGCATCTAGAGCTGCGTGGAACGGATGCGGCCAAGACTCAGCAGAAACTGTGTGAGCGAGCGGTTTTACCTACGCCCTGTTCTCATTGTACACTGATGTAGGCGTGAACTTCGGTGCTTAGGACTTTATAGAAACCATTTCCAAGATCGATTATTTTTTTTTTTAAATTGAGTTAAACTAGAAACATAGAAATTCAGTGGGCACAGAAGAGTCAGACTGCTCAGACAGCTTTTGGGTCAATGAGAAAGTCACTCCTAAATCATGAAAACAGTCGGTGGAGCTTTATAGGATTGCGATGAAAAACCCATTTTTTTTTATTAGCATCTGAAACTGACAATGTGTCAAGGATGCTGATTAATTCCCTGATTTTGCAAGCCAGGCGTGGACTGGGAGTGTTTCTTTGACAATTTGCATAAAGATTGCAAAAAGAAATGGAGCACTTTCTTCTGCCCTATGTCAGAAGAAGCTCAAATGGAGCCTGTTTTAATTAGAGCAGTGTGCACTGTCTACCCTCCTGCTTAGTTCTTCAAATTTACTCAGACACAAATGGAATTTGCAAACGTTCAAGGTTTTTTATTCTTGTTCTTTCACCTCTTGTTTGTACTTCAGATGATTAAAAAAATGAATTTAATTAAAAGTTTGATGGTCGTCACTAAACAATTCAAATATCAATTATATGGAGATAGAATCCTCTTTGATGAGTAAATAAGACTAATATTTAAACATTTTATGACCTTGCAAATTCCAGGCCTTGAGTGTTGCTATGATTCATTTTCTGGCAAAAAATTCATTATCTTCAATTACATAAGATAGTATGCACTACACCAAGAAGAAGAGCTGGAATTATCCAATGCCTCGCCAATGATATTTTTTGTCTACTTATAAATGTACAAAGCTAAATAGAACAAAGTTATGGATTTGAAATAACCGTCTAAGCCATGATTACCAAATGAAGCTTAGGTAGCATATGGAATAGGAAACAGAAACACTGTGCCCTGTAGACCTATCATGGATCATATTTTCTAGTGGTTTGGATTTCCATCTTATTATTACATATTTTATGGCAATCTCATTCCCTTCTTGATTCCAGTTCCTTCACCAAAACTTATTAAAATTAAGCAAAGAACTGTGAGCTCAGGTCATTGGCTCACATTAATCCAAGACAGGAGGTACGAGTTGTTTTGTGGTTTAGCGGCCTTTTCAGGAACATGCATGGTTCCAGAGCTAGAGGCTGTGTCACTCACCCCTATGGTGGTGTGTGTGTGTGCATGTGGGGGATCTGTGATGAGCCAGGCAGAGAGCAAACAAGAGGAGCAGAACATCCTGCCCTCCAAGAACTTAATGCCTAGTGGAAGAGACAGGTGATCAACCTAGAATCCAGAACACTGATCCCCAATGTCTCATCTGTATTTCCTAGAGCCTATTTATTTTTCCTATTTATAGTTTTTAATTATTCCACTTAAGGAGAATATTGGTACATTTCACTGGTGAAATATACTGTATTTGGTTATAAGGTGGTGCAGCAAGACCCACTGCAAATTTTATGCAATATTTAGTTTATGTACCTTTCTAGAACATAAAGGCAGGGGGAGAGGAATATCCCACAGGTAGCCCTCCGTGGGGTAATTGTGGTGAGAGGGAGAGATGTGGGTCAGTACTTGGGTTACCTGCTCTGTGTCCACACCATCCCGACATTCAGTGTCTTGACACAACTGGGATCCTTCACTGCGCTGGTGAACATGCAGGCTGGTCAGGACGTGTTGGGCCGGCCCCGTTCTGCTTCACATGGTGTCAGCTGGAACGGTCACCTGGTGCGGGTGACCGCCACCAGAGGCCTCGAGAGCAAGTGCTTCCAGAGCCAAGAGAGGGGCCCCTGCTTGCTTATGGCTCAAGCTCAGAAACTGGCGCAGCATCACTTCTACCACATTCTATGGTTAAGCATTTACAGAGAAGACGGGGAGCAGATCCCACCTCTCAGTGGGAGGAATACAGACAAATTCACAGCTACCTTTAAGGTGGCACCGCCAGCCTAACGGAAGCTGAAAAGAGGATGGAGATGTGGGATTCACAAGGAGGGCTGTGGGAAGGATCTTCATCCCCCTGCAGATCCAGCTCTACCACCAAGAAAGTACAGAAGGGGGATCCCTGGGTGGCGCAGCGGTTTGGCGCCTGCCTTTGGCCCAGGGCGCGATCCTGGGGACCCGGGATCGAATCCCACATCGGGCTCCCGGTACATGGAGCCTGCTTCTCCCTCTGCCGGTGTCTCTGCCTCTCTCTCTCTCTCTGTGTGACTATCATAGATAAATAAAAATTAAAAAAAAAAAGAAAGAAAGTACAGATGGAAAAAAGGCAAAATAAAGTCAGTTTCTTCCATTCTGACTATGAATCCTCCTCCCTCCTCTGTCCTCCACACAAAAAAGGATTGGGGATGAGGAAAGGGGGAAAAGCTGTATAATCATGTTTGGACAAACACCCAGAATCTGAACCCCTGACATTCCCTCAATAGAACCACATGGCACGCTTAGCTCTCACTAGCTTGTGAGAGTGGATGAGTGGATTGTGCACGTTCTCCCCAGTTCTGAGATCAGTGACGTCATACTAGTAGTTTCAGCCTAGCTATGGTGGGTGTCCTTACAGCAGAGATCTGCACACACCCCAAATCAGGGCTTCCATCCCGCCACCTCCTCCTTCCTGGAGATAGCTGACCAGTAAACTACCATGTCTACACCAGCTGACCCTGGCCAGAGAGCTATGGAAAGTCATACTGAACAGAGTTCTGCCTTTGGAAACACTGCAGTCCAGCTTTCTGCAGGAAGAGCTTCCTTACTGAAAAATAGAAGTCAAATGCAAGAAAGAATCAACACTCCTCCCGTTGTCAGATGGACAGCAGGGCCATAGGTAATGTAGGTGAAGTAAAATAAGTCTTCACAGAGGTTAGAAATGGAACCCATCTGGCTTGTGGAGCGATCAGGGAGGGGGCTGAGGAGGTGGGGTGTGTGTGGGAAACGCTGTAGTGGTGCTCTCTCAGGCTGGGAGTGGGACACCTGCTCCCCGCAGGTGTGCTTGGGGTGGCAGCTTTATAGAGACAGACTGGGTGGATGGTGTCTCTTCCCTTTTATGGAATAGCCATGAAGCAGACACCTTTCCGGGGCATCTTTCCCTGGGATGTCCTCCGATAGAGGGGGTTCTTTGCTCCTTTCTCAGGAGGCAGGGAGAGAAGCTCCCATGAAAAAACCATGGAAAAGCAAGATTGCATTCATTGGCACCTATTCACCTCCAACTAAAGAGAGCAGCTCACAAACTGTGCATCAGGTCAAAACAGATTTCCAGGGGCACCCAGGAGGCTCTGTCGGCTGAGTGTCCAACTCTTGTCTCAGGTCAGGTCTTGATCTCAGGGTCGTGAGTTCAAGCCCCAGGTTGGGCTCCATGCTGGGTGTTAAAAACAAGCAAACAAAAAACCAGATCACAGGAGCTGCCAGCTGCAGCAAACAGTTCTCTCTCAGTTCTCGGGGGACAGTGGCATATTCCACTGCAGCAGAGGCACAGGATAGGGCCACATTCCTGGGGTCCGGAGGGGGAAGCCTTACTGTAAATAAGGATATGCATTTTCCAGCTAGGTAGCAGTTTTTCTAAAAGCAGTGAGCACCTTTCCTACGTCTGCCTCAATTGGACCAGCCCCACAGCCAGCACCAGCCACGGAGCCATGAAGCCTATGGTTCGGGAATCTGAGAAGCTATATTAAGTGACATTTGTTTTTCCAAATATGACTTTCCTACAATTAGGGCCAGATTGGGAAGGATTAAGCCTCCATTCTGCAATATCCCTCTGACCTGAATCTTCTATTCTGCATCTTCACTTAAACCAGAACCTTGCAGATTTGTTCAGTTATTTGGGCAATGTGTACAAAGCTCTCCCTCCTCTTCGCTTCCTTAATTTCCAAACGAAAGAGGAAGGCTCTAACTGCAAAATTCAAGACGATGCAGGCAGGGTAAGGCATTCTAAAGGTTTTTTTTTTTTTTTGTGCTGCAGGGGAACCTGGAGGAACACAGTTCACAGGAAGAGGGATGGTAAGGGCGGGCGGGCAGCGCTGCCAGGAAGGCCCGTCTTAGGAACCGAGACATGGCCATCAGGGATTGTAAGATGTGTACGGCCACCGGGGCAGCCGACATGTCCTCTTTCCCCAAGTCGTTGGTGACAAACTGAGCATTCTCCTTAGTGGAGGACTTGAGAGGTGAGGGAGGACTCCGGCCCCTCCTGCATGAGCTGATGGGCTCACAGAAAGCATCACTGCTATGAGCATTTTGCCTAGAAGGTCACAGGTTAGAAAGGAAATAGGTTCATTATTAAAGCATCAACCGTGTCCCATTCACGGTGACATAGGACAGAAGGAGTAAGGGCTCTGTCCCTCTCTGGAGACTCCATGGCCCTACAGTGTATTTCTTGGGAACACCAGCACCAGCCCCTGGGATGCTGGCTGAGCTCACCTGGCGCTTCTCATGATGGAGGAGGTGGGGTTCACCTAGGTTGTCATGCCATCTGGACAGAATGGGAAAGTGGGAGGACTGCACAGAGCAGGTGGGTGAGGGCTGACTGCAGACACAGGGGAGGTTGGCACAGCTGCAGTGTAATATGGACTCGAATTCTGTTCTGGGTGGACGGGCCGGGCATTGATGGAAAAGCTTAAGGCTTGAGGGTAAAGAAGAATTGAGAGGGGATCACTGATGAGGCAGCCTTCATGATGGCATTGCACCTGAAAGAAAGAAGACGCTCAATGAATATCTGGACAGTGGAAAAAAGAAGGAAGGGAGGAATTCTACATTGGGTGGTTCAAGGTCAGGCTCAGGAGGAGGGTGTGGAGAGAGGTGGAGAAAGATATTGTGTGTATGACTTTACTTGCTTTTATCTTGAAGTCAGAACTTACTATTTTCCCGGGTTAGGGAGTCTGAGGATGGGAGAGATTGAGCCATCCAGGGATGTCCCCAGGGACCTCGTTGGTGGGGTTTGTAGAGCTAACTAAAAGGGTATTCTTCATTGCTTTTTTGGGGTATGCTTTTATTTTAAAGATTTTATTTATTTGAGAGAGAGAGAGAGAGAGAGAGAGCACATGCATAAATAACGGGGAGAAGGAGCAGACTCCCCCTGAGCAGGCAACCTCATGTAGGGCTCAATCCCAAGATCCCAGGATCATGACCTGAGCTGAGGGCAGATGCTTCACCGACCCAGCCACCCAGGCACCCTTTGATGTGTTTTTTAAGGGAGATACACTTGGGAGTAGGACGGATGGAGACCACATTCCAGCTTCTGTACTGATAGTGTGGCTCAGTGTGCCTTAGAGGAGTGACCATTATGGGTTCTTGATGATGGACACTAGAGAAAAGCCTTGGCACAGGTCACTGGCCCAGCACATCCCCAGCGTGATGCTTCACCTAAAGAGGAAGCAGAGCAGAGCACAATGTCCCATGACTTAATTTTAAAACTTAATTTGGTTGGAGAAAATAATCAGCCCTATAGTAAGCACAGGCAACATCTTACACTTTAAGTATAACAGAAACATTGGTACTTTGTACTTCTGTATATCATTATCCCTGAAAACACTTGAGTATTAAACTCTCCACTTATAAGCAGAGCAAAACATCCTCAAAATCACTTCTTTCTGCATATTCTCTGCTTGAGTGCTAGAGACAAACAGATTACATTTGGAGAGGCTCTTTTTTTACATTTTAATTGAGGATTTTTTTTTCTTATTCACCTCATTGAAAATAAAGAGTGATGAATCATGTCTTCTGATCAAGATCCGTGTCCGAGATTGTTGCCCTGACCTTGGGAAAGTTTGTGTCTGTGTCAATTCAGGTCTAAAAAGCGAAAATATTTTATAGAAAACAGGTTTTGCTTAGTAAAATGTAGGAAATCAGCCATCAAAGAAACGACTTTCAATCTTTGATCTATAAACTTTCCGGCAACAAATTTTAAATGACTTTTCTTGTGGAAAGTAAACAATGTCAAACATCCCCAGCTCTCTCTGGAAACCCTGAGAGCATAGGGGGCATATGAAGTTTCCCGACAAATGCTGATGTGAACGCACCTTGGGCCTGTCAGCCTCTGTCCAGGGCATCTCATGACACAATGGTTGCAGCTTGAGAGCAAACAGAGATGGGTTTTCTTTTTTACAAAGCTCTCTGATGCAAATACACAGGAGAGAGACTGTTGGCAGGACCCAGTACCAGAACCCCAGTCAGTCAGAAAGCTCTGCATTTGGGAATCAGGTCTTCCTAAGGGGAGCTGGGTTCAACCCCATTGTGACACCTTGTGGAGACCGAGCCTCCAACTCCCACACCCCACCTGAGTTAGCAGCGTAGCATTTCGGGATTATCCTAAGACCTAGGGGCAGTGATGTTAATATGTACTGAACCATTATTATGAGCAAGCAACTATTCTAGATACTTTCCATCAACTCATTCCTCACAATGACCAAAGCCATGGTGTGAAAAGCACACAGCTGTCAGCAGAATGACAAAGTCCTAGCACCTACAGTGTGTGGAGTGCCTACCACACACTCCTTTCACATGTTTTTGTCATGTGCTTTACATCTGTTACAACATTTAATCCTCAATCAGGTGTTTAGCTCCTGACCACTAAGGGACTCCAATGGACTCAGCAGAAAAGGAATGTGCCACAGAGATGTTTGGAAAGTTACAGAACCAGGTGTGAGACTGAGCTAATAAGAATGATTCCGACACCATGGAAACCGGTCTGATGAGAAAAATCGCAGCCCCTGCCACCAAAACCCAGATGTGGGCTCGCCCCTGTCAACTTCTGTGCTGCAGAAGAAACTTTCCAGCAGGTGGTTGTTTGCACCATCACCGTTACTGGCATTTCTGCTCCGTGAAATTTCAGCTACTGCTGCTCCATCACCAGTTCTCGAGAGAATGGAAGACATTGCAGAGGTGGCATCATTTGGCTCTACTCTGGCTGCAAAGAGGTTTATAAAAGTAACTATCTAACATTTTCAGCTCCTACTTGGGGACACAGCTTTTATTCCCTACCAGTTCTTTAAACCTAGGAAAAGTGTGGTGGGATGGCAAATTTCCACTTGTAGTAATTTTACAAGGCTAGTTCTAGTATCGTTATGTCCAAGGATCATGGGGCCAAGATCCATAGGTCTCACTGTCTTAGATTGGGTTCTTGTGCACACACTCTGAGATGGAAAATTCAGTGAAAAGGTTTTATTAGAGAGTGCTCGGCAGAGACACATCTCTGAGGGAATAAGAGGAGGAGTGGTTGAGGGACAAGCTCATCTTCAATGGCACCACTACCAAGTCTTTGGTCAGTCCAGTAGGGAGCATCATTGCTGAGGTGACAACAGGATTGTCCCACATTAAGGAAAGTGGACAAAACCTTGTATCTTTGGACGAGCTAGTTTGGGGCATGGTAAGACTTTTGGATGGGTCTGAACCTCAGATGAGGGTGGTTCCCTCTGGCTGAAGGGACATGAGTTATTGTGTTATTTTTGTAATGGCAATGAAGTCACCAATCCTCACAAAATATTGGCAGAGAAACTGTGAGACTCGTGTATCTTCTTCCCATGTTGCAATCTAGGGGAACCAGTGCTGTTGAGGATGTGCAGAAATTGGAGTCCTTCCCCATTGCTGAGGGAATGTAAAACAAGTCGCTTGCATTGAAAAAATTGGGTGGTGACTCATGCTTGAAGCCCACTGGAAGCCCGTCTCCCTCTCCAGCAAGCTAATGGTCTTGTATTATGTAAATCTCTTCCTGTTAAAATATTTAGGGTGATTTTAACTTCATGAACTGACATCTGACTGATATGACCTGTAAGACCAGAAGGAGCATAGGTGTAGTCCCTCTTCACCTGGACCACTTCCTTCTTTAGTTCTGGGTATGATGAATGGAGGAAAAGAGATCACTGAGTCCATCTGGATGAAACTGACCAAAGGGTGACCATGGCAGTGACTGATTTGAAACCGTGCCAACTGGGCAAGAGTTGAAGGCACTAGGTGAAATCTTTAAGGAAGGTAATGGCTGCTCTCAAATACTGTAAGCATTCAGTTATTAAGAACTATGTAGTAATGGGAATAACTAGGACAATTTTGGAGACAGGTGTAAGGAAGAAAGTCCTTGTCATCATTGCCTTGCCAGGCCTTCAGATTCCCACTGCAGGAGGAGTTAAACTGGAAAGTGGATGACCATCTGATGGAAAAGTCATAAGAAAGATCCAAAGATTTTGAAGTGGGCAAATGTTGAACCAGATGATCTTTAAGTGGAGAAAGCACACCAGCAGCTGATGCCCAAAATGGACTATATGATGCTAGAAAACAGATGAATTTTGTCAGCCATGCTTAGGATTCAAGATTTCTATCTAGATTCACAGAAACATTTAAAATGTCAGTTTTTTGGGGGGAAAAATCTAAACACCATGGTAACACTGGGCATTCCCTATGGAAACAAGTGATGTTGGTAGGAACCTAGTGCTTCCTTCAGGCAGGACAAGCACTTTGTAACTCACCACAATCCCAATATTCTCGACCATTTTGGCTTTTGCTCGCGTCTGTTATTTGTGCCACCTGCTGGGAACCTGAATTTGCTACCTCTGGGTTGGCAAGCCTAGGATTCTCTGATTTTTTTGAAGCCATGATTCAGGGGCCAGTTCAAATGCTTTCTCTAGGGGCAGCCCGGGTGGCTCAGCGGTTTAGCGCCGCCTTCAGCCCAGGGTGTGATCCTGGAGACCCCGGATTGAGTCCCACGTCGGGCTCCCTGCATGGAGCCTGCTTCTCCCTCTGCCTGTGTCTCTGCCTCTGCCTCTCTCTCTTTCTGTGTCTATCATGAATAAATAAATAAAATTAAAAACAAAACAAAACAAAACAAATGCTTTCTCTACGCAGGAGGCTTTTCCTACTCATATCAATGATTTTACTCCCTTCCATGAACTCCCCCAGCTCATTCATGAGACATTTAACACAACTTTCCTTGGTATTTTCTTGCAACTTGCCGGTAAGATAATTAGATGCTTGAGGTCAGGGTCTCACGTAGAAGAGGCATCCATAGGTATTTGCTCAACACATGCCCTGCATGGACTCCTAATGCTGCCCTTTGACCAACTGATTAATTTTGTTGCAGCTTAGAAATAGCCCACTCAATGTAAGAGGAAAGTGTGCCCGCTTTTATTTTGAACTGCAAAGTAAATATACTTTCAAATTGAGTTTTATTTCCTTCTGAAATTCTGGAGTCTTGAAACAAGTTTGAAGGAATAATTTAAGTTATAGACTGTGGCTCTTCATAGCTGTTGATTATGCTCCTAGACATCATCAGCATGCACCTTTGCCATGGAAGTCTATAAGTTACTTCTTTTCCTTTACCGAGAAATTCAGACATAAGACAGTCTCATTCCTTTTTTATGTTTTTCTCTCTAAATGATTTAGTTTTATTTAAATTCCAGTTACCATACAGTGTAGTATGTTAGTTTCAGGTATACATATAGTGACTCAGTCTTTCGCTACATCACCTGGTGCTCATCACAAAAGGTGCCCACCTTCATCCCCATAACCTGTTTTTCCCATCCTCCCCCTGCCCCTATCTGCCCTCTGGTGACCAGAAGTCTGTCCTCTGTAGAGTCTATTTTTTGATTTGTCTGTTTCTTCCCCCCCCACTAAATTCATCTGTTTTGCTTCTTAAATTCCATATACGAGTGAAATCATATGGTATTTGTTTTTCTCTGATATCTTTTTTACTTAGCATAACAGCCTCTCAATCTGTCCATGTTGTTGTAAATGGCAAGACTTCATTCATTTTTATGGCTGAGTAATATTCCAGTGCCGATATGGATACAGATATATAGTATATATCTACAGACACCATTCTTTATCCATTCAACTATCGCTGGGAACTTGGGCTGCTTCTGTAATGGGGCTGCTATAAATAATGCTGTGATAAACATCAGGGCTCATGTATCCCTTTGAGTAACTGTTTTTGTATTTTTAAGGTAAATAACTAGTAGCATGGTTGCTGGGCTGTAGGGCAGTTCTATTTTTAACTTTATGAGGAACCTCCACACTATCTTTCAGAATGCAGACTGCCTCATTTCTTTATGCTTGAAGTTTACATTTGAATTTATAATTGCAAGTCAATTTAATTGTTATTGTATAGACATTATATTCTCAAATCACAATCAATTTTGGGGGAAGCCAGGTGAACAATTTGTTCCTTTTGATTTAATCAGGCTTTTTGAGAATAATGGTATTAATTTAATGCTCACTAATTTTCTTTATATCAAGATGTAGTGTCTACATATTGTGTATATCAGCTGTTTCTAAAATTTATTCCACAGAATCTTTTTTATTGGAATGCCCCCAAACATGCCATTAACAAATGGGTCACAAACTTATAGGATGTGATATCCCAATATGAGCTACATTTTTGAAGCTATGAAGTCTTTTTAAGATGTTAAAATAATTTCTGCTTCCAAAGATGAGCTATTCTACTTTTTCTGGAAGTTACTGAACACCTGTGCTTCCCTTTAATTACACAATTAAAAAGAAGTCTAGCTTTTAATTGTACATATAGCTGGGGGTAGCGGGGAATGAAGATGTGTAAAGCTCCCTAGAGGAAGAGCAGTCTTCTCCTTGGGCCTGGCGTGAAGGGCTGGTATTATCACCACTGGGTGAGACAGCTGTGCTCAGCATGAATAAAGAGGCAGCAAATGGATTTAACTAAAAGATAGAAACTCCAGTGAAACAAAGTGCAGGAAATCGAAGTTAAAAATTCTACCTAGAGAGTTTCAACAGAATATTTCATCAT
The DNA here is from genome assembly GCF_048164855.1 of Canis lupus baileyi. Lineage (NCBI taxonomy): Eukaryota > Metazoa > Chordata > Mammalia > Carnivora > Canidae > Canis > Canis lupus. The sequence goes on from NC_132840.1 coordinate 60,783,438, forward strand.
AAAATTAGCATAGGACTTGGTAACAAGGAATACACTAGAGAAATCTTGGAAATTTCACACACATACACTTGCCACCTCAGACCCCAGACTCATACATACAAAACAACCCCCACAAAGAATGGAAGAAAACTAGAGTGGGCTGGAGATTTGAAAATAATGCCAAGGAATTCTCCCCAAAAGAAGTGCAAATAGACAAATAGCTTTTAAAAATATGAGGGAAAAGCTAAAGTATGACTTTGACATAGGCTGATGGGAGATCTCTGTAAAGTCTCACTAAAAAGCAATAATAAAATAGAATTGGCACAAACTACCATTTCAGAACTCTCAATGCTGATCAAATAGTACAGCACATTGAGAAGGCCATGTTCTTGTACAACTACTAAATCTTAGTAAGAATAGTGAGTGTTGTGCCCACATCCATCCCCCTACCTCCACCCCCAGCTGCACGGTATAGTCATTGTACCAGCGAAGAGCAGGCTGTGAGGACTGGCAGCTTCCCTGCTATACTTAGAGAAAACCATGTTCAGAGGCATTACTAAGAATAAGACCAATGTTAGGTGGGATTCAGGACTATATAATATTGCAGTTAGCCTGAAGTTGTGATAATTTGGGGGCCAAGCAGCAGACTGAAGGCCTGTCCAGGATTAAATAGGAAGTGTGACTTTGATAAGCTCCTACGTATCACTGGTGGTCTGGAAGGTAGAGAATATGCACCAGACTGCACACATCTCTGGTTACATGTGATGTTTCAAGCACAGGAAAATAAAAGCCAGGGCAGATTTGAAAACTGAGTGAATTTTGAATGTATTCTTCAACCCAAACACAGACTCACCAGGGAAGGGTGGAGGCTTTACTGGTTGAAGCTGCTTTAGCATAAACCGTGACCTGTCACTATTGACCACTAAGCTAGGCTGACCCAGGGGCAACCACTTCGATGTCAGACCATAAAAAACAGGAATTAAATGAACAGGGACTTCAGTGGCTGCACACTGTGGGGATACAGTATCTAGAGACAGTCCAGGCAAGTCATCAAACAAAAACCACCACCAATAACCAGTTATCACATGGGTGATATGAATACAGAGTTACTGCAATGTTATTCAAGGTCCAGTTTTAAACAACAGATTAGGAGACATGCAAAGAAACAAGAGTGCCCCAGGAAAAAAGCAAAAGCCAGTTTCTGAGTTTCCCTGATGTTAAACTAAGTAAAGACTTTGAAGTAGATAAAACAAATTTATTCAGAGAACTAAAGGATATTATTAAGAATTAAGCAAAAGTGGGATGCCTGGGTGGCTCAGTGTTTGAGCATCTGCATTTGGCTCAGGACATGATCACAGAATCTTGGGATCGAGTCCCACATCAGGCTCCCTGAAGAGAGCCTTGCTTCTCCCTCTGCCTGTCTTTGCCTCTCTCTGTGTGTCTCTCATGAATAAATGAATAAAATATTTTTTAAAAAAAATCTGTACTGATATGTCCTATTTGAGGTCTCATTGTAATTATACTTTTGTTTAATTCTTTTTTTTAAAAAAAGAGTTTTTATTTATTTATAAATAAATAGGCAGATGTTATTGTAAAGAAGTCCAGTAGAAATTCTGGAGTTGAAAAGAGAAACAACTAAAATGCAAAAATTCACTAAAGGGGCTTTACAGTGGATCTGAGCAGACTGAAGAACAAACCCATGAACTTGAAGACAGATCAGTAAAAAGTGCAAAACTGAAAAATACAGAGGAAAATGAGCACAAACATGGGCAGCATTAAGCACATCAACATACACATAGTAAGTATCCTAGAAGGAGTGAAAACAGGTTTTTTTCAGTGAAAAAAATTCAATGAAATGGTAGTTGAAAACTTCTGAAATTTGATGAAAACTATCTATCTACACATTTGTAAAGTTCAGTGAAACCCAAATAGGATAAACACAGAGTTATAGAAAACCTGGACAACTTTTTCAGCCAATATGGCTCAAGTGACAGGCATAGAACACTCTTCTCAACACAAGCAGGATGCACATCCATCCAAAATACACATTTCCCAGACAGACTACATGCTGGGCCATAAGATAACTCCCAACATATTTAAAAGGATTGCAAATATACAAAGTATATTCTTTGACTATAATGAATTTATGGATTAGAAAACTCAGTATTATTAAGATGGCAATTCTCAGATCTTTAGGTTCTGAGTGACATAAACTGGAGGACCAATAGCTAAAATAAATTAGTTCTTTTGTTTGTCTCATATAATGGTAACTCTGTAAGTTCAGCATTAGCTATGGCTGCTCCATGATGTCATCAAGAACCAGCCTTTGTCTTTCTTTGCTTTTAGAAAAGCATTGGTGTCTGATATGATTTCATGATGCAGTTGATTTATACTTATCATGTCTGCAGTTGGAAGGAGGGGAAAGATCAAGGGCATATACACAAGTCATTTGAGTCAGCCTTCTCTTGAAGTAGCTCTTCCAGGAGCCCTGCTCAGGTACCACCACTTGCTTCCTGTTGGCCAAAACTGTGTTGATGGCTATTCTAGCAGTCCAGGGAGCTGGGGAGGGTAGTTGCTAGACAAGCACATTGCCAACCAGAGCATAAGTGCATTCTGTTAGCGCCGCCTTCAGCCCAGGGCCTGATCCTGGAGACTTGGGATTGAGTCCCGTGTCGGGCTCCCTGCATGGAGCCTGCTTCTCCCTCTGCCTGTGTCTCTGCCTCTCTCTCCCTCTGTGTCTCAAATAAATAAATAAATAAATAAATAAATAAATAAATAAAATCCGTAAAAACAGTAGAAAATAAATAAACAGGGGGAGAACAACTATTAGGTGGGCAAACAGCATGTGAGGTACAACATATATTTAATTCAGGCTTAACTGTATCATTGAGCCAGGGCCATCAGCTAAAGCGAGTCGTACAGGAAATACTGAAAGACAAAATAGTTCCTTTTAGTGAAAGGTTAATCCACTGGTATTGCATTAATGGAAATTACTGTTCTTTTCAGTTGTTTAGATAAAATACTTGGTTCATTTCCAGTTTAAGAAGGTGGGTCTTGGGATGCTTCAAGTTGGTCAATTTTAAATTAATTCTGCTTTAGTAACATTTCAAAAAAATGAATATAAATCAGAACAAACCCTGTAGGGTGTAGCAGGTTTCAAATTTTCTTTACAAAAACGGCAATGCACCAGTAATCACAGAGCAATAAAGAAAAATCAGAGAAGTATATCACAAGGGAAAAATAATGGAAAACCATTAGAGACTCAAAGAGCGGAAAGGTGCCAAGAGAAGATGAATGGCTCCACAAATTTTATCACAGTTTTTCAAGAAATTACAATAAGCCACCAGGTAGTGAAACCATTTAGTCAAATTATTGATATAGACCAATTATGCCTCACAAGAAATGAGATGATCATTTCCCTCTTACTGAATCCAAAGAGAGCTGTAGGAGTCCAGGCATATACTGCCAGTGAAAACTGAATGGTGATTGTAAAATATTCTACAGAACAATGTAGCAAGTCTATGATTACGTACAATGAAGCAAAACTTTATTGACATTGTCCCTTTAGGAAACGCTCGTCACCATGACCACAGACATGGTCTGTGCTCTGTTTCAGAGAGTGGTTGACAGAGTGATGAATTGTTTCCTTCAGATTCTTATGGGTAGGTCAAAGGGAAGAAAAGCGACCAGTGAGGCTAATATTATAGAGATGTAATTGGACAATTTGGTTGGGTCAGAAACTCTTGTGGTAAAGAAAGGAATGCAGACAAGGTAGACTTCTTAGGCACAATTGCTTCTTTCTGTGTTTATAAGAAGAATCCCCAATGAAACCCTGATGAGTGGATCCGATCTGGGGATGAAGACTACCATAGTGAATTCGGGTGCCCAGGAAGGTCAAGCCACCAGACTCTATAGTACAGGATGGAAGATGCACTTCTGCCTCTCCATTGAGCCAAGCTGTTCTCTGACTCTGCTCCCTGTGCTGGAGCATGGTCCCTTCAACATGTGGATAACGTGAAAGATGAACAGAAGGGCAGGTGTTAATATAGGATTTCTGAGAGGAAGTATTTAACTGCCAGTGGGAAACTTGCCTCATTCTTCTTTTGATGAGGAGACTGAAGCCTGGAATCTCTCTCAGCTAGTCCCCAGTGACCCTGGCTCACCCACAGTGACCAGGAAATAGGGTATGGTTGTTACTGCAACATAGCCTCTTAGCCTGTCCTGACATACACTTCCTAGCAAATCATTTAAATTGCTTAAAGTACTGGTCACAGTCCATGATCTCCTTGTTTCCTTATTCTTTGCTGTCTACTTTTGACAATTCTTTTTTTTTAAAATTTATTTATTTATGATAGTCACAGAGAGAGAGAGAGAGGCAGAGACACAGGCAGAGGGAGAAGCAGGCTCCATGCACCGGGAGCCCGATGTGGGACTCGATCCCGGGTCTCCAGGATCGCGCCCTGGGCCAAAGGCAGGCGCCAAACCGCTGCGCCACCCAGGGATCCCCTGCTGTCTACTTTTGAAATGTAATGTCTCTGTGGGCAGAAACCTTTTCTCTCTTGTTCGCTAATTCTTCAGAATCTAATATAGTATCTAATATTATCAGAATCTATATAAGTGTTCAGGCAATATTTGCTCAATTAATAAACGTAGTCTTTAAATAAGAAGGATCTTTTTAGCCAAGGAAATGCTTTCTAGCCAAGAAAATGCCTTGTTCTTAGGTAAATACCTACATCCACATTTCCAACACTTATGAGCTTGTGTAGCCTTGGAGATATTACTTCACCTTTTGTAATTAATGCTGAAGTTCACTTATAAAAATGGGATAAGCAGGGGCACCTTGGTGGCTCAGTCACTGAAGCATCTGCTTTTGGCTCAAGTCATGATTTCAGGGTCCTGGGATCGAGTCCCATGTTGGGCTCTCTGCTCAGCAGGGAGTCTGCTTCTGCCTCTAGCCCTGCCTTTCTCCCTTCTCCCCAGCTTGTGCTCTCTCTCAAGTAAATAAAAAAAAAATCTTTAAAAAAATAGGATAAGCATATAACTGTCTCCTAAGGTTGTCATGAGCACTATGTGGAAATACAAGTAAAACAATGAAGCATACACTACAGTGATAGAAAATAGACATCCAGTGCGGTATGCCTAAATGTCAAATTCTATTTTCTGTTTTCCCTTGTAGCGATATCTATTTATATTCTTGCAGTCTGGCTGAAATGTTGAGTGGAATATTTGGGAAGATGTCATCAGGTGGAGAGGACAAGCACTCTTCTTCCCGCTGAATGTGGATGTGATGGCTAGAGCTCTAGCCTCTGTCTCCTGCTCTGAGCTCAAGCAGAGGCTGGAAGCCATGCATAGCCGGGCAGAAAATAAGAAAGCCTCAGTCCCAGATGATGTTGTGGAGTTACTGGTATACTAGAGCCGGACTATCAGCCCTGTGCTGTCTCCCTTTAAACTTCAGTTAAAAATACACTTCTTGTTGTTTATGCCACTGGAGTACTTATAACCAGCAGATAAATTGTTTCTAAGTGATAGGCTCCTGATGTATATTGATACTCTAACTTTTTTTCTCCATTGAGTCTATTTGTAGGTGTGCCTGTGTGTGTGTGAGCATGTATCTATGCACAAATGTCTATCTGTGTACATTCATAATGGAAATCTTTATAGTAACACCATCTTCACTTTTGTGCCAAATTCTCAGTTGAATCAAATGGCAATAGATCAGATGGTGATGAGTAATATAAGCCTAAACTCCTTAGTGTATTCTTCTTACATTAATTTCATCACGTCTACAAGCTTTTGCTGAGAAATTATTTAATAATTTGCTCAATGCTGTTTATAAGCATTGGAGATTAAAATTTGAAACTTTGTCCCCACCCTCGAGGGGGTTAGAACCTCAAGACAAAAGAACCAGCTAACAGTGGCGTCAAGTGGCTAACATAATGGGTGGGCTGCAGCAGGATCCTTTGGTGATGTGCAGAAGCCAAGTGTTCACGCTCATCTCATGGGCTGGAGAAGCAGCAGCTTAGGAAGAAGATGATAAAGGAGGCTGCACTCAGGCACCCCATCAGAGGGCAGGGGCGTCAAGGACACGTGAAGAGAAAGGAAAGTGTCCAGAGAACTGCAAGGAGTTTAGTGAGGCCAGAAGAGGAATGTTCAGGAGAGGAGACCAGGAGAGGCGAGGACAGTTAGGGGTGAGGACTTGGGGGTCTCCCTGTGGTCAAGGTGAAGCCACTGAGAGGCTGCACAGAGGGAAGGCAAGAAGCAATTTGATCAAATCTGCATTTCTGAAAGGCCAGTTTAATGGCAACAAAGAAGAAAGATTAGAGGTGGGTTAGTAGCAGGGATCCCTATATGGAAATAATGGCAAGAATCCAAGAGGGGGGATGAGGGGCCCCCCAGGGAAGGAATCAGAGGTAGGAGTTGAGTGGAGGGGAAGGCAGAATGTTCCAGGCTCACTAGAAGAGGCGATGGTTTGGAGAGACAGCTGGGATTACAGCTGGAGCTCTTGTTTGGGGTAAATGGTCCTATTTGCCAAGCCAGAGAAAACAGGAATGGGGAGGGGGGTGGCTCTGGAATCCAGCATCTTGTCTCCAAAGAAAACCACAACAAAAACACTGATTGCCATACCTCTCTTCCTCCCTTCCTATTTATTTATTGTTCTCTAGGTTTTAGTGATTTGAAATGGAAAACTCAGACAAAGCCCCAGAATAGGTTAATATCCACTGCAGGGAGTAATAAACAACTCATTCATGAGCTGTTGTTTACAAGTCAAACAAACAAGGTAATTGTTAGCAGCAGAGATTTAGTTTATTTTAAGCCACTCAGTTAAATTGGGTTTGCATTCTTCAAGTCTTTAATTTCTCCTCCCAGAGGAAAAAAGTTCTGCCTTCATTTTCTACGGGCAACTCAGTAAGAAAACCTAGAGGACTTCATTTAAAAGTTGAAATTAATCATAAACGATGGATTAAAGGATTATTTACCAGTTAAAGATTTGGTTATTAGCCAGAATTTGGGATTAGTAATACAAGGACTGCTTGATTTGATGGATTTTTACAATTGCTTGTAGGTAGAGAAGCTTCCATGCAGCAGTTGGCAGGAGCTTCACCTTCTGGGGCCTGTTTCTGGAGTCATGGGGAGGGCATCTCAATTACGCAAATGTGGGAAAAATAGGCTCTTGTCTCCCTAATACATTTGTAGATTCTTGGGTAGGGTATAGGCAAATGGATACTAGTCTTAGAAAGCTCCCGTGAGAAGTGTAATTAAGACTCCCAAATCCTTGACTTCTGAAATGTTTGAAATAAATGTTATAAAAAGCTCGTGGTTGAGTTTAGAAGCTCCTATTCAGGTTGCAGGGCCATCCCAGAGCTCTGTGCCTGGCACGATCTTGGCCGGTCTAGACCCAGCTCATGCCAGGTTTCCTCTGTTGGTGGAATCCTCCTGGCACCCGACAAACTCAAGGGTTTCTTTCTCGGTTTAGTGTGACTCTGGTTGAGTTGTAACCTAAGGAGACAGTCCCTCAGACCTTGGTCCTTGCTTGGGCTGAGTATCTCCCCTGTATCTGCTGTGGCTCCCCCCTGGTGACTGCTGGTAGCTCGCAGAGCCACTTTTCCTTCAGGTTCACCAGCCAGCATCAGCACCTGCGTTCCTCATGTGCCCCAGAGCAGGCAGACATTCTGGACCCCTTCCATGGCACATAGGATTTAGGGAGATTCGAGGGTATCATGCTTCTGTTTCGTTCTGAGCGCTGAACAAAGTCAGAGTCCTCAAATTCCTGCTCTTGCCAGTCTCTGTCCATTCCCTACGTGATCTCATATAATGGCACCAGGGTTTTAAACATTATTTATAATGATTCCTAAATCTGTATCTACACCCCAGAACTTTTTCCTAGACTGTAGACTCGAACCCAACTACCCACTCAACACCTCCACTTGGGTGTCTGATACACCTTTCAAAGCCACTGTCTATACTGGAACTCGCAACTCTTCCCCCCAAACCTGCTCCTTCCTCAATCTTCTTCAATGCAGTAAATGGCAACTTCCCTGTCAGACTCTCAAGCACATTAGCATTATCCATGACTCCCTCACATCTCGCATTCATTGAAAAACCCATTTGTCCTTCCCTCCAAACTACATCCAGACTACTTTGTCACAGCCTTCCTGCTAGGACCCTGGGGCATGACATTGTCCCGTTTCTCCTGGATCGGCTTCCAAACTGGTCTCCCCTTGTTTCTTTCCTTGACATAAAAATCTACTTTCAACAGCGTATTCAAAGGGACTTTTTAAAAATCCAGTTCCTACCATATCATTCTTCTGTTCAAATGTCCCCAGGGGTATCTGCTAGCTCCTATGCCTGCAGCCCTCCTCCCCAATACCTACATGGTTTCCCTTCTCTTCCTTCTGGCATCCACTCAAATAGCACCTTCTGTCAGGCTTTCCCTTTACCATTTTAATGATCAAGTTTTATCTATTTTCATTGAGATAGAGTCGAAATACAGCACTGGGTACGTCTAAGAGGTATGGTGTCTAAGAGCAGGGACGCCCAATGGTTTTATTTCCTCATTGGTTCTGTTTGCAGCACCTAGAACGACGCCGGTGTATAGCGAGTGCCTGGCACGAAGTCTCTGCTGTGTTGCTCACACCCTCACATGAGGCCAGTCTGAGAACCCCAGTTCCGCGCGAGTCCCTGCCCTGGGCCTCTGGTTGGGGTCGCTGCACAGCACTGTCTGCCATCTCCGGGGCACTGGTGGAGAAGCCTGCCTGCCTCCCCTGTACCTGGTGGTCCACGAGTTGATTTTTTACCACCTAAGTCACAAGGAAAATAGGCCTATATCTTACAAATTCCAAGGTGTATGAAATTTGGCATTATTTTAAAGGTGTGACTAAAAACTAAGCTTAGAACAATTCCCAGAACTGCTTCTCCAAACACGCTCAGCTGTGCCTGATATCAAAGAGGCCATGGTTGATGAGATGCTGGGGTACATTTAGGGAAAGAAGAGGCAGATAATGATCATACCAGGAGGACTCGTGTTAAATGCTAGCCTTTACCACATGCTGACCTGGTGCCAGAACCTATGTACACATTCTACCTTCACAGCTGCCCTAGAAACAGTCGTTGCCTCTGTTTGTCCTGAGGAAACCAGGGCTCGAGTCATTAATATCTTGGTCAAAGTCCAAGGGTTAATAAGGGGCTAAGATGGGGTCGCAGACTGCTTTTCCCACTAACCCACACCACCTTCATGATTATCTCTAAAAGAGGGTTGGCAGCCTGTGTTTGAGAAGTACCTGCAATGCCATTTATAAGTGATCTCCAAAGCCCTGCATAGAAACACGGCAGGATCGCTCCTCATGTTGTGAAAGAGAAGAGCTCACAGATTTGTGACTAGGCTTGTCCTCAAGCCTATTTGTCTAGGAACCTGCGCTTAGTGATCCTATTGCTTGTGTTGTTTGAGTGATTACAGGAAGATCCTTCATCGGAACGGTGAGCGTGGCCTTTGGCAGTGGGGGGAGGCACGCTGGACCACACAGGACACCACGACAGGAGGTGGCGACCTGCCTGCACCCGAGCCTCCGCGGCAGCCGCAGGACAGTGACTGGAGGGGGAAGGTAATGACCTGCGCGTGAGCCTCCGACCATGTGGCCAGTGCCTGGGTGTTCTGGCCTCGGCGTGAGCGCAGCAGGGTCCAGTGCTGACGGCCCGAAGGGGATGGCTCTATCCTTCACTTGGGTGCTGTGCCTTCATGGCCTTTCTCGTCGGCCTGCTGGGTTTCTCAGGGGTCTCATACAGCGGCCACCCACCAGCGGCGGCACTGGTCACCTGCTGTCATAACTCTGACCTGCTAGCTCAAGTCACATCGCGTGGCTTCTCAGAAGGTACATAAAACCTTTGTCTCTTCCTGGGATGCCGTTCACCCAGTCGCCATCGCACACACAGCAGCACTTTGGTAAAGGTGGCCTGCTTTCAGGGTTGTGAGCTCACACCTGCCACACCGCAGTGACGGGACTCATTAGTATGCACAGATGCAAAATAGTACCTGCGTTTGCATTATGGAGACAGCGGAGAGGCCTCCAAAATCACCTTCAGGTCTGAAATCCCTGCACACGACATCCCTTCCTAATTAATACCGTTTACACCTTCGGGGTTGTCCCCCAGCACTTCGGGGCTGTGCACGTACTTACTACCATCTCGCTCGAGGAGGAGCACAGTGATCGACAATAGGTCTCTACGAATCCCGAGTGACAGATCGCGTGGTTCTGTAATTGTGCATGTTTGTACAATCAGCTTCCTAGTCCCGCTACATGAGCAGGAATCGAGAGGCTCTCCAGTGCGGAGCTAGGTTTTCTCAAAGTCTTGGGTGTGTGGTGGCAATGCACGAATGCCGCGGTGTGCCCCGGGGTGACAGTTTGGGTGGGCCTGGCATCACGGGGCGCCCACCGCACGAACAGGCGACGGTGCTGCATGGCACCCCTCACACCGTGGCTGCCCGCAGGCGGGTCCTGAAGGATGAACAGGAGCTCGACAAACTACAGGAGGACAGAGGAACAGCACATGGACAGTGTTGCAGCAGCTGGCCTGGCTTGATGGAAGGGGAGGAGTCAGCTGAGCTGACACGTCAGCCCTGCCCCCCTGGTCGGAGTCCTTTGCCGGGTGGGTCACTTGGACTTACGTGGGTCGCGGACACCTGCCAGTGCGCACAGGGCATGCACGGCAGGCAAGACCCAGGGCAGACGGAGCCCCAAGGCTGACGCGGATGGACAGCAACTGTCCACGAGGTTGGAATTTGGGCAGGACTCTGTCATGCGCTGAGACTCGTTTTCTGTATTCTGTGATGAAGGGGAGCGATGGGACAGGGTCCTCTCGGGGTGTTTCTGGGGGGCCGAGGGGCTGAGGGGGTGGGGGCCCCTCTGACCTCCGAGACCCCACCATCTTCGGGCACCTTGCAGAGGACACGTGTGTGGCTGCACGAGGTTTGGGGAAAACCACACGGACATGTCCTGGAAGCACCGGGAACCCCTGGAAAATCTGGGACACGCATGTCCCCCACGTGCAAGTCTGCTCGGAGGGTTGGGGTGTCTCCGCAGAGCGTGACTGGGAGCACCCACGTCCTCACAGCAGCACTGACTGGGTCCAGTACACGCAGGAGTGAACTGGGTTTATGTTTCAGAGCAATTCTACAGACAGGGAGGAGCCAGTGCAGGAGAGAGTGGAGAGGAGGGGGTACGAGGATGGAACCAGGAGCGGAGGGAGGGGCCAGGGGACGGCAAAGGGCCTGTGGCGCCTGCAGTAACCTGCTCCCAGTGAAGCAAAGGGCCTGCAGCACCTTCAGGAACTTGCACACAGTGAAGCAAAGGGCCCTTCTTTTCCACCCACTTCTTATGAAGCCCCAAGTGCTGAGTATTGCACTTACCAGGTAAAGATCCCCACAGGCTCATCCCCGCAGGCTCATCTCTTGTGGACAGACCTGATCTTTCCCGCTCCCCCTGTGGTGCTCACAGCTCTCACCCTGCAGGAGAGGCCTTGAAGCTTAGGAAGGATGGAGCAGCTGCTGGGTGAGGCCAAGGTTTCATTTCCATTAGCGTCTTCCCAGCACAGAGAAGGCAGGGCCCCCATCTTCTCCCCCAAATGAAAGGCCACGTAAATTGATCATGAAATCACTGAAGAAGAAAAATGTTGAGGAGAAACAAAATAACGAGTTTACCTGATTTATGAAGGTCATTAAGGACCTACCGTGATGTTCTGATTCACTGAAGACGGTAAATTTTATGAGACAGAGATGACCGTAGAGAAGAGCAAGCACAGGAGACAGGGGAACGAGCTCTCTGTGTCCTCCCCTGACTGTGGAAACCACCCCTTGCCCTGGCACCTGTGCCCTGTGGCTTCCAGCCTCACACTCTCTCCGGCCCCCTGTGCACAGAAGGGTCACACTCCTCCTGCTGGACCCACACATGGACCTTATCTTTTTTTTTTAATATTTTAAAGATTTTATTTATTTATTCATGAGAGACACCGAGAGAGGCAGAGACACAGGCAAAGGGAGAAGCAGGCTCCATGCAGGGAGCCCGATGTGGGACTCGATCCCAGGACCCCGGGATCATACTCTGAGCTGAAAGCAGATGCTCAACCACTGAGCCACCCAGGTGTCCCTGATAGATTTTATCTTGTATTGATTGATAAGCCATGCATCTAATTTCTATGCACCAGAAACAAAAATATAATTTGGAGAAATTATCTAATGGTATTGAGAAGTGATTTTATTTTTATTAAGATTTTATTTATTTATTAGAGAGAGAGAGAGAGAGAGAGAGAGAGGAGAGAGAGAGGCAGAGACATAGGCAGAGGGAGAAGCAGGCTCCATGCAGGGAGCCCGGCATGGGATTCGATCCGGGGTCTCCAGGATCCCGCCCTGGGCTGAAGGCGGCGCTAAACTGCTGAGCCAGCGGGGCTGCCCAAGAAGTGATTTTAAAGGTAGTTCCTGCTGGACTTGGCGGTAACGCTGGTGGCCCTTGATGCGGGAAACAGGTGTCCCCTCTCTAGGACGCCTGTCACTGTGTCTGGACTGCTTCCTGTACTTAGGGACAGAGGACCTCCGTGAACGAATTTGGATCCCCCCAAGGAGCACTCTTTTCCATGAGATCTGGTGTCACCCACTACTCTGATTATGCTTTTCCTTCTATAATTTTAAACCCCAGGCCTTGGCTCCAGTGGACTCCTGACAGCGCAAACCACAGCTGCCAGTCCTTATGCTCTGCTCTATGCCCAGCTGGTGCTAAGTGCTTTACCCTAAGCACGTGGTTATACTCATCATGGTCTCTCTTCAGCTCCCTCAGGCAGGTCCTATTATTATACCTGGTTTAAAGGTGAGAACACGGTACATGGAGCTCAAGCTGCTCATCTGATGCCGCAGAGCAAGGGAATGGGTTTGTCCAGCCCGGAGTGTCTGTGCTCCTGGTCTTGTGCTGACAGCCAACCCAATCACCTCATCCCAAATCTTGTCAAAATTTCTCTGAAAATTTTTTTTAGCTTATTCCCTGTGTAATATCGAAAAACCCTATGTGATCTGTGTTCAGCGGATGATAAAACTTGTTTTAAAAACGGTTTTGTTTTCTACCCTCCATGATGTGCATAGAAATGCAGCCACACATACTTGGACAGAGTCCCTTCAAGAGGATCGTAGGGGGCTGGAAATTGGGAAGGTAATTAAAATGTGTTTGCACAAACTATTTTAAAATCCAGGAAAGCAGAAAGGATGAAGTGAGGAAGTTCAAGTTGATTCAGAATGGAAATAACACTGATAATAATTAGAGCAGCTGTGGTACGTTGGGAGCTTATTATGTGCCTGGCACCCTGTTGAATATTTACTTCCATACTGAAATTCCAATAACCACCCTTTGAGATATTTGCCATCATTCCAGTTTTACAGGTGAGGAAATCATCTCAGAGGTGAAGGCACATGTCCCTGTGACCCGAGGGTAGCAGAGCCATGGTGAGAACCCAGATCCAGGTGTCATGGTTTACCTCTTTCCATTCCTCAGAGCTCCTACAGCATCTCTGGCATGTGAGACCATGTCCTTTTTTTCTAAGTCTTTAATTTTGATTTCAGTTAGTTAACATACAGTGTAATATTGTTTCAGGTGTAAAATCAGTGACTCAGCACTTCCTAGGTCACCCGGTGCTCAACACGACAGGTGCACTCCTTCATCCTCATCACCTGTTTCCCCCCTCCCCACACCTCCCCTCTGGTGACCAGCAGTGTGTTCTCTGTAGTTCAGTCTGTTTCTTGGTTTGTATCTCCCCAACTCCACCCCTTTGCTAATTTGTTTTATTTCTTGAAATCCACATATGAATGAAATCATAAGGTATTTGTCTTTCTCTGAATTATTTCACTTAGAACAATACCCTCTAGCTCCATCCACATAATAGCAAATGGCGAGATTTTATTCTATGGCTGAGTAATACTCCAATATATATATTACATATATATACACACATACACCCCACATCTTCTTTATCCATTTGTCAATAAGTGGGCACTTGGGGTGTTTCCATAATTTCACTTTTGTTGATAACACTGCTATAAACATAGGATGCATACTTGCCTCTTTGAATTAGTATTTTATATTTTTTGCATATGACACCATGTTCTTTTGTTCTATTTTTTAATATTTTATTTATTTATTCATGATAGAGAGAAAGAGAGAGGCAGAGACACAGGCAGAGGTAGAAGCAGGCTCCATGCCGGGAGCCAGACGCGGGACTCGATCCCATCCCGGGACTCCAGGATCGCGCCCTGAGCCAAAGGCAGGCGCTAAACCGCTGAGCCACCCAGGGATCCCTTTTTGTTCTATTTTTGGTTTGAGTCATGAGAAGAATATACTGAAAATTTTTCCTGTTTAGATGCATAGCTGACCCTCTATCCCTCAAGTTAGAAAGATTGAGGAGGACTTGGGGGATCTCTCAGCAAGAATTGCTTTTAGGATTTAAATGGCACCAGCTCAAAATTTCAAGTACCATTTTCATTTTGGACTTCAACATTCTTATTCATCAAAAGAGTCATCCAGCTCCATTGATCACTTCATCTGTGAGAGAGGGATGGATCTAGATACCTTTTGATCAATTCAGGAATCACATAGTGAGGATTTGCTCTTGCTGTGTGAATTCAGGAGGACAGGGTCCATAGGCTCAGAGGAGTGTTCTCATACCCTTCTGGTCAAGGGCAGTCTCTTGGAGTAACTTAAACCTTCCAGGGTGACAGTTTTATTTATTTTTTTAGGGTGACAGTTTTAAAAGAAACACATTCAATTGGATATATGATGCATTTGATAAAAAAGAAAATTCACAAATTTAATGTATATACATTATACAGTTTTTATACAGCAGCAGTAAGAAGAGTCTACCTTTCCAAGAAGAGTCCCTTTGGGTTTAGGTCCCACATCAGCCTGGGTTGAACGTGGTCTCTATGTAACTGGTAAACTCTGCCCCACATATCCCAGCGCGGCTTCCAGAACATGCAAGTCATGTTTGTTTTCTCTTCCACATACTTGAAAACAGCTTTTTTTTTGTTTGTTTTTCTTTCTGACTTGGCTTAAGGTTCATCAAAGGTTCCTTTAAACTTCTTTCCTTCATGAGAGACTAGTGAGAGGATATTTCCTCTGGAAAGTTTTCGTGTCCTACATAAACAGGGCCTAGTTCACCTAGTTCACAGGTTTGAAAAACAGGGGATGTGCAATGATAGAATACCACTTGGCCTGTTTTCTCTTTGTAAGGCAGGCTTTAGGACGATGATAAATATTTGTCCAAACTGTGCAGCTGAGCCATATGCAAATTTGCATAATGGCACTCCTGGTGATGGGCTGCATGGTAATTACTTATAAGTTGATAAAGCTGGATTTTCACCACACACTCAAGACTGAACACACTGTCAGCAAACCAGGAGCTCTCCTCAAGTCGCCTCATCACCTTAAATGGCATCAAGCAAGAGAAAAGACTGTGGCCAGAGACCTTGAGAGGCTGATTTATAAGATTTCCCCAAGGTCACAGATACGTGTGATTTCAAAGAATTTCTTAGACTGATACAAGGTATGTGTTGACAGTGCAAAAATATTTTGATTCCATCAGTCCAAAATGTCAGGGCCCCCGGCCAGATAGGAGTGAATGAGAGGGAGAACGTGAGTTAGACGCACACCTGGTGCTCTACCATCACCTCATGGAGAAACCACGGCCACGGCCACCATGCTTCCTGCACTTCCAAGCAGCATTCATCTCCTTGGGAAAAGCCTCCCTTCTGGGCAGGGATCTCCCACTTCCCCACAGAGCCTTAAGGAAGTTGATCAAATGCACAGATTCAAGAATTCAAGTAAAAAGCATTCCTTGCATGAAGAGCTGGGAAGATACTCTTGTGTGGTTGGGCTTTTTTTGTTTGGGTAACGGTTTTCTGGATTTTGAGATGGTTTGCATCCGTAAGACATAAATATGAATTCCTCAACAGCTAAAGCATAAGGCGAACTCTAGGGCTGGAGTGTCAAGTGTAGGAGGGCAGGTGACAAGGATGCTCAGAGAGGCAGCATAGAGCGTGGTGTGTGTGTGTGTGTGTGTGTGTGTGTGTGTGTGTGTCGGTGGGGGTTGTGCAAACAGAGCTCAGCCGGCTGACATGTGACCCTTCCACTAGCCTCGGTCCCTGGTCTGACCTACCTGGATCCTGGGAATTACTTTGACCTGGGAATGATGAGACCCAGCTCTTACCTTGTTATCACTGAGCTAAGGAAAATAAAGTGTTTCAGAGCACACCTGGCCTTCGTGAAAGCAGCGTCTATGAGCTCGTACTAGCGAGTTATCTGTTCCGTGCCAGGACCGGGTGCAGTCAGGTAGCACTCGAGGGCTGATAGGAAGGCCAAAGGCAAGTCAACAGTTGGTTAAGTAATACAAGAGGATTTTAAGGGATCTTTCAGTTTATCTTGAAAGAGTGTTTGGGTTATAAGCACAGATTATAAAATGAATAAGGAATTAAATAAACATGATTGGAAGCAGAAACCCAAGATACAGTCTTCACCCTCAGGGTCCTCATGGTGTTTCGGAGGGGGCATAATTGTGGGTATTGACCTCTAGTGTGATTAGTAAAAGCTGGAACAGCAGAGGGAATGAGGAACTCAGAGTGGGAAGGAAATGCCCAGGAATACTTGGTGGCAGCCATCCTGTCGGGGATGTAGTGAGATGGTGCCGAGTGGGCAGTGGCCTTGGGAGAGAGATCCTGGCAGGCCGCAGACCCTCACGCCAGGTGCTGGCAGGTGCGTGCGAGGCCAGTGTGGCCTGTGCTGCTGTGGGACTGTGCAGGGTCTAAATATAACACCAAGAAGTTAGGACTTTGCTATTTACCCTGAGTTCATTTCCTCCAAATACTTTTCTGGAAAACTGTCTCTGCCATGAAGATGTGTTAGACATCCTCACTCTTGCTACTTAGGACTTGCTATTTAGGATTTTATGCAAATCTGGAAAGATGAAGTTTTAACCATGAGGATTTGGTGATAAAAGGAGGAGGGAAAATAGGCTACAGAGGTGTGGCAGCATCCATCCAACCCACTGAAGCACTTGTCATTTTACCCACTTTATGTGGATTCTAGGAGGGGTAAGAGCTGTGACTGTCTTCAGCACGAGCACCTACAGCATCTGCACATGGAAATTGTCAGCTTTTAAGCTTGAGGGTCAAGGTGAAGAAAAGATATAACATTTGAGAACAGGGTACCACAAGGCAAACCAAGTCATCTGTTAGGACCTTTACAAAAATGGATCTAGGAATTCAATAGCAAAGCACCCTGGCTCTGTCACTTATGAGTGAACTAAATGTTCGTACATTTTACAGCACACACCAACCATGGTTTTAAATGTAGTGGCTCCGCTTTACAGGAGGTACTGAGGACATGGTGGGTCTCAAGATTGGGAGGCCCGTGGAAGGAACCCTGGCTTGGGTGAGGGCCTGCCTATATGTCTTGCCCTCCTGCCATCACTGGTTAGGATCGTGACCTGTGCCATCTTGAGGAGTGACAGGGCTTGCCAAGCCTTGGGCCTGGATGTAGTAACAGGACTGAGTCAATGCTGCTTCAACAGAGGACACTCGTAGGTGGATGGAGGAGATTCTCCTGTTCCCTGCTCTTAGAGATTAAGATGAGACCACACCACGTCAGGAGACAGTCTCCCTACGTCAGGTTAGGAACCTTGTTCGGACATCAGCCGCAGGAAGGCTCTTCACTTACCCCGAGTGATAAGAACACTGAAACACAGGGAGTTTAAGGAACTTCTCATGGTCGTAATTGTAATCAATATTGGATCTGGACTTTAAATTCCAGTGATCTGGCTCCAGAATCCACATGTGTGACCACTATGTTACATCACTCCTCTCAGACATGTGGATTCTTTCTTCTACTAAAGTAAATAGCCTATAATTTCAGACTCTCAGTGTCAGGAAGCGATAGGGGTAGGAGAAGCTAACAAAAGGCGACAGCTTCTACTTCTACTAAGATCCATTTATTGGTCGCTTATGTTCATAACACTAATCTTTTAATTTTTCAATTAAGGCCACAGTGCAAAATTTTAAAATGTGTTCTATTGAATTTTAGATGTTTCAAACTAAATTGCAATCTTTTAAAAACTATTTTATTTATTTATTTATTCATGAGAGACACAGAGAGAGAGAGAGAGAGTGGTAGAGACACAGGTAAAGGGAGAAGCAGGCTCCATGCAGGGAGCCTGACGCGGGACTCAATCGCGGGACTCCAGGATCACACCCTGGGCCGAAGGCAGGCGCTAAACTGCTGAGTCACCCAGGGATCCCCTAAATTGCAATGTTTTAAGAACACAAGCCATCTGTGGTGCAAAGGACAACAGTTTGTGAGGCATTCACAGCAAGTGTTACAACGGCCATCTCTGCATCCCGACCTGGTGTGCAATGCCCACCTAATTATGTAGGAGGAAGCCATCCATTCCTTTGACCCCAGTTCCCAAGCCTGGAAAGTGGGGCTCTTGAGATCAATGAGGACACACACCCCAAACTTTTTAAGCTTGAGTGAATACATGATGAGCGTCTGAACAGTGCCCAGCATGTGTAGACACTGTATCTGCTCTTACCTCATGGTGCCCCATGACAGGCCGCCCATCATCCACAGTGTTTCCTGGTACTTGCAGCACAAAGCATCCTAGCAAAAGCCAATACACATGGTCTTTCTTAAATACTGTGCCACAGATCTGCTCAGCCTCGGCTCCTGCACTAAAATAAACACTTAAGTCTGAAGTCAGACTCTGCTACCCAGCAGCTTAATCCCCCTCTCAAGCCTCAGTTTCTTGCTCTGTAAACATGGGGATGGGAAAGCCCTACTCCATAAGATTGTTGTGAGGCGTGTTGTAAAGCATATGCAGGAAGCATCAGTAAATGTTAAATGCTTTTTACTATTATCTTATTGATAAAACACATTCCAGTTTTACCTAGAAGTAGAAGCTGTGGCTCGGGTGGCACACTGGCGGTGCCATTTGAACAGCATTCTCCTGCATTTTAAATAAAATGAAAATGCCACTTTTTCCAGGTGTCAGTGCATCAGAATGAGGCTGCAAAAGATAAACAGGATCAAGTGTGTTTTGCTGCAGTGGAAGTCCCTCCACCTCGCCTCCTCCCCAGCATCCCCGGATGGAGTAAGTGTGGATGCCTTCTACAATCATCCAGGTGGCTCAGTTGGAATGTGTGATTTCTCGCTGGTCTGGTAATTGATGGAGAGCAGGTGAGGTCTGAACAGAGATGCTAAATTACCTTCGCCGCGGGAATAGATGGTGTTGGCATTACTCTTGCTGTATTTATTTAAACCACATAATCACTGCTGCCATCCTCTCCATTCCTGGGAACTGGATCCAGTGCTGGATGGTGCTCTGTGTGTTCATGGACCACAGTGCAGATTCATGTCCGATCAAGGACCAGTGATAAGACAGACAGAAGGCATGGCCCCCGCAGGGAGAGAAGGGAAGGGTGACTTTCTCTCATGTTATACAATTCCTGAAAAATTAGATTATGAACTCTGAGCCTATTTTCATGAGGACGATTAATGTGAATTCAGTAGAGGTCGCTAATTCATTCACCGTTTTTCTCTGGAGTGGCCTCACACCTGATCATGCTGACGTTGTCTTTCAGCTCACACCTCCCACCTTGCCGCACCCATCACTGCTCACTTCACTGAAAGCTACCGGCCCCTATGCTCAGCCTGGCATTTACAAATCCACATTTTGCTTCAGTTGCCATTTCCAGAATAACCCTCTGATGGAAGCACAGAGAGCCGCGTTCATTCACAAATATCCCAGGCCATGACTGTGGACAAGTTCCTTAATCCTGCCATATATCTTTTCCTCACCCATAGAAGGGTGCTGTCAGCACCTTTCCCATGCAGTGGCTGTTGAGGATGGGAGCCTGGGAAGGTTATCCTAACCCCACGACCACCCCAGTCCTGGGCCAGCCATTCCCGACTGTGTTCTCCCAAAGCATCCTGCTCTTGCCTACCCTGGCCTGCCCATTTTCACATGCATAGAACTGTGAGCTGATGACGTTCAAGGGCCTGGGCCAGCCTTGGAGGCCACTGTACCCTACAGAGCAGACACCGGCTGTCAGGATGTGCCAGCAGCTACAGCAAGAACCCATGCCTGAAGAAACTGCTCATTGTTGGACAATCTGAGGTGCTCTCTCTGGGAAACATGTTCATTTATTTTATTTTATTTTTTTCACAAAGAAACAGGTTTTTTTTGTATATATTTTTTATTAGAGTTTGATATGCCAACATATAGCATAACACCCAGTGCTCATCCCGTCAAGTGCCCCCCTCAGTGCCCATCATCCAGTTACCCCAACCTCTTTCCCACCCCCCTGTCCACCACCCCTTGTTCCTTTCCCAGAGTTAGGAGTCTCTCATGCTCTCTCACCCTCACTGATATTTCCCATTCATTTTCTCTCCTTTCCCCTTTATTCTCTTTAACTATTTTTTTATATTCCCCAAATGAATGAGACCATATAATGTTTGTCCTTCTCCAATTGACTTACTTTGTTCAGCATAATTCCCTCCAGTTCCATATGCGTTGAGGCAAATGATGGGTATTTGTCATTTCTAATGGCTGAGTAATATTCCATTGTATACATAGACCACAGCTTCTTTATCCATTCATCTGTCAATGGACACCGAGGCTCCTTCCACAGTTTGGCTATTGTGGACATTGCTGCTAGAAACATTAGGGTGCAGGTGTCCTGCAGTTTCACTGCATCTGTATCTTTGGGGTAAATCCCCAGCAGTGCAATTGCTGGGTCGTAGGGCAGGTCTATTTTTAACACTGAGGAACCTCCACAGTTTTCCAGAGTGGCTGCACCAGTTCACATTCCCACCAACAGTGCAAGAGGGTTCCCCTTTCTCCACATCCTCTCCAACATTTGTTGTTTCCTGCCTTGTTAATTTTCATCATTCTCACTGGTGTGAGGTGGTATCTCATTGTGGTTTTGATTTGTATTTCCCTGATGGCAAGTGATGCGGAGCATTTTCTCATGTGCTTGTTGGCCATGTCTATATCTTATTTGGTGAAATGTCTGTTCGTGTCTTTTGCCCATTTCACGATTGGATTGTTTGTTTCTTTGCTGTTGAGTTTAATAAGTGCTTTATAGATCTTGGATACTAGCCCTTTATCTGATAGGTCATTTGCAAATATCTTCTCCCATTCTGTAGGTTGTCTTTTAGTTGTGTTGACTGTTTCTTTTGCTATGCAGAAACTTTTTATCTTGATGAAGTCCCAATAAGTCATTTTTGCTTTTGTTTCCCTTGCCTTTATGGATGTATATTGCAAGAAGTTGCTGTGGCCAAGTTCAAAAGGGTGTTGCCTGTGTTCTCCTCTAGGATTTTGAGGGATTCTAGTCTCACATTTAGATCTTTCATCCATTTTGAGTTTATCTTTGTGTATGGTGAAAGAGAGTGGTCTAGTTTCATTCTTCTGCATGTGGATGTCCAATTTTCCCAGCACCATTTATTGAAGAGACTGTCTTTCTTCCAGTGGATAGTCTTTCCTCCTTTATCGAATATTAGTTGACCATAAAGTTGAGGGTCCACTTCTGGATTCTCTATTCTGTTCCATTGATCTATGTGTCTGTTTTTGTGCCGGTACCACACTGTCTTGATGACCACAGCTTTGTAGTACAACCTGAAATCTGGCATTGTGATGCCCCCAGCTCTGGTTTTCTTTTTCAATATTCCCCTGGCTATTTAGGGTCTTTTCTGATTCCACACAAATCTTTTTTTTTAAGATTTTATTTATTTATTCATAGAGACAGAGAGAGAGAGAGGCAGAGACACAGGCAGAGGGAGAAGTAGGCACCATACAGAGAGCCTGACGTGGGACTAGATCCAGGGTCTCCAGGATCACGCCCTAGGCTGCAGGCGGCGCTAAACCGCTGCGCCACTGGGGCTGCCCAGATTTCACACAAATCTTAAGATGATTTGTTCCAACTCTCTGAAGAAAGTCCAGGGTATTTTGATAGAGATTGCATTAAATGTGTAAAATGCCCTGGGTAACATTGACATTTTCACAATATTAATTCTTCTAATCCATGAGCATGGACTATCTTTCCATCTCTTTGTGTCTTCCTCAATTTCTTTCAGAAGTGTTCCGTAGTTTTTAGGGTATAGATCCTTTACCTCTTTGGTTAGGTTTATTTCTAGGTATCTTGTGCTTTTGGGTGCAATTCTAAATGGGACTGACTCCTTAATTTATTTCTTCAATTTAATTGTCAGTGTATAGAAATGCCATTGATTTCTGGGCATTGATTTTTGTATCCTGCCACACTGCCGAGTTGCTGTATGGGTTCTAGCAATCTTGGGGTGGAGGCTTTGGGGTGTTCTATGTACAGTATCATGTCATCTTCAAAGAGGGAGACCTTGACTTCTTTTTTTTGCCAATTTTAATGCCTTTTATTTCTTTTTGTTGCCTGGTTGCTGAGGCTAGGACTTCTAGTACTATGTTGAATAGCAGTGGTGAGAGTGGACATCCCTGTCTTGTTCCTGATCTTAGGGGAAAGGCTCCCAGTGTTTCTCCATTGAGAAGGATATTTGCTGTGGGCTTTTCGTAGATGGCTTTTAAGATGCTGAGGAATGTTCCCTCTATCCCTGCACTCTGAAGAGTTTTGATCAGGAATGGATGCTGTATTTTGTCAAATGCTCTCTCTGCATCTATTTTGAGAGGATCAAATTGTGCTTGTTTTTTCTCTTGTTGATATGATCTATCACATTGATTGCTTTATGAGTGTTGAACCAGCCTGGCATCCCAGGAATAAATCCCACTTGGTCATGGTGAATAATCTTCTTAATGTATTGTTGGATCCTATTGGCTAGTATCTTGTTGAGAATTTTTGCATTTGTGTTCTTCAGGGATATTGGTCTATAATTCTTTCTTCTTTTGGTGGGGTATTTGTCTGGTTTTGGAATTAAGGTGATGCTGACCTCATAGAACGAGTTTGGAACGAGCCCTGTCTTTCTGAACAGCTTTAGTAGAATAGGTATGGTTTCTTCTTTAAACGTTTGATAGAATTCCCCTGGGAGGCCAATTGGGCCTGAACTCCCCCAAAAACTTTGGAAGTTTTTGATGACTGCTTCAATTTTCTCCCTGGTTATTGGCCTGTTCAGGTTTTCTATTTCTTCCTGCTTTAGTTTTGGTAGTTTGTGGTTTTCCAGAATTTTTTTGGTGTATAGCTGCTCCTAATGTGTTTTTAAAATCATTTGTATTTCCTTGGTATTGGTTATGATCTCACCTTTTTCATTCATGATTTTATTAATTAGAGTTTTTTCTCTTTTTTTTAAAATAAGGCTGGCTAATGATTTATCTATCTTATTAATTCTTTCAAAGAACCAACTCCTGGTTTTGTTGATCTTTTCTACAGTTCTTCTGGTCTCTAATTCATTGAGTTCTGCATGAATCTTTATTAACTCTCTTCTGCTGGGTGTAGGTTTTATTTACTGTTCTTTTTCCAGTAAAAAGATTTTACTTTTTATTGATTTTAGGAGGGATCTTTCTATCTCCTGGATCTGAATGCCTGTTTCTCTCCCCAAGTTAGGGAAGTTCTCAGCTATGGTTTGTTGAAATATGTTTTCTGGTCCTCTGTCCCTCTTGCTGCCCTCTG
Organism: Canis lupus baileyi; assembly: GCF_048164855.1. NCBI lineage: Eukaryota > Metazoa > Chordata > Mammalia > Carnivora > Canidae > Canis > Canis lupus. The sequence goes on from NC_132840.1 coordinate 60,807,082, forward strand.
GAACCCCAATTAAACCCCTTCCTTCTGAGGCTGTCGTTTATTTCCCTTAACCTTTCCTCATGGTCTTTTAATTGTTTTTCTCTTTTTTCCTCAGCCTCCCTCCTTGCCATCAGCTTGTCTTCTATGTCACTCACCCGTTCTTCTACCTCATTAACCCTCATTGTTAGGACTTCCAGTTTGGATTGCATCTCATTTAGTTGATTTTTAATTAGCCTGAATAGATCTAAATTCTGTAGTCATGATGTCTCTTGAATCCTTTATGCTTTTTTCCAGAGCCACCAGTAGCTTTATAATTGTGCTTCTGAATTGGTTTTCTGATATTGAATTGTAATCCAAATTCTGTAACTCTGTGGCAGAGAGTACTGTTTCTGATTCTTTCTTTTGTGGTCAGTTCTTCTTTCTAGTCATTTTGCTCAGAGCAGAGTGGCTAAAAACGAGTTGTATTGGAAAAAGGAAGAAATAGAAAAAAAAAAAAAAGAAAAAACAAAAATAAGGAGGGGTATCCTTTGGTTCTATGTACTGTAAATCGCTTGACTTCCCCTGGAGCTTTCCAGCTTTGCTTGGTCAAGAACTTGCTCTTCCCCTGTTCTTCCAGCTGGTCTTCTGGGGAGGGGCCTGCTGTGCTGATTCTCAGATGCGTGCACCTGGGGGAGCGCCCCGCCCCCCACTGGGTGCGGCGCTCAGTGGGAGCTGCTTCTCCTGTGAGGCCCCTGTTCCCTGGCAGCCCCGCCCCTCCCAGGCACAGGGTGACACCAGGAGGAACAACACCCTGGCAGCGGCCAGCTCTCCAGCCCTGGAGTCAGCTCCCGCAGTAACTACCGCAGCTCCCAGTCCGCACGGGCCTGGATGCTCCCTGGGCGGGGGCGCTGACCTGCACATCTCGGGGGTGCCCCGGGGGGAGGGGAGCGTCCTCGCTGTCCTGGGCCTTCCCGCCTCCGCCTGTCCCGGGGGGAGCACAGGATCCTGGGCTGTGTCCCCCGGCGCCCTGGGATCCGGGGCCTGTGCTGCTGGAATCGCACTCTCGGGGTGCAGCTCCAGAAGGCAGCAGGGCGCAGCCCCCTCCACCCGGAGCCCCCGCCTGACCCCTGGCTTCTCCCCGAGGCCCCCCGGGCGCTCCAGCCCTTCCCCGAGCTCGGCCCGCCGTGCGCGGTGCGCTGTCCCCGGGGGGCACCTCCTTTATCAGTGCCCCGGGGAGACTGGAGGCCCCACTGCCCCTCCTGGGTCCTGCCCGCTTTCCCTGCTGAGCGCCTTTCCACCCGGGAAGAATCCGGTGCGGATGTTTAAAGTTCCCGCTTCTCCGGGGCTGGGCTTTGCTGTCCTGGAGGCTTTGCCGCCGGCCTTAGCCCGGCTCCTCGCGGGGCCCCTCCCCCACTGAGTATTTCTCATTTTACCCCCCCCCCCCCCCCCCCGCCTTCCTACCTTGTTAGAAGCGCAAATTCTTCTTTCTGTAGTGTTCCAGCTGTTCTCTTTTTAAACATCAGGTCAAATTCGTAGGTTTTCAGGATGATTTGAATGTTATCTGTGTAAATTGGTGGGGACAGGTGACTTGGGGACCCTACTCGTCTGCCATCTTGCCCCACCCCCGCAACGTGTCCGTTTAAAAAAATTTTAAACTTAAAAAAAAAAAATACACCAAGGGGAGTGCAGTGAGAGCCCCTATAGCCACAATCCAGATCCAACTGTTATCAGGGTCCAGATCTTGCCACATTAACTTCATGTTTCCCCTTTTGCTGTTTTTCTTGAAAATCTCAGATCTCACACCATCTTATCCTTATCTCAGGATGCATCTCTAAGAGCACAATCATTTTCTTAACCAAATGCCTTTATCAGAGCACAATCATTTTCTTAACCAAATGCCTTTATCACGCCTAGAGTAATCAACAATTTCTTCCTAGCATTATTAGTTGTTATTCAGATTTCTCCAACTGACTTAAAAATGACTTTTTACAACAGATTTATTCCATTTTTTTAAAAAAAAAATGGAATAAATTTTTCACATGTTGCCTTTGCTTGTTATGTTTTTAATTCTCTCCCACTACCCTTTTGTTTCATGCCATTGTCTTGTTGAAGAACTGAATGTATGTATTGAATGAATGAATGAATATGTTCCATATTTTAGATTTGTCTGTTTCCTTGGAGTGTCATTTATTTGTTCCTCTGGCCCTAGATATCCTATAAATTGGAAATTAACTTTCAGTGCTAAGATTCAGAGTCTGCTATTTTTGGCAAGAAAATTCCATAGCTGGTGATATGTACTCCGTGTTACATCATACTGGGATCACATAATGTCTGAACGCCCAGAGGACTACTTTATGCAGGTACCATGCTTTATTCGCTAGTCCTCTACTGATAATAAACAATCGGAAAAAAACCCCACCAATGTCTATCACAAATAATGCCACAGTGAATAACTTTGTGCACAAGATACAGCTTTCTGACAGTATACCTTTAATAGGATTTCTTAAGGATGGGATTGTTGCTTATTCGATGCTTATATTTTTTCCAGGACCACGTCAAAAATAATCAATTTTTGAATTTCAGCAATTTTGCCATGATGTGTGTTGGTGTATTTATCCTGCTTGGGGTTGGGAGTGCTTCTGGAAACTGATTTAAGGACTTATGACAGTTTGAAAAATCCTCCTCATCACATTTTCAAATATTGCCACGTTCATTCTCTCCTCTCTGTCTGGACGTCAAGTTATCTTTATGTCGGGCCTGTGTGCCCTGTATCTCTTACATTCTTGTATGCATTTTCATTGCTCTCTCTGTACTCCGTCCAAGATATTTACGGCTGACCCACATTCCAACTCATTCAGGGTCTATGCAGCCATGTCTAATATACTTTAAAACCCACTCACTATATTATTTTTAGTTATTGCAGTTTATACTTCAAAAATGTACCTTTTATTCTTTTTAATAACTCCTGGTTTGTTGCCCCAATCCTTAATTTTCCTATTTACTTAAATATCCAGGCACAGTTGTTTTAGAAGCTGTACTCAGCAATCCCAGTAGTTGGAGGCCTCAGTGTGTATGTTTCTGAGCTTTATTATTTTTGTTTTTGTTTATAATCTTTCACTTTTTTGGTAGGCTTTTGTTTTTGATAAAGTATAATTTGTAGAAGTAATTTGAGGCTCTGAATGCTATTTCCTTCTTCTACACAGGATTTACATTTGCTCTTGTCAGGTATGCAGGTGCACCTGGCTTACCTTCATATACTTTCAGGGATTTCAGATGGCTCAGAACTCGGCTGCAGTCAAAGAGAGATGAATGCTTTTCCCACATTTCTAGGTGGTGCTCTTCTGGATCCCAGCTCAAACACTGAGGTTTCCTGAGTCTTTGCTGCTGGCAGGACTTGGATTCTAACTTTCCCCATGCCCTGTGTGACAATCACAGGCAATGCTCAGTCCCCTGCCTCTCAGCTACATCTTCTAGAGCCCACTGGGACTTTGGGACTTCTGTGGGCAAAGCAGGCTCCCTCATTTCCTTCTGTTTGCTCATCTTGACGTTGTTGTTTCTGTCTGCTTTGTTATTCCAAAGGTCAAGATTTTACACTATTTCCTCCAGCTGTTCCAGTTGTTCTGCTGGGACGTGGGTCTCAGTAACCTAGCCTGCTGCTGGTGGGGGCAGAAGCGTGGTCACCAGCTTGTAAAAAGGAAACTTTTCTAATCCGTGGGACTCTCCCTAGAGTTTTGATAGCTATTTCCTGAATTTAAATTTTGGATGGCCTAGATCTGCATCATCCTTGCAATGAAACCACCCATTTCTCAAAGATTATCAGGTTTTCTACACGCTGCCTGGGTTCAAAGTACTGCTGTGCCCCTTAGACATTGGTTGAAAGTCTGCTCAGGTCTGCTAGAACATGTATGAGAAGCCAGTGCCAAGCTGCACAGAAATTTCCTATCTGTAAATTTAGCTTCTCAACTTACTGAAATTTTCTTCTATGTTAAAACAAATTTGGATGAATCTGTCACTGTGACATATTTGATTAATGGCTTTGTGAAGGTTAAAAAATTATATGTATTAAAGTTCTCCCCAAAGGACATGCCCATTATACCACCTACACATCTGAATAGGAAACTGTACTGTTCATCAAGAATGCTGTAGCTATGTAGGCATTTTTTGTTTCTACTTTGTGTTAGGTCTAGATCATTGTTTCTACACTTGAGAAATTGTGTTTTGGGCCATGTTTTCATTCAACACAAGAGAAAGGAATTGCTCAAGGCAAATGGTAGAAAAATGCCAAGTTTCTCAGATTGTATCACAGCAAGGCTATGCCTGGGGTTGGCTTCTGATACGCAGTTGCTAACTTAAGCATTCTCAACATTTCACTCCCATGTTCTGTGTTCTCATGTTCCTTTTACCTCCATTAATGCCTCATGGAAAGATCTTAGGCTTTGAGTCAGAACATCATGAACTCTACCTCTTACCAACTGAAGATGGCATTGATCAAATCAGTTGTCAGGTTTGGGGTACCCTGAAAGCAGAGCATGGTATCTCATCACTGGTTCATGTGTGTATACAGAGGCTATGATGTTGCAATTTGAACAGAGAAAAAGACATATGGAGCAAGTTGGCAGAGTAAGGAGAAAGGGCAGCTATGAGGCCATCTGTTTACACACTCAACATTTTGTGCATATGCAAGATGCTTGCGTTTCCTATGGCTCAAATAGATACTACAGAATGGAGCTGATGAAGGGCTGTTTTGACATCCAAGGGAGTTGGCATCAAGGCCAACGATTATGCTCTAGAGGTATCAGGAGAGGGAATTAAGGAGCTTTGGAGGAGGTCAGGCTGGAGCCAAATCTACTTTCCTTTATCCAAGGGAGAGGTCAGCTGCAGGACTCTTCCATCACCCTTTCCCCAGCTATATCACTTGGATGCCATTCCACCTACAGGGTATCATGGCCAGTCAATGGATCATGGAATCCAGTCAAAACTAATGTAGAGGACAATACTCGTAGCTTCTGGAATAATGGACACCTGCTCTTTCCATCTCACTTTAATATTTTGTATGAGACCAATGAGGTCCCCTACTATGGATATTATTTAAAAGAGTCCTGGTGATGCTAATGAGCAGCTAGAGTGGGAATTCCCCAAAACTTGTAAGGGGGGGTGAAAACGGTGTTTCGTGGAGACAGTGTTGAGAGAAAATAAAAGTGCCTCATGTTTGTACATCACTGATGACACACCAGATACAATCACTCTCATCTTCAGCAGAGAGGAAGACTCTACAGTGAAATACTGACAAACCATAATAGCCTAACTTGGGGGGCTTTGCATGCCATTCTCTCTGAAGTAATGACCTCCCCACCACAAATTTTGAGACAGTGAGTAATAGAAGAAGGGAACACGTTCCACCTTGTTTTGGGTATAATTTATCTGTTGGGATTTAGTAAGATCTGATAATGTCAGCTACATCCTGAGAATGGAGTTCATGAACTACTGAAAGCCTCCCCTCCCCTCTCAATACCTCATTTTACCTTATGGAAAGTAACAAATACGTCATCTCCCTTCTCTGTTACATTCCCATCGTCCTTTGCTTTTTGCATCTCAGGTGAAGTATTCATAATTCACAAGTTTCTTTCTCGTGATAAGTCTTCAGGGGGCTAAAGCTTTGTTCTTATCAGCAGAGAACTTGGCACCCTCTGTCTAAGGGAAACTCATCTTCCAGGTGGGAAATATTTGATTATCCTTCCCCCTCCTGAGATTATTTCTTAAACCTCAGTGGTCTCAACACGGCCATTCATACTCATGGTGGCCATTGTAAACTCTTGGGTATTTACATTTCCTTGGTATTTACATTTCCTTACATTTTCCACAACTTTTGAAAGCAGATCTTCAGCTTTTACATCATTGTCAGGTTCTGTGTAAGGCTAATACTTCATTTTAATAAACGTTAATTGCTACATTAATCCAGTTCATTATCCATGTGGATTGCCATTTACCGCTCTTTTAAAAATCTTTCCATCTGACTCTGTGTACCCAGCCTGTAAACAAAAGCAGCTGCCAAATTTGTTCAGACTGTTACTATTTGGGATGTACCATCTACTTCTGTTCCAAAATTAATTAGGGCAGATGAATCTGCTTGCCTCTGGACTGACATGCTGGTGTCTGTGCAGGAGATGTCTCAGCGAAGGTTTGTCATTTTGCTCTTAAAATGGCCCATCTCACTCTACATGGTGACTGTATTCTTCAGGTCCAGCAGTGATCAGTTATTCAGAGCCAATTGTTTCTAGATGACGATAGATCAAATCTTGAAGATACTGCTCACATTATATATTCTCTTTCTCCTCTCCTCCTCTAACTTCAATCTGACGCCAGGGAGAGAGAATGCCAGGCATTTCTTCCTGATTTGAAGCATCCCTTCTAACATACCTGCCTACTAAGGTCAGGATTGCGAATTTGTCTATGGAAGGTCAATAAGGACGACAAGCTCTCTCAAAAGGGATTTTATTACATTTTTGACAGCAATCCTTATGAGAATATTCTGTTTAAGGAAATTAAAAATAGCAGTATACAGAAATAAAATCATAGGGAGTAGTAAAAACTTCATTGGTAGCATTTCTCCTTCAGGCATGAATGAGTGATAACCTTTCTCTGGGACAATCAGAATCAGAGTTCAAAGCATGTTTTTACCTTATAGACCAATAAACTTCTCATCAGGTCACCATCACTGTGCCCTGTTATCACCTAGGATTTTAAGAAAAAAAAAACACTTAATGTTAGAATTCTAACCATAGTTTCTTATGTTAAAATGTGCATGAAAAGGTCCTTTTATTGGAGAGTAATTTATAGAGGTTAAAAGCTGGGTTTTCCCCTTTCCCTGGCCTTCCTAGTTCCTAGTTCTTTGCTAGGACTCTTCACCTGGAAGTAACTATTACTGTCTGATTGAAGCAATGTCTGTGTCTTCCATGCTTGTGGGTAGCCTGAGCTGGAAGGGGCCTTCAGAGTAGAGTTCTATCCCTCATTTGCAGCTGATGAAATCCAAAGTTTCCATGTTTGAATGGCTTACCCAGAGTGGAAGAGCTGGTCATAGTGGTAGAGGTGGGAGCTGACTGCAAGACCAGAGCTCTGCTAGTCCATTGTGCTGCCCCCAATCGCATTTTAACAAGAAAAAACATCAGCTAATGATTAGATACATACAATTTGTTGATAACTTCCTGCTTTACATTGTTTAATAAAACGCTAAATTATAACATTATCAACTCTTAGTAATACACATTTATCTGTATTTACAAATGCCTGAAACTGAAATTTCATGCCCTCCTCGTTGATTGCTAAGTTGCTAGTCGGTACCTCATCCCACCAGGGTTAATTATTACACCTAATAACACTCATGCTGGATACTCCTGCTTAGACTAATTATTCTCATAAATCTCTTTAGAGAAGTATAAAAATCTCATTACTTAAATGATAAAACAACTAATCTTTGCTCCTTGTCCTTCCAAGATAATAAGATTGCCAAAACTGTTACAGTTGAATGATGTTTTAAGGTAATTAATAATGTTACAAGAACCAAGGCCCTAGAGAACTTATGAGGATGCCTAGAAGCGACAAAGCAGAAATTTTGAAGATAAAAAAAGAGAGGAATATGGAGAGTCCACCTTCAACTTTTTAAAGGGATTATTTTTCACTTAGTCTGGTTTTTAAGCTTTCATTTTATAGGGAAATCTTTGGTACTGTTAAATTTTATGTCAGCTAAAATTGCACTAAGTGTTCAATTTTTTATTCAGCTGTCTGTCCATCCATCCATCCATCCATCCATCCATCCATCATATAAACATAAGGCCTGGGGGTGAACCAGGAATGAGACAGGTCACTCCCCTCACAGAGTTTGCAGTCCAGAGGACAAGGAAACATGATCCAAGGGCTACGCCTTTGGGGTGTTTTGCGGGACTTCTGAGCATGATTGCACGCTACCTTGGGCTTCCTCAGCCACCACAGGGTCTGGTCAAAAGGCTCCATTTGTGGTTTGGAAAAATGAATCATTCACTTTTCGTCCATCCTGAGTCTGTTCATTTACTGAAATGACCACTGCATATGTGTGTCAGCCAAGAGAGAGAGACCACACCTGTTACTTGAATTTAATAGAATGAGAATTTAATAGAAAAGAATGGCTAATTAGATTGAAATTGTCAACACTAATGACAGGGGTAAAGGAGTGACTCAGGTGTCAGGACGACAGCTACTGCAGGGAGCAGCTACCACTCCCTAGGGCTGAAGGCACAGAAGTGAAAAGTTAGAATTATAAAGACCTGGAAACCCAGAGGGGGGGGTCCCCTGGACCTGAGTCCCAGATGTCCCAGGAGGGAGCAGTGTGGCCTAGCGCTCTTTGCTTGGGCTGGCAGAGAGGCATGATGAAGTGGTTCCTGCAGGTGTTGGAACAACCACAAACAGATTCAACTGCTGTTGGGAATTGGTGCTCCTGGGATGGAGCAGTCTCTGTGGCGGCCTCCGCTAGCACCTGTGCGACTGCAGGAAACCCCGGCAGGTATGCAGGCTCCCACCAGTGCCCCTACAGTGGCAGAGCCTGGCACCCATGGGCTGGCAGAACAGATGGGGGTTTCCTGGGCCCCAGCTCCAGCACATCATAAACCAGAGCATTCAAGGCTGAGTTAGGAACAAGAGGCAAGCATTCAATAACTAGGACAGGTGAGAGACCAACAGTGTCCCTGGGTGCTGTGGTTTTCAGAACCCCTGTTCCAATGCCTGACAAGTACTCCTTGCACCCCTGCGTAGTTCTGTGAGGTTCTCCCCCTGGGTGGGGAAGGAGGTCAGTGGGAGGGAATCTTTCTGGGCATGTTAATGGGGGAAGCCTCTGTTCTTGCTCCTTATTGTAAGATAATACACAATTACCTCAATGCCCATAGAGGCATTTATGACACTGTCCCTTCATGGCTTCTCTATCCATTGATCTTCATGGGGAAGTGGTGTATGTTCGAAGGTGCTTCTAGATTCCCTGGTTCATTCATTGTGTTTTGCCAACACCATTGACAAGAGTGATGATGAGGAAACAGAGTTCGTATGCTTTGTACCAAAGAAAAAAGGCTCCAAGATGCCGTTTTGTTCAGGATTGACTGGGAAATTGGTTATGGCTCCCAGCTGCTGGCTGCCTCCTTCTCAGGGGAGAGAGGAGACATGCAGTTCTGGGAATGATATTAGAGGATGGTTTTGTTTTGATTGTTTTTGTTTTGTGTTTGAGAAGGATGAAAATAATGGGTTGAGTTAGAGAATGATACAGAATAATTTTGGGGGAGAATACAGGCCTTAGAGAGTAATGATTTGCATGCATTATTGTATGCACATTTTAAAAACTAGAACTTTGGTGGGTATGCTTAAGAAATCAAAGCGTGAAAAAGCAAAACACAAGTAGCCTCAAGAATTACATCTCTGCAACAGCACTGTCTTACAACTAAAGACACTAATGACAGGGGTAGTTATATATATACTGTATTATATGGTCTTATATGGTCCGAGGTGCCACCTGGACGTGGTGCCACACCCTAATATCCTCCTGTTTTTGGCTTACATTCTGCTCTTCCTGCATCTTAGCCAAATGCTCCAGCTCACAGGTGTCACCTCAACAGCCATTTCTCAGGTGTAGCAAAAATAAATCTTGCATGTTAAAAATTTCAGCACATTCCTGTGTGTTCTCTTTCATACCGTGAAGATGGGCAGGCAAGACATTTGTCCTGAGATAGTGCCTGACCAAGTAAGTACTATTTGTGCGTTAACTTAGAAAATATTAAGGTGGTGAGTTGTGGTTTAGGAAAAGACAATGGCAATTGAAGTGTATTTAGGAAAGCAGAAAGTTAAAGGAATAGAGAACATCTTTCCAACTGAGCCCCTTGGGCTCAGTGATTTAGACATAAATTACTCCTATTGTCAAACACCCTTAATATGGAAGGGACTATAATCAAACTTAATTCTAATAGGCTTGGTTTTGAAATATTGATGGCAAATCTTCCCAACACAGCACAGTGGTGTGATCCCGTTTGGGATATTATGGCTTATAAATGTGGCAATTATACTGAATAATAAGCATAATTTGTTTGGAAAACCTTAAGGGCCAAAGAAATTTAACAGATGAAAACAGAAGCAATAAATGGATTCCCTTACAGTGTTGGTAGTCTTTCTCCACCTCAGGCTTTGCATTAAGGAAAAGTTAATCTACAGCCCAGACCTGTGCTGTTGGATACCACACACACCAGCTATAAGTGGCAAGGACCCACCATAGTGGACGGCAGATATTAGGATGGTCCATCACTGCAGGACATTTTATTGGACAGCACTGATGGACTTACCTACAGCTTAGAGCATCATTCCTCAGGGCTCAGGGCTGAGTGGGTCTGTTTCTAGAGTTTTGTTTTTTGTTTTTTTCCAGAGGCATATGAACATTAAACTAAAGAAGATAGGCAGGAAAGGTAGTTATTTTATTCCTATTGTTACATTTAAAAGAGAAAAAAAATCTGCAATGATATATTTGCTGTTATAATTATAGCCTGGCTAGGTGGGATGGGAAAGTATTTGTGAAGGTTACAGAGAAGTAAGCGCATGAACTGGACCTGGATGATCAGAGGCTCCTCACTCCCTCTCCTGTCCTTGGAAGGCACATCCTGTCCACGTTCTCCATCTGGACTGTATACATGACTGAGCCCCATTAAAGCCTCTACATAAACCCTCAAGACTCTGGCAGGTGTGTGCAGAGGTCTAGTCCTATGGCAGTGCCCCAAGACAAGCTGTAGGAAAGTTCCCTCGCTTACTACACCTGCCACCTGCCAGCCTGCAGACGTCTGCCTGCCCAGCCTCTCCCGGTGCTCTGCATGGCGTCAGTTTCTGACGTCACCTGGGGAGCTGCCAGGTTTGCAAATCAGCAGCACGCTCACCCCAAGTTCCTCTAGACTATGAGGGACCCAGAGAATAAGGATCCCAGCAAGTCTGCCCACAATCATCTTGTCTGAAGGGAGTGATGAATTACAAAGATTTCCCAGGATTCAGGACAGTTTTCAGGAACCCCTATAGAGGTCCCTAAAACGCCCGTCAGGACTTTTCCTGTATGGTCAGGCCACGCGGGCACAGTTGGCCACCTGTCACTAGAACGCTTGATGGAAGTCAGTGGCACCCCCTCCCGTACAGCAGAGGCTGCTCCAGAGTTGTCAGAGCTGGCACTCATGAGTGGGATGTGAAGTGAAGGCAGGAGTCAGATGTTGAGCATTCACCAAATGTCACAACACCATGGAGAGACAGGTCATCTGACTCCCGTATCTATCTATTTATTTATTTATTTATTTATTTATTTATTTATTTATGACACAGAGAGAGAGGCAGAGACACAGGCAGAGAGAGAAGCAGGCTCCATGCAGTGAGCCCGATGTGGGACTCGATCCTGGAACTCCAGGATTACACCCTGAGCTGAAGGCAGATGCTTAACCGCGGAGCCACTCAGGTGTCCCATGACTCCGGTCTTACAGCTGGCATGTTGTTTACTGAGCCTCCACTTCCAAGGTCTCACAGCTAGGACAGGAACTCGTGATTCCTTAAAAGGGGAGGGGGGGAGCCTTTCTCCTCCACACCACATGACCTCCCAGGGACCTCTTCGATCTGTTACCAGTGACGGGATTCTGGGACACATTGCATCAGTAAATGGAGGATCAAGCATCTCGTAAGAGCTGAAGAGTCAGAGGGTCGGAAGTGTTTCCTTGCCCCATCCTGTTCCTCCAGCATGTAGCACTGGGCCGTAGGGAGGCCGCTGCATCATTGACAGCTGGTGTGTGAATGGACACCAGTCTAAAAAACAACTCCGAGAGGGTAGCCACGGTGGTGCAGCGGTTAGGCACCGCCTGCAGCCCGGGTGTGATCCTGGAGACCCGGGATCGAGTCCCACGTCGGGCTCCCTGCATGGAGCCTGCTTCTCCCTCTGCCTGTGTCTCTGTCCCTCTCTCTCTCTCTCTCTGTGTGTGTCTCTCGTGAATAAATAAACAAAATCTTTAAAAAAATAAATAAAAATAAAAATGAAAAACAACTCCAAGAAATGTGGTTAGGTCTCTCTCCACCTGCCTTTACTGAGGCACCTTTCTTTCCTGGTTTACATGTGAGTTGCCCACTGCCAGGGCTCAAAGAGAAGCTTTTCCGCTCATCCCAAGAGCCACTGATCACATCTATGGCTGAATTAGAGCATCAGCTATCAAGACTGCACAAAAGCAGAGATGTACCAGACACCAGTCAGCATGCTGCCCTCATTGATTGTGCTCACACGGAGCAGAGAAAGGTGGCTGCCTCCTCCCTGAAGCTTGTGTTTTTAATCTGCTGTGGGGAGGACCATTTGGCAGGCCCACCAGCAAGCTGGCTCCTTTGTGGGCCGCTGCACGCCTCTGTAGCTGACATTCTAGTTTCAGATACTAAAATCCTATTGTTTGAACCAGAATAAGACACCAGTCTTTTCCTTAGGCATGAGGCTGTCATAAATGTCAAAATGAGTTAAAAATCCCTGGAAAGTTCTTATAAGCCTGAGGTTCATTCTTTTTCCTCCTGGATTTCAAGCCCAGATTCTACATGTATATTTCATAAAACATGATTTTCCTTTCTGAGTTTGTTTCTGAAAGTTTGCCTTTAATGAACTCCTGCACAATGCATAGTTCGGCATTACCCATGTGGCATGTGTCTGAGAAATTTCTACTGAGCTGTAACATGAGAAGATGTTGTATTATTCAACAGCCACTTGCTATAATTCAGGCAGTCTTCAATATTAAAAATAAAAGTAATGAAATGTATAAGTAAAGTAACTTATAAGCTGTGCAAAAGCTCATTTGCTAATTTGATATAGTCAATGTAATATGTTCAGATCCTATTGAAGCGTATTATACAGTGTCTTGTGAAATCTCATTTGCAGAAGTAATTGAATTTGCCTTGGATGCGAGCTGGCTGGACACCACCCATGAGGGCCAAGCGGAGGAGTGACATCCGGTCAGCGGGAGTGAAGGTGGCAGTCCCTGCGCAAGGAGGGACTGCCATGTGTCTGATTGCCACGTGTCTGATTGTTGCCGAGGGGCTAATGGTGAGGAGTGTTCTCAGCATCTTGTTCCCATCCCCAACCACGACTACCATCAATTTGCTTGCTTTTTACAACAGAGAAAATGGAAATGTTCTTTGCACCTTTTCCACAGCCTTCCCTTGCTTTCCTCCACCCCCTCGCCGCCAGCTTGGGGCCTCTGTTTGGCCGAGGGTGGGAATGGGGCACCCACATCCCCTGTAACCATTCAGCCCAGCCGAATCTCCACCGTTGGGTGAGGAGGTTTCGCTTTGGGTTGGTGTTAGCTGGAACCCTTGTTTTATGCTTTGGTTTGGCAATATTTTGGAATCCTTCCGAGGTGCTGTGTTGTACGGAGAGCAGGCTTCCATGCTCTGGGGGCTGGGTTCACAGCTGTGAGCACAGCACTGTCCCTGCTTGCAGGATTGTCCCTCTCTGCCTATCAGTAGGAAGATAGGCTTTTCTAACACACGCTAAGCTCCCGGCCCTTTCTTTAGCCAGCCATCCTAGGAATTCATGTTCTCTGAACCAAAGGTGGAAACAGATTTTCAAGGGCTTTCTCTGGCACTGTGCCTCTGAGCCTGAGGTCACTGCCTCTGGGGTCAAAGCCAATATCACCGTGGTGGACATGAAAATAAGAATGTTTTGTAATTCCAAGAGGTCCAGACCCCAAATCTCCACTACGGTCCTAACATGGTGACCGTCTAAGTGACCATTCATCACTGCTGGTGCAAGGACAACTGTGCCGTGTTCAGGAGCTCCAGGCAGAGGGAAATCCCGAACATATGGAAAGCATGTTGATGGAAAATACATTTGTATTGAGCATTATTTAGTTTCATTCAAAAATGACTGTTTTAAGCACACTCCAGTTATTCCGTAGCCAGAGCAGGGCCTCATGCTTTGTAAAAACATAGCTCCAGAGAAATGTTCCACCCTGGGCATTATTCTGAATTAAAATACTGGAGGTCCAATAGCTCTGCCTCACCATAAACCATATGCTTTCCATGCAGGAAGTTTACTTGCTAAGAATTGATGTCTACCACTTACAAAGATAATTTACGGATTTCTACCCAACTGACATATTCAGGTCCTGCTACATTGCCATCTAGATTTTAACTTTTCATGATTGGGGCTGGTAAATAGGCTCCAATAGTCAAGCTCAAGTTCTAAGCAATTGGTACAAAGCTAAATCCACCAGTTTCTCAGTGAGTGCCTGAGAGGTGTTTGCTCAGTCTGTGCACAGAGCCTCAGGCATTAGTGAGGCTCTCCACAGATCCAAGGAGCACTTTTTCTTCTACTGACCCGTCACTGGTGTCCCATGGGCTTGCTTGCTTGCTTTCTTTCTTTTTTTCAATAATTTATTTAAGAGAGAGTGAGAGTATGAGCATAAGCAGGGATGAGGGGCAGAGGGAGAAGCAGACTCTCCCCTGAGCAGGGAGCCTGACCTGAGGCTCGATCCCAGGACCCTGAGATCATGATCTGAGCTGAAGGCAGATGCGTGAGTGACAGAGCCCCCCAGGAGCCCCCAGAGGCATTTATTTTTTTAAAGATTTTATTTATTTATTCATGAGAGAGAGAGAGAGAGAGAGAGAGAGAGAGGCAGAGACACAGGCAGAGGGAGAAGCAGGCTCCATGCAGGGAGCCTGACGTGGGACTCGATCCCGGGTCTCCAGGACCACACCCTGGGCTGAAGGAAGCACTAAACCGCTGAGCCACCCGGGCTGCCCTCCAGAGGCCTTTATTAAACTTGTGTGTAACACGTGCATTCTCTAGCCTTGCACAGAGCCCTCCTGGGGCTTTCTCCTTTTCTTTCTTTCTTGGAGTTTCCATCTCTCTGCTTTTACTATCCACCTGTTTGTACATATCGTCTACATTTTCCATGAGAACCCCTGACCTTATTAACCCAGAACTCCTGAAAGGACATTCCTGAGGCAGGCATAGCCTGAACCAGAGGCACCGTCAATGCCCTTGTCCCTTGACATCACCTTTCCCACGTACCTGTTCACCTGAGGCCACAGCCCAGGAGCCCTGAGCACCCTGACTCACCGGCAGCTGGGTGGGTGAAGCCATGAGCCACCCTGCACCTGGACGGGGAGCTGGGCTTGCAAGCCCTCCAGCTACCCCCCACGTACCTGAGGGACTATTCTTGGCTCCTCCAGCTTTTACGCCTCACCGCAGGAAGTGGGGAATGGTGCAGAGCCACAGGCCAGAGAGATAAGGCATCATGGAAATGGTGGGGAACGCTGCGGACAAGGAGGTGGGGATGCAGGCAATGGTGAGGAGCCTTTGCAGGGGCATCCCCACTAACACGCTGAGACTTACTCAAGGAAGTACAGAATACCCGCTCTCCTCCGTACGTCCCATCACCTCAAACTGGCTCCGGGAGAAGAACATTGGATTACAGCTGAACGAGCTCCAAGACACACTCTCCCTGGGGAGAGCATGGGGAGAGCCCAGGGCCAAGAGAGGCGGCAAACACAAGCACACGAGGTACATTTGAAATTTCTCAAATGACGTATCAGATAAAGGGCTAGTTTCCAAGATCTATAAAGAACTTATTAAATTCAACAGCAAAGAAACAAACAATCCAATCATGTAATATGACCAGTTTCTAACACAGCTCGGCTTCTAATCAGATTAACACATTCTCACACGCACGGCCAGGTTTCCTCAGCTCCTGTTACACAAACAGCATGTCCGGCTTGCAGTAAAAAATGACAATTCTTGCCAAAAGTCTAGAGAAACACAGTCTTAAGAGGCAAAGCAACTATTGGAACTAGACTCAGGACTGTAATCATGAGATTTGTCAGATATTTATCAGAATGATCAGATATGACCAACAGAATGATATAGACTGTATTTAAAATAATTAGGGTTAATAAGGTCAGGGGTTCTCATGAAAATGTAGACGATGTGTACAAACAGGTGGGTAGTAAAAGCAGAGAGATGGAAACTCCGAGAAAGAAAGAAAAGAAAGGTGATGTCAGCAATCAAGAACACAGCCACAGAAACAAAGGTTTCTAATGGGCTCAGCAGTTGATTCAACATTGCTGAACAAAGAATCTGAGATCAGACACATGTCAACACAAGTTCCTCCAACTAAGATGCAAAGAGAAAACCAGAAAAAAGTACAGCAGGACATGTAAGAATTGTGGGATGATATTAGAGAACACACATGTGGTTTTGATACCGGGAGAAAAATGACAGAACAGGAGAAATGCAGGACATAAGGGGCAGGAGCCAGGTCCCTCCAAGAACACCAACCAGAACAGAACGTTCATAGAAGTAACCAATCAGTCAACAGCAAACCCACATGGAGCTCATCATATTCAAACCTCAGAAAACCAAAGAAGAAAATATCTTAAATGAATTGGGGGTGGGGCTTAGGGGCACATAGAGGGATAGAGAATTATCCTAGGCTTTTCCCAGAAACCACGTGGGCAAGAATGCTGTGAATTGGGATTTCAGTGTTGAAAGGCAGCCCGGAGTCTCAGGTGTTCTGCTCATCTTCCAAAACCTCCATCGTCACCCACACATACTTCCTCTAATATTTCTTATTAGACCTAATGGCCAATTCTTGGAAACCTGCACTTTACTTATACATTGTCTGGGGACAATCATTAACCTTGATTTTCTTGGCTCTAAAGCACTATTTTCCTAAATCACAGAGAGTTGTTACTATTCAATAAAATAATCCTTATGAGCTCAAATAACCAGAGCATTACCATTTAATCAGAACCTGCTGTTTTCCACTGGCTATAATGAACAGAAGGATTTTCTTAGGAGTCATATGTTTGCAGGTAAAGAAAGTGTATTTTAAAAACTAACCAATTTTGAGGGTGCCCGGGTGGCTCAGTGATTGAGTCTGCCTTCAGCTCAGTCCAGGGTCCTTGGATCTAGTCCTGCATCAGGCTCCCCTCAGGGAGCCTGCCTCTCCCTTTGCCTATGTCTCTGCCTCTCTCTCTGTGTTTTTATAAATAAAATATTAAAATAAAAACTAACCAATTTTTGAAAAGAAGAGCTACAGGCTCATAAGCAAGGCCCATTTTGTGTGGCCATCAGGCATAGCTGGTACCAGCTCTGTTCCTCTGTGATGGTTTCCCAGCCCTGCCCCTTCAGTCTGTTGGCTCTGGCCAGCTCTCATGATGGCAAAGACAGCTGCCTTAGTTATAGGATCCACATTCTCATCACATGGACCAGGAGAATGTCTCCTGTCCTAGGTTTTCTCAGAGAAGCAAGGGATTTTCTTTCTAAGAAGCTTTCCTGGAAAACCTCCCATAAATTCTATTGGAACCAATTGGGTCCTAGGCCCATTGGTGAACTCATTCTTCTGCCCGGGGGGAAGGCCATGCATTGACTTACGTACATCTGGGATCCTGGCGGCAAGGAGGACTAGGTCATTTTCCTTGGGTCACAAAAATCAAGGCCACTCCTGAGGCTGGACAAGAGGTCTACTCTGTACCAAGTACATAGTACGTGATAGATCTGGGTGCGCTTACAGAAGGTGGTGAGCACAGAGGGCAGAAAGCCCACCAGCCAACGGCCCCTACACCCATAGAATGCACAACATCCATCACTGGATGTGGGTGGTTATCAGGCTACACACAGCCCCACAGACCTTCAAGAATCTCTGGCCCGAATGCTACATTTCACCACAATCAATGAACGTGTGAAGACCTACAGCCCAATTAAGACAGTTATGAATTTTGTTGTTTAAAATACACAATCGCCTGAAGATCTCAGATAAACCCTGATCCCCAGGGTCAGGTCTTCTAACACATGTCCAAGTGGGAAGGATTTGTAAAGCAGGTGGGTGATGGCTGGTCCTCTTGCTCCGCAATGGTGGAGCAGACAGAGCATGCATATCGTAGTTGCAAACAAAACAAAACAAAACAAAACAAAACAAAACAAAACAAAAACGTCTTAAAGGTTTGAATGGACACACACAAGTTCAGACTCCTTAGGAATTTGTTTTCTTCCACAGATGTATTTAGATAAATATTTGCAACGTGGAGAATGACTTCCTTAGGAGACAAAGGGAGAAAATAAAGCAGGTTTGTTTCTCCTGTGGTCAGATGAGAACACCAAAATCAAGCTCACCCTTCCTTCTGGCTTAGTGTGGGTTGCATGCAAGGTCAGCGTGCGGCACAAGGCATACTGGGGCCGAGCTGTGTGCATCAGAGCTTGGAAGCCACAGTCTGTATCAAGCGTCTGAATGTTTGCTCAGACTATTTCCATTCTCTGAAAGAAATCCCTTAACTTATGACTGCCCAGCATGCCTTCCATCAGCATGTTCCTACAGGCATGGCTTGGGCATCACAGCCTTCAGGCTGACTTCATGGAGGCCCAGGGCATTTCTCAGGCTCCTGCTGCTTGTCCCTCCATCACAGCACATCCCAGGGTCCTGGGGCCTGTTTAGAGAGCCCTTCCCCTTCTGGAGGCTGAGCTGCCCTATCTGCTGAATTAGCAGCCCTCAGCACGACTTCACTTAGTCAGTGCTTGAAGTGTTTGACCTTAGAATTTTAGAGATAAATTGATTTTGGTGATTACACTAAATGTTAAAACCTGAGGATTTTTGGCTGCATATTTGAGACCTGGCCCCTCATCATTGATAACTGCATTTTCTGAAGTGCTTGCAATTTTTTACAAAAATATTTGAGGGTGGGGGAAGGGAGAGAAAGCACAAGCAAGGGGAGAGTCAGAGGGAGAAGCAGACTCCCCACTGAGCAGGGAGCCTGACATGGGGCTTGATCTCAGGACCCTGAGATCATGACCTGAGCTGAAGGCAGATGCTTCACCAATTGAGCCCTCCAGTTGCCCCACACTTGAAATTTCTCAAGGAATGCATGATTCACGTGCATCTGAACTGTAACTAGTGGCTAAGAGGCCAGTCTGCTTTGGCCCAGCTCCCGGCTCCACCTCTTCTTGGGTGTATGACCTCGAGCGATTTAGCTTCTGACGTGGCCTCCTCATCTAATGGAGTTGCTGTGATGATTTCATGGAATGAATATAGAGCATTTGAAATGATGCTACGCACAATAAGTGCTCAGCAAACATGCGCTTACAATTCCACTTTCGGGTACAATCATGGATCCACACAGTGCTCAGTGTCATGACTTTGGGTGATGCCCATTATGTGGTCCCTTGTGCTGTGAGGCATTCACATCTGCAGGCTGTGTCATGTCCAGATCTTGGCCATTTGGCACTTTCCTCTGGGTGTGTACCTGCTAGGTCGTAGCTCAGATTTGTTCATCCATTTATGTATTCGTTCATGGCAAGGCTACCTATCAAAGGGGTCAAACTTTTCTGTCTTAGTGGGTAAACCCTCCCCACTCCTCTGCTCTCACTGAAACACGGAGAGCTGCTTGTCACTAGTGCTCCTCTAGCTCCCAGCAGAACTGAACTGGCAGGCTCAAGAAGTCCTTGGAGAGAGTGGGGCAAAGGTGTGGAGGCCTGCCAGCAGAATGGGATGCACGTCAGCTTGTTCCATCCATACAACACCCCTCTGAATGAGGCACCACTCCTATCCCCACTCCACCAATAAGGAAACAGGTAGCGAGATTCAAGTCCAACAGGGAGGGAAGAGGAATCAAACTCTTGCAGTGGGCTGGCTCCCAGGTCATACAAACATCATCTCATCCAGTCCTCAAAGAACTCATGGTCCAGTTCCAGATACAGGCAAGAAGGACCTCATGTAAGAGTGAAAGTCTGTCATACAAGGGTGCAATGGGGGAAAAGAGGTGGGGTTGGCTCACTCACAGCTCCCGCAGCAAGGGGCCATCAGTGGGGGGCAGGGACAATGGGGTTCCACACTGAGGGTTGGGGGTGTCTCCCAGGGGAGCAGGCTGTGGACGGCACCATGGTCCCTGGGCTTGCAGGTGTGGATGGCCTGGCACTGCATAAGGAGTGCCCGAGGGAGGCTGGGGGTGGACACGCATGACACGGGAGGGTGTTGTGTAGGACAGGGCTGGAAGGATGGCCTGGATGTGGATGCGCCAGGTACCATCCTGAGGGCTTCAGGTTTCATCTGCTAGGAAATGGTAGCACAGTGGGAATATTTAGGGCGGAGACAGGCACCACCTGCTGTGTGTCTTGTTAAGAAGCTCCTGACAGTGCCAAGGAGGAAGGGTTGTGGGTGTGGAGCGTGGGTAAGCATGGGGAGAGGAGAGGGTGCTGCAGTCATCCGAATGAGACATGGTCCTGAGGGTAGGATTTAGGGCAGGGGCAGTGGGCGATGGCTGCTTTCTTTGAAGAAAACTGGAAAGTGACCACAACCATTAATTATGAAACTTCATGTTCATCAGTGAATTAATCATGTGCTTTTTCAGCAGAATTATGCACAAGGCGGGCAAGACATTCAGATGCAGCTTTCGTTTCCTCTCCGTTATTTGAAGTGTAGTTGTCTCACGGCAGGAGATTCATTTCAGGTGTACAGCGTGGTAATTTGACATTTTTTATACCTTACGAAGAGGTCAGCATGATCAATCTAGCTACCATCTGTCCCCAGACAAAATTGTCACATTATTATTAACTCTATCCCCTCTGCTATGTGTTGCCGCTCTAGGTCTTATTTTATAACTAGAAGTGTGTACCTTTAAATCCCCTGGCCCTGAATCATCCATCCCTCCAGCTGCCTCTCCTCGGCCAACACCAGATGTTCTCTAACTGCAAGACTGTTTTGTTTGTTCATTTGTTTTGGTTTTTAGATTTCACATCTAAGTAAAACCATATTATATTGGTCTTTCTCTGACTTATTGCATTTTGCATAGTACCCTCTAGGTCTATCATGTGGCATATAGCAAGATCTCAATCTTTTTTATGGTTTGAGCAGCTTTCCATGGTGTGAATACCACATCTCCTTTATCCCTCCATCTATCGATGGATGCTTAAGGTTACTTCTGTATATTGGCTATTATAGATAATGCTGCCATAAACATAGGGATGCGTGTATCCTTTCAAAATGGTATTTTAATTTTCTCCCAATAAATACCTAGACGTGGAATTGCTAGACCATATGGTAGTTCTAATTTTAACTTTTTAAGGAACCTCCATCTGTTTTCCAGAGTGGCTACCCCAGTTTGCATTCCCACCAACAGTGCATGAGGGTTCCCTTTTCTCCACATCCTCATCAACACTTGCTATTTCTTGTCTTTTTGGTAATAGCCATTCTGACAGGTGAGGTGGTAGCTCACTATGGTTTTGATTTGCATTTCCCTGGTGAGTCATGATGTGCACTTTCTCCATGTGTCTGTTGGCCATCTGGATGTCTTCTTTGGAGAAGGGTCTATTTAGGTCTTCTGCCTATTTTTAATTAGATTATTTTGTTTGCTATTGAGTTATGTGATTTATGTATTTTCGCTATTAATCTATTTTTTAAAGATTTAATTTATTTATTCATGAGAGACACAGAAAGTAAGGCAGACACACCGGCAGAGGGAGAAGCAGGCTCCCTGCAGGCAGCCTGATGTGGGACTCCATCCCAGGACCTGAGCTGAAGGCAGATGCTGAACCAGAGACACCCAGGCGTCCCAGCTATGAACCTCTTAATGATTATTTCCAGTATCTTCTCCTTTTTGTTTTGTCGATGATTTCCTTTGCCATGCAAAAATTTTTAGTTTGATGAGGCCCCATTTGTTTTTGTTTTTCATGGGTTTTTTTCTTTTTCTTTTTCTTTTTTCTTTTCTTTTCTTTCTTTTCTTTTCTTCTTTCTTTCTTTTCTTTCTTTCTCTTTCTTTCTTTCGTTCTTTCTTTCTTCTTTCTTTCTTTCTTTCTTTCTTTCTTCTTTCTTTTTCTTTTTCTTTCTTTCTTTCTTTCTTTCTTTCTTTCTTTCTTTCTTTCTTTCTTCTTTCTTTCTTTCTTTCTTTCTTTCTTTCTTTTTCTTTGTGCTGTTTGGGCATTGGGTTTAATGTCAGGTAGTTGAGTAAGGCTCCTAAAACTAACTCGTCAGGTTGGATCCTGATTCTGTCTTATGAGATGCTGACAGATGTCAGCTATATGTCATCTACAAGTTTGATAACTTCTTCTAGATAAATAATTTAAAAAAACAGTAAGAACTAGGTCATTTGTGCATAAAAATCTTTTTTTTTTAAGGGAGATTTTTATTTATTTGACAGAGAGAGCGTATAAGCAGAGGGAGCAGCAGACAGAGAAGAAGACTCCCCACTGAGCATGGAGGCCAATGTGGGACTTGATTCGAGGACCCTGAAATCATGACCTGAGCCGAAGGCAGACGCTCAACCGAGCCACCCAAGTGCTCCTGAAAATCATCTTCTAATTTCACAAACTCCTCTCTCCATTGGCATGCCTTGGAAAATGGAACTGGAATCAACCTATTTTAGATTCTAACCCTTCCTAGGAGGCAGCCCCCTTGAGAGTTTCTGACGGCGAGAGCATGCCGTGGGATCCCGAGGCGTCCTCAGTGTCCCTTCCTGTAGCCCTGTGTATGAGTCAGGCTGTGCGCACGGCTCTTCTGCTCCAGGATCGCTCCAGTGATGCTCTGGGTGATAACGAAGAGCACATCTGGTTATTTTCAGGGTCCTGATGCACGTGCTATCTGGACCTGCAGTCCTAGCCTTGGACTAAACCACTGAGTGCCACCTCGTTGGCAGCTCACCACATTGAATTTTAAACACTTCTGGGCCATGCTTAATTGAAGGTCATTTTGTCTTACGAATGATTCAAAAGTAAAATGGTAACAAGGAATTCCTTTTATCTTATAAAATAATACCTCTGTTTTTCTCTTAATTCGTCTTTCTGACAGGGTTCTCGGCAAGGGCTCAGAAGGGTAGATGGGAAGTGGTTGTTCCTCTTACACAACCTCCAGGTCTTATTTGCTGCTCCCAACTTGAAAGTATATCATGGTCATCCTCATAACCTCAGTGCAGCTCTTCCTGCCCATAGGCCATGTCCCTGTGCTTCAGTAAAACCACCTTTTTGTACTGAAGTTGTCTGAAGAATTCTTTCTTGGCTGTCAGCTCTGAACCCTAACAACATCTCTTCTTTGTCTGTGTTCCCCATCCACCTTTCTGAAATACATATCCCCATCCAACTTCAAGAAGTAGTTCCTGCTTTACCCTGGAGGCCTCAGCCCTGGCCAGTCCCCTTGGGTCTTCTGAAAGCCTGTAGAACTCACCATCCACTTTCTTGCTGGGCATATCCTGCACACTGTGTTGGGCAGGCATATCTGTACTCTGTGATCTAGTTTTCCACTCCAGTGGAATCCTTTTCATGGCAAGAGCCCTATTTTCTGTAACCCCGAGCAAAGCTTTGACAACACTCGGTTCTCAGTAAATGTTTGAGGATAGCACTAATCCTGCTTTCCTCTAGTGTATTTTCAAACAGAGAGGGAACTTTAGAATAACACATCTTTGACCTGTCTGTAATTTAGTAATTAAAAGGCCATATAAAATTAAAACCCAAAACATGCCATAGAGGAGCTCTAGAGTCCTCAATCTAGAGACGAAAAGATTCACTTCCACACCCAAGCAGAAGCCTTGCCCTGCCTTCTGATTACATCTCTAATGCCTTTAAGTGATTCTGGAAGGTCTTGAACAAAATAATCCATTACAAACTTAATTAACTTGCATTATCTCCAAAATGTGTTAGGAACTATGGGGGACAGAAGGCATTCATCCATTTACTCACTGATTTACTCCAGCAAAATTAATATTACTTTCAGGTATCATGTTAAGTGCCAGGGTTGCAGAGATGAAAGCTGCATGCTCTGTTTTAAGGAGTGCAGGCTCTGCAGGCATCCATGTCATGTGTGCTTGGCAGAGCTACCAACAGACAGGACACAGGAGGACACAGGGACAGGACAGTCAAGTCAGAACCATACAGATGAAAAAAAAAAAAAAAAAAAAGAACCATAAAGAGGAAACGTCAGAAAGTTTGGAAGGAAATGTTGTTAGAAGGGCAAATAAGGGGATCCCTGGGTGGCGCAGCGGTTTGGCGCCTGCCTTTGGCCCAGGGCGCGATCCTGGAGACCCGGGATCGAGTCCTACGTCGGGCTCCCAGTGCATGGAGCCTGCTTCTCCCTCTGCCTGTGTCTCTGCCTCTTTCTCTCTCTCTCTCTGTGTGACTATCATAAATAAATAAAAATTAAAAAAAAAGAAGGGCAGATAAGAGGACAAAGAACATTCTCATCAGAATCCTGTCGATAAAAGTTGACCTTGGCCTTTCAAGCCCCTGCGGATTAATGCTGCACTTAGAAGTGCTCAAAATCAAACTGGGGATCTGGAAGAGTCGGTCAAGTACTGAGAGCCTGAAGGTCTCCTCTCAAAGTCTTCTTTCATTCAAGGGGGTGGGGTGGGGGCAGAAGTTTCGTGGGTGCTTCATGTCCACTAGTGAGCCAGCAGAGGCCAGGCAGAGGTCTGGCCCAGCACATGGCCTTTCAGGGCTATTAGCGTCTTGGTGACGTTGAAGCTGATTCACTTCTGAACCATCAGTTCTGTGTGTGAACCAGGGGGCTGTTGTTGAGGGTGGGCAGAAGCAGAGTACGAGAGGCTGATCACACAGGGAAGATGGGTTCTACCTGTGTCTTGGGGAATTCTTGGTCTCCTGACATTTAGGATTTGGGTAAGTTTTCCACAAGCCACCATATAAGGAGATCATTCCAAATCCCCTCCACTGGAAAAAAAAAAAAAAGGAAATTGGAATTCTTGAGGTGCATATTACCTCTTGGCCCCCTGTGGCTATGACATTGGGCTTCCTGTGAATGGGTTTGTGGAAGTACTACTCTAGCATCTGGCATTTTCCTGGCTTTGTTCTTCGTCACATTGAACCAAAGTATAGATTTCAAGCCTGTCCTCAATTTTCTATTTTTTAAGAGACTCACTTCCCAAGGGCTTTATGTGAAGTAGATCATGCCTTAAACTTTGGCACATTTGCCAGAGGGACGCCACACAGTCCATGCTGGAGATGGGGTTGGAATCTCCTTTCTTAAAAGTTTTTATTGATTTATTAGAGAGAGACAGATAGATGAGAGCACAAGTAAGCAGAGGGAGCCCAGTGTGGGACTCAATCCCAGGACCCTGAGATCATGACCTGAGCCGAAAGCAGATGCTTCACTGAGCCTCCATGAGCCGTGGAATCTCCTTTTTAATCCCAGTTCTGCCCGAAGTATCTGGGAAGGAGGCCTTGGTGGGCAGCGAGGCAGAGCAGGAGGTGGGGGTGTTGGCAGGTGGTAGGAGGGGGGGCCAGGCCGGGAGAGGCACCCCTTGACATGGAGTTGACCTGCCTGTTGGGGGTCTAGTGTGGAAGGTCTCACAGGGTGCCCAGAGCCTGGTGGTGCCTGGTATGAGATGCGTGTGTGTGTGAAGATGTGGGCACACGCCTCCCTGTGTGTCCATGAGGCTTGCTTCCAAAAGGCTCCATGCAGACTTGGCCACTTGGGAGGCTGGCCAGGCCTCAGGGACCCAGATTTCTATGGGGTGGAGCTGGAGGGACCAGGGTTCCCATAACATGAGGTGACCTAGGGAGGGGCAAGGGTGCCTCTCCAGCAAACCGTGCTTCCTGGGGCCTGCGGGACTGGCTGGGACCAGGGCCTAGCAGGCTGGTCCTCTGGACACACTGCAAGGGCAGCAGGGAGGACTGGGAGTGTGTCCAGACTGGAGAGAGGGCACTCCTGGCATGCATGAGAATATTCTGGGTCCTGATTGGGGCGTGGATGTCCTAGGTGCATACTGTTCAAATGCAAAATCTCTGTGTTAAACTGTATGCAGTTATTCTTTAAAACAAACCTGACTCCACATTAAAAAAAAAAAATGGCAGAGGAAAGGGTTTATGTGTTGGCACAAAACCAAGTGTAAATTGAACATTAGGTGTCCTTGTTCCTAAAATGCCATCAGCCACTTCATTGCTGGGGATGCTCATCTACTGATTCAAAGGATAAAGTTCCTGCTCAGACTGTTCTTCACACAAGTTTTACATCCTTGTCTCCTCTGATTCTGGAATCCCTATTCTTTCTCTCATGCAAATACAATATCTTTTTGCCCAGGGTTTTCTCTGCTTCAGCAGGGGCTGCTCTGCTCCATGCCCATCTGTGCTCTGTCAAACCGTGCTTGGAGATATGGCCTCCTCAGAGACTCCTCCCTCCAACGATTGATGGATGCCAAGGTGCAGATCCCACAGCTCCCCGCTCCTCCTGGTGGGAGGACACCACCTGGGCTTCCAGTTCCCCAGCAGGTTCAAGCTCTGCTTCGTAACAAGTAGTTGATGGTTTCCTTCTCTTCCTCTCACCTCCCAAATAAGCCCCTTGTTCTCAACTGTTTCAGTGTCTGCTTCTGGGAAAAATTCCAAATGTAATAGAGTTACTTCCTTCTAGGAAAAAAAAAATTTTCTTACTCTGTATGGGTACTTGTCTGAGAGATTTCCTCCCTCTACAGGTGTACTTGTCAGAGAAGTTTTCTAAGAGAAATGGCTTATTTGGGTGGAGGGTGTTCAAATAGCAGTGACTCTGAAGGTGTCAAGTAACCAAGGCATGCTGATTTATACTGATCTTCCCACAAAGATGACATTTTGTTTAAAAGATCACTCACTACTTTTATGCTGGGAATAACGCGTCTGGCATGAGATAAAGGCTTACGTTGACAATGCTACCATGAATGTAATACCTCAAACTGTGCTTTTCAGTAAAGTCCATTTTAATTCCAAGGTAAAGTTTCTCTCCTCAGGTTTATGATTGTTTAGGAAACGGTAACTCAGCATCTATTGAGCACCAGGGAATGTAGAGATGGAAGAAACACATAGGTGCTCACATTCTAATTGAACAGATGGATTTTATTTTTTGAAGATTTTATTTATTTATAAGAGACACAGAGAGGCAGAGACACAGACAGAGGGAGAAGCAGGCTCCCTGTGGGGAGCCTGATGCGGGACTCGATCCCGGGACCCTGGGATCATGCCCTGAGCCGAAGGAAGGCACTCAGCTTCTGGGCCACCCAGGTGTCCCAAACAGACAGGCTTTAATTGGGCATTTTGATTCAGTGTTGTGAGGGCTCTATGGACTGAAGCAGTGTGGAAGCAGGGGGTCTGGTTTTACCAATGGCTTGTTGGATGAACGGAGCAACAAAAGGAGGGCCTTCTTGGGGAAAAGGTGGCATTTCTGGACCCTCCTACACATTTCTGAAACTGTCCTAGAAAACTTAGGTCAGTATTCTTTGTGGCACAGAAGTAAAAATTCACGTCTGGACTTCTTAATCAGGGATATTTTATAGTGTTAGAACCAGGAAGGATGTAGAAATCATTTAATTCACTTTGCAAGAAATAAAAAGGTTAATGGGATGTCCTAAAGTTATAGTGTGAAACCGTCCAGATCCATGATCCATATCCTACTGCATTTCCTATAAAAGGACCTTCCCTGGACACACACACATATATCACTGCCACAGATGTACCTGATCGTTATCCTATGTTCAGTGACTATGTGGAAAACTCAGATCAGAAAAAATAAAGCACCACATAGAACTAAATTTTCCTTCAATTTCTTTAGGGAAAAGGGAGGCTAGCATAAACAAACCATTTAAAATATTATGAGACCAGCGTATGACACAATGGAATTGAATTTATGAAAGTCCACAGATTACTCTTCAAGGGGGACAACTGCAAAATTGCCTTTATGTTGAGTGAGACACTGATTTATACCTTCCATTTCCTAGGGACCTCACCATTTCTCCATCTTTCAGGGAATTTCCCAAAGAGTCTGTAAGAGGAAATCAACTATTCTAGAGTTCTCCTTTGCAGTTAACTCAAAGGAGAATGTAGTAATACTTTTAATCAAAAGTGTAGCATTTAGAAGTATTAAGGGTAAGACTGTGCTACACTAGGGGAGAAGCTATTTTCCCACTTTGGGAAAGGAGAGCTGATTTACTCCCAGACTCTTGGAAAAAGTGTATGGACAGTACTCAAAGTGCTTTTAATAATGATTCTCACCTACTTGAGCAACTGGCGGTTTAAGAAATGTGATAGAAACTCTTATCAGATGAGCAAAGGTGGAATCCTGAGGTAGGAAGATGCTCAACACAGATTTCAAAATGGGAGTGTGAGACGAGCAGAATGAACTTTTTCTTCACTTATGAAGAGTTAGAACTTTTTCAGATGGCCAGAGACTTTTTCTAATAATTAACTTAATCTAAGTCTAGAAAGAGTGCTCTTTCCAAAGGGTTTGCATTATGAAATCCAAGCAGAATACAAGTGTCCAACCTGATGAGCACTAAGTGGAAGGTGAATGTCTAGGAGTAGAGAAGTGAGGGCTTTCTTACACCACTAATAAGTGGCAAGAGGAGCAAGCATTTGCTTGTCTAGAAGTAATTGCAGATGATGGCTTAAAAGGTTTTACTTGCAAGTTTGAAGTGATAGCAGTTTAATAAATCACATCTTCAAAAATCAGAATGATTTTAAGCAAGCAAGTGGCAAATCTTGAATCTGAAAGTTGATGCTACCAGACGGAGGTCATAAATAGAGATAAATCACAAACAGCCACAAAGTCAGAATCAGTCCTTATTCATCCTTTTATTCCCACTCAACTGTGCTCAGAATGAGAGTAGAAAATAAGAACCTCACTGAAGCCATTTGATGGTTACTGAGTGCTGACCATGAGCCAGCCTCTGTGCTGAGCTGAGGGTAAAACTGTTTACATTCTGGTAGAGAGAGATTTAAGGTAAATACAGTACATTGAATACAATGAGAACATGCCATAACAGTTCTGTGGCTGATACCCTGGGAAGGATAGAAGCAGGTGGATCAGAGAAGCCATTGTGGAGGAGATAATTATTGTTCCGCCTCCCAAGGGACTGGTAGGAGATCACCAGGTGAGTAAGAGAGATCAGGTCAGGCCAGACAAAAGCACAACAAAAAAAGAACACCAGGAAGTCTGTGCACAGGCATGGTGGTGTTACATAATAATTCACATTTGGAGAACAGCCAGGAATTCTCTGTTGCCACAGAAAAGAATGGGGGGCAGGAGAGGGCTTGGGGAAGTCATTCTGGCAAAACATATGGCCAGAACACCAGGCTTGAGCCAAATCAAGGAATTTTCTCCTGATGAAAGGAGAAAATCATCTGCATTTCTAGCAGATGAGGTTTGTTGCTAGAGTCTTTCACTAACGAGCTTGCCTTGCTGCACATTGAGAATCTCAGGACAATCTTGGTGGCTTGTCGTGTTCTGATGGGGCCTTTTGAGAATGTGGATGGGTCAAGTTGCCTAGAAAAATGAATTCAGAGTCTTCTCTCTCTTCTTTTTAATAAGGCTGGCTAATGGTTTATCTATCTTATTAATTCTTTCAAAGAACCAACTCCTGGTTCTGTTGATCTGTTCCACAGTTCTTCTGGTCTCGATTTCGTTGAGTTCTGCTCGAATCTTTATTAACTCCCTTCTTCTCTTGGGTGTAGGATCTATTTGCTGTTTTTTCTCTAGCTCCTTTATGTGTAAGGTTAGCTTTTGTATTTGAGTTCTTTCCAGTTTTTGAATGGATACTTGTATTGCGATGTATTTCCCCCTTAGGACTGCTTTTGCTGCATCCCAAAGATTTTGAACGGTTGTATCTTCATTCTCATTAGTTTCCATGAATCTTTTTAATTCTTCCTTAATTTCCTGGTTGACCCTTTCATCTTTTAGCAGGATGGTCCTTAATCTCCACGTGTTTGAGGTCCTTCCAAACTTCTTGTTGTGATTTAGTTCAAAAAGGAGAATTACAGACCAATATCCCTGATGAACATGGATGCAAAAATTCTCAATAAGATACTGGCCAATAGGATCCAACAGTACATTAAGAAAATTATTCACCATGACCAAGTAGGATTTATCCCTGGGACACAAGGCTGGTTCAACACCCGTAAAACAATCAATGTGATTCATCATATCAGCAAGAGAAAAACCAAGAACCATATGATCCTCTCATTGGATGCAGAGAAAGCATTTGACAAAATACAGCATCCATTCCTGATCAAAACTCTTCAGAGTGTAGGGATAGAGGGAACATTCCTCGACATCTTAAAAGCCATCTATGAAAAGCCCACAGCAAATATCATTCTCAATGGGGAAGCACTGGGAGCCTTTCCCCTAAGATCAGGAACAAGACAGGGATGTCCACTCTCACCACTGCTGTTCAACATAGTACTGGAAGTCCTAGCCTCAGCAATCAGACAACAAAAAGACATTAAAGGCATTCAAATTGGCAAAGAAGAAGTCAAACTCTCCCTCTTCGCTGATGACATGATACTCTACATAGAAAACCCAAAAGTCTCCACCCCAAGATTGCTAGAACTCATACAGCAATTCGGTAGTGTGGCAGGATACAAAATCAATGCCCAGAAGTCAGTGGCATTTTTATACACTAACAATGAGACTGAAGAAAGAGAAATTAAGGAGTCAATCCCATTTACAATTGCACCCAAAAGCATAAGATACCTAGGAATAAACCTAACCAAAGATGTAAAGGATCTATACCCTCAAAACTATAGAACACTTCTGAAAGAAATTGAGGAAGACACAAAGAGATGGAAAAATATTCCATGCTCATGGATTGGCAGAATTAATATTGTGAAAATGTCAATGTTACCCAGGGCAATATACACGTTTAATGCAATCCCTATCAAAATACCATGGACTTTCTTCAGAGAGTTAGAACAAATTATTTTAAGATTTCTGTGGAATCAGAAAAGACCCCGAATAGCCAGGGGAATTTTAAAAAAGAAAACCATATCTGGGGGCATCACAATGCCAGATTTCAGGTTGTACTACAAAGCTGTGGTCATCAAGACAGTGTGGTACTGGCACACATGGATCAATGGAAGAGAATAGAGAACCCAGAAGTGGACCCTGAACTTTATGGGCAACTAATATTCGATAAAGGAGGAAAGACTATCCATTGGAAGAAAGACAGTCTCTTCAATAAATGGTGCTGGGAAAATTGGACATCCACATGCAGAAGAATGAAACTAGACCACTCTCTTTCACCATACACAAAGATAAACTCAAAATGGATGAAAGATCTAAATGTGAGACAAGATTCCATCAAAATCCTAGAGAAGAACACAGGGAACACCCTTTTTGAACTCGGCCATAGTAACTTCTTGCAAGATACATCCACGAAGGCAAAAGAAACAAAAGGGAAAATGAACTATTGGGACTTCATCAAGATAAGAAGCTTTTGCACAGCAAAGGATACAGTCAACAAAACTAAAAGACAACGTACAGAATGGGAGAAGATATTTGCAAATGACATATCAGATAAAGGGCTAGTTTCCAAGATCTATAAAGAACTTATTAAACTCAACACCAAAGAAACAAACAATCCAATCATGAAATGGGCAAAAGACATGAAGAGAAATCTCACAGAGGAAGACATAGACATGGCCAACATGCATATGAGAAAATGCTCTGCATCACTTGCCATCAGGGAAATACAAATCAAAACCACAATGAGATACCACCTCACACCGGTGAGAATGGGGCAAATTAACAAGGCAGGAAACAACAAATGTTGGAGGGGATGCGGAGAAAAGGGAACCCTCTTACACTGTTGGTGGGAATGTGAACTGGTGCAGCCACTCTGGAAAACTGTGTGGAGGTTCCTCAAACAGTTAAAAATATACCTGCCCTACGACCCAGCAATTGCACTGTTGGGGATTTACCCCAAAGATACAAATGCAATGAAACACCGGGACACCTGCACCCCGATGTTTATAGCAGCAATGGCCACGATAGCCAAACTGTGGAAGGAGCCTCGGTGTCCAACGAAAGATGAATGGATAAAGAAGATGTGGTTTATGTATACAATGGAATATTGTTCAGCTATTAGAAATGACAAATACCCACCATTTGCTTCGACGTGGATGGAACTGGAGGGTATTATGCTGAGTGAAGTAAGTCAGTCGGAGAAGGACAAACATTATATGTTCTCATTCATTTGGGGAATATAAATAATAGTGAAAGGGAATATAAGGGAAGGGAGAAGAAATGTGTGGGAAATATCAGAAAGGGAGACAGAACGTAAAGACTCCTAACTCTGGGAAACGAACTAGGGGTGGTAGAAGGGGAGGAGGGCGGGGGGTGGGAGTGAATGGGTGACGGGCACTGGGGGTTATTCTGTATGTTAGTAAATTGAACACCAATAAAAAATAAATTAAAAAAATAAAAAGAAAAAAGAAAAAAAAATGAATTCAGATGGTGAGACAAAAGGAATGCAGGACTGTAAACTACAGAACCCTGGATCCTAGCAAGACATAATGAACTCCTCCCCCAGTAGAAAGAGGATCATGAACCACGCCTGAGATGCAAGAAGGAGGGAAGTCCCGGTAGGCTAGTGAGTATGTTCTGATGAGATTGCAGTACCAGTTTATTTCCCCAAGTTACATGAGAACTTTAGGAGAAAGCTCAGGTGATTTTAGAGGATTAGAGAGTATGCTCCCCAAATTCATGGCCATCAGACCTCAGAATGTGACCTTATTTGGAAGTAGAGTCTCTGCAGATGTGTTAAATTTAAATGAGGTCATATGGACTAGGATGTGTCCTAAATCCTGTAAATCATGTCCTTACCTGAAGGGTACAGAACACAGAGACAGGAGAAGCCACAGAGGACAGAGGCAGAGACTGACGTAGCTACATGCCCAAGGATGGCCAGGATTGCCAAGAACCACCAGTCACTAGGAGAGAGTCTTGGGACCATGTCCCCATTCAGTGCTTCCAGAAGGAACCAACCACACCAATGGATTGATTTTGGACATCTAAGCCTCATTCACTATGAGCAAATAATACATTCCTATCATTGTAAGCCACCCAGTCTGTGGTACCTTTATGGAAGTCCTAAGAAACTAGTATCGTGATGCATCTTAATAAGTTGAGAAGCTTCATAATTAGCATTGGTTAATCTCGTGGGTGTGGCCTTTCGTCGGTTATGTGTGGGATTTTATCAGGAACTATAATTCAATTTCCTGGCACTGATTCTGGGATTTAAGAAAGCTCAGAAAAAATTTTCCAGCAGGAGTTTGTACCATTTAGGTTTTCTTGAGGTGTTTTCAGCTTATACCAAACGATTGTCTCTCATTTTTTTTAGTTGCTGTTGGTGGAACCAAGTCTTTAAAACACACACTGATGAGCCAGCAAGATGCTGATGAATTCTTGGAGTTCAGCAAAGTGAACCTGGAACTCCAGAAGGTTAAGCTAATTCTGACATGAGCTTTTGTCCTCTTAACATCTGACAGACTTGGTGACTTGACTTCCTGGCATGATAGCCAAGAGGGGCACAGGGGCAGGAGACAGAATTTAGAGCCCACCTGAGGTGAGGAGTCTAAAATGAGACCGGCCCCCTAACCCCTAGAATGCTGAGCTACGAGAGCAGTGTCAATATGAAAAGTTAATCCCAGAAGAAAACATCAAGAAAACTTACCTGTCACCATCTTGGTTTTTGAGGAGAAGGAAAAATCTTCCCTGAAATTTCTCAGCTCTGGGACTGTTCTGTCTTGGTGAGTTCATAGTCTAAATTCACATGATTGGAGGCTGTTCAAAAATGTCAGGCCAAGTTTTAATTTTAAGGTGACTCCAGGTTGAAGCAACGGCAAGCTGTCTTTGGATGAATGCACCTTCAAACCAGTTGTGAACTGAACTGCTAATGTGTAGGAATATCAGTGAATAGGTGTGCACACAAGTCAGTAGGAGATCTGCAAATACTTCAGATACTGGAATTACCAACTGGGGAACATAATATTTGAGTGTTAAGGTGTTTTGACAAATAGAAGATAAAATTAACCTAAGTTTAGGAGGCCATAAAATATAATAAAAATGTGTGATTAAAAAATCATAGGACTTTATATATAAAAACGTAAAAGAAACTAGGGGTGGTGGAAGGGGAGGCGGGCAGGAGGTGGGGGTGACTGGGTGACGGGCACTGAGGGGGGCACTTGATGGGATGAGCACTGGGTGTTATTCTATATGTTGGCAAATTGAACACCAATAAAAAATAAATTTATAAAAAAAAGGTAACAAATTTAAAACTTCAATAAAGATCAAATGATATACACATGAAATTAATCCTGGAAAACAAATACAGAAGAGTTACCCCCAAAGGTGCACCAAGCTACAAGTGGGAGAAGTGTCAGAGAAGACAGGTGTAGAGGGTGGAGTGGGAAGTCCAGCATATATGTTTGGATTCCAAAGTTAACAGAATGCATGAGAGGTGAAATTAGAAGCATTAATGCCCACGAATTTGAAAGATTTAAAATAACTTTAATGTGAAGAATTTTAAAATAAAGAAATTTTACGAAGATTTATTGGATCTTTCAATTCAGGAAGCCTAACACATTCCAAATGGGTTAAATCAAAAGAAATATAACTGTAAACATTTGGTAGTGCTCCTGCGGACCCCCAAGAGAAAGAGATGGCCATAAACAGGGTCAGAGATCAGGCTACGTGCCCCAAACAGCAAGCAGTCTGGCAGGACCCTGAATAGGAAGGGAGAAGCCTGGGAAATATTTTCTTAAAAGAACAGAGAAAATGACTGCAAATCTAAAATTTTATGCCCGGTAAACCCCTACTTCCCAGACAAGTGTATAATTCAGCCACTTCTAAGAAAAACAGAGGAATTTTTACTTCTTCTTTTTTTTTTTTTTTCTTAAGGCCTCTAAAAACAACATTTATTGTCTTATTAGGGACTAAATGAAGAGACAAGTTCCCAGGCTGATCCTTCAGCTTTCCTAAGGCCATATGGTCCTAAGGCCTCATGGTTCAAAAGTAGCATGTATCCAGGGTGGGGTAGGGGAGGACAGCATCATTCTGGAGGTCTCCACCACCACAGATCTCCATCTCTGGGGTGTGTGTCCAGAGCTGGATGGATGTGGCTAAGAGCCAGCTATGGCAGGTAGCTGTCCAGTGTTCTGTAGTACCATGTTCTCTGGGGGCTGTCTGACTCCTTTTGGCTCGTGGATGATGGCTCCTATGCAGACAGGTCTAAGTCTGGCTCCAAAGTGTTCTGGGTTCCAGATGAGTGGCTGTGTTGAGGGCAGGTGTGGCTCAGTAGCCCACATAGACTAGAAAGTAGTTCCCAGTTGAAATATATACTGTCCCACCAGGGCTCCCCCAGCTTAGGGTAGAAAGGGAGAGGCCATGGCCCCAAATCTTTTGAGCTCAGAGGCAAAGGCAGTGGGGGTTCTAGCATCACCTCTGCAGATTCCCAAGCCTTCTTCACACAGTGGCAAAAAGGCTGGTCCATGACTTCCACCTCTGAATCTGGAGAAATGGAGTGTCTGAAATTAGAGCACAGGCTTTGCTAGAGTGGAGGTGAAAACCTGGGTCTCCAGAGAGATTTCTGTAGGGGGACTGGTTTGGAGAGGTGGTAAGGACCAAAGTGATTCATCAATTCTCCGGTCTTGATTTGAACTCTCAACTTCCTGCTTTGGTCCTCTACTTCTGGATTCCTCCCCTGGCAAAGATCTTTCCTTCTCTTCTTTGCGCTGGCAAGTCAGTGCTGCTGCAATCGCCAATAGGTTTGATTTAGTTTGATGTTCATGGAAAGCAGAACAAAAAAAGCTCTTTCCCCCCTCCTCCTCCCACCCTTCCCTCCCCGGAATTTTTACTTCTAATTGTTCCTTACTCAAGGAATTATTTCAAGCACAAGCAAAACATCCCAGATGGAAGATCTTACATGAAAGACAGGTTGACAGAGTTTAATATGTTGTTACATGCACACAAACACCGTATGAAAACAGTGATGGTGTCTCGGGGGCTTAAAACAAGATAGAATTATAGTCCTATAAATATTAATGCATATTTTAGAAGGAAGGTAGTTGGATTAACACTGATTAACTTTTGACTTTATTAATTATGCCCTATTAAAATATCTGGGAAAACCACTAAAAGAAAATTGAAAACCACTCATAAATTCTATATTAGTTGGGTTTAAAAGGGAATGACTCAAATTTCAATTAATAAAAACTTAAGAAAAGTAGCAATAACAGTGCCAACAGTATAAGGTGGTATTTTAAGATCATTACAAGTCATGAAAAATGAGAAGCATTAAACTCTAAAAGAGAAAAATACTAATTGCAATGTGGTATGCTGAAACCGAAAAAAATACAGAACCTGGTGAAATGTGAAAATTTAGTTTATAATACTCTATTGATTTCTTAGTTTTGACCAATGTACAGTGGTCGTGTAATATGTTAACATAAAGGGAAGCTGGGTGAATGGTATATAGGAACTCTACTGTATTTGCAAATTTTCTGTAAGCCTAAAGTTTTTAAGAATCTAAAAATTAAAAATAGCCCTAATGGAATTTTACCAAAAAATCTAGCTATCGCTGTTTACAAGAGTCACAACTAAATGATTCAGGATAGCTGAAAGAGAATGAAAAATTATATGCCAGTTCCAAAAAAAAAAAATACAGTATTGCTATCGTAACGCCAGACAAAATATACTTTAAAGCAAAAAGCATTATGAGGACTAAAGAATGTTTCTCTATGTTGATAAAATAACTCTGAAGCTGTTAGACGGCTTAAAATTCTAGGGATGAAATAACAGCCCTAACGTCTATAAACCACAAACTGGCAGAAGTATAAGGAGAAAAGGACACACCTGCCAGTATACAAGAAGCTTTAACAGTTCTCAGGAATTGATCGAGCCGGGTGGATTTGGAACTAGTAGCCGCTATTTGGTCAGTTCAGTACCAACCTCGATGTGATGATGGGCTATATGCAGGATGTTTTGTGTTCAGCAGCAGAAGAATACACATGAATATTTCAGAAATTTTGAGATATTTGGGGTTGCTCTAGTTACCTGTTACTGATTTGTAATTTCATTGCTTTGTGCTTAAAAAAGTAATGAATCCTTTGAAATTCATGGATTCCTTTATGACTTAGTAGAAAGTCAGGTTTCATGACTGTCCTGTGTAAGCTTGAAAAGAATGTCTGTATAGAATATTATACCCAGCTTTGAGAGAAATGCATAGAAATATTTATATTAGAAACAAAAGATGAGTGTTAGTATGCTAACATCTATCTTAAGGAATCAGACAAAGAGTAGAATAAAAAATTTAGGCTCCCCCCCACCCCAGTCATGTCAGTGAGGAGAGAGAATCACTGATCAGTTGATTTAATAAATGCCTTAAGGGAAAAGAACCTGAAAATATGACGTGATAATATGATCCCCCTCCAGAAAATCTCCCAGTAGACGGCGACTTGGATAGCACCGTCTATGCACTCAGGAGGAGATGGGATCCACCAGGGCAGGGAAGCCGGGCCTGGAATTTGGACCTCTCTGGAGAAATAGGATTTAGCCTGAGCAATGGGGGGACAAGCAGGATTCACCCAGGCAAAGAGAAACCCTCACTTGCACAAGTCAGAAGGAGACGTCCCCAGGCTGGGAGGTTCACTTCCCTTTCTCTGGCTTCAGGAAAGTTGGAGACACAGCTCCGAGTGAGCACCAGGCATCAGCGACCCAGGGGAGCTGGCTGGCACCCGACTCCCTTCCCCAGGAACAAGGGCCCGCTCGGCCTTTCAGTGAGGAGAATTTGTGTGTCATAAATCCCATGTTAGGAAGAAGAGGATGAAAATGAATTGATCAATCAGGACTTTGTTTCTTAGCAGCTGATTGTAATCATCAGATACACGTGCCTGATTGAAACAGCTCATAATTGAAGGCTGCGAAGCTGGAGCCTCTGGCCTTATGGAAATGTTATCAAATATTTGATACAACGGACCTTAGTTCTCATCCCTGGTGCTTCTAGAACCAGCTATGCAGCTGAAGGTGTATCTTGACATCTCTGTTCCTCAGGTTACTTATCTGAAAATGAAGGGATGGAGCTGCATTATTAGACTCCTCTGAGCTAACTAACCTCTCCATTTATCTTCAAAAAAGGGCAACAAGACCTCCATGTGCTTTGGGTATGGGTGGTTGGGCAACTGCATGGTAGCTGTGACCACAGCAATAGCACGAAACTAGCCACCACTTATGGGTTCTCCCAAGCGCCAGGCAGCAGGCTAGCACCTGACACGTCTCACCTCACTTTGCACAACCATCCCAGGATGAATACGCAGTTCTTGTCCTTCTTATACAGTGGGGACCCTGAAGCGAAAGGAAGGTAAATAACTTGCCCAAGATCCCACAGCTCATGAGGCATGGAGCCAGAGGTGACCCCACCACATGCAGAGTACTCTGCTGGGGAAGGAAGAAGGATGGGGGAGGGAGAGAGACTGCCACCGAGTGAGAAAGAAACAGAGTAAAGGGTAAGAGGGGTCTATGACAAACCTCATGGTTCAGAATCCAGGCTGTGACATGCGGTGGCCAGACAGCTACGTAGCCCACCTCCACACAGGGCACCATGGGGATGGTGCACCCTGCAGCTGCCCAACATGGCAGCCCCAGGCCCTGGCCTGGTGAGAGGCACAGCACTCATGTCACCCACCCCAGGTCCCCTTACTCTTCTTTCCTCTCATTGCTGGAAGGAAACTTAACCTAAATTTGAGGTGAAGGTAGAAGGTGGGAAGTAGAAGTCAGTTTTCATAAAGAGCAATGTTTAGTACACTTAATACACACACACTCGGGATCCCTGGGTGGCGCAGCGGTTTGGTGCCTGCCTTTGGCCCAGGGCGCGATCCTGGAGACCCGGGATCGAATCCCACATCGGGCTCCCAGTGCATGGAGCCTGCTTCTCCCTCTGCCTGTGTCTCTGCCTCTCTCTCTCTCTCTGTGACTATCATAAATAAATAATAAAAAAAAATTAAAAAAAAATACACACACACTCCCAACTGTTGCAGATCTGCCAGGGAAAGAATCCCTGACCCTTCCCTTCTGTTCTGTCCACAGGATATCTGAAAGATGTGGACGCATCCTAAGCTCAGTGTAGCTTCTCCCCCTGAGCCCCTGTCAGTCTCACTTACAAGATGAACTCTTAGGAGATCCCACACCCTTTCCTCTGTCTTTAGAGAGCCTGCTATGGGCACAGATCATACAAATGCCAAATTAGCATACAAAGGCATTTGCTTTGAAGACGACCTCACTAATATCAGAATGCCTGGACTATGGACAATCCCGTACTCCTCTGGAGAGGACTCCCTGTGATTTGCTTCCACACAAAAATAAGAAGCACCTCCCACTTACAATCTTTGAGGCATCTGAGAAACCAGTGGAAACTTTGTCTAGCTATGCCGGTTGAATGGGAATTAATTTTCTTGGGGTTGTGCTGATTGTATTATCATGCGGCTACATCACAATCCTGTTCAAGGAACAGCCTTCAGCAGGTACCTTCCTAACAGGAAAAGAAATAGGATTTACCTTAGACTTTCAGAAGAATCCTGTCAATCAGAAAAAAAGAATCATTTGTGTCAGAATTCTTCCTTTGTCGATGTATTCATTTGTTCATTCACTGTTAGTTCTAGTAGAGCGTAGTGATTCCAAGCGCTAACTTTAGAATGAGAGCTGGATCCACACCCCAGCCTGCAACCTTCTCATGACCTTGAACAAGATGATCTCGAGTCCAGTCTCCTTACCTGTGAATTGGGTGAATAACCACTCACCTTAGAGAGTAATTATGAGAATCGGTGGGATTAGATAGTGAAAGTGCAGTAGGTGTAAGTTATTAATAATACCACCTCTCTAGGTCCCAGAAACACAAGCTCAGTGAAACAGAAGTTCAAAAATAAAATGAATGTATTTCATTTCTGTGAAGGCTGATTTCTTGCTGGCTTGGGATTCTGGCAAGTTTAGACTTCAACGTTTAAAAATAAAAATACATGAATGAATATACACATAATTTTTCATCATTCATGCGTGTTTTCACCATTCATGAGTATTACTTGTGCAGAGCACAGAGTAATCTGCTTTCTTCCTCAGGAGAGAGAAGTCCCCGCCCCCACTACCTGGCCCTGGGCCCTCACTACTGAGGAGTCTCATGAAGCTACAACTTCTCTTTGGCCCTGACCTGGGCTTGGCACGCCCCAACATCAGGACAGCTTAGGTCAGGCCTCTTGATTTTCTATCCACACTGGAAAGATGTACCAAAGGAGGTAGCACATCTCCCAGGGCCACAAAGATGGGCAGGACTAGGGCACGGCCATCGTGCTGCACAGGGAGGTTTCCGTCTTGAGTGGTGGCTTTATCAGTTCCCGTGGAACCCGGCCTCGAGCTTCAACTCTGGTACTTGGACCCATGAAAACACTAAGCAAGTTACTGAGCGAGGATTTCCTGGGCTTTGACAGTGTCGCCTGCACGTCCCAGCACCTGTACAGGAACTTCCTTACTTTCGCAGCGCGCGAGGAGCCAGGTGGTACCACCATCGCCCTTACATAATGGGGGGGATCCAGGCTTATGAAGCCATCGGCCGGCTGAAGTCACACCGTGCATTTCCCTGTCTGGTGCAGCACTGGGTGTCCGAATCCGTGACGTGCTCTGTGCGAGACTCGGGATGGTGAAGGAGGCCGGGGACACACGCCCCGGGAGCTGCAGTCTGAGGAGGACGCACAAGAGGCCAGTACAAGCCCTGTGGGACAGACGGGGCAGCACCAGGCTTCAGTCTTCTGGTGGTAGTTTTTTGTATTTTTCTCGAAGACAGAGCATGCACACACAAGTGGTGGGCGGGGTTGGGGGAGGCGGAGCCTGCCTAGGATGGAGCCCAGCGCCAGGCTCAACCCCAGGACCCTGAGATGGTGACCTGAGCCAAAGTCAAGAGTTTGGCACTTAACTGACTGAGCCACTGGGCACCCTGTCCGTCCACTTACCTTACCCCCCAGGTAGCCCATCGTGTCTCCTATGCTTATGCCTCTGTGTCCTGCCCCCATGGACACGCTCTCTCTCTGGGCCTCCCTTGTCCCTCCACTAACCCCTGCCGGGCTTCCAGGCTCAGCCCAGAGCTT
Source organism: Canis lupus baileyi (assembly GCF_048164855.1). Taxonomy (NCBI): domain Eukaryota; kingdom Metazoa; phylum Chordata; class Mammalia; order Carnivora; family Canidae; genus Canis; species Canis lupus. The sequence continues at coordinate 60,847,949 of NC_132840.1, forward strand.
GTCTTTTCAAGAACCATTCTGTAAAGTGGGTTGGTGCTAATCCCAGCCGTGTTGCTAGCAGTAGTTTCATAATCCTGGAAGGTTCGTTCAGCCTCTCTGGACATCGGAAAATGGGTCCAACAGGGTAACCTTCTCTCTAGCTGTTCCACAAACACAGCTGTGGATGTTTCCAAAGGAGGCAATCTGCCAATTGCTTGTTAGTCTATCGCTTTTTATCAGACCTCCCCCCCACTTAGCAGGACTAGTACCTTCAGATTTTGATTTAAGAGGCTGCATCAGAATTTCAAAGTCAGCATTAGCTCCAAATGAAGAGAAGAACAAACAGAATGCTTTCCAGGTTCTTCTCTGCCAACTTGGTCTTATTACACTATTTCATGAGGGCTCTGTGTCCAGCATCTCAGATGATAATTCCTCCATCACTTGTGTCACCTCAGAACATATAAGCACACGAGGAAGAATAGCACATCCATTTTAATTTTACTAATAAATACAGTGAGGCTGACAACACCCCCACCCTTTCCCATTTACATGTTTGTGCAAAAGAGTATGCAGGAGATGGGACAGATCCTGAAGGGATCCTCTCGCCTCTTGGCCTTCAGAGCAGATTGCAGATTCCTGGACCTGTGGAAGCAGACGTACCTGGGGCCGCTGCCTGTTCTCTGCCATCGAACTGCCCTGTTCCTGACTTAGCTGGTGTCCAACTATTCGTGGGTCTCCACTGAATCTTTTCCCCTAGGATTCCCTGAAGTGAATACCATAGACAACGAGGAGGTAAGTGACAGTAATATTAATTTCCACAATGCTTTCACATTTCATAAGTATTGATGGAGAAATAAAATACTATATCTTTTGTATATGAAATGACCAAGTACACTTGACCTGGATTTTTTTTTTGAGTTTTATTTTTTTAATAATAAATTTATTTTTTATTGGTGTTCAATTTGCCAACATACAGAATAACACCCAGTACTCATCCCCTCAGCGCCCGCCAACCAGTCACCCCACCGCCCACCCTCCTCCCCTTCCACCACCCCTAGTTCGTTTCCCAGAGTTAGGAGTCTTCCATGTTCTGTCTCCCTTTCTGATATTTAAAAATTGGAAGGATCCTTGGATAAATGAGGCAATAATCCTTGCTTGGTTATCACTATATAAATAAAGCATAACATGGATTTTAATATTTTGAGACTTTGGCCTTCATAGATTTCAGAGGGTACAAAGTTTGCCCACAAAGTTCAGTGATTATTGGAAAGAATGTGAGGGGCTGACACACACACACACAGGTAGCATCCAGGTCTCGCTTTGTAGAGGAGGAAATGAACATCTTGATGGCACAGAAAACAAATACCCCTGACACAACACTGGGCCTGCAGGGAATCCGTTCTCCCAGCAAGCTGTGGTTCTCTACCACTTCTAAGACATTTCTCAGGAAAAGAGGTTCAGGAGGCCATAGCCAGCAATTCTCACACTAACAAAAGGAGGGGGAGAATCTCAGGCTTCAAAGAAGTATCCTAGGAACACATTGAGGAACTGAGGTGAGAAGGTGATCATGTCTTAGATCCCATGCACAGGTATTTTTCCTGAACTGCTGAAACAACCTTTTACAAGTTGATCTGGAAACAAGAGTCCAAACAGTGCATCCAGTTAAGCTCCTGTGTAGAAAGAAGGGACTACATGAAAGACAGTAGGAGAGCTTCTAGGAAACAACAAAACTATTGTTTTATCTTCCTCATCTTCTGGCAGACGGAGCTGTATTTCTCAATCTTGTCTGTCCCCCCCCAGCTAACCTCCTCTGTGAAGTGCTAATGAGATCCTGAAAGAAGTAAACAGTGAAATTTTGTGTTCAGTGCTGAAAATTGGTGTGTTTCCAATTCTTTCCTTATCATACTGAATGATGACCTTGGATGACTTGCTTGCTCCATCCTGCCTATAATTTTTTATTTTTTATTTAAATTCAATTAGTCAACATATAGGACAATGTGGAACCCACATGTGCAATATGTGTACATTCTTCTGCTGGTACAGCAAGGCTCCCTTCCCTGCTGAGCCCATGTGGAAACTCACTTTATGACAAAATGGACTGGGCTCGGCACAGAGGCTGGACCCCTTTGTTATCCCTGAAACAGAGCAAAGAAAACGTACCTTGAAGACAGGTCATCTTGAATTCAAATATCTCCAGCTTGCCAAGTGTATAACCATAAGTAACTGGTCAGACTTCCCTGAGTAGCACTTTCTGATTTGCAAAATGGTAATGCCTGCTTTGTAGAGTCATTGTGAGAGCAGGAGAAAATGTACATAGAATGTCACTGATAGGACTCACTCAAAACAGCAGCCACTACTCCTGTCTATAGAAGCAATTTAGTTTAAGAAATATTCATTGGGTGTTCTCCCAGTACAAGGCATCAGGCTAGACACTGAAGCTAGCAATATTAAGATAAAATATCATCCCCCATCCAGAAGAATTTTCATGAAAAACACTTTCTCTTACTGCAATGTGGTTAATTTTATCTGTCAACTTGGCCGGGCCACACACCCAGAGATTTGGCCAAATCTTCTTCTGGATGTTTCTGTGAAGCTGTTTTTGGATTAGATTACTATTCAAATTGGTGACTTTGATTAAAGTTTATTACCTTCCACAATGTGGCAGGTCCCTTCTAATAAGCTGAGGGCCTTTGTCGAGGAAGAGGAAGTTTGTTTGCCAGCAGGGCACCCTCGGGCTCTGACTACATTAGGAAGCACCCTGTGGGCCTGTGGCCGACCCTGCAAACCCCAACGAAGGCAGCTTCTGGTCATCCCTTCACTAGATCTCGTTCTCCCTTGCCCTTGATACACAGATAGAGATACAGATACATGTATATGCCACCAGCTAGAGACACACACACATACACTGAGGGTTCATGACATACTGGTAAGTTGAGACTTGAGTGAAAAATACTTTGAAAAATGACACTTTTCCGTTTAAATATTGTCCCTAATTCCCACTTCCCTAAATCCTATTACATTCTCCCAATGACCTATTATACACCTTTAATCCACTGCCTTTGGACAAATATCACTCCAGAAAAATATTTTTCTGCCTTACTCTCAGAAGTTTTAATATGACTTTTTTTTTCCAATTGGAATATTTATCAGAGACAAGATATTCAAAAAGTTGTCCTTTTTAATAGATATGGATAAATTTTTTTAAATCACTTACTTCATCAGTTGGTCACCCTGATTCTGTAAAGTTGCGTTTCCTATGAAACAAATTTTTCATTTTTTGTTACTTCTAAAAATGAAACTGGAATTTCTTCAGCTTTCAAAAGTATTTATAGGACTATACATTTGCAAATGTAGAAGGAGTATTGCCAATGGCCAAAGTTTGAACAATTTTAGAAATAAATAAGGTATATTGGATTATAATTTAAGGTATGATATAAAACCCATGGATTCATACTATGTGTATCTAAATGATTAAATATAAAAATAAAGCAACTATGTTCCCACACAGAAGAATACAGAATATTTACATAGGTACTTGCTATGTCCAGAAAATGGAGCTTAGCTTCTCTTTGCTCTTCTCATCCCACTCCAGCCCAGTGTGGGCCACACTTGGTGCTTGCTTCCAAAGAGCAAGGCATGGAAAGGGTTGGGGAGTGGTGTAGTCTCATAGTAGGTTCTGAGCAAACATTGCCCCATCTAGGAGATAGAGGTCCACATCATCAGGAATAAGCCACATTGATCCCATTTCCCCTTGACATGATAGGATGAGAATGACATTTTAATTCTACAGTCTTCCTACCGAAAACCCATGACTCTAGTATAGACATGCAAGAGACATTGGATCAACTCAAATGGAAGGATATTCCAGAAAAACTTTCATCAATGCTTCTAAAAATTTTCAGGTCATCAATGTCAAGGACATTTTGACAGACAGAGGGTGCTATGGAGATCTAATGACTCAATGTAATATTAGGTATGCTGGATAAGATCCTGGAATAGAATACTGGGGGGAAGCTGGTGTTAATCAATGAGCCAGTGTTGGTTTCTTACTTGTAACAAATGGCCCATGGTGATACAGGATGGTAACAATAGGGACACTAGGCAAACCGGATATAGAAACCCTTGTACTGAATTTATAACCTTTTTTGTAAATGTATAACTACTGTAAAATTTAAATATTTCAATAAAAGAAATAGTTGTATGAGCCACAAATATACCAAATGCAAAATAAGGAAATGTAATGTGAAAGTATCAGAAAGTAATGGTTGAATTTATCTGAATTGTTCCTTTCCTTATGTTTTGAGGCCAAGGAGAACAATCCTTTGGAGTACAATCACTCTGAAACACTACAGAGTTTACGTTAAAGACCATTGCATACTCGATTTTATCCAACAGAAACATTTTTAGTTACTAATTACACTAATGATGCTAGTTTAAGCCTGGGCCTCCATTCTGAGACTTAGTCCTGTGTATCCCACTTCTCTCACAATTCTCACTGGAGGAACTTCACACTCTGTATGTCCTAAAATTCTTATCCTCCTTCCTGCAATTTTCAGGTGTCATTATTTCAGTTCAAAGCACCACCATCCTTTCAGCCACTCACACCAAGAATGGATCAAATGATTTATCGATATTTTTCAGAATCTGCAAGAGAAAAGGAATATTCAACAAGCAATAATGAAAGATTCCAAAAAAGCACCTGTGAGTTCTGACTTAAAACAGTTGTTAATTTTCACCTTTATTTTTAAATTTATTTATTTATTTATTTATTTATTTATTTATTTATTTATTTATTTATTTATTTTAAAGATTTTATTTATTTATTCATGAGAGACAGAAAGAGAGAGAGAGAGAGAGAGGCAGAGACACAGGCAGGCAAAGGGAAAAGCAGACTCCATGCAAGGAGCCCAACATGGAGTTGATCTCAGGACTCCAGAATCACTCCCTGGGCCGAAGGCAGGCACTTAACCGATGAGCCACCCAGGGATCCCCACCTTTATTTTTTTAAAAAAGATTTTATTTATTTATTCATAAGACAGAGAGAGGCAGAGACATAGGCAGAGGGAGAAGCAGTCTCCCTACGGGGAGCCTAATTGGGGACTAGATCTCAGGACCCCAGGATCATGACCTGAGTTAAAAGCAGATGCTCAACCACTGAGCCTGATTTTCACCTTTTTTAACATATGGCTGGTATGTTAGAAGAAAGACTTTTTCAAGTCTTCTGTTGAGTAAATTGCTAGGAACAGCATTCAAATCTTCCCTTTCCAGGCTAAGGGTGAGAGCCTACATTTCTAGCTTAAATTTCCTAGCACAACCTCTCCAGTCTCTATAGACCTTTACTGCACAGAGTCAGGGGTGTGTTGGTAAAGAGTTAACAGCCAGCCCCTTGGACCTGTAGCTTTCTCAGATTTCTCCCATGGCCTATTTCATGCTACCAACATGTTGTTGTAGAATATGGAACTGGGAAGGTGTGTGCACACTTGGATCCCATACAAGTGAAGGTGGGTCTCTACAACTGGAGGTGGTTCGGGCACATCACCAATTAGTCCCTTCCTCCTGTAAATGGGGACCGAAGAGATATTTGGATTAAAACCACCTTTCACAGTTGCTATAATGTTGCTCCTCAAAAAGTTGCTATAATCCATTAATGAAGGTAGAGCTCCAGGTGGATGTGCCATTTCGATCACGTCAATGATCAAATATCAGAAGGGTGAAAAGAAGAAAAAATTTTTTCTTCATCAAATAGCAGCATCTAAAATGAAGAGGAATGTCACTCAGATTTCAGTTCCATTGTTGCAAATCTTAATGGCAATCTAATTTATATGGCTACTAAAATGACCATCAAAGCACATTGCACATTATATCACTGTATATAAACACTCAATAAAAACAAATTTCTATGGACTGGATCCAAAATCCCAGTTATTTGCTAGCAGAAATGGTCCCTCCCATTTGAGATAGAATACAAATTACATTCCAGCATTAGAAACAAGGAGTCAAAGCAGGTTTGTCGTTAAGCCTGTTCACGACTTTATGACTCAATTTGCATGCCAACTAACACCTTGTTTATAGATTAACTTCCTGGAAAGAATTTGTAGACTTGAGGATGACCTTAAAATTTACATGCTGAATAGGAAACAATTACATACCATATGTTACAGTGGACAATAAAAATGAAATAGAAAGATCCAAATAAGCTTGGGCTTCAGACTAGAAGGACACCACTGGTTATCCAGAGTCTCCAGCTTGCCAACTGCAGCTCTTGAGACTTGTCTGTTTACATGATTGCAGGAGTTAATTCTTTATAATCCACCCCGTAAAATATATGTCTGTCTATCTATCTATCTATCTATCTATCTATCTATCTATCTATCTATCTATATCATCTATCTATATTGGTTTTATCTGAGAACCTACTGATCCAACAATTAAAAAAACACATTTAACTGTGCTCTCTATGTCCATGATTTATTTAGTCCATGGTCTCAACTTCATGAAAATCCTTTCAATTTGGCTTGATTTACACATTTATATACATGTTTGACATATTTGCACATTTATATTCTGTTAAACTGTTTGTGGGGAACACAGGTTTATCATGGTTGCTTGATCAATGTCTAACATTTCATGGTTTTTGTCCCAATCAGGACAGAAGATTTTTATGCCACTACAAAAAGATGGGGCTAGGCAGAGGTCTAACCAGGAGTATAGTTCTCTATCTGAAATAGCCAAGGACATGGCTTTTCAATCTTTTCCTCTTTCACTAGGAACACTTCAAATTAAATTTTCAACAGCATTCACACATGGGCATACATGACAAATGGAGCTGCTGGGGCTAGGTAGGGGGCAGCCAGGACTCCCCCCCACTGATGCTGGAGTTGGATCTTTATGCTCCAGGGAGCCCTGTGAGGAAACCATCTCCTTCATCCTGTACTTTCAGTCCCAAGATATGATTCTGTTTTTCATGTTTTCACAAATCCCAGCAAGAATTTAAATGGCACTGTTAATATTGCCATTTACCTAATGCATTTTCAATGTCCTCTTTAATTCTTCCAAACCAGTGAAAAGGCAAGATGAAAAGAGGTTTATAAAAACTGCTGTATATTATGTTACCTCCTAACTGAGTGGTTTATTTGCTTACTAAATGGTCCTACATTTATAGTCAATCATCATCAACAGATAATATCAAAAGTAAACTTCAATTTCACATTGCAGAGGAGGTGATTCCAATTGAATGTTGTTTGTCATAGAGAATATGTTACTAAATCCAGTTTATGGGAAGATTATGGCATTTAATTTACTTTTAGAGAGAGGAGTATGCCTTCATGAGAAACTGCATTAGCTATTAGAAAAGTAATGTGGCTGTCGGCCTGTGCTGTTTCCAGGAAACATGGGCATACTGCATTGATGAGAATGACCCAGACTTTTTTCCTAGTGTGATCTGACAAAAAGAGTACTGGACTGGTCACTGGGAGGGAGTGAGGGCAATGTGGATGGGAACTGGCTGTGTGAGTCTAAGGAGACAGTCACCCAACCTCTCAGGGCCTCAAGTGTCTCATCTAGAACACAATAGGTCAGGTAAGTTCTGGCAACCACAGTCTTATAAGATCTTATGATCAAGAAAGTCATGGTCAAAGTTACCCTGATGTCACCAAGGAAAGTAAAAATGACTGCAGTGGAGTCATTATTTTGTATTTTTTAAAGAACGCTTTTGAGAAATAGATTACCCGTGAGCACAAGCGGGGGCAGAGGCAGAAGCAGGCCCCTCGCTGAGCAGAGAGCTCAAAGTGGGGGCTCCATCCCAGGATCCTGAGCTCATGACCTGAGCTGAAGGCAGATGTTTCACTAACTAAGCCCCCCAGGTACCCCCCGAAGTCATTATTCTTAGAGCACCTACAAGGGAGTAGGCTTTACCCAGGGCCAATTTCATAGATGTGCATGCATGTATGTACACATGTGGTGGATGTGGTATGTGGTGAGTGTGCTGGGGCCCAAGGTTTGGTTTAGATTATGTAATTTTTTGTTGTGTGGAATAACTAAGTATTTTAAAAAGCTACTCTTAGCATTTCCAAGCTGGTGGAAAGGAGGCAAAGCAGTACACTGCTAGTCCTTGAGGCCTCCACACTTTGAATAGCTCCCCTGATGCACAGGAACTTCTGGATTTCAGTGGAATGCCAGGGGCTCACCACATAGTGGCTCTGCTTTCTTCTGGCCAGATCGTGTGACCCAGTAGCTCAGGGGTTTGCTCCCCATGTGGAGAATCTCAATTAAAGGGAAACAGGAGAGGAGACAGAACCAGCCAGACATATACTCTTCCTTTCTCTCCTGCATGGATGAATCCACTATCTATTTCTAGCCTGTATACCCCACACGGTGAGAAAACAGGCCATGGGGCTGCTGTGTCTCTCTGCACCTGACTGTAAAACGGCAGCCAGTATGGAAGATACTGTGTCACACTGGCTTTGCATTCTTCCCTTGTATTGGGCTTAGAGACTTTCCAAATCAAGAGTCAGTGCCTCAGTCCTATCTTCTAGAGGACTTGAGCAGAGACTGCGGTAAGGTCCTGCTCCTGGGCCTTTCCCAAATAAAAGATCGAACTTGGAGCTTCCTTCCTGTCCTGTTCCAAACATGCTCTCATTTTCTTCGCCAACTTTTGGTCTTAGTCACATCAAAGCGAGGTGATGGGTAGCCCCAGGCCCTTCTCTGGAGCCCTGAAGTGACTAGAAGGGGGAGAGTGTGGACAGGTGGATTTTCCTATTCATTAATTCCATTGAGTAGCAGTGTTGTCTGTGTACAGTGACCTCAGGGAAAAGACATGTCTATATCTAGGGACAGAATAGGAGGATACCGTGCCCCTGAACACCCTCACAACATCTACTTCAGAGCTGTCAAGCCCAGCTCCTTCTGCCAAAGAGAAGAGAGAATCCCCTTTCTTCCCAAAGTCCTATTTATATGCTTGGCTATGGAAGCTTCCCCTCTATCCTTGTCAGGTAACTGGTGTAGATAGAATTAGCAGTGACCCACTTGCGGTGACAGGCAAGGCATCCAAGGGGCCTTGAAAACATTCTCCTGAGTCTGTTTCAAGTAACAAAAACTGACATTTATTGGGCACTTACCATGGGGCCAGGTACAGTGCTAACCATCTTTCAGGGATGACCTGCAACACTGTGAGTAGGTTCTATTGTCCTATTTTACACAGGACAACACAAAGGCAGCATATGCGGAGGAAAGCTCTCTAAGGTCACTCATCTGGCCCAAGCAGTAGAGCCTGTACTCAAACCCTGGTTGTCTGATAACGATGTGAGAGTGGTCAACCCTGAGGCCAGTTGGATCCTCTGTAGTACTTTGCTGTTCAATCCTGCTCCCAAACTGGTGCAGCTGGCTTTGTACTGCTTTGACTTTGAACTGGTTCCTTCTTTCTTGACGCACTTCTTTATCTTTGAAGACTTGGCACAAGTCTCGAGATTTTTATTTGTCAGAACTTCTCCATGAGGACTTCTTACAGAAAAGCAATCAGAGCATGAGAACGGGGCTTTCCACGCTGCCCTGTGATGAGGGAGTGGGCAGCAGGTCTTGGGGCTCCCAGAGAGACCCAGCACTGCTGCGGCAGGGTGGGGGTAGAGTTCCAGGGGCAGCGCGAGGTGGGGAGGGGACTACAGACCAGGGAAGGCAGGAAAAGGAAAGCCCATGAGTGCAGAATGTCTGGACAAGTGAAAAGGGAGTGGAAACTGGTAGGTCAGAAAACTGGTGAGGAGAATTTTGAATCCTAGTGATGTTCTCCATGGTGAGCAAGTACATTTCCTTTAATATTCAAGTGAATAGAGACAGACTATATTTCTTTTATTTGCTAGTGTGTGTTTCAATGCAGCACAGTTCTGAATATGGGTTCCTTTTGGGGTAAAGGATTATTTAGTCTACAAATAAAGGACATAGTAGTCCGAGGACATGGGTGGAAATCCAACATATAGCATCTACAAGCCTTTTCATTTTATGCAAATTGCTTCATCTCATGTCTGTAAAGTGTGTCTGGTGGTGACTTACACTTTCCAGAAGAATGAGGATTAACTACCGTGTAGGGTATAGATTGTTGGAAAAGGCATGGACACTGATCTACCTATTACAGAACCAAATCTCACGCTGCCCAAAGGCATCAGGCAATTCTGTGTATACACATGTGTGTATGTACATGTCATGTATGACGTAACTAGGACTATCCTCGACTCTGTCCTGGACTCTGAAAGTGTAGCCAGTTGATTATGCCAGTGCTCTGGGATGAGTCCATCTCTTCATGCACATGTCACAGCAATCTAGCTCATGGGGAGTAAACAAATAAAAACATGTTAATTCATAGTGCCAGTGGTGGAGAATTCTAGTTCACTCTGACAATAGTATTATCTTCTGCAGATAAATTAGTGTGAGAAGTTAATTCACGGTGGGAAAGTTATGTATTAGGTACAAAGCGTGGATCAAACATCTAATTAAGTCAGTCTAAGATAGCTAATACTCAGCTCTACCCTAGGGATATACCAGACATCAGGATTAAGTGGATAGATCCTTGGTCTCATTCTGGATCAGATACAGGTATTTACCCATTGACCTTCATTTTTCTGTGCCCTAGAAGGATCATCAAGAAGAGAGCTGATTTATTTCCTTTTTCTGAAAAAGGAGAATGTATTTAATTCTTTTTTTTTAATTTATTTTTTATTGGTGTTCAATTTCCAAGATCTATAGAGAATGTATTTAATTCTTAAATAATCCTAATTGCATTCTAATGGATTAAGTGTGCCTATTGGACACTGCATACATACCTTCTCAAAACTTGGAATCAGATTCAACACTGCAACCCTTGTTTCCTGTTCCACATTGATTTTCAGGAAGTAATTGCTTTTTATCACAGAAACTGCCAAAACCTGACTTTGCAAAGGTATGACATCAGTGAAAGGAACTCAACACAGTTTAATGTCAAAATATGAATTACCTGGAGCCAGAGCCTGCTAGGTTTCTCCCCCTCCCTGCTGAGGGTTTGCTCTGGGGGCTGAGATCACAACCAGCACAGAACATGCAGATGAGGTCCTAAACGCCAACACTCGCCTGCCTCATTCCCATGGGGGTGGGGGAAGCTGCTAGGGCTGTTTAAACTCGGCGGGTCAAGGACCTGGACTCAGGCAGACCTTTTACAAGTCTGATAGGAGAGCAGGGGAATCTGCGGGTTTCATTCACTCCTTCGCTCACCCTCTCCATCCAAGGGTGGAGAGCTCACCATATATGAATGCTTCCGTATGTATCCACTGTCTTTTGCATTAATTTTTCCTCCTTTGGGTCACTCTCTTGGGCAAACATACAAGATTTCTCCTCTTAAAACTCTTTTCCTGGATCCACTTTATCTACTTTTCCTTTTAATTATTTCTCCACTTTTTTGTTATTCCCCCAAATTTTCTTCACTTCTTTGTCTTTCCCTGAGTGACTCCCACTATTGCCCATCCATAGTGAATTAGGTCTTTTCATCACTTCTCTGCAGTATTTGGCCCTGTCGGTCATCCCCTCACTGAAGTCTTCCCTGGACTGTAGGATGTGATAATCTGGTCCAACTCCTATCTCAACAGCCCCTTGTCCTGGATCCAGACTCCGTAGATCCTGCCTCTGTGGTGTCCACCGGCTATGACTTACTCAATAAAATCTCCAAAGGATCTATGAAAAGTCAAGAGTTGAAAGCACTGGGTTTCTTTTGTGCTTTGTTTGTTCATTTGTCTAAGTTAAATAGAGCTTCCTGGCAGGGAGGGAATTTACTCTTTTCCTGCTCCCCTCTGTCTCCCAGGCCCTGGCCCTGTGCTCAGCATGCTAGAGGTACCCAACAAGTATTGAGTAAAAGAATGTGTAGACCTCTCAAATGATTTATTTTGTCCTTGAACTATGAGGCCTGGAGGATTTTTTCCAACAAAAGTCCCTTGAAATCTTTTACCACTATCTTCACCTGGTTTATTCATTTGCTAGTCAGGAGATAATCATCTTAAGTCCCTTCTGCATTTTTCCATGTCTGCTACTGGCTTAGAATTTAACGTTTTGGGCCAGATGCTCTCTTCAAACAACCCCAGTGATACATATTTGATGTTAGATTAACCTGTTATGATTTGTGGGTGTAGTGGCAGGAGGCTACCTTTTGAATATGAATCAGGTATCTGCACTTTTATTAACTTATAGCAGGGTTATGTTTAACCACAAGAGGAAAGAAACACACCAATTATTCTCCTGGGAAATTTTAAGCAAGTATGAATAGAAAGCAGCTTTGTGGCATGAGTGACTTGAATCCCTGAATTGGCCTCCACACAAATGTTTGAAAGTCATAACTGTATTCATTAAAGACTATAAAACAGCACGGTGTTAACTTCACAACCAATAGGCTTTGTTATCAATGATGCAGATTTTATTATCTGCTAGTTCGTAGCTAGCCTTATTAATTTGGAAGCTTTTTGCAGAAAGAGAAATGGATTCCATTTCTAAAACTTGCAATTATGAATTCTGTCCGTGCTTTTAGCTGCTCAGATATTTATACATGTCACTCAATGGGGCAATTTGCAATTCTGGATAGAATTCTGCTCTGGCTTAAAGCAGCAGGCTGTTTTTTCTCAACTGTACTATTCTCTTCCTCCTCTCCAATGGGACAACCATAGGCTTACCCATCTGCTTTATGTTCAACGAATCCCACATCAGGATACAAGAGTCGTGTTTTTTTCTGGTGAGACAGACACAGCTCTATTAAAAATAATTTTATGAACTTTCATTGAAGTCACTTGGAATAGAGCTTTTGGGGACAGGAAGGAGATAATTCCTTCATTAGTAAGTTTGAAGGGGCTGCGGTGCCACAGGTAGCAGGTTCCCAAAGGTGTCCTGGAACAGGCTTTCTAGAAGGGGCATTTGTGAGCTGATGGATGGGTCTGGGGTGGCTTCAGAGCCCTCCATCTCCAGCACTCTCCCTGGGTCTGGTTTTGTCCAGGGCCTCCTTACTGTGCAAACTTAGGTGCCATCTGAAACATCTAAGACAACCCAATGATAAAGAATGTGTTCCTTAGCCCTTTCTGTCCTATGGACCAACCTTTAACATACTTGTAGACATTTCAAGAAAAACTGCTATTGATGGGATGTATTTAGATTCTCAATTTCTTTTATAGAGCATTTTACCATTGAGTGAATGGCCATAGGCAGAGTCTCACATTCCATGCTTTAGTGTAATTTTTCCCTTTATTTTCTCTGAAAAGAATATTGGCATTTACTCAGAGCCAATGATGAAGTCCTGGTCACTAGGCTGCAGAATCTTTGCCCCTATCAAACAGCTCCCTGGTATCAGCCTCCTGCTTTTAAACTCATCTGAAATGATAAACTCTTCAAATTATTTGAAAATAGCTACAATTTCTTCTACAGACATTTATTGGCAATTGTGCCCACTCTATGAAGAGGAAGTATCGAGAAATGAACTTCGATGCTTGGTTTTATTGCTTACTTCGAGGCAAATGACTCAGTTTGGAAATTATAATGGTGCAGATATAGTGTAAACCATGGGTCTCACCCCGACCAGGCTTAGTAGAAAATAAATGTTTTAAAATAAATTACTGGAAAAATGCAGTAGCATGGGTGGCTTTTTTTTTTTTTTTTTTTTTTTTTTAATAATGGAGGGACTATTTGGTTTGGGGGTCACATTCGTTTGGGAACTTGAATGAGCTGCTTATTCTGAGTGTCAATTTCCAGGGTCAGAGCTGGTGTGAGATTTAAGGAGATGAACGTTCTCCAGTTGCATAAATTCTATGCCACTACAGAGTCATGCATAGATTATTTTAATTAATTTAAATGTAGGTCTTTGACGCATGCCCTCAGAAACTTCAGCCTTATGAGTTGCCTATGTATTTTTTTTTCCAATATACATTTTTATGGGAGGTCTAATGGACACACAGTAAGCCATACTTATTTCAGGCATAGGATTTGCTAACTTTGACATATTTGTATACCCATTAATCCTGCACTACATAGCCCTTATCCCAGGAAGTTCCTCATGTCCCCTGGTCATTCCTTGTTCATGTTTTTAGGTTTGGAAGAAGCACTTTCTGTGCTGGTCCCCACATCTTGATTTTCTAAAGTATGTCACTTTATCATGGTTTTTATTTAATTTGCCACAGCTTAAATAATGACACTTTTATTCACAAGGTCATAATAATTCTTCTCTGCCACAGAAGTTCCAGATGATCAGTTTTATCCTTTTCAGGATTAAGTGGGATTCTAATGGTAGTTTTGCAGGTGCCTTCTCTCAAAGGGCATTTAGTGAGAAGTGGTGTGAGCCCTTAGCATCAGACCCCCTGCTCTATGATCCAGATGTAGGTAAGAAGCAAACCATTATAGGTTAACCAGAGTCCCTAAGATCAGCTTGACTCCAGTCAAGGCTCCCAGTCAAGACTCCAGTCAAGCTGATCTTGAGGAAACATGAGAACTACTGACCTGAAAAGACTTACCCATTTTTAAATGCCAAGTTATCCGTTAATGAAAGCAAAGGAATTCAGCAATAAGGTCATTTTTATCAAGTTACAAATCCCACTGGTTTTATGGTAGTCTCCTTAATGCATAGGCCACTTACAGCAGAGTAGTTAGAAACTTGGGCTTTGGAGTGTCACGGATCTTGGTTTGACTAGAGAAACCAAGAGGACCTTGCTTATCTGCAAGATGGGGATCCCGATGGCCCCAGTTTCATGGGATTGTTGGGGAAATTAAATTGGGTAATGCCTGTGTGCATTTGGCATAGTACACATAGCAATCATTTCATACATTATTTCAATGATGCGGAGGATGGTCTCACTCTGATAACGTCTCCGTGTGAAAAAAATATACATGCAAGGTCGAGGCTATAGGTCTTTCGTTAATTCACTGAGCACTTGCTGGCACTCCCCGCATCCCACATCCCTTTCTAGTCCTGGGCTGACTGGAGGTAAGTACTCAGATGCCACAAAGACATCAACCCTTGTCCTCAGTCTTGGTCAAACTGATTCCCTATAAGGTAGCCTCAGGGCAGGGTGCTCATGGCCCAAAGGAAGCTGGAGTTTTGTGCTTTAGCCCGGACTTCTCTCTAGCAGCTCTTCCCCTTGCGTGGACACTTTTATTCAAAACTGAAATGTCATGGGCACCAACCATGTTCTGGAAGCAATTTTCATACCCACGCTGGGCCTGCCCTAATGAATGAATGAATGAATGGGATGAAAAATCCAAAGTCAAAACTCACCTAAAAGAGTTGAACTGGTTTCAATGTGACTTTTTCAAGCCACTATTTTCTGAGTGGTTTGGGGGATGTGGAGAGGTAGAACCCAGTGATAGGATTTTAGGGGAAAAGACAATTATCAGTTATGGTTTAAGGGGATGAGATGATTATAAAAAGGGGCCCAAGGACCAAATCCACTCCCTGTGCAATTCCAGCCTCAGCCCACAGATTTGATGACAGACTTCCCAGAAACCAGGCTGTTGGAGAATGTTTGTAACTCATGCATTGTGAGTCCCAAACAGGTGAACCACAAAGTCCTCTCGGCCCCAAACAAATTTCCCAAACAAGGCAGAATTTAGTTCCAGGGCAGCAGCTCTGGAGATGAGAGGCTACCGATTGGAAGACTGGGAAGAACCAGAGAGGAAGAGTGTTTGATACAGACTCTTGTCCTCCTAGCCTCCAGTTAGTGGTGAGTGGACGGGAGGGGACAGGTCCAAGTTGGCAGAGACTCCTGCAGCTGAGCTAACTGGCAGCTATGCAGTAACCACCTGCCCTGTGGGCACTGAAGATACAGGAACAGGGAAGGAGAGAGTGGACGTCACAGAGTGGACGTTCCAGACTGAGGACACACGTGAGAACCCAGATCTGAGTTTTAGGTTCTATTAGACTATTTCCCCTGGAATAGTTCTGGAGAATCACCTGTCACTGACACATCCTGTTGGCGTGGGTGGGGGAAACGCCTTGTCCTGGGAAAGCAGGAGATGCAGCTGGGCCTCCTTGTCCTGCTGTTCCTGACATGCGGGGTTTGGTGCACAGATACTGTCCTGTGCTGTTACAGACACTGCCACCATGCCAAAAAAAAAAAAAAAATCTTTGGAGAGCATGTAAAAAAGGAAACTAACGTTTATCAGGATCTGAAGGGCTTTCCTGAAGTGATGTGTGAGCCGATGGAGACTGAGTAGTGACAGGTGCTCGGCTTTCCTCTATCCCAGACGTCTGGTGCCATACGTCCTGCACAGCTGTTGTCAGGAACTCCTCATACAACCCCTTAAGCTGGTTAACGGGAGTAAATTTCATGGATAAGGAAATAGGCCCAGTAAATGTAACTGGCCAAGGTACACAACCAATAACTGGGAGACCAGGACTGAAGCAGTGTAAGCTCAGGATGCATTCTTCAACCACTAAAAATCAACTCTATAGAATATACGGGGGAGGGGAGGGCAAAAGAGTTACTCCTACAGAACAGCAGGTGTAAAGGTCCCGTGGTGGGAGGTAATTTGGTGTGTTAAGGAACACAAAGAGGCCAGTGTGGCTGGTGTGGAGGGAGCTAGCAACTGCAAAACAGCCCCCCCAACCTCCCTCACCCCCCAGCGGGCCGGGGAGTCTCAGCTGAAGAGTCAATCCTGCATCTCCTCAATGCAACTGAAATTGAGAACAGAAACAGCAGTATCAGTAGAATACAGAAAGGATCTTTTCAGTCTTTTATACTTAAGGCTGAAAACAGATGGAGATGGTTTTTCACTGTGTATAACAGTGCCAGAAAATAGACCTAATAATGTAAGAAACAGACAAAGAAAACTCGAGTCAAGAGGAAACTTGGCAAAGACATTCTAGAACTATTGCCAGCTGACAACGTGACCCACACATTTCTGGGTACAGCTACCCCCAGCGCTCACCACAAACCAGCGACTGAAGTCAGATCTACACGCTGGTGGTAAAAACCCCGTAATTTGACACAGGTCGAGGGACAACCTAGCGACTTGCAGGGAGCCTTGGGGTTGTTTCACAGACGGGCTTCGCTGCTGTCAGCAGGCCCACCCAGCAGCGGCGCGGTGGGCTCCATCCCCGCAGCTGTCCGCAGCGTCCGGCCCCGCGCCAGGGCCCCTGGAGCACCGCGCACTCAGGAGAGTCTCCTCTCCAGGCCGGGAAAGCGGTGCAGAGCATGTCCGCAGGGAAGGCCCCGTTGGCAGGGCTGTGCGCGCCCTCAGGCTCATCAGGCCCAGCGCGTCCCGCTGGGACTTGCTTGCAAGTGACCGCAAGGTCAATGTCCTTGCTGTTCCTCGGACCCAACACCAGGGGGTGACCGAGGCCCATCTCACTCCGGCTTCTTCGCCCTGGAGACCTAACCTGCTGCATCCAGACCAGGAGGTAGAGGGGCAGGGCTCCCCCGAGCTCTGCTAACCCGCTGCCCTGCTCGCGTGCTCAGTGGGGTTATCACCGCCTCAGTGGAGCTGCCGTTCTTGGGTTTTTCTCTCCTCCTTTCCGGCATCTCCTAACAGTAAGCAGTTGCTCAGCATGTAGCAAACAGAAGCACTGTGCCCGTCCTGCCCCGCAGTGCTGTGGACTTTGCGCCTGGTGTCCCTTTCCTCATTGCACACACCCTGGCACCCCCACTCAGGTATTCTTCCGATATACTCATCCCCACGACTATTCAAGTGCCAAGAATTCCTTAGGCCAATGGCATTTGTGACTACTGAGACTTTCTATTTTTGCAAAGGCCCCCGTGGCAAAGCATCTCTCGAAAGGAATGTGGAAAGAAGAAATTCAGGGCGATTTTCCAGAAATTGCTTGGTGGCTTTGCAAATCACGCCTTGTGATTGCCTCTTAATGTTCCAGGTGCAAGTGACCACGCCTTCAGGGCTGTATTTTTCCATTAGCAAACACCAGCCTCTTTCTGCTACTCAGTCTGACACAAATGCATACAGTTAATTTTTTCTGTTTCTCCTTTGTCTGCAAAGCACTGAGAACATCACATCTTCTTGGATCCTGTAGTAGTGTTGGAGTCAAGGACATACAGTTGGACAGCTTAAGCCCAAGTTCATGAAAATTGATTTCTTCTTGCACCAGGTTACTGGAACCCTTAAACGAAGCACATACATGTGTGTATACAAAAGCCCTTGAGCAAGAGAGCCGTTCAACCACATGTTATTTTCTTTTGGTAACTACTTTTTTTTTAAAAATTAATTGTGACACATACCAAAATGTGTCCAAATCTTAAATACATCTCAAGTGAGGTCAAGTGAACATGCCAGAGAGCCATCACCAGCACCCCCAGCAGCCCTGTCTCAAGCTCTCCATGTGATTTGGCTGCGGGTCAAAGCTTTAGAAACTTTCTTCTAGTGTGGCAAATCCTTGTAGCCTGAAAACAGCATTGTAAACAACAACAAAACAGCATTGTAGTCGTGTTTGATGTACACTGGAGAAGAAAGTGGCACAGTGGGATCATGGGGGCAAGGACTAATCCTCACCCCATTTCTCCCTTAACTTTTTGGTAATTTAAACCTGTTCTCAGCTTTATTGGCCTGTGATTTATTTGCATGCAGTAAAACTCAGTTTTTTTAAGTACAATATTTTTAATACATATTTACAGTTGCTTCCTTAACTACCCACTTCCACTGCACCATTTCCCCAAACCATGTCAACACTGCTGGGCTGCTTACATCTCTTAAACCTGGGAGCACAGTTTCTGAGGACCAAACTGTGCCCTGTTCATCATTGGGTTCTTATTCCTCGACCAGACACAAATAAGAGGCTTCACAGGTATTTACTCCAGAAATGAGTGAATCAACCTGGACGAATAAAAATAAAGCCATGGAGAAGACTAATGGGTTGTAGGACGTGGGGATGGGTGGGTCCAAGTACTCTGCAAAAATGTGAGGCTCAAAGTGGAGTGAATCAGACCAATGTAGAACATCATCCCACAGTGCACTTGCTACATGTGGAGACACTCCTCCTGCCCAGTCAGTACCCCTCAGCCCACCTCAGAGCTTAACTGCAGTCAGTTCCTTGTAGGCTGAAGGCTTCCTGTGGATCTCTGCTTCAGGGCACTTCCTGAACACCTCAGGTCCTATTCCCCAAGGGGGCAGGACGGGAGTATGGGCAATTTATAACTCCAGGAACTCCAATTTATATCCCCAAGGCAGCAAGGGATATGGCTGATGGATGGGCTCTCCAGCTTTCCTCAGCCATTAGGGGCAAGTTCTGAGACTCACTCTACACATTATCAATCCTGGGCACCAGTCGCCCAAAGCAGGGACCAAGTCATTCATGCAAACTTCCTTCCCTGGCTGTTCTTCCTCTTCAGCCCATCCTCTCCACTTCCTTGGGTCGTCTTCTTAGGAGACTTGCACCCAAGTATTTGGCTCTGAGTCTGCTTTCGAAGAAACCCAAACTAAGGCAATAAGATTCTTCAGTTTGCATCTTTTTTGCTTTGTGAACTTGAGTGATTTCGTTTCATCTCTAAGAGGGTCTATTTGCTCATTTATAAAATATGGATAACCTGTTTATAGCAGCAAAGTCCACAATAGACAAGTTGTGGAAAGATCCCAGAGGTCCGTGGACAGATGAATGAAGAAAGATGTGGTCTATATACAATGGAATATTATTCAGCCACCAAAGAATGAAATCTCACCCTTTGCTATGATGTAGACGGAGCTAGAGGGTATTATGCTAAGTGAAATAAGACAGAGGAACACAGTTACATGATTATACTCATGATTATACTCAGAATTTAAGAAACAAAACAGGATCATTGGGGAAAGACAGGAAAAATAAACAGATGGAGACAAACTATAAGAGACTCTTAACACTAGGAAACAAACAGCATTGCTGGAAGAGAGGTTGGTGGGGGGAAAGGATAATTGGGTTATGGGCATTAAGGAGGCAGGTGATGTGATAAACACTGGGTGTAACACACAATTGATGAATCACTGACCTCTTCCTCTAAAACTAATAATACAGTATGTGTTAATTGAATTTAAGTAAAATACAATTTTTAAAAATTGGGATAATCACAATACTTAAGATTATTGTGTGAAAACCTCAAGTACTTGTCATATTGGAGGAACTTAGTAAATAATGGCTATTTATAGATACTACTCTTATTTGGTACATTACTTTCCTACTTAAATTTCCAAGGAGACAGAAGGACTTTGCAAGTGCCCTAGGTCTGCTTCCCAGGAATTAAACACTGAGCGACCACTTTGGGAACCACTCTGGTAGGTGGTAGAGAAACAGCAGTGAACAAATCAAGGAGCTTGCCTTTAAGGAGCTTATGTTCCAGGGGCAAGGATTTGGATCATTATCAAATAATGACATCAATACAGAATAAGGAGGAAGGATTAGAACAACAGAAAATGCAGGGTAATGAGTATAGAAGGGAACTGATATGGGGCATAGAGGTGATCATTTACAGAAGAGATCAGCAAGTCCTCTCTGGTAAGAGCCTTTTTTCTGGCTTTGAGATAGATATTTATGGTGTTAATTATAGCTGAAGTGAGATACAATCACACCGTATGGATTGAAGGTATACAACATGATGATTTGATACACACATATTGTGAAAGAATTACTACCATAATGTTAATTAACACACTCATCATCACATAATTACTTATTGTGGAGAGAACTTTCAATAATTGCTCTCTTAGAAATTTTCAAATACATAATATACATCATTAACTACAGTCAGCATGCTGTCTATCGGATTCCAGAACTTTTTTGCCTTCTGATTTTAAGTTTGTATCCTTTGAGCAACATCTCATTACCTGCCCTCAACCCACCCACATGCAACCACCATCCCACCACTGTTTCTATGGGTTTCGATATTCTAGATTCCACATGTGAGATCATCTAGCAAGTCTTTTGTGGGTCTCACTTGGAATAATGCCTCCAAGTTCCATCTGTTACAAATAGGATTTCTTTCTTCTTTATAGCTGAATAACGTATGATATATGTACACACATGCATGTTAGTCACACTTTACCTGTTCATCCATCAATGGACACTTAGGTTGTTTCTGTGCCTTGGCTACTGTAAATAATGCTGCAATGAACATAGGAATACAGATAGCTCCTCAAGACAGTGATTTTAATCTTCCTTACATATATATCCTACAGTGGGATTGCTGGTTTATGAAATAGTCTTAATTTGAGGAACGTCTGTACTGTAAATCCCAGTGGCCACAACAGTTGACATCCCGCCCACAGCACACAGGGTTCCCTCTTCTCTCTGTGCTGTCCAGCACTTGCTGTCTTGATAAGGGCACGTTTGAGCAAAGACTCAAAGTGATTAAGGGAGCCAGCCATAGGGCTTCCTCCAGGAAGGACCAGACCGATGAGAGGGAAAAAGACAGAAACACACTGTGATCCTGGAATCACACAGGGGTCAGGGGAGGGAGAAAGCCACAAGGAGAGTGAGACTAGATTTCTATTCTCACCGCTAAGGCAGCAGCAACGAGACGGTCTTGGACTTCATAACTCCTAGCATGGGCTTTGAATTTCACTTAGAGTCTTCAGTAGAGAGGTAGTACTACCTGAATTATGTGTTCAAAGGATCTTCTGGCTGCTCTGTGGGGGAAAAGGTGAGAATGAAAGCTCGAAGGCTAGAGAGGAGGCAGGAGAGAAGTGACTGGTTTGGCCCAAGTAGCTGTGGAAGGGGTAAGAGGTGTTGGATTCTTCCAGAGGGATTTGCCTATGACTTGATGCAGGCTACTCAAGATAGACAAGACCCAAGGACCATCCAATATTTTCAGACTAAGTAACTAGAGTACTGAATATGTCATTTACCAATTTGGGGAAGATTGGGGAAGGAATAGGCTTCTCTAGATAAAGTGTTGGGTTTTGCAAATGTTAGGCTTGTAATACTCATTACTCATCCCAGCAGAGAATACCACAGTGTATTGGTTGAGAGCATAGATTCTAGAGCTAGATCTCCTGGTTCAGGTCCCAGCTTTGTCCCTAACTTGCTGAGTGACCTCATGATACATACTTATCTGTCCTCAGTTTTCTCATCTGTAAAATGGAACTAATAGTAAATTATGAGAATTTAAGGAGTTAATACACATAGATTGATTAGCATGGGGCATGACATGAGGTAAACATTATGTAAGAACATGTCAAAATATTGGGTGGGCATACATAGGGTGCTGGAATTCAGAATAGAGGTCTAGGCTATAGGTAGCAATCTGGAATCAGAGTATAGGTTCTACTTTAAGCCATATGATAGATGAGGTCATCTAGGGAATTAAAGTATATAGACAAAGTAGCATCACTGGATACCATCCTGGGGCAGGTCAAGGTTAAGATGAAGAGAATGTAAAGGATCCAAATCTACAAGTTGTTGATTTACTTTTAAGAAGTTAACATTTTGTGTGTGCCTTCATATTACTTCTTGAAAATTCAGCTGAGTGACTTCCAAAGGGCAGCATTCACTTGAAAACGTGTCTGCAGTGGGACCTGCCATGGAGCTGATCCTGAAATAACACTTGTCATTCTAAGTAGGCAGCTGGTGTGTAGAAACCAACAGCCACACATTACATATTTTATTCCCATGAATAAGCAGGGGCAAGACTGGGAGACAATTTTTTTCAAGGCCAGAGTAGCTTTCAAAGTATTCCCTTTGCAAGTCAACATGTCTATTAAATACCCCTCATTTCAATCTGTTGCTTTTTCATATGCTATTTTTGAGTAGTTATCAAATTAGAATTATAAAAGAAAAATCAGTTTCTATCTTTTATGTGTGACATCTGTTCCTAATGGTGGCAACACAGATAACATATTTGCCAGTCTAACCATTTTTAAAAGTGTAGTTCAGTGCATGGACACCATTCACCCCACCATCTACTTCTAAACCTCCTTCATCTCCCAGAGAAGTTCTGCATCATTAGGCATTATCTGATCCCCCTCTCACTCAATTCTCTGCTAACTGCTAATAGACCTTCTCTATAATATTGATCTGTTCTAGATATTTTAAGTAGATAATAGGCTATTTGTCCTTCTGTCAGATGACTTATTTCCCTTAGCATAGATTTATCCATGTTGTAACATGTATCAGCACTAATATTTTTTTCTAGCTCACCCACAGCCCATAGTATGAATAGATCACATTCTGTTCATCCATTCATCTGCTGATGGACACTTGGCTCATTTCCACCTTTGGCTACTGTGAATGATGCTGCAATGAATACTGGCATACAAGTGTCTCTGTGTTCCTGCTCTCAATCCCTCTGGGTATACACCTAGAAGTAGAATTGCTAGGTCATATGGTACCTGAGGTGTTTTTGTTTATTTGTTTTTTTTTTTTTAATTTATGATAGTCACAGAGAGAGAGAGAGAGAGGCAGAGACATAGGCAGAGGGAGAAGCAGGCTCCATGCACCAGGAGCCCGACGTGGGATTCGATCCCAGGTCTCCAGGATTGCGCTCTGGGCCAAAGGCAGGCGCCAAACCACTGTGCCACCCAGGGATCCCTATTTTTTTTTTTTTTTTGCAATAGCCCAAATGCTTTCCACAGCAGCAGCACCACTATGCATTCCCACGAGCAATATCCAAGGGTTCCAATTACTGTGCATCCTTGCCAACAGTTGTTACCTTCCTTCCCCCTCATTATAGACATCCTAAGTGGGTACTTCTTAGTCTCTCATTATGGTTCCCATTTACATTTCCTTCCTGACTATAAGGGTGAACATCTTCTCATCTGCTTATTGACCACATGTATAAGTTCTTTGGGAAAATGGGCAAAGGACTTGGATAGACATTTTTAAATTTGCATTTGTCTTTTTGTTAAGTTGTAGGAGTTCTTTCTATATTGCAGAAATTAATCCATTATCATGTATATGGCTTCTAAAAAGTTCTATCCCACTTTTATAGGTTATCTTTTTACTTTTTTGTTAATGCACAGAAGTTAGTTTTCATGAAATCCAATTCATTTCTTTTGTTCTTTGTGCTTTTGATGTTATAGCTAATAATTTGTTGGCAAACCCAAGGTTATGAAGATTTACTATATTTTCTTCTAGGAGTATTATGGTTTTACTTCTTATATTTAAGTCATTAATCCATTGAGTTAATTCTTTTGTATGATGGGGGTAGATAAAATCGCATTTATCTTGCCCTGGAAATCTAGTTGTCCTAGTACTGTCTGTTAAGGAGACTATTCTTATCAAAAATAAACTGATCATAAATACGTAGATTTTTGGATTCTCAATTCTATACCACTGATCTACATATCTATAAATATCACACAGTCTTGATTATTGTAGCTTTAAGTTTTGAAATCAGAAATCTGTCTTTCATCTTTGTTCTCTTTCTCAAGACAGTTTTGTTTTTTTAAAGCCTTTTGTAACTTCTTGTGAATTTGAAGATCCACTTTTTTTTTCATAAATGGAAAAGAGGCCCTTAGAATTTTGATAGTGGTTACTTTGAATCTGGAGATTACTTTGGGTTCTATTGATATCTTAATATTAAATCATCCTATCCATGAACATGGGATATCTTTCCATTTATTTAGATCTCCATAACTTCTTCCAACAATGTTTTGTAGTTTTCCGTGTATAAATCTTTCACCTCCTTGGTTAAATCTACTTCTTGGTGTTTGATTCTTTTAGATATTATTCTAAGTGAAATTTCAAATTCCTTTGCAAATTTTTCATTGATAGGGTATGGAAACAAATGGGTTTTTATGTGATTTTAAACTTTACTGCTTTATTGATTAGCCATAAAAACTTTCTTGTGTGTATTTCTTTGGAATTTTCTATATATAGGATCAGGTCATCTGAATAGAGTTTTCCTTCTTTAGGATGTGAATGTTTTTTATCTCTTTTCCTTGTCTCATATCTGTGGTAGGACTTCCACTGCAATGTTGAGTATCAGTGAAGTGTATGTCCTTGTCTTGTTCCTGATTTTAGGGATCAAGTTCAAAGTCTTTCACATTTTTCATAGATGTTCTTTGCCATGTTGAGGAAGTCTCTTCTATTTCTAATCTTCTGAGCATTTTTAATCATGAAAAGCTGAATTTTGTCAAATGCCTTTTCTCCATCAGTTGAAATGATCCTGTGGATTTTTTCCTTGATTGTAATAGTGTAGTGTATTACCACTGACTGACTTTCTTAGATTGGACCAATTTGGTTCATGATAAATCCTACTGGGTCCTAGCAATATGTGTTTAATATGCTGTTGGATTCAGTATGTTAGTATTTTGTTGAGGATTTTTGCATCTATATTCACAACAAGTATTTGTCTATAAGTTTATGTTTTCTGTCTTTGATATCATGGTAATGCTGGCTTTATAGAGTAGGAAAACTTTCCTCACTCCTTTTTTCTGAAGACTTTGGCAAAGATTTGGGGTAATTCTTAAATGTTTGTTAGAATTCACCAGGGAAGCCATCTGGTCCTAGATTCTTTTTGTTGAGAGGTTTTTCATTATTAATTTAAAATCTTTTTAAAATTATAGGCATTTATGGCTATCAATTTGAGTACTTTTTTTTCTGTGTCCCACAAATTTTGTTATGTTGTATTTTCATTCAAAGTATTTTCTGTGTCCCACAAATTTTGTTATGTTTGTATTTTCATAATAAAGTATTTGTTATGTTGTATTTCATTCAATGTCCCTTGTCATTTCTTCTTTCACCCATCAGTTGTTTAAGAGTATGTTATTCAATTCCCACCAATTGTGTATTTTCATTTTTTCCTTCTGTGACTGATTTCTAGCTTCATTCAGCTGTGGTCAGAGAAAATACTTCCCATCATTTAAATATTTTTAAATTTATTGAGAGCTGTTTTGTGGTGTAACATAAGGTCTAGTCTGGTGAATATTCCACATGCACTTGAAAGGAGGGCAACATTAATGGGTTCCCAGGATTCTCAGGTCTGCTTTCTCCATATTTTTAAGTACTCTCAATGTCCCTTGTGGGGCTTGAACTCATGATCCCAAGATTAGGAGTTACATCCCGTACCAACTGAGCCAGTCAGGAACCCCATCACATGCATTTGAGATTAATGTGTGTTGTTCAGTGGAGCATTCCATATATGGATGATTATTCATAGTTTAATCCATTTACATTTGAAATGCTTACTGATAAAGGACTTATGTCTACCATTTTGATGTTTGCTTTTTATATGCTTTACAGCTTCTAAGTTACCTTGAGATCAAATAGAATGGAAAAAGGTTTACAATTACCACAAGTAAAAAATAAAAAACAATGACAACAACCTTCTTTAGCCTTTAGGCAACACTAGTTTAGAAAGATCCCCTTTGTGAGCTGAAGACCATTGGGCTTTAGCACAGTGGTTTACTACCCTCCTAGCTCCTTGGGTCCTAAAAGCCAAAATTAAAGAATAATTTTCACCAGTGCAATTCAACATAATTCAGCTATATTTTCCTTTTAAAAGAGCATTCAAAAACTAATGTAGGGATCCCTGGGTGGCGCAGCGGTTTGGCGCCTGCCTTTGGCCCAGGGCGCGATCCTGGAGACCCGGGATCGAATCCCACGTTGGGCTCCCGGTGCATGGAGCCTGCTTCTCCCTCTGCCTGTGTCTCTGCCTCTCTCTCTCTCTCTCTCTCTGTGTGACTATCATAAATAAATAAAAATTAAAAAAAAAACAAAAAAAACCCACTAATGTATGTGAAGCTCCTAATGGAATTTATGATAGACCATTGCATTTTCTCATTTTGATGGAGACTTGTGTTTAGCAGGTAACATCCATTAACTACCTGGGTCTTGAGGAGCCTTAATACATTTCATTTTCTTATGGAGCCTTCAACCACTTAAATCTGTAGCCACCCAGGTTTTTCAGATGGCATCTTCGGCATTTCTGAGTGAGCTTCTTCATTTCTTCACCACAAACTTACTGAAATCACCCTGTAGTTCTTGAACATAGAACAGAAGGATCCTCAGCTTTCCAAGGCCTTCCAGAATAAAATATAACCATCACTCAGCCTACATCTATGTATTTATCTTTGTGATTAAAAATAAAACAGAACAAGAACTTTTCTTTTTGGTCACAGACATGAAGTTAACTTGAAGAGTGAATGCTTACTCTTCTGCATTTGAAAAATGTCAAAACAAAAACAAAAACAAAACAAAACACCCAAAAAACTCCAACCCTACACCAAACCACAAAAAGCCAACACCAAAGGTATCAAACATACAAGCAGAAATAGTCATCTTTGAGTCACAGTGAAGGGGAGGGTATGCATACCTGGAGCCATAGGCCTCCTGTTGGTCTTCATTCCACAATTCTGCCTACCAGTAGTTGTCCACCTTGGCTACGTTAGCATCACCAGGGAATTATTACCAATCCTGATTGCCAGGCTCCTCACCAGGCCAATTGGAGTAGAATATCTGGGAGTGGAACAGAGGCATTAGTACATTTGAAAATTCCTGAGGCAATTCCTTTTTTTTTTTTTCCTGAGGCAATTCTGATGTGTAGCCAAGTCTAGAACTAATGCAAGGAAGAGCAAAGACACTGAAGCAGAGCCTATTCCATATTTGAAAGCAGTTTTTTTCCCTTCCATGAAGAACATCCCAGGATGGTAGGCATAGCTAGATAGCTGGATTAATATCACTTCCTTTACTTTGCTGTCATTTAACAGGGTTAAAACAAAAGGTGAGATTTTTGAGGTCATGAAAATGTTAGCAGGCTTTATTTTTAAAAAATAAAACAGACTGCGTAGAACCAAGCAACTTGATATTTTGTAATTTGACTTCCAAGAAGATTTTCCCTGGGAATTATGCCAGAGGTCAAAAGAAAGAAAAATAAGAATTACCCCATTCCCTACTTTGAAAAGTTAAATGATTAGAGAAAAATCTGTGGGGAATATTTCATTCCTTTCATTGTGTGTACCCTCTATTCTATTGGGAGAGAACAAAGGGAATTAATTAAGAGGCTCTCTGTAGCAACTCCTCTTTGTCTGATTATGACTTGAGGAGATCAAAATGTTGCTACTCAGAAGATCAGAATTATAAAGAATTTTCCCCCCTCTCTATTTCAGGGAGCTCTCATTGTCCTCATTTGGTGTATTTGAGCCTGAAAGTTAATGGATTTAGATATTAAAAAAATCAAATGAAGAATCAAAACACTATAGAAACTGCCAAGGTATCAGCTAGTCATGAATACATCTTGGAAAGTAACATTCAAAATTGGTGCAATGAAGATCAAGTGATGAATGGCTAAATAAAAATGATTGTGGTTTCCAGAGAGAAAGGACTCACCCATTCTAATTTTTCAGGTTTTTACATTTTGCTGTAAGCAAACTTAATTCCAGCAAGGTACTTCCTTATAAGGAAGACCCCTTCATCCTCCTGTGCATATGGAGACCAAGTGCAGGATGGAATCCTGAGAAGAGTGTTTTTGTTCCCACCAGTGGGATCTACTGGCCAGTGAAGACTCGCCCCTTGGCTCCATCTGAGCAGGAAGCCCTGAGCATGACCAACTTGCAGGGCACAGCAGGAATAGAAGAGCAGATATTAGATGAAGGGAAGGCAGACTCACCCAGGGGTGAGTCCCTTGTTCAAGTGGAGATGATATGGAAATTCCATTTTCCCAGTAACCTCCCATTTCCAGTTTTAGACATCATAGTGTAAAAATGGAACTAGAATTAGCATTCTTGAGAGTGTCCTCCAGGTTTCCTAGAACCCTTAGAAATCTGGAACATTACCATAGGACTAACATCTTTCAGAGCCAAAGATATAGCCTACATATCAGGTTTTAGGGGTGAGGAAGAAAAAAGGACATTTTAAACCAAGGCCAAAACTGCAAGTTTTAGCACATAAGGGAAGAATTAAGTGGAGGGGAAGGAAAGGTAGAGATGAGGAGTACTAACAATCGGGATTTTTTATATCTGAGGTGTGGTGCAAGTGTGCTTGTGTGTTTATCATCAAGTGAAGAGAGGCTCAGATGGGTTAAGAGACTTGCCTACATCTGGTCTGCTAGAAAGTGGAGGAACTGCAGTTCAACCCTACTCCCTTGGGCTCCAGATCCCCTGTCTTTTGCATGATGCCACTGCTAGCTCACAGAAGAGAAAAATATACAAAACAGAGGTACAAGATGACACCACACCTCTTCACTCTAACCCCTCATTGCCCAGATGGGGTTATGATGTACAGACACTCCATTAACTTGGTCAAAATATACCAATCAATATCCCTACTCCCTCTTGCCACCACAGTGCACAACGGTAGTACAGGTCATACTTCTGCACATAGAGCCTTCCAGGGCTGGCTGTGCCCTGGCCCCTCATTTCCTCAAGGCTGAACAGTCACCTCTGCCAATGCTGTAAGGACTGTCCAGCTGCTGACAACTCCTCCTAACCTCCTCAATGCCCAGGGCTTTTGAGAGCTCAACATTTGGCTAAAGGTGCACAGATGGGTCCAGAAAGTTTATGGTCCTGGAGCTGAGGACAGAAAAGGCATTCCAGAGGGATGATGACTGAGCCCCAAGCCTTATGACTCCTCAAATAGATGAAAGTTGTGTTAACTACAGATCAAACATTTAGAGTGGTCTCTGGATTTAGAATTGGCTTGAGAACTATTTGACTCACATTAAGATGTTATGTATGACTATTGAAGATGTGTAAGGCCTTTATGGGTACATAGCTCATATCATCTTCATACTGACTCCACGTGAAGTCTTGGCTTCCTTTAGGTGAAGTTAATGTTCAGACAGATTGGGAAACTTGTCCAAATCCACACAGTTAAATTGTAGAATGAAAACCCCCATTATCTGTTGTACATCTGACTGCTCCTCTGAGAGGATGTAGATGCAGTGTGTGTGGACCCATCTGGCAAACTGATAACACTTGGAGATGAATAGAAAAAAATGATAACACAAATGAACAAGGTCTTTAAAAAATGGGCAAATCACACTATCATGAAGATCCTATATGCAGGTCTTATATACAGTTCTACTTCATGTTTTTATATGAATGGCTTCCCATTTAATGGATGTACTTACTGGATCCCAGGTTACTGGGTATCTAAATGGTTTCCAGCTTTCTGTTATCACTAAAAATGTTGCAGTTAATTTTCTTGCATGTGATCTTGGCTTAATATACTAGTTTATAGATTTTTAGCAGAATTGCTAAGTCAGAGTTTAAGTGTTCCAAACATTTGAAGGGCACTTGGGCAACGTCCGTCAGAGTTGGCTCTACTTACATTCCCAGCAAAACTTGTTAAAGTGCTTATTTCACCACAAATATTGGAATACTGGGCATTATCAAACTTATAACTTATCCCCCCCCCATTTGAGGGAGAAAACATGGAATCTCATTTTTTGAGATATAATTCACATGCCATAAAATCTGCCTTTTTAAGGAGTACAATTTAGTGTTTTTTAAAGTATATTTATGTTGTGCAATCACTATTATATCTAATTCGAAAACACTTGTCACCCTGGAAGAAAACCACGCTCATTAGCAGTCTCTCTGCCTTCACCCAGCCCTTGGCCAACATACATTTACATTCTGCGTCTATGGATTTGCTCATTCTAGACCTTTCATATGCATGGAATCATATGCAAACTGATGTCTGGGTTCTTTCACTCAGCTTAATGTTTTCAAGGTTCACCCATGTTGTAGCATGGGTCAATACTTCCTCTTTATGGTTGAATAATCATACTCCATTGGGGGGATATGTTGCAATTTGTTCACCAGTTGATAGACATTTGAATGGTTTCTGCTTTCTGACAATGTGAACAATACCTTGTGAACATTAATGTACTAGTTTTTGTATAAAGATGGGTGTTTGGTTCTCTTGGACATATGCATAGCAGTGGAATTGCCAGGTCATGTGTGAGTTCCATTCCACATCGGAGGAACCACCAAATTTGTCCAAAGTTGCTGTAACATGTTACATTTCCACTATGAATGTACAAGTGCTCCAATGTTTTTACAGTCTCACCAATACTTGTTATTGCCTGTTTTCATTAAAGCCATCCTAGTGGGTATGTAATACCTTGGGATGGACTGATGGACATTTCCCTAAATAAAGGTGCTCCAATCCCATTCTGGCATCTCCAGGGATGGCCTGGCTTTGGTTTATCACCATGGTTTGACCTGTTGGTTTTTGAGGCTCCTGTGGACCTGAATCAGGGAAAGAGGAAAGATGCAAAATGGTAAGTTCACAAAACTTGCTCTTCTTACTTCTTATATTTTGCTGTATTTCTTTAGAAAACTCTGGATTGCAGGAAGCCCTTTCTTAATTTCCACAGTCATGAAAAAGTAGGGCTTTACAATGTTTGCCAGTTCTCATTGCTCTTTTTTATTATTTATTAGAGATAGAGATAGAGATAGAGAGAGAGAGAGAGAAACAGGCTCCATGCTGGGAGCCTGACGTGGGACTCGATTCCGGGGCAGAAGGGGTGCTAAACCACAAGCTATGGGGGCTGCCCTCTCATTGCTTTTATGGAGAAGAAAACTTCAGACATCTTTCCTCTGCCATTTTTACTGATGTCACTCCCACTTAGAATGAGTATTTACAAAGTTCAAAATTTGAGTTTCAAATAACCATTTTACAAGTGTACTTTTGGACACTTTATTGTGCTTATTAGAGAGAGCCTAAAATAGTTCCTCTCACCACTTGCAACTACTTGCAATAATACAGAGCTAGGCCAGTTCTAACAATCATGCAACCGCCCATTCATGCCATGAATTTGAGCATTAGCCAGTCCTGCCACCTTCAAACTTCCTGTTTACCAGCTCATACTATGAAACTGCTGTCATTGCAGCCACTAAATGTTAAGAGCCCAAAGATATGGACACTATCTAGAAGGCTCCAATTGGAAATTCTCAGTATTATAAAGCTTTCCAAAGAGGACTCATTCCCTATTAGATTATCTATTTGATGGAAAACTTGGTCCCCAAGATGGTAAGACAAACAAGATGTAGGACAGTAACAGAGCATGTCTAAGCCTGGAGGAGCTTCAGAAGGCAAAAAGGAGGGATCACAGTATGATAAGGAAACAGTAATTCTTGCAGTTTTAAACACTTCCAATTTACCCCAGGTGGCTTTGCAGTATTGGATTGCTCATCTTTTTTAGTCTCACAGTCTTTCTTGGGAAGTTGTGTGAAATAATCCTTGCTCTGTAGGGTTGTCACGAGGATGAAATGTGTATGGTGTGGTCTGCTATGGGACATAGCATAGACAAAGTGCAGGTCCAGATTTGATGAGTAAATAGGGCTGTAGCAGGGAAATGGAGGCCTGGAGGGGCCCTGTGATGGAGGAGACATGGGGCCACCCCTTCTTGTGGGATGTCAGCTCAAGAGCTAGAACCCTATGCCTCCGCAGCCAGAGCTCAGAACCTAATAGAGGAACTGATGCACAACAGACACCATGTGAAATACTCGGCTAGCCTTTGTCCTTTCTACTTCCATAAAACAAGATGCCACCAACTCCATCAGTCCGAGTTAAGGACTCCTTCCCAACAGCTCTGCAGCCTGCAACCACGTCCTCTCACTGCCCTCTCAGGACAGCATCTCAGCTCCTGTTGTATTGGAGAGGGGAGCTTTTTCTGGCTTAGTAATGATTAAACTCAAAACTAACAGCTGTCAGATTGCAACTCCAACCAAGCTGACAGACAGGCTCCTCTTGCTTTTTAATTGGCACCATGTGAGCTGTAAACTGCACAGTGCAGATGAGTTAAATACCAGGCTGTGGCTGACATTCCCTTGTTGATAAAATTCAGCAAGCTCGGCCTCAGGAATATTCCAGGAAGAACTACAGACAGTGCCAATTGGAGGAACAAAAACCTTCCCATGATTTTCTCTCCCTTTTATCTCTGCAGTTGCACAAAATACTACAGTGTAGACAAAGGTAGGCCATGATGATTCCCATGTGAAGACAAGCTTATTATTGATGAGGTCAACAGTCAAGATTGCACAGACAGGTGTCACATAGCCCCTTCAGAGCTCCAGCAAATAAAGTTATCTAATCTGCAGGGACAAGTATTTCATATTGATCCAGGTACTTGGGCCAGCCATGCTGTCTCCTAGAGGCAGGTTGCAGGAAGCAATCATATCTGGCGGCATCACAATGCCAGATTTCAGGTTGTACTACAAAGCTGTGGTCATCAAGACACTGTGGTACTGGCACAAAAATAGACACATAGATCAATGGAACAGAATAGAGAACCCAGAAGTGGACCCTGAACTTTATGGTCAACTAATATTCGATAAAGAAGGAAAGACTATCCACTGGAAGAAAGACAGTCTCTTCAATAAATGGTGCTGGGAAAATTGGACATCCACGTGCAGAAGAATGAAACTAGACCACTCTCTTGCACCATACACAAAGATAAACTCAAAATGGATGAAAGATCTAAATGTGAGACAAGAGTCCATCAAAATCCTAGAGGAGAACACAGGCAACACCCTTTTTAATTCAGCCACAGTAACTTCTTGCAAGATACATCCACGAAGGCAAAAGAAACAAAAGCAAAAATGAACTATTGGGACTTCATCAAGATAAGAAGCTTTTGCACAGCAAAGGATACAGTCAACAAAACTAAGACAACCTACAGAATGGGAGAAGATAGTTGCAAATGACCTATCAGATAAAGGGCTAGTTTCCAAGATCTATAAAGAACTTATTAAACTCAACATCAAAGAAACAATCTAATCATGAAATGGGCAAAAGACATGAAGAGAAATCTCACAGAGGAAGACATAGACGTGGCCAACAAGCACATGAGAAAATGCTCCGCATCACTTGCCATCAGGGAAATACAAATCAAAACCACAATGAGACACCACCTCACACCAGTGAGAATGGGGAAAATTAACAAGGCAGGAAACCACAAATGTTGGAGAGGATCCTGTGGGCAGGCATGCTCAGTCCCAGGCCACAGCCAGGGTTTTGATGGCCAGATTGAACACTTGACTTCAGTTAAGCCCTAAATTTTGAATGAAGCACACTTATTTATTGCATTTTTATGCTCTAACTCTGATACCCCTAGCCAGGATGGATAATCCTTCTAGAGAGAAGGGGGTAGTGAATCACTGGGACCAATATTACAGTCTACTAATGCATCTGTGTTGCTCTATATCTACAATCAGATGATAAATTTATCCCTAATTGATCAGGGTTCAAGAAGTCTATCTGCTTACTTTTCTCAGCACTTACCTCATTGAATGCCACCTGGGGTCATATGGGCACCCAAGTTACAGTGACCCGGGCCTCTGTCCAAGATTTTCACTCCCCTTGGAGCAGTCACATTTGTTTTCACCTGGCACAGAAACAAAGGAGTGTGTGGACACTGGGCAGCATGCTCCATGTCTAAGTCCCCCTTGACTTCCACTCCCCAGAGCCGCTGGGCCAGGGGACCGTGCTGGAAAACATGGGGTGCCACAGGGCCTGAGTGGAGCCTCTGGGGGACGGTCTCCTCCCAGTTCTGTTAGCACAGCTGCCACAGGGCCAAGTTGGATCCTGCCTCAGTATCCAGAACCTTTCCTGAGAACCTCTGTACAGGGTTCTGACCTTAAACTTCTAACTGGAGGGTCTCCAGCTCAGTGCCAGGGACCCTGGGCTTCCCAGAGTACAGCAGAGCTTTGGAGGGCTCTGCATGGGCTGCTGCATATACCCCCTCCGTGGTGCTCTCACTCCACCCAGGGATCCCGTGCCCTCCAGGGTCACAGTTACCTGTGTGAACTTCCTCCCACTCCCCCTGCTAATGTTGGTCTCGTGCTCCCCTGCACCTCCTGGAGCTTAAACCATGGATTCCTTCTCCAGGCAAGTTTTATCCTACCCCCTACTCATACTGGACTTCATGACTGATTCTCCAATCTCCATCCTATTGGCTCCTCGATGCGGAACAGCAAGTAGGATGGAACAGACTTATGGGAAATCCCACCTGTACCCCCTTGTGGGCCATGGGATACAGAGAGGTTTGCTAGAAACTGCTGGGAGAGGTTTTTCTTGCTCTTGAGAGAATGGTGGGGTTATTCCTCCTTCAGTTGGGACAAGAAGGCACGTAGCAGTAGATGCTATGGCCACCATTCTGCAGTCACAGGAGGAGCTGGAGACTGGGCAGAGCCAGTGCTGTGGGTGACGGAGTAGAGTACAGGAACCAGGGCCTCGTAGGACTCCTCCTGACCTGTGGCACCATCAGCCCTGCCTCTAAAGTGGTTCTGGGTCCTGACCAACGTGATTGCCACTCAAGTCAGCCTCGATTTCCTATCCTCTATAGCTGAAGGCATCTTGACTAATACATCCCCGTGTCTTCTCTTGCCAGCTCCTACAAGGACATCGAGATTGAGTGTCATTTTCCCAGCTGTGCTGAGTCTGGGCTAGGATGCTAGACTTCTCTCCGAGTTCTTGAGACACTTGGTCACTGGTTGTGTAACACTCGGTGTCAGCTGCTACAGGGTAATTCCAGAAGGGCAGGATCTGCTTCTGTCTTATCCACAAGCACGTCACAAGGCCAGCCACAGTAGGTGTTTAGTAAAAGGTCCCTGTTGAGGGAAGGGGCTCCAGTGGCTTGATGTTTATTGTGCTGCTGTGGCACATTTGTGCTGAGGCTCTGCTTACCTCCGGAGCCAGGCTCCTGCCTCCAGTTGGTTATGGCAGCATCACTTGCCATCCTGGGTTGGCTCATCTGGGTTTCCAGCTTCTGCCATCAGGCACGTTCTTCACCCCCTCCCCACCCATCCAGCTGGTCCTTCTCAATTTCCAGGGCGATGTGATCAGCCTTGCACCCTTGTGCTACCTCCCCTCCCCCCACCCATCAGACCTGCTTTGGCCTCACCTGCCTGCTTCCCCAGCCCCCACACAGGGTCACGGCAATTGTCAAGTTTCTTGCTTTTGAGGTAGCTTCGAAATAAGAAACAAAACTATGTATATTCTCTTTGCTATATCTAACAAGAGGGGCAAATAAACCAATGTGGCTCACAAGGCTCAGATCCCCGGGACTCAGGAGTTCTTTGAACATTTCTTCATTACTGGCATTTTTTCCCCCATGTGGCTCAGATTAAAAAGTTGAAGATGTATTTGAAAAAAATACATAAAAACCCTCAGATGCTGACTTTCTCTCTTACACATGGAAATTAAAAGGTGTCTTCACTGTGACAGACTGTCAGACAATCTTTGGAGACACAAATAGTGTGAAAAACTGGTCTGTTTTTCCTGGGCTCACTCTACAATGGTCCTAATAGAGTTATCAGAGTGGTCTGGTAAGAAGGAGTATCCACTGGATTCCACTGCTGTGTTTATCCTAGAGGAAAAGCATGTGAAAACACTTGCAATCCCTGCACAGTGTGGGGGAATAAGCAGTAACCAGAGCTTTATTTTCAGGAGGAAAACCAAACTGGTCTTACCTTCATTTAGGCCAATCAGGATTCTCACCCTCTGTCCCACGCCTTGGATGAGTTAGTTCTTAAGCCACATGGAGGACAATGTAACTTCTCACAGGTTACCAAGCACAAGTAGAGAGAGTCTTGCAGTGAGCCTCCATATGCCCATCGATCAGCTTCAACGGTTAGAATATGGTCAGTTTTGCTTCATGGAAATCCCTGTCGTGTTCTCCCCCTACCATTCTCTTATTTAATACTCTCGGTGAGACAGGGACAATCCTAGCCCTGTTTACACTGAGAGAAAGGGTGTGAGAGAGTGGAGATCCAGCTTACACCTGGCAGAGCCTGAGCAACAGCTAACTTACATCAGAATCCAAGCCTACACTGCTACTCAGCAAAGATGCCAGATGTGCACAGTCATGTAACCATTTGCCAGTTTCTTCCATGAATTGAGAAGTCATTTAGCTGGTTGTTGAGCTCTAATTTTATACTCATACTGTGCTGACTACAGAAAAGGGAAACCTTGAAAAAACAGATTAGTGAGTGGATTTCACAATGGCAATTTTTAAACTGTTTCATGGTATAATTTTAATACCACAAAGTTCACCATTTCAAGTATAGGATTCAATAACTCTTACTGTATGTATAGAATTGTACTACCATCAAGGGCAGTAAGTTTTCACTATTAAATCTGCCTTGTCACCAATGTCTGGAAATAGTGCTTGGAATATTATGTGTTCAGTATTTGTTGAGGAAATGAAAGGATTTAAGGAGTTTACTGGGTAGTTGGTTAGATGAGATTCATACACAGGAACACTTAGAAAATGGTTTAACAGCATACCAAACTTACTTATTCATTCATTCAGAAGATAATTATTAAGCCTACCCTACATACCAGGTGAAATTCTTGCTACTGAAGGTTGTATTCTCACTCTGGAAATAACCCAACAAATAGTAGTTGTGTTCTTTGTGATTATTAAACATACTCAGTGTCTTAATATCTATGTAAGGAACATAAGTTTTGTCTGAGTTTACAAAAATGTCCTGCCCTTGGGGTACCTGAGTGGTACAGTAGGTTGAATGCCTGACTCTTGGTTTTGGCTCAGGTCGTGATCTTAGGGTCCTGGATCGAGTCCCATGTCAGGCTCCACACTCACTGTAGAGTTTGAGACTCTAAAATAAGAAAAATTTCCTGATTTTGGCAAGAACCAAAGAATACAGGATACACATTTGTAGCACATGGTCTGAAGTCCCTTTTCTAAAGACAGACACAAACGAGACATTATCTTTATTAAGAAGGCTCTTCTAGACATTGGATTGATGTGGGAAAATGCTTTTAGAAGCAGAAGTTAGAATTTGAAATGTAGGGTCATGAGATATGAATTCTCAGTCACACCCAGAGCTTGAGGTTTCAAAATAGTACCTCAGCTTTTAAATGAAATGAAATTTAGATCCTTACTGTAGTAAAAAAATCTGGAAGCATCTGTTGAATTTCATAAAGAGAAAGTAGTTCTCAAACAGTGTGATGAAATTAAGGAATAGAAGCATATGCTGAAGTTAATTCTTTCCAAAAAATGAGTTTTGCGATTGAAGTGAGACTATAAGCTCTATTCATCTTTTTTAATGAGCAAACTTTTTTTTCAAATGTCAGTCTGGAAGTATTCTAACTTTGTATTACATCCCTTTATTATGGAGGGAACATTTAGGATACAAAGCAGCTTCATCTAAAAGCAGCACAAAAAGCAAAGAAACCAAATATTAATTTTATAAGGTTTAAAGTTCATTTAGACATTAATTTTAGCTCCATTTCCATTGGACAGTCAGCCCACATTGCTTATATGCCTTCAACTTACACCACTCAGAAAAACACCCCAAATGTGCCTTTGTTCTGTTGCCTTCTGCATGTTTCTATTTACTACAGAATCATTATTTTTAGAACTCTGTGAAAGTACCAAATGTCTCTGTGCAGTGTCTGCATCCAAGTCCTTTAGTCGTACATTGTCCAGGACAACATCCAAGATGTGCCTGAGCATCAGCAGTGAGTAGAGCCCCGTCTGTGGCCAGAGCAGAGACGGCAGCCTCCACATAGGTGATGAGCTCTCCACGTGTGATCAAGCATGACAGTGGGTGCTCCATAGTGCCTCTGCGATGGTGACACAAGGAAGGGAGGAGATGTGGTGGGAGATGGCTGGCCTGGGTTCCTAGATTACTGGTTACAGAGGCAACACCGTCATCTAGAAAAGGTCAGGTGCCTAGCAAAGTTTTAGAGGACACAGTCTGAGATTGCTGGACGGTGGCACACCATCTTTCTCCAGGCAATTTTCTCTGTGTCCTTATCAAGGGGGAAGGTATTTGGGGACAAGCCATATTCCCATCCAGTTTCTACAGGCTTGCCATGCAATTAGGAGTGACTGCGGAGGGTAAGGAGACAAAGCACTGTCTTAAAGTCAGACCTGGATGTGAACTCCAGCTCCACTCTTCTAGTGAAGACTCCCTTAGGGATGTTTCCTAGCTTTGGTTGAATGGGCATGATAACACCATCTCTACTCCAGGATTCTTGAAAGCTATAAATGAAATGATGCTGTGTGGGTGGTCGGGTGCTTAACAAGCATGTAACAAATCAAGACTTATATTATTGCATTAATGTCCTCCTCACAAAGAAATAACATGGGATCCTTGAGGTCCTTGTCTGTATCTAGATAATTTTTTTATAACCTAGGTTTAAGTGCTTCGGAAGTGAATATGACCATTTCAAACTTAAAATTATTGTGGAAGACCAACATAGGTACATTTGGCTGTATCACAAATCAGAATATAATCAAGACAAAGTATGGTCTATGGACCAGGAGCATCACCGGGGAACTTGTGAAAAAGGACTCAAGGCCCACTCCAAACTTTTTGAAAGAGAACCTGCATTTTTAACAAAGTCTCCATGTAAATTACAGGCATGAAATAGTTTGTGAAGCAGTGGTGTAATGGATTTGGAAAGTTCTGTGGTGTCAGGACTGATGGAGGAATTGGAAGTCTTGCCAACAAGGTTTAACTTAGGTTGTGTCTTGAAGGATGATAGATGTCAAAGGACAAAGGGCACATCCTAAAATGAGGAAGCAGTGCCTCAAAAGCACGAAGGTGTGAAGTTTTGTTTTTCCCTAAAGACATGTGATGTTTAGATAAATGATTAGTAGCTTCATCAACTGGATTACAGAGAACATGGAATGGAACACCTGGAGAGGAAAGTCAAGAGTTTAGTTGGTAACAAATGGTGCCATGTCTTCAATGCTGTGCTATGGAGCATAGGTAGCCTATGTAGAGTGAGGACATAACTACCTGGGGCTGATAGATACTATGTGAGGAGCAAGTATAGAAGGTGGCGTCTAGGGGACAAACAAGGGACAAGCAGTTTAGCCCACCCAATGAAGTGGGCTTATAGTATATGGGCTAAAAAAGAAAAAATCAAAATGCCATGCTCTGTGGAAACCCTGCACTTATAGGAGTGGTTCTAGCAACTGAATCAAGGACTTGTTTTAGAGTGAAGATGACGGGATGGAAGAACAAGAGATGAATGGAGATCAGATGACTAGAGAAGGGGAGGATCAGAAGGTGACCAGTTCGGTTTGGAACATGTTTGATTCACGGATGAGAGGGCCATCAGTGTGGAGGTGCATCTGGGTGGTGAAAGGTCAAGGCAGAGATGCACATTCTGGAAGCATTTCTATAGAGATCTAAGTTTCAACTTCTGGCAGGAACTGAGACTAAGTAATGAAGATAGTGTAAGCAAGATGGAACCCAGGCACCAAACACTGGAAATCACTTCAAACATGTGAGACAGACATGCCATGCCAGTATTCCTTTACTGTAAGACTCTGCTTCTGGTCACTTAGGACCTACCTGCCCCTATTCCACCGCATTCCTTTACTGTTTTAAAATTAATAAGTTAATAAGCTTTAAACTCTCCAGGGAGTCTCCAGGCTCAGAACTTTGCTAGGCTCTAACTTTCACACGGTTCTGTTAGGAGGGAGACCAGGGAGGCATTCCAGTAAAACCCACCCCAGTGGCTGTCCAAACTCATCCATGATCAGAACCACTTCTGCAACAATCATTACCCAGATCTACACTACAGTACTTAAGTTGTGACGTTTTTATCTCTTGCTCATGCTCTTGTCTCCTGAAAGCTTAAGCATATAAAGGATCTTCTTCCTTATGGTGCTTGGCTTATATATGGTGTTTCCCGTTCCTAGGAAGATTTCTCATGACTTCACACGTTCATATCTAACAGCCCTGTGAGGGAACCATGGTTTTTACCTCCATTTCACAGAGGACACCTGAGGCTTGCAGTGGCTTTTCCCAAGGTCTTGTAAGGTGTGGTTCAACCTAGGGTGTGATTTTGAATCCTATACTGTCTCTCACTTTGGTTCTTGCCTTCACCTGTAAGCAGACTGCCCATATATACCAACTCAGTATCCTCTCCACCTGGGCTGCTGTCACAGGATGCCAAAGTGGTGGCTGCTGAACGCAGATTTCTCACAGTCTGGAGGCTGGGAAGTCTGAGATTAAGGGGTTGGCAGATTTGGCAGATTTTCTCCCCAGATTTGGTATCTGGAGAGAAGCTATTTTCTGGTTCACAGACTGTCCCTCTTTCTCACTGTGTCCTCACAGGGAAGAAGAGGTAAGGTATCTCTCAGTGTCTCTTATCAACTCCCATAGAGGAGCAGTTGCTGTCTCCCAAAGGCCCAGCTCCTCATGCCATCACCTGGTAAACAGGTTTCAGTACAGGAACTTTGGGGGACACGAACATCCGGGCCATAGATCTTGAAGGATCTAGTTCCTACAGATTATGTAAAATGATGCAGTCATGTCATGTGATAGAAAATGGAGTAGTGTGTGCCCTGGTTAGGAAGGACTGTACGGCCTCATGGAGAGGCTACACTGCCATTAACTATACTCTTTCTCCTTGAAGCTACATCAAAGGCATCCTCTATTGATTAGCATATGGTAACCACATAAGGTAGATTGCTAATTGGAAGCAGCAGTGCATATAAAGTTATTTTTATCTCAAAACTATTATAGCAGAGAAAAAGCTTTGCTTAGGCAGGATGTCAGGACAAGTTTTACCTTCTTATTAGAAACCAAGCACTTGTCAATTAAGGAAATACTTTGCAGCCTTGGGGTCGGGAGTGGGCAGGCAGGAGGGGTTGGGGAGGTGGGGGGCAGGGTTGGGGTGGTATCTGAACAGGAGCTGGGTGAGGTCTGAGCACCTGTTATGGCAATGACCGTTATTATACCAGTGGTGGGCTGGTCAAAAAGTTAAAACTATCTCAAGGGGTTATTTTGAAGCAACTATGAGGTGTGACCACCTTTATACTTTGTTTTTTACTCAGAAAAATTCCTTTTTTTCCTCTTTCTTTTTGATGATTGTACCAAAAGAACTGTAAAAAGCTGTATCCTTCTATATTTTTTTGAAAGTAGTTAGAATGAAAAATTTTATTCTATTTTTTTGTATATTTTTTTTATTGGAGTTTGATTTGCCAATGTGTAGCAAAACACCCAGTGCTCATCCCATCAAGTGCCCCTCTCAGTGCCCGTCACCCAGTCACCCTCTTTCCATATTTTTAAAATAAAATACACACGCACACATGGGAG
This sequence comes from Canis lupus baileyi, assembly GCF_048164855.1. Lineage (NCBI taxonomy): Eukaryota > Metazoa > Chordata > Mammalia > Carnivora > Canidae > Canis > Canis lupus. Next base: position 60,889,856 of record NC_132840.1, read on the forward strand.
CAACTTTAAAGTAGAACGTCTGATGTCAAGTTACAACGTAGTTTTTACAAAGTTTTCTGTATGAAGACATAGAGGATGTGAAGCAGTACTGAACCATTACATTTTAAATACTCCTATGGTTCAAGAGTTCGTTTAAATACTCCTATGGTTCATGCATCGTCTGAGAGTTCACCATGTGGTCATAGATTACGACATTGGATTATCACAGCAGCCGTGAGGCAGGTGTGACCATCCTCCCTCTGAAGGTAGATTTAGAGATGGAGGATTTCAGCAAAGACCATGAAGCTCTGAGAGAGAGGTGAGAGCAAGGCAGCAACCATGGAGGATGGGGCTCCAATGTGCCCTGGTACCACCCTTCCTGCAACACCTGGCACCAGTCAGGACCTCAAGGGGCACTCGGGCCCATTAGCTCCCTTCCCAGGCTGATCTCGGTTTGCCTCTGAAAACCGAACAGAATCATCTGGAGGTTAGTGTTTGGCTCAGGTGTCTGGTGTCTAGATGTTTCTAAGCTTCTTTTTACAAACCCCAAGCTGGAACTTAAGAATCCCGGCTGCGTGTCCCATGGCAGAGTGGAGGATGACTCCTCCCTGGGCTCTAGCATCATAGGAGCACAAGGTGACACTCATGTGACCCCAGCAGTCCCATGACAAAGCTGTGGGGGCAACTGGGAATAGTTCAGTGAAAGCGGGTATGGAAAACTGAAGCTGGAGGTAAGGCACCCTCCTGAGAATTTGGCAAGAGGACTGATGGACTGAAGCCACAGGGGCTTCAGAGGACTGAGCCACTGAAGTCCTGTCAGTGCACTGGCCTTGTCAGGGCTGCAGTGGTAAACGGGCACAGCAGTGCTTGTCCTGCAGGGCCAATGATCAAGTCCTTCCAACAGATGGGCCAGACCCCGTTCTACCCTCCAGCAACCACCCAGACAGGGAGGGATGGGGCTGGACTGTCACTGCTGGTTTATGTAGCAGCTCTAGAATTAGGACCTTTGTTCTTAATCCTCATGTATTTACACGTGTGTGAGACATATACTGTGTATAGAAGATTTGTTGCTTGTTAAGCATCTTTAAAGACAGAGCACGCACATGAGAGTGAGCGAGCAGGAGTAGGGGGAAGGGCAGAGGGAGAATTCCACCCTGCCCTCCAGGGGGGACCCTGAAGCAGGGCTTGATCCCAGGACCCCAAGATCATGACTTGGGCCAAAGGCAGATGCTTAACCCACTGAGCCACCCAGGCACCCATCTTACAAGTTTCATAGAACTTTTCTCATTCTACATATTTACGTAGATGTATTACAATTGATACAAACACCCACTCATCGTACACCAATGAAGAGGTCTTAGAAATCAGCCCGTATCTCTCATTTTACTGATGAACTAGATCCTAAAAAGATTAATTCACCAAGGTCACACAGATATAGCTCTGGAAGCATGCACAGTTCCTGTCTGCTCCTGAGCGCAGGCTATGGAATCAAGCTGAATCTAGGACAGAGCTGGCATTCTACCTATAACCGGGGCATCAGTTTTCCCATCTGCACAATGAGCAGGACAGTGTCCCCCTTACATGGACAAGTGAGGTCAAGGGCAAGTGAGGTCACTCCCGACAGGCATGCCTCCCCATACCCAGTCCCTGGACACTGCTCAACAGTCCTCTTCCCTCATCTTTGATTGCTTACAGCAACACAACATGCATTTTCCTCTAACTTTAGTGGTGAGTTCTTTAACATTTAGGCCCAACTTATTTTCAAGATGTTTTGCAGCAGCTGGTTGGAGAGACCTGAATCTGAAGTAACCCGGAGATAGCAGTCCCATCTGAAACAGATCCAGGATTTGGGGGTATCCATGTCACTTCTAGGCTCCCATTGTCCACGGGGCTACCATCTGTGAGAAGGTCTTGTATGATCCATGACTAAGGACTGTTTTACTGGTTCAGTCTCACAAAGATTAGTTGTGTTAGGAGATAAAACCCTCAAAGAATGCAGTGCTCTTTTCTTAAATCCTGTTTTCAAATTTTTAAGTCTGGTTTTCGGAGTTTTATTTCACATAACTCAGACTTCTTAATCTGCCGTAATTCATCTCCACAGTTAAACACTATGAGTCATAATCTATTGTACAAACTTATCAAATTGCTCAAGGTAGAAAGGGAGGATCCTTTAAAAAAAATTTACTTTTTCTGGGACTCAAAGGAATTTCAAAGGAGACATTTTTTTTTTTTTTTTTTGTGGAGGAGTATGTTGTCTGTTGCTTATTCCAGTGGGACTTCCTGAAATCTGTGGTCCCAAGTATGTGTCCCACTGGCCTGAAGCCCAGATAACCCCGGTCTCCAGGGTGAAGTTAAAAGTAAGTGGGTGGATGACAGAAGTCAGTGGGTAGGGATTCGAGGACATTTGGCTTCAGTTCATTGAGTCCTGAAGACTATTCTTCTACCCTTCAACTTCTCCTTTTGTCCTTTTAGGCAACACAACTAAATTTAGCCATGACTATGCCACTCAGCTCCTCACTGCAATTACATAAACGTATATTCCGGCTTTCACATTACCCTGTGTGGCTACAGACAAACCACCACAAGCCAAGGGTTTGGTACACTCATCTCACAAAGATTAACAGCTGAAGTAAGTGTAATGTCTCAAGAATTTCTGGTTAAAAGAGACTATCATGAGCAGTTAAGCAGAAAGTTCTGGTTCCTTGGTCATTCTATTTCTCGCATAAGTGACACGGTGGTTTCTAACTTCATTGGAGGTTGGGGAATCATTTCTCAACATTCACTTGCCATAGGGGGAAAGGACAGAACCCCTGAGCTGAGTCTGCCCTGCTGAGAAAGTGTTACTGGCAGTTCAGAGCCCTCACAAGACCCAAGCATCCATCTGAATGTTCAGCCAGAAGTGCCAGTAAGAAAATGGGATGAGTGGCATTTGGGCTTCAAGAATGCTGAGTCTCCAGTTAGAGGAACAGAGAGCCAACAGGTCCTTCAGACTTTAATCACACAGTCTCATGAGCTTGGCTTAGAGCAGCAGCTATTCACCCCCAGTCACACATTCAGTAAGGAGCCTTAAATTTTGAGTCTGCTCATTCTGCCTAGTTTTTTCCCTAAGGTTAGTGGATACAACAAGATCTATAAAACTCTTTAGGCTTATTAGCACAGCATTTCCATAATGAAGTATTCCCAGGAAAGAACCAGAGGAATACAAAGGATATCAACAGGGATCATTGATGTTATTTATACTTAAAGGATGGGGGACACTGAGGCAGGTCAGCAAGGGAAACATGGTTCAATTATAATGCAATTGTATGATGAAACATCATACACATAGGAAGTTAAAAACATTTGATGACAGGAAACAATGACCATGTTCATGAACAAAAGAATACAGAGCTTTAAAGTTTCTCCACACTTTAAGAACTCATAAAAGAATACTAGGAGGAAATAAGTGTATACTTTTGATTAAAGAGCATGGAAATTTTTTGGTTCTCAGTGACAGATTTTTTTTTAACTGTTGTACATATGTTAGCATAAAATTCTTTATGTAGTGTATTAACTGAGGCTCTTGATAGATATCAAGTTTTCAAAGGCTTTTCATAGATGTGATCTCTAATCTCATAGTCTAGAGAATGGTGGGGAAACGAAGGTTCAGAGTAAAAGGAACCTGGCTGAGCTCACATGCTGGGCTTCTTTCATGTTCCTTCCTGGCCATTAGCGAGGCTCTAATCTCAGAGGACTCAGTCTCCTGTCGTCTCTAGAGGGTTTCCTCTCTGCCTACCTCCTCCTGTTGCTAACTCAGCGTTCACGCATGGGGAGAACTGGCTCCCATGCCTCCAGATACCTCTGTTGTCCCTGCTGAGATTTCGTTTTCCCACTTGTGGGCCCCCTCAATTGGAAGCAGTCAATAGCACTGCACTGGTCATGGTTGGCTGACCCTGATCTATTTGTGGCTCTTGAAGTGGGATCTTTAGGGTGGAAGGTCCTCCACCCTGAAGTGGGATCTTCAGGGCGGAAGGTCCTCAAGTAGAGATAGAAAATTTGTTTTGTTTCAGAGTAGAGTTTAGTGATTCATCAGTTGCATAGAACACCCAGTGCTCATCACATCACATGTCCCTCCATCCCCTCATGCCCATCACCCAGATAACCCTAGGAAACATAGTCACTGGAGGGAGGGTGGGGGGACAAAGTAAGAGTCTCATGGTTTGTCTTCCTCTGATTTAGTTTTCCTTCCCTTCTATGGCCCTGTTTCTTAAGTTCCATATGCAAGATCATAGTAACTTTCTAATCTGAAAACTCCAGAGAGTTGAATTGATTACTTGTATTGCTTTCTCTTTAATGCTTTCTATATAAAAGTTAATTTTAGAAGTCATTTTTAATATCTACAGAGGCAAACTTCAGTATCACTAGATGCTTCTGAATACACTCATTGAAGGGTATCTCATCACTATTCAATTGTTCAAAGGACTCTTGTGCGTAGGGGTCTGCAGAAGGTCAGGGATTCCTGTTTACAGCTTACTCCTTCTCCTAACCAGAAGGTAAGGAAACATAGCTCCATGCTTCTTCCCAATGATGGAAAATTAACTGATCAATGCCAACAGCTAGGTCAAAAGGAGTTGCCTACATAATTCAAACCATGTTTTATATTATATGTATAATATATATATCTACATTCACCTCATGAAGGATTAAGTAGCTCTATTCTTACAGCTCTAAACTCTACCCTGAAATAGAAAGTTAAGAGGTAAGTTCTGGGGCAAATACAATGAAGTATCTTTAGTTTTCTTAATTCCCTCTGCAGATCAAAGATTATGTAATACAATGCCTTATAGCACAAGGAGTCAGGGTGCTCAGCCATTGTGCTTCTGGGAAAAGTGTGGCAAGAGTGTGAAGCATGAAGTAGCCAGTATGTTCCTGATAATGTGAGCCTTCAGGCAAAAGAATCCAAATTTTGCAAAGGATCTGACTTGTATTCTTTGCTGATTGATTAGCTCACTAGGGCAGGAAGGAAGGGGAAGGAGGCAACCACAAAATGAATGGTCAAGAATAAATCGAGAGCTGTGTGAGTCCCAGAGTTCCTCAGTCTCTGCTATCCTTGAGTAGATCAGTGGCCATCATTTGTATTCTAGGTCACAACAGTCATTGTTTCATGATCACAGGCATTTGCAACAGCTCCCTGAAGTTTATCATTCTGACTTTATAAGTTTTCTTTTTTATAAAAGCTTCATAAAATTGTAGTTAAGATACTTTGTGCATCCTCCTATGTGTGTTCTACATGAAGCCAACAGTTGCACTAAGACTAGCAGAAGATACGTGAGCATTTTGGGGGCACATCTTATTTATTCAGGAAGGCACTGAGTATTCTCTTGTTAGAGGATTTAGGGTTTGATCAGGCTAAGTTCCAGGATACATATCTTAGCAAACGAATCAGACTTGCTCCTTTTCTTCTAAAAAGGACCAAGGACTCAAGCAGGTTTCTCTTAGATTTTTCAATATTCATTGGAATAAGGGCTGGAAAATTGTTAATCTTCATGTTTCCCCACACATCTCAGTAGAAACTCTGCCTGTGATTACAAGTTAAAGTCATGATTTCCAATTAACATAGTATGTGAATGTTGAGTATTTTCAGGGTGAAAATGTTCAGTATTGAAAACCAGATCATTGTGAAATGGTGCAGAACAAGTGATAGGCTTTATGAGAGAAGCAGCAATGGCTTCATTATTTGCATCACCCCCAGACTCCTTATGTTAAAACCTAAACCCTATTGGAGTAGTTTTGGGAGTAGGGTCTTTGGGAAGGGATTAGGTGAGGAGGTAGCCCTCAGCAACAGAATCATTCCTTCTGTAAGAGCATTTCTTCCCTCCTCCACTATGTGATGACACAGGAACAAAACAGCCATCTATGAAACAAGAGGCAGCTCTCACCAGTCTTCTCATCTGCCAGCACCTCAGTGATGGACTTCTCAGCCTCCAGAAATGTGAGAAATGAGGTTTTCATTGTTTATAAGCCACCCAAACTGTGCTATTTTGCTAAAGTAGCCCAAACACAGATGAAGACTATATAATATGGTTATGAGCCATGGGAACTCAACATGCATAAAGGTTAGCTGGTTTGGCTGCATGTTAGCATCACCCGGGAAGAATCTTGATGCCCTCACTACACCCCAGCAATTAAATCTGAATTTTGGAGTGGGATCCAGGCATCTGGGGAGAACATTGCCATATGCTAAGTTGGCAACTATGGCACAGTAGAGTTTGTCACTTAAAGCTGCTTTTTCCACAGCCTGTCCTGTGGACATTTCTGTAAATGAGGAATGATGGACACATGGTTCATAAACTAAACAATTCCAAGTTTCTCTCAGGTTCAACCTTAAGATACAAAAGGTCAAAGTGTGTTGGCAATTATCAAGGTAAACTCTACTCAACTAATTGCTAGAATAAGGCCATTAGAAATTCAAATTCATGTTTCAATCATCTGAAGATAGAGGAGCAGGAGAATAATTTTGATTCTATAATAATTGTTATCAAATTATAATATGGTTATGGTGATTAGATGGACATTTCTAGAAACTCTGGATGTGTCACACTTCTCAGGGAATTATAATAGGATTCATTTATTCACCAAGTATTTGTATCAGCTCCCATTCTAGGCACTGGAAATGCCATAGTGTACAAGGCCAAGTTCTTTCACTCATGGAATGGATATTCAGGTGGGGAGAGATGGCAAATCATCAGCATCTCTGGCCTGCTGCCTAGGATCTTCTCTAGCCTCTCATATAATGCTCAAAACTCATGGTGCAGAAGGGTCATGTGGGGGTGGGTTGTTGCATTGCGGCTGCCCAGGTTCTACTTCTGCAGTTTCAGAAGCAGAGCTCTAAGGTGGATCTGTTCACAAGCACCCATGGTAATTTTGGAAGCAGGTGGTCCATTTACTACTTAGAGGAATACTACCATCCATCTTGTTTCTACACTGGCTTATAAGCAGCTCTATGGAGAGCAGGAAAATTCTTCAAGTCTTATCTAGTAGTATAATTAGGTAGAAGGATGGAATCTTGGAAAGATAAAGCTTACCCACTATAGGTGAATGGGAAATGGCAGCTGCCAGGACTTAGTTTCCTTTTAGAACAGATAATATAGTTTCTATGAATAAGTCATAGGAATAAGTTTGAACTACTATAGGTTACCTGTAGATAAATATGAACTACTCAACTTACCTAAGTCACCTCAAAATGCAGCTACTTTGAGTGCAAAAGAAAGCCCAATAAAATAGAAGTTGTGGTCTGAGATTCGGATGTAGCCCCAAAGCACACACTTTGGTCCAGGAGCAGGGACAGACAAACACAGGCTTTGGGGAAATAAGGTTAGGTTGATAAGGTCTTTCTACAATTTTGTTGAGACCTTGGTCTGTTCATTTCATCTTAGGCTCTGTTTGATCCAAGTTTGGTCACATGATTTCCCAAGTTCCATTATAACCAAGAATGCCTAGAGATGAGCCAACCCAAATCTGCAGGTCATGTCTAGCTAAAAGTAAATGTTTTTATTCAATATAAAACTCACTAATAATTGTCATTATTAAAGTAGCTGCTTGCATGTTTGTAAGGCTTTCCTACACCACACGTGGCAGGGGGAGGAAGACTAACTCTTCATAGTCGATCAATAGAATAAGATTAGTCATTTGGCCAACTAAACATTCCATCCACTATTGGAGTGACCCACTGCCCTTTGTCCGGGTTTCTGATTCAGAAAACTCAAGGGTTTTCTGGAACAGGGGGACTTCCAATGTTAAAATCAGGAAGACCGGGTCACCCTAACTCATTACTCACCAGGTATTGCTGCATTATCTGCTCTGGGCATTTGTAGCCTAGTTCAAAAGACAAGGTAGCACATACAAAAAGTTATTGCTGAATTCTCTACTAAACTGAGTGATACTATCTCCAAGTACACTAGGAATTCTGAAAAAGGTCAGTAGTCTGCAGTCCCTGGAGAGAGTGTCATGATTTAGGTGGGATTGGGTCCAAGTTTCCTGACTTGCAGTCCTTCTTCCTTCCTTTACAAGAAGTGTCATGCTTTCAGTGCTTAGAAATAGGAAAAGGCCTTCAAATATACATTTTTGAACTTAACAAGAAGAGGCAAAGGATGAGATTAGTTTCAAAGTGGATATAAAACCTTTCGTCCATTTAACCAATTAACATTTATTCTTACAATGAAGATACAAAAAGATAAAGTTCTGGCCCTTGATGTGCTCACAGTGGGATGGATATGTACATTACTATGTTTAAGTGCTAAATTCAGTTGTAAGGAGACCTCTGACAGATACTCCATCATGGGCACCTTCAAGAAATATGAGAGGAAAATGAAGTTCAGTAACTAAATCTAGCTTTTAATATCAAAGTCCGTTGATCATTCTAGGGCAGCCAAAGTAGTTTGATTGAAGATACCTAGTAAAATACTCATTTAATGAGAAAATCATGCTGCATACTTTAGAGTCTCATTTGTTTAGTTTATTAGATGCACCTACTGTGCTCACTTTGGGGCAAACTCTAAAGGCAGGCCACCTTATTTGAGAGAAGTGCTGATAACTGTAAAAGCAGGAAACAGATGGCAGACTCACTGCTGCTGCCCAGGACCTTGAGCTTTGGGGTTTCCGGATTTTGTGGGGCTTGAGGTAGTTAGATAGAAATTAGATACACTGTGAATTGGCTTTCATATGTTAGGCTAACCCACAGAAAGATTCTAAAGATGAAAAGTTAGAGACCTTCATGGATTCTAGTTGCTATTGCTGATGGTCGGAGTGTGCAAAGGAGGTGCTTAGTACCCGGCACCCTGTGCTAAGCACTAGAGCCTCACTAACGATGAGTGACAGGAGCAGCTGGCTGAGTCCAACAAAGGGATATTTCTGGGGTTAAGGCCATTGCTAGATAGGCAAAACAAATGCCGTATTATTGCTTATATAAGGGGGAAAAAGGTGGAAGGAATGTGGAATATATAATCAACTAGTCTTGTAGGTCAAAACACAGGATGGGTAATAGTTTGGGGACCCAGCGCCATGGTGGATAGAAAGGCCGTGAAAATTAAATACTATCCCGTTGACATCAAGTATTTTTGGTAATTGTCATAGTGACATTATCTCTAGTTAATAAGCAAAATCAGTAGCTCAAAGAACAGGTAAATTGCCTAGTGGCTGTTCACATGATGTAAGGCCACACGAGGGGAGAAGGGAATTCAAGCCTTTCGCCTCAGAAGTTTAATCTTCTTGAGCACCCAGAGAGATCTAAGATCCCAGTCTGATTCCATTTTTTTGTAAGGAATATGCACTTGATCTCCAGGCATTTTTCCTCTTGCCTGTGAGTATCTGGGCTATTTGCTTTCTGGAGAAGAGGAAGAAAAGGACCTAGGGAGGGATCACTGCCCCCAGAGGCTCTAAAGGCCTGTGTAATAACCTACCTCTCTCTGAGGACACTTAATCCTCTGTGTGGGGCCTGGGTTTTCCACCCACAAGCAGCCACCTCTGAAAGGCCACATGATCGAGGTAAGATGCCATTATATCAAGCACTTGAACATTTTGCAAACTGGCTTTGAGATCTATCCCTTGGTACCAGCCTTGTATATTTTTTATGGATTTCAGATAAAGAGGGTGGTAGAAAGAGGGGAGGGGAGGGGCAGAAGGAGAAGGAGAATCTAAGCAGGCTCCACACCTAGCATGGACCCCCGACGTGGGGCTCAACCTCATGACCCAGAGATCACAACCTGAACTGAAATCAAGAGGCTCCCCAGCCTTGTATGCATCTCAATCTGTGACCTCTAAGGTGAGCCATCCTTCTCTTTGCAGGGTATTTTGCTTCTTTCTGCCTGACTGTGAACACCTGGGAGTGGTATTCCATGCCCGGCACTCTGAAGGTTATAGGGTCTGTGCATGGAGTCAGATCCGTCTTTGCTGTGTATCTACTGTAATTCTGGAGAAGTTCTTTAGCCTTTGTCCCCTGTTTTCTCTTGGGGACGTTAATGAGGATACATAGCACAGAAGTTGAAGTAAGGACTGCAGGTGATGAATGCAAAACACTCGCCCAGTGCCTGGCCCACAGAAAGTACTCAATAACCTGTTCTTTTTCACTACCAACCACCACCCCAGCAGCCCTAACTTCTCACTGATTGGCTGTGCCCTGGGCAAGGGACCTGGATGGAGCCACAAAGGCACTCTGACACCCCACTGCACCCTCCGTTTGCACACCGGTCACCAAACAGAAGCACAACTCTCAGTTACAGACAGCTGTCGAGTCCCCTCTGAGTTTCCCGCTTCCTACGCAACCAGAAGGCTCCAGATTAAGGATTCTCAGCTCCATGGTCTTGGCACTGGGCCTTAGGAGGTGGCTCTGGGTATGGATTCCAGGAAGCAGACATGGACATCACAGACCAGCTTCTAGTCCAATGGGCCAGAGTCAATGAGAACGTGGTTCCAGGAAGTTCTTCCCAAACGCAAAGGCCATTATACCAGGCAAAGCATCTTGCTTCCAGTTTGTTTTTTTAAAAAGCCTTGAGAGCTTGCCTATAAACACCCAGCATCTCCTGTCTTTTCTATTTATTGAGACTAAAACGAAGATCTCTTCATTGGTTTGTTCTCCTAGCTTGCTGGTTCTGCATAAACATACTAGTCAGTTCAGAATCCTCTTTATACTTTGGTCAGAAAGATAAAGGATATAATAAAGCAAACCTCCCCACCCCCCCCCACCCCCCACCCCCCCCCCCCCCCCGCGTCTGAGCTCCAAGCCACAGCGCCTGACAACGGGGGAGCTCATCCTTCCTAGTCATTTGCTCTTTGTAGATCTAAAACTGTTTAAGTTACAACAAGCATTCCTCAGGCCTTCTGCACAAATAATTCACATTTGCAACCAAACCTGCAGATGTCCCAGTGTGGTGTCAAAGACTTCACTTCTGCAAGAGGCACTAAATTTAATGCTAGCTTTTCAGGAGCCGAAATCCATTGCTCAGTCCTTTGCAGGGAAACTGATTTAATTAAGATGTTTTATACCCACTTTCACACTTTAAAATGTAGGAATTTAAATATCCATAATATTATTCTGTCTTTAGAAGCCTATTTTTCCTTGAAAAACCAGACTGGCAGGTTTTCATTTAAGCAAATACTCCAGCATCAAGAGCTGTCTTGTTAGCTGCCAGGCTTCACTCTGTCTCAGTAAATTAGCAGAATGTAAATGAGCCAGGGTCCAGGAGAAGCCTCCACCCTGAGGGCTGCTCCTGGCTTTGCCTGGAACCCTCCAGGGCAACCACATCTGACACCACGTCTAGCTGTAGGGAGACAACAGCGCTTTCTCCTCCCTCTGAGTGCCTAGAAATGGTCACAGGCATTTTGACAAGTGATAGGCTGCGCTTTTTCTCTTTGCTTTGAAATTGTGAAGAATTACACAGGGATACGTGATCTTTGGAGATGGTTAGCAAGGAGGAGCTGGGAGGCTCCTGGCTGACCCAGCTGTGAGCCTGGGCCCTGCAAGCAGCATTTCTGAGGTGTGACCAGGCAGCTTAAGCAGACTCCCCCACCTCACTGGCTCCCCTTGCTGAAAACTGGTCTGTGGGCAGACTCTTCGAGGCACAGGTGAAGCAGCCAAGGAGGACACTTGGACCTAAAACATGGTAATCCAGGACTAGGGAATTAAGGACCTGGTTCTGACAGTTTCTCACACTGTGGCCTTTAGCTGGGTCTTTCTTCATTGCTGACGGCAGCTTCCACTGAGCCAAGGCACAGAGAGGGTTCCTGTTGGACGACACAAAGCACTTACAAACCCAAGCACTTTAGGTTTCTACTAGAAGCAAACAAATGCAGGGGCAACGGGGGTGGCTCCATCAGTGAAGCATCTGCCTTCAATGCAGGTCATGATCTCAGGGTCCTGGGATCAGAGACCTGGGTCAGCAGGGAGTCTGCTCCCTCTTCCTCTGCTCCTCCCCTCCCCACCCTGCTCAAGCTCTCAATAAAATCTTTAGAACAAAACAAAAGCAGGTACTTCTAGAGAGAACTTGGAAGGCTAGCCATTTTTTTTTTTTTTTTTGAAGCAAACTACTTTCAAGCTTTGGTACTTTGTTATGAATATCAAATTCCTTGGGGCAGGCTCATGGCTGATGGCAGGAGGTCAGTAGGTCACAGCAATGGGGGGAGGAAAGGTTTTGATGGAGATGTTTGAATGAAAAAGTAGGCCTTGAATTCTCTCCCCTTTAAATGAGGAATCAATAATGACCACTTAATAGTTTAAGGAGCAATAAAATGCTGGATGTAAAGTGCTTTGTATGTACTGGAAGGAGGTATTCAGATGGCAGGAGTGGGGGAGGCTGGTTGAGACATCATAGAGCTGGATGTGTGTATACATTGGAGTGGATGGGACCCTCATGCAGACACCCAGCCCACAGCTGCTGCCAACCCATCCAGGAGCTTGGCATGAAGCATGAGATCCATATTTGCTGGATGAGTGTGTGAATGGTGAACAGGTCTACAAAACGGGATGCTGGAGGAGGAAATCCAAAAACAATGAGCTGCAGGACACACCCATTCCAGTCTGAGGCTCCTGTCCATGTATCAGGTGTAAAATGGGACAGTTCCAATGATTAGAGTGCTCACCATGCTCGGTGAAAGGAAACGTCATATACGGATAACCAACCGTCAGGGCTCTTAGGTCAGATCGCCAGCATCCAAACCTTAGATTGACGGATATTTCTAATAGCTCCTGGCTGACTTCTTTAATACTCCTGTGCCTTAGTTTCTCCATCGGTGATGTGGGGAAGATGATGAAGGGGATGGAGGTATTTCTACCTTATAGGATTCCTTCAAGGTTTATTAAAAGGTCAAGCACTCAGAGCACTTAGGTAGAGCTGAATCATACAAGGTTCAGTAAATAGCAGCTATTCTATTGAAACGATGAAGGATTAATGGAATGCCATGTTTGTTTGTTTGTTTATTTATTTATTTATTTATTTTTATTTATTTATGATAGTCACAGAGAGAGAGAGAGAGAGAGAGAGGCAGAGACACAGGCAGAGGGAGAAGCAGGCTCCATGCACCGGGAGCCCGACGTGGGACTCGATCCCGGGTCTCCAGGATCACGCCCTGGGCCAAAGGCAGGCGCTAAACCGCTGCGCCACCCAGGGATCCCTATTTTTATTTATACACAGTCTAAAAAGTTTACTAGAATCTTGAGTGGGAAAGGTCAAGTTAACTAGAAGTTAAAAAAAAAAAAAGGGTAGTATTTGAGGTTGGAGAAACAAGGCTTGAAAACTTGCTTTTTACAGATGACTCACAGTTCCCCTGGTCAGTTAATTTTACTTCAATGAGAAGTGCATTTGTTTGGGCTGCTCTAATGAAGACACTATAGCCTTGGCGGCTTGAGCCAGTGGGGAGGCTGAGATGTCCAAGACCAAGGGCTGGCCAGTCTATTTTCTGGTGAGGCCCTCTTCCTGGCTTGCAGATGGTTGTCTTCTTGCTGTGCCCTCAGCACACAGAGATCATCTCAGTCCCATTCATGGGGGCTCCACCCTCATGACAATCACCTCCCAAGGGCCCTACCTCTAACTAAATACCATCCCAGTGGGGATTAGGACTTCATGTGGATTGGGGTGAGGGGAGGGGGATAAGCATTCAGTCCATAACAGGAAAAAAGATACTCTTAAGGTCATTACGATAGCTAAGTAATATATATGAAAGGGATTTTTAAACCTTAAGGATTGCCTTACATTTCTAGAATGAAGAATTTTGACATTTTCATATCTTGTTTCCAGTGAGTAACCTATGGCTTTTATGCCATAGGTAATACAGTGGTATTGTACTGATCATCTGTTTTTGTACAGTAAGTTACCTTAGCACATTATTCTGCTGGTAGAGTAGGCTCAGCTGAGGGGTTGTGATCTGGGGCCCCTCAAGTGGGCATTTAGACATTATTGAGGTGCCTCAAGCCATAACTATTGTACTAGGCAAGACTGTCAAAACGGCTCCCTAGTCACATATCTGGTCCCAGGCTAGGATGGCTGCAGTAACTGGGGGTAGCCAGGACTCTTCCTCCATGCCACCATGTCTAGTGTGGGCTTCCTATCAGGACAATCTTTATGTACTCAGGCTTCTCAACTGGGGTTGACTCCCACCAGAATGAGTGTTTCAAGAGACTGAGGCACAGACTCCAAGGCTTCTTCAGGCCTCCCCTCCCTTCCATTAGCCTATTGGTCCTACAAGGACAGCCCCGAGTCACGCAAGGGGACCACACAAGAGCATGAAGACCAGGATGCTCAGCTTGCTGGGAAGCCATTCTGAGAGATGGGCTACCAGAAGCATAAACTATGTCACTTGGCATAGGATTACCTAAATTTAGGAGGTCAGGCCACATAAACATTTTCTTGGATTTTAATTTGCCATTCAGACTGGAAAGCCAGTTCATACCTAGAAATCTTCCAAAGACATGTTCTAGAAATGAGAGATATCAGGTTTCTATCATGTTCAACTTTAAAGATGGCATTGCTTCAGAATATGTACAGAATGCCCTATGTGCAAAAAATAGCTGAGAATGACCCCAACTATTTCTTCAAGGAAAATAAATTCAAGTAGGTTTGAGGGTCCCTGGTGAGCCTGGGTCCATCCCCTTGACCCTGGAGCAAACCTTCGTCAGATCCATCATATGCTCTGAAGCTCTGGGATGGAGCAGGTATTTAAAGATTCCTGTTTAAGGATTCCACACAATCCTCCCTGAGGAAACTGTTCTGGTGATGACCACTGAACTGGCCTCAACTATGAGCGCCAATCATTTATTCTTTATTCAGATTATTTTTCATATCTCTGCTGTTTGTTTGGCATCACATAGAATCAGCCTAAGTTGTGTATACACACCCATGCACATGTGTCAAAGTTCATCTTGAGACTGGTTTCCAAAGGAATCAACTTATGATTCAACCTCCCAATGTTTGCACTGTTCAAGGTGTTTGTTTGTTTGTTTGGTTTTTTTTAACACACAACTTACTTGTCTTAATATTTCTGTTCTCCAGTGTTGGAGGCACTGGACATGTTTACTTCCAATAGTCACTTAATGGAATTGTTCCTGGTGTATTGCATCCTGTAGGCAATCTCGCCCACTGCTAACTTTTTTCATACTGTTCTACTCACTGATGTGTACATGCTGCCCATAGTATACCTCGATTTCCAACACTGAGATTCATTAATACCTAAAAACCTTCACTAATTATGATCTGCTTGCTGGATTTGTAACAGAAGCCAAAATAACCAAATAAAAATAGTAAACAATTTGGGTTACATGTCTATAAGTTCTACACCCAATGTGGGACTTAACTCTCACCACTGAGATTGAATTGCCTGCTCTGTTGACTGAGCCATCCAGACACCCCCAAATGGTATCAGAGCACCTTAATTTTGCTCACTATCTCTTTAGCACCAATAAAAGCATCTAATGCAGTAATCTGTTGCTCAAGTGTGGTGATGGTATCTTCTGTCCTTGTCACTTGTACTTAGGACCTCACCAGTGGATAAATGGGCAGATGGCTCTAGCCTCTCTTCTCTATACCAAGTGGACAATATACCACTCCATATCCTGCAGAGATACATGACAACTGGTGTTCAGATTCACTGATTAATAGTTCACATGTTCCTATCAGGGTAGTCAGTTTCAGTTTGTAAACTTGTGGTTACTTGGATTTTTTTTTTAAAGCATAATCAGAAGCTATTTTCAAATGTAACAGTGTGAAATGTGTCTGCTTAATTAGCCCCCTATAGCAGAACAAATTAACCCTCACCATTATCATCCCCCAGCGATCCCATTCCTTCTCATCGGATATTGCTCCATCTAATTTTTTAAAAAATCCAAGTGCAGACAACACAGGGTGCCCCAAATTTACCCAGGGCCACAAGTTTGGATTTCTATGTCCTTCTCTCTCTGCCATGCTTATTATGGCTCTTGGCATTGAATCTCCAGGAGAGCAAGAATGGTGTGATGTTGAACAAGGGCTATAGTGGGGCCAGGAACACCATTTGCAGCATCAGTGGGATCCTGAACCCTTGAGGCCATGATTTTCTGCAGACACAGCAGGCTGGCTGCACAGAAATAATTTGATCCAGGTATTTTCTGTAAACTCCAATCCGCAGGCTCACACTTAGAGCACTGAACTTTCCCCCCATGACCTCCATGGTGAGCAAGCAAATGAACATAAAAACTTAGAGGCTGGGGACATTTTGGAGACTCCTCCCACCCCCATCCTTTGTTGCTCCAAGTGTCCTTTTACTTGAGGTGTTTCTGGGGCCTCTCTGTTTTTGTTTTCCATAGTTGTCTTCCAGTCATTCATTCTTTTATGCAGCACACATTGCGGGATGCCCACCACATGCCAGGTACCAAGATGGAAGACAGCCGGCAAAATGGACAAGTTAGGCACAGCTCCTGTACTCAAGAGTTCAAGGTCTAACATTAGGGAGGAGCTCTGGGGTGCTCTATTGTCTTAGAACCCATTTTCAATGATGTAATTCAGCTTGCCTTGTGTGAACATCTAAATAAGATCTGAGCACTAGCTCTGTGCAGAGTGGGGGGCGGGCAGGAACTACATTAAAGGTTTTATTCTCCAGTGAGATCAGTTTAGTAAATAAAGGCAGCAAGATACTCCAGATGTTCAGAGGACATAGAGCACCTAAGGGCTGGGAGTTGAGTAGGCACAGCTCTTCCTTTAAGAAGCATTTGCTGGCATTGCACTGCTGGGGATTTACCCCAAAGATACAGATGCGATGAAACGCCGGGACACCTGCACCCCGATGTTTCTAGCAGCAATGTCCACAATAGCCAAACTGTGGAAGGAGCCTCGGTGTCCATCGAAAGATGAATGGATAAAGAAGATGTGGTCTATGTATACAATGGAATATTCCTCAGCCATTAGAAACGACAAATACCCACCATTTGCTTCAACGTGGATGGAACTGGAGGGTATTATGCTGAGTGAAGTAAGTCAATCGGAGAAGGACAAACAGTGTATGTTCTCATTCATTTGGGGAATATAAATAATAGTGAAAGGAAATATAAGGGAAGGGAGAAGAAATGTGTGGGAAATATCAGAAAGGGAGACAGAACATAAAGACTCCTAACTCTGGGAAACGAACTAGGGGTGGTGGAAGGGGAGGAGGGCGGGGGGGTGGGGGTGACTGGGTGGCAGGCACTGAGGGGTGCACTTGACGAGATGAGCACTGGGTGTTATTCTGTATGTTGGCAAATTGAACACCAATAAAAAATAAATTTATTATTATTTAAAAAAAAAAAAGGAAGCATTCACTGGCTAACTCACCCGGAAGGCAGGTTGGAGTATCTTCTGGCTGACAAGGGGACTTACAGACCCAGGGAAAAAAATGTGGTAAAGAGGAAATAGTCTGTTTAGCAAAGATGGCTTTAAAGGCCCAAGAGAGAGAGGAGTTCTTCATTTATTCTCAGGAGTCCCTGGAGGCTTGTGAATGGATTCACAACAGATTGCCCTACGTTGCTATTAGGCTTTTCAATCATGGGTGGGATGGGCTGAAACCAGGGAGTCTGGAGGTCACAAACTCAGAGTTTGGGGAAGAAGCCATGAGGTGGTGACAAAGGGACCCTGGTGGAGCCAGGGTGAAGAACACACTCATGTTATGCTCACAAAATTCGTATTTTCAATTCCCAGGATGTAGGGGGGATTTGAGAAGGGCGGGGGGGTGGGGATTCCAATGGAGCTGCAACCAAATTGTGTGGTAGCAGCTGAAGGGCATGCGCTCTCTCCACCTGGAATGACGTATCTTACAAGCCTTCCTTTCACCAAAATGAAGCTGTTAGTCATAGTCGAGCTTGCGCTCTGATTTGGGGCCTGTTTAGAAAAGTGCAGATGCTAAAACACTGGAAAAATTCAACCTTAACTCTGAAAGTTCTCAGTTTGTGTGTCTTGTTTTAGACTTATCATTCTATTCCTTGTGCACAATTACCCCTGCTGCTTAGTTGTGTGGTGTTATCACTCACGGACCCACATCCACAAATGTGAATAACTCATAGGCTCCAGGAGAATGGCGCAAATACATCGAGAATTATCAAGTGGTCTTCCAGCAGCATTTGGAGGATCAGGCATTGGCCCCTTCCATCCTTCCTGTGATCAGAGGTGGAAGGTTGGTCCCAGAAAGGTAGAAAGAACTACATGGGCCCATGGATCCATAGTCTAAAAATCTCTGCACAGACCAAGTGACAGCAGGTGAGGTAGGCAGGACCTTCATGGTGTTGAGGGGCAATCCCTGATCCTTATATCCCAAAATATCTTCCCCAATAACCAAGAGAACTCTTATTCATTTTACCCAAAAAATATGTTATTACCCTAGGCAGATACTGCCCTAATGTATACACTGCCACCCCTGCCTGTTATTAGGACGAATACTTTACAGCTCATAAGCAGCCATCGTCCAGATTCTTCAGAGCACTCACATTCTTCAGACAGCCCTGGTATCCCCAACCCCTCCTTAGTGACCCTTATCATGTATACCTACTTCCCCAGAATCCCAGAACTGGAGCTTTGACCCTCGACCCAGTCCTGCAGCCACCATCTATTTGAATGGCTGAGACCTACTGTTTAACACGGAGTGATAGCTCCCAATTTCATCTCCTATCAGGTGCAAAATGAGCTGTTAACACCCTTGAACCAGGTTATAGTTTTGCCTTTAACTTCTACTCCCCCCATAGTGCCTTGGATCAGGGGCATTAGGAGCTAGGATGTACATACAGAAGGTGTGGTAGACAGGTAATGGGCCCCAAAATATACCCATGACCTTCTCCCTAGGTCGGAACACTGAGTGGCTGGGACTGATATAGGACTGAAAATCTTGGGATGGAAAGACCACCCTGGATTGTACAAGTAGGCCCTCAGTGTCATAGGTCTTCACAAGAGGCAGAGATTCTGAGAACAGAGCTATGAACCAAGGGATGCTGGCAGCAACCAGGGGCTGGAGAAGCATGGCACACCTTCTCCCCTAGAGTTTCTGTAGCAAGCAAGTCCCTACTGACACTTTGATTCCAACTTGTTGATGTGGATTTTGGACTTAAGTCTCCAAGATCTGAGAGAAACCACCCAATTTGTGGCAATGTCTCCCAGCAGCCACAAGATTCAAAGGCAAAGGCTAAATACCCTCAGATCGACTCAGAAGGTTCTAGGGTTGGTAGAGGACCCAGAACTTAGTTCTGGAAGCAGAGAAGGCTGCAGAGACATGGTGGCAATGGAGCTGGGCCTGCAGGAGCAAGCATTGGGTCAGCAGAGACGTGTGACAAAAATGACAGCATCTGAGAACAAGTAGTCCTTACATCTGCCTGCAATGCAGTATACAAAAGTGGAAGAAGACCGGACTGGGTGAGACCACAGGGAGGGGAGGGGCCATATAGAGACGGGTGCATGCCCCACACAGGGCCAGAAGATTCTGCTAAAAGCAACTGTACAATACCATGCTAACCAGACACCTGTCTGGTCTGGCCGCAATCTTTTTACCAGGTCTGCATAGACAGGCAGGAAGAAGTTTAAGCAGGAGGCTTGGAGGCAGCACCTTGAGAGCCATGCAGGACAGGCTGAGTGCTTTCCTGTCACCATGGTCTACGTCTAACCCATCAGCCAGAGGAGGAGATGAAGGGAACTTCGGCAGAGTCCTTTCTTTGAAACTAAAAAGAGCTAGAGGGGATGCTACTTCTAGGAGGTCACATTAAAAGGGAATATCTTGCCTGAAAGGATAAGATTGTAGGAAAGTTCCCATGTGAACAGATCCACGTAGCGATTGTCCAACAGTTAGCTTCCAAGTCCCAAAGGCTGGGTGCAAGACTGAGCAAGTGCCAACAACTCGGAGGACAGGGGACAGTCACTGGTGCCAAACTCTTACAACAGCTCCTAACAGAGAGCCCTGTAGATGCACAGAGGCAGAGGGTGGGCTCTGAGCACCTTTCAGAGACCCCACCCTTAGAATGGACCCCGTGTTTGTCCAAAGGTCAGGAGGAGTTTCATTATGAGACTGTTTTCTGGGACACTGAGAAGGGAATTGGGGTTAACCTCGTACATTTTTTTTTAATTATTGATTTTTTGAGTCCTATCTTAAAAATCGCATCCCAAATGATTAATCTCAGCAGAAATGCTTATCATGCCTTTCTCACCTACTTCAGATTGCAATTATTAGTTGGTTTTGGATGCTCTTAGAACTCATAATTGACTTTTAATTAAGTGCCAAATGGCTTCCAACTGTCGCACATACCCTAAGGATTCCTACACCACTTCTCATTTACTTTGGATGCCTACCCAGCACATAAAAGGGAGGCAGAAGCATGTTTGACTATTGAGCTGCAGGGGGAAATCATGGTAAGCTCTCAACATTAAAGAAAACCAAAACACTGTTTTTAAGAGAATTGCTAAGATCAGTCCGGACTTGGGTGTTGTGTTCACAGCTATGAGGTTTACTTAGAAATCACAGCTAAAGTTTTGGTTCAAAACTCCACTCATGAAACAAACCATGCATAGACAATACTTCCTTTGGCATTATTTGCTATTGTCCTAGGTAGTTGCTATACATCAGTTAACTATACAGCATATTACGTGTCAAGGTGCAAAATGTAATTAATTCTCTAGTTAAGACGCCATTGCCACCATGTCTCTGGACAAGCCACTCAAACCATGGAAGGTATGTGAGATCTAAGGCATCCAAGGGGACAGATTAGCCTGTGGATTTCTTCAAAGACACCAACCACCTTATGGTTTTGGGAATGAAAAGGCCTCACCAGGAACGCTTCCTCCTCTGTGGCACTCCTCCATCTGAGATTCTCGTTTCCTTTTTTTGGGTACATTTTTAAATTGGAATTCTATTTGCCAACATAGAACACCCAGTGCTCATCCCATCAAGTGCCCCCCTCAGTGCCCATCACCCAGTCAGCTCACTCCCCCCACTTCCCCTTCCACTACCCCTTGTTCGTTTCCCAGAGTTAGGAGTCTCTCATGTTCAGTCACCCTCTCTGATTTCTCCCCACTCATTTTCTCTCCTTTCACCTATAGTCCCTTTCCCTATTTTTATATTCCTCATATAAGTGAAACCATATAATGACTGTCCTTCTCTGATTGACTTACTTGACTCAGTTTAATACCCTCTAGTTCTATCCACATGGAAGCAAATGGTGGGTATTCGTCCTTTCTGATGGCTGAGGAATATTCCATTGTATACATAGACCACATCTTTATCCATCCATATGCCAATGGACGCCAAGGCTCCTTCCACAGTTTGGCTATTGTGGACAATGCTGCTGTAAACATTGGGGTGCAGGTGTCTCAGTTCTTCACTGCATCTGTATCTTTGGGATAAATCCCCAGTAGTGCAATTGCTGGGTTTTGGGTAGCTCTATTTTTAACTCTTTGAGGAACCTCCACAGTTTTCCAGAGTGGCTGTACCAGTTCACATTCCCACCAACAGTGCAAGAGGGTTCCCCTTTCTCCACATCCTCTCCATCATTTGTTGTTTCCCATCTTGTTAATTTTCACTGTTCTCACTGGTGTGAGTTGGTATCTCATTGTGGTTTTGATTTGTATTTCCCTGATGGCAAGTGATGTGGAGCATTTTCTCATGTGCTTGTTGGCCATGTCTATGTCTTCTTTGGTGAAATGTCTGTTCATGTGTTTTTCCCATTTCATGATTGGATTGTTTCTTTGCTCTTGAGTTTAATAAGTGCTTTATAGATCTCGGATATTAGCCCATTATCTGATATGTCATTTGCAACTATCTTCTCCATTCTGTAGGTTGTCTTTTAGTTTGTTGACTGTTTCTTTGGCTGTGCAGAAGCTTTTTATCTTTATTAAGTCCCAATAATTCATTTTTGCTTTTGTTTCCCTTGCCTTCATAGATGTATCTTGCAAGAAGTTGCTGTGGCCAAGTTCAAAAAGGGTGTTGCCTGTGTTCTCCTCTAGGATTTTGATGTAATCTTGTCTCACATTTAGATCTTTCTACATTTTGAGTTTATCTTTGTGTATGGTGTAAGAGAACAGTCCAGTTTCATTCTTCTGCACATGGCTGTCCAATTTTCCCAACACCATTTATTGAAGAGACTATCTTTTTTCCAGTGGATAATCTTTCCTGCTTTGTCAAATATTACTTGACCATAGAGTTGAGGGCCCATTTCTGGGTTCTCTATTCTGTTCCACTGATCTATGTGTCTGGTTTTGTGCCACTACCACATTGTCTTGATGACCACAGCTTTGTAGTACAACCTGAAATCCGGCATTGTGATGCCCCTGGCTCTGGTTTTCTTTTTAAATATTCCCCTGGCTATTCGGGGTCTTTTCTGATTCCACACAAATCTTAAGATGATTTGTTCCAACTCCCTGAAGAAAGTCCATGGTATTTTGATAGGGATTGCATTGAACGTGTAAATTACCCTGGATAGGATAGACATTTTCACAATATTAATTCTTCCAATCCATGAGCATGGAATATTTTTCCATCTCTTTGTATCTTCCTCAGTTTCTTTCAGAAGTGTCTGTAGTTTTTAAGGTATAGATCCTTTATCTCTTTGGTTAGATTTATTTCCAGGTATCTTATGTCTTTGGGTGGAATTGTAAATGAGATTGACTCCTTAATTTATCTTTCTTCAGTCTCATTGTTAGTGTATAGAAATGCCAGTGATTTCTGGGCTTTGATTTTGTATCCTGCCACACTGCCGAATTGCTGTATGAGTTCTAGCTATCTTGGGGTGGAGTCTTTTGGGTTTCCTATGTAGAGTATCATGTAATCTGTGAGAGGGAGAGTTTGACTTCTTTGCCAATTTGAATGCCTTTTATTTCTTTTTGTTGCCTGGTTGCTGAGGCTAGGACTTCTAGTACTATGTTGAATAGCAGTGGTGAGAGTGGACATCCCTGTCGTGTTCCTGATCTTAAGGGAAAGGCTCCCAGTGTTTCTCCATTGAGAAGGATATTTGCTGTGGGCTTTTATAGATGGCTTTTAAGATGCTGAGGAATGTTCTCTCTATCCTCACACTCTGAAGAGTTTTGATTAGGAATGGATGCTGTATTTTGTCAAATGCTTTCTCTGCATCTATTGAGAGGATCATATGGTGCTTGTTTTTTCTCTTGTTGATATGATTTATCACGTTGATTGTTTTACAAGTGCTGAACCACCCTTGCATCCCACAGATAAATCTCAGTTGGTGCTGATGAATAATCTTCTTAGAGTACTGTTGGATCCTATTGGCTAGTATCTTGTTGAGAATTTTTGCATCTATGTTCACCAAGGATATTGGTCTATAATTATCCTTTTTGGTGGGGTCTTTGTCTGGTTTTGGAATTAAGATGATGCTGGCCTTAAAATGAGTTTGGAAGTATTCCATCCCTTTCTATCCTTCAGAACAGCTTTAGTAGAATAGGTATTGTTTCTTCTCTAAACGTTTGATAGAATTCCCCTGGGAAGCCATCTGGCCCTGGACTTTTGTGTCTTGGGAAGTTTTTGGTGACTGCTTCTATTTCTTTGCTGGTTATTAGCCTGTTCAGGTTTTCTGTTTGTTCCTGTTCCAGTTTTGGTAGTTTGTGGTTTTCCAGAAATGCGTCCATTTCTTCCAGATTGCCTAATTTATTGGCATATAGCTGCTCATAATATGTTTTTAAAATCGTTTGTATTTCCTTGGTATTGGTTGTGATCTCTTTCATTCATGATTTTATTAATTTGAGTCTTTTTTCATTTTAATAAGGCTGGCTAGGGGTTTATGTATCTTATTAATTGTTTCAAATAACCAACTCCTGGTTTTGTTGATCTGTTTCACCGTTCTTCTGGTCTCAATAAAGGTTCAAGCAGAACTCAATAATCTCTCTTCTGATTGGTGTAGGTTTTATTTGCTGTTCTTTCTCCAGTTTCTTTAGGTGCGAGGTTAGCTTGTGTATTTGAGTTTTTCCCAATTTTTTGAGGGATGCTTGTATTGCGACATATTCCCCTCTTAGGACTGCTTTTGCTGTATCCCAAAGATTTAGAACAGTTGTATCTTCATTTTCATTAGTTTTCATGAATCTTTTTAATTCTTCTCTAATTTCCTGGTTGACCCATTCATCTTTTAGCAGGATGCTCTTTAACCTCCATGTGTTTAGGTTTCTTCTAAAATTCTTCTTGTGATTGAGTTCTTGTTTAAAAGCGTTGTGGTCTGAAAATATGCAGGGGACAATCCCAATCTTTTGGTATTGGTTGAGACCAGATTTGTGACCCAGTATGTGGTCTATTCTGGAGAAAGTTCCATGTGCACTTAAGAATGTGTATTCAGCTGCATTTGGATGCAAAGTTCTGTATATATCTGTGAAATCCATCAGTCCAGTGTATCATCTAAAGCTAGTTTCTTTGGTGATGCTATGCTTAGAATATCTGTCATTCGAAGAAAGTGAGTGCCACATTGAAGTTTTGAGACTATTATTAGTGTATTATTATCTAAATATGTCTTTACTTGATTATTAATTGATATACTTGGCAGCTCCTACGTTAGGGGCATAAGTATTCATTATTGTTAGGTCGTCTTGTTGGATAGATCCTTTAAGTATGATATAATGTCCCTCTTCATCTCTTACTACAGTCTTTGGGATAAAATTTAATTTATCTGATATGAAGATTGCTACCCCAGCTTCCTTTTGAGGGTTATTTGAATGGTAAATGGTTCTCCAACCTTTCATTTTCAGGCTGGGTGTTCTTAGGTCTAAAATGAGTCTCTTGTAGATAGCAAATAGATGGGTCTTGCTTTTTTATCCAGTCTTAAACACTGTGTCTTTTGATGGGATTGTTAAGCCCATTCATGTTCAGAGTTACCATTGAAAGATATGAGTTTAGTGTCATCATAATACCTATTCAGTCCCTGTTTTTGTGGATTGTTTCTTTGGGCTTCCTCTTCCTTTTACAGTGTCCCCCTTAATAGTTCTCGGAGAGTTGGTTTGGTGGTCACATATTCTTTCAGTTTCTGCCTATCTTGGAAGCTCTTTATCTCTCCTTCTCTTATGAATGAGAGCCTTGCTGGATAAAGTATTCTTGGCTGCATGTTCTTCTCATTTATGACCCTGAATGTATCCTGCCAGCCCTTTCTGGCCTCCCAGGTCTCTGTGGAGAGGTCTGCTGTTAATCTAATATTTCTCCCCATATAAGTTAGGGATCTCTTGTCTCTTGCTGCTTTAAGGATTTTCTCTTTATCTTTGGAATTTGCAAGTGTCACCATTAAATGTTGAGGTGTTGAACAGTTTTTATTGATTGGGGAGGGGAACCTCTCTATCTCCTGGATCTGAATGTCTGTTTCCCTCCCCAAATTAGGGAAATTCTCAGCTATGATTTGTTCTAATATGCTTTCTGGCCTTCTGTCCCTGTGTCCCTCTTGGTGTTCTTTGGAACCCCAATTATATGTAGATTCTTCCTTCTGAGGCTATCATTTATTTCCCTTAACCTTTCCTCATGGTCTTTTAATTGTTTTTTCTTTTTTCCTCAGCTTCCTTCCTTGCCATCAACTTGTGTTCTATGTCACTCACTCTTTCTTCCACCTCATTGACCCTCGTCGTTTGGACCCCCAGTTTGGATTGCAGCTCATTTAATTGATTTTTAATTTTGGCCTGATCAGATCTAAATTCTGCAGTCATGAAGTGTCTTGAATCCTTTATGCTTTTTTTCAGAGCCACCAGTAGCTTTATAACTGTGCTTCTGAATTGGCTTTCTGACTTCGAATTGTAATCAAGATTCTGTAACTCTGTGGCAGAGAGTACGGTTTCTGATTCTTTTGTAGGGAGTTCTTCCTTCTGGTCATTTTGCTCAGTGCAAAATGGCTGTATGAACAGGCTGCATCAAGAATATAAACCATGACCTAAATAAATTTCACCCTAGATGATTCTGATGAGGTCAGAGACCAGAAAATGAAAACAAAGATTAGAACGAAATAAAAAGGACCACTAAAGTGAAAATTTTTAAAACAAAGTAGTAAATAAATGACCAAGAATCCCAAAGAGAAAGAAGGGGAAAAAAAGCAAACAAAAAAAAGAAGAAGAAATGGGGAGGACTGGGAGATGGTGGTGGTGAAGCACTTGTAGTAGAGGGAGAATGTAGTCTACCTGAGGGGTCCTAGAGGGTGATCCTCTTGGTTCTGAGTATATTAAGTTCTGTATAACTTCTGTTAGAAGATGCTGAGTCCCAAATTTATATAAACCAGAAATACTTGTAGAGAGCCCCAATATTGACCACCAAAACATAAATGAGATAAAAGAGGGGGGGCAGAATGGGAATGAAGAGAGGATATAATCTCACAGAGTGAACCAGCACGGTATACCACTTGGTTCTGGGTGCATGCTGGTCATGTTTTAGAAGGTATCACCTTCCACCATTGTAGAACAAAATTAGGCAGAGAAAAACACAAAACGAAACAAAACAAAAACATATCTCATATATCTCCCAAAATTAAGTTGAGTATGTTGAAGGGAATCTAGAAGTAGAAGATATATCTAAGACCTATAACTGTAGATATGTGAAACTCAAAGAGGAAGAGACTTAAACATGAAGAGATGGTAAAATATTATAGGTATGGTGGGAAAAGAAAATTTGGAAATATTTAGTCTGATACAAAGACGAGTTGTTCTGGAAAAAGGGGGGGAAAGGAGGAGGACCCTCTAGTTCTATATACTATAAATCCCTCGAATTCCCCAGGAGCTTTCCAGCGCTCCTCAGTCAAGAACTTGCTCTTCCCCTGTCCTTCCAGCTGGTCTTCTCGGGGAGGAGCTTGCTGTGCGGATTCTCAGGTGTGTGCACCGGGTGCCGGACTCAGTGGGAGCTGTTTACCCTGTGAGGCCTTTGTTCCCTGGCAGCCCCGCCTCTCCCAGGCACAGGGTGACACCAGGAGGAACAACACCCTGGCAGCGGCCAGCTCTCCAGCCCTGGAGTCAGCTCCCGCAGTAACTACCGCAGCTCCCAGTCCACAGGGGCCTGGATGTTCCCGGGGCTGCGGGGCGCTGACCTGCACATCTCGGGGGTGCCCGGGGGGGAGGGGAGCGTCCTCGCTGTCCTGGGCCTTTCCGCCTCCGCTTGTCCCAGGGGGAGCGCAGGATCCTGGGCTGTGTCCCCCGGCGCCCTGGGACCCCGGGCCTGTGCTGCTGGAATCGTGCCCCCGGGTGTGGCTCCCGAAGGCAGCAGGGTGCAGACCCCCCCCAGCCCCCGCCTGACCCCCGGCTTCTCCCCGAGGCCCCCCGGGCGCTCCAGCCCTTCCCCGAGCTCGGCCCGCCGTGTGTGGCCGCTCTCCCTCTGAGTGACTCGGGGCGACTGGAGGCCCCACTGCCCTCCCGCGGTTCTGCCCGAGTTCCCTGCTAAGCGCCTTTCTGTCCCGGAAGAATCCAGGGCGGATTTTTAAAGTTCCCGCTTCTCCGGGGCTGGGCTTTCCTGTCCCGAGGCTCTCACCGCCGGGCCTTAGCCCTGCTCCTCACGGGGCCCCTCCTCTCACTTGATTCTTTTTTATTTTTACTGTTTTTTCCCCTACCTTCCTACTTTGCTAGAAGCAAAAACCCTTCTCTCTGTAGCGTTCAGGCTGTTCTCTCTTTAAATCTCAGGTCGAATTCATAGGTGCTCAGGATGATTTGAAAGTTATCTAGGTAAGTTGGTGGGGCCAGGTGAGTTGAGGACCCTACTCCTCCGCATCTTGCCCTGCCTCCGAGATTCTCATTTCTGATCAAATATAAGCAGAGAGGCCTTCTCTGGTTAGCCTGTAACAGTCAGCTGCTTCAATTTCTCTTGAAAGGATTATTAACTCGAGAATGAATCCATCTTTACTGAAAGCCTAATTGAAATTACTGTTTGTTCTGCTACATGTGAAGGCCCAAGTATCTCAAACCCAAAATATAGTGTACCTTTCATTCTTTCACTGACTCCTCCCATGCAGAGTCTTTACTGAATAGCTAACTCTCCCAGGCACTGTCTTAGGCTTCATGGATACAATACAGCAAACTGCAGACACACACACACACACACACACACACACACACACACACACGTCTGTCCTGAAAATTTGGCTTCCTGCAGGTCTGTTAACTAGACCATCTTGGCCAGGTCAGCATTGACTAGTTTTAAACTTTCCCACTATCCATTTCACCTTCTACCTGCACTTGCACCTCTAAAACACTGACATTCGCTGGTTCTGCATTAGGTTTTTCCATTTTCTCCTAACATGGACTTTTTATGTATGAAGAGCTGATTGGAGTGCTTAAATTCTCCAAGTGCCATAAACTGTATGTCACGGAGATCAAGGTCTTCTGATTCTAAGCCTTTCGTATACCCCAGTTGGCCAGGCACCTGCCACATGGATGAGGAGTGGTATTTATCTACTATTTTTGATTAACAACCTAAAAATTGTGTTTTGTGAAAGCCAATTCATGAACCTGGTTAAAGAAAATTCAGCTATGTAGAGAACACACTGCTGGTCACCAGATAGGGGGTGGATGGCGGCAGGAGGGGGGAGGACAGGTGTTGGGGATGAAGGCATGCACCTGTCCTGATGAGCACCAGGTGTTTTATAGAATCAGAACCACTAATGTACACCTGAAACCTAACATGGAATGTTAACTATACTGGAATTAAAGAAACCCACTTACAAATGATGTAAATAGGCAGTTCCCTCCTTGGTATCCAATACAATACTGTCTCTTCCATGGAGACTGCTTTGTTACTTTAAGTATTTTATGCATTTTTAAATGTTTTCCTTATCAAAGGTATTTGTCATACAAATATTAAAAGGCATACATTTAAAATCTTGATACCCTTGACATTTAAGGTACTACTGGAAGTCCTTGTTCTACAACCTGAAATCTGGTGGGGACCCAGTACCTGGGACTGAACAGTCAGCCTGAAGTCACGCTTATTCCTGCTCTTCTGTAGGTAATCTATTGTTTACTCTTTGGTAACTTGAGAATCCCTCTGACATTTGAGAATTTCATGGCGACAGACTACGGGTTATGTTCATCCATGGAGCAGGGCAAACTATGGGTTACTTCAAACAGGACTTTAATTTGGGGGAGATATGCCTTTGTTTATAAAGTTTATGTAAAATACTTTATGATTTATTCCCTCTGATAGCCTTTCTTCTAGTTATTTTATTGAGGCTTGAGAAGGGAGAGTCCATGCTGGATTCAATCTGCCTTCTTTAGAGGTTCCAATTCTGCTTTTACGTAATTACTCTCTAGAGATAATTTTTTAATTCATTCAAATATAATTTGCCAAGTGTCATGTCTACTTGTAGTATTGTTTTATATTTAAATTTCTCATAAGGAATAAAATCTTCCTTGGTTTAATTGCCCCTCTTCCAGAAAGGGACTAGCCATCTCAACTCCATAGTCTCTAGAATACATTTCCTTTCTACTAAGTAACATGTTTTTAGGTACTAGTCATTGTGCTAACCAAGACCAGAGAAGGGTGTTAAGGTTATCAAAGGCCAGCCTCCCATTTATGGAGATGCTCTCCAACATCTCAAAGACAGGTTTGCTAATGTTGCCACATGGCTGAAAAGGATTTTAGAACACTGATGAGTGCAAAAAAAGTGTCTGGGACAAACATGTATGTGTGAGATACACCTTTCTCTAATTCCTAATTCCAAAGCAGGTTTTTCAGGGCAGGACAGACTGAGGCTGCTATGTACCAACGCCAGGGTTGGATCCCATAGTGAGAGGAACACCAAGGGACAGGTGGGTAGACCTGCAGGGATCTTCAACCTCTCTGCTAGCAAAGCTTGGGCTCAGACAGAGCACCTTTCTGGACAATTGGAGGCTCTGTGGTGCTCAGGTGTACAGGACTCCACTTCCTCTGATCCAACACTCCAGGAGGTGGAGATCCAGGATCCAAGCATGGAGTAGTTAGGATTCTGCTAAAAATGATGCACTAGATGGAATTCAAGATGACTGCTCTAACAGAGCTTAGTACCATTGCAATAGGGGTGAAAGGTGAACTTAACCCCGTTGAGTTACAAAAGTTGAGAGAGTTTAAGCATGAGGGTGAGATATGGAAAACTGAAGGTTTTGGAGGAGGTTGGGCAATGTGATTGGGTTCAGTTTGCTAATCCATACTTAAGTTAGGCTACTATGGAGACTAGGAGATAGAGGCCCTTGAAGATTACACGTCCAAAGGGATGGCCTCCAGGTCCCTGACCGGTATTTCCAGGTTGTAAAACTGATCTGTGGCTGGCAAAAGATTTACATCTTAGTCTAAAAAAATAGGATTACCAATTTTCTAAAGTAAATGCTCTAAGGAAAGGAAGGGTCAAGGGCCTATAGTCAGAAAGAAACCAGTCTAAAGTTTAGCTAAGCAGAGAACATTAAGTCCATCCACGGTCAGTGCCAAATGCCTCTGGCCATATGGTCAGTTGGGAGGTGCGGGGAGCATCTTGTGCTTGGCCTCCTCAGCTCAAACTCTACCCCCTGCTGTCCACCATCCTCACAGCAAGTAGCACAGATCTCCTGTTGGGATTCCTTATACCAACGGCAGAGTTTTTACCACACATTTTAATGGGCCCTTAAAAAAGAATCAAATTAATCTATTTAGACTAATAGAACCAGCTGTCTTCAGATATTAGCACTTTAAGGGCTTAGATGGACTTTCCCCCCGGTCTTCAGTAACAGAGGTAAGTAAATGGTAAGAAGTAGACGTTATATGCATACACATGTGTACAAGGTTTTTAATCCTCATCAGAATCCATATAGCTGACTTAATCTACTGTAATATGCAATTCTTATTTCCCTAAATAGGCCATTGCACATAAAATACTTCCCACAGCCCACTACTGGATAATTTAAGTTGTCTGAGCTCTAAATTAAAATATAATTTTTACCAACCCAGCTTATATCTGCCTTCTGAAATAATTCCTCTATGACCTAATCCTGGTGCATAGACTTAGGACAGAAATAACCACAAGGGCAGGTAAGAATCCAGGGCAAGTCTCAAGATAGTAAAACAGGGAAACTGAGGAAGGTATTATGTGTGGGAAGGACCCAGATGGTGAAGGTTATTAAAAAGCCTGCTTTATTAATGGATGAGTTTTACCAGAACTCTTTACTGGAACTTTCCATCTCATCAGGCTCCTATCTAAGTGCACAGAGCCACAGCATTGTCACTATTCCATTCACAGACAGAATGAAGATTTGTGATGTCAAGGCAGGATTACGTCAGGAATGAAGTCTGGACCAACTACAGTCAGAGGGCCTCAATAAAGACCAGTCAGCCAAGTCAAGGAGAAAATTCTAATAAGTGGGATTTTCTAGTTGATTTAAATATGGAGTATTTCCAGGAGGGAACACGACACAGGGTGTGTTCCCTATACCAGGTTTCTCAAGTGAGAGGGGGTGTGGAGAATCCATGGATTGGGAGCCTAGTGATACTCCCAAGTCACATCCTCCATTTGCTTAACTCCACTCAGGTAAGGAGTCATCCCTGCTGGGCAGAATCGTGCCCGTCCCTTCAACTGGTTCCCAGACTGAAGGGTGGGTAAGAATGGTCTGGGAATCAGCTTTGAAGTCTTCCAAGAAGAGTCTTACAGGATGTTCAACAGCTTTCCAAGATTGTTCTGTTGCACCACATACACTTCTAGCCCAGAAGCAGGAGTTTGGTCAACAGAGTGTGTCTAGTTGAACAAAGGTGTTACCCAGGAGGATGGAAAGATTGAGCCTGGGGTGAACTTGAGTACATGTGAGGCATTAGTTGCAGGTCAGCAGGCGACTTGGAACAGGAAATGAGGAGGGACAGCAGTAGCTGTTCCTGAAATGGGGATTGACCATGAAGCAACATGGCCATCTGCTTGGAAGTTGGTGTGACACTCCAGGAGGACAGGTCCCAAGACACAGGAGAACCACCAACTCTAACCATGGTCACTGGAACGTCTAAGTATGATCAGAGCAGAACCAACTTCTGGCAGGGCATGGGAGTAGGGGTGGGGTGGGGAGTAGGCTCTGAAGAGACCAGCGATGTGTGGAGCTTCTTTGGGGAGAGAAAGGCTAGGATGGATACCAAGAGTAGAGGGTGCAGATGGGATCCAGCTGGTGCAAGCAAGGCCAGGGAAGGGGACAGTCCAGTCGGGCAGGAAATGTGTTAGAGAGATTAAGTCTGCACTCTGGGCCAGGACCTTGGAGCATTGCTCTTAATTCAGGTTTTTCCTGAATTTGTATTCTGCTCCCACCATTCATGAAGTCCACAGTTTATCACCTTTTACAAATCCCTAGGCAGGGACATGGCTTTTTCAGAGGTCCCAGATTTGTTGCAAAGTAAGGGAGAGACGGGACAACACCATTCTCCCCTATAAAACCAAACGTAGGCCATGCCCCTAGACTCTAGAGGGGTTTGAGTACATGGAGAGAAATAAAGCTGCATTACTCCTTTACCTGAAGTAGCTAGAGGGGGCTGGTAAACTTCATTAGAAGCAGAAATCCCTTCTAAAAATCCCTTCTAAAAAATCCTGCCCAGGATTTTTAGGGTCATGATGATGCTCTGTAGGAAGTTACAGTGAGATAGGGTCACGATGCATGGCTCCCACCTCACATGATGTGGGCCACCAAGAGTGAACCCTAAGGTCACTGACCTTTAAGGGATGGTCATGGTCCCATCATGGTATTGCATTCTGTGCTGTAATGCTGATAATGGGGGTGGGTGTGCATGCATGGGGGCAGACATGGGAAATCCCATCTCCCTCTCAATTTTGTTGTGAGCCTAGAGCTGCTCCAAAATTACTTCTAACAACAACAACAAAAAGACAAAGGAACCTCGCCTGGCAACCACCTAATGCCTTTCAGAATTGTATACACACTTGTGGAGAATTGCTATTAGTACTTCAGCAGCCTTTAAACAACCTGATCCTTTACAAATTCTAGAAGGTGTGGAGCTTGGGACGAGTTACAACAGATTAGGAGTTAACTGTTACCTTCTTAAGCGGCTCCAGGGCTATTACCGCAAACTTTCCTGAGGGATGGGGTCCACCTCTATCCTCCAACTGTTTAATGATGCCTTTCTGTAAGGAGCTCTAGGCTTTTGCCTGGTCTGTCCTGGCCTCTTTCTCCGCGTAGAGTCATTTGTAGAGAAGCAGGATTTGTACCCCTCACTCCCAGATTTAGATCTTCTACCCCGTAAGCTGGATTTATTGTGTTCACATCATGGCAGGATGCTTGGTTAAACACCTAGGTTACGCTTAGCTTGTACTTGAGATCTACCATGTGTTACAGAAAGTTGCTTAACCTCTCTGAACTTTGCTTTTCCCCAATGTAACACAAATAGGTTGTCGGGCCTTCTTGAATCATGGAGATTCAAGTGACAGGATGCATGCAAAATGCTTAGTGGAGTATGCTAACATTCTAGAAGAGACACCTTAGCTTTACTGTTATTCCCTTACTGCTGCTGTCTCCATCAGACTCCCAGTAGCTGAGGGGCAGGAAAGATCACTCTAGTCCACGATTCACTAATGGGCAGAGGCAAGAAACTCATCAGAGAAAGCCTAGGATACGTGGGGTTTTTAACCTTTCTGGCCTTACGTTAGCCTGGGAGGCTGAGGATGAAGTTACGAACCCCAGGAAGAGAGGATATAAATTTAGGATTGGCTGCGTAATTACCAGGGGCGAGCAGAAAGTGAGGACAGCAACCCTTTGTTCAAAAACTAAGATTATAGGACAAAAAGCAGGGCATTAATCAGCCACAGGGCCTTCTGATTGTAGCACCCTGAGGTCCTCCATGAGGCTGACCGTCAGGTCCGTGATTTAGTTGGGAATAGCCTTTGTTAACCCACTAAAAACAATCTCAAAGGCTAGAAATGAAAAGACACCAGGTATGTTCTTCTCAGGGCAAAATTAACCCTGAGTTGTGAGCTTGAAAAGCACAGGAAGGGGGAGAGACTAACAGATGCTGCAGTCTCAACTCCAGGACAGGTCACCTGCTAGCCTCTGCCTGCCTCCCAACCTCCAGCAAGGCAGCTGCAGTAGAACCGAAGTGAACCCCAAAAGGGGCTTCCAGATTCAAGCCACCAAAGAAAAACAAAGGGGAGGGGGGTGATTATAAGGA
Source organism: Canis lupus baileyi (assembly GCF_048164855.1). Taxonomy (NCBI): domain Eukaryota; kingdom Metazoa; phylum Chordata; class Mammalia; order Carnivora; family Canidae; genus Canis; species Canis lupus. The sequence goes on from NC_132840.1 coordinate 60,923,873, forward strand.
TGGAAAGAATCAGGAATGTTAGCTCTAGCCACCCCTACGTATCAAAAAAAAGTCTTGTCGGGATCCCCGGGTGGCGCAGCGGTTTGGCGCCTGCCTTTGGCCCAGGGCGCGATCCTGGAGACCCGGAATCGAATCCCACGTCGGGCTCCCGGTGCATGGAGCCTGCTTCTCCCTCTGCCTGTGTCTCTGCCTGTGTCTCTGCCTCTCTCTCTCTCTCTCTCTCTCTCTCTCTCTCTATCATAAATAAATACAAATTTAAAAAAAAATGAAAAAGAAAGGGAGGCCGGGCCAGAGGCTCCCTAGCGGCTGCTGCTCCGGAGGGCCCCGGCGCTGGCCGAGTTCGGCGTCTCTACAGAGAGGCACGAGGACGCGGAGCGGGGCTGCCAGGCCCAGGCGTCGCGGGCACAGTCTGGGACACAAAGTGCCCACGACCTCGGCTCCCCCCCCCCCCCCCCCCCCATGCAGCAGGCGCGGGAAGGTGAGCGGAGCGCGGGCCGAGCGCTGCGGTGGCGGCTGCAGAGCAGAAGCAGAGGCGTGCGCGGGCGCCACGGGAGGGCGAGCCCACGCGCGGGCAGAGCCGAGGCGCCGGCGGGCTGGGCCAGGGAGCGTCCTGGACGCGGTGAGGCAGGCGCAGAGCGGCTGAGAGCTGGTGCTGACGCCTGGAACCCACCGCCCCGGCGCGCCCACTGCCACGAGCTCCGCTTGTTCACGCGCAACCGCTTCTCGCCGGGATTCGAGAGGCCGCGGAGTTGCACCTGTCGGGATGGGCTTGACTCCGAAATTCGAGCGTAAAGAAACGAACAAACAGCACGGCTCTGCCACTCCACGTGAAACACGACAAGTTATTTCTTTTCTTAAATGGCACAGAGGAAGAGCCAAGTCACATCAGCTGCCGAGGCGCAGGACGTCCTGCCGACGCCTCCTTTTAGGGGTTGCTTTTGGTCCTTTAGCAGCCCTCGCCTTCCCCCTCTAGAAAGGGTTCAAGCAGAACACGGGGGGTCGCCGTGGCCCCCGATCGCTTCACGCTCCCAAAGCCCCCCCCCCGGTGCTAAGGCTAGAACCACAGGCAATGGTCATTTTCCTTACTGCCTTTTTATGAACTGTGCAAAAAATCGGAACAGAACATTTGCCATCATCACCGTTTTTAAACCTACCATCCAGTGGTATTCCATATGTTCCCGTCGTCATGTTGCAGATGTCCAGAATATTTTATTTTGGAAAACTGAGACCAACTAAACAACACTCCATCTCCCTGACCCCCGGCCACCACCATTTTATGTTCTGATTCTTTAACTACTTGACACAGCTCAAATTTGTGAAATTATGCAGTATTTGGCTTTTTTGACTGCTTGATTTCACTTAGGATCATGGACTCGAGATTCATCCATGTGATAGGATTTCTTAAGGTTGAATAAATAGTCCCCTGGATGGATACACCATCTATTCCTTACTCATGTTCTGTCGATGGCATTTGGGCTACTTGCATCTGCCTGCTATTATAAATAATGCTAATGAACGTGGATGAGCAAGTATCTTTTCATGTGTCTCTCTAGTTTCTTTTATAATGTGAAACAATATGTAAGCAAACAGAATGGGCTACTGAAATGTGTTCAAACTTAATAAAAGCTCGTAATTTATACAATTATAAGTACATTTGTATTCAGTTCAAACTTCTTTCAAGCAGAAGGTTGATTTTTTTTGAGGTATAATTGACAAATTATATTAATTCTAGGTGTACAACATAACGATTTGATGTTTGCATACATTGTAAAATGATCACCAAAATAAGCTTAGTTGATACCTTTATCAAACATAATTACAAAGTTTTTTCCTTGTGATGAGATTTTTTTTAAAGATTTTATTTATTTATTCATGAAAGACACAGACACAGGCAGAGGGAGAAGCAGGCTCCTTGCAGGGAGCCGAATGTGGGACTTGATCCCAGCACCCCAGGATCACGTCCTGAGCCAAAGGCAGATGCTCAACCACTGAGCCAGCCAGGTGTCCCACAATGAGATCTTTTAAGATCTACCCTTAGCAACTTCAAATACACAATACAGTATTACCAACTGCAGTCGCCATGTTGTACATTGCATCCCCATGAATTATTTTATAATTGGAAGTTCATACATTTTGACTTTCTTCACCATTCTCCCACCCACCAGCCCTCACATCTGGCAATCACCAATCTGTTCTCTGTATCTATGAGTTTGGTTTGTTTGTTTAGATCCCACTAATAAACTAGAACATATGGTATGTGTCTTTCTAGATCTGACTGGTTTTACTTAGTGCAACACCCTCAGGTTCCATCCCTGTTGTCACAAATGGCAAGGTTTCATTCTTTCTTACGGCTGAGGAGTATTCGTAGCATGTGTACACATTTCCTTTATCCATTCATCCATTGAGGGACACTTAATTGTTTCCATGTCTCAACTACTATAAAATGTGCTATCAATGTGAGGGTGCACATATCTTTTTGAATGAATGTTTTCATGTTCTTCAGATGAATTCCCAGAATTATACTTGCTGGATCATAGTGTAGTTCTATTTGCAATTTTTTGAGGAAACTTCATACTGTTCTCCACAGTGGCTGCACCAGTTTGCATTCCCATACACAGGGCATGAGGGTTTCTTTTTCTCCACATCCTCCCCATATGTGTTATTCTGGTCTTCTTGGTAATAGCTATTTTAACAGGTGTGAGGTGACATCTCATTGTGGTTTTGATTTGCATTTTCCTGATGATTAATGATGCTGAGCAACTTTGCACATACCTATTGGCCATCTGTATGTCTTCCTTGGGGAAAAAAGTCTATTCAGATACTCTGGATGTTTTTTTTTTTTTATTTATTTATGATAGTCACACACACACACAGAGAGAGAGAGGCAGAGACACAGGCAGAGGGAGAAGCAGGCTCCATGCACCGGGAGCCCGACGTGGGATTCGATCCCGGGTCTCCAGGATCGTGCCCTGGGCCAAAGGCAGGCGCTAAACCGCTGCGCCACCCAGGGTTCCCACTCTGGATGTTTTAATTGGATTGTTTTGTTTTTGCTATTGAATCCCATACGTGTTTGATATATTTTGTGTATAAACCCCTTATCAAATAAATGATTTGCAAATATTTTATCTCATTTAGTAGGTTGCCTTTTTTTAAAAGATTTTATTTATTTATTCATGAGGGACACACACAGAAAGAGGCAGAGATGTTGGCAGAGAGAGAAGCAGGCTCCATGCAGGGAGCCTGATGTGGGACTCGATCCCAAGATCATGCCCTGGGCCAAAGGCAGATGCTCAACCACTGAGCTACCCAGGTGTCCCAGTAGGTTGTCTTTTCATTTTATTGTCTCCTTTGTTGTGCAGAAGCTTTTTTTTTGTATATTTTTATTGGGATTCAATTTGCCAACATATAGCATAACACCCAGTGCTCATCCCGTCAAGTGCCCCCCTCAGTGCCCATCACCCAGTCACTGCATCTCCCCCTCCACCCCCCCTTCCACCACCCCTTGTTCGTTTCCCAGAGTTAGGAGTCTCTCATGTTCTGTCACCCTCTCTGATATTTCCCACTCATCTTATCTCCTTTCCCCTTTATTCCCTTTCACTAATTTTTATATTCCCCAAATGAATGAGACCATATAATGTTTGTCCTTTTCTGATTGACTTATTTCACTCAGCACAATACCTTCCAAGTCCATCCATGGTGAAGCAAATGGTGGGTATTTGTCGTTTCTAATGGCTGGGAATATTCCATTGTATGCATAAACCACAGCTTCTTTATCCATTCATCTTTCGATGGACACCGAGGCTCCTTCCACAGTTTGGCTATTGTGGACATTGCTGCTATAAACATTGGGGTGCGGGTGTCCCGGTGCGTTTCACTGCATCTGTATCTTTTTGATTTGCTGTAGTCCCACTTGTTTATTTTTGCTTTTGTTGACTTTGATTCTGGAGTCAGATCCGAAAAAGAAAAATAAAGGCAAGACTGATGTCAAGGAGCTTACCATCTGTTTTCATCCAGGAGCTTTCTTTCCAGGCTTTCAGGTCTTACATTCAAGTCTTTAATCCATTTTGAGTTAATTTTTGTTCAGTGGATCTCTATAGGTTCATCTTATTTGGAACTTCAGGATTCCTGTTCCTGGATGTGTCTCCTTCCTCAACTTAGGGAAGTTTTTGGCTATCATCTCTTCGAGTAACTCTTCTGTCTCCTCTCTTCTCATTCTGGGGCCCCTATAATGCTAAAATTAATCCTCTCCATGTTCCCTCTAAGTCCCTTAAGCTATTTTAGTATTAGAGTTTATTATTCATACCAGGTTATTTTGGAAAATTGGCTAAAATGAGAACTAATAAGGTTAAAGTCACACAGATTTGTTCTTCCAATCTCATGACAAAAGCTACTGTGACTTTAGAAACCTGAGCTCTGGTACTATTATAATCACGTACAGACTATTTCTACAGTGATGAGGAGAGAACACATTTAGCAGGATGGATTGTTCTCATTCGCTATTATACAGTACGATTTAGTAGGAAAGCAACTGAAGGGTGTCTTCAATTTATGCTGCAGATTTGCAAATCAGCTACTGTTGTGTGAAGCTTGAAGGAAGAAGGTGTCTGTCACCCACTCCCAGAAACCACTCCACACAAAAATGTTGCCATGCCCTGAAGGGGGAAGCCTGGGGAGATCCCTGTGAGCTGCACCCCACTACACCTGAGGTTATGTCTCTCATCTGCACTTCTCCTTGGGCCATTCAAAGATCAGACTGACCATGAAAAGGATTGTAGGCCTTCAAGAAAGAAAGAAAATATGACAATTTATTGTACATCTAAGATAATGTTCATTAAAGTCATTTTATCTGAGGAACTAGTTATTAAGTTTCTCTGGTTCATGCGCTTGTCTTTTTCATCATTTCCTGGTATGTGAGGCATGTGGCCAATGCTTGGGAGGTGGAGAGCCTGTAGTCAAGGGCTACTGGCCTGTCAGCCTGTAGTCAAGGGCTACTGGCCTGTGCATCTCCACCAGTGGGCCTGTCCCTATGGAAGCAGATCCACCGAGGGGCCCATCCTTCAGCAGATGGCAAGTGGTTCCTGCTGGATTCCCCAGCATCTCTTAGTGTTCTTACTCAGCCTCTTCCTTGCCCTTGCCCCAGCTCTTCTCAGTTCTGTCCATCTATCTTGCAAAATTAAGCTATACTTTTTTATTCTTGTCATTTTGATACCAATCATATTATAGTATTGTATTGTGGTATTAGATATTTCATTGATTAGACACTGAAATGCTCATGATTTACCTTTTCATTTAAAAAGAAAGTATCTGGTGATTTGTTGCTTTTTCCTCCTTTGCTGAACTGTGAATGAGTGCAGAGAACCCAGGCTCTGTACACACTGGAAGTGTATCCATTCAGGTGGCTCCTACCACAGCCAGTGTCCCTGTGGTTACATTCTGGAAATGAATGGGTGTGTGAGTGAGTAGAATCAGACCTTTAATTGGGATTTTAAAAACTAGAAAGTAAGCCACATAGAACTCAATTAGGAAATACAAATACCAAGATGGGGTAGAAATAGGTTTTGTCCATTAGTCATGTGCCACTCATTTAACAATGTCACTGGGTCCCCACCACCTAGCAGGTACTGCGCTGGCCTTGGGGCTCATGGTCCTTCCCTGCAAGGACCTTACAGTCTGATGGGGGAGCACAGATGCTAGATACACTTGAAGAGACAATGGAAGGGACATGAGAATGAGTCTTTGCAAAATTAAAAAGAAACTGTTAATGATCATAACCTTATTCTTCTCAATATGTTAAACACAAAATTTATCCAGATTTTATGATATTTAGAAACATGAAAGGCTGTGTACTCAGTGTAAATTCTACTTGTTTAACCCTTTTAGGAAGATTTCATAGAATGGCTCCTGTGGCTAACCTTTGACATCCTATCACACTAACTCCAAATTGAATTCAAATATTATGTCTTTTTATCCAAGAAATCTGAAGTAATTCATTGTAACCTGAGTTAATAATGGCACAAATGTGTGGGGTTTGTCTGTGGATATGAGAAAGCACTCCTTCCATATGAGCATCAGCCCATGAGGATTTCACCTGCAGTTATGGCTACTTCAGCAAATTCTTTAGCCTTTTGAGGCCTTTGAATGTATTATGCAGATGGATAGATTATTTCTAATTACATTGTAGCTCTAAAATTAGTGATACTTGACTTTTATTAACTTATAGGAGGTATAATGTTCTTGACAGGGAAATGCAATTTTGTAGCAGAACAAAAACACAATTGTCAATGTTTTCTTCTTGGAATGATCAGTTAGTGTCACCCTATGCATGAGAAATGAGCCTCCTCAGCCTCTTGCATACACTCTTGCCTTTACTTTCTGATTTCAGATCACAACATAAGACATAACCCTTGATGACAGCCCTTTACTCTTCTGTGCCCAACATAGCTAAAAAAAAAAAAAGTTATTTCTCAAGAATCTTCTTTTCCCAAAGGAAGATATTCTCCTCAAGAGATGTGTCAGAATAAGAATAGTCAATGTTCTAGATGGATGGATGAGGAGGCATATATAGTTTTTAGATTTCCTTGGGAGGATTTGTTCTCTCTCTATGGTTGTTTCAAGAGATCATACCCCAGAAATATTTTTTCTAGCCTTTCTTCAGCCTAATGTTAACCATCTGGTTTTGACATAACCCACAAAATCTATTTGAATCTTGATTTTATCCAGTGTATTAATTTTGCTTAATCTCTGGCCTTTTATTTTATGTAAGGTTAATCTTCTATTTTATATCTGCAAAAATCTATCATCTAAGGTCCCTTGGAGAATGATATCACATAATGCCAAATGGGACATGTAGTTCTAGCTTTAAATAAACAAAAACTTTTGACTTCTGATAGAAGCCTTGCTTTAACGCTCTGAGCATGCATTCTCAGAAGAGTTACTCCTTTATAATGGGGGGGGGGGAGGCTGAACAAACTCCTAGAGTCCCCTGGTTAATAAATATCTTTCTGAGAAGCTATTGTGTGTAAGGCACTGTTCTGAGTCTAAAGATATAAAAAATAAGGTCCCTGCCTCCCTGATATACCTCCTAGTCAGGGGTCAGAAAACTCCAGCTGATTGGCCAAATCTCCTAATTTTGTACTGCCCATCAACTGAGAATGGTTTTTCTATATTTTTAAATTTATTATTATTATTATTATTATTATTATTATTATTATTAAAGATTTATCTATTTTGAGAGAGAGAGTGAGCATGAGTGGGGGAAGGGCAGATGCAGAGGGAGAGGGAGACTCTCCAGCAGACTCGTGCTGAATGCAGAACCCAATGCAGGGCTTGATCCCAAGACCCTGAGATCATGAGCTGAGTCAAAATCAACAGACGCTCAACTGACTGAGCCACCCAGGTGGCCCTGCTTTTTCTATTTTTAAATGCTTGGGGAAAAAAAACAAGAGAAGAACAGTATTTTGTCACGTGCCACATTATATGAAACACAGATTTTAGTGTTCCTAAATAAAGGTTTTTTGGAAGACATCCACGCTCATTTGTTCACATATCATCGACAGCTGTGTTTTCAAAGCAATGGCAATGTTGAGTAGCTGTAACAGACTGCATGGCCTGCAAAGCCTAAGGTATTTTCCATCTACTATTTTATAAAAAGTTTATAAATAAGTGATTAGTTAAACAAGAAGTTTGTGGATGTGCTGAGAGCTCTGATGGAAAGACATTGGCTGATGACATCTCATGCCCACTTTGAAAGGGGTGAGAGGGAAGACCCCTTGGAGGAGTTGATATTTGCTGAGTCCAGAAGGATGAAAGTGTCTCAGCCATATAGACAGCAGGAAAAAAGCATTCCAGGTAAAGACAATAGCAAGGCCAGTGGCCAACAAAAGTGAGAAGAGACGTGTGTCCTTGGAATATGCCAAGGCCAACATGGCAGGAGCACCAGGAGTAGGTAGGAAAGAGGATCAGGTGAGATGCAGTGACAGCAGAGCATCTTGTGTAGGATCCTGGAGGCTTTGATAAGGAGTTGGGGCTTTATTCTTGGAGCAATGGAAAGCTATGAAAGGATTTTAAGTAGAGGATTATGTGGCCTGATCCACATATTTTCTAGAAGAGTTCTCTGTTGCATGGCTATTGCATGGAGAATGGGTTTTAGGGAAGACAAGCATAGAGGCAAGGAGACAGAATGGGATACTATTATAGTCCAGGCAAGAGATGCAGTGGTTTGGATTAAGATGACATTGGAGTTGGAGAGATGTAAAAAGCTTTGAGATATATTTTGCCAGTGGCACTTGCCTAACATCACCCAAGATGGAGATGAATTGGCCTTAGAATAGAAGGAAAGGGAGGCTTCAAGATTTTTTCTGAAGTTTGCAATCAAGAGTGCCTGGGTAGTTCAGTTATTTAACCATCTGACCCTTGGTTTCTGCTCAGTTCATGCTCTCAGGGTCATGGGATCAGACCCTGCATTGGGTCCCGCTCAGCATACAGTCTGCTTGAGAAGTTCTCTCTCCCTTCCCCATTGTCCCTCCCACCCCCACCCCACTCATGCTCTCTCTCTCTCTCTCTCATAAATAAATAAATAAATAAATAAATAAATAAATAAATAAATAAAATATTTTTTTAAAAGTTTGTACTTGATCAGCCAGAGGTAAGGTAGTGATATTAATTCATTCCACAAATATTCATTGAATGCCTACTGATCTAGGTTATAGGAAGCAGCAGTGAATATAACCAATGAAGCCAATAATCAAATATGCATATAATTACACAAAATGTCAGATAAAGACAAATGCACTGGGGTAAATAAATCAAAGCAGGACAAGAGGGATGGTGAGTCCTGGGAAGAAGTTTTTTATTGTTGCTATTATTGTTTAAAAATTCCCAGGAAGCTATTGGCTGCTAAGGTGACATTTCAACAAAGTCTGCAAAGAGAGAAGATAAAGAAAGAATTTAGTGAATTAATTGTGCACATCTAGGGAAAAAGCATTCCAGACAAGTGAGCAGCATGAGTAAAGACTCCGAGCCAAGTGTGTGCTGACATATTTGAGGATCAGCAGTGAAGGAAGAGTTACAAATACTGGGGTGAGAGGTAGAAGAAAAGTCCAATTTTATAGAGCTTTGAGGGTCCTAGGAAGACTAGGCTTTTACTCAGAGTGGAATGTGATACCACGGGAGGATGTGAGTCCCAAGGACTGATGGGAGCTGAAGTATATACAAATAGGATTGTCCCAGAAAGATTCTAGGACAGCAAGTGTGGCCACTGAGGGGCCAGTTAGGAAGTCTTGGGAGGAAACCTGACAGGGAAAGAAAGCAAGAGTTCTACACTGAACATGCTAACTTTAAGACCTCTAGTTTATGCCTGAATATAAAGCAACTCTACATAGAATTCAAGGCCAAATAAATGGTCTTTCCATTTTCTCAGTTAGAACAACCACTTGACCAAACAACAACCAAAAAATATTTTTGGCTAACTTGTCTACTAATACTATAGAATTTAGTCAAGCACACATAATTGAAAATCACATAGTATTATAAATATATATATAATATAAAATGATTTTTTAAAGTATAGCTTTAAAATAAGCCAAACAAAATTTACTGATGCTTTCACTATGGCCATGTCTATGTTTTCATTTTACAGAATAAAAAAATTTAATATATGTCAGCAGTATCAATTATCATTAGAAATTTGGCTTGGGAACTATATTCTCAAAATCTGCAAAGACCTGAATATAAAGTTATTCCTTTTTTCCCCTTCAACTATGATTCTGGGTAACAGTTGAATGAATGAATGAATGAATGGATGAATGAATGAATGATGGATTAATGAGTGCATACATACATGCATACATAGATCATCTCTGTGCATCTCTGTGCAGGTGCATACAACGACTAACTAGGAGCATGGCAAAGCAAGCCCCTGGGAGAGTAAGGGGTGAAGGCCAGGTAACAGTCAACACAAGTGCACATTTATGAATTGAAGGGAAGCCACTAAACCTGGCTCTAGACTGGTCTCCAGCAGCATTTACTGCTTGGGTGACAGAGGCTAATCCAGGGGAAGAGTTTTACCAAAATGGGAATGATTGAAAGGTTGGTAGTATTTGCAAGGGAAAGGTTTTAGATGAGGGAAGACCAAACAGCAGATGTCACAAAGTAGAGAAATCCAAACTTCTCTTCCCTTGCTCCCCTGGGGACTCCTGGGGATCTGGTAAATTAGTGCTCAGCCAGCCCAGTGGGGCATCAGGGCCCCCGTGGCAAAGGCTCAGACAGTAGGACTAGGATGGGTAGATCTCAGTTCGGCACCCACTTCATACTCTGGGAGTGATGGAGGGCAGCCTCTGAGAGCAGCTGCAGTGAGAGCCTGAGTGGCCCTTAGGCCAAGGGGCTGGGGATCCCTGTCTCCTTGTGCTGTGCAGTGGAGGCCACAGCAGGTTGACACCCAGTATGTCATTAAGATACACAAAAATGTGTGTCATTTACTCTTTTACAAAGTCAGAAAGTAGACAGAAAGAAAGGAACAAAAAAGTCTACCAGAGAGAGATGAGGGTATAGGGAGAGAATCTAAAACTACATTGGAAAACATAAAAATGTCCAAGGAAGATGACATTTCTCTCCATGAAGCTATTTTTAAAAAAGACTTATTTATTTATTTGAGAAAGAAAGAGAGAGAGAGAGAGAGAGAGAGAGAGAGAGAGAGAGAGAAAGGGGGCAGAGGAAGACATTCTCAAGCAGACTCCCCAGTGAGCAGGGAGTCCCATGTGGGGGCTCAATCCCAGGACCCTGACTGAGATCATGATCTGAGCCCAAATCAAGAGATAGATGCTTATCCTACTAAGCTACCCCAGTGCCGCCGTGAAGCCATTTTTGTCTCTTTTACGTCCCCCCACACGAGTCTGAATGGGACTTTTTAATTTACTACATTTTTCGAAGACATGAGTTTTCAGGGCTGCTTAGTTTTCCTTCTTCATGTATTTTCTAAGCCACCTAATGATCACTCTCATTACCTCTTCTATGTTCCCTGACACCTGAGTGGGAAGGAGGGGTGTGGACAGTTTTCCCTAGTCCCTCCACTGAGTGGGGGCCATGTTTTCACAGAGTTCATGTGCCCATTGAGGAGAATGCACACAAAGTGTCCTCTTGGTGGTGGCTCGTAGCTGGTGCTCCATAACCGGTAGCAAGGGTCACAGAAGGTCAGGTGCCACAAAGGAAAGAGAATGGCCCTTGCAGGCCAACTGGAGTTTGGCTTAAGCCCAAATTTCTGCCACTTGCTACACAACCTTGGTCAACTTAATTACCTCCTCTACTCCTGTAATAACCTCATGGCACCTAGGTAGACCAGACATTTCATAAACAGTAGTCATTACTATTACAGCTACTCTTGAAGATGATGGCTATACTGGTCATTGTTTCGGACACATACATCAAGCATGGTGTCCATGCATGGGTAGGGGTGTATGTGTAGGAGGGAGACATATGGTGAATGGACTTTCAAAGTCTAGTTGTACTATGTGCAGAAATGGGTAATGGACAGAGATGAAGAAGCTTCTTCTTAGCCATATTTATCTGAGAAGATTTAGTTATTATTCAAAGAAGATAGTTAGGTGGAGGGATCTGAGTTAGGAGACTGGGCTCAGGAGCAGGGTAGAGCAGGCAGGAAACCGGGCTGGCTGCTTTCCTGTGCTGTTCTCACACCCGCAGTCTGCAGTCTTGATGGATCATTTGCCTTATTAATTCCTGGGTCCTATTTGGAGGAGGCAGCGGTGAGTAGTATTGGTGCATTTTATATTTACGGACATCATCAATCTGCCAATGCCTTTCATCTTTGCTGGGTAATGCAACTTTTCCTGTTATTTCTCATGGAAGGCTGAACAAAGTCAACGAAATCATGTCAACCTGTGTGTAGGACATATTTTACAAGAAACAATTGTTTTACCATGTAACTATTGGGTAATAACCATTTTTAGGAGTGGATATTTCTATTTTTCTAATCAGAGAGATAGGATTCACTATTGGATTCACTGACTGATGCGTTAACCTTATCTATAACTTCTACCTTTTCTGCATAGAAACCTAAGTTAAGCCAGTTCTGGGACAGTCTTGCGAAATGAGTTACGTTTCATTGTAATGAGCAGAAACAAATAGACAAGAAATAGGCTTTAGCACTAGAGAGACTAGTCTTCAATTCCATTATATGTTAGCAGCCTTGGGCAATCTTGGGCAATCGGTTTCTTATCTCAAAAATGGAATAATATTTACGGTTCCCCGGGGGTGTTGTGAGGATCAAATGAGATCGTTACCTATAAGGCATTTAGCACAGTGCCTGGCCTACTACAATTGCTCAACAAATATTAACATCCTACTCCGTTCCCCTCCTGGGTTGCCTATAGCAATCTCTGTGCTCAACGTCATTTAGCTACCGACAAACTGAGCAGCAACAACCTCAGTGTCAGTAGACATGGCTTTGCTATGTGGTGCCATTAGTCACCTCTCTTAATTTTTCTGTCTGTAAAAAAGGGGGTTGACAATGGAGTGCCTAGCAATCTCACTGGTGAGGCATCAGTGGATCAAGGAAGGAATGAGTGACAAGGTGACTTTTAAAGGGTAAAACCCTGATTCCTGTGATTTTTTGAGTACTTATCCAGGAACTAGAAAAGTCGTGGATCCTTTTTCTCATCACCTGCCCTGGGATGGATATCTGCATCTCCCTAAAATTCCTGTGTTGAAGCCTTCATCCGCAGTGTGACATCTGGAGGTAGGCCTTTGGGAGGTAATTAGGTCACAAAGGTGGGACTCTCCTGATGGGGTTAGCACCTTTATATGAAGAGAAGAAGAAGAGAGAGGCTCCCCTACTACACACACACACACACACACACACACACACACACACACTGTAGATGTGTCTACAGGCCAGGGGTTTATAAGGCCAGCAAAAGGGTCTCACCAGGAACCGGCAGGACTTGGATCTGGGACTTCTCAGCCTTGGGAACTATAAATTAAATTACCATTTTTAACCTCTCCCTATCCCCATTCTATGGCATTCTTTTACAGCAGCTCAACCTGACTAATACAACACCCTTTACATTGCCAGGCATTCTCACGGGAAATTCTTTTTAGGGAAGCCCCTCATGATTGAGAGTCTCTAGGGCAGTGGTTTTCAACATTTGCTGTGCATTGGAATCATGGTGTTTTAAACAGAGCGAAACAACACAATGCCAGGGCCCCAGTCCAATGATCTGATGTCATTGATCTCAGGTATTCCCTGGGCATGGAGTAACATAAGAGCTTCCCAGGTACCTGACCATCAGATCAAAACTCCTGAAACTTTAAAAGCATGTATGAATATCTGGAGCATCGTGTTAACATTCTGATTCTTATAGATTGTGTTTGCAGTGGAGCCTGAGAATCCACATTCCTGATGAGCTTCTGGGTGAAGCCAATGTTGCTGGTCTATGGAACACACTTGGAACAGGACAAGTCCCACAGAAGTTGACAAACGAGGACTGTGGGCCTAATCTAGCCCACTGTCTGCTTTTGCATGGCTCAAGAGTTAAGAATGGTTTTTACATTTTTTAAAAGATTTTATTTATTTATTCATGAGAGACACAGAGAAAGAGAGAGAGGCAGAGACACAGGGAGAGAGGGAGAAGCAGGCTCCATGCAGGCAGTCTAATGCAGGACTCGATCCTGGGACCCCAGGATCACGCCCTGAGCCCAAGGCAGGCGCTGAACCACTGAGCCACCCAGGGATCCCCTGGTTTTTCATTTTTAAATGATTTTAATAAACCACAAGAAGGAGAAGAATTTCTTGACACATGAAAATTACATGCAGTTCAAATTTCAGTGTCCACAAATAAATTTCCATTGAAACACAGCCACCTTCGTTCCCTTTTTGGCAAATGGCTGCTTTTGCACTATGATGGTAGAGTGGAATTTTTGCAGAAGAAAGTAAATGATCCACAAAGACTTAAATATTTATTATCTACCCTTTGCAGAAAAAGTTTGCCAACCTCTGAATTAGGGGGTAACTCGAATTCACAAAGGAGTCAATTGTACTCTAGTAAGTTTTCATTGCTGTTAGGATCTCACGGCATCAGCCTTCTGCCAGTTGGCATCAGGCTCAAAGATATCAATGGCTTTCTGTTCTATCAAGGTGCTATGCTAGGCCCTGCAGGTCTATACTTGCCAGGAATGCCACAGTTTCTGCAACGGCTCCTCTTAGGGAATGGTTGGCCAGGCTGAGTCACTCTCTCTTGCCCTAGGTTACCCTGACACCATGCTAGCCTAGGATCTGAATGTTGGTGTCTTCCCAAATTTCTTATGTTGAAAATCCTAACCACAAAGGAGATGGGGCTTTGGGGGATGATTAGATCATGAAGGTCCTGCCTTTATGGAGACCCCAGAGAGCTAGCTTGTTTCTTCCACTGTGAGAGGACACGGCAAGAAGCCAGCAGTCTGCAACCCAGCAGACAGGGCCTCCCCAGAAGGGCCGTGCTTGTGCCCTGATCACGAATTTCCAGCCTTCAGAACTGGGAGGTCCGGGGGCTCATGTTTGTGTGCCAAGGGATCTGGTCAACGGACTCACAACACCAAGGTGTTCTCATGTTCCTGGGACTTGTCTGACACCCTGAGGGAAACTCTGATTTACAGCTTTAAAAACAAAACAAAACAAAATTCTATTTATTAATTGACCATCTCTTGAAAATGGACATTCAAATCTATGTCTTTCTGCCTAAAAACAGATTAGTGTTACCCACTTTGAAATAAAATGACCAAATGTCTATGGAGACTTCCTGACTACGGGAGCTTGCTATCTTTAGCTGGGACCCTGAGACTCAGTTCCTCATCACCCAGTCTGTTCTCTGCCTTCCAGGGAGAAACTGACGTAGGTTCCCACCACCAATTTCTCCAGTATCTTGTTATCTCATAAGCTTATCGAAGACTGCATGCTCAGCTTACTCAAGAACAGGCTGCAGTGAATGGGTAAATGAGAACGTGGACGTGAGAAGCATCACTGCGAACAAGTTCTGCGTTGCTGGAGGGCCGACTGCCACCACACAGCTCTCCTTCGTCTTCAGAGGGACGGCAACAGCTACTTCCTACACGTGGTGCTTGCCTTGAAGACGCCTTCAAAAGTAACTCATGAAAAATCTTGACTCACAGCTGAGCACACCAATCCGCTTTACTGATGCTTTGTAGTGGCTCCAGGTCAAGACTAGTCAACATCCCATCTCTGGTATGGGAGTCGTTGCGACCTGTGGGCTGCGGGGCCTCATGGCAGGTTCTCTATTGTTTGGGGCTCTCAGTCCAGACGTGCTGACCTCAGCTAGCCACGATAGGGCAGCTCCCTCCCAGCTCGCTCACTATAAGAATTAAGGTGTTGGGAAAGACTTAGGAACCCACGTTTTCTTCTGAGCCCTTGTTTTCATGGGCACACACTGCTTTTTTCTTTGTTTCGAGGAATTGCACTGTTAATAAAAATAATTGTGTAAAAACAAAGTAAAGACAAATAAAAAATTAAAAATCATTGATGAGGTCATTTAGGTACATATCTATTATAGAAAATCCTGTGAAATAAGTGTGATTATTTCCAAAACAGTTCGGGGACTTGGCCAAAGTCCTACTGTTATTTCATGAAGCAAGCAATATTCAAACCCCAGGCTCCATGGCTCCAGAAACAAAACCTTTAATTTGAATCTATGTTCACTCCTCACCGACTGACTCTGAAATCCTGCTGCTGGAGTCTGGTGTCACGCAGACTGGGGAATTCTGCAGGCCAGGTCCCCCTCTTGAAGATTAATAACACATGCTAGCCTCGTAGTGGCTCCAGGCTTATTAGTGGCTTCTGTATATGGATCTATTTGTATTTCCTTAATGCCACATTTCTCAAATTTATTTTCCCCTGGATCCCCCAGTGCTCCCCCACCCTTTTCCACATAACAGCTGCAAACAACTTGCAAGACACACTGTGGGAAATGGTGCGCTGAGTCACTCAGGTCCTGGTGTGGGTGTTGAGATCAATTGAGAAAATATTCTGGGATAAAATAAAAAGAAAGAAAGCAGGGGTGGCAGGGGGTAGGAGTAAGGAGGGAATAAAGAATAAAAAAGAGAGGAGGAGGAGGAAGAAGAGAAGAGAAAGAAAAGAGAACAATCAACCCCAAATGGCCTGAACAGAGGAAGAGGAGGGAAGAAGGCATTATGGCCAAAAACAGTCACTTGCCAAATCATTTACAGAGTTGAGAGCATCTTGACACAAATTGAGTTTTTAATTTGCTAAATTTCGAAATAATTAAAAAAAGATTTGGGTAAGTAGCAGAAACATCTTTTAGCATGTTGAGTCCCTAATAGAGGGACACCAGGATTCACTTGACACTGTCTGTCCCCTCCAGGGGATCATAAGATATTAAGGCTTAAAAGACAAGGATGCAGTTAGCATTACCTGCATAGGGTGCATGACAGGTGCCCCCGGAAATGCAGAGCGAGCAAGCCACAGTGGTTTAGGGGGGCTTGTTTGGACATGTGGCTGTTACACGTGACACACCAGGATGCTGGTTCTTAGAAACTGCTCTTAAAGCTAGTTACCGAGCTCTCAAACTGGGCTACACCATGTCTCAGCTGTGTATCCTTAGACAACTTACTTAACTCATTTGTGCCTCAGTTTCCTTGTCTGTAAAATGGTGATCACAAGAGAATTTGCATCACAAGAGAGTCACAAAGATTCAAGCACTTACAACATGGTGGTACATGGATGCTATGAGGGTCAGTTATCACTATGGGTTCCATTCCTCTTGTGGAATCCATTGGTGAAAAAGTTGAGATCTGAGGAGCAGTGGAAATGGTCTGTGAATGCCGGGAAGAGCAAGGCATCTAGCACAATCTAGATATCACATTTTGTCATGACCTACGTGCAGGAGAGAAGGAAGACGAGGAGGAACTCAGGGTTTGAGCAGCTAGAGGGAGGCATGTTGTTCTGGAAGAGGGATCCGGCAACTCTGAAGGGAAGCGGGATGACCAGGGATCCCAAAGACTGTAGCTAGCTGGTGCCTGAGCAGGTTGGCCCGGAAGCAATGGGGCAGGCGAGAGGCCATGAAGACGCCCCATTCTCACAAAAGCCCTGCTCTTGGGAACACCGGCCCTGGACAGTCCAGCCATCTTGCCTGACCCTGAGGGCCACTCGGCAAACGAGGGTGCAGGAGGATGCAGACCAGAGACCCGGGTTGGAGGACGTTAACTAGAGACAGAGCCCACCCCCAACGGCTGGAGGGTTGGTCTTGATTTCATCTTGAAAAACAAGAAATATGTTCAGTCCAATTGAAATTCTGTTTGTATCTTTCAAAAGCTGAGGGTGGCTTATCATTGTTTGCCCCACAGATGGGTTTGGAAATTGCCAGCCAATTAAAACACACAATGCTAGCAAAATGGGTTACTCGTTTTCCCAAAAATGCACACTGAATGTGCTATAAATGAACTTGCTTTCAAAAATTCAGTGAAGTATATAGATTCCAGTTACTAGTAATGACTTAACATAAAGCAATAAAAATGCCACAGCCATGTGTGGTTTTTACCCTATATTTTCAGTTCTTGATGTGGCTCACTGAAAAGTATAATTGAAATGCCCAATTGAGTTATGCCTGTCAAAATCTGTCTTTGTCAATGTGGAAGTACGAGAAGGTGTGGAGGTAGGGCCTGAGGGAGGAGGCCGTCTGGGGAGGGCCGGCTTCTGAGGATGCAGGAGAAGATTCCCTGTGGCTGTGTTCTTCATTGTGTTAGCAGTGGGCAAATCCCTGGGGCTTCTTGACAATCTACCTCTTTGAGGAAGACTGAGATTAGAGTCTCTCTGACATCAGTTGGTTCACACTATAATGGCATTCCTGGCATTCCACTCTAAAATATCTCCACTTGAGCATGTTACCAAAAGTTGCAGCATAATATTTACAATAATTACAAGAAAATTTGTTCTTCAAGCCGAGTGGGTCCATATATCTGAAGAACAAGTTACAGAGAAATTAATCTCAGGGGGTTTTAAAATAAACCACCAGAGAAACCTGGAACTGAATGATGAATCTAAGGTAATAGAAAATGCCAAAAAAAAAAAAAAAAACTCAAAGAAGACTACTCTAAAGAATGCATAACCAGAGCACAAAAAGTAATGCCTCCAAGTGTTAATGCCTTCAAGTCAGTTCTCAACTGGTTGTTACAGCTGGGGGTGGTGGGCGATGCTGGCATCTGCTGGGTAGAGGGCAGAGGCAATGCCTAGCATCTTGCAATGCACAGCACAGCTCCCCATGCAAGGAATTACCTACTTATTTATCCCCAAGTGTCAGACGTACCAAGATGGGGAACTCCTGCTTTATATATAATGCATAATTTCTGCAAATCTGATGTTTATCTAGTTGGAGAAAAATGATTTCTGGTGTGTTGTCCAGATCCTTCATAGACATTTTTCTGCTTTTAGCAGCACTGGGTAAGTAACCCAATATTATAAAGAAATTGAATAATATATGCATGTGCAGATTCATGAATTACTCTGCCGAGGACACGTACACAACCACCAACCAAGTCAAGAAGGGGGTTATTGCCAAGAGCCAAGAACCTCACCATCTACTGACTGTGCTCCTTGTGGGCTGGGACACCTCCTTCCTCTTCATCTTCCTGATGAAGGTTACCAATAAAAATGGCCATAAATAATGGGTCTTACTCAGGAGCTAATGCACACAAGGAAAAATAATGGAGACAGCAAAATATCTAGCACACTACAATTATTCCCTGATCATCTATCTCTTTCTCCAAGCTTTTCCTGTATTGCGGAATTTTCACTCCCAAGTATTCTCATTGAATATAAATTTCCACATTAGTGACTTTAAGTTACATCCACTGTACAGATATAGTGGAAATTATTTTTTCTTCATAAAGCCTTTTTAGGGCCAGCTCCATGACCTCTTCTGTCCATGCTATGTTTGCCATAATAATGCACATACTATTGAGACATTCTTCATACTTCAAAGACTGCCTACACTGAACAGCAAGTAAATGGTGGGTATGGCTAGAACCCAAACCATCTGACTCAGACCAGCTGTCTTTCCAATGGAATCCTCCATCCTCTGACATTCTTTTTTTTTTTTTTAATTTTTAATTGAATTTCGATTTGCCAACATATAGTATAACACACAGTGCTCATCCCATCAAGTGCCCTCCTGAGTGCCCATCACCCAGTTACCCCAACACCCAGCCCACCTCCCCTTCCACAACCCTTTGTTCATTTCCCAGAGTTAGGAGTCTCTCATGGTGTGTCTCCCTCTCTAATTTTTCCCACTCATTCTCTGACATTCTTGACATTAGACATTCAGGGGCTACCACCTGGCATGACATGAGGTTCAAGGCAAGTGCACAGCAGGGAGTGAGAAGACAGGGATTCTGGAGTTTGTGCACCAGGATTACACTTTCTGTCTTCTATGGTACAAAGAATCTGGGAGTAAAGGGACCCTTCTTCCAAACCTGAGGAATGCACTTTCCCACCTGCTACAGGGAGGAAACGGTTCATTATTTCCTTACTACCAGCTGAAGTCTACCCAGTCACTTCTCAGAACTGATAACAATTCTTTTCATTTTGATAAGCACCTGGCCTTTACTGCAAAATTCTGTCCTTTCCCTGACTATTAAACAATTTTTAAAATAAAATCCCATCATACTAATGGATGGGATGTTATATTCTCTGTGATAAGCTCATGTTGGCAGCTTTCTCTTCTAACAATCATGTCAGTGATTGCAAGAGGAAGGCAGGCACAGGGGCGGCTTAGGCTGGTGCCGGTGCTGGTGCTGGTGCACCTCTGCTAAATGGCAGCGTAATGAAGATTTTATCACAAAACATCTATAATGAGGGTTTTAAAGAGTCTATTCATGGATCTGAATCTTTTTTACACCAGACTTTCTTACCAAATTCTGCAGCAGGCAGTGAGGAGACTGTATTTATGGCTCATTAATAAAGATTGCTTTCTAAAAAGCACATCTTTTACATAATCATGAAGATGAGGGACTTTTTAAAGGAATTATACCATTGCAGAGGTGACTGCTGTGCCTGATCAGCAATGATTCCATTCTTAACTCAACTGAGGTTTTATATTTGAATAATTCCTGCAAGTATATCTTCTGTGCAAATACATTTTTGATTGGTAATAAATGTTACTAGTTATTTCGTTTTCAGCCTACAGATGGATCTGATATGATCCTCTGCCTTTTATATGTGGCCTTGATTGGCATTCTAAAAACTCATATAGGGAGACTAGGGAAGAAATGGGATGACATAGCACCTGAGGGGATAATGGGTAAAAAGTACAAACAGTGGATGGAGCAGTCACTCTGGCAATTATGGGATGTGAGAACAAAACGCACCTCCCCTCCCGCTCCCCCCCCCAAAAAAAAGACGCACCTTCCCTGTGTTTGAAATCAGGGAGAGAAATTCTATTTTCCACATGACTTGTCAAAAACTGATCCAAGTACCTCCTCAAAACTCCTGTTTGCCAGTTTGTAAAATGACACCATTAAACAGCCTTTGTTAATATTTCCAAGGCTGTGTGAGTTTCTGAAGAATATTTTGAAGCTCAAAGAAAATGCAATTATTGACCTTGACATTTGACTGTGAGGTTGCCTGGCCATGTATGGTCGTCTAGTATTTTCACAGTCCCCTCATTGCTGCTACTGTTGCTGCCACCGGCAGGACCACCAGCAGCTGCCATGGGTGAGGCTTCACCATGTCCAACAGACCAGGGTGCTTTGCATATGTTACATCTCATCTCATCCTATTAAAACATGTGGTAAGTTCTCCAGTTCTCCATGGACCTTTTTTTTTTTTTTAAGATTTTATTTATTTATTCAAGAAAGGGAGAGAGAAAGGGAGAGAGAGAGAGAGAGAGAGAGAGACAGGCAGAGGGAGAAGCAGGCTCCATGCAGGGAGCCTGACATGGAACTCAATCCTAGGTCTCTAGGATCACACCCTAGGCTGAAGGCAGGGCTAAACTGCTGAGCCATTCAGGCTGCCTTCCATGGACCTTTTATACATGAGAGATCAGAGTTAGATAAATTGATTAATCTGAGTAAGACAACAGAGGTAAAAGGTTGGCCGTGGTTGGGATTGAACTAAGGCATGCTGATGTCAAAATCCAAGGTTATTAAGCACTGAGTTATTCTGCTTCTAATCTGCTATAGAGTTAAAAACCAGATGGTCAAGCTCATTAAAACTGTATCTAAGGATAAAGCATATAAATGCTGCATTCTGTTTAAGAAATTCTAATTATAATGTCTCTGGGCTTTGGGGTTGTAGGTTCCAGCTGGTATTGGGGAAAACACAGCATTAGGTCTACAAAACCATCAAAATAGCTTACAATATGCATATTGCTACTTTTCAGATGTATGTATTTTTAAAAATATTTTATTTAAATTCAATTTGCCAACATATAGGAGATGTATGTATTTTTTTTAAGTCCCTTTGGAATGATGCTTGCTCACCTCTCAAGACTGACTGCCCTTGTTCAACTGCTATTCACAGGGATATTATATTTAAAGGTAATGATTTCTATGTGCTAATAAAATCTGAGTGTTTTGTGTATCAGTGGAAAGGACAGCACAGTGGTGTGATTAAGTGCATAAACTCTGAAGCCATATTTCTTGAGTTCAAATCCCAACTCTTTCACTCTCCAGTTGGATGGTCTTGGCTACCTAGTCTCTCTAGCTCACTTTCCTTACATGTAAAAGGAGTTTAAAAATAGTAAGCACCAGGGATGCCAGGTGGTTCAGTGAGTTACGTGTCCAACTCTTGATTTCAGCTCAGGTCATGATCTCAAGGTCTTGAGATCAAGCTCTGCATTGGGCTTCATGCTCAGTGTGGAGTTGGCTGGAGATTCTTTCTCCTTCTGCCCCACAATCGAGAGAGAGAGAGAGAGAGAGAGAGAGAGGAGGTATATATATATATATATATATATATATATATATATATATATATATTCACAGGACCTTTGTGAGCACAAAATGAATCAAATTTATATAACATTTAGAGCACTTCCCACTTTCCACAGTAAGCACCATGGTTTTAGTGTTTGCCAAATATAAACTACATAACAAACTATCCTTATGAAGGTCTGCAACTATCTTGGATTAACCTGAAAATGCTAAGAACCACTGCTCTAGAACAGAAAAATCTCTCATTTGGTTGTTTTCAGAGAAACTTTTTAAATCCTTCCAGGTTCCTACTTGTGGGTGGTTCAGAGCGCTGGATAAATGTTCTGTACAGAGATGCCACTGGGCAGTGTGTTACGAATTGACATGCATATAATTTGCACTTAGGTACTGAATCAAAATCAATGCAAAATCATACCATCTCTGGAGATTCACATTTAATGTAAAGACAATGTGTTAGAATCTAAAACAATGGATAAAGAAGAAATTTAAGGAAATATATTTTCTACTTTTTCATTTTTATGTTTGGAGAAATAGACCACTATTCTCATTTTTTTTGTTTCATTAACCTAGTTTATAGAATGTGTTTCTCTCCCTGCCCATACACCTATACAAGTAAATAATTCTCTCATCAACTGAATTTTAAACTCAGATTCTTCATTAATTGTTATTTTTCTCCTCAGGCGGAAACTGGTTTATGCTCTGAATGCTGTTTGATAAGCCCCTGTATTTATTTGTATTCACAGATTCTGCTGCTATCTACTAAAAGTCATTTCTTGGCAGCCTTGGGTGATTGCAGATGAAATGGCTATGCCAGTAATTCCCCCCACAGGAAAGGGAGGAAGGATACTGTTGAAACTAGGTGGAAGGATTCCAACGCAGGCAACTAAGGAAATAATTAGAGGCAGGAAAAACAATTGGGCTGTATTGCATCACATGCAAATTTAAGAACTCCAGGATTCTCTAAGAAAATCTTCACACCACCCCCCACATACCAGCACAAATTTGGAGCAGAAACAAATACGGAAACAGACCCCCCCCACACACCTCCGCAACAAGGCAGCAGGTTGCTAACACATTAGCATCCCAAAGTCTGAGAACTGAGGCTCTGTGTTCTACTGTCCCCATTTGGGCAAACCAAGAGTCCTATGGGATTTGTTGACAAAGTCTGAACAATGAACAGCAACTCTGTGAGGTGATACAAATAAAATGTTAAACATTTCCTACTCACATTTCCTCTCACATGGAAAGACAATAGAGTCATCTTTGGTACAGGAACAGAAAACAAAAACTGTACGTCTGACATACATGCTGAAAAAATGCCCTGCCTATGTGTGTGTGGTGCCAAGGGGGACAGACCAACCCTTCCTCTGTCCCTCTGGCTGTTCTGTACAATATGTTGCATGTCTATATCGATGTCATCCTCAACACCCAAAGGGCACCTACTTTTCCACACATATTCCACACAAGGATAAAATAGAGGGTGGACTACTTATAAACAATTTCTTTAACACACCACCAAGGGCTCTTTCTTTAAAGAACAGTTATTCTCAAAATTGAGTGCACAATAAAGATGTTGCTAAAATAAAGCTGCTGAACCTGGTCCTCAGAGTTTCTGGTTCTGTGTCAGGTGAAACTTGGGAATTTGCACTTTTTTTAAAATAATAAATTTATTTTTTATTGGTGTTCAATTTGCCAACATACAGAATAACACCCAGTGCTCATCCCATCAAGTGCCCCCCTCAGTGCCCATCACCCATTCACCCCCACCCTCCGCCCTCCTCCCCTTCCACCACCCCTAGTTCATTTCCCAGAGTTAGGAGTCTTCATGTTCTGTCTCCCTTTCTGATATTTCCTACCCATTTCTTCATTTGGGGAATATAAATAATAGTGAAAGGGAATAGAAGGGAAAGGAGAAGAAATGGGTAGGGAATTTGCACTTTTAACAGGTTCCCAGGTGATGCTGAGGCTGTTGCTTGTAGGATTACACTTTGAGAAACACTGGTATAGGGATTCATGCTAAGGGCCCCAAGGTTTCCAAACTTTTCCATACTTTGGAATCACCTCGAGATCTGTAAAACCACTGATGCCTGGCACCGCCCCCAGAAATTCTGATTTCATTGGTATGGGATGTGACCTGAGCGTTAGGATTTTACAAAGCTCCCTCTGTGATTCTAAAGCACAGTAAAGTTTGGAAACTGGTATATCAGGTATACCTCTCTCTGCCTCTCCTTGTGACTAACAAAGGAGATCTAGCAAAATCTTGCAAAGTTTTAATACTCTTATTCCCTCGTTCTTTTGTTTCACTGACATTTGGTAAACCAAAGTCCAAAACTTGGTTTGGTCCATTAATTGCATTGGTAATTTCTTTATCCATGTTGCTGTGCACTTCTAGAGAAAGTAATGCGATTGCAAATCCTGATGCATTGGTGCACTACAAATTCATTGTCACCGATCAGCAGTGCCCTCAAATGTTTCTAATTGTCATTATACAAGGCCTGATTCAGTTCATTTATTGTCATGCTCATTTTCTCTTTCACATATGAACTCTCTTTCTTCCTCTCTCATTTTTTATAATTTTTTTCAAGCTCTCTTAACATCTTAAAATCATTTCATTGGTGATCAGCCTGGGGCAGGTGTGCCCTCCAAGGGACATTTGATAATGTCTGGATACAATTCGGTTGTCACATATGGTGGAGGATATCTATGCTATTGGCATCTATTAGGGAGAGGCCAAGGATGATGCTGAACATCATTCAAGGTACGGGAAGCCCCCACGACAAGGAATTATTCAAGTAGAACATCAATGGAGCTGTGGATGAGCAACTCCAGCATCTCCATGCCACCTTCCCCAACTCAGCAGATGACAACACTTGAACTTCACAGAGAAAAAGAGAGCCTGCTACCCCCTCCAACCTCACCCTTGCATATCCAAACATATTCTTACCTGTTCAGTTTGGTTCCTGTAGACAAGTGAGTCCTCTACAGCTAGCACCACACAGGTGCTCCTCCTCCCACCTTAAATATCTTTGATCACTTCTGGGAGATAGAAAATTATAAAATGAGTACCCATGTGTTCACTGATTTGTTATTTTATTCACATGGAAAATATTTATTATCTATTATGCATCATATATTGTGCAAGGTGCTAGGAATATAATGCTGTAGAAACCTGAAAGTCTCTGTCTTAAATGACTTTCATGTCCAGTAGAAGAAACACACATTTAATTAATTAATCCCCCAAACAAATGTTAATTACAAAATGTGAACTTGCCAAGCAAGTTCACTGGTGAACTTGACCTAGTACAAGGGATCAGAGAAAGTTTCTGTGAGATGGTGTTGGCTTCTGTTAGTGTTTGGCTAGCTGGGCAGCAGGGGTGGGATTGGGGAGGAGGACCAAGCCCAGGCAGAGGGAGCAGCATGCACAGAGGTCCTGATGCCTGATGTCTAAAGCATGCCTCAGTGGAGGGTGTGAAAGGAAGTCAGGGCTGCTGGAGAACAAATGAGAGGGGAAAAATGCACAGATGAAATAGGAGAGCATGCCAGGGGCTGGTTCTTTAATTCTTTCATTCATTTGACATGTAAGTATTGAGCATTTTCTAGGAGATAGGCCCTGCTCTAAACATGAGATGTAGCAGTTGAATTTCCTTATTCTGGGTGATACAGATCATGAACAAAAGAAGAAAACTATGTTTTATGGTCACTGAAAGAACAGATGACTAAATTGGAGAAGGGGAAGTGGAGTGAGAACATGACAGTAGTGATGAGTTTCTATATTTATGTAGGGCGCCAACATTGGGTAAACCTGAGGACGATGAAGGAGCAGATTATGCCAGGAGAAACACCTTTCCTGGCCAGACAGAGCAAAATCCCTGAGGGGAAGCACACCTGTTCAGTTCATACCTGTTCAGTTCAAGGAAGAGCAGTGAGGTTTGTGTGTCTGAGGCAGGATAAGTAAAAGGGGAGAACAGGAGGAAAGAACAAAAAGTAAGGGGAAACAGATTAGCTAACAGGATCAAAAACCCAACAATTATGCTGTCTAAACACACACACACACACACACACACACACCTCACTTTAAATATAATGACATAAGTTGCTATTAAAAGAAAGGAAAAAGATGTCATGCAAGCACTAATCAAAGAAAATCAGAAGTGGCTACATTAATATCAGATAAAATAAACATTGGTGCCAAAGAAAATTACTAGAGACAAAAAAGAACTTTGTAGAATGATTAAAGTATTAATCTTCCAGGAAGACATAGGAATATTAAATGTGTACACACCAAACAACAGAGCTACAAAATATATGAAGCAAAAAAAGTATCAAACTACAAAGATACATAGATATATCTACAGTTGTGAGTGAAAACTTCAACACATTTCTCCCAACAGTTGGTAGAACAAGTAGATGGAAAATCACCAAGTAGTAAAATAACTCAACATCATCAACCAAGATCTTAGTGACAGGTAAAGTACATCTAATGGAAGCAGAATACACAGTATTTTCAATTGCTCATGAACTATAAACCCAGATCAACCATATCCTGCATGATAAAACAAACTTCAACGCATTTAGAATAATTGAAATCATATAGAATGTGTTCTGTGACCACAATGGGATTAAACTATAAATCAATACAAGATAAATAAAAGGAAAATTTCCAAACACTCAGAACCTAAAGGACACACTGCTCAATAACCCATGCATCAAAGAAAAAGTCTCAAGGAACATTTAAAAAATGCAAGGAATTCAATGATCATGAAAATACAAGACATCACAATTGTCAGCACACAGCTAAATCACTGCTGCAAAGGAAATTTATAGCATTCTACACACATTAGAAAATAAGAAAAATCTCAATAATATAAATTCCCATGTCAAGTGTCTAGAAAAAATGCAAAATAAACTCAAAATCAGCAGAAGGAAGGAAATAACAAATATAAGAGGAGAAATCAATGAATGTAAAAGAAGAACAAGAGAGAAAATCAATGAAACAGAGTTGGTTCTTTGGAAAGGTCAATAAAAGATCAATAAAATCAACATCTCGAACAAGAGGAATGGGAGAGAGAGAGAGAGAGAGAGAGAGAGAGATTGATTTACCAGTATGAGGAATGAAACAAGGAATATCACTACAGACCCTACAGATAACAAAAGGATAATCAGGGAATACAATGAACAACTTCATATTCATAAATTTAACAGTGTAGATGCAATGGACTAATTTGTCAAAAATACAAACTAATACAATTCATCAAATATGAAATAGATCATTTGAATAGCTCTATAAAAATAAGAAAATTGAATTCATAACTTTGAAATTCCCATAAAAGAAATTTCTAGGTACAGATGATTTCACTGATGTATTCTCCCAAATATTTATTTATTTATTATTTATTTATTTATTTATTTATTTATTTATTTATTTTTATTTATTCACGAGAGACAGAGAGTGAGAGAGAGAGAGGCAGAAACACAGGCAGAGAGAGAAGCAGGCTCCATGCAGGGAACCCGACACAGGACTCAATCCTGGGTCTCCAGGATCACACCCTGGGCTGAACAGGTGCTAAACCACTGAGCCACTCAAGGATCCCTGTCCCAAATATTTAAAAAAGAAACTAATACCAGTTCTACACAATCTCTTCTGGAAAACAGAAGAGAAAGGAGTACTTTCCAATTCACTGCACAAATCTATTATTACTCTGATAACAAAACTACTACTCTGATACCATACCACCCACCCTCCTAAGATAGCAAAATGAATGAAAGAAAACCAGAGACCAATATCCTGCAAATATATGAATGTTGAAACCTTAACGAAATATTAACAAACAGATATATTTAGCAATATATAAAAAATTACACACCATTATAAGTGGTGTTTATTCCAGGGATGCAAGGTGGGTTAAATATTTGAAAATCAACCAATGTAATCCACCATATTAATAGGCTAAAGAAGAAAATAATATGATCAAATCAATCAATGCAGCAAAAGCATTTGACAAAATTCAATACACATTCATGATAAAAACCCTCAGAAAACTAGGGATAGAGGGAAACTTTCTCTATTTGATAAAGAGCAAATACAAAAATGTTGCAGATAACATTATACTTAATGTAAAATTGAACATTTCACCTCCTAGAATCAGGAACACAGTGAAGATAGCACTCTCATCACTCTTATTTAACATAATATTGGGAGTTCTAGCCAATGCAGTAGTGCAAGAAAAGGAAATAAAAGGCATATAGAAAGAAAAAAAGAAGAAAGAAAGAAAGAAAGAAAGAAAGAAAGAAAGAAAGAAAGAAAGAAAGAAAGAAAGAAGGAAGAAAATAAGCAAAGCCATACAGATCAGAAAGGAATACAAGAAAATAAAAGACATACAGATTAGAAAGGAAGATGGTAGATAACACCATTGTCTACATAACAAACTTTAAGAGAAATCTACAAACAACCTCCAAGAACTAAAAAGTGAGCCCAGTAAAGTCGTAGTTTAGCAGACCAATATACAGAAACCAAATGTATTTCTATATACTAACAATAAACCCATGGACACCAAAATTAAAAATACATAACATTTACAATTGCTCAAAATATGAAATACTTTGGTGTGCATCTAATAGAAACACACATAGGACTTTTATACTGAAAATTAGAAAGCACCAAATAAAGAAATTTTTAGAAAAGGATCTAAATAAATGAAAAGAAATACAATGTCATTGGATTGAGAGACTCAATATAGTGAAGATGGCAATTCTCCTCAGATGGCATACATATTTAATACAATTCTTACCAAAATCCTAGCAAGATTTTTTTGTAGACATAGACAAGACTATTTTAAATTTTACATAAAAACCAAAAGGAACTGGAATAGGTAAAATAATTTTGCTAAAAAGAAAGTAGCATGAATTACCCAATTTTAAGACATTACATAGCTACACTAATTAAAATCACATGATATTGTCAGAAATATAGATCTATAGATCAATGGAACAGATCTGATTTTTGACAAAGATGCAGAAATAATTCACTAGAGGAAAGATAGTCTTTTCAACAAATGGTGCTTGAGTAACTGGACTTCCATAATCAAAACACAAAACCAAAACCAAAACAACCTTTCAACCTAGGGTATAAAAAAATTTAGCTCAAGAGGGGTCATAAACTTCAATTAAAATGTAAAACTAGGGGATCCCTGGGTGGCTCAGTGGCCTGCCATCGGCCCAGGGCGTGATCCTGGAGACCCAGGATCGAGTCCCATGTCCGGCTCCCTGCATGGAGCCTGCTTCTCCCTCTGCCTGTCTCTGCCTGTCTCTCTCTCTCTCTCTCTCAGTCTCTCTCTCTCTCTCTGTGTGTCTCATGAATAAATAAAATATTTTAAAACAACAACAAAAAAAACCACCTAAAATGTAAAACTATAAAATTTTTAGAACAAAATATAAGAAAGCTTTGGAAACTACAGCAAGTCAAATAGCTCTTAAACTTGACACCCAAAGTATAATCCATAAAAGAAAAATTAATAAATTTGATTTTATCAAAATTAAAGACTTTCACTCTGTGAAAGACCAAACCAGCCAACCTGAAAAAGGACAAAAGTAACATTTCATCAGAGAAGGTGTACAAATTGACAATAAGCACATGAAAAGACGTATAAAATCATTAGCTACCAGAGAAATGCAAATTGAAATCATAACCAAATACTGATTCACACCCATCAGAATGGCTAAAATTGAAAAACAAAACAAAACAAACAAAAAACCTAGCGCAATCACTAAATTTTTGTCGGGTGGTTCAGTGGTTGGGCGTCTGCCTTTGGCTCAGGGCGTGATCTTGGAGTCCCAGTTTCGAGTCCCACATTGGGTTTCTTGCATGGAATCTGCTTCTCCCTCTGCCTGTGTCTCTGCCTCTCTGTGTGTGTCTCTCATGAATAAATAAATAAAGTCTTAAAAAAAAATTGGTGAGGATGCAGAGACCCCAGAGTCCTACACTGATGGTGTCAATGTAAAATGGCACAGCTGCTCTGGAAAGCAGTATGTTTTTTAAAGAACTAAACACACAACTACTGTTGTGTGCCCAGAGAAATAAAGATGTATGTTCACACAAAGAAACCTAAGCATGGGGATCACTGGGTGGCTCAGCAGTTTAACGCCTGACTTTGGCCGAGGCCATGATCCTGGAGTCCCGGGATCGAGTCCCACATCAGGCTCCCTGCATGGAGCCTGTTTCTCCCTCTGCCTGTGTCTCTGCCTCTCTCTCTCTCTCACTCTCTCTCTGTGTCTCTCATGAATAAATGAATAAAATCTTAAAAAAAAAGAAAACTAAGCATGAATGTTCATAACAGCTTTACTAATAATGGTCCCAAACTGGATGCACCCCAGAGGTCCTCGAATGGGTAAATGGCTAAACAAAGTGTGGTCCATCCACATGACGGAATGCTACTTAGTATTGATTAAGAATGAACTATTGGCATACACAACAACCTAGATGAATCTCCCGAGATTTATGTCTACTAAAAAACTTAAGCCAATGTCAAAAGGTCACATTGTTTATAATTCCATTTAGATAACATTCTTAAAAAGGACAAATTATAGATTTGGAGAACAGGTTAATGATTGTGAGGGTTGAGGAGAAGTGGATATGGCCATAAAAGTGTGAAATGAAGGACTTTGTGATTGTGTAAATGTTCTTTATTTTGACCCTAGTTATGTCAACATCCTGCTTGTGATATTGTATTAGGGTTGCGCAACAGTATCACTGTAGGAAACTGGAGAAAAGGTATATGGGATCTCTCTGTATTATTCCTTATAATTGTAAGTGAATCTATAATTATCTCAAAATAAAAAAGTTTAAGAAAGTAGCTCCATATTAACATAGGGATATATTGGTACACCTCCTATATGGCACCGTGATTGGGTGGTATGTGCCCTAATACCTCCACTTCTGTCCCCCTACCCATCCCTCCAGCAAAAAATAGAGGTTTACTTTGAGATGTGGCTTCTCCACTGTGGACTCTATCCAACTACCCAGTGCCATGTCAGCCACTGCAAGATGAAATTTTACAGTGCATCATTTATGAATAGAGTTGACCTTAACTTTATGAAAAACAGGGGAAAATGAAGCAGTGACTCATTTTACTTAGGAATTCTGGACCTTATTTTTCTTGAATTTTCATATTCAATATCATCCTATGAGAAAATTAATTGCCAGACATTCTGAAAGAATGATAAATGAGATGATACGATATTTAATCTGAAAACAAAAACAAAAACAAAAACCCTATCTGGTCCTAGAGCACTGTCTGTTTTTAAAGAAGGTGAATACACTGGTTGATTTGCTTACAGTTATGTTTTTGGGAAGACTGTGGGTTGTCCAGATGATGGTGCTAGAACAGTGCTCTTAAGTCATATGAGAGCAGGAAATTCATTCTGGTCATTCAGAGTCAAAGGTGGATCCTTATTAATCACAATTTTAAATGTTATTTTTTTTTCCAGGCCAGTCGTTATTGCCATCATCTTCATTACCAGATATTTAATGGAAAAAATCATGGTCTGTGTGGCTTTCATAGCAATGCCAGAAATCCTTAAAAGGCTAAGCAATCCTATTCACACCAAGAATTGTTGAACAAACATCATAGATTCAGGATGCACCTGTTACAGCTATTAAAGAGATATAATCAGTAAGAGAAGACCATGTTAAAAGTGCCAACAAGTCACTTTTACTACAATGTAAATTTTTTAAAGAATTTGTAAGAAGGGTTCATAGCCAAGAGATTCTTTCAGAGGTTGTATATAGAAATTGTTTAAGCTGTAACTATTAACATGGTAAGGAAATTAAAATGAGTGAAAGGCTAATTTCTAGGGGTCATAAAAGTAACACCTTACTAATAGTTGAAGGAAATATATAACAGCCATATTTTATAAAACCATAGTGAAAAACAACATGATCAGAGATAGAAATCACACTGGGTGCAGCCACGGTTCTGCTCTGCTTTATGAAAGTTGACCTTGAGGCTTTTAAAATCGGAAAAATAAACACACAAAGAACAGACAACAGGTAATAGGAATAAAAGTCTTTTTCTTGAGTTCTTTTAGTTTGTAAAGCATACTTTATCATTTCTCACCTAGGTATTAAGTCTTTCATCAAGTTGGAGAGCTAGGAGAGGGAAGAAAGAGGAGAAACAGCTTCTCAAGAAGAGCATGTTTATCGCGTGCACCCGAACATGCTCATAAGCGCCGAATCACGTGTAAGTAGACCCTTCACAGGACAACGCTCCCCAACCCTCAGAACTGTGGGGAAACTGCTGCATTTTTATATTAAATACTGAAAAATAAGTCCTCATTCCCTTGTTCTCTAACACACACACACACACACACACACACACACACACACACACACACACACCATGGGGAGATAATTCAATCTCTTTTTAGTTACCAGAGTGTCCTAGAGGCAACTGGTCCCTACTTGCTCATGTTCCAGAACAGATCCATAATTATCCCTTTACACTTCACATTTACAGAACATTTCACATATTTTAAAGAGTCCATAAATGCATTTCATTGACTGCTTTTTTTTCAAGCACATGTCTTCTACGCGGCTGAAAATGGTGACCTGGTTCCTGAGTGACAGCAAAGGAGAAGTGGATTGTACATCTCACAAGGCACAGAGTCCTCTGAAGGATTGCACAAGTGAGAGAAGAAATCAAACTTTAAGACACCCTCTTTGTCTTTAAGGCTCTACCCTAAACGTCCCTCCTGAGTTCCTGGAGAGGCTTAGCTTAAGAAAGGTGCTCCAGGGGATGGAGTAGGCGCGGGTGGGGTGGGGAGCTGGCTGGCTCAGCCGGATAGGTGTCTGACTCTTGATTTCAGCTCAGGTCATGATCACAAGGTTTGAGATCCAGCCCTACGTCAGGCTCTGTGCTGGGTGCGGAGCCTGCTTGAGGTCCTCCCTCTTTGTCTGCCCCTCCCCAACCTTGTTCATGTGCTTGCTCTCTCTCTCTCAAAAAGAAAAGAAAAAAGAAAAAGAAGCTTAAAAAAAAAGAAAAAGAAATATGTGTGCGGGGCCACTCCAGGTGCATGTTTTGATTGCACTTGACCCTTGATCCATGGACCTACACCTCTGTTGTTCTCTTCCTCTCTGACTTCCATTTGGTGTTAATCACTGGCACCTTTCTTCCTAAGCCCAGATGGGAATGTAGACTTTTCTTGGACTCGTGTTCTTTTTCACATTTGATCCATTTGTTGCCTTATCCTGCAGAATGTGTTCTTTCTCTCTAGCCTATCTCGCCTTGTCTGCCTCTTACAGATGGTGGCAGTCAGCGTCTTTCCTCCTGCCTCTGTCACCCACCTGCCCTTCAAGCACTCTCCTGATGGATAGCCTCGGCACCTCTCCATCGACCCCGGACTTGGGTATGAACGCCTCGCCCTCTCGTTCAGTGCTTGGGCTTCCTTTTCTTCAGACTGAACTATACCTACTTTGGCCTTCTGGAATCCTGACTTTTCTGGCAATACTCATCAGGGTCTCTATCTGTGGATTAATGGCCTTAACCCCACTGCCCAGCTCCTGTTAACATCTGGTCCAGCCTTAGGGACCAGTTTCAAAAGCCACACCCCCATTATGCTCTGCCTGGTTCGTCAAGTTTTCCCTCACTTCCTTCATACTAGAGTCATTTGTGCAGGGATCTTTCCCTTTCTTCTAGATTGTAAGCTTCTTGAGGACAGATATAATTTAAAATCTGATTTTATCAAACAACCAGATCTCAGAGTTCAATAGAGTGGCAACTATATATTTATTTAACTACAGTGAAATGAATTAAAATGAAGGTAATATTAAAGTTTTTATTTTTTATCTCTAATGGTGTCACCTTTCTCTTATTCAGCTTTCAACTTTACTTCAAAAATTACTGCCTGACTGGTTCAAAAGCACATCTTTTCATTTCCATGGAAGATTATTGTGTTTGAGTATATGTATATATATTTGGTTATAGCTGTCCATAATGTCGACAAATACAGCAACAACAAATACTCATTTGTTAACAGCATTAATTCAAACAGACTCTCCAAGGTAAACCAATAACTGATCTGGGGCTAGAACCATAGACAAAAATAAAATTGAAGCAATTGTTAAGTTTTTTCTGCTACTGTGCTACAATTTTAATTTTTACCTATGGTAACAAATTCTATCCTTAATGCTAGAGAACAATATCACAACTGTGAAATTTATTAAATCTTCCTCTTAACAAATATTCATTGGGCAACTGTATAATCAAAACTTATCTCCATTTTTTCTCTTAAGTCTATTCAAGCTTGATGAAAAGAGGACTTGAAGCTCACCATAATACATGTTAAGTTCTCCAGTGATATTTAGGTGCTCAAAGGTCTGTAGGTTATGGGGGAAGGAGAATATAGATTTCTCTGAAAGTCAGAGACCTTTCAGATCAGCAACATTTGAATGGGGAATTGAAGAATTTCTAGCTCACCACCTAGACAAGGGAGTAACAGCTTTCTAGGGAAAGGACATGCCTGTGAAAATGCACAGGGTGTGGGATGCCATGTCAACCTTGGAGACTATGGTTCTACAGAACTTGAACCTGAGGAAGACAGGAGTGGGTGGCTCTGCAGAGCCAGGACCCAGGAAGACAGGAGTTGAGTGTCAGCAGGCGAGTGAGCCAGCTCAGGGAAGGTACACAGTACTGAGACTTTGGGATTTTATGCAGGCCTCAAGATGCAAGAAGGTACCAAGAAGGAGATGCTTCAGACTTCACTGCAGAAATAGCTTTCTGTGATAATGGGGTAACAGGGCAGAAGGGTATGAATGAATGAGCCCACATCTTCCTGGTGATCAAGGAAAAAGTTCATTCCCACGTAATGGTGGGTCAGCAGCATCAACAGTTAAGTCCTTACTCAGGACACAAGAAGGATTTCCACCTGGAGCAAAGCTTTATAGAAGAGAGTGAGTTATATCAAAGTGATATTCAGTCATGTGTTAAAGTATGGAAATATGCAAGTCTTTCCCCAGGGGGGCTACGTGGAACTCATCCCAGATGGGTAAGTGCCTATCCGTGTCCCAGACGAGTCAGAGGAGGAAATGCCACAACCACTCAGGACTTGTAATATTATACAGACCACAGTCTGAAAATGCCTTTGGTCCAACCTAAATTTATTTTCCTATAGTTTAAGCTGATTTCCTTTTTCCCATCCTTGGGGAAGGTAAAGAACAGACAGTCGTAAACCACCAGATAATGACCCTTTATAGACTAGAGACACATTAAATCATCTCTCAGCCAGCACTTTCCTGAGCTGAACAATAGCAACTCCTTACCAGTTTTATTCTTGGATATGCTGTCCTACATCTGTATTGTTGTTTGCTTATGATGACTGTTTCGTTTCTTCTCTTCTTGCTGAGATGCTCATTCACAAATAGGACAAGAGTCCTCAACAAATGGATCATTGTCAGAACATGGAAGACTCTTAACTCTGGGAAATGAACTAGGGGTGGTGGAAGGGGAGGTGGGCCGGGGGTGGGGGGAGTGACTGGGTGACGGGCACTGAAGTCGGCACTTGACGGGATGAGCACTGGGTGTTATTCTATATGCTGGCAAATTGAACACCAATAAAAAATAAATTTATAAAAACATAACAAAACAAAACAAATGGATCATTGTGTCCAAGTGCATTGGAAGAATTTCTTTGGGGGAATTCTGTCCTGGAATAGTTGAGTGTCATGCTACAGGGGCAGAATGTCGCTGATGGACATCTTGAGACCATTAGAATTTTCACATACTTCTGATAAATTTGATCCATCTCCCATTGCATGTTTGTGAACTCTGAATGTTTTGTCATTGCTATGCCTGCAGTAGAACTTTGCTTCATTTCTTGAGATCTCTCTACTCCTTGCCATGCACTTCTGGCATTTTTCTGCTCCTTTGGAAATCTTTGACATTCATTATTTATTTTACCTTGAGTTACAGTCAGAAACAGTTCAGATTTTCTGCATCTCTGCACAGCTACAGATCTGACAGCTGTCTGCCCTTTTGTTTGTATGTGTCATGGCTTTCCCTTTGTACCAGGCTTCCTGGGCACCAGCAGAGGCCTCTGTGTGTGCTGTTCCCCTGCACACCCCACACTTCCAAGCTCCCTAGAGGAAACACTAAAGATGGAGTGATGACATGTATGGGGCACTAAGACACTGGGATGGGCCAGTGTCTCTGACTCCTGCAGTCAATTCCTCTTCTCTGGGAGCTCGGAGCCCTGTAGGGGCTCATCTGGAACATTTTTCACAGGGACTGGACGCAGAAGAGTATCTCAGCCATGTGATCTCCAGATGGAATCCCTGAGATGCAAATTATTTTGCAGATCCTGAAGCTATCTGAGAAGGAGGAAAATATTAATTTCCACCTATTTTATTTCTGCAAAGGTTGATAATGCAAGCCACCTTAGTAGTCTATTAACAACCCTAATTTTGAAATTAGTAAGCTTTTTAAATATACTCTTCTCGTAAGATTGGTGTTGAATAAAATATACTGAACAGGAGGACAGTTTGGGAATGAACAGTTGAAATCTGCCAAGAATAAATCCTAGAGCCCCTACATAACTCCTAACCAAGTATGGAAAAAGAAGTAGTAACCCCCTCAATCCTCACAATCTCTCAGGATCATTGAAGGTTCAGACATCCAAGAAGAACCTGGAAGGAGCTCCCAGAAGGGTCTTCCATTCCCAAGTGGACAGCGAGGGCCGCATCTTCCTGTCCCTGGGGGGTCATCATGACCCAGGCAGGCATGGTGCAGCACACTTCACATCTGGGGCTGAGGGTCACGGCCAGTCATGAGGGCACCGAGGCAGCTCCTAGTCAAGAGCTCGCCTAGAGGGAAGGAACCCGACATCAAGAGGTTTGATCTGGTAAGCAAGGATCAGGGCTGAAGGGGTGCGGACACGGAAACACAAGCAGATGGCTTGGATGGCTGTTTCTGGTCTCATCGGGTGGGGCCCCTCAGATGGAGCATCAGAGAGGGGAGCAAGCAGAAGTCTACACAGCTATACCAGCAGAAAGGCCTGGGAGCGTCATCGTGAGTCCCTGGAGAACCCCCTCACCATGTAAGCCCAAGGGGTTACAAAAAGGCTGTGAGACTCTTCCTCTTCTCTTGGTGGAACCAGAAGTTTGTGAGCGCTTGGGGGACAGGGGAAGGTGTAATCTTATCTGTAGTCTCTCCCGCAGAATATGAAGTGGGCAGGACAAACCCCATGGCACTGGTGAGGTATCCCATGGCAGGTGGCCATGGACAACACACAGAGTGGGGACACCTGTCCTGGCCGTCTGTGCCCCTAGCGCCCCCGCATCGTCGCAAACTCTGGGCTGGACTGCCGTCTGGCTGATTCCACACTGACCCTGCCACCAACCCCAGGGCCTGTCTCTTTTGTCTGGAACAGACCCAGAAGGGCTGACCAGGACTCCCTGTCAGTGGGTCCAGTCTGTATGACCGAGCAGCCTCCCCCTTCCCTCTGGTCTCTGTGAGAGGTTTATCTCCCCGGAGAAATGACTTTGGTGCTGGGCCTTTGTTCTAGAAGATCTCAGTCTGGAGTTTGCTGGTTTACTTCCTCCTCTGCATCCTGGTTTCCGCTCCCAGCCATACCCCTGACCCCCTGGGCTTGTGTGTTTGAGAGACACTCCCTGAGTGGCTTTCTTCCTGTCTGGCAGCACTTAGGATCGTTTGGGGCCTGGGGTGCTGCTCGGGCTGTGTTGGGGCCTGGGGTGCTGCTCGGGCTGTGGGAGCAGATGGTGCAGGGGCCTGGGGCCACTGCACAGACCAGGCAGCGCCAGCTCTGCTCTGGACAGACAGCTAGATAGGCGGGCGGGTGGAGGACCTCAGTTCCTGCACAAAAATAGGCCCAAGTTGATTCTGCGACAGTGGGGCTGAGATCCGACCCGGCTCTGTGGGGCGGAGCAGGTGTTCACACATCCCACCCGCTGTGTCTGTCCGTGCACTGTCCTCCCCAACCCCGGGTCATGTCCACGCACATTGTTGTCACTCTTGTTTTTTGTCTTGTTTCTTTTTAATAAAGGTCATGTTTTATTAAGACAAGAATAACTTGAGGTTTTTGAAACTCTTGACTCATCTATTCTTCCAGAGCTCTTGGGACTCAGCTAAACATCTAAACATAAATTTTTAAGTAATTAACTTCTTATTGTAAAAATTGTAACCTGGTCATGAGAGCAATTTTGAAAAACTAGAAAAAAAATCACCTTTACTCCCACCACCCAAACATAGTAACTGCTAAGTATATTTATATCTATATACTTCCAATTTGTTTTTAAGGCACAGGCATGTATATTTGTAAAAACCGAAAATATAGAATTATGTTTCCATGGTTTTGTTTCAGTAGTTTACTTGTTTTAACAGTTAACATTTTAGGTATTTAAAAAATATTTTATAGAGATTTTTATATAAAATTTCACTCTGTATTTTTAATCTTAGCATTATTTCCATGTAATGAAGTGGACGATTTCCAGTGTCAAACATATGCACTTGCGGATCTACCAGAACCAAGATGAAAAGCGTTCCCATCACTTCGATAAGTCACTTTGGGTCCCTGTCCATCCCTGGTCCCTCCAGTATTTCAGGCAACCACCCCTCCACTCTGTCACTATAGATTAGATTTGTCAATTCTAGATTTTTATAGAAAGGAATCACAGAATATGTAACCATGTGTCCAGCTTCTTTCACACAGAGTGATTCTCACCTGTGTTAAAACATGTATGATTATACTCACATATACTACCTGAGAATCTGCATTTTTCCATCTTATAAACCTATCATGAACATTTCCCACATCACTAATTATTCGCTTAAATATTAATTTTCAATGACTACATAGTATTTTGTTTTAGGGATATACCTTAGTTTATCTCATAAATAAGATCTTTATTAATTGCTTTTTGTTGTTTCAATAGTTTGCTTTTATAACCAAGAATGATTATTTATGAATACATAGGTCTGTGTACCTGAGCTAATATTTTTGGGTAAATTTCTCTCTCTTTTTTTTTTTAAGATTTTATGTATTTATTCATGAGAGATACAGAGAGAGGCAGAGACACAGGCAGAGGGAGAAGCAGGCTCCATGCAAGGAACCCGATGCAGAACTTGATCCTGGAACTCAGGGATCACACCCTGAGCCAAAGGCAGATGCTCAACCACTGAGCCACCCAGGTGTTCTTTTGGGTAAATTTCTGTGAAAGGATTTGCTACATAAAAAGGCAGACAAATTCTCAAGGTGTTTAATGTATATTGTGCTAATTTAATCTCCCATGAGCAACATACAAAAATATATGAGGAAAGAAAATATTTTGAAGCTGGAAGGGGGCCGGGAGAAGAATCTGGTTTGGTGGCCCTTCACCGTTGGGTGAGCATACTCAGGGAGCTCTCTTAACATGCACCTGCATTTTATTCTAATTTTATTTTTTATTTATTCTATTAATTTATTCTAATTTTATTCTAATCTGATATGAGGTCTAAGAGCTGTTGTTTCTTGTTTTAGGGTCTACAGATGACTCAGCTATACATCCC
This sequence comes from Canis lupus baileyi, assembly GCF_048164855.1. Lineage (NCBI taxonomy): Eukaryota > Metazoa > Chordata > Mammalia > Carnivora > Canidae > Canis > Canis lupus. The sequence continues at coordinate 60,963,370 of NC_132840.1, forward strand.
ACATCAGGAATTACCTCTTTTTTTTACAGATGAAGGAATTGAATACTGGAGAGCTAATTAAAGCCTCCTGATCCTTCTGCTCTTTCCCCTCCACCAGGGTGAGCTCCCCTCTACATCGCTCACCCCGTATGTGGAAGCAACAGCAATAAGCCGCCACCGCGACTGGCTCTGCCCTCGGGAGCTGGACAGGGCAGTCCCTCCTTGGTAGACCTACATGTTCCAACAGCACTTTAAGATAGTGAAGTTGAGAATAGTGGCAATACCACTGCACAAGGCTCCTCACATGACAGGGACCCCCAGAAAACGTGTAATTCAAAGATCTTCTGGAAGGTATGGCTGAAATCTGACCACAGCGTCCTAGGAGAATAAAATGGACTTAGAGTAATGAGAAAGAGCACACACAGCCTGTCCTTGACTACATCCCCCTCCCCCTGCAGGGGCTCCAGCACCTCCACACCCCTGCCCAGATGCAAGTTCTTCCCATCCTCTCAGAGGAGACAGATCTCTGGTGAGCTCAGCAGAGAGCTCTTACACCTGCTGCTCCAGCACCTGGGGTCTGGTCTCTGCTTCCTCTACCTCTGCTGGGCTCCATTTCCTGGAAGTGACAGCTACCATCTCTGCTGTTTTCACGGTGGCCGCAGAGAGGCTGCTGAGCCCCTTCTCCTTGTGGAGACTGGCCAGTTGGTCGTGGCTATCTCCCAGCCTAGTGCTCATTCCAGAGACCACACAGCACTGCTTCTTTGAGCTCTCTCAGTGTCTAATGGAGGTTTGAGGGAGTCCCTCCATTTTTTTTTAAGATTTTACTTATTTATTCATGAGAGACACACACGGGGGGTGGGGAGGTAGGGGCAGAGATGCAGGCAGAGGGAGAAGCAGGCTCCATGCGGGGAACCTGACATGGGACTCGATCCCTGGTCTACAGGATCACACCCTGGGCTGAAGGCGGCGCTAAACCTCTGAGCCACCCGGGCTGCCCAGGGTCCCTCCATTTCTGATTGTGGTCCACACCCCTGGGGGTTAGACAGGAGATGCCTCTGCTTTCTAGTGAGTTCTTTCTCAGGAGCCCCAGAAGTAAATGCCCCATCATGTGAACCAACAACTGATCCATTCTCCTCCAGAGTTCTCCAGGCATTGCCTGCCTCCTGGGGGGACACCTGCGTGCCTGTCAAGCTTAGGGTGTCTATTTACACCCACCTAGGTGTTCCCAGATGCATTGTCCAGCATGCCATCAACCCTCAGAGTCACAGCATTTCATTTGCAAGGAATCAGGATCTCAGATGCAAATTATTATAAAGCCAATGCAAAATATTCCTAAAAAAGGCCTCTAAGCTACGGCAAATAATAATTTACAAGAAGAATAATTCCAACACTCAAATCCTCAGAAATCAGTTAAAAGGAAACATCTTCATAAGACATGGAAGGAGGACCTGCTTGACCAGCAACATCTCAGGGAACACTCCTTGGGAGGATATGTTTGCCTCTTATTCCCTCAACTGCTTCATCACTGTTGATCCCCATATATGCATGCATTTGTGTCTTTGTCCCCATTTACAAATTGAGACAAAAGAGGCCTTGGTCATCAATCATTTGTCCTTCCTGAATGACTGACAATTATATTTTAATGGAAACTCTTGTTATCTAGTGAACTCTAGACCCTATTTGTAGAATGAAACACACTTAACTAGTTTAAAAAAAAAATAGGACACCAGAAAAGAGATGGAGGCAATTCTTTTTTTTTTTTTATTGGAGTTTGATTTGCCAACATATAGCATAACACCCAGTGCTCATCCATCAAGTGCCTCCCTCAGTGCCCGTCACCCAGTCACCTCATCCCCCTGCCCACCTCCCCTTCCACTACCCCTTGTTCATTTCCCAGAGTTAGGAGTCTCATGTTCTGTCACCCTCACTGATATTTTCACTCATTTTCTCTCCTTTCCCCTTTATTCCCTTTCACTAATTTTTATATTCCCCAAAGGAATAAGACCGTATAATATTTGTCCTTCTCCAATTGACTTACTTCACTCAGCATAATACCCTCCAGTTCTATCCAAGTTGAAGCAAATGGGGGCAATTCTTTATCATGGATGTCCATGCAATCTCGTGCAGCCACCTGACTGCTCTTATCTGAGACAACCTCCTCAAATCATAATTTCTATTATGCAAAAATGTTGCCTTCTCTGTTTTCCTAAAACTGGACTTAATTTCTACCTTGAGACCTGTTTTTGTGGGCTTCTCCAAGGTGAAAACTCACTCAGCAATTTCTCCATCATTTAAAATTCCTACTCAGCCAAATTCAGGAACCCCACCTGGCAGTGGACCCAAACTGAAACATAGCAGTCAGTGTTGGTGACAAGAGGAAATGACCAATTTCAAATATTTTCTCCCCAAATCTTTGTATCTCTCACTTAAATCAAAACTTTTAAGTTTAAAATTAAGAACATTAATTTTGGGGTCTGGGTCCTCCTCCCTCCACCACTGGACAATATTAGCCTCATGTCTCTAAGCTAAGGTTGTAGGAGATTTACATCTGTTGTAGAATTGAGGTAGATGCAAGAGAAATGCCCTATTTTCTGTGGTATTTATATCATAGATTATCTTACCATATCAGCCTGATCAAGGCTTATGAAGGTGACATGGGCAGGGGTGTAGGAGGTGGCCACAGTTTTTCTGCAGCCCCCCAAGATCTCTGCAATTCTCCTGATTCATTGGGAGACAGACAGGCTTCTGCTGGCTCCCCCAGAGCTTCCTGTGGATGCTAGAAGCTCTCTCTCTGCTGCTGACTTCCTCCAAGGTGTGAAGCCTGCTTCGTCTAGCACATGCCAGAAGGCAGCTTCCTTCTTAGACCTCCCCCTACTCCCTAATCTCCCTCCCTCCACACTGTACATTCACCAGTCAGGTCCCTGTGCACCACACCTCTAACCTCATCTCCTTCTGCATCAGGATCCCCATCTGCAAATTCTGCCTTTCTAAATGTAACTATTATTTAATATTTTTTATTCTACATCCCTCCTCATCTGACTTTTGGGAATGTTGCCATGTTTCTGGCATCATTTTTTTTTTTCAGTTCATGACACCTCTTACAAAAATTATGATGTTGGGAAGCATACTGTAGTTACCTGCTGATGTACCTTTCTTTTCTGTGAGATGGTGAGTTCCTGAAAGGTAGGGACCAAATCGGATTCAGCGCTGAAAGTCAGCACCCTGTTCAGAGCCTGACACATAGAAGGTGCTCAATGCATGTTTAGTGCAGAGTAAATGAATTTACCCTTTCTGCTAATAAAAGGATGTCAGGGGCACCTAGGTGGCTCAGTGGTTGAGCATCGGACTCTTGGTTTCAGCTCAGGTCATGATCCTGAGGACCTAAGATCAAGCCCTGCCTCAGGCTCCATGCTCAACTGGCCGTCTGCTTGAGGATCTCCCCCTCCCTCTGCCTCTACCCCCATGCTGGCATGCATACTCTCTCTCTCTCTCTAAAAGAAAAAAAGAAGAAAGAAAGAAAGAAGAAAGAAGAAAGAAAGAAAGAAAGAAAGAAAGAAAGAAGAAAGAAAGAAAGAAAAAGAAAGAAAGAGAAAGAAAGAGAAAGAAAAACAAAGAGAGGTGCCTGTGGGGGAGGCTCAGAAGGTTAAGCATCTTCCTTTAGCTTAGATCATGATCCTGGGGTCCTGGGTTGGAGCCCCACATTCTGCTCCCTGCAAAGGGGAAACTTATCCCTCTCCCTCTGCCACTCCCCTTGCTGTGCTCCCTCTCTCAAATAAATAAATAAATTCTTAAAAAAAGAATGTCAGATTCCTTTTAAAAGACTCATCTGCTTATAGTGCATATAGGCAAGGTGAATGCCAAAGGCAATCTGCAGTCATTTAAATAATTTATCATTAATTACTGATTTGCTGTAAAAGGGGATATTGTCTAATCCTCTTCCAAGCAAGGATTCAAAGCCCACAGATCAGGAGACTTTAGACTCCTACAATAAGATAAGAGTCAGCTCCCTGCCTGAGTCTGTCAGAAGCTACTGATTTATTAATATCACAATAGAGCAACAACAGCAAAACGGTTTCCTAAGCTACACTCCAGTTTTCCCCTCATCATCTGGGATTGAACGACACAATAGGTATTATAAACCTAAACTCGCGGCTTGCTGTGCATCTGTTACCATATACACAGAAGTCAAGATGAAAGTGAATGGAGGAAATAGAATGTCACAGTCTCTACTCAGTGTTTGTAGTGTGACTGACTGGACTCAAGGTGTAGCAAGTCCTTTGAGGACTTATTGATCCCTTTCAAATTCTTGGAATTATATATTAACTCCAACTTAGAGTTGAGTCAGCTAACACTTGTTTTACGAAGAATTTGTTAAGTGTTACATCTGGTGGGTAGTAGAGAAAGAAATAGCATCTAAGTTCTAAAAATCTAAAATTTGCCACCCAGAACACTCTTGCTGATTATGTTGTCTCATGAAAAGTACTTGCAGCAATGAGAAACACGTTAGTGGTACTTACCAGAAGGAATTAAAAATAGGTTAAACCAAGTCTCCAAATTCAGATCATTGTAGGAAACAGAAAAACAACCGGACTCTTACCAGCTCCAAAACTGTGAAAGCTGTGAATGTTATTACAAAGACTCAGATATCATGCTCTACATTGTGTTTTCATGTCCACATTTAAATATTTACTGAACACCACTGATTGACTCATTCTGACTCCCTGAAATTACAAAAAGATATGACTCAGTGCCACACCAAAACTACCATCAACTTAGCCGATGAAGTCTTGTTAAATAAGCTTAGTGAAATATTATCCATACTTAAAATGTTAATAAATACCAACTGACCTTTACCAGGGTGAAGTTAAAGATAATAATGTTACATATTAATGATTTTTCCCATTAATGAATAGCAGCTAGTTTTCACCAACTAAAGAAACATGACTCATTAGTAGAAATTCAGTTAGAATGTTTAATAATTTATAAGACTATGTCAATAAAACAATCAGAAACAATTGATATCTGTGTAGCTATCAGTGATTTTGAAATTTTCCCAATAACCATCCCCAAAATGCAGGGCCATTTTTCACTGTATCATTAATAGTACAAGGAGAATCTCCATGTCCATCTGTCACTCTGTTTCTTTGATGGCCTGGCCAGTGGTTAACACAATATCTTGTCATACTCCTGGTCAATTCCTGTCTGGACACCCACAGCCTGGTAGACATTTCTCATAATATATAGCAGATATCCTACTGGACCCTCTAGTGTAAGTGTTGCATTTATGGCAAGAAAAAGCAATTCTAAAACGACCAAGGGAAATGAAAAACAAGGGGTTATTTCTCAAAAATGAGATGGTGCTTTGCAAAAATGAGCTGACTTTATGAAGCCATCTGGAAAATGCTTTTGTATTCCCAACGCACTGCACTGAGCATAACTTAACGTTGACCAACCAGTTCTGCGATGCTCTCTTCTGTTTCCTCACATATGGACGTAGCTGACAGGAATAGGCGCTATTAGTCCTTGGACAACACATCTACTGAGACTCATCAGCAATAAGGTGTACAGTTCTTGGGTGAGTTTCCACAGAACGCATCAGCCTGACTTTGGGAACCTGCAGGGCGAAGCCAGTCCTTGGTGACTGTTTGACCTTGAGAACCTGGTGCTCCCAAACCACAGTCCTAGCAAGGAGATCCACCCCCACCCCCCCTACCCCCCACCTTCCTCCCTGATTCCTTCCTTCCAGCATGTGCAGGATGTCTGGTGTATATTGCCTGCGGAATACTCAGACAAGATTCCAAGTGGACTGACCCCTTAGACACTGATCCCAGTCAGACCTGTCACCTGTTAGGATTGGTAGATGTTCCTCATAGTTTCTTTCAAAAGAATAGTTTGCTCACATAATTTATTGTAACTGGATAGTGGAATTATGGGCAGAGAAAGTCTCTTTTCTCAAATTCAGTAACAGAACCTAATTTTAACATTAGTGGAAAAGATTTAGAATCCCATAAAATGAAAGAAACTTTCATTAATTTGGACAGGAATTAAGCTGAAGCTAGCTTTGCTTTATTAAAAAAAAAGTTGCCAATAAAATAGTCTAACATTGCATAGAAGAACATTTAATTTGCTGGAGAGAACAAATTGCTTCCAAACAATTAAAAACATCAATTTACGTGTAAACAACCAGGATGTTAAGTACAAATAATTCTTCTCTGTTTATTGAAGTAGCTTCCTAGCTCCCTTGCTTGATGGTGCTTCATTAGCCCAACTTGAATTACTTTATTTAATTGAAATTAATAGACAATGTTTCCTTTAAAAATTATTATTTTGCTGAAACTGACCCCCCCCATTGGGCTACCCAGTGAAAATTAATAAATCTGCTTTTAAAAATGATTCTTTTTTTCTTTGCAGTTTACAGTAATGGTCAACCCATTATATATTTATATGGCTGATTGTATTATCTTGGCTCTCATTTACTAACTCTGTGACCACTGAGGATTCAAGCTTCTCTGAGCCTGACTTGAGTGAACAATGCAGATGATAGCTGCTTAGCAATTGCTAAACCACATTTATTGAGTGCTTAAAATGTGCCAGGTACTGTTGTAGGGGCTTTATACATATTAATCCATTTACTTCAATCATCAAGCCTATGACATAGATATTTTTATTTACGATATCTATCATCTATCTATCCTCTATTTTAGAGAGAGAACATGTGTGTGCCAGCCGAGTGCAGAGGCAGAAGGAGAGGGAGAGAGAGAATCTCAAGCAGACTCTGTGCCCAGTGCAGAGTCTGACATGGGGCTCAATCTCATGACCCTGAGATCACGACCTGAGCTGAAACCAAGAGTCCAATGCTCAAACAGGTTAGTCACCCAGGCGCCCCTATGACATAGATATTTTTATAAATCCATTTTACATATAAGTAAACTAAGTTACAGAGAAGCTAACTGATTTCTCCAAGGTCACACGGCTGGCCAGTGGAGGGCCTTGGGTCCTAAGGAAGATAGTCTGATGACAGTCTTCACTTTCTAACTAGTTATAGAAGTTGACGATTAGAGTGGCTGACCTGTGTAAAAGATTGGCAGGTGATCTCACACATGACAAAGTCCTGTTACATGTATTTCCCTTATATTTCTGAGCACAGCTAAGGCTCCTTTTCCTCTCCTAGGTGTCAAGATGCTGCAGTGCCTCAGAGGTCTCTCTTGCTCCTTCTCCTCTCTACCCACACTCCCTGTGTGAACTCCTTCAGGCCACACCTGGAAACACCATCTCTGTGCAGATGGCTCCTTAAAGGAAATCACACTCCTGTGTTTCTCCTTTCTCACACAGACAATACTCCTGACACCTGATGTGTGGGTTTTCCACTGATTAACCAGTCCTCAGGCATCAACTGGAGGACTGACAATTTAACTCGACTCTGACACTGCTTACCTGGAGAGCCTCAGATCTCACAGATTCAGGGCTCAGTCCCACAGGATGGCTTCCAACCCCCACTGCTGACACCATTCTAAGTCCCAGAATGTCACATATGCTTCTGACTGACAGGCTATACATTGGGGTTTCCGTGACCTCCTCTTTGGGTTTGATTGTTGGCTTGAACAGCTCACAGAACTCAGGGAAAGGCTTACTTATATTTACCAGCCTATTATATAATAAAGGATATGATAAAGGATGCAGATGGCCAGACAGATGAAGAGTCCATAGGGTGAGATCTAGAAGGGTCCCAAGCACTGGAGCTTCTGTTTCATGGAGTTGGGTTGCACACCCTCTCAGCATGTGGTTATGTTCACCTACCCCTACTCAGGAGTTCTCCATATCCTATAATTTTGGGATTTTTATGGAGACTTCCTCATGTAGGCATGATTAATCACTAGCTTAATCTCTAATCCCTCCCCTTCTGAAGGATGGGGATAGGGCTGAAAATTCCAAGACTCCTTATAGTGTTGCGTTTCTGATGACCAGCTCCCATGCAGAAGCTATCCAGGGGCCCACGAGGAGTCACCTCATTAGAGAATACAAGACCATCCAGGAAATGCCCAGGGATTTAGGAACCAGGATCAAAGACCAATATACAGATATATATAATTTCCCAGCTCTCCAATTTCAACCCTGATGTCGCCCACCCTTCAGATCCATATGCCACATGCCTTATTTGTCATATTTACATCATGTCTAAGCGGCAACTCAAATTTACACAAACAAAAACAGCACACTACACTTTTCTCCTCCCAACATGTTTTTCCCTTTCGATCTTCTCCACCCTTGGAAAATGGCATCATCATTGGCCCTTTAGCTCATGATAAAAATCTAAGATTCTTGACTCCCAGGTCAATGCCTGGGATTGAATGCCTGGGAAGAATCCTGCTGATTCTTCTTCATCTTTTCTCCACTAGCACAGATGTAGCCTCCTCCAAACCAGCATCCCTCCCGCTTAGCTCCACTAAGGGGCTCCTAATTTGTCTCTCAATGGCCTCCAGGCCTTCCTATAAATCCCCCTGCTTCAGGGGTGCTCTCTTTAAAATGCAACTCAGATGAAGTTGCTTCTCCTTCAAATCCTCAAGTGTCCTTCCATTGTATTCAAATGAAAGGTTCCTGGAGCACACAGGAGATCCAGACTCTGGAAAAGCCTCGAGCCTCATTCAAGCTGCTTCTCTTCCTGTTCACTATCTCCAGCCACTCTAAGTCTCAGATCTTTAGTATCATTCCTGTGTTTGGACCTTCAGCCAGCTATCCACCCACCCCTGCCTCTGGAAACATGTTCTATTTGATCTTCCAATGACTGGTTCTTTCATGTCACTTCAAAGGTCTACTTCAAAGCCTCCACTGAGAGGCTTCCTCACCAACCAGTCTGAAGCAACTCTATCACTTTACCCCTTTACATTTTCTCCACTGAGCCATTTATAACCTGACATTGGTTTTTATTGCCTGCACCCTATTTCCAACAAGAGAAGTACACACACAGGCATATGTGTGTGTACCCCTAAAAATATAAGTTCCATGAGATTGGGAGTCTTACATTTTGTTGTTGTTGCTCTGATTCCAACATTTAGGGTGTAGAAGTCAATAAAAGATGCTCACTGAATTATATTGTGCTAAATTGTAGTTACTCTTATTAATGGTCCTTCTTAGCACCAAGGACAATTTGCATCTCCTACACTGCTTATCCACGACAGGATGAGGTTTGGCCCAGCTAACTCCACCACGTAGACTGAAGAGTGCCACAGGGTGGGACACCTCATTTGCAGAAGCTGAGCAGCCATTTGGACCACTACACAATATGTCATCTGGTAGGAGCAGCTCTGAACAAGTGATACTCCATGAACAATGAGCATCTATATTCAAACTTGAAGTAATGGTAGCCCTCAAGCCAGAGACTGGAACCCAGTGGTAGAGGACTGGCATCACGTACTGGGATGCACATGCAAGCAGGCACGTGTGGTGGATTTTGAGCAGGAGCCCAGCCACTCGACTGGGTTGGGAGGCCAGCTTTCAAGCACAGGGAAATAGGGCTGACAGACACCAAGGGCAAAGCCTCATTTCTGAAGGAACGGACATTAAATTTGCTGACAAACTTCAGAAACCTGAACTCACAGAACAAAGTAAGGTTCCACATATTCATATAAAGTAGGAAAGAGGGGTGTGGCTCAAGAGCAAGGGGAGGGTCATACTCAGGGCCAGAGAGGGTTCAGGGGACTTGCTGCCAAGCGTCAAGCTAAAAGCAGCCTTGAGAGTGAAGTGGGTCATCACAGGAGGCTGTGTTCAAAGCAGTGGGCAGTCCAGTCTGCTGGGAGGGCCCCATGGATCGCCTTTCACTGCATCATAACACTGTCAGACACAAGACCCGAAAGCCCATCTTTCCGCCTGCTGCTTTTGATCAATATGATTGATCGTCCCCTTAGAGGCCTGTCTGAATCCTATTATTCTGCCTACATGCATGTGGAGTGAAATTAATGATGATGACTCCGGGCTTCAGAGCATCTGTAAACGGTTATTAGCACCATCCACACCAGTACTTTATTGATCTGCTCTATTAGGCACTGACTCAGTTTATGACCATTCTTTTTTAGGAAGCCGATGGGTTAACGTCCTTCTTCCTCTATACTGAGAGTCAGGATAAATGTAGATCCAATCAAGACAGGCTCCATCTACACTTCAGTACCAGACCAGGGACCATGATTATCAGAGCCTATGGATTTAGTTACACCTGGGTATTCCCTCCTCCAGGTTTGAGGCAGGGTCAGGAATTTGTCTGGAGGTAACTTCATGGTAACATTCACTGGTAACATTCACTGGTAAATGAAGTGAATTTACCAAACACTTAGAAAATGAAAAATCACAACCTATTATGAAAGTACAAGAACAAATTTAGTCTTGACCACTGATCATGCTTGGTGAGCAGATTATTGAATATTCTCTTCTCAGGGATTATTAGGAAAATATTTCAGTCCTACCATCGTGACCTGCTGTAAGCTTTAATTCTCATGTTTTCTGATGGGGTGGCCAGGGGGCTGACTGCCTCCTTCCCTCAGTGTTTAACGATTATTCCCATCAGGCTTGTGGGGTCTTCTCTGCAGGCTTGCATGTCCCCTTTGACACAATGGGACCCGATCAGTATCTGGCACACAGTGGACACGAAAGACATTGTGCTCAAAGAATTTATGGATGCTCCCTTCCTTGGGAACATTGACTCTGGTTCACATACATGGGATTTCCGCAGCCCTCGCCTACAGTTTTCTGAGTGCTGTAGTAAGGGAGAAGCCTGGTTGCTGCAGGGCAAATCTTTAACAACCACTGGATAGAACATGATTTCATTAATTCTGTAAGGCACATGCGGAGACCACACATATATAAATGCATAAATAGACACAGAAGCCTGGGTATTTAGTGAATGCATGCGGGCACATCCAGTGTGTGTACCACAGGGCTCATCTAAACGGAGGGTGGGACCGTGTGATGTTCATGCTTGTAGTGTCCTCTCTTCCACACAGCAGAGTCATTGGCTATAACCCAATTTAAGTGGACTTTATTTTATCAAATGATGATCTTTTTCAAAATCCAACATTCATGCAAGCATTTTTGAAAGAGAACCCACTGGAAGGATTTTCGTGTCTTTGTGTGTGAGGGTAAAAATCTAGAATGCTTCCCTATCAGAGTTCACAGATGGAGTTGAAATAGATGGGATGCCTTTCCGTGGGGAGTGGCAGTGCTGAACGCAGTGCCATCAGCAAGTGAAGACATCCAGATGGGGAAGACATGAAAGTAGATTTCCATCTCAACCGTGTGCGCAGCCCTCCTCTAGTCAATATCCTAGTTTATGAAGACATCAGCAACTATTTAACAGCTCATTCAAACATTTCCTACTTTTTAGGAAAGCTCCAATGTATATGATAGACAAAGAGATTATAACATTACAAAACCTATTTTTCTCTGGAGATTTCTTGTTAAATTTGAGCCATGAATCTTAAGTGGGAACTTTGGATGTGATATTTTATCTAAGCATCTGTTTAGCCAATATGTGATTACATATTATAATCTGCTTCAATCACATTCGGTTCACTGTTCATCGAAAGGCCACAGTTCTGCCTTGCAGGATAGCTTTTTCAGTGTTGTTTCCATAGATGAAAATGAGGAAGCATATTTAAATGATTGTCAAGTGATAAGTCCCTATGAAAGTTTCTTCTGTGGAATGTCCTAATTATGGATTTTATGATTAAAAGGGGTTAATCATTACAAAAATAGTCTGAAAAACTAGGGAAACTAGGAAACTAACAGTCAATTATATAATCATTCTTTCCATCTAAGTTGTTCAATATACTAAAAATGAAATTCTATGCTGTAGGAACTACTGGATAAAAATAAACAGGCTGTATTAATCATTTGTCTTTTCTTTCTGATTTTTAAAATAACATCAGATTGAAAAATAAGTACACTTTTAAAATTTTTGTTTCTGTGCTGCATTGTTTTTAAGAAGGTAATTCAGCAGTATCTTAATCCATGGGATTTGCTCCCCTTGTTTGCTAGTCAATATTGACATCAGAAGGTCTGGCAGATAAGCTCACTTGAAAGTCATCTATGCCAAGAGCCCTCAGTGCTTTATCAATCACCAATTTTAACACTCAGGAAAAAAAAAAAAGATGGTTTGGTTGTTGTTGTTATTTTCTTATGGCTTCAGCTTGTTTCTTTAACCAATTTCTGCAGAAATAGTTAGAACTCCTCTTATTAGTTTCTGAATACTTTTTTCCAGTTTCTTCTTACCGAAGGAGAAATCACTTTAGGAAACTTACAGGAGGTATGACAACAAAACAGAGGTGACAGGAACCTGCCCAGGGAGCAACCCCTGTGTGCATAGAGTCCAGGAGAGTGAGCTCCTTCACAAATCACAGGAGCCCGAGAGAATCTGACAACTAGAAATCCTACCTAAACCCAAACATTTTTATCAAACATGCATGAACGGGGAGTATTTGTTTGTGTATATCTGTTTGAAGCACATTTTTTGAATCAAAGACACTATGGATTTTATTTCCACTGAAGACGTCTGAAGATTTGGGGGCACATTGTCTTCAGACTGAATCTTATCTGCTCTGCTCTTCCTGTGAAAAAGATAACTTTTGTGCGTCACAAAGGGCCTCTGCTTACTGGGTTCTGGGTTTTTTTTTTTTCAACTAAAGCTTACATTATCCAGCGATGACTTTTAACCAAGGATCAGTTTACTTTCTCATTTAAGGAATTGTTTTCTTAAGAGGAAAATAAATTGCATAGAACATTAATAAATATTGCCTTTTTTCTGAAACTCCTTCTGGCCTAAAGAACTCTATAATGTCCCAAGCATGATGTGTATTACTGATTAGTCCTAATACCAAAAGGAAGAAATAAGGAAAATTTATGTGTGTACACAGATTATGCCCACATGTACACACTCATCTTACAGTACAGATACTGAAGAAACAAGGATTTTTTGGTGCACATGCAGCACCTATTTATTGGACAATCACCACTTGGATGCAAGCAGACAGCAACTTTACTATTTTTCACAGCCTTCGCATTAAACCCACTCTTTTTTCTCTTTCTCTAGATGGACCTTCAGGCAGTCCCCATAATACTTTGAACCGTATTTAGGTACTAACATCCAGATCATTCTAACATCTGTCTTCAAATTCTCATCAATTGAAAACTCCTCCTGCCCCCAGCTTGCACCTGACTCAGTGGAGAGGAAGGTGTGGGGTCTCTCTGTCCTCAGACTTGCTCTTCCCTGGGTTCTGTCCAGTCACCAGCCACACCCGACTCTACAGGGATTGGACAGGACATGGGAGGTGCAGAGAGGATCATGTTGGACTGAGACAGCTGTGCATCTGACTTTGGAGCACCCCACATGTGACAGAAGTCCACATACTAAGTCCTTCTCTCTTGGAGGTTTTTGGTGGATTTTTAGAACCCTGATCACAGAGGACTTTATACCTAAACTTCTCTGTGGATGATGCTTTCTCCTAAGTTCCCCCTCAGCCTCCACCTTCAGTCAGTCTACTCTGTTGCAATCGTCTTTGGGACAAATCAAGTTCAATTTTCCTTCTGCCAGTGGGGGTGGAGCTCTCTTCTTTCCTTTGTGCCAATCCCAAGAAGCTTCTTACTTTTAACATTTCTGATCATGAGTCCCAAATTCCTAAACTTCATGTGATCAGGCTTTGAATGATTCTTTAAAATTCCATCTCTTGACTTGTGAGAAGAGGAGAGCACCCCTTTTCCTAAAGGAAAGGAGGGAAACAGGACAGTGCTCCCCATCTTCCATGACTGCATCAGTGCCTAACTTCCTGTTCTCCATCCTGGAGGAGGGGGATGGACAAGTGCCAGCAGAATCTGTCCCTGGCCCCTGATTTTGGAAGTCCCATATGTGGCAGGAGGAGGAGGATAAGGAATAGTTCTCCAATTCCTTCTCTGCCTTCACAGTAGGGTTAGGGAGGTGCCTCGAAGAAAGAAAGGCTACCCAGTGGACAGACTTCCCGAACAAGAGCGCCATGGGCCTGCAGGAGAGTGTACTGATGGGAGATTTTCAGCAGGATGTACGTGGTCTCTCTAGGATTGCTTCAGGAAAACCAACCTGCAGTCCATGGATTTATCAGGCATGGGTCCTTGGAAATGTCATTTGGGCTAAGTATCTATCTGGATTTAAAATGGAGATGTTTCAGTGACTGACACTCCACCTTTCTCTCTAAGTAAGATCTCTACCCATTCACGTTAGAGCCCTCTTCATCTGGGCCAAAGTGCATCTCCATGCAGCAGGACAGAGCCTGCAGACCTGCCTTGGCGGTCCTGGACCTCTCTTTCTGCTTTGGCTCTGCCTTGTGATTCCTTGTTTCCTTGAAATTATTATTAAATCTTGAATTTGCATAAGATCTCTGATTCAGGGAGCCTGAGTGGCTCAGTGGTTGAGTGTCTGCCTTTGGCTTAGGTCATGATCCTGGGGTCCTGGGATCAAGCCCCACATTGGGCTCCCCGTGGGGAGCTTGCATCTCCTCCTGCCTATGTCTCTGCCTCTCTCTATGTGTCTCTCATGAATCAATGATAAAATCTTTTTTTAAAAAAAGATCTCTGATTCAAAGAGTCTGAACTGATGATCCAATCATCTGTGTTGCTTCTGTGTTCCAAGCCCTTGATTTAAAGGTAGGATCACAAAAATAAATAAATAAATAAAATAATAAATAAACACATACACACATACATACCTAAATAAAAGGGTTACTTTAAGTCTATTTTATCAGATTTGGCATCAAAAAAGCCTTTTTTTTTTTCCTCTACAAATGTATACTCATTTGCTACAAAGCATCAAGAAAACTTACTAATCTCCTTCGGTTTTTTTGGAGAGGCCCAAATCTGACAGGAACTCCCTAGTACAAGATTTCCCCTGATTCTAGATTTCAACGTCTTGAAGGTGGCCTCCCTACTGCTATGGGATGATGTGGTCCATAGGGGTCAGGACCACGTACAATCTAGCTCAGGATCCTCCATGCCCAGCGCGAAGGAGATGCTCCAATAAATGAGCAACAGTGATTTAAGTTGGAATTGAAAGCTTTTCCTTTGCTGGAGTTTGTGAATAACAGAAGGGCCTGAGATAATGTTTAACCTCCTCATAGGAGCTTTCCTTTGGGCTGCAGGGAAAGACTGCAGAGGGAGCGTGAGGCCAGAGGAGCGAGGCAGGGAGGAACAGGCAGCTGGCATCCACTGCTGCTGCTTATGGAGAAGGGAGCTTATGCTGAGCCTTGAGGCTACACTCTGCTTTGGTTACAAATCACGTCCCAGATTAAGAAAGGCATCCTATTTATTCTCGGAGCAGTATTGCTCAGGCAGTGTGACAGCTAGGGGGATGACACAGCGGCAGAGTCCCCTTGAGAGGACTGGTGCCTTTGGAAGCGCACAGACACCCCAGCCTGGTGAGAACCAGTGAACCCATGGGGAGAGCAGGGGCCACAGGGAAGGCGTTATCCTCACACTGCATGGAAGGCAGCAGATGTCGGTGGAAAGAGCATCGCTGGGAGAACACAGGATGATTGTTTGTGATCAGGCGGAAGGAATGCCTGAGGACTCAAAATAGAAAGGTTCAGGGTCTTGGGTTTGGCAGAACAGGTCTGATATTAAGAACTAGGGTACGAGTCATCCCAGATGATGCTTGAATGAGAAAGGTGACAGGCTGCCTGCAAGGCTGTTGGGTACACAGCTTTGGGAAGGACATCTGAGATGCATCCTAATGGATTCCTTTTTGTATTTTGTGGTTTTTTAAATAGAGTACAAAAATCCTTTTAAAAACATTTAAGTGTTCATGAGGGGTTTTTTTTCCTGTTTTTGTTTTACATATAAACATATGTTTGTTGATTGCATCAAATTCCTCATAGCACCCCTGCCCCCACACGCCATATTGAAAACGGATTCAAGAAGGCATCTCATTGTGCTCAGTTTTGAAAAAATACAACAATGAACTCTGCGATTCCAGGAGTTTGGTAACATGCTGAACTGGAAAGCACACAGTCTCAAGGACGTTTTGATGCGGTAGGAGGGGTGGAGGAGGTGTGTAGGAGGGGTGGGAGGTCCTGCGTTATGCAGGTTGGAGCAGGGAACCAGTGACAGGTACATATTCATGTCCAGGTGTCCTTAGATGGAGCTACTGGGCCCTGGAGAAATACTGACTGTAAACATTGGCCCAACGTGTGGAAAGATCCAATCATTTGTTTTTTTAAGTCCAATGTGATCAATGTGTTTCTGGCCAGTTATTACAGCAGGTACATGGAAAAGCTACAAATGGGCCTGGAGGCATGAAGAGAGATGAACGAGAACATGAACCTGGACAGGCATGCTACCGCAGACTTAGGTCGCAGACAAGAGGTTACACAAAAATAGATGCATTCACAAAATCATCGGAAAAACTGTAGATATAGGCTCTGGCTTGAGGTTCCAGAAACTTCTCCCAGTGCTGGGGCAGTCCCCCTGAGCTGTAGCACCAATCAAGCTGCTGCCAAGCACGAGTTCCCACGGCCTCCCAGCTCACAACCAATACCTGGTGCCTCTGTCTCCACTTCACGTGGTTCCAAACACAGATCTGAGCGTCCAGGTGAGTGGAACACAAATCATGCCTGTAACTCCAGCTGCAAGGAAACCTGGGAAATGTAGCTTTTAGCCTCCTGGCTTCAGTATGTTGTGAAGACACAGAAAAACAAGGTGGGAATGGGAGCCAACCATGCAATAGCCCTGACAGCTGGGCTTCAGAAAACTCACTTCATCCTCCACCTTATGTTGTTTGTTTGTTCACGTTATAAACATACCGAATTCCCGCTGTATCTTAGACACTATCTCTTGATCCAAAAATAGACAAGATAAACAGGCAGAGGAAACAAAAAAAAAACTTGAGTTTTCTTTTTTGTTTTCTTTTCTTTTTCCTTTTACTCTACGTCGGAAGGAGAATTTGGGGGTGAATCGAGATGAGGCAGAGTGTGTTCTCTGTGAGCAGTGGCTTTGTTCCTGGAGAAGGAGGACAGGCCTGGGCTGGCCCTGGGAACTGATGTGTCTGAGCCTCCAGGGAGGATGGTGAGCTCAGAAGGCTGCGGCACCTCCAGCTCGGTACACCCTGCCAACAGGAGAGGGGTTTGGGCACCAGCCCAGCCCAGGGCTGCATTCCTCTGGCTCTGATATTCCTCTTATCTCATCTCAGAAGGGAAGCCTGGCCAGAGAAGCCAGAGGGTAGGACCTGGAATTCTCTACTGAGAAGAATGCAAACGTGAAACCTGAGCTAGAGAGTGCCTGCTTGCAGCATCAGAGCCCAGGGAGCCAAGCAGGGACCCCGGCGCCCTTGCCCTGAGAGGCAGTGAGGGCAGGGGCAGGGGCACGTGAGGCAGGACCGTGAGGGGCAGCAAGGGCAGTGAGGGCAGGGCTGTGGTGGGGGGTGGGTGGAAGTGGGGGGGGTAACATGGTGGGGGTCCGAGGTGTGGGGCAAGGGCTCAGCGCCACGTTCAAGTGCACACAGCCTCACACCTGGAAGGAGCCCACCTGCTCCCCAAGAGGACTCTGCCCCTACGTGTTTAGTATTCCCAGTCTCTGGCTTGTGAAGAAATGTGGATGCCACATTCTTGAAAATACGAGGAAAAATGAATAAAGAAATAGTAACTTTGGTAGCAGTTTAAAGTTTGGGTGAAATTATTTGAGGAATATTAACTTAAACTCTAACATCCACCTTGAATTAATTCCTTCCTTCCTTCCTTCCTTCCTTCCTTCCTTCCTTCCTTCCTTCCTTCTTTCCTTCCTTTTTTCCTTTTCTCTCTTTCTCCAAGATTCTTGAAGGATTCTGTTAAATGGAATTGTCCTGATGTCACCTCAGGACAGAGGTGTCAGAAATCCAGTAAGGATGAGAACCGGCATCTGAAACCAGGCTCCTGTGATCTCCGAGCCCATGCACCTCACAGCTTTCTCTGCAACTTAGTTGCATCAAAGTCTCATTACACAGGTCAGCACTTTGCTGACTTGACCCTACACAAACAAACACAACAACATCCCTTTGGCACTCCTGCCTCCATCTGCGCCTTGTAGTCTTCTCTACTTGGAGCTTCCTCTCTCTGTTTCTATGTTCTTTCTTCTCTTTCTCCACCATAAAATCAGTGGCGAGGTTGCTCCTGGCCATGGAAACTGTACCGCAGCCACTGGATGGAGATGTGACGGTGCTCTCGGGACACTACACCAGCGCTGCCCATGACTGTTCCTATAGTATCTCGATGCACGTACATCTGCTGACCCAGCATTGGGCCACAAGCTCCAGCCTCCTAGAGAGGAGAGCTTGAATGACCAGCAGGCAAAACCAAGAGTCTGCTTTTCCCCGGAGCTGTCTCCCCATCCTACAAGGTAGGGCCACAAGATCACGTGCACTTGGTATAGAAGTCAGAACGCAAAGCCATTACTTTGTTGCAAGCAGATGCTCACTTGCTGCCAATGGCCCAGGGCAGGAATGGGAATGAACAGCTCCTCGCAGGGCTCCCTCGACTCTGGCAGAACTTGCTGTTCCTCTGCTGGGTTTTCCCAAGGAGATCATCTTTTAAAGGACTAGGAACAATAACCAATCTCCCCTCCAGCATTGTTCATTGCCTATTTCTGCAAATGACAGATTCATAGAGGAAAAAAAGGGGATTTTATTTGAATTTAAGACACCAAAACATTAATTAAAGATGATACTTAGTCACATCAGGTGCTCTTAACCTAGGGTCTGTGTATGGAGTTTCAAAGGATCCATCAGTCCACCAAAATTAAAAGAAAGATGTTGTAATTAGTGCAGATGTACACTTTGAGTTTGTGAGAAAAAATACATAAAAATAGTATGAAGTAAAAGAAGGAAGAAAGCTTAAAAATGCCAGGCTGTGGTAAATGAAAACATATGTGGACCACAAAAATGCTAATATGTGCCTTGCAGAGGAAAACAAACTTAAATGTTGGGCAGAAACGGAATCTAAGGTGGGAGGAGGCCATAGGGGCTTAAGCAATCTCAGGTCATCTCTGTATTGTGGAGGAGGATTAAAATCGTGATTAATTTTAGATCCTGCAGAGTTAAAAGGACCTCTAAGTATTTTAAGATAAACACCAAAAGAAGAGAAATAGAATGCTTAATATTCAAGTTCTAAGTAATCAAGGGAGAAGGCAAACAACTCAGTCAATCCAAAAGAAGTGAGAAAGGATAGAGCAAGCTAAAAACAGAAAAGTCACTTTCATGAGCACCAATAAGATCACATCTATGAATTCAAACGAATCAATAATCACAATCAGTAAAAAGGAATGACTTTCCAGCTTCAAAGACATAAAGTCTCACTAGGTGCTCTTTTTTCAAAAGCACATATAACTCAGAACACAGAACAGTTGAAAAGGTGATAAGAGATATACCAGAAAATACTAAACTAAACAAAGACTTGCTGGTCATGACTTTAAGGCAAAAATAATTACTTTCAATCATAGAGGGTGAGCACATACTGATACAAAGTGTAATTTGCCAGGAAGATAAAATAATTCTAATGTTAGAGCTTACAGACACCTAAAATTCTTCAAAATATATAAAGTAAAAACTGATAGGCTACAATAAAAATTTGGTAAATCCACTATCATAGTCAAGAAATTGCCACATACCTCTCTCAGTAATCAATATATGAAATGGTCCAAGACTCAGCAATGTTGCAGAAAGCGTGAAAAACACAAGTAACACAACTGATCTAATGAACATATAAAGGCCATTTTTCCTGTTTTTTAGATCATTCTTTTGGACACACAGGGAACATTTGCCCAAATTTATCACATACATAGCCAAAACATTCTGCAAATATTTTAATCAGTATCAAACACTACATTTTCTCACTTCAAGACATTAATTTAGCTATCAATAATAAAAGAAGAACTAAGAAAATCCCAAACATTTGAAAGTCTACAAGGATCCCATTTTCTCCATAAGCACAACAGCACTTGTTATGTCTTGTCTTTTTGGTGATGACCATTCCAACAGGTGTGAGATGATATCTCATGGTGTTCTTGATGTCCGTTTCCCTAAGTACTAGTGATGTGGAACATCTTTTCATGTGCCTATTGGCCTTTTGTATATCTTCTTTGGAGAAATGTCTGCTCAGATCCTCTGATCATTTTTAAATTGGGTTATTTATTTTTTTGCTATTGAGTTTTATGAGTTCTTTATATATTCTGAATGTTAACCTATTAGCAGATATATAGTTTGCAAATATTTTTCCCATTCTGTAGGTTGTCTTTTCACTTCATTGATGGTCGTTTACTGTGCAAAAGCTTTATAGTTTGATGTAGTCCCACTTGTTTATTTTGTTGTTTGTGCTTAGGTGTCATACCCAAACATTCACTACCAAGACCCAGAACAAGGGCCTTTATTCCTCTGTTCTTTTCTAGGATGTTCATTGTCCCAGGTCTTACATTTAAATCTTTAATCCTTTTTGAGTTAGTTTTCATGAGTGGTGTGAGGTAGGGATCTAGTTTTATTCCTTTACATTTAAATATACAGTTATCCCAGCACCATTTATTAAAGAGACTGTATTTTCTCTACTGAGTATTCTTGGCTCTCTTATCAAACATTAGTTGGCTGTATAATTTTGGGTTTATTTCTGGGCTCTTGGTCTTATTTCACTGGTCTATTTGTCTGTTTTTGTGCTCAAACCATTCCAGTTTGAGGTATATAGCTTTATAGCATACATTTAAATCAGGAATTATGATGCTTCCTACTTTGTCCTTCTTTCTTAGGATTGCTTTGGCTATTTGAGATCTTATGTGTTCCACATAAATTTTAGGTTATTTATTTATTTATTTATTTATTATTTATTTATTTATCTTCTGTAAAAATTGCCCTTGGAATCTTGTTAGGGATAGGATTTATCTGTCATTGTGGTAGTATCAACATTGTAACATTAATTCTTCCCATTCAAGTTTAAAAGCAAACTTCTAAATATCTCCTAAAGCAGAGAATAAGTTATAATGGAAAATACAAAATACTTGAAACTAAATGATAATGAGAATTAAATGTAAAATGCATGGGTGACAGAGCCACAGAAAACTTCAACTGTCCTGTGATGATTAAAGAGATAATTTAAAAACCAATGTACATAGAAAACCAGTTACAGTTGCACAGAAAATTCTATCAAATGTGTGTCAAATGGCTGATATCAACTGTACAGAAACAATTTCAGGAAACAGAAAAAAGAGAAACTTTCCCCAACTCTTCCAAAGAGGCTATTTTTAAACTTTATAAGTCTTGCAGATATGAAGATGATCAAAAAATGAAAGATTTCAGAGAAATACCATCCACAAATAACATGAATATAAAAATCTGAAACAGGGATCCCTAGGTGGCGCAGCGGTTTGGCGCCTGCCTTCGGCCTAGGGCGCGATCCTGGAGACCCGGGATCGAATCCCACATCGGGCTCCCAGTGCATGGAGCCTGCTTCTCCCTCTGCCTGTGTCTCTGCCTCTCTCTCTCTCTCTCTCTCTCTGTGACTATCATAAATAAATAAAAATTAAAAAAAAAATCTGAAACAAAATATTTAGAGACTTATTTCAGACTTTTATAAAAAATAAGAAACATTAGGATGGAAGTATGTCAATTCGAGGAAGACAATACATCTTTTATGATCTTTAGATTTCCTAACTTCCATCATTTTTTGGTGAAGAATTCAGCTCTCAGTCTTTCATTGTTATTTTGAAATTAATGTCTTTCATTTCAGGATTCTTTTAAGATTTTATCTTGTCTTTGGAGTTTAGTGCTTTTACTACAATGAGTCAGAGTGGAATTACTTTGTGTCCATCTTATGTGGAGTCTTCAGAGCATCTTCATTTGGTAGGTAGTTTTGCAAGTGTTTGGGGAAATTTTTCATTATTATCTCTTCAGATATTACTTCTTCCCTATTTCCCTCTACTCCTTCTGGGTCTCCAATTATATTACATGTTTTACTATGTGTGTGCTTCAGTATGAATATTTTCCACTGGAAGGAAATGCCTGGAAGCTCATGCTTGGCTGCACCTGGTTATTGCTCCATGTGTCTTTCCTGTTTGCTAATTTTGATTTTTTTTTCCTATAATACACCCTATCATGAATACAACAGCTTCTATGTTTTGTAAGAACTGCTAGTGAATCATGACACATGAGGGAGGTCTTGGGGACCCTCAACACAGACACCATTTACAAAAGCAACAAAATTAGTAAATCAAAGAATAAAACAAAAATTTGTAATTTATCCAGACAGAAAATTATAAAATTTTAATAAAGTCATTGAACAATATGTAATAAGTTTAAAGATACTTCACATTCATGGATAAGAAGATTCAGTCTTAAAAATGTCAAATTTTAGGGGCAGCCCTGGTGGCTCAGTGGTTTAGTGCCACCTTCAGCCCAGGGCCTGATCCTGGAGATCCAGGATCAAGTCCCACATCAGGCTCCCTCCATGGAGCCTGCTTTTCCCTCTGCCTGAGTCTCTGCCTCTCTCTCTCTCTCTCTGTCTCTCATGAATAAATAGATAAAATCTTTTTTAAAAAATGTCAAATTTTGAAGAGTTATCAATAAGATGATTCAAATCTTACACGGAAGAGCAAGTTACTGAGAATACTCAAAAGGATGAACATATTGGGAGAATTTAGCACATCAGGTGTCAAAAGTTATAAATTTATGTCAATTAGGACTAGAAAGTATTGGATACAAGGGTAATCAAATTGATCAATGAGGTGAGAATAGAAAACTCACATAAATGGAAGTTATTCATTCACATTTGATTAATAATTTATATGTAAAAAGTCAAAGCTTCAAAAATTTTAAAGGAACATTGGAGAATATTTTTGTGGGCTTTGTAGAGAGGAGTTTCCACATAAGAGTCTAAAACCATAATTCATTAAGTAAAGTATTAATAGGCCAACTTCACAAAAATAAAGTACATGTGTTCATCAAAAGATACAGAAGAAGTGAAAATGGGAGCCACACTGCCACACAGCTTATGAATAAAGGACTAGTACCTACAATATACAACTACTAGAGCTACTAGAAATTAGTAAGAAGACCACACCAAGATGGCAACATAGATTCTTGACCTTCCCTCCTCCCATGGATGCATCAGCATATAATCTACCCAAATTGAATCATGGAGAAATAAGAATTCTGAACATACAATTTATTACTGTGGACATGGAGTCAAATAATTTAGAACCTTCCAACAAACAGAAGTCTGGGGCCAGATGGCTTAACTGGTGAATTCTACAAATATTTAAGGAAGAGATAATACCTATACTTCTCAACCCTCTCTAAAAAGTAGAAGTGGAAGGAACACTTCCAAACTCATTTTGGGAGGCCAGCATTACCCTGATACCAAAGGTAGACAAGGATGCCACAAGGAAAGAAAATTACAGGCCAATACTCCTGATAAAAATAGATTCAAAAATCCTCAACAGAATATTAGTATACTGAATTCAACAGTACTGTAAAATGGTTGTACACCAAGATTGGTGAGATTGATTCCCAGGACAGGATGCAAGGATATTTCAATATACACAAATCAATTCATGTGATATATTGCATTAACTAAATGAAGCATAAAAGTCATCCGATCTCAATAGTTGCAGAAAATGCATTTGAAAAAATTAAACATCCTTTCACAATAAATCTCTTACAAAGTAGGTATAGAGGGCATGTATCTCAACATAAGTAAGGCCATTTATAGCCAGCCCGCACCTAACATACTCAATGATGAAAAGCTGAAAATTTTTTTCTCTAAAACAGAAACAAGACAAAGATGCCCACTCCTGTTACTTTTATTCAATATAATATTGGAAGTCCTACTCAGAGCAATTAGGCTAGAAAAAAGAAATAAAAGTTATCCAAATCAGAAAGAAAGAAGTGAAATTGTGTAGAGTACATAATCTTAAATATGAAAAATACTAAATATTTTACCAAAAATCCTGTTAGAACTAAAGAATTAACTCAGTAATGTTGCATGATACAATATCTATGTATAAAAATCAGTTGCATTTCTAGATGCTACCAACAAACTGTTGGAAGTAGAAATTAAGAAAATAATCCAATTTGCAAAAACAATATTACACCTTAAAATAAATTTACTCAAGAACATGACATTTGTTACTGAAAAATATAAAGCACCAATGAAAAAATTGAAGACACAAATAAATGGAAAGATATTCCATGCTCGTGGGTTTGAAGAATTAATATTGATGAAAATGTCCATACTACTCAAAGCAATGTACAGGTTCAATGTAATCTTTACCAAAAGTCCAGTGGCAAAAAGAAATAGAAAAATCACTTCTAAAATTCATATGGATCCACAAAAGACCCCATTGTGCTAAAGCAACCTTGAGAAAGAAGAACAAAACCAGAGGCACCACACTTCCAGATTTCAAACTATATTACAAAACTATAGTAATCACAAAAGTATGGTGTTGGCATAAAAACGGATACTTAGACCAATGGAGCAAAAGAAAGAGCCGCCAAATAACCCCATGTATATATGGTCAGTTAATCTGCTACAAAAGCATCAAAAAAATACAATAGAAAATTGAAGTTTTTTCAATAAATGGTGCTGGGAAAATTGGACAATAATATCAAAATAATGAAACTGGAACCTTCTTCTTACCATACACAAAAATCAACTCAAGATACATTAATGACTTGACTGTAAGACCTGAAACCATAGAAATCCTAGAAGAAAATACAGGGGGTAAGCTCACTGACATTGATCCTGGCAATGGTTTTTAGATTTGTCATCAAAAGCACAGGCAATGAAAGAAACAATTAACAATGAGACTACTTCAAACTGATGCTTCAGTGCAGCAAAGGAAATCATCAACAAAATTAAAAGGCAATCTATGGAATGGGAGAAAATATCTCAAACCACATATCTAGAAAGGGGTGTTACCCAAAATACACAAGAAATTCATATAACTCAATAGCAAAAAAAAAAAAAAAAAAAGAAAAAAGAAAAATTAAAAAACGGGCAAAGGACATCAATAGACACTTTTTTTTCATGATGGCCACATATAAAAATGGCCAGCAGGTATATAAGGAGGCAATCACCACCACTTATCATCAGGGGAATACAAATCAAAACCACAGTGGGACATCACCTCACAGCTGTTGGGATGTCTGTTGTCGATGACACAAGAGATAATAAATGATTACAAGGATGTACACAGAAGAAACCCTGACACCTTTCGTAGGAATGCAAACTGACATTGCCACTATAGAAACAGTATGGAGATTTATCAAGAAATGTAAAATAGAAATGCCACATGATCCAGCAATTCCACATCTGGGTTCACATCCAAAAAAAAAAAAAATCATCATCTTGAAGAAATTTATGTACTCTTACATTCATTGAAGCATTATTTCTGATAGCCATGATAAGAAAATAACGTGTCTACCAATAGATGAATGAATAAGGAAAAGTGAGATGCATGTATCATGTATGATTTATGTAATTCTGTTATGAGAATAACAGACGAAACTGGAGGGCATTATGCTAAGTGAAAGAAACCAGTCAGAGGAAGACAAGCATGACATGGCATCACTTATATGCGGAATCTTCCAAAAAAAAAAAAAAAGTCAAGCTTACAGACAGTGTAGAATGATGGCTGCTGGGGCTGGGAGTGGGGGGCAGGGTGGGGGAGGGAATGGAGAGAGTTTGGTGAAAGGGTACAAATTTCAGTTATAACTGAGCACTTTCTGAGGATCCAGTGTTATTTGTGTGGGCTATAGTTTATAATCCTGAATTGCCTGACTGAAATTTGCTGAAAAAGTCTTTAAGGAGGGCACGTGATGTGATGAGTGCTGGGTGTTATATGCAACTGATAAATTGTTGAACACATCTGAAACTAATGATGTACTACTATATGTTGGCTAATCGAATTTAAATTTAAAAAAAGAGTCTTTAGTGTTCTCAGTAGAAAGGAAGGAAGGAGGAAGGAAGGAAGGAAGGAAGGAAGGAAGGAAGGAAGGAAGGAAGGAAGGAAGGAAGGAAGGAAGAAGAAAGAAGAAAGGAAGTTACTTTATATCAAATCATCCCATTGTATACTTTAAATCTATTATAATTTTGTCAACTATATCTCAATATAGCCAGAAAAAGACTATAAGAAAATTGCATTCCAATAGATGAAATGGGCAATAAAGGAACAGATGATTCACAACATACATATGAATATGTGATCAATGTGATCATTAACCAGAAAAAGGTGTAAGACAATGAATTACCACTTCTTACCAGAGTGATGGGTGAAAAATTAAATTGTCTAGAATGTGAAATTCCAGAGAAGATACAGACTGGTAGAAACGCCTTTCTGGTGGAGGAGTAATTTAGGAGAGCCTATTTAGAGAACACTTAGAATAAAAAAAAAAAAAAAATAGAGAACACTCAGAATAACACATGAAAATCAAACATTTATGTTCTTGATGACTCAGTAGTGCAACTATAGAGTGTATGCTGTAGGGAAATTTTTGTACATGTGTACTAAGAGTCATAGGTAAGAGTCTTTGTTGCTCTGCTTCTGCTACTGATGATTGCAGAAACTAGAATATAAGTATCCATTAAAAAGTGAATATATGGGGATGTTTGGATGGCTCAGCGGTTGAGTGTCTGCCTTCGGCTGAGGTCCTGATCCTGGAATCCAGGATTGAGTCCCACATCAGGCTCCTAGCAGAGAGCCTGCTTCTCCCTCTGCCTATGTCTCTGCCTCTCACTCTGTGTGTCTTTCATGAATAAATAAATAAAATATTTTTTAAAAGTGGATCTATAAATGGATTTTTTATTTGCAATATCACACAATGGAATGTTGCCCAGCTATATCTACCAACATGAACGATTCTTTGAAAGCTAATTCTGAGAGAAAAAAAATTCAAGTATTTAAAGATTAAAACATATATAAACCTCAAAGCAAGCAAAAACTAAACTATTTGCCATGTAGACATAAATACACATATTGTTGAACATTTTTAAAGGAGGGGATTTCTTTTAAAGGAAGGGATTGATCTACACAGGGTATCTGCAGAGAGGGAATAAAATTATCTGACATTAGAGATATCAAGGTAACAAATAATGTTCTCTTTCTATTGGTATTGGTGAGTAGGTAAGTGTTTGCTTTAATATTACTCTTTAAACTGGACATATATTTATATATACTCTTTTTATTAGGACATATTTCAAAATAAATGAAGGGAAGTATTCTCATAACAATTCAAAAGATTAAATGTGGCTAATTTCCACAATAATGAACAAGTCTCCAAAACAAAGAATCATATTATGAGTTAAGGAAATTTCTATGTTTCTTTGTCTTATTTATTTAATACCATTAAGATATTCTGAGTTATTTTTTGAGGTTTTATATTCAATTTCTCAAATTCACCAGTCCTTTCATTGTCTGGCACTTTTTTTTTTTTAAGATTTTATCTATTTATTCATGAGAGACACAGAAAGAGAGAGAGAGAGAGAGAGAGAGAGAGAGAGGCAGAGACACAGGCAGAGGGAGAAGCAGGCTTCATGCAGGGAGCCGGACTCGAGACTCAACCCCGGGTCTCCAGGATCACGCCCTGGGCTGAGGGCGGCGCTAAACCGCTGAGCCACCCGGGCTGCCCTCATTGTCTGACACCTGTAATTATAATCTAAGACGAATTTAGCTTAAAAGTCACTATTCTTCCAAACAGAAATATATGTGCAGATTGTCTTCCAAATTACTGTCAGTAATTGTCTTCCAAATTGCTGAATAATCTCTTCCTTAATTTTGAAACTAGGATTATTTAAATGCCTGAAGCCAAAGGCATTTATTTGGCAAAATCCTTCATAGCCAAAGATAGCTTCATCAACAAGAATTACAAGGGTCCCAAGGCGCAGAGACAAAATAATGTCTGTTGGAGATCATTGTGTGCCCTCCCAAGTGACGATGCATTTCACAAGTAGATAATGGATGGCCCCTAAGCACTTGTTCTAAACTTCTTCTCACATGATAAGATTTACTCATTTGGCAAAGAATATTTGGGTAAAATATTGAAGTCATGGGGATGCACTTATTTTTTATTTTAAGATTATTGAATAGAACACACATACCTAGCTGACGCAGTGTTTTCTCTCATTGCTTGCATAAGGTGGGGGAAAGTTTCTCAAAGAATCAGGGGAAAGAAGGTACTGTAAGAGGTTTTTGTCTCAAGAGTGGTCTCAGGGAGGGTCAGTAGCTCGCCAAGAACAGCTGATTCGGGGACACTGATTCAAAGTCTGACTAATTTGGATACTCACTAGAAATAGATGCTGAGATGGCAGGGCCCACACAGCAGCTATATTCACCACTACTCTTAAGTTTTCTGATAGAGGAGTGTCTAGACACTTGTCCTTTTCTGAATGACTGCTCTGTTCGCCATAATCATTAGTCAGCAAAATCATCTGGGGACCACAGCATTGGAGCGATGGGCTGTCCAGGGGCGCATGTGGCAGACAGTGTGCCAGCGATACTAAATGCCACTGAATAAACACAACACCTCATCCAGGAGTTTTAACTTCACCCGGAAACTTGGAGGTGAAAATTTAGGTGATTTAATCTGGTATGAAATTCAAATCACGTTTACAGTAAAACAAAGACACATTAGAGGAGAGTAGTCACAATTGGCATGCCTTTTTAAAGATGAAACTTCAGGCTCAGGGTAAGTTTGACATTTGTTTCCAGTCCCTCTGGGGATGCACACTTCCAGACCCCTTATGCTCTCTCCTGTGGTGATGCTGCTTTGATGGAAAAACTTGGAAGACTATTGCCCTAGGTTAGTCCAGGATTTGCAGATGCTAGATCTTAGAGGATGAACCTGCGCTAGTGGAAACAGCCAAACCGGGCGCACCCCTATAATGTTGATCCTAATGGGACACTCACTTGCTGCTATAACGTAACTTTCCTTTTTCTGCATTAGGTTTTGTTTCACTGCCAAAATTCTGTATACCCGTGGGCTGATGAATTTTTAGCAGAAGGTGAGAGAAGCTTCTTACCTGAACAGTGGGCATGAAGAGAAGGAAGAAGCTCAGATCTGATGGCTCTTCTTAGCCAGGGCATCATTCCCCGAAGAGAAAGCAGGTCTTTAAGGTGGAGTGACACAACCAATGAAGTATTCTGTGGGGAGAGAGAGGTGGTCTGCCTCAGTATGATGGAGACAAGAAGGAGTGTATTTGAAAGAAGCCAGGGTTACCACAGGGCAGGGAATGGCAAGATGTCACCAGTTTTTGGTCAGGGAACAGATGACAAAGATGATCCAGGACGCTGGCGGTAGAGTAACTGGTGGAGAAGACAGATCCACTGCAGGAGTGAGACAAGCGAGAACCATTGCCTATTCATCCAAACAAATTATTTGGGACAAACTGAATGTTTGGGGAAAAATTGGAGGTAATAGTACCTGTGTTTCAAGTTCCTCATTTATAAAACGGGAAAATTCCTCCTTTTGGGGCCATGCAGGTTTAAAGAGATGCTTCCAGCCATCTGGGATGGAGTCTGGTGTCATGTGGATGCTCCACGATGGAAATGACTGCTGTTATCATTGAGATTTGCTTGTCTGAGACCTATGTTGACTTATATGTTGCAAAATAAACCCAAGAGTTTAAGGATCTGTATAGAAAAAAAATGTGAAAATGGACAGTAAGACACCAACTATGAACCACCAGGAGAGCTCTGGGAAACCCAAGCCAGTAGGGATCGTCACCTTGCCAGGTCTTGCTGGGCCCAGTCTGCAGACACCAAAGGACGGTATTTCTCCTTTCTTCCCAGCTATTCAGTCCTCAGCACCCCCAGCCTTCACCTCCACTGAACCTCACTGATATGATGCCATCATTACAATTCCCAGAAAGCTAAGAACGGTTTAATTTACAACAGAATCTCCCTTTGACTAAGGATACATACCTATGAAGCTATCCACCCCCTGTGAGCTCCTTCTTGCTAAGAAGGGCTGGCACATTTTTAATGGCTCATGACTGCTCTGCATTTGTTTTCAATTCAGGTCATCAGGCCGTTCTTCTGATATATCCTCCCATTTACATGGATGGCTTTGAAAGCCCAGGCTTGTGGTCACCATGTTCTTAGCCTGGTACTTCTCAAACTTTCCTGTGTATCAGAATGATCAGGGTCTAGTCTAAATGCAGATTGGGACTCAAAGGGTCTGGAATGGGACCTGAGAGTCTGCAAGTGTAACAAGCTCCCAGGGGCTGTTAATGCTGCTGGTCCATGGAGCACACATGGAAGGACAGGGTGCCAGGCTAGAAGAAGGCCAATGAGCCATGTCACAGGCTCATTGGCCACTTCCTCACATCTTGAATTCTATGTCATCTGTGACAGCTCAACAACGCTCCTATGCTGGCCCCCAAGAGACTCCTACCTAGCTACAGCTTTTAGCCAGTCTTTATAGACCAAAAAGGCCCAGGCATTCGCAGATGCACACGGGGTCAGTTAAACTGGTGAGTATGTGGATTTTGCTAACTGTTGGGGTCTGTCCTTGTGCCTGTTTACAGGCAGAATGACATGCATATTTTATGAAAGCACACTGAATTGTGTATCCGTGATTACGAAAAATTAAGAAGAAAGTCACTCCAAAGGAAATTCTGTCTGTTAGCCACGGAAGAATTTAGCTGAATTCACTTCATTCTTCATCTCTTTTATCTTTCAGAAAAGCTTGCCCAGCCAACCACAAAGCGGTTCTGGGATACTCGGCTCCCAGCAGGGCAAGAAGCAAGCATTTTCCTCTTCACAAAGATGCCCTGTCTTTCAAAGGTATTTATTTGAAATCTCTCTTTGCTATTTTCACATCCAGCCTGAAGTTATTTTCCAACAGAGTATATACACATTTTAATCAGTGGTATCTCAAGAGGAAATGCTACACACTAATTAATGGCTCAAGCAATCGTGCTAAGTATCACAAGTGCCTAACGGTCATAGCTTTATGTTAACTGTATGACTGCTGTCTGCACTTTGTTTATACGAGGGTCACGTAGACATCAGGTCCAGGCGATCAGCATTTACTCCCTGCATCAGAGCATGGGCGAGGCAGATCTACACTCACCCGCAATCATGCCCAGTGCACCACATTGCAGCATCTCGGCCGCGGGGTGGGGAGTCCGCAGCCACTTGGTGTTACCGTGTGAGCTGGAGACAAGCACCATGGCAGGCTGCATTTTATAACGCTTCAGGGACATGTAACACATTAAAGGCAAATCGTGTTGTGCCCAAGATATCCTACAAAAACAGTGCTTGCCCCAACTCTGTCCTCACTCCTTCCATGTGAGCCTTACAGGTGAGAGAGAGCACCTCTGGCTTGTACTGAAGGCGACGTGCATAAAGAATATGGAAACATAAAACATCGGAAGGCCAAAGCCAGGACCAGAGCCCCAATAAAGCCTACAGCAGAGAAGTCACGTGTGCTGCTACCTGCCTGTGTGTCACATGTTGATGTTGTGTTCAGTGTGGAAGTTTGGGCATTTTGATTTTTCAAAAAAATCACATGAAAATATTATTTATTTTGATTGTTAGCTTTTTCATGCCCACCCCATAAATTTTGTGCCCAAGACCAGTACTTCCTCTTCATCCTGGCCCCGTCATTAGAGGAAAGATCATCTATTTTAATGTATGAGTGAGTTTATAAAGGCTGAGTTAATGGCACTACATATTGAACAAAAAGGGGAAAAAATTATGGGTTTTCATGAATTGAAAATCAAAGCTGATATGGTGTGGATGTTTTGCTGATTCTTAAAGCTGCAGTGAGCCAAGGAAATACTTTGAACTCCTTCTCAAAAGGCTCTTCTGTGTCAAACTTTAAAACCATCGTATAAAAGGAAAGCCTTTGTTGCACTCTGACTGTGTGAGATTTTAGTTTATTTTGTTTTCCTTCATCTTAGCCTGTCTTCTCTATAATAATTTGCTCCTTTTATCACAGTTGAACTTTTAAGGCATCAGAAGATGGAAAGGTCAAGGACCAAGTGTGGCCGGTGCAGGGGGCCTCCCAGAGTTACCTCTGTCCTCGCCTTCCTACCAGAGTCCTCATCCCCAGAAATGGAAGCTGTTGCCTCCTTTTCAACTTTCATCTCAATTTGGTCCTTCTCACAAGCTCAGCCATGGAGCTGGGCTCATGGGAGAAAGGACCGGCCTCTCACCCACGGTGCCTGTGACACTGGATGAAGAAGCCTGTGTGTTCCCGATGTCCATCCTCCTTTCTGTCAGGTGGCAGGAGGAATGTGGCACTGATGAACTTACCTTATTGTGCTGTTTCCAAAACAGGTCACGTGAGGTGGTTTTGTGCAGTATGCAGTATCATGCTCGGTATCGTGTGTGACCGTGAGCTTACCAAAGTTACACAGGAAGCACTCCCCAGGGTCACCCTCACAGAGGACGTGTTAATGAAGGAGCACCCTGAAGGTGGCAACGGTCCTCTAGCAGGTGCCGTCGCTGACCTTGGCCTCTCTCTGCTTCGTTGGGAGAGAGCTGGGGGCCCATCAGGCACAGCCCTTCTGTGCCTGGAGTCAGGTTTGTGGACAAGCACCTACAGCCCTGGCCTGGGTCACTGTGGTGGCTCCACCTTTCACATCCACCCCTCACACCACCCCCAGCCCTGCTCATCACTTCTTCGCACCCTTGCAACCTGAAGAATGATTTTTTTTTTTTTCTGAAGAATGATTTTTAAATGGGAGTCAAATCTCATCCTCTGCTCAGAACCTTCTGGATTTCCTACAGTGGCCCGTGAGACCCTCCAGAACCTCCTCTTGGTGCTTCTCCACATGCTCTCTCCATCTTCTCCCATTGTTTCCTGCATTCTGGCCACCCTGGGCTCCCCACCGTCCCCGGCTCTGCATTCCTCTTGGGTGCCTCAGCATCCTTGTTTACAAAACGGGCATAATAACAGCAAGAGCTTCAGAAGATTTCTGTTGGGTTAAATCAATTCAACAGAATATTGAGTGTTCAATATTATATTATCGTGGTCATACTCTTCATTACCTTCAGCTGATTTTCCCATAGTCTCCGATGATTTGACTCCAGAGCTGACAGTAACCTCTGAGGGGTCCTGTTACTTTGCAGCATCTTCCTACCCGGCACCTGTAAGACCCACGCTGCAGAGGCGTCCCATACTATCGGGCTCTGCGAGCCCTTGCTGCCGGGTCTCCCTCATTCATTGTTCGGGGAAAGTTGGTTGATGTTTCCTTACTCTGAGCTTTTCCCTTCATTTCAGGGGAAAGTTATTTTCCATCTTGCCTTCATATTCCATTTCGTGCCCACACGGGCACCCTGCCCTCCACTCTGTCCTCAATTCTTCCTGCAATTTGTACTACGTCTCCTTTGTTCTCCCGTGTGGGAATGAGGGCATGTTTACTTAACCTCTCTGGAAATCTTGTGTTTTGGTGGGGAAAGATCGGCTTTCTGGCAGTTCTAAATATAGAGTAATCCCTTGAAGGAATGCGTGTTGGGGCCAGATAGTGATCCACACGCGGAACTCCCCTATAAGGTAAAGGTGTGGCCACAAGGAAAACATTCACTCATTCAGCTGCTCTAAGGTACTGGGTCGGAGTGAGTCCAGGAGCACGCTGACTTGATTATAGCCTCAAACCACAGATCCATCAGTGCTTTTGTTTTCTTAGCCTGGGAGGGAGATTGGAGTTTAGGTAGGAACTGAGCAATAAAGCCAATAAAGCAAGTCAGTGAAGCATCTCCAGGAGTGGGATCAGGGCCTGGGGAAGGCAGTGTGAGTGCTGGCAGGACAAGGAGGGGACACTGAGCCAGTACCTTCCTTCCGACTGGTCATCTTTCAAGAAGGAAGGACAGAGACCTCTTAATTCAATTCATATTTTGTGAAAGCACTTAAGCTTAATAATTTTAGTATTTAAAGATGAATGAGATTCTTCAAAAGCACAATTACATGGAGAATAGCATCCTTAGTGGCTTATACCTGTTAGAAACCAAATGGCTAGGATCAAAATACTTTCACCAAGGCACCAGCATCAGCCCATGTTCTTAAATTTGTAAGGATGGACAAAGCAAGGCAGAGGGAAGAACATCACGTGGGGATTGGTCTCACATATTCAAATAAAGTGATGGTGATGTTTGCAGGAGTTAAGGAAATAATCTTTGGAGGCTCCAGTTTTGTTCTAACAATGGACACAGTGATGCCGTCAAGGGTTGCTGCAGGAATTAAATGAGACAACACAGGGCAGGTCTTCACTACAATGTTGCGCATGTGGATGAATGCTTGTATTTACTTTCTAGGATGTCCAACAAATTACCATAAATTTAGTTTTTTAAAACAACAGACTTTTATAATCTCACCTGTCCGACCGCAGTCCAGGCAGTATGTGGCTGATTTTTCTGCTGCATTCCCCTCCAGAGACTTGACAAGTGGAGGGTTACTTTCCAGGCTCACCTGAGCTCTCCGAAGGATTCAATTCCTTGCTAGCATCAGTGGGGGGCTTGCTCTCACTCACTAGGGGCCCCCCTCATAGTCAAAGCTCCCTCCCACTTAATCTCTCTCATACTTTCAGTATCTGTGACTTCAGAACGGGCTTGCCGACAAAGTCAGCACCACCAGAATCATCTTCATTTGGTTAGTGCAGAGTCGACTGATGAGTTGACATGAGCGCAGGAATGAAAGCCCATCACATTCACAGGCCTGCCTGCTCTCAGGGGAAAGAGATGATACAGGCACATATGGGGCCGGGAATCTCAGCAGCCTTCTTAGAACTCTGCCCATTAAGCAATTGCTATTGTTTTTTGCTATGAGGCATAAATGAAGTAGACTGCCCAGATGGGGAAAATACTTCTAGTCAATAGGGATTCCATATTGCATGGTGAGGCATTCCACAGAAGTAGGATGTGGATAAAACACAACCTCATGGATCAGGGCACCTGGAAAAGTTAAGGGATGAAGGCTTCTGAACCTATGGTCCAAGGGGTGACTTAATGATGACCTGACGACCATCTGTGAAATCATGCTTGGCTTCAAATCCATGGGGGCAAGGGAGGAGAAGCCACTTAAACTAGAGCACATGGTTACAGGACGATCTGGAGGGAAGGATAGAGCTCATCTCCCAAAGGGGACACTAGGTGTCCTGTCCTATCACTCCTTCCTGCACTGCAACTCTGTGTCTACGGGGACCACACACCTACTGGATCAGTTCTCTCCCTAGGATCCATGACAACACCCAATTGGGTCTGTGAGGAAAAATAGGTGGAGTCAGGACTCCTCCATTAAGACCCATGGTGTTCAGTAGACACCAGAACGGTGACTGTTCTGCCAGCAGAGCCTCTGGCAGCAGTTACAGACAGAAGGGCTGTCATAGAAAAACAACACAAATCACTATGGTCCTCTCCCCCTGCCCCCAAATCCAAATGATGGATTGGTGATGCGAGGACCACAATTGCGCAGGACTTGGATGCTTTGCTCTCACATGTTATTGCCATACTGAACCTTTCCAGGCGTGTACAAAGCTCACTGCTCAGGAGATTAACTTTCCAAACTGAAAATGCTTGACCCACTTGAAATCTATTTGTGGAACTTGTTGTTATTTTCGTCATTGAACCATGAAAAATGAATTCAACAAATAGCGTCCTAAAACCCTTGCCCATCATGAAATAGCTCAAACTTCTTAAAATGTCCAAGAGTCAGAGGGAGCCAGGAGATGTATCATTACCTTAGTCTACTTCTATATAATTTTTTCCTTTCTCTTTTTTATATCTGGGGCTATTGACTTGAGAAAGAGGTATTGGTACTCCGATTACTGTCTGGTTAAGGTGGTTTCCTCTCTGAAAATCCTGAACACTTTTTTTTAAAACTTGAAAGCAAAGAGAAATAATGATAGCTTCATCTGCTATCACTCAGACAACAAAATAATAATAATCTATGAATTAGTAGAATAAGTATACAAGGAGTAAAACCTTATGTTCTTGATTCTCATGAAGCACATGATTTTTCTCTTACCATTGAAAATTCAAATATCTGATCTTGAACTTCAAGAAGCATTTAAGACTTGTTGATCTACTTATGGAGCTAAAATAATAGTCTACCAAAGAGTGTCCCTGTTGTTAAATAACTCATTAAAAAGTTAAAGGAGACAGAAAATTAATGTGAACATGACCATCAATAAGAACTTGTGAACACTGAAGAAGCTCTGAACAAACAACCTGAACAAAGAAAAATTCTAAGTGTGCCTCAGACTCATGATCAACTGGAAGTTCTCTGGGAACCCACTATCTCTGAGATAGTGGGGCCAAAAGAAAAAATAATATTAGCAAAATATCTATAGCCTCTAAAATCTTTTTTAAACCAAGATCCTATCACTGAACAGAAGGATGGCAGAGGGAAGAACATTTAATAAGTCATTGATGCAGACCTGTTATCAGCCACTTTTCAGACACCACATTGTTAATGTCTCACATCAATCCAGTAAGGAGACGTGTTACCTAGGTTTTATAGATAATCTCCCAGAGCCTCAAACAGAATTTTTTAAAGATTTATTTATTTATTTAGGGAGAGGGAGAGAGAGCGCGTGTGCATGAGTCAGTGGGTGGGGGAGGGGCAGAGAGAGAGAGAATCCCAAGCAAACTCCCAGCTGAGTGTGGAGCCTGGTGTGGGGCTCGATCCCACAACCCTGAGATCATGACCTGACCCAAAATCAAGAGTCAGATGCTCAACCACCTGAGCCACCCAGGCACCCCAAGCCTCAACATTTTTAAGTGAGTTGTTGCACAATTACTATTGCTGCATAAGAACTTATCCCAAAATGAAAGAGTTTAAAACAACTTTTTTTTTCTCTCTCTCTCTTTCTCAAGATATATTGGCCAGGAATTTGGAAGAAGCTTGGCTGGGCAGTTCTTATTCAATCTTTGGGTGGTAGAAGCCAAATATCACTGGGGCTTCCATCCTTGAAAGGCTAGACTGGGCTGGGCTTTCAGGATGGCTCACTCAGAGGACCAGCAGATGCTGCTGGGTGTTAGCAGTGCACTGGGAGCACCCACAGGTAACCTCTCCAGGCAGTATGGTGCTTCCTGGATGACCAGTCTCCTTACAGGATTTCTGGCTTCCCCCATAATCTGTTCCACAGGGCCAAGTACAAGCTACATGACCCCTATGACCAGCTTCAGGAGTTACATAGCATCACTCCTGCCATACCCTTTTGGGTGGAGCAACCAGAAGCCCACCAAGATATCAAAGAAGGGGACATAAACTTCACCTTTTGATAAAAACATTGTCAGATTGTCTCAGGGTTATATTTTTAAACTACCATATTTACTCAAAAACAGCCAGTAAGAGCCCACTAAAATTTATTGGAAACAATAAAATCTCTGATTGCAACTCAGGGTGTATGTATATAGTAAAGGAGTCTTTTTATTTGCAAATGAAAGAAACAATGCTACTGAGGTCAAGACTAAAGGAGTTTATAGGTTTGTGAAGCAGATCATAGGAAAGACAGAATGAATCTGGCTTTCATCAAGAGTGATAACCAGGCACCACTGTGAGATCTTTATCCTTAAACCACATCCATCTCTCTGCATGTGGGCTACTTGTCATGCACGGTGACAACTGTCTTCACAATACCCCTAGCACTGGCCAATGCCATCCAGAAGGAAGGTACTCCTTCTCCTCTGTTCACATTTAACACATCACAGGCAATGATTCACAGACCCAGTGTTTGTCACGCGTGCACACCTGTTCCATCTGTATAACAGATCCTACTTGAGTCATGTGGTTAGAACAGTCATTACTAAAGGATTGGGAGGGGGATGGAATATGGGGGGAACAGTGGGAAATGTGCACTGTAGAGGAATCAAGAGTACAGTGATTAAGGAGCTTCCGACTTCTTTTGCTGAGAACTGCTTCATGAAACTTCTATAAACCTCACACAGAAAGAAATCAGTCCAGAGAATCCATGGAAAGCTGAATGAAAGCCTATTTGATTTAGCTGATAAAGTAATGAGCCAGAAGTCACAGCTGACACACACATGCCTCCGTCTATACATCAATGATTAAGTATTTTCACTTGATTATCTCACTTATTCACACAACAGTCAAGGGTGATAAGGAAGGTTTTATCTTCACTTTGCAGATGGGCACCTGAGGCCCAGGAATTCTAAGTGATTTAATCTCAATCACACAAGGAATAAATAGTAAAGCTATGACTTAAACTCAGACTTCCCTGGATCCAGTACACTTTCCACCTCACCATGGATTCTCCTGATGTAAAAATTCAGGTTTCTTGTTGGCATGATAGATAGGAAATGTCTTCTCTACTGGAGGATCCAACCAACTATGCCACTAATGAATCTTGGAGAAGTTGCCAATTGGAGGCTTCTGGCTTCTACAGCTAAAATTAAATGGGCCATCTTCATGTGGACTAAACGAATCAAAACATATCAAATAAAAAAAATGCATTGGCTTCTGCTTCTCTTTGCCTGATTCCCAGCATCACCAGAGTTGGGCAGTTGGGTTTCATGGCAGGTTGAGGAACTAGCCTTGGGCAGACCTCAGGTGTTATCTGGAGTTCCCGAAGTCAGAGGGCGTTGCCTGAGGGCTCACAGGCCCTCAGACCCCTGGCTAAAAGTGAAACCAAGAGATCCTCAAAATTTTCTATGCTCAAAATGAAAAACAAGCCCAAAACACACTTTGCATGTGAAACACACAGGGAAAGGATATACGACCGCATTTGCTTCCATTGACTATGTATTATTTGCCCTTTGAAAGACTTTATAAGAATCAAATGATTGAAACAGGATTCGTGACAACTTTGATATCAACCTAACCATCACTGAGAATTTCTTGAACTCAAGGGATGTATTTTTTGAATCTTAAGCCCTGAATCCCTGAGAGTCTTGGTTTGGTCAACATAAGCCAGAACCGATCATTTACCAAACTATGAAGTATACAGTTTTTCTCTGATGTCCCGGGTCTCTTTCTCTGTACTAACTTTCCTTCTTCTTTCTTTCCTTCTTACTGCAGACCTGTCCTCCACTAGAAAGACATCATTTGCATTAATGCATGCCCAGAAATGATGAGGAGGATGTGGCAGTGATGACAAGGACAGTGCCTTTCTTTTATTGGGTGCTCACCATTCATGTTATTTGCTCAGTGATGATCAGGTCAAGCTTTAAACCATTTGGTGTAATCCTACCTGCCCTATGAGACAGATACTTTGTTTGCCCATCTTACAGGTGATAAAACTGACACTCCCAGAAGGAGATACTTTGTCATACACCCCACAGCTGGCAAGGGGTAGAGCTGAGACTCAGTCTCCTATTTGTGTGACTCCCAAGTCCATTTCCTTTATTATTCCAATAAATGTCACAATGGGTAGCTAAATCAGTCTAGAGTCTGTCCTTGAGATACTTCCATGTTAAAAGAGGACGGGCCATAGAAAGTTGTGCTTAATGGAAAGCTAATTACAACTGGTGTGGCTCTTACCATGAATATTGGGCTAATCTCTAAAATACTTTCAAGTTGCTGGAAAAGAGCTTCCCAGAATCCCCAAACCATACCATGTAGAGAACTTTCCTATGCTTTTTGTGATTGCGATAAGCTGAGGAGACCCAAATGATGGCACCTCGCTCCAGGCTTTCAGTTCCTTCTCTGTAAAATGAGGGAG
The DNA here is from genome assembly GCF_048164855.1 of Canis lupus baileyi. Taxonomy (NCBI): domain Eukaryota; kingdom Metazoa; phylum Chordata; class Mammalia; order Carnivora; family Canidae; genus Canis; species Canis lupus. Next base: position 61,002,987 of record NC_132840.1, read on the forward strand.
TGAGACCAGGTCACCTCCAGGGGCTATTCCAGCCCCAACACCTCATTTGCAAATTATTGATTACATAGAATGAGTATGGTGAGCTTATCTGAGAGCTGTTTGGCAACCCTAAAATCCTAGTTTCCTCTCCTTTCAGAGCTCCAGTTTCTTGGGCCTTATATAAGTCTCCCATGAGGTGAAAGATACCCTGTAAAACACAGTGAAGGCAATTCTTCAGTGAATGTCATTACAAATTACAGCCCTGAAACCAATTCATCTCTCAAGCTACTTTCCCAGAAATTGGTAGTAAAGATGTAATGCTGTTTCCAGCCCTTTCATCTTTAAAACTCTTACTAAAACATCGAATTAATCTTCAAAATGTCACGAAGGTAGGCACAATCCTAACGCTGTCCCTCCTCTTGCATTCCCTTCATTTTTCCTTGTCAGTCATGTTGTTACAGTGGCGTCAGAGGAGAACTGCAAGGTCATTTGCTTGAAAATCACATCTGATGCTTGATTCTAACATTCTTACCAGGCACTCATCGAGTGTGGGGGAGAATTTTGGAGTGTCTTCCAAGCCCAAAGCCCAAGAATTGCCCATCTATCTATACATTTTAGCCAGCTCAGTAGAACCCCAAGTAGCGTGAGGTGAGTACACCCTACTGATGACTTTCCCCCAATGTTAATGTTAGACACCTGCAGTAAGACAGGCCAATCAGATGGCCCACCCCACAGTCAAAATGACAATGAAGCTACTACAGTCTCAGCCTGGACTGTTTTCTTGTATGGAGTTGATCATTTTGGAAGTGAGTGTACATCTTCCTTCCTCTGTGAGCCAGTCTGCAAAACTGGAAAGATGAGGCAGATGTGCAGCAGGGGATGGAGTCGGGACATGGAGAAGAGAGTACTTCCTGGGTCTCCATCACTTTGCATTCACTGGTTCCATTCCTTGACGGCACATTCATTATGTCAACCTAGCACCTTCATTAACACCTGCAGCCTATGCTTGAACAAGCTTAGTCACATATGACTCCCTGGATGTTTCTCACAGATCCCTGTTCTCTCCTTCTGGAACTCCTGGGTCCAGAGAAGGACTCAAACTCGGGTGTCAGAGATGTTTTCCCTTCCTCCAATTGGGGGTGTAGGTGGGGGTGAGGGTGGAAAAAAAGATAATGGGAAAAAAAAGATCTGAGCATTTTTCTGTATTTTTACTGACTTCTTTTGAATTCATTTCTTGCTGCCAGCACAGGGTTTCCATCTATTTTCCACAGTGCTACCATAGAAAATGTAACCACAACATAAACACACTGCCTAACTGATTTGCAGGTAGTCATATAAGTAGATAGAATAAAACTTTTAAAATAAAATGATGTTAATATATTTAAAAAAAGATTTTATTTATTTGAAAGAGACAGAGGAGGAAGGGAGGGTGCACAAGCAAAGGGGAGGGGCAAAGGGAGAGGGAGAAGCAGACCTGCCCGCTGAGTGGGGAGCTGACAATGACACAGGACTCCATCAAGACCCTGAGATCATGACTTGAGCCGAAGGCAGATACTTAACTGACTGAGCCAGCCAAGGCAATCCAATAATATTTTCTCACGTTTCCTAATTTATGCTTTGACCTTTCTACTTAATTTAATCAATCCTTTAGGTTTTTAGCTTGTGCCAAATCATGTCATAAAATCATGGACTGTCAGACTGAATCAAAAGAAGGACATTATTTAAAGTGCACACAAGTGTAAATAACCCCTCCTGGGTCCCCTGCACAACACAACTTGGAGGTGGCTATCAATAAAGCCAGCAGAATGGAGTTTCAATTGGGAGCAATGAAAGCCTAATGGAGTCGGGAAATTTAGTACTTAACCTCTGGCTAGTTTTCCAAACGTCCTTTTGCCTTCCCCGACCTGAAGTGGATTGTCTCCTCCATCCCTGGTCCACCACCTCCGGCCCCATGCATCTCTGAGGGGTCTGGGGAAGCCAGGTCTGGTGGCATCACTATGAGAAGGGGCTGGGAAGCCTTCCAGGGAAGGACGTCAAGAGTGGTAAGGGAGCGGTGGAGGGGAGCTTTACAGGATAGAGGCCTCTGGAGCCAAACTGAAATTCAACCTCCTCATGGTTGTACCCTGCCCTAGAGCATGGGGTAGGCATCAGAGTCCCATGGTCACCAGTGTCTGTCTAAGATATATCATCTTGTACTGGGCAGTAGAGAGCTGTGACCACCCAATGTGACTAATGATGTGCTCTTAAAAAGACAAATGGTAAGGAATTCATCTTCAGTATTCCCCCTAAGAGCACACTTTCTAGCTGAACTTGGCACTATGGCATTTCATTTACTTGCTTGGTAATCAAAAGCATTTTCCTTTAAATGAGCTCCTACTGTGGATACTATTGACTTATGATGTAGTGGCTTATTATGTATAGTGATTCTAAAAATGTGGTCCCTACATCAGGAGAAACCCTATTACCTGGAACTGGTCAGACATGCAAATTCTTGGTCCTTATCTCACATCTGCTAACTCTGAAATTCTGGGTTGGTTTGGGCTGGAGTACTCTGTATTTCCACAAGCCCTGGAGGTGATTCTGATGCTGGTGTGACAGTGAGCCACTGCATGCTCAGGAGGCCACACACTTCAGACAGGAGCTCTACTTAATCTAATCCCTGGAAATGACAGCCTTCCCCTTCAGCAGTGCGATGATGAGCTGTGCTGGAGCTTAAGGCAAAAGTTTAAGTCAATAAATCAATTCTGTCTTTGTTTAAAATTTAGTTATTTTGTCCACCATACATTTTTGGCCTTCGTTTTGATTTTTGAGAATATTTGTTGTTATTATTGAGGATTTTGTTGATCCCCTAAATTTTGTGGCTGGAATGAAGGCCTCACTTGCAGAGCCTAATCCTGCCCTTTGAGAAGCCATTCCCATGGGGGAGAGAGAAGAGACTTCCAGAGCAGTTAGCTTAACAGCACTGCGGGCTCTGAAGGCAGCAGGACAGCCATTCTGGAAGTGGGTGTGGACGGCTCTCACTTCCTCCACATGGCACAGAGCCAACTAGAACGACCTTGCATCAGGTCCATATGCACCCATACCTCAGACAGCCCTCAGCTCTGGGTGGTCAGGATAGATTTGTTGAATTGCAAAGTCAGAAGATACTTTTTCAATTTCAAGGATTTAGCCAATACTTTCAGAAGTGGTCATAAGACTTCTCTCCTCATGAGCACAGTTTCAGCCAGAGGTGATTACTCATTTATTTGCTTCTGTGTGAACCCATGTTAATCAGGATGAACTAACTTGATTTAATGTGAGTGTCATGTGTACCCAGAGTTACATTCCATTTTCTTCTCCTGTCATGGCTGATTAATCATTGAATGGTGATGAGAGGGAGGTAATTCTCTCTGCAGGTCTGGAGCACTCCCCTACCTGTAATTTTATCTACAAAAGGGCAGAACTGCCGAGGATGGGGCCTGACACCAGAGTGTTCAATAAACCAACCACCTTATTTCCTATCTTCCTTCTTTTCATTCCTCTTTCATGTTAAACTGCAGGAACAAAAGGTAGAATACAAAAGCTGTGCTTAAAAAAAATTATAATTTAATTAAATGAAATTGATGATGCTCAGTAAGTTTTTATTTTAGAATTGATGCAGGCTCCTTCACCCAGCTAAGCTCACCTGTAGGCACCAAGAATGCTGAACCTATCTGCTTGCTGTACAACAAACTGATCCAAACTGGTGGCATATTTGGTAGGACATGACTCAGCAGCTATGGGAGCAGTAAATGCCGTGGTGCTCCCCCCGCTGCGGCTCTCACTGGAATTGCCCAAAGTCCCCAGGCTCTGCCTTTTATCCAAAGTTACACTGCCTCCAGAAAGGCATCCCACAACCAAAAATATGTGAAGCAGGGACACAAAGACCCAGCCCCCATGACACTTAATTTGGGACACTAGGAAAGACAGCTCAGTTTCAAAACACTGAATTGGATCTGCTGAGGCCTCAGTTGAAAATTAGCTTCTCCTTCTGCCCACTCCTCCCTCCCTCACTTCCTTAAAATTTTATCTCCAGAGAGATGTCCTCCATCTACCCCACCCAACTATCCAGCTCAGTGATGTCTTGGTATCTGTTCTCATGGAATTCAGGGTTACTATCACGGTTCTAGCATTTCGAAAATAGATCATCTACTGTCTGATAGGCAAGGAGGACCCCATCATTAGTGGGTGAAGAATAAACAGCCCCTGGAATGCATTGTGGTTGTTCAAACGCTCACTGTAGCAATATGGGGTAACAGTTTGGTCTAAAAAGATGCGTTGGCCTATGTGATATTTCTCGTGTTCGTGCAGTGTAAGGGTAACAATAGCCATAAGAACCATGGAATGGGTGGTTGACTCTTGGTACCAGAGATAAACTCGACAGATATAATAGGCTCAAGTGAGAAATCACCAATTCAAGATGGAATATGAAGGCAAGAGGGGACTCCATGGCAACATTTAAGGTAATCCTGTGACTGGAGGATCAGGGTCCAGACCAGGCTAAGGACTTAGTCATGAACGTAGCAGTACTGAAGGGAAAACTGAACTCTGTCCTGCAGCAAGCTTTCTGTGGCAGTTATGACTCCAATAGGGAAGGAGTGGGACCCTGAGACTCAGAACAGGGACAACTAGGTAGATGAATTTGGGAACCTTGAATTCCCAGATTCCTCTGAGTGTTCTGGGCATAAAGAAATGACCGACTCTTCATTTGCAGACAATATAGAGGCCTCAAATGAGGCAGGTGCCTTATAAGATAAGGTCCATTTGTGCACTCCTGGAAACCAGAGCAATAACAAGGATCTGGAATGGGGCGCATGCTGGACCTGTGGGAAGAAGAGAGGATCTATCCACTGAGGGAGCTGTAGCATTTGGATAATATGCTCTGGTAGCAACTGGAAAGAACACATACGGAACTGGATCTTGAGTGCTCTAGGTCAAGGAGCACACGATATGAGGCTGGCTACAGTAGAGTTTATTGATATGGAGCACTCTTTTAACATAGGACATAACACCAGTGCACCTGATGAATGAGTCAGTTGAGCTTCTGCATCCAACTCTTGATCTCAGCTCTGGTATTGATCTCAGGGTTGTGAGTTCAAGCCTCGCACGGGCTCCTTGCTGGGTGTGGATCCTGTGTATATATAAGATGTAACATCTTAGCCAGGCCCCTATGAAATGTGTTAACACACTCCTAGAATGGCCCTTGAATGCTTGGAAAAGGTAACTGCATGCACTGAATGAAGTAGAAATGTCAGAGCTTATGTGGCTGATTACAGAATAAATGAACAAAAGTCTCAGAGAAGAACACATGCTAGAGTAGATTTACTATGTAAAGCTGGAAAACTTATTAGCTGGGTACATTCCTCAGAGGGGTTCAGAGGACCCTCCTTTTATCTAAGCAATATGCAATTTATTGAGCCAGAGTATTGGGAGCTCCCAACGTCCAGTAGGATGATGTGAGAACTATGCTGTGTAGTGTCTGTAGGGAAGGCCTTATTGAGGTGGTTACTGGGCTAGGGCCAGACATGAAAGCTTGCAAGGACCTGCATGTTCTGAACAAGCAGTGGGGCTGGAGCATGCTCCAAGTCTTCCGACATGTACTGCTGGAGGCCATGTAGACAAATAGGGAAAATACAACATGGCCGTATCCCGGAACCAAGAAGAAACATGTCCATCCTGCAGTATCCCAACACCCTCTGCTGCCATTAAACTTGCCGCAGAGGCGAAATGCTTGGAGTCCAGCACCATTAACACAGAGCAGGTAATACATGACAGATTTGGAGATGAAAAGCAATAAATTGATGTTACAGTCCATGCTTTAGTGACTCAGATTCCATATGCATCCTCCTGCATACATGCTACACACATTTCATGCAACATTTCAATAGTTCTGCATTTCTGCCCTCCTCAGATATAGTTATCCCTTCAAGTGAAGCATTCTCACCCTTTCCCAAATGTCAGGAAGTGCACCAAAGCTCATCCATGTCTGGCTATATTAATGGCTCCCAAATACCCTCATATTTCCACTGAATATTCTATTAGCTAATGCATACACTTGAAAATTAACTCAGAACAACTTGTATGTAAAATAGAAAATGGGGAAAGGAGAAAGAAGAATATAATTAATTTATACAAGGGAACACATATAACAGGCAAAGAAAAAATATGTGAAGCTGCTACAGTTCTTGTTCCTGTAAATTGATTATTACAAGACTCTAGTGGATATTTAATTATTCTTTTTTTTTTCACTATGATTTTTGTATTTCCCATATCCTCAGCCAAAATCTCAGCTGATCTGGGTTATTTACCAGGTGGAATATCCTAAACATTAATTCCCGAATGGCCTAGGTTATCAACCTGGCATATTTCTTTTTGACATTGTAATTTTCATTAACTTTTTCTACTGGATATGGAAGTATCAAGAGGCACTTCGGAGAGTCCACTGGATTGTACACAAAACCCTTTGTGGCCTCTGTGCAGCAGCAACCCAGTTTCCTCTTGGTATTCAAGATCAGTGACTCCAAAAAATAGAGGAACTCTTCTACCTGTTTGTTCAAGTGACATAAGGAGCCCAAAATGGTTAGGTAGCAGTCTCATCTTCCAGGTCAGTGGAAGCACCATTGTGTCCTGTGGTGGAAGCATCCTCACATTACGTACGAAGACATCAAAACTCACAGAGCTCAAAGTTTCTCAGTCAATAAGCAGAAATTCTGTGAATGGGTTATTAAGCATCACAGTGAGGAGAGCCATCCCCATCCCTTGATTCCTGAAGTTACTACTCTTTCAGCAGACCTGATAGCACCCTGATGCGGGATTGCAAGGTATACTATTTGCCTTGTCAAGTAAAAGCCAAGTTCCTTTTGTGTTCTTTCCAAATTTGCATGGAAATGAAGGCATTGGTGGGGTCACTGGCTTCCTGCTAAGTGTCAGAGTTCCTGCTGATTTGTTCTAGTAAAGATATTACACCTGAAACAGCAGCAGCAGCTGGAGTCACTGTCTAAGGAAGTTTGCAATAGTCCTTGCTTATTCTCCAAGATCCACCTGATTTCATCTCACCCCTTAGACTGCTAAGTCATAGAGGCATCAGTTAGCATCCATTAGGAACTACAGCTTCACAATCCCTTAAAAATCATTGGGTTATACCCTCTCACTCCCATAAAGGACTACAGGATTCTCCTTGTGGTGTGTATTTGCAACATTGGCACAGCATCCTTCCTCAAGTTACTTGGCCTCTGTGGGTCTGTGAACCGACTACAGTCTGGAAACTCAGAGAGGCCACGATTCCTCTCTGTGGTGACTCAAGTCAGGGTTCTGGCTCTGGACCTAGAGTTTATTACATTAGTCACAAAAGTTGCTAGTAGGTCACCAGGCTATTTAATTCCTAGAGCCCCTATGATCACTTTGCCTCCTGTGGGATATCCTTATAGTTAAAGCATGTTGGTTGCTGGTACATTTATGCTATACTTTGTGATAAATATTTCTATTTTATCTTCATAGCTGAGTGCTGCACTTGGTCCCAACACCCTTAGAATTCACTGCTGCACATCTTGCCCAGGGCTGCTGTCCACATGTAAAGGCAAAGTCTTATAATTCTTTTAGTATGTGACCTACTTTCTCTTGGGTTAGAGTCTGTCTTGACCCCATAGCACATGGTGAGATTTGATCCTGGGTTTAGCAGCATCAGAGTATATTTGAGGTGTGTCTTGAGGAAAATGAGAAACCATTTCTGTGGCTCCCCCAAGGTGAGTTATCACAGGGCTTCCAAGCAAACATAGTCTAACCCCCTCTGCTACTGGAGGAGGAGATAATGCTTTTAGCTAAGGGAGGCTTAGAATGACATGGGAATTCAGCTGTCAACTTTATTTGGGTCCAAGCAATTGTTTCCATTCGAGGTCCAGGATTGCATGCTTTCCTAACCAATGTCCTAAATGTCCCATGAGAAACTTGACAAGACTATAAATTTAAGTATAACTGTAACTCAGCAACCCACACAAGTAAATGTCGTATTTTATTTCCAGCAATGTTAGCTTCATAGCTATAAGCAAAAGGAGAAATTTTGAGGCTGTCATGGAAGCTCTCTGCAACTTATGCTGGAAGTTAGAGGGACTGAATGTGTCATTTTCTTTTTATAAATGCTCAAGTGCATTGAAAAAAAATCAATCCCAAATCACAGTCCTTGTAGTCTTCGTTACTGCCATACAAGTCAAGTGCAGCAACCACTTGGGTTCCCAAAGCACTTAATTCACTTGGCACTTCATCGGAATCAAACACAGGTTCTAGCTTGATTAATGACAATACCACTGTGCACCATGGGCTACTAGTGTCCCATCCCCCACTGCCTAGGAGCTTAGCTCTTCAGCCCAGGGGCATGACCCAATCAATTCCCAAATCCCGTCTTTGAGGGATGACCACCCCTACCAATCCTTTTTCAGTCAGGTTCCAGTTTGGAGAAAGAAAACACACAAGGAGTTTTTCTTTATTAATTTATTTTATTTTTTAAGGATTTTATTTAAGAGAAAGAAAGCATGATCGGGGAGAGAGGCAAAGGGAGAAGGAGAAGCCAACTCCCCGCTGACCAGGGAACCTGATGTGGACTCCATCCCAGGACCCGGGGATCATGACCCGAGCCAAAGGCAGATGCTTGACTGAGCCACTCAGGTGCCCCACACAAGGAAAGTTCAAATCAAACATCATTGTAATAGGGGAGTACTCTAAAGAATTCTCTAGGGCCCAGAAATGATACCTAAAGAAGGAACAAAGTTAGAACGGAGGCCCCTGAGCAAAGCTGGGGGTTAGCCCTTATTGAAGACCCAGTTTCAATGGACAGACATCCATTGTATGGACAGACATCCCCTGGGTTGCTGCAGGAGCCGGCAAGCCGGAGATGACCATCTGGGGTATGGATGATGCTGGCGATGAGCATACTCAGAGTCAAGGGCGGCCAGCCACCCACCAGCAGGGCCACACGAGGGCTGCCTGCACAGTCCAGGGAGACGTGATCACCCGGCCAGGTTCGGGGTTGGAGCTACCAACGATGGGGGTCTGAGCGCTCCAGGGAAGGGGCTGGAGAAGCTCACCACCAGATTTTCCTGATGCCTGTGGCTGTGACCATGTGACAGGAGCAAGAAAGAAACCAAAGGGTAGCTCTCCAGCACCAGATGAGAGGTCCTTCCTCCTGAAATGCCTTCCCACCCCCAGGGCACTCTGCTTACAAAGTCTGCATCCCTTTCCTGCAGAAACAAATGCCCGACTCAGGTGCACATCCATCATCCCAGAAACAGGCAGTGGATGGTGGTTTAGGGCTGAGTGGTAACCCTCTGATGCCTGGCATGGACCCCTGTCATTGAGCCCTCTTTCCTGCTTGGACCTACGTCTCATACCCCCTTATTTCCTTGCTCCACTCCTCTGCAGGCGCCTTAATCCAGCCATGCACACAACAGACAAATGCTCTCTGCCTCTCCGAGTCCCCAGACCTGACCCCTGATAGGAAAGGCCCCGGGGTGGGGAGGGAGGCCCCATACATCTTCAGTATAGAACCTCATGAGTGATGCGGAGACTCCATCCAGTGGTAAGGATGCAGTTGTGACCTTACTTGTCTGTCTGCCTTCTCCCACCCTGTCTCACCCCATCCCATTCCACAGATCACCCAGGCGTGGACACCTGAAGACATCCTCCCCATTTCTCCTGATCTGCAGAAGCGAATGGACATTAGTGGAGAAACACTGGTCTAGTTGGTGGTTCCCAGAGTTCCTGTGGGAGCTTCATCAATCTAACAAGAGGGACATCGATACTGGCTGCCTGTGTTTGGGGCCCGGGGTATGCTGGCTCCAAAAATGCATTCGAACTTACCCTGATGCAAATTCCTGATTAAACCTTCCAGGAATTGCTTGTGGGAGGTTATCAGGAGAAGACTTTACAGAAGACTTCCATGACACGTCTTTCCTGTTAACCTGTGTTCACTTTTAACTACAGATACACATTTTCCAGTTTCTGAGTCAATAAACAATATGGTTTTGCAGAGACAGAAACTTCTGTCTTGGACTCTGAACGGGAAATCCCTGCAATTTCCACAGGAGGGAATCCCATAGAAAGCACTGTGCTGATGACGGTGGGTGGTGTCCGATGAGCTGCTGTAGCAGGTGCGTAGAATAACATGGGCCTCCGGGCCTGCTGCTCTCAGCGCCAGGGCACCCCCAGGGTTAACCACAGAGCCACTTGGTTCCGCTGCTCTTTCATTTCGAGTGACTCACATAATCTGTATCAGAGTTCTTGACTGCAGTCTACAGAAGAGGTCTGGCCATCTTAAGCCCAAAAGGAGTGTGTTGGGAGGGTCACGGGGGCTCAGGGAGCTAAGAGGAGACTGGAAACTCTGAGAACACAGGTGGGTACCATGGGGGTGCTAGTGGCTGGTAGCAGACACCAGCTGATCTGCCACTGAGGAGGTGACCTTCGGCCAGCTGGGTGACTCCATGTCACTCCCATCACACTCAACGGTCACAGGAGAGGAGGTCTGGCTGAACTCAAGGCACATGCATATTGCTGCCTCCTGGGAAGCAAAGAGCAAAGGACTCTGGCTGCCTAAGGAGAGAGGGGACTTGTTCACTCTGAAATTGCGCAAAGCAAAGGATTACTAAGACATTCAAGTGTTAATAAGAACCAGGGATCGGATGCTAGACAGGCAATGAATGCTGAAGGTCTTCCAACAGTTCTCATCCACTGTCCCCACTTTCAGGGGACTGGAAGATATGGTACACAGACAAAGATCAGTCGAGGCAAAACAGTTTCAAATCCTTCATACACTCACGCAGTCAATCAGCTGCTCAGCGAACAAGCAGTCAGCATGGACTGAACACCACGTCCTGTCCTGATTAGGTAAGCTCACTGGCACCTGTTCCTGCACACACCTGCCTGTCTCCCTCTTTCCTCTCACTTCTGCTCTTAGACTCTGAAAAAATGTATGTAAGAGAGCCAGAACTCCCCAGTTACGCACCGTCTTGTGGCTCTGATCCCAGCCCCTCCCCTGCCATCCAGCCTGGTCATCTGGGAGCGGGTCTGAACCTCTGTTCCAGGAAGGAAAGGAAGGGAAATGAAGAATCCAGACACATTGCCAGGGCTATCATAAATAGTCCTGGCAGTATATCTTAGCACAGGACATTGCATAAAATGCACCCTATGGATTATTTCTGGATTTCAGTGACCTGTATTCTCCCTGGCCCATGAGCATTAGGGCTAATTGAAAGCTGGTGGGACTCACAGCCTGCTTCAGTGACCAGCCGCATGAGTCGTTTCACTGCTTTTAGAAACACGGTGAAGTGTAGTGCGCACACATAGACATTCACAGGCCTGCACACACGCGTGCTGACATAGGTGGCAGAGCGGCAGAGGGTTGCAGTGGGGCATGCGGGCTCCAGATTCAGATGTACGTGCGGTTGACATCCGATTCTACCGCTTCCTAGCTGTGCTATGTGTGCAAGTTACTCACTTCCTTCATGGTAATTTCTTCAGCTATCAAGTGAGAATGATGATAGTACCTATTTCACGGGGTTGTTGCAAGAATTAGAAGATAGAACGCATGCAAAGCTCTTAGTTATGGCTTCGCGTATAACAAACAGTAACACACGGCAGCTTGTGTTACGCACACACGTACACACCCGTACCCTTGCATTACTAGCTCTGTGACCTCGCATAATCCCTGTAACCTCTCTGAGCTGCCTCTACAGCTTGACATTAATAACCACCTCCCAGCTTTGTTGTCAGGATTAAAGAACTGGAGCAGCTAACGTTTACTGAAGCCTCATGACTGTGTCTGAAAGGCCTTCCCCTAATATCAAGCGCTGCGAGGAGGAAGATGCCACACACAGCAGCTGCTGGGTAGAGGGCTGCCACAGGACAATGGGATTCACATTCACTTCACAATCACCTGATTAAAATGCCGCTTGGGAAGTGTAGATCTTTCATTCTGAAGTGGTCCCCGTTCCAAACAAAAGGTTAAATAGCAAGTCACCATTCTGACTTTGCGATCAAAGGTAAGATCAATCTGTCAGCCTGTATTTATGAGGAAGAGAGAGAGCAAGATGACAGCACTCTGGAGCGAAGTTCACCTCGTTCCTGGGAAACTTCTCTGCAGAACACTGGAAACCAACACTGTGAAGTCTCTGGCAGAGCTGAACTGTCCCCACAGTATAAGGGGCAGAAAGGCACTCGGGGACAATATGGGGGTCCTGGGGAGGCATGGGGCGTAGTCTCTCGGCTGTTACAGAGCCCCATCACACCTCAGGCCCCCGAGCTGGGCTCTGCAGTCGTGGTGGTCAACAGAAGGAAACATCACACGCCGGAACTGTTCACAGAAATCTACCTGTGAGGGGGGAGGTCAGGGGAGCTTCGCGCTAACTGTGTGGGGCCAACAGGCTTCACACAAGAGCCGGGAGAAATCGGTGGGGTTGCTGGTATTTGCAGAAAAAGCCACCTTCTCCTTTGAACCAAAAGGTATTTGAGGACGGAGTGAGGGAGGAGACCTCTGCTTTGTCATCCAAGATCTCTGTCCCCTCTATTCTGGGGCTCCAGGGGCTGGGAGCAGTAGCTCCCCACTCTTTGCCCCAAGAATAAGTCAGATGCCTTGACGAGCGTGGAATGCTTCCATTCCAGTGAGTTGTTCATCATCTTAACATTAAGCTAAATAAAAGTGGTGGTATATCAGTCAGATGTGTTAATCGGAGTTATCCAGAGACACAGGGCCCATAGGGAGGACAGAGAGGATGGAGAAAGGAGACAGGAAGGAACTGGCTCATGCATTATGAGTGCTGGCAGGTCTGAAATCCATACAGCAGGCCAGCAAGCTGCAAATTCAGGGAAGAGTTGATATCACAGCTTTATGTCTGCAATCTGCAGGGTGAGCCTGCAACCTGGACACTCAGGTAGGATTTTTATGGTGAAACCGTGAGGCAGAATTCCTTCTTTGGGGAACCCGGATCTTGGGCTCACAGACCTTCAACTGATTAGACGAGGCCCACCCACACCGAAGGGGATAATCTGCTTTACTTAAAGTCAGCTGGTGTTATAAATGTGAATCACATCCACGGATACCTTCACAGCAACATCTAGACTAGTATTGGACCAAACATTTGGACATCATATCATAGCCTAGCCAAGTGGACACGTAAAATTCATCATCATAGCAGGAAAGAATAGTGACTAATTTTGCAGGGGGTGGTTATAAAAACTCATAGAGAGGGTGATATATAAGATTCAGTCTTTAAGGAGTAGTAGAAGTTTGTTCTCTAAGAAAACAAGGGAAGTAAAAAATTGCTGTCAGAAGGAGCCACTAGCCCACAGAGTCATGACAAAGAAAGTGCGCTCTGGGAAGAAGCAATTTCTCAATGTGTCTGAGCAGTGTGGTCTCTAGGGCAGGGGAGAGGAGGCCAGGAGCCTGCCCGGCAGGACCTATTGTGAGTGACCCTGAAGGACATATTTACCAGGTAGAATTTGTTTTACAAACAAGAGAAAACCATTTAAAAATGGGCATGAGAGCACCAGGGTAGAATGTCAGCTCTAGAATAATGGTTCTCAAACATGAGTGCAAACAAGAATCACTTACTAGTTGATAAAAATGCCAATTCTCAGGACATTTGCCTTGTTTTAATGAGTCTGTAGGCCCTGTTTGAGGCCTTGCCATTGAGTAGATTTTTAATAAGCATCTAATGATTCCCCTGCAGGTATTCCAGAGACCACACTTTGAGAAGCACTGTTCTAGAAGGATAACTGTGGCAAGGGAGGGTGAAATGAGGAGGGAGGCAGCCGGCTGTGCTTACTCAGTGCTCATTCCCAGGCATGAGCTCTGCTCATGCGTGTCGGCCCTTCGGAGACCAGGGGAGCAGAGTCTTTTCTGCAGACAAAGCATCACAGGCTCACCGACCATCTCCTCCTCACTTGGATGTCATTTAATGACATATTCATGACATAAAGTCATGTTTCATCTGCTTTGATGTCTTACAGGATAGTCAGTGAAACCATCCTTGAATTTTAGAATTTATCTCCCTCGAACACAAATTCTGAAGAGCCAGGATGGAGATAAATCCAAGGGGCACAAACTATGCTGAGATGGAATGTCTACCCGCTGTCCAACCCCGTTACAGTTTGTGAAAGGGCAGAACCCAGTGCCTCGATTCTCTCATTACAGAGTGAGTTTGCTCCCAGATTCCTTGGCTCCAGATAAAAGTAAGTTCCTCGTGGTCTTTTTTTCACTAGTTTATTCAAAAGGACCGGATGTTTCTGCATCCCAGGAGAGCAGTGAGACTCAGGCTCTGGTAGCAACCCCAGCCCACACCAATACCAGTAACTCTGTGCAGTATGTGATGAATGGATTTGTCTTCTGTCTCTTCCCTGTAAATTTTCCTGCCTTGCCTTTCAAGCTAATCTGGTCTAAGTGAAAATCTAAAGGCTCAGACCCACCGTCATAGTTGGTCTTCCTTAAAACAAAAACAAAACCAAAAACCGTATAAAACATGACTTCTGAGTTCATGAAGTTAATGCCTTCAGTAGGAAAAAGACCCGCACGACAGGAAGTATTAGCCAACTAGGGTTCTAGGATTGTCATATCAGATGATGATTACATTGCCAAAAGGCAGCAGAATTAGAAAGTAAAAATTAAATAAAAAAAAAAAAAAAAAAGCTGGTCTTGATGCCAATGTCCCTAGGCAGAGCCCCAGGGACAGCTTTCCTGACCAGATCTGGTCCTTTGTCCTCATCCTTACCTGAAGCCTTGGCTTGCGGGTGGAGGCTTGCCCTCCACTGTCCTCCTTGGGAGTGGAGCTCTGCCCTGAGCTGTGTCCACTTACTCACGGCCTGGCTCTCTGCAGCCTATGCTCCAGACCAACGGGTCACCAGAGCCTCCATGTGGAGATGTGCCTCCCTGGGTGTCGCTGCCTGCCTGGAGCTGGACCTCCCTGGGGCTCTGGGTGGTGATGTTGGCCTGGGGTAAGCCATTTGCTCATTTTGTTCCTGAGGACATTATAATTTGCACCTCTGGCTCCATAGCCTTGTTAGTCCTGAGAGTGAGCTCTGCCTTATCCCAGCTTCATCCTCTACGAGACTATGGAGGAGGACTGGTGGATTTGAGTTCCAAGACTAAACAGGATGTGGCCTTACACCAATGACCAAAATGCTGTGCTACTTCAAAGATATTAAGTTTTAAGTTTATTTAATTAGACTCACTATCCAAATCCACATAGAATTTCATGGAGTACCTGAAAGGAAGTGCAACCTTGTATACTGTTTTTCTGGGAAGATCCAACCTGAGCTACCGCTCTTCCTGCCTTGGAAGGATGGCACGTCAGATGGAATAAATTCAGGGGAGGATGAATAGGACTTTCCAGTCACACTTCCTGGTTTGGGTCGTGTAGTACCAAAGGCCCACTCTGAACTCTAAGGGCACGCATGTGAATACAATCTGTGAACCCCAGAGAACTCTTCACATTGTGACGCCACAATTGCTTCAGACATAACAGAAACACACCAAGAATGGTCAACCCGTCGTTGATAATACAGCTTACTCATTGCCTCTCCACAAGAAAATTGTCCCTTTCTATAGTGTGGTAGACAGGATATGCAGCAAGGAGCCGGTTTTCATCAACGTGAGGACCTCTTTGGTAGGAAGCTGCAGCAGGGATATGAAGTTTCATTATTACTCTCCGGTGTGCACAGAGGAAACAGCTCTGCACTCCCCGGGGAAGAGTAAGCAACCATCTTATTAGCACCCATGACACCCGGCCACAGACTCTTCCTCCAGAGAACCTACTGCATTTTGATAGACCATCACTGTTAGCTCTGGGCCACCTGGCTTCCCCCTATGCTGATGTGGAAAATCAGTCTTGGTTCCCAGGGGGCATAGCAACTCTTAGCAAGGGTCCTAAAACAATTGCCATTGCTTTCCTGCAGCAGCAAGTGTGGCGCTCTGCTCGGCCTCCACCCCGCACTTGCTCCTCACGGAGAGGGGATGAGGGAGTCCAGATCGCCCATGGTGAGAAGCCAAACAAAAGGCTGTCATTTTTTATAAATGAGGTTAAACTGACTTTAGAAATATGGAAAATCATGCTATTTCAAGTTTCTCCCACATCTGCCATGGAATCAGCCTATCCACCCCCCCCCCCCCATTTCTGACAACGTTGACGATCACCCCTGAGGGCGCCTCCTTCACCGGGGCTCCATCTCCACATGGCCAGGACGCAGCGGCCCGCGGCCCGTCAACATTTCTCCTTTTGCAACATCTCTCCCATCTCTCCCTATTTTTCCTTTTCTAGCAAAACGATAATCTAGACTCATACCTGGCTTACTAAAGTCAACTGCCTGATGAATCCCTCATTTAAGACTCTCCCCCTCCAATCCACTCGTTGAACTCACCACGCCGCTCAGCTTCATGCCAGGCATTTCCCCTCCTATGCAGAGATCCCCATTTAACTGACAAAAATAGTAAGGCCCAGAGAGGGTGATTGATTGTGCAGAAAACTCAAAGTCACACAGCTGATACTCGGCAGGTCCGAATCTGACCTTGGATTGAGGTTTCCTCCACGTCCCACTGTGGTCCTTCCACGTGACCTCCTCACTGACCTGCTGCGACAATGCGCTGGTTCTCACAGCGCACTCCAAAATCTTCGGAGGCTGAGCCATTGCAGGTTCTGTCACCATTCACAGAACCTGGGGACTATGGGATGCCTGGGGGGCTCAGTGGTTGAGCATCGGTCTTCAGCTCAGGTCATGATCCCGGGCTCCTGGGATCGAGGCCCACATCGGGCTCCCTGCAGGGAGCCTGCTTCTCCCTCTGTCTGGTCTCTGCCTCTCTGTGTGTGTCTCTCGTGAATAAATAAATAAAATCTTTAAAAAATAAACAACAACAACAATAAAAAAAAAAAAAAAACCTGGGGCTGAAGCATCTCAGAAAGCCTGTTTTCCTTTTCTTTCTTAGAGACTTTTCACTGGACAAAGCAGTCTGCAGATTCATTTTGGACCGCTCTTGTTTTTTTTCCTTCCCAACTCTGGACCATGGTTCTCATAATAACACCTGCATGTGAAATGTTTTTCCAACTTCTATCTACATATTAAATTCTCATTCATCCTTGAAGGCCACACGTCATCCCACATCCTTCTGTGATGTCCCTGACCTCTGATGGCTTTTCCTTACTGTGAACTCTGGAAACGCTCTCTGTGCAGATGGCTGGGTTCAGCTTAGAGAGGCTTGATCTCATTGTAGACCCCTATTGGGGTGCATCTTGCCAACCAAGCCTCACTGCCCACAAGCCATCTCTGTCTGGATGGCATCAAGTTACTTGACAAAATGCAGACTAATGACTTCCTAAACTCCACTTCCTGCACTTTCTACAACATTTCTTTTCTCATGATATATCTGATTTCCATGAGGCTCATGCACACGGAGTATCTCTGTTGCCCCACTTCCAATTCATCCTTAAATCATGATTTTTTTTCCCCATAATGTTCCTTCTGTCTTTTGCCAAAACTTCCATCTTAACTGAATTTCTTTTTACTAGGGCACTTGGGTGACTCAGTTGTTGAGCATCTGCCTTTGGCTCAGGCTGTCATTCCAGGGTTCTGGGATCGAGTCCTGCATTGGGCTCCCTGCATGGAGCCTGCTTCTCCTTCTGTCTATGTCTCTGCCTCTCTTTCTGTGTTTCTCATGAATAAATAAAATCTTAAATTGTTTTTTTTACCTCACCTAGACACAGCCACCAGCATCTAATACTCTCCCTGTTTTAATCTACTCAGTACATCCCACCCAGACTAGTGTCCCTCCATGACTCCTTGTTCTAGTCACAGTCCTCTGTGCATGGCTCAGCTCTTCATTTGCTATCATCTGGTTCACCAGTTTGAACATGTGTGCAACTTATTTTGATACCATTGGGTTATAAATCACATAAAACCTTTTGCTGCTTTTGTATAAATGGCTCATGCTTCATAAAAACATGCTCGTTGGGTGAACCCCCTTTTCATCATTTTGCTCCCCATCTTGAAGTACAGCATACCCACTGCCCATTCTAGCATCACATTTCTAATTGCTCAGTTTCATTGTTAAAATCGAAGATCAATTCTGTTTTGCTGTTCACCAGTCAAGCTTTGCCAACCCCTTCTATATTGTTTCCGACCATAAATTTTGCTGTTCCAAATAAGTGAATCTATATACTCTTACTTGTCCTGGCCCTCCATTTCCAAAAGGATCCTGCATTTCCCCTTCACTTGGATCTGAGTTCCTGATTGCTATAGGCTGAGCATTTGTATCCTTGCAGTATTTTATGTTGAAACGTAATCCCCAGTGTGATGGTGTAGGAGGTGGAGCCTTTGGGAGGTGATCAGATTGTGAGGGTGGAGCCCTCATGAATGGGATGACAGTACTTCTAAGAGAGACTCCAGAGGGGTCTGCTACCCCTTCTGCCATTGAGGACACAGTGGAAAGATGGCAGTTTATGAGGGCATGAACTCTAGTCAGATACTCAAATCTGCTGGTGCTGTGGCCTTGGGCTTCCAGCCTCCAGAACTGTGAGTACATTGCTGTTGTTCATACGCCCCTCAGCTTATGGTATTTTTGTGACAGCTGCCCAAATCCACTAAGACGTTGACATTTTGGACTGTGTACTCAATGGCAGCTGTGTGTGTATCGTGCACGATGCAGAGATGAAAATGATTACAAACCATCACAGAAGAGGACACTGTGACAAGAGCACAAAAGAACAAAAAGTGACAGATATTTTATGAATATGAATTTCCTGATAATTCAATTAGGAAAAGTCCAAACTGATACTTGGCTCACAAATCAAATCCTCACACCAAGCAGAGCAGAGGCACATTTTACATGGAGACTAGCAGGAAGGTGGAAACTATGCCAAATATTCCTTAGGAAACGTTGGACAGACACACGATACAATCCTTTCTTATGTTAGTCATGATCAGTTTTCCTTTTTTGTTTTTTAATTGGAAACTAGATGAAGTAGTTGGCTTGAGTTTAGGACACATGTTATAGAAGAGAATTGTAACTTTAGATGACTAGTACTATTCAGCTCAGCAAGACGCTCAGATTATGAAGGCACATGAGAAACGAACCTGGCCTTGGGAGGAGCAGGCCTGATTCATAAATGCACTCACTGTCAGGAATGGCAAGCTCTGCCCACGTATCACACTGCACAGACACATGGCCACTCTTTTCTCCGAAGCAGCGTGAAGATCACATAGCACGTACTCAGTAAATGCTTGTGACTAAATTCATTAGTGTCACCGTTGCATTTTCAGAAATCAGGCTTTTGCCCAATGTCTCCTCTGTGCCCCATGTCCCCATCAGGTGCCCCATCAGGCACCTGACTACAGCGGAGACCCCTCACCCCCACGTGGCCATGGCAATGCTGCACAGCGCTTCAGGCACTCAGGGCCACGCCAGGTGGGAGCGTTTCCTGCGTGCTCTGCAGGGACGGGGACATTTGCACTCACGTTCTTCATTCCGAAGCCAGAAAAGAGAATGGAAGGCTCACCCAGTTCGACTCCATGGCGGAGAACTTGCTAAGGAGAGAGTGGTTTATGGAAGTGCTGCCTGTGGTAAAGCTCTTTAATAATAGTACAGTTTTATGGGTCTTAGGAAAAGCACATCACCCTCATATGAGTGATAAAAATCCACAGAATTTTTAGATTTCCTAACTCTAAGCAGTATTCATGTAGTGATCATACAGTGATCATACCCTTACTTTTCATTCAGGTAGAAAAATATATAGGCTCTTGTTATATCTATATAGTCTGTCCCAAATTTATGAATGGAAGAGCCCCCAGATTTACTTGTGAGTCACTTCCTTGGAGTTGAGAACTATTTCCCTATAGGAAGGGTGTAACCCACAGTAGTTCAGGGCCTTGGCCAGCCCATGTGAAATCAGGCAGATTAAAAACTCTTAAACCTTGGGCACCTGGGTGGCTCTGTCGGTAAAGTGTCTGCCTGGCTCAGGTCATGATATCGGAGTCCTGGGATCGAGTCCTGCCTTGGGCTCCCTGCTCAGCGGGGAGCCTGCTTCTCCTTCTCACCCTCCCCCTGCTTGTTCATTTGCTCTCTTTCTCAAATTAATAAATAAAATCTTAAAAAAAAAAACACATTCGTTTAGTAAATAAATAAAAACCCAAAGCCTTGGGTAGCCCTACAGCTAGCTTTGCTCTCTGGGGCCAACACTTGGCATTAGCCTCTGGGCCCTAAGGACAAGATTAGATGCTGGCCAAGGGTCCCTCTGTGAGAGGTCAAGGCAGCAGGAGAACAGGTACAGAGAGCAGCTGCAGGTTGAAGCAGCAGGAGGAGGACCTGGTAAAAGGAAAGCAACTTCTCTTGCATAAAACACATGCTTACATTTTCATGACAAAAAGGAGTCTCCCGTCCCTTCTCCTTTCCTGCCTGTCCATGGTATTTTCTTCCCCTGAAAGAAGAGAGTTTGAAATATCCCCTTTCTACTTGAGAGATCCGAGTTACCTTTTTGCTGCTGATCCTTCCTCCTTGTGACAGGTTGTAGTAAATAACAGTCGCGGGCACCTACTAGCCTTTAGTACACAGCAGCTGACGTTAGTACGGCGATGCTTTTCCTACCATATTGTCCAGGAATTTACAAACCTGGGCATGTTCACAGGCGGGCAGCCTCCCAGCAGTAGTATTTCTTTAAGTCTCGTGTGGTAGGTACTAAACCCATGTGTAGGCAGCCTTGGAAAGGAGCAAAGGGAGTCCCCTGGAAAGAAGATGCATATTGCCTCGCTGTCACAGAGGCCCACTCTGCTGACCTCGCTCATAATGAGCGGCCTCTTCAAACCACAGAGTCTGCCTGGTTAGGACCAGGCTCTCAGCTGGTCCTGTGTTAGGGGCCTGGGTTGACCAGAACCCCCCATCTTCATGAGGTGGCCATTCCTGATCACTTGTGAGATGCAGGTCCTGACCCCCTAACCTTGCCTCATTCACCCTCCATAGAAGCTCATCTCATCCACTGGGTTGCTGGAGATGCGACATCCACATGCCCTACATAGCCTCCTGGAACTTTCAGCTTACTGATACTCTCATATAAATAACCCCTTGGTTTCTGCTTGTCCCGACTCAGGGAGTCCTAGAGGCTTGAATGTTTCTAGTCTTACCTTATGTCTGTTGCTCAGAATTCTAAATCTGGCTTTCTTAGTTTTCTATTAACCTAGCCAAGTCTCCTGGACCTCAAGAGTAGGGGGGAGGGGGTGGCATTCTAGGAACAACAGGAACCAGCCTCCTTTCCTGTCTTTACCTTTTCCAGTAGACAATTGAGAATCTCAGGTGACACACAGATGACAGAGGGATGACAGGTATAAGTCACGAGGAGGAGCCGAATAACAGCCCTCCTGCTCATGGGAGAGGGGGTCCTGATCCTACCACAGCTAAAGGTGAGGCCCTGAGCAAATATTTAATTTCATTGGACTTCAAGTTCATTGTTTGAAATGGAAATGATGAAGCCTGCCTCAGTTGTCTTGGGACTGTTTACTGGATCAGATTAAAAAGAGGTAATAGGATCCTGCATGGCTCAGCGGTTTAGCGCCTGCCTCTGGCCCAGGGCGTGATCCTGGAGTCCCAGGATGGAGTCCCACACCAGGCTCCTGGCATGGAACCTGCTTCTCCCTCTGCTTCTCTCTCTCTGTGTCTCTCATGAATAAATAAATAAAATCTTTAAATAAAAAAAATTAATAAATAAAAATAAAATCTGCATCAAAAGAGGTAATAATATATTTTAGGGAACACACAGCATATTAAGCAATCACAAGGAATCTCGATGTCGATCATCACCATCACCATCACCATAAACCCATTCTGTAGTCTGTAGCCTGCTTGGGAGACAAGTGCCACACTGACCTCCATATGTGCCAAGCTACTTTCCCGAAGGATGCTCTGACCTTTCGAAACTGTTTCCTATGTCTCAGTCTGTTGCATTCCCTATTTATCAGCCTGTGCCCTGCCTGGCGAGCAGTAATCAGCTCTCAGCTTTGTTTGTAAGCTTCTAATTCCACTTATTTTTCTTTTACTGTATATTGGAGTCGATTTATAAATATTGAGCACCTACTATATGTGTTAGACATCTCACTAGTTCTTCGGAATGCAAAGATGACAAAGGCACAGCCCGTGAGCTTGAGAAATGTACAAGTGCCCTTGGGTTGTCATGGTCAAGGAAAGAAACATGGGGGGCTCACCGGGATGGCCTCAGGGGCCATGTCTGGGCACAGCTCCCATTCGGTGGGGAGCCGGCGCATCATAACCCCAGTATGGTAAGAGCATAAGCAGGAAGTGTGTTCTTCCTGTGTGTGCAGAAGCAAGACGGGACAGAAGGTACTGGCTGCCTTGTCACCGTGCCTTGTGATCACCGTCTCTGCCATGTGATCCCCTCATAGAGCGGGGTTCCGGGGGTCACGAGCACATGGTGTTACGGGGGCAGGGCTGGGCCCGGAGGACCGCTATCACTGAAATGTGCTGGAGCCTGGGGAAAAGGGCATGCCAGCTGAGCCTTGAAAGCTGGGGATGCCTTTCCAGAGGAGCCGAATAGACGAAGGACATGTCACAGGGGATCAAGTGGGGTCATTGTTGACGTGTGGAAATGCATCTGCTTTAGGGGAGAACAGAAGTATTTGAATTGAATGGTACAGCTCTACAGAATATGGTAAAATATAGAACTGGAAAGACAGGTTGAAAGTAGATTTCTAAGGCTCTTGAATGCCAGGTTAGGATTTAAATTCATTTTATCATGCCATGAGAAACTATTCTATATTTTTAACAAGAAGCTTTGACGTAATTGTGATGGCAAAGTACGGGGGAACTTGTAGCCTGGAGACTAATTAAGAGATGGGGAAGACCAGTGGTTTCTGCACTAGAACTTCCCGAGGAGCTCCAAAAATACAGATGTAAGGGCTGTCCCCTCTCCAATTCAACAAAATTTCTGGAGCAACTACTGTATTGTGAGTAGTCTCACAATTGTGAGTAGTCTCCCAGGTGAGGGGAGACTTCTCACATCCAAACCCCACACCAGGCGTTTTCATGTATTATTGATGTAATCCTTAAATATTCTTTATGTGTGCATTAGATATTATAGGCATAGGATTCACTAGCAATATTTACATACCTTCTGAGGTTGTGTCTGTTTTGAAATATCTCTTTCAATCACATAAAAAAAAAAAAAGACTCATCAGCCTGTCTCCAAATCATTCTTACACTTCCACTGCTTCACATCTTCTCCCTCCAGGAACGTGTGAGGCTGTTCCATTCACATCCATGACATCTGCCCCAGGTTCTGGGACACCAACCCTCCTGGTCACCACCTTCCTTCTCCTGGTGGAGAAGGTGAATCTCCTTCCCTAGGGTGATCGCCGTCGAGAAGAGCCCACATGCATGTTCCCCATAAGAATGGGGTCTTCTACATCTGGGACCCACGATGGAAACTCTTCAAGCAGATGAGATCCAGGTGTTTTGGAAGTGTGTCTTTTCTCCGTGGATGGCCCTTACGTCTTGAACGTGTCTCTTTGTATGACTTCTGTTGTCTTGTTCTATGGCTGCTCCATCACAGGGCTCTAAACAGTTTCCATGTTTACCATCTGGTCCTGGACGGGCTCTTCCTGGTAACTAGATTCATTTGTGGCGAGTCTAGGGTCTTCTTCTCGCAAAAGCAGTATCCCTGAGGAGTTTTTGGGGGAATGCCACCACTGTGCAACACAGCTGTATATAATGAAATTCTCCTAAGACCGTCCATTTTACTAAGGAATCCAGCCTGTGTTGTGCCACAGTCTCATGGCCCAGGGGGTCCTCCAGCACTGGGCTGCCGCACCCTGGTGTGGGAGCACAAGAGCCCCTGGCCTCCGAATACCTGCAGTCCAGCCCAGCAGGTGCCGCGTTCCCTCCCCCATCTCCCCAGCTCACAGGCCACACGTGCACCCTGGCTGCCTGGAAGGCTAGGGGGCGTCTCAGGTTCCCCAAGGCCAACAGAAAATTAGCATTCAGTAATGCCCCCGGTCACTGCTCTATTTCTCCATGAATACATCAGCCTCTTTTGGGAGGCTGTTGTGTGTTTTAAACTTTACCCTGTAGTGACGAAGACTGGAGATTTAATGAACATGCTTAACACAGAATGTGGTTGCTCAGTTTCTTACCTACATTTCTGTCACTGACCTCTGGGAAGCTGCATTTGTTTTATGGAAACGGCCACCTCCTCGGGAAGAGGATGCCAAATGCTGCTCGAGTTGCAGAATTTGTAGCTGTGTGTTTGTGTTCAACAGCCTGTGACTGGCTTGTCCCTTCTCTTTGGCTCTTTCCCCGTCCTGGGAGTGTGGGAGGTGGGGAGGACTGCAGCTGCTCTACCTCAAGGGACAGCTGCTGCATCCAGAGGTTGCCTATCAGCTGTGGCCATGCTGAGCAGCTGGAAATGAAGCTGCTGAAAATTCTGACTGTGGTTATTCAACATGTTATGGGTCTTTAGGTCCCTCATCTTTTGAAAAAACACTAGTGGAATACAAATAGTTGACATCACGCTTACATCTCTTGCAATTTTTCGACATTGCTTTCAAAGCAAAAAATTTCAACTTCACAGGAATGTGAAGCTGCCAAGTGTGAAGCTGGGTGTTCTCATTTGCATATCAGTCCCAGAATGCATTTCCAGCCTCAGCTCCTCTAGAGTTTGCTGTTACAGGCAGAATAAAGGAAAGGTTGAAGGACCCCTGTGCTTTTCCAGTCTTGTGCACATTAAACCTCTGATATGCAAATAAGAGAAAGAGCAAGTTTTCCCTTTGCCCCAAACTTGGTGTGAGTTCAAATGAAAAAGGAAGAGCTTGGACTAAGTAGAAATGGTAATATGTCCACTCATCACCTCTTTGAAGTAACCTTTGAGTGCTTGGATTCTAGGTACTTCCAAACAGTTTTTTTATCTCATTCCAGCTGCGTGTATCATAGATTCAGAGATATCAAGCCCTGGAAAGGAAGTGATGGTCTATGCGGGGGCACTCCGGTCACTGGATCATCATCTCTGCTAGATCGCTCAGCCATTACTGCTGCTGGCTCTGCTTCCCATGAAGGGAGCAGTTGATCCCTGAAGGGTCCTGTTGATCTCTGCCTTGGGTGACAGCTGGAGTCAGTCAGCTGGGGCTATCCCTCACAGACAATTGGCTCAGTGACTCGAAGTATTTTTCACCATCCTACCACCACCGTCTGTTTAAAATCTCATATATATCCACATCCACCCAAATAAAACCTATACTTTTCTTGATCTCGATTGTTATTCTGAGGGGAAGCAAGCTGAAATCATGATGGGTAGGGCTTCCCCAAGGTTTTAGAATGTTGGCAGCAGACTCGAGAGACAAACCTAGGTCTCCGATTCTTAGCTCATAGCTCATTCTGTACTCATACAAAGTGGCCACAAGCACTTAACCACGTGTCAGTCACTGCCCAGCACTGGGGGTAGACAGGTGACCATGAAAGAGAATAGAGTTCTGCTTTCAGAGAGTTCATCCCCAGCAGCAAACACAGACATTGCTCACAAGTAATGACAATTGGGGTGAAGAGTATTAGCACAATTCAAATGAACTGATTTATCTTTTAAATCCTCTAACTTCCCCGTAAGGAAGGGAACATTCTTCCTTTATTTTTCTTATGGACATCTAGACAAAGTATCTAGTTGGTGAAATACAGTCCAAGCAATGCTCATGCCAAGAAAGACAATGGTTTTCAGGACATTTAATTGATTAGTTAATCCAGTTTGACACCTTTTCTTTGCCACACAGTGTCTTCAGCATTAGGAAGGTGAAGGCAAGAGAGATGGGATCTGTAGAGACCCTGGGCTCCGAGGCAGCGCAGGGGATGGTCATGGGGATGCAGGGATACCAGGGCGAAATGCCGTGAACACTATGGAGATGGTCTGACACTGTGGGTGACATCACGGCTCAGGAGGTGGGGGCAGGAGGACGTGTGGGGCTCTGTGAGGTGGCATTCAGGGCCCTCCGAAGGATGTGGACCAAACAGAGGAGGGGGAATGTGCACGAGCTGAATTTCTAGCCAAAATAAGCAGCGTGAGCAAACTACAGATGCGTACGGTGTGCTCACAGCTCTCAGTGTTGGTCCTAATTCTACTGTCGTAAATCCAACTGTGCATGTTCCCAGGTGAGGAAGGGGGACCAGAGGCAAAGCATCTTCTCCGACGTCTGGAGGTCAACACTTTGTGCTTAAGAGCACAGACCCTGAAACCAGACTTCCTCAGTGAACTTCTGGCCTTGAACTGTTTTAGCTTTGTGACCTAAAATGTTCTCTCTCTTACTTTTCTCCTCTTTAAGATGTGCACAGGAGAATAAGGTTTTGTAAAAGTCGCGTGAGTGAATGACGTGAAGCAGTGAGAAGTGTCCGTAGCACCTACTGCGTGCATGTGACAGCAAGTATTGCCTGGACGGGGGAGCATCACCACAGTGTGTGCTCCTCGCATAGAGGGCAGGTCCTGCTCCCGGAAGCCTGCAGGAGGGGGCCCTGGCCTGGGGATCGGGGTCAGCCCAGGCTCCCTAAGGGGGGAACGGGAAGAATGTTTCTTGTCCCTGGAAATGCTGCTGCTGCCACCGCCTGGGATGAGGTCAGGGGGTGGGGGGGTGTTTTTCCCCGCCCCATTGCCATTTTAGCTCACTCTTTTTACCAATATCTATTCCCCTAAGATTCGTGAGCAGCCTGGTGCCCTCCGAAAGGAACTTGGGTCGATGACAGGCCTCAGGTACCATCAGCTCTGCTCAGCAGAAGGCTGCGATGAGGCTCCCGTGCTCCCGGTTCTTCTCAAGCCCCTCCAAGTAAGCTTTGGTTTGGTTTGCTCTGTGGTACTCTTATCCCACCTCCTATAATTTTTTGGACCATAAAAAGTAATATGATTTCCATCAGCTGGTCAGAACCCTCGATTCCTTCTTGGCTGCAGGACTACAGTCATCGGGTGCCACCCAGAGCCTCCCTAGTGTCCCTGCCCCCTTGATCAGCCTTGTCTGGGCACAGAGCTCCTAGCTCGGCCCCCAACCCAGTCCCCTTCCTCAGGGCTCCTTCTCTCTCCTTCCTCCCAGCGTCACCATCCGTGTGCCAACTCACATTCTCACCTGACCAAAGACACATTCTACAAAAATTATACTGACTGTAATCTCCCTGTATCGCATCATTTACTTTAGATAGAACTACCTGTTCTTAATTTTTTAAAAGAAGATTTATTTATTTTAGAGAGCAATTGCAAGCACAAGCAGGAGGGGCAGACCGAGGTAGGCAGAAATCCCCAGTAGACTCTTGACTGAGCATGGAGCCCAAGATGGAGCTCAATCTTATGACCCTGAGAACATGACCTGAATGGAAACTAAGAGTTGGATGTGCAACCAACCGAGCCACCCAGGTGCCCCTATTTGTCCTTAATTTCTAAGTTTTTCATGAACCAATCTATAACAAAAGGAGTACAAATTATCTCCTAAAAGAAATAAAATTTACTTTCTTACCAATGAAAATGTCCTTCTCTGGGCAGGACATCGGACAGCCTGATGACCCAATGCCCTTAATGGGTTGCCAAATCCCCCAACACCTCGGTCCCTGGCTGTTGGCTTTTCTCATGTGGATTTAACAGGACCGTTAGCTTCTCTACAAATTCAATGCTTGGTCTCAGCCATTTGGGGAAATGATCTTAAATCAATATCTAATATTTGGAAGATCAAATACTTATCCTTTCAGAGGATTTTAATCCACCTTTACATGAGATTGGTTGACCATGAAAATAACACAACTGTGTGTCACCGGCAACACAGAAGTACGTGGTAATTCTATGGAGGTGATGTGGAGAGAGAATCTTGCTTTGTGCTTTACAGACAGTTTACCAGTTTATTTTCCTGAAAATGCTGAGTACTAGCTCACAGAAAAATCGCACTGTTTGTACAAGATGGATTTTGAAGGAACAAATCTGAAACAGGAATGAATCATGTAACTGGTAAGAAGAATGACCAAAGTGCTTAAAATAATTTTAAAAACTCGTTAGGTCTGATGGTTCTCAAGAGAGGTTGAAACCATGTTTTGTGAGACAAACAACTTCAAAGTTCAGTGTTGTTCTTTTCCTAATGGTGACCTAACTCTCATCCCTTTCTTAAGCAGGTGATGAGCCTCCCTATAGCCTTTGAGGTCAGAGGTCACATTCACACACACACACACACACTTCAAGGAAAACCAAAGAACTCCTGTACAATAGCCCCCAGAGCCACAACAACTTGACTTTTTTGACCTCCCTGCTTGTGATATGATGGTCTGGAGGGTGTGGTGGTAATTCGAGTGAATGTCACAAGAGCCCAGATGGGCCAGGGACAAAACGGGAAGGTGGTGTGGGAGAAATCCCTGATGGAGTAGTGATTTCTAAAGCGTGGTCCCATGATCAGCAACGTCCGCCTCACCTGGGAACCTGCTCAAGTGTCACCAATTGGCTTTCATCCCAGACCCATGGAATCGCCATTTGGAGAGAGGGCCCATCATTCTGGGTTAACAGGCCCGTCTTGGTGATTCCGAAGTGTCCTGACACTGGAGGACCCACTGCTGTAGCTGGATATGGGATGTGGATTGTGTTGAGGTTAGAGGGACAGGTGGTAGGATGCCTCCCGGGTGTGCCTGGTTCAGGCGCTAGGAGGCTGACCCACCGATGGCATGAGACCCCGTAGTCGTTGGCCTCCTGTTACTTAGATCTTCAAGAGGACTGGATTCCTTTGCAGGTATATACCTCCTGCCTCTCTTTCTCAAATGCACCCTGCTTGGCGTTTGTCTCCAATATGCACCTCCAAGTGCAGAACGCAATGGTGTTTCTACATCCTCATCCTGTTTGTCCCTTCAGCATTCAACACTAGTGGCTACGTGTGCCTTTCAAAATTGCTTATCCATTTTTCTCCAGGACTCTTATATCAGTGGCCCTGATGGCTCACTCAAATTGGGGTGATTAAAAAAGGGTGCATTTCCAAAGAAACTAATGACCAAGTTATGAGTAGGGCACAGGTGAGGAGCCAGAGAAGAGACTTGGGGCCATTGGGAGGGAAGTGCCAGCACCTCTGAGAATCTGAGGGCAAGAGGAAGTTACTGGAATTCCAGAGGAAACAGAATCATGCAGTGCAGGCCACATGAGGGTCACAGCCACACTGACGCAATCTCACCAGGATGAAAGCAGGGGACTGGAGCCCCAGCCCAGCGGCTCTGAACACACGGTCCCTGCCGAGCAGCACCCAGTGTCTCCGGGGAACTGACAAATGCAACACCTTTTTTTACCCGTGGACCTGCGAAGAATCAGACCTGCTGACAATGGGGTCCAGCACTCTGCTTACTAGTCCTTGGAAGTGATTCTGAGGCATTTTTAAAGCAGAGAGCCACTGATATCTTATTCTCTTCTTCATCTCCGTGAGAGCTCCTTCCCGGGAGACAACCGACCCCACATGGGAGGGCGTGAGGGTCTGTTCCATCAAGATCAGCCTCCTGGGACTGAGCAGGTCCCGGGCATGGCAGGTCCAGCACAGGAACACAGTCGTGGTATCCTAAGAGCGCTGTGCAGGGCAGATGGCGACCTCACTGGGGACGGGGCGGGGTGGGGAGGGCACGGCGCAACCACACACAGGTCCACGCACCGTGCTGTACACGTGCAAGTAATGGCACACCATGTGCCGAGCACACTTCGACAGTCGACACACAAATACACGGAGCACCAGGAGGGTGGAGCCAAGTAACGTACTCCTCGCTGGCCGCACTCGCTTATGTTTATGAAATTTTGTTTCTTTCTTTCTTTTTTTATAAATTTATTTTTTATTGGTGTTCAATTTGCCAACATACAGAATAACACCCAGTGCTCATCCCCATCAAGTGCCCTTTCAGTGCCCGTCACCCAGTCACCCCAACGCCCCACCCTCCTCCCCTTCCACCACCCCTAGTTCGTTTCCCAGAGTTAGGAGTCTCTCATGTTCTGTCTCCATTTCTGATATTTCCCACTCATTTTTTCTTCTTTCCCGTTTATTCCCTTTCACTATTTTTTATATTCCCCAAGTGAATGAGACCATATAATGTTTGTCCTTCTCCGATTGACTCATTTCACTCAGCATAATACCCTCCAGTTCCATCCACGTCGAAGCAAATGGTGGGTATTTGTCGTTTCTAATGGCTGAGGAATATTCCATTGTATACATAGACCACAGCTTCTTTATCCATTCATCTTTCATTCTGTTTCTTTCTTGCACTCTTCAGTTGACTTCACCAGGGTATATCACATTATCTTTACTTTGAAGAATATCGGTTAGTGAGGTTACTATTTTGAATCAAATTGGAAACACGTGAAACCATTTACTACTGTACGCTCCTGCACAGATAAAAATATCTCAAATGTGAAATAAAAAAAGAATAACAGAAAACACAATAGAGGTGCCTCCTGGGACGGAGACGCAGGTGGAGGGTTGGCAGAGTGGCGCTGAAGGGGCACGGGGGAGACGGGGGAGATGTTTGGTGCAGCCGCACCCGCGTCAGAACTTCGTCTTACTCCCCCGGCTCTTCCTGATGCTTGCTCCGACAACCAAGGACACCTGGGGTCTGAACCCGCCTGTATTTACTGTCACCTCCCCGGTGATGTCATCGGCCTCCTGGTTCTCCATGCCAGCTCAGTGCGTGCATCATGCCTGACGTCCTCGCACCCTGGCCTGGCCGTCCTCCTGCATCCCTGCCTTCCACGGGGTGCCAACTCTGGCTGCGTGCAGCGCGTCACAGTCAGCCCCCCTCGAGCCTCCCCTGCTCCAAGGTTCTCGAACTCAGGCCATGCAGCTCCCACCCCCCTGCCCCACCCCAGACCCTTCCTCTAACACACCCGTCCTAGCCACCCACAAGTCCCGGGAGTTCCCAAATGTCCCAGGATCGGAGCATCTGCTTCCCCATGGCCGCGTGGTGTCTGGGCCAGCTCACCTGCCGCCTGTGTGACGGTGGCATTAGCCGCATCCTGATCTGTCTCGGGCCGAGGCTGCACGCCCCAGTCTGTTCCCAACAGAGCCAGAGCCCTTTACAGAGGAGTCAAGCCTCCTGATTCCCCACCTCCAACCCCATAGGGACTTTGTGCACCTGCCGAGCCACGTTATGCTGCAGACTCAGAAACCTGCTACTTTCGAGCTTTATGTCTTTCTCAGGCTATAACCTGGGATGAGTCCTTGGGGACCCCGCCCCACACAGGCCCTGGGAGCCAGGAGAGGGCGGCTTCCACACCCTGCGGCGTGGGCCGTCCATGGGGGTCGACGGCGTCTCCGGGACGCATCCACTGCCCCTCACTGGCTGCAGCAGGGGCCGGGGGGCCGCGGGGCCTCCGGCCGTGACAAGGGGACTTCACCTGTCCTGGCTTTGGCCGGCAGGCGGTCGGCTGGCCAACACCAGGCGCCCCGCTGCCTGCTCTCAGCTGCAGGCCGTGCACGGGAGCCCTCTCTGACATTTCTCATCCTCGCCGAGTCAGCGGACCAGCGAGCCACATCGTCGGGATTTGTTTGGTTCGCGGCGATGGCAGAAGCTCAGGAGGGTGAGCCCCATGTGGAAGCACATCTCAAGTCCTTCTTACATCGTGTCTTCTCATCCTCTTGTCTGAAGTGAGTCATGTGGTCAAAACCACCGTTAGGGACTAAAGAAGTCCACGCTGCATAGGCATAGGGTGAAGCCAGGACAGGTGCATGGACACACATGAGTGAGGAATTGGGCAAATAATGTGATCTATCACATGCCTAACTTTATGGGAGCAGGGAAATACAATTCTCCTGGGGGCCTGGAAGGGCAATTTGAAATGTTTGTTGAACACCACTAATGATCCTTAGTAATTATAACCTGAGTCCTTATAAACACCTAAAAAACTCAATAAAATCCAGCTTCTATTAGCTTCCTAACTTTATCTCCTGCCACTCAATCTAGCTTATGCCCTTGCAGCCCCACACCGAACAAACTTTTACCTCGGGGCTTTTGCACTTACTCTCCATTCTGCTGAGAATCCTCTTCTGCCAGATATCCATGGCTTTCTCCCTTATATCCTTGGCCCTTTACTTTAGATGAATACCTTATCAAAAATTGAATTCCCCTCCACTACTGATCCCCTTTCCCCGACTTTATTTACCTATAGCCATAGTGCTTACTTCTCTCTCACACAGCATGTACATTTTACCTATTTACCTGCCGCCTGTCACTGTAAGTCTTCAGGGACAGGGATTTTGGCCTGTTTTGTCTCCTGCCCCCAGTCCCTATAATGGTGCCTGGCATATATGAGAGAAGCCATTTAGTGATTTTGTTGCTGTTGAATAAATGAATGACTATCCTGGAAGTTAACAGTTTATTCATCAGAAATGGCATTTGTCTATTTCAAAAGCCGACAGAGGGGTTCTGCTGCATTCTCGGTGTGGTCTGGCCCATTGGGGCTAGTTATCCTGGTCTTTGATCTCCTCTCTGGACAACATCATTTGGCTCAGGCAGCTTTGCAGGATGAGGGGAGACCCCAGAGAAAGCTAGAGTCTTGTTGCTAAGGTCATGCTCTGAGGTCAGGGACTGTCACAGGAGGACAAATAGTTTTCCCTGGGGGTATCTGGCATTATCTAAAGGTGTGTTTTATCACAAATTGGGGGAAGACTGTTCCTGGCATCTCATGTGTGGAGGCCGGGGTTTTGGCCACACAGTCTGCAATGCACAGGACACCCCGTAACAGAATTGTCCACCCCTAGGTTCAGTGGATCTGGGCTCGAGAAACCCCATTCCTCCATGGAGCAGCCCCCTCTTTCCACCCGTGGGCCTATGGTCCTCCATGGTCTGGTTTCCTACAGTCAAGTCTATACACAGTGAGGGACCTTTTCACCACTTGTTCTAACATTTTGCTCCTTTGGTCAAAACTCCTTGAGGACTTCCCAACACACTAAGAACCCAGAGTCTTTGCCATGACCTGGAAGAGCCATACGAATTAGCCCTACTTCTTTCACTTCTGTTTTCTTGCCATTGAGTTCCTTGTCCACAGTGCCCTAGCCTTCTTGCTGCTCCTCACACCATCCCTAGCTTGTCACTACCTCAGGACCTTTGCACTTGCTGTTTCCTTTGCCTGGAATGCTCCTTCTCAAGATATTTCCACCTACTACTTTTCACTTCCTTTAGATCTCAGCAAAAATCTCACCTCCTTAGGAGAGACCTTCCTTTGTCTCTCTAGCTTTTTTTTTTTTTAAATAACACTAATCAGTATATTAAATTACAAATATGATTACTTTGTTTCTACTTTGCTACAAATTCTGCAAAAGCTAGAGCAATATGTTGTTTGTTATCTTGTTCACTGGCCCTGGTGTCTAAAATTGTGCCTGTCCTAGAGTAGATGTCCAGTTATTAAGTGAGTGGGTGAAGCTTGACAAGAATACTCACTGATGACCTGAGGATCCTTGCTTGAGATTACAGGTGAGGGGTTTTGATGAAGAAATTCTTTAGCTCTGTACCCCGTCCAATGACTCAGACAGGTGGTGTTCCAGCGTGATGCAGGATGTGGGCTGTGGAAGAACTGCCTGGAGCCGACTGCTGTTGACCTTGGGTGCTTAAACTCTCTGTGCTTCATGTTTCCTCTTCATGGAACATAATAACTATAATAACGTTGTATAATAAAAACTTATGCATATTCATTTTTCAATTTCAGAAAACTCATTTATCATTGGGTTAGTATGAAAATTAAGTAAAAATATGTAAGCTTCAGAAAAATTTGGGATACCGTGAGCACTCAATAGATACTATTATTAGTCAATATTATTTGCAGCTTCTGTATTTGCAGAAAATTCATATGTAACTGCACAATCAATGCACGTTGTGCTTTTTGCAGGTGCATTTTGCCATTTGCAATGGCCCCCAGGCATGGCGGCAGAGAGCTATGTGGTGCTTTTAAGTGTGAGAACGCTGTGACATGCCTTATGGTAAAAATACACGTGTTAAGTAAGGCACAGATTATAGCTCTTCGGCCATGAGTTCCATGTTAGTGAATCAATAATGCATATTAAATAAGGTGTCCCTAACCAGATACACACATAAGAAAAGGTTATGTATCTATCATTTGGGGAGAGTGCTGTGACCAGATGCTCCCAGAAGCTAACCCCGTGTTTCCATTGGCTGGGAGTGGTGACTTGGGGCTCGCTAATTCAGTGTTTGGGGTGACATGAGAGCATCTCACACCGTAATAGGAATTGACCATCTCTCCTTCCACTCACTTATCAGCTTCTCTAGCAAGTGCTTTTCACTCTAAACCTCGATTTCAACACAGTTCTTCCCTCCACAACATTACCCTCTGATTCATACGTCTACCACGTGACATTCCCCGAAAACCCAGGAGTGGGATGTGGCCAGGCGTCAGGAACCAGGGGCACAAGGGACACCTCAAGATGCCCGCTACTTTCTGCACATCTGTATCATTCTTCCCCTTCCTTTGTCCTTTGACCTCTGGGCTTCCTGGTCGATGTAGAAGGAGCATGGCTGCCCAAAGGCACTAATGTTTATATCTTAGCATCCAAATAACCAGAGAGACTATCTGAATCTCTCCTGGGAAAGACTTAGGTCCTAGTATGGGCAAGGACGGTTATCCTGGATGTTAAGCTGAGATGCATGCGTGTGTGCATGTGTGTGCATTGTACTGACACATTATTGCAGCTGCAGATCTGCAGGTGATGCCTAGAGTCTAGAGCTGAACCATCTGATGCAGTAGCCACTGGTCACCAGTGTCCACAACACTTCCATCACAGCAGAAGCTCTGGCTGCACGGTGCCACAATAGACCAAGCAGCTTTTCCCAGAAAAAGAATGGATGTGGGGGTCAGCAGGGGAGTTTCTGGGCACATAAATCGATAGGTGTCATCTTGTCTGCCATACTTGATGAAATGGACCCTGTCCCCTTGAAACAATCTCTACCTCTGGCATTCAGGCTATTTTTACACTCTTATGATTGTCCTGTCATCGCTCTCCCTCTTGCTCTTCACCCTCCTCTGATTCCACCATTCCTGTGACTTTCAATGGCAACATGATGACGGCTCCCAAGCTTATGTCTCATTCCCAGACCCGCTTCTGAGCTCCAGACCCAATGACCTAATGCCTACTTAATA
The DNA here is from genome assembly GCF_048164855.1 of Canis lupus baileyi. Lineage (NCBI taxonomy): Eukaryota > Metazoa > Chordata > Mammalia > Carnivora > Canidae > Canis > Canis lupus. The sequence goes on from NC_132840.1 coordinate 61,038,113, forward strand.
TCTCCGACTGGGCCTGTCAAAGACCATGTGACATTAACACCTCATAATGGTTCTTGATCTACCACAAATCTCTTCTTTTTCCCAATCGCCCATCTCAATAAATGGCATCTCTGTCTGCCCAGTTTGTTATGTGAGAAGCCCCAGAAAAATCCCTGACATCCTCTTTCACCTCCTTCTCAACACCCAGTCCATAGCAACGGTAGTCAATTAAAAATTCAAAATACTTTGAGTCACAATTTTATATTCATTTCTAGTACCACAGTCTCCTTTCACTTTCCTGTTGGCTAACACTTATTCAAATTTCTGTCCCTGCTCCAATGTCTCAAGGAAATGACCAATTCCTGCCCTGATTGAAATTCTACCTTTTAATGTATGTCATCTCGCATCATGCTTTTGCTTTTCACAGATACAGTGGATTGCTAGTATCTACCATCCCTTCTTTATGATAAGGACAGAACCATGGCTATTTTATTGTTCTCCACATCTGTCATGTCTGGCACAGTACTGGACACTTTACCAGCCCTGTTAGGTATTCACCACACCTGTTAGGTGGTTATGGGTGTCCTTCAGGTTCTGTTACTCATCTTCTTTCTCATGGGCTCAGCTTCGCCGCTCTCATTAGGAATCCCAGACAATGTCACAAGCCCTGGCTCTTCAGACAGTTGTGAGCTCTTCTCTCAAAGCCAGCCTCTCCTTCCTGCCTCACTAGCGCTCTGAGGAGAGAGGACTCTCCAAAGTCCAGCTCACATGTCCTCCAGGACATGTGCTGAGCCCGCATTGTTCTCATTGAGTCATTAAGGCCTCTGAAGCCCCCTGTTCGCTCTCCTTGCAAATAGCACTTTCTGGAGCTGGCCGTGTAAACCCTGCACAACCACAGGGGCTGACACCACTCTGTCTCTGACACCTCATCCCCATAATTCCGAGGAGCTCTCTAGTTCATGTTCCTACCCCATCTTTCCTGCAGGTTGCCATTTCTCAAGATGCAGAATGGTCCTATTAGAAAGGCTCCATCTTACCCTTATGATTTTGTAAATGAGGAAAATGGTCCAGAAAGTGGTCAGTGGGTCATGGCACCTTTGGTCTGACACTCTCTGACAGCCCGAGACCCTGGCAGCCCCGCTCTGCTCAAGAGCCCCCATGGCTTCCTCTCTAACATGCAAATGACAAAATTTCGGTAGCCATCCACACAAGACGTTGCATAACCCAATGCTTTCCTGCCTTCTCCAGCTTTCCACCAACTATGTGTCTGCAGATTCCTTTCTGCTACTTTTCATTCTTTGAAAGGCCACATACCTTATGCATTTTTGCTGGGAGATCTTTGTGCTTCTTGTTTATCCCACCTAGAATCTCTCCCTCTACTTTTATCCTCTGTTGTGGACTTTATGTTTTGACCCCAAAGCATACTTGATACACAGTGTGTTTTAATACATTTTATTGTTGAATGAACTAATGAAACATTTAGTAGTCAGTTTTCCCCATATTGATGGTGCCTAGGTTTCCTGTGATAGAAGTCTGTACATATCCACCACCACATTCTGAAGTCTGTGCCAAAATGGACAATAATAGGAAACATTCACTTGATGTGTTCAACTCTTGAAAAGCAGTGATTCCTTAAGAGTTGGAGATCTAAGCCTATGAAGAGCTCACTTTTTGGGAGCTTTACTCTCTTGGTCACCTTGAGCAGCCCACTGTCCTGGGCCTCCTCAAAACAGGCATCAATCCTGATTCCCTCTGACCCAAAGATTGGTGGGCAGAGCCTGCTGAGAAGGAATGTGGGAGTCATAGGGAGAAAAAAAAGGCCAGAAGATACCAGAAGAGGATGAATTTGTAATATGGCTTCAGGCGAGAGGACATAGGCTAGAGAACATGACCCATGATATATTCTTTTTTTTTTTTAATTTATGATAGTCACAGAGAGAGAGAGAGAGGCAGAGACACAGGCAGAGGGAGAAGCAGGCTCCATGCACCGGGAGCCCGATGTGGGATTCGATCCCGGGTCTCCAGGATCGCGCCCTGGGCCAAAGGCAGGCGCCAAACCGCTACGCTACCCAGGGATCCCCCCACGATATATTCTTAAAAGGGAATCTCTATTATAGGAATTATGCAAAATATACACTGAATCCAAGAGTTATTTTAATATTTGGTTCCTGGCCACTAAACCTGGTAGCCAGTATCCAACAGTTTAAAATAATTAGAGAGCCAAATGGTTTTATTGGAAAATGAATATTTCTTGGCCCATAATGTGCCACGCTAAGTACATTAAGCTTTGTTAGGGACTCTGCTCCCCTCTTGGCCAATGTGTCCTGCTAACGGATGTTTACAGAGCTCTACAGAAAAGAAATTTATTTTAAAGAGATACATGTTAACTTGCAAATTCAGGACTGTAACACGAAGAGCAAGCATGAAGTCCTGAACAGAGCTGTTAGCTGCTCATGCATTCCCACTGGTGATGCCCTCCTACTCTGGAGACACCCCGCCCTCGTGCTGTATGTTAAGTCTTGCAGGCCTTCATCGTCTTTAACTCGATCTTTAAAAACAACAAAATTTAAGTGGTTGTCAATAAAAACCAGTGGATTATAAATATTCTCTCTTCCAGCATATTTGATCAGAGCTGTCGATAAACACAACTGTATTTCCTGGGATTTCAGGCATGAATAATAATCTATGAATTTTAATTTAATACTCTTTCAGAGGACCCTGGGAGGATATCAACAATTTGGACATCTGTTAAGTCATTCTCAGAGTAAATAAAACTGGACACGTATATACTTCAGGAAATAACAGAGGATTATTAAGGTACGTGCATTAAGATGCCGCTGATATACGTATATAACTAGCATGATTTTTACATAAAAATCCCAGTTATCTGAGTTAACTGCCATGCACAGCATTGTTGGATTCCTTCCTTTTGTCCCCCACACTTGACTCACACATGAGCTGGTATTTCCTATGGTAAAATTGTTTCTTGGCACAGAATACTCGTCTCTACTTCCTTTCCCCAAATAACCTGAAATTGCTCAGCTAAATACAGTGGCCGAGTCTCACCCAACACTGAGCAGCTGTCGTCGTGCCTCCAGTAGGATGAAGATAGAGACTAGGCTGAAAGCAAGAGCTAACCTCGCAGAGAGGAGAGCTGTCCCCTCGCTCGGCCTCCCCGCGGCCCCCACCTCCACACCATGCACTGAAGTCCTGGGGAGCGCAGCCCCTCCACGGATGGGCCCCCGAGAGCTGTTCATACTCACACCCGGGCTGGGGCCTGGATGGAAAAGCCGCCAGGGCAGGCAAAGGGGAAATGAGTCTGGATGTTACCAATGTCAGGCCCCTAAGGAAGAGACAGGCTGTGAACTCTTAGGTGAGGAATGTCAGAGGAGACTATATTTATTAAAAGGCCCCTGTGGGGACACAGAAACGAAAGAACAGCAACAACAAAACAGCAAAACCTCAGGTCCCGCCCTGCTGCCCGGAACACCCCGGAACACCCGGAACCCAAGCGCCCGGCCAGCAGACAGCTCGCTCTCTGGTGCCCCGCCCCGGAGCTGCATACATTGGCGAAGTGAGTTTCTAACATTGTACACCTTTTAAAACTGCCACTGGGAACTAAACAATGGAGTAATTTCGTTCAAAAGCAATACATTTTTTTTTTCATAAAGGTAAGAGGAATTTTACTTTTGCTACAGAGAAATGCTGCAAGAGAAAAAGCTGCCTGTTACCGATATAACAAAAAACATAAAAAATTCTCCTTATGAAAGCATTCTGCTCTCTAAGAACATCTTGAATGAGAGGCATTACTGCAGGTGAGTGAGCCATGCAGACATGCAGATTGATTAGGGTTTGTTTTGAAATGTAATTTGTACGGCAAGCTTTTTTATTCCTTTGATGGCAATGAAACAGATTTATTGGCTACGTGTTGGAAGTGCAATAGATAACAGATAACCAAGGGAGACATTTTAATAAAACACTCAGAAAAGAAGAAACAAAAGTGAATGACTATGCCTGCTTACATTTCAGCTAATAAATAAAAAGTACAGAGGGGCCTTTAACTGAAAACCATCCTGGTGATTGCAGACTGGAAGCTTTATTGGAAATTGGATAGAACACTCTACTTTTTCTTACTTAAAGCTGTGACATGAGCCCTACACCCCGGAGTGATGTGACACATTTTGCTTTGGGCACATAAACCAATAGGGTAAGTGGTAGGTGGCTGTGAGGGGTCGAGGAGTCCTGACTGTGAGTGCATCTGCTTTGGCTGTTTCTGAAGTTCTGGGCAACCCAACAATGCAGTGATTTCACCACTCATCCCTTGTGGTAGAAGCACCGACTGGGTGCTGCCAGGGAAATCTCACAGGTGCATCTTTAATAACCAAAGACCTTTGGTCTCAAAGAACTGAAAGGGGAGGGGCCTACGAATGCGGATGGTGGAGAACTTAGCCCATGCTTTCAGTCCAGGTATATTTAGGCTGCTCACCTGACCCAGGGCTTACCCAGGCCCCATCATGCACCCCCAAACTAGTTCTGGTCAGTAGGGCCCAAGACTCACGGAAGAAATTGGCTCTCCCTTTTTTGTTTCAAGGCAGCAAGAAAACCAGAGCTCACTCTGATTTCAGCATTGCCCTCAATGATAAACTTCCTACTCTGGGAGTCAATTCTTCAAATAGACAGTGGGGAGCCAGGGAGGGAAAATTATTCTAAATACCAGTAATGACCACAGGTGCAGACCCAAGATTTCTAGTGGTGGCGCGAGGCCAAATTTGTGTTGCTGTAACTTTCAGGGTAATTTCTTAGAACCAGCTCCACAGATCTGGAGAACACTAGAGACCCCAAGTCTGATATCACGTAGTTCAGAAACAGGAATTCAGAATGGTGAGTGAAGATACGATTAGGAATCTACATCAATAAAATTGGGTTGTTTTAATACACGAAGGCTTTTAAGGTATACATAATTCATGATGCTCACCAAATATAAAATGCCATCATAAATCCACGTGTGCATTTCAGAGAGACGGGATCATAAAAGCAAGATACATTAAATGAATTGGCATAGTTACGAGAGTTTGGATCTGTTATTAAATATGGATCCACTCAAATATTCCATCCAATTTCCAGTTCTGTTAATATTTCTATGTTCACTATTTTTACTTTAAACTACCCAGATCTTTCAATGAGCACTATTTTTTTAAAGGCTCATACAGTCCTCATGCCATTTCCCAAAGGGACTACTTTTGTGGAGGGGCTTTCAGAAAGAAACAATTCAAAATTCTGCTACACTTCATAAATTGTCTCTGGGAGGATTATAATAATAAAACCTGAGAAGTTTTTTTGAGACAGATGTTAAATGAATTTGCATGCCTCAGCAAGATGCATAAAAAGAGGACTTCATGACTTAATTTCTAAAGCATCTATATTATTATGGCACGCTTCTGGAGATAGGTAATTATTGTCTACATAGGTAAGCATGTAGTGTGTCCCACGGGAAAAATAGGTAGGACTGTGCCTTTTCTCCCAGAAACCACAGTTTGCCTTTTTTTTTTTTCCTTTTTTTATAATTAAGATGTATATGTAAGAAAAACTCATTTATTGGTTTTTAATATACAAGGTGTTTTCTTTAAAAGAGCAAGATCCAAGATTGTTTTGTGATTCAAATTTAAAAAATAAACAAATTAATCTTCTGAATCTTCCAGGGCCATGTTTCATGTATTTAATATGTCCCTTAATTTGTTAAAAGATTTTAAGGCTCTAAATAACTCAGGCATATGTAAGCTCTGGTGTACCTGGCCATACACACTGAATAAACCATTTTATGTATTTACACACAGACATGGAGAATATATATATGTGTGTATATATGTGCATATATTCTCCGATACTATTCTTAAATGCAATCCTATATTCTTGGATAAAAAGTCAGTGATATAGCTTTCTAGTTGCCATGGCTAACAAAGCAAGGTTGAACCTCATCAGCCACTTGCACTCACTGCTTTGCAGGCTGGTCATTAAGTTCAGTTGCTGGCAGGAAAAGGATCTCTTACTACACCCTCCTTAAACTAAAGATTCACTCGTATTCAGGGTAAGTAGGCACACATTCTTTTATCGAGGTGGTCGGGAGCTACAGATGCAATCACACCGCTCATGGTGATCCAGCTGGATGTCAACAAGAGCCATATGCTTCGCTCTGCCCCTCCTCTTGAAATGGCCAGGCTCAAACTTCAATACCTAGGACAAGAAGTATATTTCCTGTTAGAAAACTCTGAGAGTCAACACAACTAGATATCCCTTATTCTCTTTATGATGACTGGTTCTCAACCTTTTGAGAAACCAATAGAAGCTATGATTTTTGCTATTATGATGCTCTCATGTAAATATTCTTAAATCATCAGCTTCATGACGTGGAGTGTTCTGCTCATCACAGAGCAGCCTCCTGCATCACCAGCCTACAGACCAAGATAAGCTCAGGAGTCCTGGCATATATTGATAGATTTCTAAGGGCCGGTTTCATGCCAAGTGCTGCTCCAAATACTGTCATAAAGATTCTTTTGAACAAAGCATATGTTATGGATAAATACAATACTGAGCACTTATTACTTTGTAGACATAAAGTGAATAAAGTCATGAACGTAATATGCTGCTGTGGCTAAATGTTTCATTGGGGTAAAATATCTTGCCCTGATGAAGGTGATTAGTGGCCATAATAAAGTGAAATGTGCTTATGTTCTTATATATTTGTTAATACACAACATCTTTTATAAGTCAAAACAGATCAGGCTCCACTAGAATCTTTCGACATTAATACCTACCTATCAATATAGCATTTCTTCATAAATATATCCTTTTAAAATTAGTAAGTTGATTGTGATAACATGGATGGAACTAGAGGGTACAATGCTAAGGGAAAATCAGAGAAAGACAAATAACATATGATCTCACCCATATGTGGAATTTCAGAAGCAAAACAAGAAAGACACAAACCAAGAAACAGACCTTTTTTTAATTTTTAATTTTTTTTTAAGAGACAGACTCTTTAACTACAGACAACACACTGAAGTCATGGGGGGGAGACAGGTGATGAGGATGAAGGAGTGCACCTGTCATAATGAGCACTGAGTGATGAAGGGAAGTGCTGAGTCACCTGAAATTAATATTATACTGTATGTTAACTCACTGGAACTTAAATAAAAATTTTTAAAAAACAAAGCTGAAACATGATTCTAGTAAGTTTATGTGGAAGCTAACTTCTCCCCTGCAGTGGCCTTCACTGGAATCACACATTGCTCACTGCAGACACAATTACTTGTAAAATCATGTGCGCACTTTCACATAAATGATCTGGTTAGTTTAACTGCTTCTTTGCTTCATGTTCTTAGGTTCCTGTTAGTCTTTACTTTCAATTTTTTGTTCTATTTTCCTGTCAGACTCTAAACTCCAGTGGGCACTACCATACAATTATGCTGTATTTTGCAGTTTTCAAAGGATTTGCACAGACACATTATTTCTTTTGCCCTCCAGCAAACCCTGTCACATAGCAGATGACATACCCTATGTCTGCTGTCTATATTGGAAGACTGAGCCTCTCCAGGAGGCCCTGTGCCGGGTATAGGGTCCTCTGACCCCTTGGACCTGGGCACAGGGTTCTGTCCACTAGGGTCCTAGCACACTGGGACTGGTGCCTTTTCTGTGTGCCTGTGATTCCCTTTTGTGTCTCGCAGGGGTGTCGGGCAGCACAGGTGAGGAGACTGGGGACCTGATGTGCTTCGGCTGGCACACCGTGGTCCAGGCTGAAGGTAATGTGTGGCAAAATCTTGCCTTAGAATCTGCAGGACTTTCCATGGCATTTCTCTGCCTCTTTACCATGGATTCTCTTCCCAGCAATCTGCTCATCCTCACACAATTATTTGTTTCAAGTCCTGAACAAACCAGAACCATCTACCAGGAGAGTGGGTTCCGAGTCTTAGCTCTCTGTACCACCCCTGGTCCAACTCTACTGTGCCATGGGGGCTCCAGGGAGGAGGAGACTAAACCCCTTCATCTGTTCAACCTGCAATCAAGCCATGGAGCCTGGGCTCTGCTACCAGAGTGGAACGTGGAGTCCTACATGGAGCAGAGCTTCAGAACAACATATATGAGCCCACAGTGAGGGGGAGATGATACCCTAGGAGACTTCATGCCTGAGGCACAGAGGCTGAAAGTATTTGCTGTTGGTGAAGCTGGTCTGAACGATATGTGTGATGGCTGATGACATAGCTCCCTATTCCTCCTGCCATTGGATTACACTCAGTGTGTCCCATATAATTTCACACCATTATCATGTGTGATAATCCATCCATATAATCCATATAATCCATCACCCTCTGTCTGCTGGATTATAAACGCTTGGAGGGCAAGGATAGCAGAAACTATTACCAACATTATTGAGTACTTACTAGATGCCACACGCTGTTTTGAGTGACTTTGCAAATACTAAATTATTTGGATCTCACTGCAAAACTGATAGGTTCATTTCTAATTTTTCATAGATAAGGGAAGAGAGATTAAGTTACTTGCCCAAAATTACAGAGCTGGTGATTGGTGGCACCAGAATTTGACTCCATGTGGGTTAGCTCACCTGTGAAACAGGGACTTTGGTTTGCATGGCTCAGTAGCACGTTGAGAACCTAGTAGCTGCTAAAGAAACACACCTGGGTGGGCGGGGCCCCAACCAGAAGCCTTTGCTCCTGTGCTCTCCTTTTTACCTCCCCCCTGCATCTGCATCTTCTCTCCCACCTCTAGCAAACAGCTGGCACACCAACAACCCAGGAAATAGAGCAGAGGCCAAAGAATGTGCCCCATGCTTTGCACCACTTCTAATGCTTTCACGATTTTGGAAGAAGATTTAAAGTATCAAGAGCAGAATTACAGTGACATTTGCTTTCTGTTTATGGCTCCCATGCTTTCTCCTGCTGGGAACTACAGAAAAGGAAAAAAAAAAAAAAAGATGTTGCTTCTTCATTAGAAAAAAAAAAAAAAGATGTAGCTTCTTCATTAAAAAAAAGTAAAAACCCAACAACAACGGTTGAAGAATGTGTTACATGTTGGGATATTGAACACCCTGTCACGATGGGTAAGCAAGTCCAGAGCTAGGCTGTATTTGGTCAGATTGCCATGGAAGGCATTGGGCATTTGAGTTCCACAGCATCACGGAGAATTTCTCCAATATGAATTAGTCACTATTGTCCAAGGCTCCACACAATCCAGATGTCTGCAGATGTGCAGGAGGAGCATCTGATGAGCTAAGGCCGTGACAATAGCCTCATGGGCTGTGATGACTGGCACCACATTATCAGGGCTCTGTCGATTTGCTTTCTCACTGGATGGCAAACAAAAGTGTGTGCTGCGGATGAGCACAGAGCCCTGGCAGTTTTTCTAACTGGTCTCCCAAATGTGTGGGGATTTTCCCTAAGTTTTATATTAAGCAATGTGGGCACTGTATATATGTGTTTTGCTGATAAGAAGAGAAAAATGAATTGGCTGACACTTTCTCAGACAAGACAGGAAAGCACTGTTTGAACAAAGTGGAAATTGGACTGTTTCCTGGCTGATCACAGCACTGATGTTCAAAGCTTTCATACCATGTAACAGTCTTCAGTTCAGGTACACAGCATTGAAAGGAGGAAGAAAGCAAAGCTGACTTGAGAGAGCATGGAAAGTTAAAAGAGAAATGAAAAGCCTTTATCTGTGAAGGCAAACTGGCTGGTTATAGGTTATCTGGTCACTACTAAATGGAAGGAACCATTGAATTAATTACAGCTGCTGAAGGATACTTAGGAATAGGAGCATCCCCAAATGCTTTCCTCGTTTCCGAGCTGTGGCTCACAGCTGCAAGCATGCCCTGAACTAAGAGCCCACCTAGGAGCAGCCAGCCATTTCTCATCACCTGTGGGTGGAAATGGACATCCTGACCCCTCTCCACAATCTGGAGAGCCACACGAAGCCAGGCAAAGTTTACTCTTACTAACCGGAGAATGACTGAGACAATTGGTGGCTTTCACAACGCTGCACAAAGTCAAAGATGTTCAGTTTGCAAATTACCACATCATGAAAGATATTTCACCTCGGTTACTTGCCTTGTTGCCAATAAACCACCAAATGAATCATGGCCATAAAGCTATTACACTAATAAAACAAAACTTGGCAGAAAAGCTATCTGCTGAGTTGGGTTCTTCTTTATTGGGAGTATATATATATATATATTAAAAAAAAGGTTGTTAAGGCCTTGTAATAGTTCTCAAATTAATGGCTGACATAGAAACATAAACATATTTCAAGACAAATGCACTGTATAAGCAGGAATCCTTAAGAGTTTTAGATCCTACCCAAGTTCTAAGGCAGGTGGTGTTCCATATACAGATGGTTTCCGATCTTAAAAAAAAAAAAAAAGCTTCATATTTTTGCTTCCATCCTGTGCTTTTCACGCTTCTAGACTTTATGAAAAATGTGCAGAGACTTGAGATTTTTAAGGGCTGGTAGTCCATTTTTCCGAAATGGACAAATATCTGGAGAAGGGATAACATATTATTTTCTGCCTGGGTAATGGCCAAAGCTGCCAGCAGTGGTCCCAGCAGACGTGGGACACCATAGCAGAAGGACTCACTCCATCCATGTCTTAAGATAAATACTTGTAAGAAAGACACCGCTGACAGAGTTTAGCGACGACTCCTGGCAAAGGAAGTCTGCCGGTGATGGAAGGCTGGGATTAGAGTCTGGGTAAATAAACTCACAAATACTCAAAGAGCAACCTCACTATCTGTAGACATTAACTTTTCTGTGAGCACCCTGGGGGTTACTGTGGGGTGAATGCTACAGTCCAACCTTTATTTTTTATTTAAAAATTTTTAAAGATTTTATTTATTCATAAGAGACACAGGGAGAGAGGCAGAAACATAGGCAGAGGGAGAAGCAGGCTCCATGCAGGGAGTGCAGTGCAGGACTCGATCCCAGGATCCTGGGATCATGCCCTGAGCCAAAGGCAGATGGTCAACCACTGAGCCACCCAGGCATCCTACAGTCCAGCCTTTAAAGAACTAAGCAGTTACCCAATTTTCACAGCACCTTCCGGGGTTGTTAACTGTGTGTTCAGCCTCCCGCTGCAAAGAACGTAATGGAAGGCTCAGCGGGCTCTGAAGTCAGAGCATGGAATTAGCCCAGAGGATCGTTCATGTCACAGATGGTCTTGTCCACCTGAGGGGTAGCACACCCTGAGGCAGCTTTGCAAAAACGATGTGGGAAGCTCGGCCTAGAAAGGAAGGAATGTGCACATTTTGTTCTTAAATGCAGAGTCCATTCCCTCTGTGAGTCATCGGGGCTGTGAGGGAGCCGGAGCAGGGACAGCCAGACCTCCTCTCAGAGGAGTCCACCCACATCTGTTGTGAACTTTCCAGTCTTGAGATCCTTGCGATTATCCAGCATCCGCATGAAGTGAGTGTTGTGTTACTACTGATGAGCCAGTGAACTCTTCTAGCAACATTAACTGTTCATTCTCTTCCACTGACTTAGCACTTTTACCACCAGTTTGCTTGTGTTCCTTACAGAGTTTCAGGAAGGTGGGATGTGGGATAGGATAGCTGACCAGTCATGGATGCCATATCATTTCAGGCCCGTCTGGGAACCCGAAATCGTGGGGGTATGGTGGGGATGCAGGGAGGAGTCCCCAGGCCCAGCAGGATGGACGGGGCTTTGGCTGCCTCCCAAGTGGCAAAGCTGGAACCACACACCACGTCTTCCTTCCAGTCATGCAATGTTTTGTTCTATTGCCCTGTCCCTCAGGAAAGCAGGAAGAGCCCATGGGAGTGTGGTCTCAAGTCTCACCCAAAGAGAGAGAAAGAGGAGGCAACAGGGAGACTCTACACTAGCTCTAGAAATGCGATTTCTAGAACAAGAAATATTATTGACTTTCGTTATGGTGGGCTATCATCATAACCCCAAATCTCACTGCTTTTGCCAGAAAGTAGAAACTTCTTAGAAAAAAAAAAATTCTGTCTCCTTCATCTCAATTTCCAATTTTAGCTAAATTTGTTTCTATGGCAGATGCTTAAAACATGTAAAAAACTAAAAGTACTATTCTTTTATCGCAAGTCTGAAGCTCAACAGTTTAAAACCTCCAATTAATCTTTTTGTTCAGATATAAATATCTGTTTACATTTCCTAACTCTTAAACTATAATAGGAATCAAATTTATAATATAAAATTCTAAAGTGAAATAAAAATAATCCTCTAAAGTCATTTTTCCCCCATTTTGTCCAGAGACCAGGAATGACTGTGCCAGAAATAGAGATGGGTCCAGACTGTGCTCTTCAGTATGGGAGCTGCTAGCTGTGTGTAGCTATTTACATCTAAATTAGTTAAAATCATATAAAATTAAAAGTCCGGTTTCCTGTTCTATACATGTCAAGTGGCCCATAATCACACATTGCCGTGACTACCATACTGGATGCTGCCGAAAGGAACATTTCCATTACTGCAGAAAGTTCTACTCAACAGGAGAGGGGATTGTAAGCAGCATCGCCACAGAATCACAAGAGGAAGGAGAGAAATGAACTTCCATCTTTCTTTCTGCTGCTTCCTGAGTTTTCGGCTGTTGCCTGAATGGACATGGACAGGGGACCAGAGGAAAAACATTTCAGTATTAATTTACAAGGTCGGGGATCCCTGGGTGGCTCAGCGGTTTGGCGCCTGCCTTTGGCCCAGGGCGCGATCCTGGGTTCCCGGGATCGAGTCCCGCGTCGGGCTCCCGGCATGGAGCCTGCTTCTCCCTCTGCCTGTGTCTCTGCCTCTCTCTCTCTCTCTCTCTCAGTCTGTCTATCATGAATAAATAAATAAAATCCTAAAAAAAAAAAAAAAACAAGGTCACCATATTTCTAGGGAAGATTCTGTTCCTCTGTGGTGCACTATCAAGGAAGGACGAGAACTGAAATAACTGCATCCTTTAATTGTCTACACAGTATGTTTTCTGGAACCTTCCTTTTGAAAGATCTCTACCCCAAGTATCTTTTGTATCCTATGTATTCCAAGAGGCACAAACAGGAAAACACCTTAACAGGATGCCTACTAACCTAGGAGAACAGAAAACCATACAGAAGGTAACTGTGTCGCACAGTGAAAAATGCTCACCCCCTACGGGAGAAAAAGCACAACCCCTGGAAAGAGCAGTTATATAAACTTCATTAAGAGCTTTATAATTTTTCAGGTTTTATGCCTTAAACGTGGAGCAGAAATACCCACGCAGAGTCACGCAGGCCCGCTTATGTGTCAGATTCCAGTTACCCTCCTAAGGGTGCTCATGCCCCATGGAAACTCATTTCACATCTCATCAGTTACAACCAGAAGCTAGGGAAACCGGTTTCTCATTTCTCTGGGGTAAGAACACAGACACAGAATAGAACAAAGAATGAGGATTCTTCCCCTAATGAGCCTCACTCAAGCAACCCCTGCTTCTGGAAATGGAACAAGCCTCCTACTCATCTTCATGGGGCACTCAACAGAGTGATCATGGTGACAGGTTGCAAGGTGTTTCAGGAGTCGCAGGGCAACAAGCCAGGCATGTTTGTTCCAGGTGCGTGGCGGCCGAGGGTGATTGATGCTGTTTCGTCCCTTCGTCCAGAGTGTGGCAGAGTGATTTTGTGTAGAGCTCTGCAGACCCAGAAGTAAAAATACTACGAGGCAATGTTTCAAAGAGATGCTTCAGAGAGCAGCTTCAAAAAGATGCTGACATCTTAGACCTGCTCCTGTGATGACCTGAGATCAAGGACTTGCCTTTCTAGACACTAATTGTGAACAGAAATGACAGGTAACTGCCCAGGTGTACAGAGAGAAGAAAGAACTAAGAAAAGGGCCCTTCAGAATTCTGTAGAGTTAACTGTCTAGGAGGTGAGGGGATTTTAAGGGGTGGCGTATATATTTAGTTTGACCATTTCCGCAATAAACAATTTAAATGATGAAGCTGTAACTTGTATCTGAGCAGAGTCCAGAGGAAAATCGAGCGCTCTACACATAGATCAACGGGCTGCACTCGAATGTGTTTCCTCAATGTCATGCCTACGTAGAGATCTTGTCACTTGCCAGATTATATTTTAAGTTGACCCTGATGAATGCATTCTGCATTGATCCTCGGAGATGACTAAATGTTACAAAATCCAGTTCTTAGATGCAAAGGACAACATCCAATCTAGAGGTAATCAGGTCAAACAAAAATACAACACAATGAACACAGACTATAGCATTCTCTGGATATGAGAACATGTTTTTCCCTTGAAAACGGCAGGGCGGAGTAAGAAATTGTTAGGACTAAGAAAATAAGTTCTACGTAGGTTCAAAATAATGCATTTCCCCTGTGTAAGGTAAGCACGGTCATGGTGGCATGTGATTTCCTGCACTTCTCGAGTTAAAAATACCAGTTATAACGCATGCATTTTCATTTAGCTCCCAAAGTCACCTCCTTAAACTTGTTAGTATTGTTTTATTGTTTTCAGGATTAAAAAAAAAAAAAAGCCCAGCTTTACAAAGCTGAAGGTTTTATTTGGGGAGCACTCTCTATTCCTTTCTTTGGTGGATACAGAGGAAAAGCAACTCAAACAATAATTGCTAACGATAATGTCTGCTTCATTGTTTACATTATGCTCTTGAACACATTTCCACACGATGTTTCACATCTTACAAAATGCAGTCCATATGCACTATTTTATTCCATCCCCAGAACCACTGCATACGTGATTATCTGCTATAATTTCTTAGTCCCATTTCACATATGTGAAAACTGAGTCTCTAAATTTTGCGCCTCCATAGGTTCCCATGATTGGGAAGTAACAGAGCTGCTGCCAATAAAGTGCTATGTGTTTAAAAGGGAAAAAGCACAGTGTTACTCGTGATAAGAACATGGAGTCCTGGTCTCTGAACAACTCTGCCCTCCTTAGGTAACTGTTCCTCTTTTATCTTCATAATTATGTTTGCTTATTTTTGCATACTTTCCAAGCTGATTCCCCAGGTGGCACTCTGCAGTATTTAGGAAAAACTGGTATTTTTAGAAGAAAAATATTATCATATTTAGAGAATTAAAAAGTCTCTATGCTTTCTGTCAATTTACATTTTGCTGTCTTCATTTCTGCTTAATATCTTCATGACTTGACTGAATTCAAGTTTGGCCTTTAGAATTTGGTAAGAGGAACCTAGATTTTGGAGTGACAGCCATTATGAATTCCATCACATTCCTACCAAGAGGCGATGTGAACACTGAAGCACTGCATTGTACATCTGATTATGTAATCTAACAGGGATATTATTGTCCTACAGATCAGAAAGAAGAGTCCATTCTTCAGGAAGGACTTAGCCCCTCTAGGGCATTTGGCTTGGCAAGTTTAGCTCATGTATAATTTCATCTCCCAATTATCTATCTGGCCGGGGGCCTTTGTGCAGTGAACAACCTGAACAACTGTATGTAATGGGCTGGTCATCCAGCACCCTACAGATGACATAACATTGCAGCTGAGGAGGACATACCTCATGATATTTTTTTACAGTTTTCCCCGAAGTGCAGGTACAGGATTTCCAGTTGATGGTTCCACAGCCACAGTTACCTCCACAGCGCTGCACGAGGAGGCAACGGGGAAAGAAGACCACGTGGGTCAGCTTCAGCTCCTCTCTTAGGTTGACGGAGTAATTCCTAGGAGTGCAGCTATAGCGCTTGACATCATCATTGAGCCGGTCCAGGTCCACTGTAAGAAACACACAGGTGTGACAGCACAGGACCCTGAGCAAAGCATCCCAGCAGGTGTCTTGGGGACGGGGTGGGAAGATGCTGCAAGGATGATCTTACTTCAGGGATGGAACCTGCCCTTGGGATAGCAATTATTAACCTAACATGGAAGGTGGAAAATCTGACTCACTTGGGATCTCATCTGCCCTTCAAAAGAAATAATAATAAATTACATAATCAGCAACAACAAAGAAAAAACAAAACACTCTACAAAACTTGGCTAAATCTTTATTTTGGTTCAAATTTCCTTCTATTCTTTTTTAATGTAAAAAAAAGAATTCTGAGGAAAGAAAATGAAATGTTCAGCAATTTTAAATAACTGCATTTATCTTAAAAAAATAAATCTCCCCTTGATTCTAAATAAAACCTAAGCTCTAAACCAATATTTAAATATCATTTGAATTATATCAGGGACACATTAGGGACAACAGGTCTATTATGGTTAGCTGGTAATGAAATTTTACAGAGAAGTGTAAAGAAGAAAAAGGTTTTAGCTTCATTTTAACTCTAAGGTCAACCAAAACATTAAGAAAATGGTATTTTGGGGCAGTGCACATGATGCATCTTTGTGCACTGTGTCCTAGATGGCAGTAGAGTGTAGTGGTTAAGGGCTGGGTTCTGCAGCAAAGCCACAGCTGCCTGCACATCATGGGCCTGCCTCCTGTGTCACCCGACTGCTTCCTCACCTATACAATGTGAACAGTAGAACTTTATCTGCTTCTCAACAATAACTGAAGGATTGAATCTAGTGTGCCTGGCACTCAGTTAAGGCTGATGATTATTATTCATCCTGATTCATTTTGATTTTTCCTCCATATTTCCCTTTAATGTCAAATGGTCAAAAGCCAAAAAAAATTTTTTAAAAATAAAAATTCAGGCCTTTCTCCTTTATTTCTCTCTTTTGGTCATTACTCCAAGTCAGTGATTGTCAAGGGGGGATGGCTATGGGGACTTCTGTGAATTAAGAGCATCACCTAAATTTTCAAATTTTAGTCACAAATATTTACTTGAATTAAATTTATATTCTTGTATTTACATAAGTTACATTTAAAAGCCAATCCTCCATGCACTTGGCACCTGAACCCTCTGGCTGGCGGGCACGGCCATGGCTACATTCTCAAGAGGATGCATAGGTGCCACACCAAGTCCTAGAGTGTGTCCCTTGTCACCTGCCCGGCGAGCTTGGAGGAATCCCACATCCCCAGGCTTACTCTGGACTCTAGCCCCCATAAGCGGGGGGTTTTGGTCTTAAACCAAAACCTTTTGAGGAGCAGTGAGAGTGCTCTTTTGGGGTAGAGGCCAGAGACTAAGGATGCTGTCACAAGAATGCATGAGAGGGGTACCAAAAGCAAAGAAGCCACAAGTGGATGAAGAGCCCCCTTAACACCATGAAGTTAGTGGGAAGTCTGGCCATGTGGCCGGTGACCACTTGAATACGGAATTAATGGCAATTGGACTGATGCCCTGCCCTGAGAGCATTTCCATATGTGCAACTAGGCTCTGATTCTCAAGGGCAAGGATTTTTTCCCCCAAATGCTATATGCTGAGCTTGCGACACTAGGGCGGT
Organism: Canis lupus baileyi; assembly: GCF_048164855.1. Taxonomy (NCBI): domain Eukaryota; kingdom Metazoa; phylum Chordata; class Mammalia; order Carnivora; family Canidae; genus Canis; species Canis lupus. Next base: position 61,055,455 of record NC_132840.1, read on the forward strand.
GGAGGGGGAATAAATGCTGAATAATTTCTGTGCATGATTTATTGCTGTTTTTTCCTTCCTTTGTAAAGACATGTCCTAAGTTTAGCTATAATCAATCCAGATGTAAATTGAATGAACTGTGTCTTGGGAAAGGAACCATTTTATTGCTGCTAAAGCCCTGGAAATAACTGCAAGCAAAGCAGGAAGGGTTACATAAATGGATTAGGAAGTGCAACAATCATCCATTACAAGTGTCACCTTGAGGTGCATGGTGATGCTGGCCGTGCATTCTGCGCTGCGGACAGGCTGAGGCAGGGGGCTGGGTCTGCTGTGCGTGGTAATAGGTGTCTGTCAGGCCTAGCGCAGAGGAATCAGGAGGTGCTATTAGCAAGGAGAGCTGGTGGGGTGCAGGAAGGCAGAGAGGGCTGGCAGGAGGCATGGTGCTGGGGTCTCTAGCTCAGTCCCCCGCTGGGCACCTCCTTCCTGTCACCGCACTTCACGGTTCCCCACCCTTCCAATGTGACCGGTAAGTGGGGAAACAAGGATCTGGGGCTCTTCCCCTTCTTTGTTTGTGTTTCTGGCACATCTGGCAGTGTGGGGGCATGACAAGTACCCACAAGTCTAAGGAAGATGATGCAGCTCCCCGGTGCTGACCTGGGCCCAGGGCGGCCAGCAGCACAGCCTTACCTCCAGGAAGCCCCCCAGCCAGGCTCCCTGCCACATGCCTTTCCTCGGCATTAGCTACACCCGAGGGTGTGCTCAGCAACCCAGGAAAACCCACATGCTCCTCACTCATCTGCACCAGGGCTCTTCACCCGTCAACTGTTTCACCCACCAGCACCAGTCACTTCCATTCCCCAACCACCAGGAGGACAACACGATGGTGCCAGTTTCATGCATCAGTTCGCTGATGGAACAGAGCGCAGTGGCCCAAGGGGGCCGCCCTGCTTCCTGCGGGGTTGAAACCACTGAGGCACGTGATTCAGAATAGACCTCAAAGCTTTCTCTGAGTGGATGCGAGTAAAGGGGAGGGGGGATTGCAGGTATTCTGCGGGCACATGGATTCCTAGTCAGGAGGCTGGTGAGGCTCCAGCAGAGCAGGGGCCGGGCAGGGGGCTGGTGGCCAGTAGGCTCCTGGCACCTCTAGAGGCGGGGGGTGGGGGGGGTCCCTGGGAGGGCTTCCCAGGGAGGGGGCTGCACCTTCCATGCCGGTGGCAGTCTCCACAGAGGAACACAACAGCACAGCTAGGCTGTCCCAGACTGGATTCAAAGGCCTGCATATGTCATCAGTTTTCCCTTATTTCACCCCAGTGTACATACGTTGCAATCCCTCTCTTGCTGTCCTTTTGATTTTGAGTCTTGTCCTTTCATGGATCTTCGAAATCAGTTTGGTCTTCTGGGCTGTGCACTGACAGTCTGTCCTCAAGGGTGTTCCCTGGACCCACTGTCCAGGGTGGGGCCCTGCACGAGGCAGCTGGAGGCCCTCTTCCTGCACCCCTACTCAGAGCACAGGCCACTTGCAGAAGTTTCTCGTGCTGTGCTGAGTCCTGTGGTCTGAGCACCAGGTGGGGACGAGTCAGGCAGCATCCTGTCTGCAACCCGCTGAGGCTCAGGTTGGGGAGTACCTAGAGTCAGCCCAGTTTGGTCCCGGCCACCAGCCAGCCCGAAGGCTCCGAGGAAAGTGAGAAGCTCTTCACATCCTCACCTACAAGAACCAGCACCCAGTGCTGTGAGTTCCATACCATCACTGCTCTCCCTCTCATCCGGCAGGAAACTGAGCCTTTGGGAGATGAAGAAGAACCCTTGTCCACAGCCACAAATGCTGTCAACGGTGGAGCCTGAATCCAGGCTTTCTCATGCAACTGTGCTTACAGTCGTGGTCTGGAGGTCTGGAGGTCTGGAGGGAGGTGCAAAGAGCAGCTTCCAGGAGCCATGCTGGAGCCGCCACAGGGGACCACTCACTGCCCATGGACTAGGCTTCCCCGGTGTGTGACAGACCCCAACCTGTCACCTTCAACATATTGCTGATGGCCTACACCCGAGCATGTGCTCTGGGGCATGCACACTCATTTGTCAGGTTCTGCCGGGAAAGCACAGCAGGTTCTGGCGAATCACTTAGAGCCTACGTCCATCCTTGGCATTGAAAAACTGGATGAGTTTCATCTTTTCCCCTGATCTGAGGGCACTCCTGTCTTTGCATGACCTTCGTTTTGCCCTCATTTCTTCTCAGACACCTCCTTGCCCTCACCTGCCTGTGGTCTTGACTCAAGAAAACCAGTTGGAAGCCACGCAAAGAGCTGAATGGCTCGATTACGAAACTTCGTCTTCAGAGGGAACCAGTGCTAGACTCAGAGAGGTTCTTTGTAGAGGCAGATGAAGCTAGTCCAGGCACACCTTGTTTTTGTGTCTTGCTTTACCGTGCTTTGCAGATGTTTTAGATACTGCATGTTTTCACAGATTGGAGGTTTGCGGCAACCCTGAGGTGTACAAGTCTGCTGGTGTCCTGTTTTTTGGCAGCATTTGTTCACTTTGTTGCATTTTAATAAATCTCACAGTATTTCAAACTTTTTCATTATTATTATGCTCTTATAACAATCCATGATCAGTGATTATGACTCACTGAAAGTTCAGGTGATGTGTTAAGTATTTTTTAGTATTAGAGTATTTTTAAATTAAGCTACATTTTTTAAAGATGTAATGCTATTGCACGCTTGACAGTACAGCATAGCATAAACATCACTTTTATATACACCAAGAAACCGAAATATTCATTTGCCTGGCTCTATAGCGATATTTGCTTTATTGCTATGGAATAATGGGCCTGGAACTGAACCCGCAGTATCTCCAATGTTTGCCTCCGTTATGTCTCAGGTGCTTGGCAAGCATGGCGTGGGTGGTGATCAGCTCATGATTAAAATCTAAGTCTTTTGTAAGTTGATTATGTCTAGTTTTCTGTGAACATAAAAATTCATTGAGAAACAAAATAATGTCCTCCCTTTGATTGTAGGAAAGAACTTTTATCCCCCCTCCCCATGCATGTTTAATTCATGGCTTGTTTTTCTTAAACAGGAGGACAACTCCCATGGGACAGTGTCTGGGTGTCAAGTTTATTGGCCAGTTTGTACCGTGCTGGTCTTTCAGCAATCTTTCTGTTGCTGTGTGTGTCGCTAGCTTTATCTTCATTTCCCTGAGTCCACTGGTGTCTCCAATTAAACTTCCACAGGTTCCTAGAAAGAGCCAGGAATAATTTTCTAACCAGACCAAGCCTTTACCCTTTATACTGCTAAAAGTCCTTATAAACTCTTCCAGCAGACACACACCGGTTGCATATATACATACATATATACAATACATATAATACATATAATATATATATGTATTAGTGCATGTTTACTTGAAGTAGGGCCATATATATATATTTTTTAATTTTTAGTACCATGGTTCTATCATTCTATTTCGTTTTCTCTAGCACTCAGTCTACTCTGTCATTTTAATCTTCCAGAGCTCAAGTCAAAAGCTAGATTCAGTCTACATCTTCCAGAGCTCAAGTCAAAAGCTAGATTCAGTCTACATCTCCTTTGACCCTTCTGCTATATACTCGCCACACATCCTCTGCCTTCTTTTACAGCACTTACTTCTCGGGCCTTGCTTTGTCATTTTATTTAGGTGTTTCTCTCCCATTAAAATGTAAGGTTCTTGGAAGCAGAGAGTTAATCATCTTTTCACCCCTCCTCTAGTGCCCGTAGTGGACAGCCCAAATGTAGGTCAGTTAAGTCTTGCTCTCCTAAAACCATTTGGTTTCAACAAGGTACCGCTGAAAGAAATACGGCATCTCTGTAGCCTGAGCACATGCGCCATTTAGGATATATGAAATAACTAAGTCCAATAAAGAACAATTAAGTCCCTATGGTACCTCCAGACAGGTTTTTCTAATTCTCTCTAATTCTGTTCTGACTTTGAATGGATACCCGTAAACTTAAAGTCAAGATCAGAAAACGTTTACAGCATTTATAGCCTTACTCATCAATCCAGATTTCCTTTGCAAGGATTTGGTATATAATGACTATCTGAAGGACTAAACTCCTAATGGTATAGGTCAAGACTGAGACACCAGCCTTCTAGAACCAGCTCCATCAAGGATGCACGGTGATGCCTGAAGATAATTGGTACCAAGACCCACACAATCTAGAAGCAATGCCATGGGGAGAGGATAGCACCAAGAAGCCTTGTGCTCTGATGCATGCCCCAACGAGCTCAGAAATACATCCCTTGTCCAATGGGGAAAAAGTGCCACAATCTGTTATGTAAAGCACTAAGAATGTGACTTGGATTTTACAACACTAAATTAACAAGGCTTTGAGTCAGGGTGGGAGGTTAGGGGGATATATGAATACTTGTAGTATTTTACACCAAGTAACTAGGGTTTCTCAGCTTTTTTCAAGGTTCATAAATTGCCCAGGAGGAGTCTATTCATCTTTATGGACATTACAACCTTATTGTGGTTTTCAGATGCCCTCTTCTATGAATCAGCACATAATTATGAAAACTGTTTCCATTCCTCAACCCCAATTTGGAGGTGCAAATCATTGTAGAGAACAATTATTTTATAACCTTTAATGAGAAAATACCAGGATACTTTAAACTTAAAATCATGAATTCTCATAATTCCATTTGCTGGTTTAATTTCTAAAGAATGGACATACTTACCACTTGTATTTATAGCGATTAACCTAAGTCACCAGGTTCCCAATGAGACAGCACCTAATTTTCGGGGTTTAAAAACATTGCCAAGATGTTGTTGTGTGAGATGTTGTCATAAGTGCAACTCTCATTGTTTTCTGGTAATAAACTCTAATTGCAGACACGACCATCCTTGTCTGATAGGTGTGGGACCTGAGGGCAAAGGAGCCAAGTGAGCTGTCCAAAGTCACTGGACGCATAGCAGGTGTTTGACAAACACATGCCACAAAATGAGTCCATGCATGGCCATCTGCGGGGTGCTGAGTCAGGCATGAAAGCAGCTGGCATCATCATGAGGCAATGCTCCGAACTCTAAGAACTGTGACCTGGTGGATGTATGAAATAGGTCTACAAAATGAACAACAGGAAAACAAGCTAGGAGCTGAATACGAATCAAGAAGATCTTTAAACATCTTACTCCGACATATGGAGTCTGGGTCTCTGAGCTTGAAACACCACTGAGGTTCCCCCAGCAGGCCTGTGCAGGGAACAAACCCAGATTTATGGCATGGCTCTCTCCTCTGCAGCTGTCCCAGGATGTTTCTGATTTTCTTTTAGTATATAAGTGGGAGTAACAGTACTCCCCTGCCAAGAAATGTATTAAGATTAAATGAGTTAAGGGGCACCTGGGTGGTGCAGTTGGTTAAACATCCGACTTTGTTCTGGCTCAGGTCATGATCTCAGAGTCGTTGGATCAAGCCCCAGGTCAGGCTCAGTGCTCAGTGGGGTGTTTGCTTGAGATTCTTTTTCTCTTACCCTCAGCCCCTCCTGCTACTCACATGCATGCATCTCTCTCTCAAATAAAAAAAATCTTAAAAAAAAAAAAAAAGATTGAGTTAACAGTGTTTGAAGCACAGAACAGAACCAAATCCTAGTTCTCAGTAGACTGAAGTGAGTAAAACTGATCAACAAATACGGTTTAAGCACAGAATGACCCAAACAGCCAGGATGCCGCACGTGGGGCATCAACAAGGAAAGGAACTCATGATCTTAATGTCAGAAGGCATGATCTTGTGTGTTCAGTTTAATTGCCTGGGACTTAGCACAGTCTTTACAAATTAAGACTCAATGAGCTGGTTTTCCCAGCACCGGCAGTTTTGAAAGGAGCGTGTGCTCTAGGAAGGGGGTACTTTCTCCCTAAGTCCATAGGTGCACAGAGCAAAAGGATGTCTCGGGGTCTGTGGGGGGGCAATGCTTCACAGAAAATGTGGGCAAGGGAACTACGATGCCAAGACATTCATCATGAGCCAAAGTAACTGCTGTGAGAAAGGCACACAGACCCAGCCAGACATGGGAAGTTGCCATGAGGTGGTGTCTTCCAATCCATGTGCCTTGATGGGGGAGTGACTGGTGATGAAACATGTAGTGTGCACCCACATAGACACATGCAATGTGATCAACAACAGTGTGGCTTTTGTTAGTGCTCCCTGGCAAACTGAATTGGGAATCTGGATACTTAACAGCTCCTATGTATCATAAACAGTGGCTACCATCTAAAAAAAAAAAAGAAAAAAAAAGTGCTTTTCAAAGGAAACATCCAATGAGCAAAACGGTGCCAGAAAAGTTTTGGGTAAACAGTATCATAGAGAAGTTTAGTACTTGCCGATTATTTTGTAAACTTTTAATGAGTGTCTTGATTTTACAGATACTTAAATTTGACAATATTTGGATCCTCTGTAGGAGGCTCTCCAGATTAGTGATGATTATCTTACAGCCCTACAGGAAAGAAAGCACAAGAGTTCACAGAAATATCTCAGTTCTGTGAGTTTTACTGATGTAATAGTATAGCTATCATTGACTGACAGCCAACTCAGTGCTCCTCTGCTCTTACTAATCCTAACACAACTCCGCAAAGGGGTCATAATTAGAGCCATTTTGCAGAGTGCAGAGCACAGAGGCTCGAGGTCTATACGTGACTCCCCTGAGGCCACCGCTCTTTGGATATGAGTTAGAATTTTATCCCAAGTTTACTTGATGACAAAGCCCATGCTCTTCCCACTACAGCATCCCTCCTTTCCCTCCATTTTTATCAAATTTGTGGAAGACAATTCTAACACTGATAAAGACAGCTTTTACTTGGCTCACACCACATGGTTCAGGAAGTTCAATAAAGCCGACCCTTTTTCAATGTCAGGAATTAGAAAAATAAATCCATTTTGATTTAATGTCCCTGGTACCTTTGTTTACTTCACAGACAGGTAGTTACAAGAGGGTGATATCTCCAGAGAGACTTCTCTGATTCATCGCTAGCATCAAAAGGCCTGCTGCAAGTTCTACCCAGATAGCAAATAGGCAAAGTTGCCAGCATTCATCTTGTGATGCTTCAGCTTACTCTAAACTATGTTCATGTCTTAATATACTATGAAGTTATTTTCCTCATTCTAAATCATCTTTGGAAGAGCAAAACTTGTTTTTTCCTAGTTAGTAAACAAGGGCATGACAAAGAAACAGCAATGAATGACTAATTAAAAAATAAAAATTATTTTGACTTAGGATAATTCAGAACCAATTCAAACATTTTGATATTACACATACTAATTTCAATTAATTCTCAGCCTCTATACTGGTTATTTACCTATAAATCATTTTCAAATTAAAAAGTCAAGTGGTTTAAATTTTAGAGCAAAGCAATGTCATGTAAGAAATCACAGAACTGGTATCAGAGCCTCTGAAATGGGTTAATACCTGTCTCAGAGCATCAAACTATTTAGCATCTATAAAAATCACATATGTTAAATCCTGTCACTTGAAATCAATTTAATACCAATATATTTGCTCCACGTAATGTAGAAATATGGATTTTTTTTAAAAGAGGAGGGCAGGGATCCCTGGGTGGCGCAGCGGTTTAGCGCCTGCCTTTGGCCCAGGGCGCGATCCTGGAGACCCGGGATCGAATCCCACGTCAGGCCCCCGGTGCATGGAGCCTGCTTCTCCCTCTGCCTATGTCTCTGCCTCTCTCTCTCTCTCTCTCTCTGTGTGACTATCATAAATAAATAAAAATTAAAAAAAATAAAAGAGGAGGGCATGTGAATTTTCGCACATTAAAAAAAGGGCAACCCTTTGGGGAAGAATTTACTACTGGTAAGTAAAACTGTAGTTCACAACTATTAAGTTGGAATGTCCCGTCAATTATACCCATATGTTAATGACAACACTTAGGCTGTGAAAACAGGCTTCCCCCTTGCTATAATGTGTTGGACTTTTTCTGTGACAAACACACTATGGTTTACAAAAGGCAAGTTCTTTTGGAATAAAGAAGCAGATCTCTTCTACATTGTTCATCTCTGTAAACGGCCTCTCAATGAATGCCCAATCTGGTAAAGGTTAAGGCTGATCATTTCTTAATTTAAAGATGCCCAACGTCATGCTACAAACTTTGAATAAAGATGCGCTGTCCTTAAACTCAAAGGACTCTGCGTTAAAGAAATGCTTTCAGTGAGGCTTCAATAGTCATATCATGACTATACAGTTTGTAGAAGATCCATGTAACTTTTTTACTTAATTATAGGCAAGTGTGCTATGTCATTAGTGTACTCAAGAGACAAAGTAATGCAACTTGAAACAACTTTTTTTTAAAAAAAATTTTAGGCAACTCTGAGGTTGAAATTAATGGCAAAAAAATAGGTTTTGGAGGTGCAGTTATGTACAGATTTTGATTATCCATGTTACCTTTTCCTCCACATTCCCTAAGAAACTGAATGTTGGATATATTCACCTGTTCTATAGACAAGTCCAAGCTTATCTATTACTTGTGAGTTTTAAAAAAGTAGGCCTTGTGTGCTGAAGCTCTGGCTCCAATATTTGGCAGTGCTCTTCTCCCTCTTCTCTCTTTCTTCTCCTCTAACCTGTATCGGCCTCTTGCTTCTCATTTACAAGTCTTTCTTAGACTGACCCTGAATCTCACTGTCACCAAATCTGCCTTCAAGTAAACAGTAGAAACGAGGCACATAATATAATATTAAATATGTACTATTTCTATGTTATTAACACACATTCTTTACTTAGTGTGTTTGTGTTTTATTTTAGAATCTTTAAAACTACGTGTTTGCATATTCACATTTAAGGGCCATCTTAGAATACTGCTCTTTGCTATCAAGAAAAATACCACTCTGATCAGTCTGGGAAATCAGAAGAATGGATAGTCCATAGCAATCCATAACTGGTCTCTATTTTTGCATATCATTATAAAATTATCATACTGACAAGAGGAAATTTTTTCAGGGATCGTATAAAGTTCACTCTTTGTTGGACATCCAATGGACCTCCATCATCTGTAACTCTTCATTCACTGCTCCCTTTCTCATACAACTCACGGTATAAACCATGAGTTTGTACTTTTTAAGTTCTAAAAGCTGAAAATGGCAGCTGAGATATGAAACTGGCTTCCTTTTGCGTGTGCAAGACACATGCAGGTAGTTCAGCAGCAGGAGAATGATAAACAATTAAATTAGCACATTTATACAAGTACAGAGACAGTGGTGACTTGCCAGTGTTAAATGAAACAGTACAGACCCACCTTCAGGCCATTTTAAACAAGAGATTAAGAAGTGGAACTCAAGCCAACAAGGGGAAGAAATGTTCACTCTGTCAAAAATAAGAACGTCACCTTGAATGTTCTTGCAAGGTTCTATCAGGAATCAGAGGCATTCATGCTTCATAAAGCTACGTTCCTCTTTGATGCTATATTTTAACTAAATACCTTCACATCTATGATGTCTGTGGGGCGGTTTCTGTAAACTTTGGAAATACACTAATGCTACTTTTTAATATCTTCAGTTTCATGAACATTAATTGAGCACCTACAATGTGTCAGAGGCTGTGCCGAGTGCCCGAAATACAGATGAATGATTCCTAACGCAGCAGCTCTCAACCCTGGCTGCCTCTCAGGATCGATCTCCATCTCCGATGAGCCATCAAATAACCTTGATAGCTCAGCCCCACCCTGAGAGGTTCTGAGTCAGTGGGAGTAGGTGTTTGGGGGTAGGTGTCTGCAGCTTTGTACAACTCCCCAGCTGACTGACTATTCAGCCAGAGTTGAGACCAGACCCTTATGTCCTAGGACCTCACATGGCCTTAGAGGAAATGCCAAGACACAGCAAAAGTGCAGTAGGAGGATGTCCTAATGCTATGGCATCTCAAGTCCTCCAAACTTTGTCTGGGGTGGCAGGCTTCACAGGGAGAGGACACGGGACGAGAAAGGTTCCCCCAATGGAGTAAGGCAAACACACGTCAGAATTCCAAGTAGCCAGAGCTAGCTAACACTTCTTGAACAAGTACTAGGCCAGGCTCTCTTGATGGCACCACTACAATGATCAAAGGTAGGTATAGTCACACACACGTTGCCAGAGGAAACTGAGGCACAGTAACAGTGACTTGCTGAAAGATCACAAAACGTGTACACGGCAGAGTTAGGATTTGAACCCAGACACTCTGCTTCCAACTCAACATATCTGGGGGAAAGAAAGTAATAGATTTAGGGGATTTTAAAATTTTACGATTCCAAAAACTAGATGCCAAGAACTGCCCCTCAAATAGCTCTAGCAGTGAAGATACTTGAAGACAGAGTCAGATTTTATCATTTCTTTGTACAACTTAATTTTTTTACCATTTTTCTGGGGTTTTCAAAACACCGTGAATTTTTACTTTCCTTCAAGTTGACTAAGTAGAAATCCAAAGACAACACCACCACAGAAAAGCAATTTTTCCTCTGAGTTGAATGCAGCCTGTGGCCCTGGGAAGACTCTGTTTGAGAGTCCAGGGATCTGCCTACAGCACATCTCCACACCACCAGGGCATCAGGGACTCTCTTATCCACCCCTTGGCTGTATGTCTTAAGTACAGAAGACTTCAGACCTGAGCCATAAGCAGCCCAGGCAGGAGTTAACTCTTAGTCCTTCTAGCCCAAATGTCCTAATAGGTTGTGCTTACTGACACAAGTAGGACCTTCCTGAGCTTCACAGCTCTTCAAAGTACCCCTGATATTATAAAATGTAGGCAACAAGCTATATTTTAACTAAATACCTTCACATCTATGATGCAAATGAACCTTACAAGACAATTAGAGAAAATTTTAATGGTAAACTTCAGCAAACAAAGCAAGCACAGGCTAGAAATTAGTTTTATTCATTAAAAGGTAATTATATTTCTCTATTAATTTGAATTAAACATGCAAAGAAACATCTCAGATTATATCGCTCAGATGTACGAATAAGACATTTGTTTTTTTGCAACTTTCAGTATTGTTTTAACTCAAGATGTTTTCTCGTGAAAGGTCCTCTCTCCTCCCTTCAGTATATTTTCCTGAAACCTCCAGTTGAATGTGCCTCACCCCCACCTCTCCAAATTATCCCAGGCCTTCTCTGTTTCTTCTCAGGGACACGTACATTCTATGAAGTATCTCGGGCACCAAGCACATAGTAGACCCCCATAAAACCTTTCTAGTATAGACACTGACGGGTAGAGATGAAATCTTCTGAAGAGTTCTGACCACCACTTTACCAGGAGCCTCTTCTGCCAGCACTGAGTCCTGAGCTAAATCAACATTCACATCTACCAGAGAGGCACAGTGGGCCATGATATGGGCTCTGCCCCTGGAGGCAAGAAACCATGACTCTCATTTCCTCTCTACTGCCACTGGCCACACAGCTTGTACCAAGTTATTTGCTTCCCCTCACAGTGAGGCTAATAATACTTTACTTGCCAAGAAGCAAGAAGCTGGTCCAGATGATTTCACAAGGTTTCTTCTAGCTCCTAGCCATGACACATCTTTGGCTGAACAAAATCTTGCTTAGTCCTGTACAAACAACACAGTCTGTGATAAGCACAGAACTTCATCTGAAGGTGCAGTGGGAGAGATATGTGGTAAGACTGGCAGTAAGCCTTTGATTTTAGCAAGCCAAATATATTGCATTTTTAGTCTTCACTGAGAATTAGTGGTCTTATCTGCTCACAAAGAACCTTCAAGGCTGTTTCTTACCTTTTGACTTCCTGTCATGGTAGGACCTGCCTCGATAATGAGGGGTGTCCAAATATAGATTCTCAAGATCTTCTTGCCATGATTCTGGATTGAAGTGCTTGAGCAGATCTTCCACGGTATCAAATTCAGCTACTGTTTTGTCCAGAGCATCCGCAGTGAGAGTGGGGTCCGTTACTGATGGAGAGTGATAGGATACCCCCTAAGAGTGACATACAGCTCAGTGTACTCAGAAAAAAAAGTTTATTGCTATGAAATACAATAGTCATACATCTGTATGGAAGGAACATAAACAAGCTTCTGACTGTAAGACAATATATGCATAAATATCATGCTAGAGTCCTCTGCCATCGTCCTGCCATATTCTTAAATGAGAACAATTAATTGGTAAATTATAGTCATTCTCATGTTTGCAAGTCAAAACCAGGCAGGTCATAAAATGTCTAGTTCATCTGAAATATAATCATTAAAGAAGATACTGACTAAATGGCAATATCAAAATCACATCATCCCATTTCTTGGTTCATGGTTCCAAATCATCCACAACCACATCAACAAGTAATGATTAGAATTTGAATTCTGAGCTGCTTTCATACAGTTTTTGCAGAATCCATCCCTTCCTCCCGCGTTTAGCCTCCATCTCTCCTCACAGGTCATCTTACATTGCAGGTGTTGTGTGAGCAGGCTTCGAACCTCCTCTGGAGAGGACTTGATCAAATTTGACAATTTCACCAGCTTATTAACTGTCAACAAGGATAATTAGTCATGAAACTTGCTCCTTCACCCCAGACTAGAAGATGCCCATGGGAAACATATGTATGTATTTTTAAAGGACTGTTGCTTGCTAGCAATCCCAGCTGTCATGAAAATATTCTCAGAAATACTCTTTAAATGAGGAATGCAACATCATTGCAAATCTGGGAGGGATTAGTATGTTGCCATGGACTAGGTCCTCACATAAGTTCCCAAGCACTTACTTCACCAACCCTTGGATAATCTAGAGGCAAATGAACCATGATTTAAACATCTCTGTAAAAATTCATGACCCATTAACAAGGAAATAGAAAGCACAGAGTCTCAAATGGTTTCAAAATGTCTTTCAAGAAGCCGCCAAACAAACAAGATCCCTCAAGGGCAAATACCTCCTACCAGGCAGGGAAAGTGGGAATTAACAGGCACTTGCATTCCTGAAACTAGAAATACTATGTGCCACAGGGTTTCAGACAGCAAGGCCCACAATTCATATTTTCACTTTCAGGTTTGATTTTCTCGTTTTAACCAATTAAGGTCCAAAGGTCTGTAAACAATAGGATGGATGCCCACCTGCTTTCAGAGGAACGGTGGTCCCTCTTCAGCAAAGCAAAGGGGTTTTGTAAAAGTATTAACCTACCCCGGTGTACCTTAAGAGCAGTTTTCAAATATACCTGGCAGGGGAAAGAGATGGGGAAATACGAGCTGGACCAGTGAAGACAGTAAGCCACTTCTCTAATCCAGGGATGCAGTTGTGCACACACATGTGTGCATGTGTGCATGCACATATACTTGTGTGCATGTGTGGGTGCTTGTGTACATGCATGTGTGTGCTTGTGTGTATGCATGTGTGTGGCCGATATAAACTGAACCCTGACTGAAGCACATCATTTCTGTCTTTCACATCCCTCCTGGCATCACATGCTAGAGTTGGATATGATGATTCAGTATCAAAATTTCAAATTCCAATTCAACTTTGTATTATCTGGATAATCTACTGTCTACGTGGCTCACAGTCACAGGTGATTGACAACCGTATCCCAATAATGTGGGTCTAACATCCAGAAATTCAAAAAAAGCTGGCCCAAGTCAGGTGCATGGCATCTGTATAAAAGTTTTGAAATTAAAATGCTTCCCTGTGTTTGAAACAGAAGAGGGAACATCAATGAAGCCACTTTCAAGAAAGGAGGAGCCTCTCACAATGGCTCTGGGAACTCCAGTGAGAGCTAAGAAAAGACTTAGAGATGACTAGATCACCTAATAAACCTGCTAGAAAATGTTTATTTCTTGAGTAATTATTTTAAAACTATTTTTGTGAGACAGAACAGCTGGGTGTACTCCTTCCATGGCACTGTAGATCTGACTGCACTCAGCTTTGGTTTCATTTTTATAATCCATTCAAAAGCTAACTAAATGGCTTTAAAAATAACAATTTAGAAAAATGCTCAGAAAATTAAAAGCCACATTCCACAAAAACAAAATATGGTTTATACAGGGTTAATGGTGGGCCCAAGGGTCCTTACTCCTATTCCAGAGGGCTTTTGAAAACCAAAATGCTGAAGAAAGAGATTGTTTTCTTGCTATCTCCAGAGAATGAAGCAGAACATGGCCTTGGAGCTCAAACCACAAAAGTGTCCAGTGGAAGCGGTCACAGTGCCGAGCGCCTGCAGTTGCTCCAAACGGACGGGTCACTCCGCCTCTTTATGAGGACCTGCATTGTCCTGAATTCGCTAAGGGTCCCTTAAGCTCATGCTTTGTGCTCCTGGGCCAGGGATGACTCGGCCATTCCAAGCAGTCACCTGTAAGATGCCTGAGAAGCCAGAGGATTTGACAGAACAGCAAGCTCAGGCCTGGGGCCAGAAGCTGCCACACCTCCCCTGAATCGTTGGTCTCGGGTTGCTAACCGGGCAAATCTCTGTCTGGTCTCCCAGAGCAAAGGGCTTGTCTTCCCGACAGTGACTGCCTGCACTTAGCCAGATTCAGAGTGTCATTCTGGGCTGTCAAAGCAAACAAAACGTTCTTAACATCACCATTAGAAACCTCACTGACCTCTTGATTAGGTCATGTTGCTCTAGTCCAGTGGCCACACAGGGCGAATTAAATAGCAAAATCCACAGCTAAGGAAACCTTGGTATCTGAAGGAGTTTCTTTTAAAAATCCTCTAGAGAGCAAAGGATAGCATATCACTTGAAAAAAAATCAAGTCTGATTCAGCGACATGGACTCACACCCATGGGTCAGCTTTCTCCATGCTCTTGACCTTCTAAACGAACACCTGCATTTATTATCTCGCATTTTATTGCTACATACATGCTCCTCATAGGACTGGTAAAAACAAGGTCTGTTCTTTCTGAACAAGAGAAGCAGAACACTAAGAAGTGACTAAATTTGGAGGAAAAAAAATGGGACCATGAACCATTTTTGCAGTTTCAGGGTGAGTTATGTTTTATTTCTAAGTCAAATAGAACATATGTGTGGTTTGCACTTAAATTATCTTACTGTAAACACTGGGATTTTTCATGTCTGAAAAGATTCTTGAGAATGTAGAGGTTAACAGCCTCCTTTGGAATATTCAAAACACTGTTTCAAAGTTCCCCACTTGAGCGTGGGCCATGGACCAGTTTGATATGCTTGATATGTCTGGACAGTCGTCCAGTTGGAACATTCTACTTTGAAACCGATAAATACTGAAGTCATTGTCTACCCCACGTTCCTACAATGGGTACTGGCATTTCCTGCGGACCTTTCTGAAGAGACAGGAAAGGACATGTGACCCAGCCTGCTCTCCCCATAAATGAAATGCAAGGACACATCCAGATTACAACATGGCTTCTAGTGAAACTCTGGGTCCTTCATGCAGCTGAAGCCATTCTGGGGTTGACCTTAGCTTCTCCATCAGCTTTTTTCATTGACAAGAGAAAAACAAATTACTTACTGAGATAGAGCTTGTGACTGACTCCCAGTTGGTCTCTGAGGCTGCTGCGGGTTGGAAATCTTCCTAGAAGGTAAGAAACATCCATGTGAGTCAAGCAAACCTCTGTTCAATTCATTACATGCACAGTTTCATTATCTTAACCATCGGAATCTTCTCCCAACTAAGTGACAACAGATATAAGGGCTACATTTTTGCTGGACAGGTCACCCTCTGTCTTAAGCACTTCTCCACAAGAACCCTTCTCATCCAAGACACGGACATTTTTGGACAGAGGGATATATTCACATTTACTTAGGAGTACTGGTGAAAGGGAAAAAGTGCAGACAGGAGTTCAGATTTTAATTCGGCCATCTGCTGGCTGTGTGACCTCAAGCAATCTACCTCA
The DNA here is from genome assembly GCF_048164855.1 of Canis lupus baileyi. Lineage (NCBI taxonomy): Eukaryota > Metazoa > Chordata > Mammalia > Carnivora > Canidae > Canis > Canis lupus. The sequence goes on from NC_132840.1 coordinate 61,071,216, forward strand.
CCTTGGCAATCCTTCTCTTCCTGTCTGTAAAAGGCTGGTATGGGATGCTTAAATTAGAAGGGAGTTTGGAGAACTGAATGCACCAATTATGTAATTATAACTAGCACTTAATAAGGTGGCTAATAAAGAATAATAATAGCTATTATCCATATTGATGTTTATTTGGTTTGAGCTAGGTTCTGCATCATGTTCTGTCCTGCCTACAGAGCTGGTCAGCAATATCAGTGATCTTTTCAAAGATAAATTAACAGACAAAGGGCTACTCCTGACTCTCTTGCGATGGCAGGAAGGATAGCGGGGGCAGGGGACCAGCGGTGGAATGACACAGTACCACTCACTCAGAGAAAGGAGCCAAAGGGTGGACCTGAGAAAGTCATCTCGGAGACGACTTTGAAGGGTTTGTGACAGCCATGGATCTCAGAGAAAGAAACTTCTCTTAAAAGGCAAATGTGCCTCCAAATTGTATGTGACTTTCTGTCAATTACTCCAGCACCAGTAACTTTAAAAAACATAATGGGAAGAAAAGCTGATCTATCATTTATACATGTCACAGATGGTTCCTGACCCTGCTTAAATCAATCAACCTGGTTAATGTCTTCCAGCCAGACCAGGGAGTACGACGTTATTTTAAGATGATGCTGAGAAAAATTCAGATACTCAAATCTGGCAGCTTATTTACCCAAGTATACTTACTGAATGAAGCTAAGTATCAGGTCTAAATTTCATTAACATTTTGAGAAGGTGCTAGTGCGTTTGTTAATTGTTCATGATGAGACTGATCTATATATAAATGTCTGTGTTAAAAAAATTTAGTTGTTTACCAAGAAAGAACTAAGTCAAATGTGGGGTTCAAGGAATGAACATCTATCAAAAACTGGCTAAGGCATCATTATTCTAGTCTCAATCTCAGGAAAGATAGAAAGAAACAGCGAATTGGTCTCTGCCCTCTGCAGGACAGGATCCACATAAAAAAGACAACAAATTCCCACAGCAAAAGGATGGGTGCTTGCAAGTGGAGGTTGGTATTAATATGAGTCTTCATAAAAAGGTGAGCAGGTGAAATTGGGCAAGACAGCCAATGGCTTCTTCATGTCGTGAAGGGGCTATTGGTGAGAGGACATTTGCCAGGTAGGATTATAACATGTGCAATCCTCACATCATAGAATTTTCATTTTCACTCATTTATTATTTGCTCCTCACCAACTGTGTGATTCATTCTAAACTGAGGGTAGAGTCATGAGGAACTGAGGAACTCTATCTTCCTTCAAGGAGTTCAAAATGTAAGCATTAATAAACAAGTCAATGGCTCAGGCAACAAGCTCATGTGGGTGCTATAATACTAGTTTAATCAGGTCACTAAGGAAGGTAGTAGGAAATTTACCCAAGAGGAAGTTGGCTTAGAAAAATTTCACCCAAGAAGGTAACTCTTGACCTGAGTCCTGAAGACTCAGGTAAGTAGATGAGTAAGTAGATGGCTACTTGCAAGAAAGGTGGGGTGGAAGACTCGAAGAGAGACAGATGTCTAGACACACGTGGGAATGTATACAGGAAAATGTGTTATTGGGGAGAGTTAATGAGTTATGTTGGGTGTGGCATCTTTGAGGTGCCCACGCAATATCCAGCTAGCAGGGTCCAGGAGGCTGTTTGCTATATGAGAGTGGACCACTTGAGAGAAACCCAAATGTGGGACACAGATCTGAGAATCCTCAGCACAATAATGGCTATGAAGTGAGTGATGGATTATGCTGACCATATGTGAAAATCAGAAGAGGGACAATCTTAAAATCTTGGAACTACAAAGAACTTAGTATTAACTAATGCAATCTCTTCACTTTAATGATTAAAAAACCAATTCTCAGAGATAAATGGTGTGCTCTTTATCACGTGGCCAACTTCATGCAAAGTAGGACCACAAGAGTGCATTTCTAAGTACACACTGTGTGGCGATCTTTCACATCATTGTAACTGGCTTGGATGGAACAGTGTCCAAAGGGAAGTCCACAGAAAAGCAGGAAAGACCGATAGCAGAGTATTGGTGGAAGGTTCTATGAGGATATCCTTTGAAATAGTCTTAGTTATTTAGATTGTACATTTATATTTCCTAAATTCTGTAACTAGATGCAGTGAAACGCCGGGACACCTGCACCCCAATGTTTGTAGCAGCAATGTCCACAATAGCCAAACTGTGGAAGGAGCCTCGGTGTCCATCGACAGATGAATGGATAAAGAAGATGTGGTCTATGTATACAATGGAATATTAATTACTCAGCCATTAGAAATGACAAATACCCACCATTTGCTTCAATGTGGATGGAACTGGAGGGTATTATGCTGAGTGAAGTAAGTCAGTCGGAAAAGGACAAACATCATATGGTCTCATTCATTTGGGGAATATAAAAAAATTAGTGAAAGGGAATAAAGGGAAAGGAGAGAAAATGAATGAAAAGATCAGTGAGGGTGACAAAACATGAGAGACACCTAACTCTGGGAAATGAACAAGGGATAGTGGAAAGGGAAGTGGGGGGGTTGGGGTGACTGGGTGATGGGCACTGAGGGGGGCACTTGGCAGGATGAGCACTGGGTGTTATGCTAAATGTTGGCAAATTGAACTCCAATAAAATTTTTCTTTTTAAAATGTCCTGGCACCTTGGAAAAAGATAAAATAAATAAATTCTATAACTTTGATTTACTTCATTGTCTTGCATAGATATATGGTAAAAACATTTTTTAAGCATTTTAATATAAAGCACCTTCATGCACATGTGCCTAGATAAATGTTACACACAAAAAAAAATGTTAGCTTCCTCACTGTCAGAGCTATAGGATTCCACTTAAAAACTTTATAATAGACGCACATGACAGAGGATTTCATTAAGTTCCAGAAAAAATAAATTTATCTTCTCTTAGCAACATAAATATTAGTCATTTAAAAGAAACCAACCTTCTTTTAGTTTATTTCAAAATTTGCTCTTATTTATAAATGACACATTTAAAATGAGCTTTTAAAAAAGGGGAAAATGCCCCTTCTAAGAATAAAGTGCAGAACCTCTGAGTTTTATTTTTTATTTTTTTTTGAACCTCTGAGTTTTAGATCCAAAAGAACAATCTTGGCATGGGAAGGAACGTGGCCATTTGCTTTCTAAATCTGTCCTTCACATGTGTTTCTCATCTCCTCCACTGCAGTCTCTCAAGCCCAAGATCCTGGCGGGCCTCCCAGTTGCTAGCTTTGAACCTGAGACTACTGTGTCTAGAGTCCACACCACATGGCAGCCGCAATGGTCTTTTCTTTCCTGGCTTTACAAAAAATAACTGACATACAACATCGTGTAAATTTAAGGGGTACAACATGATAATCAGAGGCGTGTCTATGTTGCTAAGTGGTTACTACAATAAGGTTAGTTAATGAATCAATCCCCTCACATAATTACAGTCGTGTGTGTGTGTGTGTGTGGTGAGAATATCTAAGAGCTATTCTTTCTTAACAACTTTCAAGTGTATAATACAACACTTAATTATAGTCATGGTGTTGTGCATTAGATCCCCAGAACTTACTGATCTTATTACTCTAAGTCTGTACTCTTCAATCAACAATTCCCCATTTTTGTACTTTCTTGCCCCTGGCAACGATCATACTCTATGTTTCTATGAGTTTGGCTTTTTTTTCCTTCTTTTTTAGAGTAGGCATATAGGTGAGATGATACAATATTTGTCTTTTTCCTATCTGACTTATTTTACTTAGTATAATGTCTAATTTCCTCAAGGTCCATCCATGTTGTCACAAATGCAGGATTTCCTTCTTCCTCAGGCTGAATATCCATCTCTCACATTTTTGTTATTCATTCATTCATCTGTCAGTGGGTACTTAGGGTACTTCCATGTCTTGGTTGCTGTGAGTGATGCTGCAGTGCACATGGGGTGCACATGTCTCCTCACCACAGTGATCTGCAGTGACCGGTCTTCTTTCAGTTACATAACCAGAAGTGAGATTGCTGGGTTGTATGCTAGTTTTTTAAATTCTTTTTTTTAAAATAAGATTTTATTTATTTATTCATGCAAGACACACACACACAGAGAGAGAGAGAGAGAGAGAGAGAGATTGAGAGGCAGAACCCAGGCAGAGGGAGAAGCAGGCTCCATGCAGGGAGCCCGACATGGGACTCAATCCTGGGTCTCCAGGATCACACCCTGGGCTGCAGGCGGTGCTAAACCATTGCACCACCCGGGCTGCCCTGAATTTCTTGAGTAACCTCCATGCTGTCTGCTACAGTGGCTGTACTCATGTGCATTCCCACGAACAGTGCATTAATGATCCCTCTTCTCCACTCCCTTGCCACCACTTGTTATCTCTTATCTTTTTGATACTAGTCATTATAGTAGGTGTAAGGTGATATTCATTGTGCTTGTGATGTGTTTCCCTGCTTACTAGACAGACATGTGGAGCATTTATATGTCTTCTTTGGCAAAAAAAAATCTATTCAGTTCCTCTGCCCATTTTTAATTTAGATTATTTGGTGTTTTGTTTTGTTTTGTTTTGCTATTGAGTTGTATGACTTTCTTATATATTTTGGGTGTTGATCTGTTTTCAGGTACATGGTTTGCTAATATTTCCTCCCATTCCATAGGCTGCCTTTTCATTCTGCTGTTGTGTTCTGTAGACGCTTTTATACTTTGATGTAGTCCCTCTGTCTTTGCTTTTGATGTCATATCCAAACAAATCACTGCTGAAACCAAGGTCCAGGAGCTTTCCCCCAAGTCTTCTTGTAAGTCTTTTACAGTTTTAGGTCTTATATTTAAGTCGACTCTATATCAGGTTAGTGTTTGTGATTGGTGTCAAGATACGGCTCCAATTTCATTTTTTTATATTTGAATATCTAGTTTTCCCAACACCATTTATTTTTTTTAAGATTTTTTTAAAATTTTTATTTATTTATTCATAGAGATGCAGAAAGAGAAAGAGAGAGAGAGGCAGAGACACAGGCAGAGGGAGAAGCAGGCTCCATGCAGGGAGCCTGACGTGGGACTCGATCCAGGGTCTCCAGGATCACGCCCTGGGCTGCAGGCGGCGCTAAACCGCTGCGCCACCGGGGCTGCCCAACACCATTTATTAAACAGACTATCTTTCCCCATGAAGTATTATTGGCTCTCTTGTCAAAAATTAGTTAACTGTATATGCGTGAGTTTATGTCTCAGCTACTTTATTCTTTAAAAAAAAAAGATTTTAGTCATTCATTTGACAGAGAGAGAGAGAGATAGAGAGAGCACAAGCAGGGGGAGGGGCAGAAGAAGAAGGGGAAGCAGACCCCCCCCCCCATGAGGAGGGAGCCTGATGCAGGGCTGGATCCCAGGACCCTGAGATCCTGACCTGAGCTGAAGGCAGACACTCACCCACAAAAACACCCAGGCACCCCTTGGCTACTTTATTTTATTGGTAGCTTTTTATTTCTTCTTTTTATTTTTAATTTTTAATTTATTTATGATAGTCACACAGAGAGAGAGAGAGAGGCAGAGACACAGGCAGAGGGAGAAGCAGGCTCCATGCACTGGGAGCCCGATGTGGGATTCGATCCTGGGTCTCCAGGATCGTGCCCTGGGCCAAAGGCAGGCGCCAAACCGCTGCGCCACCCAGGGATTTCTATTGGTAGCTTTTTAAAGTGTAAATCAATCACTTCTGTCCTCTGCTTAAATCCACCCAAGAGCTTTTCACTGCATGTAGGATCTGTTCTTACATGTTCTGACCCCTGCTTCTTTCCTCCTCAGCATCTTTCTCTGATTTGATATTTTACCTTTCTCACAAACTGCACTCCCACTACACTGGCTGTTCTCACAGTCTTTCAAATAACACTCCAAGCATCTCCCCTCCCGCCTAGCCTGTGGCTGTTCCCTATGCCGGCAATACACTGTCTCCAAGTCTTCCAGTGACAGGCTCCTCATTATTTAGTTCTATGCTCAAACATCACATCAGTAGACAACCGCTCCTTGAACATGTTATTTAAAATACTCCCACTCTTGGTCACTCTACCTACTTAATTTCCTTAATTTTCTTTAAAGCATTTATATTGATATGAAATAGTTTTACCTTTGTTTTATTGTTTATGATCTCTTTCCCCAAGGAGAATGCATGCTCTGGAAAGGCAAGGAGTTTGCTTATTTCTTTCCTGTTCTATCCCGAATTCTTAACTGAGTTTTGGGTACATCCTCCAATTTCACTGGTTCCCAGGGCACATTCAACAATAATGTCATCCACTTCCCTCCATGGTGGCAAAGCATGGTTTAGAGCCAGAGCTGTTCTGATCAGTCGGTCCTGAACATGTCACAATGTTAGCTACATATTTTTAGAATCATCCTGGGTAGACAGCTTGCTTTTTCAAGCTCCAGGCTAATGAAAGACAGACTCCTCTAGTGTGGGTCCTCTTAGCAGAGTAGTGCCCTTAGCATTAATTTAATGCTAAAATGGAACCAACAGCGAAGAATCATTTAAAATGTATTGAAACAGTTTAGCTTATGGAAACGCTTTTCTGTCTGTGTTCCGGTAAACTCCAATATATGCTTTAGAAGCCATGTCCCATTCTTCCAAGGATAGAGAACCACCTGTGAGCTCCTAGAAGGAGGTACCAATCAGCACTCCATTTCCTCATCTTCTTTGTCTACGCTGCGGCCTGCTTCATCCTAAAAGAACGAAGCTGCTCCTTTGGCTACTTCGTTCCCTCAGTCCTGGCGGGATGGCTAGTTGGTGTTCGGGGTAACTCACTAAGATCATATCTAGGGATCCAAGCCATCCTCCAGAGAGGAGCAAGCCATGGTGCCCAGAGCCAGAGGGCTGCCCAGCATCTCCCAGCTCATTATGTCTGCAGTCAGGACTACAGTGCAAGGAGCTATTGTTCTCTCTCAGTCACACGGTTTCCAACTCATGAAATCATGGCACACATCATCCTCTAATTACAGGCATCATCGTTGGCACTGCCTTAATCTAATAAGAATTCATTTACATCATTAAAAATAATTTATTCTCAGTTTATGTCCCCATGTTATAATACTTCAAAATAATATTTTGGCAGTGAAATGCATTATTTGGCATTTTGAAATGAAACTCAGTCCCTTACATTCTTTTTGGGGCAATTTTGAAAACACAGATGTGATTCTGAGATCTGTGCTTTTTAAATAGCTTAGTTCTGGAAGGTTGATTTGTGGGAGAGAAGAGATACTAGGAAGTTGAGGTGGTATGGAAATATACATCTTAGAGCACACGAAAACATACACAGATATTTGTGTAATTGAAGTGTGGCAGAAATATTCCCTAAACAGACACGCTAAAGTCAGGAAGCATAAAAATCAATATGCCTCACACATACTAAGTATTGCAGAAATATAAAAAAAAAAGCAAAATTAAAAGGATAAATATAAAGGTACAAATATAATTATAACTAACAGTTAACATCCTTAAAACAAACTTTTATACATGAAAAGGTTATAAGAGTATGTTTCATATCACATAATTCTGCTAGAAAAATGCACAGGTATATTCACAACAATATTGACATTGTTGGTACTGAATGTTCCTTTGTCTATATATTATATGTCCTAAATTTTTTATAATACATACCAAGTTTTAATAAGAAATTGATAAATTTCTAAAACAACAATAGAAAAGAAAAATGGACTGGAGTGTGCATAAGCACTTTCTCCTAAAGCCTTATGTTATATTATCAGGTTGAACAGTGTCACCCATGTATTCCCTGGTGGAAACTAAAAGCGTTTTTTTTTGGAAAAATAATTCTTACCAATTACTAGAGAGAATTGTTCAAAGATGGGACAATAAAGAATTTTTCCAGATCATCACATTTGGCTCGACCTAAAACATGGCAAATGCAACGCAAATGTTTGACGTCTTACAAACAGCCATGAGAGCACATGGTTAGCAATCATCTCAGGGTCAGAAGGCATTTGTGTGCCTGTGTGTGAGGACAGAGGACTCCCAGGCTAAAGCGAATCAAGCCAGGGATACAATAATGCTATAGGTAATGAGTATTCTCAATAATAATCTTCACTATTAAAGACAGATATGATTTGGGATTTCATTTGCAGACAGGATATGGCCAGATAACCCTTCCTTGCCATCAGTCACCTGTGGCCATTCCAGAGGGAGGTCGTATATTACATGCTAACAAGTGAAATAATCCACTCATCCCTCTTCCCAGGCAAGCACCAGTCACTGAATGCCTGTGGTTGGATGCCCAACTAAATCCCTGTCTGAAACCTTGATGGTCCTAAACCTAAAGAGCTCAGAACAACTGTCTTTTGAGTCTTTGGGGACGACTGTTGCCAGGCCGATATTCCAAACATTTAGGGTGATTACTTAAACCACCTGTTCCTGGATCCCACAGAGGATGGCTGTTCATTGTTATCCGGGGTGGTCATGCAGGGTGTGCGCAGATGAGCCATAAGCTGTTCACTGCTCAGAGGGATGGATTCTTCCATCTCTTCCAACAAAAATACGCACTTACTTAGAGATTTTAAAAATCTTTCAGCCAAAACAGTGTTTAACTTACCAAGGATGACTTATTTGGGGAAAGTTTTGAAGAACATTTGTCAGAGTATTTTCCTTAATTTTGAAAATGGTTCCTCTGTTTGATGTTTTATATTCATTCCTCGGAGGCAGATAATAAATTCATAAAGTACTCTCCTAATTCCATCTGTGCTTCTCGATTAAGTTAGTGCTTAGAGTTGTTTCGTTTTGAAATGTGAAAGAAACAGAGGGATTTGTCTGGATTCATAAAACAACAACAAATAAATGCACTATCAATATTTATCCCTTAAGTGAATCTTCATTTGTTCATGATACTCCATTCATGACCCACTGGGGAAAATTCAAGTAATGTTAGATGTAGAGGCCTGCACCCTGAGATCACTCTACAGGGGAGCTCCTTTAGAGCAAAGGGTCCTTTAGAACAAAATTCTTTAGAACAAAGACTTCAGACACTTTAGTGCATGACCTTCTGGCATGTACTCCAATCCATGTACATGCAAATAATGACACAACGATGACTTAACATCTATGGGACTAGAATAAAGCAAAAATTGAAAACCCTTAGATTCTATCACACTCTGTGATCCAACCAAACCTTTACAAATATATTTCATTACATGCTCATCATCAAATCACTTCTTTTACAAGTAATATGGGAAAGGCCATGGCAGGAGGCCAACTTTTATTGGCAACAACATTTAGTACAAGGATATCAAGAGTTCAAGAATCAATAATTAACAAGAATCAAAGAGTGTCCTTCAAAGTTACAGACTTTGTGAAATTAAAAACATATATTCCCAGAGTGCTAAGAAGCCCTGGACGTGAGTCATCTACTACTGGAAATAAAATTTTAATAAAATAAATATATCTCTAATAGTAAATATCCCCCACAGATAAGATCTACTTACAGATTTCTACTGGTTTAAGAATTAGTCCCACAGCTTTTTAAACCATTGATGACAATGAGGTACAATGTTTTAATTTAAATCTAGATTCATCAATGAATCACCTGTGAAATCTTGACAGTAAGGTAAAAATGTTTTTTAAAAGCTCATTTTCCCTCTTATGTTGTAAGATAAGAAACTTTTTATACTTATTAACTGCTGATTTCTTTAGCCCAAACTTAGTCTGGGAAGTTGCTAGAACAGATAAGCAATGATTAGAGCATACACTGGTCTACAGGGTAAAGGAAGACAGTTCCTTTGGCAGACAGAGAAGAGGTCCTTGACTCCAAGAGGGCATCAGGAGGCCCCCGTACAGAGCTAGAGAGTGTTAAGGTGTGTTTGCAGACAGAGAGGGTGAGTCTAGTTAGACAGAAAAAGGATGGACAACCTGCCATTATTGTGTGTGTCCTACAGCCTGCAGAAAACACAATGATGCTGGAGAGGAGAGAAGGCTGCCCAGGATGGCTGATTGAATTAACTCTGCGTTGGCTCAACAAGGACATCTTAGCACGGGGCTGCACAGAAAATCACAAATTGCAAAATACAAGTCTGCTAATGGCTTTCACTGTGCCTAATAGAGACCCATAAATTAACATTTCATTTTCATCTAGAAAGATACTGCCAGCAGTCTTTCTTCATTGTGTTGCTGGAAACCTAGGTGCCAATTTAAATTTTGTTAGGAACTCTTATAAACACAACAAAGTTGTTCAGTATTAAGAAAACTCTATGCTTAATTATTGTGTAGAAACAGCTGCCTTTCATGGAGCACAGAGGACATGCCAGGCACTACATGAAACCCTTCATATAATGGGATAATGGTACATTATCCCATTCATCATTTCTGCAGCTTCGAGAATACCTGAGGAATTTGCCCCTGGAAGTGAGCTCTACAGAAACTGAACTTGAGGCTGACTCTCCAAGCTCTTTCCTCTTTGCTCGAGGGCTCATCCTTTCATTTATGAAGAGTCCTTTTATAGGACAAACAAACCTGTGACTTGTGCTTGGCATAGGTTTTCAGACATTCCTTAAATGCATCTCAAAGAACATTTGGTTCTGTTCACCAGTAGCCTGGGTATTATTAAAGATGGTACTTTTGATATTGCTAATCAAATCTTAAAGATATTTGCACTCCCCGGCCAAAATGCATGGCTGAGGAGATGATTTTGCTACCTTAGAAAAATTACAAGGGTGAAATGGAAAGGACAGGTGTTGACCTGAATTATTCACATTTTCATTTCCATGCACTTAGCATACTTCTCGGTACATAGTGAGCACTCTTTGCTTTCTGTTTTGTTTCTATTGCTGAGGGAGGAAACACTATCTCACACTCAAAATTCAACAAACCATTTCATTTTGATTGGATGACTGTGCTGAAATTCACACTCCTAAGAACTGCTGAGATTCTTTGTATTTGGATGGTGTTATATACATGGATTACCTCCATCCTGGCCAAAAGCTAGTTATATTTATTAAAACAAATATTAGAACACATGAGAATTATATACACCATGAAGATAAAGGCCATGTCACCAAAATCCCATAGCTAAAATCATTTCCTTTATTAACTCGAATTATTCCACTGCTAATTAAAACTTCTAAAATACCATTTGAAGTCTAAGAGACAAAGCCATAGTCGGTACAAGTTGTCAGACTGCCAGGGAGAAGTGCTCATGAAACATTACTCAGCAAGTGATAGGTTTATAAAATAAAGAGGAACATCTCAGGGAAGAACCAGGGAGAAGTCAGTTGCAAAGCATTCAGAAAACTTCATTCTTTTAAAACATGACTATTGCCTAGGGAGGCGGCTGTGTGTTTTGGCGACACACTTTCCCCGTATACCATCAACCTTAGCCCTACACTGGACCAGGACAAGCTCAGCAGAGCCGCTGCCCATCCTAACTACCTGTTGGCACTACGAGGTCCCCGGAATGTAAAATATTTAATAGCCAAGTTAATATTGTACAACTATGGAAATGAACTAACTGTTAATTCAAAGCACCATCTTTTTCTTGGCCTCACTGTAAAGGGATTTCCAGGCACAATTATGTGGTTAAACCAGCAAGTTGGTGAATGCAAAGTCTGAAACAAAAGCATACCCACAGCCCTGCAAATCACTCTTGACAAAGGTGAGATTAGCACATTCTTGACCTTGCAGTAGTTCTTTTCCACTCAACTAGCAACTAATCAAAGTGGCTTGCAGGTTTCAGATCCCCAAAGCAGGCCTGCTGTCTAGGTCCATTAGCTGAGTGTGCTAGAACCAAATCCCATGTCTACAGGGCGTGCAGTTCATTCTAATAAGTAAGGGCTGGTCAAACTTCGCTCAAAGAGAAACTCAATCCGATGGCCTGGCCCTGGGGTTAAAGCCAGGGAGAGAGGCCTCCAGGGAACAGATGCTCTGCTCTGCCTACTGAAGCTTATCATTACTCTGCAGTAAACAGCCCATGGTCTTCTCCTTGTGGTTGGGAAAATCACTTCTCAACAGGGCAAATGGTGTTTAAATGAGAGATCCTGCAATCTGAGTCCTAGTCGTATGTTTACGGGCTTTTACAATTCCTTTATACTTTTGGTTATCATCAGTTCACAGCAGCATTTTTTACTTTTGCCTGCGATTACATTACCAGTATTCATCAGTGGTTTTAGTGAGTGAAAACATTAGGCTTTGCACAGCAAAGTTTTAATCCTAGATTGGCTCTCTTTTGCTTCTTGCTGTACTTTTTTTTTTTTTTTTTTTTGCATTATCACATGCTGTGTACTTAGAGAATGCAAATTCACTGCTGTATTCATCTAAGCCAAATATAATTATTAAGGTTATTTTTATTGCCAAAAAATTAAAAGAACAATGCATTCCAAAGTCAAAGGGAAAATATCCTAGGGGTTGGGTAAACTATTGCTCCTGCTCTACTGTACTGGTAAAAGTCAGAGGTAACTGAATTGCTACTCAGGCCCAAAGACTGGCTGAGGTATTCCCTGCATGTGTTTAGCACACCTAATATGTCACACCTTATACCCATTTCCTTAATTCTCAGCAGTACAGTTTGGAGATGGACGAATGCTTACAAATCGCTAAGTTCAAAGTTCTCTTCACTATCTAAGATTTTTGAATGACCACAATAGGTAACTCAGTGTGCTAAACCCTGGGTAATGCAGAGATATGAAAGATGTCCAAATGCCCTTGAGGAACCTCATCCAGATTAATTCTAACTCCCCAATCTCGCCATTCCCTTTCCTGTCAGCAATTCATATTAACCTTATTTACTTTTTCTTAGTGGCTTACCATGATGGGAAGTTGTCTAGTTTATTTCTGCCCAATATGATAGCCCTGTTAATGTGCATTGAATAAGCACTAGTTAAATGAAAGTTCAAATAGCTACTGGATCATGTGAGGAGCAAGGGACATGCTTCACAATGAAGCCCTAGAGCACTGGCTGGTACATGTGGTTAAGGGTGAATAAGCATCTGTGGAATAAATAAACGAATAAATACAAGACCTGTAGAAATAAATGCTCTATTAGGGCCATAAGCAAAGTCCTGTAGGTATACAGAGGAAGGGATGATTTAAGTCCATCTGGAGGACTGGAGAAAGTCTTAGAAGAAGTGGCTTTGGAGTTGAACCTAAATGATAATCAGGGCTCTGCTGGTCAGAGGAGCAGACAGGGAGAGGAGAGAGCATGTACAAAGGCAGAGCGTGGCATGATCTTGGACCTATTATGAGGATGTGCCCAAAGCACCAGGCAGAAAACGAGGCTGAAAAAGAAGGAGGAGGACAGATCAGACGGTCTTGGATGCCACACTGAGCACTTTTTTTTTTTTTTTTGGTGCTGCATTTAATCCTTCATTCGCCAGGCATTTAAAAACCTCCATTATTTCTATTTCTCTATTTTCTGATTACATGGTTCAAAGGCCTAGATATACAGAAAAGAACATCCAGGACACCACTCTCAGGGAGATTTCATTCTGACCACCCTTTGTCTATCTACAAGGACACCAAAGTCCCAAAACGTCAAGCATCAGGATCACTGGCACATCTGCTGCCTGGAGCCTGGGTCTCTGGATATTGTGGACTGTATTTGCGCTAACCCTTAGGAGGCTGGTTTTTAATCCAGCCACCTCTCTCTTGCCCCCCGCTCACATGCCTTCCTTTCTGTGTGTATGAAAACAAGAAAAAAGATCCTTCTGTGATTTTAAGCAACATAATGGAGTTCCTAGAAAACATATAGTAAACAATGAACAGATCACTATTCTGAGAGATGAGAGCAGTTGAAAAATAGGGACCAAAAAATTCAGTGCTGCTCATTTGGAAAATCTTTCTGGAATGTCCATAGTCTTCTAAGGCAACCTCAGAATTAAGAGTCCCTCCTTATTTTGATAATCAAGTCTCTAAAATGATAATAACATTCTCAAATATAATTTAGTTCTATCTCATTTCTCAGCAGGTTACAAAATTATCTTCTTCTTCAAAGAAAAGTTAGAATGTTTGCCTGATGAGAAGACTCAACAGATGAGAATCCTGTAGGTACTTTATGATGACCCCTGGGGTTGGTCTGCAGGGGCTGATTTGGTGGGATTACTAAAAGCTATCTCTCCACCCAGCAGGGATCTTGAAAATTCGAGGATACACGTGGCCCACAATGCTTCTCATCAGAGGATCTCTAAGAACAAACAAAATAAAAGCAGACCCAGTGCCGTTTAATGAAGAGCAGGGTATTGTGAGACTCCTTTGCTATTCACCTTGTCGAATAAGCAGCATTTTTTGGCTGGTAGAAGAGATTTAACAATCAGTGTGCTAAAGTATTTTTAAAATGTGGCTTTGTAGGCAGAACACTTGAAATCGAATTCCACATGGAACATTGGCCGTGTGACCTTGGGCAAGGTAAACTCTCTATGTTTGAGAGTCCTGGTTTGTAAAATGGGAAAAAAAATACTTCTTTATCTCCCACAGGGGTAGTTGAGGATTAAATTAAATAACTCATGTGAAACTAACTGGCCCACGTAGACATTCACTGCATTCTTTCCAAAACTAGTATGGTCTTTCAATATCTTTCTATTGAAAAGACGGCTACATTAATTGAACACTTCTGCAAAGGTGGGAACCACCTGTTACAAGTTCCAGAGTCAGGCTGTCTGGATTCAGGCCCACCCCCACTGAGCAAACTGGAGTTCTGGCACCAAGTACTTAGCTTCTCTGTGCCTCAATATTCTTCTCTGGACATGGAGGCAGCAATACTTCCCACCTCAAGGGGATGTTTTGGATATTTACTAGATACTTAGATGGAAAGCTATTAGGGAAGTGATGGATGCATAGAAAGGCTTAGACTTCACATGTGCACATTTCTTTCCTTAGAAAAAAATGCTGATTGGTCCATCCAGCCCATGATGGCCTGGCCTTACTTCACCTAATATGAGCATTGGGATTTTGAAAATTTCAGGAAGCTTTAATATTCCTCATCTCATTTTAATCTCTGTCCACCACCACGTGAACCTGGTATGGGCACAGATACATTGCATAATGTAATAGTTTGCATCTTCTCAGAGGGGAGAGTTTCTGACTGGTCCTTTCTGCATCCATAAGGCAAAGGGATGTATCATCTTGGACCTTTTCCTTGGGGGTGGCATGTACTCCTTCACCTTCAACTATCTCCAATAGACTCCCTACAAAAGGAGTTCTACCCTGCCCTCCAGGGAGTTACTGAGCACTTCCTCCTTTGTAGACACAGTTCTAGGCATTGGAAAAACAGAGTCAACAATCAAAACATGGTCAATTGGGTCAGGTGAGGACCAAATGACACACAAACAGATGTATATCAAAGTATTTTGCCTGCTAGAAATCATTACACATATTCAAAGGACTGGTATTCTTGCATTCTTCACATTAGCAAACAAAACATTTGAAAAGGGCAAGAACTTACTTTAAATCAGTTGAAGGGGAGGAGTGGGGCAAGATGGCAGAAGAGTAGGGTCCCCAAGTCACCTGTCCACACCAAATTACCTAATAACCTTCAAATCATCCTGAAAATCTACGAATTCGGCCTGAGATTTAAAGAGAGAACAGCTGGAACACTACAGTGAGAAGAGTTTGCGCTTCTATCAAGGTAGGAAGACAGGAAAAAAGAAATAAAGAAACAAAAGGCCTCCAAGGGGGAGGGGCCCCGCGAGGAGCTGGGCTGAGGCCGGGGCGAGTGTCCCCAGGACGGGAGAGCCCCGTCCCGGAGAAGCAGGAGCTGCACCAACCTTCCCGGGGGAAAGGGGCTCGCGGGGAGTTGGAGCAGGACCCAGGAGGGCGGGGATGCCCTCGGGCTCCCGGGGACACTAACAGACACCTGCGCCCCGGGAGACTGCGCCGAGCTCCCTAAGGGCTGCAGCGCGCACGGCGGGACCTGGCGGGACCCGGAGCAGCTTGGAGGGCTCGGGCGGCAGCTCCGCAGAGGGGGCTGCGGGGCGGGAGCCCGAATCCAACAGCGCAGGCCCCGGAGCACAGGGCGCCAGGACACAGCCCAGGATCCGGCCTCCCCCGGGACAGGCAGAGGCCGGGAGGGCCCAGGACATCGAGGACGCTCCTGCCCCGAGCTGAGCAGATCAGTGGCCCCGCCCCGGAGCCTCCAGGCCCTGCAGGCGGAGAGCTCTGGAGCTACTGCAGGAGCTGACTCCAGGGCTCCAGAGCTGGCCCCGCCACTGGGGCTGTTCCTCCTGGGGCCTCACGGGGTAAACAACCCCGACTAAGCCCTGCACCAGGCAGGGGCAGAGCAGCTCCCCCAAGTGCTAACGCAGAAGACCAGATAGACGGACAGGGGAAAAACAAATTATTGACAAAGCAGCACTGGAAAGTTCCAGGGGAAGTCAAGGGACTTACAGTGTACAGAATCAGAGGATACTGCCCCGTGTTTTTTTTGTTTTTTTTTTTCCCCTTTTTGATTTCTGTTTGCTTCCCCACCCCTTTTTTATCCCTTTCTTTTTCTTTCTCTTTTTTCTTTTTTCTTCCTTTTTTCTTTTTCTCTTTTCTTTCCTTCTTTCTCTCCTCTCTTTTTCTCCTTTTCCCAATACAACATGTTTTTGGCCATTCTGCACTGAGCAAAATGACTAGAAGGAAAACCTCACCTCAAAAGAAAGAATCAGAAACAGTCCTCTCTCCCACAGAGTTACAAAATTTGGATTACAATTCAATGTCAGAAAGCCAATTATTGGCTTTCAATGTCAGAAAGCACTATTCTAAAGCTACTGGTGGCTCTAGAAAAAAAGCATAAAGGACTCAAGAGACCTCATGACTGCAGAATTTAGATCTAATCATGCAGAAATTAAAAATCAGTTGAATGAGATGCAATCCAAACTAGAAGTCCTAACGACAAGGGTTAACAAGGTGGAAGAACGAGAGAGTGACATAGAAGACAAGTTGATGGCAAAGAGGGAAACTGAGGAAAAAAGAGACAAACAATTAAAAGACCATGAGGATAGATTAAGGGAAATAAGTGACAGCCTGAAGAAGAAAAACCTACGTTTAATTGGGGTTCCCAAGGGCACCGAAAGGGACAGAGGTCCAGAATATGTATTTGAACAAATCATAGCTGAAAACTTTCCTAATCTGGGAAGGGAAACAGGCATTCAGATCCAGGAAATAGAGAGATTCCGCCCTAAAATCAATAACGGTTCAACACCTCGACATTTAATAGTTAAGCTTGCAAATTCCAAAAATAAAGAGAAGATCCTTAAAGCAGCAAGAGACAAGAAATCCCTGGTTTTATGGGGAGGAATATTAGGGTAACAGCAGACCTCTCCACAGAGACCTGGCAGGCCAGAAAGGGCTGGCAGGATATATTCAGGGTCCTAAATGAGAAAAACATGACCAAGAATACTTTATCCAACAAGGCTCTCATTCAGAATAGAAGGAGAGATAAAGAGCTTCCAAGACAGACAGAAACTGAAAGAATATGTGACCTGAACCAGCTCTGCAAGAAATTTTAAGGGGGACTCTCAAAATTCCCCTTTAAGAAGAAGTCCAATGGAACAATCCACAAAAACAGGGACTGAATAGATATCATGATGACACTAAACTCATATCTTTAAATAGTAACTCTGAACGTGAACGGGCTTAATGACCCCATCAAAAGGCACAGGGTTTCAGACTGGATAAAAAAGCAGGACCCATCTATCTGCTGTCTACAAGAGACTCATTTTAGACAGAAGGACACCTACAGCCTGAAAATAAAAGGTTGGAGAACCATTTACCATTCAAATGGTCCTCAAAAGAAAGCAGGGGTAGCCATCCTTATATCAGATAAATTAAATTTACCCCGAGGACTGTAGTGAGAGATGAAGAGGGACACTATATCATACTTAAAGGATCTATCCAACAAGAGGACTTAACAATCCTCAATATATATGCCCCGAATGTGGGAGCTGCCAAATATATCAATCAATTAATAACCAAAGTGAAGACATACTTAGATAATAATACACTTATACTTGGTGACTTCAATCTAGTGCTTTCTACACTCGATAGGTCTTCTAAACACAACATCTCCAAAGAAATGAGAGCTTTAAATGTTACACTGGACCAGATGGATTTCACAGATATCTACAGAACTTTACATCCAAACTCAACTGAATACACATTCTTCTCAAGTGCACATGGAACTTTCTCCAGAATAGACCACATACTGGGTCACAAATCGGGTCTGAACTGATACCAAAAGATTGGGATCGTCCCCTGCATATTCTCAGACCATAATGCCTTGAAATTAGAACTAAATCACAACAAGAAGTTTGGAAGGACTTCAAACACGTGGATATTAAGGACCATCTTGCTAAAAGATGAAAGGGTCAACCAGGAAATTAAGGAAGAATTAAAAAGATTCATGGAAACTAATGAGAATGAAGATACAACCGTTCAAAATCTTTGGGATACAGCAAAAGCAGTCCTGAGGGGGAAATACATCGCAATACAAGCATCCATCCAAAAACTAGGAAGAACTCAAATACAAAAGCTAACCTTACACCTAAAGGAGCTAGAGAAAAAACAGCAAATAGATCCTACACCCAGCAGAAGAAGAGAGTTAATAAAGATTCGAGCAGAACTCAACGAAATCGAGACCAGAAGAACTGTGGAACAGATCAA
Organism: Canis lupus baileyi; assembly: GCF_048164855.1. NCBI lineage: Eukaryota > Metazoa > Chordata > Mammalia > Carnivora > Canidae > Canis > Canis lupus. Next base: position 61,089,790 of record NC_132840.1, read on the forward strand.
CAAAACCAGGAGTTGGTTCTTTGAAAGAATTAATAAGATAGATAAACCATTAGCCAGCCTTATTAAAAAGAGAGAGAAGACTCAAATTAATAAAATCATGAATGAGAAAGGAGAGATCACTACCAACACCAAGGAAATACAAACAATTTTAAAAACATATTATGAACAGCTATAGGCCAATAAATTAGGCAATCTAGTTGAAATGGACGCATTCCTGGAAAGCCACAAATTACCAAAACTGGATCAGGAAGAAATAGAAAACCTGAACAGGCCAAACGAGGGAGGAAATTGAAGCATTCATCAAAATCCTCCCAAGACACAAAAGTCCAGGGCCAGATGGCTTCCCTGGGGAATTCTATCAAACATTTAAAGAAGAAACCATACCTATTCTACTAAAGCTGTTTGGAAAGATAGAAAGAGATGGAGTACTTCCAAATTCATTCTATGAGGCCAGCATCACCTTAATTCCAAAACCAGACAAAGACCCCACCAAAAAGGAGAATTATGGACCAATATCCCTAATGAACATGGATGCAAAAATTCTCAACAAGATACTAGGATCCAACAATCCATTAAGAAAATTATTCACCATGACCAAGTAGGATTTATTCCCGGGACACAAGGCTGGTTCAACACTCGTAAAACAATCAATGTGATTCATCATATCAGCAAGAGAAAAACCAAGAACCATATGATCCTCTCAATAGATGCAGAGAAAGCATTTGACAAAATACAGCATCCATTCCTGATCAAAACTCTTCAGAGTGTAGGGATAGAGAGAACATTCCTCGACATCTTAAAAGCCATCTATGAAAAACCCACAGCAAATATCATTCTCAATGGGGAAGCACTGGGAGCCTTTCCTCTATGATCAGAAACAAGACAGGGATGTCCACTCTCACCACTGCTATTCAACATAGTACTGGAAGTCCTAGCCTCAGCAATCAGACAACAAAAAGACATTAAAGGCATTCAAATTGGCAAAGAAGAAGTCAAACTCTCCCTCTTCACCAATGACATAATACTCTATATAGAAAACCCAAAAGACTCCACCCAAGATTGCTAGAACTCATACAGCAGTTTGGCAGTGTGGCAGGATACAAAATCAATGCCCAGAAGTCAGTGGCATTTCTATACACTAACAATGAGACTGAAGAAAGAGAAATTAAGGAGTCAATCCCATTTACAATGGCACCCAAAAGCATAAGATACCTAGGACTAAACCTAACCAAAGAGGTAAAGGATCTATACCCTAAAAACTACGGAACACTTCTGAAAGAAATTGAGGAAGACACAAAGAGATGGAAAAATATTCCATGCTCATGGATTGGAAGAATTAATATTGTGAAAATGTCAATGCTACCCAAGGCAATTTACACATTTAATGCAATCCCTATCAGAATACCATGGACTTTCTTCAGAGAGTTGGAACAAATCATCTGGAGATTTGTGTGGAATCAGAAAAGACCCCGAATAGCCAGGGGAATATTAAAAAGGAAAACCATATCTGGGGGCATCACAATGCCAGATTTCAGGTTGTACTACAAAGCTGTGGTCACCAAGACAGTGTGGTACTGGCATAAAAACAGACACATAGATCAATGGAATGGAATAGAGAATCCAGAAGTGGACCCTCAACTTTATGGTCAACTAGTAATCGACAAAGGAGGAAAGACTATCCACTGGAAGAAAGACAGCCTCTTCAATAAATGGTGCTGGGAAAATTGGACAGCCACATGCAGAAGAATGAAACTAGACCATTCTCTTGCACCATACACAAAGATAAACTCAAAATGGATGAAAGATCTAAATATGACACGAGATTCCCTCAAAATCCTAGAGGAGAACACAGGCAACACCCTGTTTGAACTCAGCCACAGTAACTTCTTGCAAGATACATCCATGAAGGCAAAAGAAACAAAAGCAAAAATGAACTATTGGGACTTCATCAAGATAAGAAGCTTTTGCACAGCAAAGGATACAGTCAACAAAACTAAAAGACAACCTACAGAATGGCAGAAGATATTGGCAAATGACCTATCAGATAAAGGGCTAGTTTCCAAGATCTATAAAGAACTTATTAAACTCAACAGCAAAGAAACAAACAATCCAATCATGAAATGGGCAAAAGACATGAAGAGAACTCACAGAGGAAGACACAGACATGGCCAACACGCACATGAGAAAATGCTCTGCATCATTGGCCATCAGGGAAATACAAATCAAAACCACAATGAGATACCACCTCACACCAGTGAGAATGGGGCAAATTAACAAGGCAGGAAACCACAAATGTTGGAGAGGATGCGGAGAAAAGGGAACCCTCCTGCACTGTTGGTGGGAATGTGAACTGGTGCAGCCACTCTGGAAAACTGTGTGGAGGTTCCTCAAAGAGTTAAAAATAGATCTGCCCTACAACCCAGCAATTGCACTGCTGGGGATTTACCCCAAAGATGCAGATGCAATGAAACACCGGGACACCTGCACCCCGATGTTTCTAGCAGCAATGGCCACAATAGCCAAACTGTGGAAGGAGCCTCGGTGTCCATCGAAAGATGAATGGATAAAGAAGATGTGGTCTATGTATACAATGGAATATTCCTCAGCCATTAGAAATGACAAATACCCACCATTTGCTTCGACGTGGATGGAACTGGAGGGTATTATGCTGAGTGAAATAAGTCAATCAGAGAAGGACAAACATTATGTGGTCTCATTCATTTGGGGAATATAAATAATAGTGAATGGGAATAGAGGGGAAGGGAGAAGCAATGGATAGGAAATATCAGAAAGGGAGAGAGAACATGAGAGACTCCTAACTCTGGGAAATGAAGTAGGGGTGGTGGAAGGGGAGGAGGGCGGGGGGTGGGGGTGAATGGGTGACAGGCACTGAGGGGGGCACTTGACGGGATGAGTACTGGGTGTTATTCTGTATGTTGGCTAATTGTACACCAATAAAAAATAAATTTATTATTAAAAAAAATCAGTTGAAGGAACTTAAGGACAATAACTATGGATGCCTGTGCAAACCACTAGCTCATGTAGTCTCCCATCTTTTGATAAAACTTCTTTATATCCAAACTGATTATTGATCTATTACCAATTTATGAATCAAACCTTGTAATCTGGAGCCCAGGGGACTCTATAAATCACTGACCAGTGCCTTCAGCCTCTAGGCCAGAGGGCTGCCCTGTCCACTGGGTCTATCTTCCCAGGGCTTCTCCTTATGTATGGGAGGACCGTGCTTCCTGTTCCCTGGAAGGTAGGCTTGGCCACATGACTTCCTCTAACCAACTGAATGTGAGAAAAAGCTTTAAAACACATTGCATGGGTTTGGCATTGGTCTTCTCCCTCTGCTGTGGGTCCCAATGGGGCCTGTTTCTTCGGCCTAGACTCCCAAATGGAGAGCTACAGGGGACACTACTGCCACGTGTGAGGAACCTACATGTCACGTGACTAGGGAGCCAAACTTGGCTTCTGCAAGCACCTGAAATTTCACGGTTGTTTGTTATTGCAGTATAACTTAGCAAACCATGACTATCTCAGGAGTAAGTGTCCAAAGCTATTATTTTCTAAGGGGGGGGGGGCACATCTAACTCATGAGAAAGCCAGAATGGGATTCCACATCTCCTGATGCCTCCTCAAAGCTGTCTTCCTCTCCTAGCACCTGCTTTAAGAAAGGAGAGACCTGGGATCCCTGGGTGGCACACCGGTTTAGCGCCTGCCTTTGGCCCAGGGCGCGATCCTGGAGACCCGGGATCGAGTCCCACGTCAGGCTCCCGGTGCATGGAGCCTGCTTCTCCCTCTGCCTATGTCTCTGCCTCTCTCTCTCTCTCTCTGTGACTATAATAAAAAAATAAATTTTTTTAAAAAAGAAGAAAGGAGAGACCTTCTCTAAACAGTTCTGCAGACCTCCAGAGTGATTTCTGGCCACTGACTGTCTTCCCCAAGTCCACTGGTGGCAAACCATTACCCCTGCCCCCTGTAGAGCACCCTTCCAATATCCATTCAACTCTGGCCCAATTCTATCTACGATGAAGAGGAGGAGGAAAATCATCTGGTTTCAGGGGTAACTGATCATACTGGGAGGGTCGGTGGATGTCCTCTGTGATGCACATAGGGAAGAGGTGAGGCCTGTGCAGAAGACAGCCAGAGGCAGTGGGACTCTGGTCCAGGGTGGGAGTGAGCTATGCATTCCCTCAAATCCAAGTGCTACTTCAAAATTTATCCAGCCTGAGTTCTGATCCAAAAGATAGTGCAGTACAGTGCTCACATCTCCTAACATGTCCCCTGATGTTATCTCAGGCAGTATTTGTATTTATATTACAAGAAAGCAGAGATAGTCTGCAGAGTGGTACAATGAAGAGGAAGGTAATCTCATACTAGATGTATTTGCAAAACACTATTTCTTCTTCCAGTATCAGTTCCCCTAGGAAAATCATTGGCATTTAAAATAAATAATCTGTAAAGGAAAACCTTATTTTATATGAAATGATACACAAGCCTTGATACACAGACACCAAACTGCATTTACTCTGCTCTCTCTGCATTTGACATGTGAAAAGCCAGAAGAAACGTCGTATCATCTAGGATGACTCTTTAACAGCCATCTATTAAAGTGATCTTTTGAAGAGACAACAAACACATACTATATAACCATATTATCTTTCCTTTCATGTAAAGCATTAAGTTAGAAGGGACATTGAGAGGTCATGTAGTTCACAGCCCTGCAAAATGCATCAATTGCTTTTATTCTCAGAAATGGTCAACCAGTAGTCTTTATTTCTAGCTATGGAAGCTCTGTTTTAAAATAAATCCAAAGGGGTGCCTGGGTCGCTCAGTGGTTGAGCATCTGTCTTCAGCTCAGGACATGATCCTGGGGTCCTGGGATAGAGTCCTGCCTCAGGCTCCCTGGAGAGAGCCTGCTTCTCCCTCTGCCTGTGTCTCTGCCTCTCTCTCTCTGTCTCTCATGAATAAATAAAATAAAATAAATCTAAAAATATAGAATAAAATAAAATAAATTCAAGCATTTCAATATCCTCCTTTGATTTCACTGGAACTGGATGCAAAGTTTTGCAGAACGTTGTGTGTACTGCTACGTTAATGGAATACTCATGGGTAGAAATAATACAATTGAAATCCAAAGTCCTGGTCTATGGGTAGAGAAGAACCCGGTACCCACAGCAGGGAGCAGGTGGCAGACCAGGAACTGGGGAGAGTTAAGGATCCAGCTCAAATGCTCATCCAGTTCAAATGCTGAGCACAGTAGTCTCAACCCTAACGTGACATTCATGCCCTTTCAAGAAGTCTTTGGTGCATGCCTGTCATCCTGACAGATTTATAGGAGGCCCCCCAGCAGCAGGGAGAAAACGAAAACCTTGACACTTCTTGATATCCAGAAGGGAAGAAAGAAATGTGTCCCTGTCCTCCTCCTCCCCGCGGGGCCCCCCCCTTCCATTCCCCCTTTGTCCCCCCTCGCCCTCCCCCCCACTCCGCAGATCAAAGAGGAACCTGCAGGAACTTAGCAGAGCCTGGCTGCTCTGGGGAGGCTCTCAGAACTTGCTGGGCGCGTTGACAACACTGATGCTCCTGCTGGTAGCACCTGGCTGTCCTTGGACCGAACAGGAAAGCAGGGGAGCTTTGGCCTATTTCCCCATGACGTGAGGGAGAACAGTGCCCTAGTATGTAACATACAGAAGCCAAACAAGGTTTGGGGCCGGCAAAACCCATCCCATAGAATCAGTTCACGCTCAGCTGTGTGGAGGACACTTCCTCCTGAGTTATGGGGCACAGGGTGGAGGGGAAGGGTGGGAAGAAAGGTCCTTCTTTCTTGTGGCCTGTTTGACCACGGTGTCTGTAAAGCTGGCTGAGGAAGCAGGTGTCTGCTCTCCGCTCACCTCTGGGGCTTGGCGACCATGACCCTACGGCTCAGTGACTCAGCCGATGCACACACATTACTCTTCATCACAATAAACAATACCAAAAGCCTTCACTCTCCTGTGTTAAATGGAAGTTACTATTCTTTTAAAAGCAATAGCAACAACACCAACAAAGCCATAAACTTTTATAGGAAATAAGAATATACATTAACAAGAATTTCCACTCTCAAGAAAACACTACATTATCATCTGCCAACTTCCTATGAAGTTTCCCGATGGGAGGGGAAGCTGATGATTTACGGTGCACAGTAAAGAACATTGCTTTTGGAGCTGTTTTCACCTGGGTTCTGTATTCTCTGCAGAAACAAAAAGGAAACCTTAAATTGGATTTCTGACACTGGCTGAGTGTTTTCAGCCTAAAAACTACTGAGTAGATTAATTCCAAACCGGGGCAGCAGAAGCACGATACCGCTGAGAAGTGGCTGTTTCTGCAGGCTGCACCCGGACCCCCAGGGCCTTCCTCGGCCCCCTGTTCACCATCCCTGGCTCCGCCTCAGCCCAGCAGCCACTCTGCACTCCCTGCCCGGCTGAGAAACGTGGGTGCATGGTCCTAGATCTACAAGTCTGAGGAAGGATGCCCAGCAGAGGCGATCCCCATTCCTGGCTTCTTGCACATTCCCAGAAATACTGTGGGCATATACAGGGACATGTATGTAGTCACCTCCTCTGAAACTGAAGACACTCAGCTTTATTAACAATATAAGGGATCCCTGGGTGGCTCAGCGGTTTAGCGCCTGCCTTTGGCCCAGGGCGCGATCCTGGAGACTGAGGATCGAATCCCACATGGGCTCCTGGTGCATGGAGCCTGCTTCTCCCTCTGCCTGTGTCTCTGCCTCTCTCTCTCTCTCTCTCTGTGTGACTATCATAAATAAATAAAAATTAAAAAAAAAATCTAAAAAAAAAACCAATATAATTCCTTTCCTTCTTGGCTTTTGCTACATTGCTACTTCTACTGAAGTGCCAGTCACTTTGCCACATTCTCGAGGTCAGTGGCATCTGTCCTAGTCTCCTATTGCTACCACCCCAAATGACACCAGTGTCCGTGTAGATGCACAGCACAGTGAACACTACGATCTGTGGCCCCTGTCTCCTCTCTTCTGTGCCCTCCTCTATCAGCTCCTTCTTCATCCAAAATCTTAAAGGCCTGGTGTGCTCTGTGCCATGACCTCCAGAATCTCAGCTGCCCTGTCTTTAACCTCGGTGAGCCCTCTAGACACTTGATCCCCCCACATTACCAGCCTCTATGGACCTTGGTGGCTGTCAGGCCTCTGTGGTCAGTACTCCTTCCCCACACCCCTGTCCCGTGGCACCCACACTGCAGAGCCCTGTTCTCGAGCAATCCCATTCTTCTTCAACACCTAGATCTCTTCATCTGGATTTCTGCTGCAGGAAAATGGCTGGCCCAGCACACCATGTTGGCTTTATTTCTTCTGTCTTGGCACCCCTTTCCCCTAGTTATCTGTCCGTGCAACCAGTAAACAACTTTTGGGTCTCTTTGTCATCTTAAAACTATTTTTTGACTCAAACTCCTCTCTAGATATCATTTATTTAAATTTGCCTCCCTTCACACTCAAGCTTTTTGAAATAATAGTTTACACTTGGTGTTGACTACAGTGTTGGTCCACTCTTCATCCCGTGGCCTGGTTCTTCTTCCATCAGGCCAATGAAAAGCCTTTGCTTTACCTGCCACCTTTCTAACATTTAACGTTGTTGATGATGCCCTCCATAATCATTTCTTCCCTTGGCTTTTGTGATACCATGCTCTGGTGTCTACTTTTTACTTCACCATGTATTTCTTTTCTGGATTCCTATATTTTCATGTCTTTTAAAATACTAGTGTTTTCCAGGCCTCTGATACTTAATACTGGCACCTGAGAAAACTCATTGAATTTTCTGGCTTCCACAATAATTTATACATGAATGATGCCTGACTCCATATGCCAGGCCAAGAAACCTATGCTGAGAATTAGATCACATTCTCTCTGCCCCTGCCCACCACCCCTCAATGGATGTCCATAAGCTCTTCAAACTCATCATGTCCAAAATGGTATTACTCATCAATATTCCCACAAAACCTGCTCATTGTCCTGTATCCCGTTCTAGAAAAATACAACCATCTTCACCTAACCATGTATTTCATATACCTCAGCGTTATGCTGAAATATTGTCCAATTAGTTACTAATTGGACTAATTCTTCAGATCATAATTTATTAATCCTTTAAAGTCATGTCTTCTACTCTAAGTTAGAAGTTTATCACATCTCTTGTGGATTTCTATGATAGCTCCCTAACTAGTTTTTCTTTATTCATATCCACCTGCAGTCTAACCTCTGCTGGCCTGTCATATCAGTTGTTAAAAGTAAAATCAAAACAAAAAGTGCTACACCACCCATGCAACTCCCAAGTCCAAATTCCTCAAAGGTTCTCAATAGCCTGCCATCCTTTGATGAGCGCATCACAACCCTCAGTATCTGGTTCTTCTTCCTCTGCAACATGATTTCCAGCTAGTCACTCATATTTGTCTGGGGCCTCAGAATTATTTCATGCTTTATCAGCCCTTTTACATGTGCAGAGATGACTCTCTTTGCTTGGAAAGCTCCCCCAACTCTTTCCCTTTAGCTAACTTTGCATTGTCATCTAGCACACAAATAAAACCACTTCCTTTGAGAAGCACGATCAAGTCTGATGTAGATGCTGCCTCTTCTGTGTTCCCAGAGTACAGAGAGACTTACAATGTACTTTTAATTGACTTTCATGTGTCCACAGGAGCTAATCTAGTGCCTGGAACACATCAGAATCTCCATCAAGACTTGAAAAATGAGTGAGTTCCAAAGGCATGATGTGACACTTGTCCTTCTCACATTCTTAATGAAGATCCATTATCTATGAAATGGGAATTTGGTTAGTAAGTTTAGAGATCATATTTTCAAGTGGCCAACTCATTTTTAAGCTATTTTTATTCATAAAGGTGGCTTAACATTAAATGTCAGCTTAGGGGTTAATGATTGTTTCTGTTCGTAAACAATTCTAAATATATGACAACTAAAGGTTTTATAAAGTCACTTTCTTGGCAGCAAGACAGCAGCTGACATTTAGATTTATCTCCAAAAGTGTTTTTCTTCTTAGCAAACTATTGACGCACTGCCCTTAACATGAATGCTTCTGAAGGTGGGGTAGCAGGTGACTAATTAATTTAAGGCCATGTGAAAGGACTATTTTCTCTATACTTCTGTCCTTTGACAGCAGAGCTACTCCTTCAGGAGATTTTTAGTATTGAAATTCAAGATATTGCAAAGGTTCTCATAGATTTAACTCTGCTAACAAGGTAAAGGTCTTTTAAAAAATGTATTCACTACATATAACTGGTTTCTTTTAAGGCAAAAAATATATAGATTTAGGTAGCAATAAAATAGTAAGACAAAACAAGAACCAGTTTTCAAAATAATGTTAATTCTGGAACTTGAGAACTCTAAAATTGAAATGTGAAAAGGCAAGATTATCTCAAAAAACAGGAAACACTGACATTAAAAAGTAAAAAAAAAAAAAAGTCTTAAGAATTTAAAAGGAGAGTTTCCCTGACGTTGATGATCATGCTTAATCAACTTGAAAGAGAACAAAAATAGCTGTGCTAATTATAGACACTATACATTTCAGAGGAATTAAATTATCTACCTGACAAAGGTCCTTCAGTAACTTGGCTACCTTGCATAATGTACATCGATAGGGTTCTTGTAGGGGGAAGAGTTAGCAGTGTATATCAGATATTCTTTATACAGAAATGGTAATATTGTGTTAGATATAGAACATCTCAAACTTGGAAGAACACAGACATTAGTGAAATCAACTCTAAATATCAGTCATTGACACCAAGTTCCTATTATATCATATGTAACATGGAATGAATAAGTCTTTATGAAAAGTCGGTATGACTTCTTTGGCATCACTGAGTCTAAGATTGTAATTACTCTCCTTGAAATTTTAAAGGAGGGAGTTCCACTGCGAAATACAGCAAGTGGTAAGAAGCTATGGTGGGAACTGCTGAGATATTTCAAAGGCGTCAAAACACAAGAGTGCCAGGGTTTGAAACTAGGAATCACTGTTGGTCCATGTGGTGCACTGATAAGATGGGAATTGGATTACCAAACCATTTTTTGAGTGCTTTAATATAAGAGGTTGACAAGCTAGTGGGAATTCAGAAAAGAGCTGATTGATTAACAGACTAAGGAAAATGATTTGTGAGACCAGATTATAAAAACTAAATATACTGTTCATCGACAAAGGAATTAGGTACTCAATGTAGACTACATATAAATTTTTTCAGAGAGTTATTTAGGAGGATATGATACACATTTCCAGAATTCAAAATGCATTGCCACAAAGGGGAAGAATTGTTTACAATACTCCCTGGGGGCAGTAACCATGAGTCTGGGTGTGAAATTGAATCACAGAAAATGTAGGCTCCGGATCTACAGTTTTCCCAATAGCTAGACCTATTAAATTGTGGAATGGCCTCACAGTGGACGTGGTGGAAAAGGAATGCCCTAAGTCATTTCACACCAGAGTGGACAAAGTATTCAAAGATATACCTTTGGAAAGAAATCTCTCTGACTGCTATGATGGGCAGATAGAATAATGAATGACCCACTCTGGCTTTCCATTTGTGCTTTTAGAGATGTTATGTGTTTTTCACTGGGCATCTGTCTTCTATTGTGAGTATACTCCTATCCCAGCTTTAGTTTCATGTTTATTATTTCAATATCTTTTGATTTTATTGTTTTAAAAGGCCTCTCATTTGTAAACCCTTTGGTTTGCCTGGATTATATTCTACGAAAATCACACTTACAAGTTAACATCCTGAGCTCTCTATAAGGAAACCACTTGGAGGATAAAGCAATTACCAGTTACAATTTTATACTTGGAAGTGTATACATCTAGTCATTACTTGAAAGTGTATACATCTAGTCATAAACTCATTGTCTTTGAAAGCTGATGAGAGAGCAGAAAGGAGTTTTCTTATAGTTTTCTTATTTTATCTATTGATGTCAACCTTGGAGTAGAATCTTTTATGATTAAGCCATTTTTACATGCTTTATAAAACCCCAATCCTTTTGCTTATGGGCATTTATTAACTAATTCATATGACAATTTATGGAAAATGGATAGACAATGGATTAAAAAGAAGAGATATTTGGTACCTTTCACACATTGAAAATAGCTACTTAATCATTTATGTTAATCTCAGTTATGCATATATTTATATCTCCTACAACTCTTGGTTATGTAAAAATACATTGTACATTTCAAACATATGCCAAAGAAACGAGAAACAAGTACATTATCTTTGTGTCAATACTGCATCTCATGTGTGAGGTCCATTGGAATTTATTAAGGAATTCTCTCACAGTAAAGCTATTTCTTATGTCACAGACATTATGGCTAAAGTAATGCTTACCACAATTCCAGGTTCTTTTTTATATCAGTTTCAGACTGCCTATTTTGGGAATACTTGCAGGGTGAATATATGGCATAAAGTATGCTCACAGTGAAGAGGGTCACAGAAGTGAAGAAATGGTGAAAGGAGGTTGTGGTTTGTGTGAATCTCCCCAACTTTCTCTAACATCACCTAACCCCTCCCCTTCCTGCCTTTTACATCCTAATAGGTCCTCTGCTTCTTCCATTTATCCTCAAAGCCCTGTCTCTAAAATACTCCAGGAAATCATGAAGGTAGCTTTGGGCAGTAAAATGCATAGAAAGGCTCAGAGTAGAATTTCTCAAACTCAGCACTACTGACACTTTGAGCTGGATAATTTTTTGCTGGGTCCAAGGAAGGAGGTGACCTGTACATTGTAGAATATTGACCAGAACTGCTGGTCTCTACTTACTAGATTCCAGTGGATTCCTCCCACGAACCCTGCTAGTTGTGACAACCAAGATATTTGTCTAATATTTCCAGATATTGTCTAATATCTTGGGGTTGGGAGGGGAAGAGACCACCCCTGGTTGAGAACCACTGCTAGAGCAAGGTGGGCAAAGGTGGGAGGAGCCAATGGTCGCACTTGCCTTTTGGTTCTTCTTCTTTTACACCTCCAGGGTTCTATGGAGAAGGCTGTTGCAAGAAGACGAGGCTGGAAGTGGTTACCGAAAACAAACCGTCAAGATCCAGGGCCATGTGGTATTAGGGAATGAGATTCTGAAGCTCTGTTTTGTGAAAACTCAACAATAGGTATAGCAGGCTAATGTACAGCCTCCTAAGAAGAGCACTCTATACCCCCTTTCTGAGAATGTCCTAGGCACAGGTTCATATCTAATTCTATGGACCAATGACAGCAGGTAAAACAAGATGGCTTAAGACATACACACTTAGAGTGAGAAGCCCACTATCTAGGAGTATAAATGTGCATATTCTTCCATTTATTTCAGGGACTACATGCGACATGGGGACGCTGTATGGAGAATTGTAAAGGTTGCTTCCAATTTCTGTCTGTGAAGCTTCAATGAACTGGCTAGTGTCAAAAGAAATGGTTATGAAAGTCTGGCAATAACAATTCATTCATTAGAATAGACACAGAGTGTCAACAACATGCCAGGTGCTTTGCCAAAGGGTTGGCATACAGAAATCAGTAAAACAGGCTCCTTGCCTCTGTGAAACTTGAGGGTTAGGTTAACACGTACACAAGTGTCACAAATGGTCTTAGGTGCTAACTGGAAGAAGATAAGTCCTGTGTAGGCAGGAGGAAGTGGTCACTCCTGATGGGGGAAGGAGAAGAGGACTATCTGAAGAGGGTGCTTGGAGAAGAGTGCTGATGAATCCGAAGTAGGCGAAAATCCTGCCCACCCACTGTGAGTCAGCGTCTGCTCCAGCACATACTACCTGCAGTCTTTACAAGGTAACACTTTATGAGAAGGCTCAAGTTGGGAGTCTGGAAGTTTCCCTGATGGCCCAGCACTGAGCAGTAGTGAGTCTGCATTCAAATCTCAGAGCCTTTCCAGAGCATTCCTTAAGCAAAACAAGTGTAGGTTCACTCACAGAGGCTGTGGACATGCCACAACTCTTCTTAGAAATCTGTAGTGCTCAGTGTGGCTGGAGACCCAGGGAGAGATAAGCCAGGCTAATGCTAAGGAATGGAAAATGGTCTGCTGCTATGCTAGGGTTTGGAGGCTGTCATAGGCAAGGGGAACCCCTGAAAGGTCTAAAGTAAAGGAGTGGCCCATTTGTTTGGATTTGAGACTCAGATCTCTTAGGCTGATGTGGAGAGAAAGGAGGGGCTCAGTGCCAATCCAACAGGCAGAGGAACAAGGAAGAAAAGAGATTCTTGGGTGCTGCTCAAGGAAGAGACCACAGTCACCACATAGGCAGAGTGATGGAAAAAAGAGAGATAAAGTGGCTCACAGAGAAAGAGTTAGGGAGTTAAAAAGGGAGCTGCACTTTTCAAAAGACAAAGAGAAAAGATGATGTCTATACCCTCACTCTCAATGTTTTCCTCTGCTGCCCAACCACACGGGGACAAAACAGGGTATGACCTTGGTGGACAGGAGCCAGCTGGGGGGGGCCTCCCCTCCCCAAGGTGCTGCCACTGCCACCCACAGAGGGAATGTGGCCTCCCCAAGAGGGACTACACCATACTCCTCTGCATGTCCTCCATCATCTCTGTTCCACCCTTGCTGATGATGCTGTCAACTGTTGTCTGAATTTCTCTTCAAAAGCTGACCAGGTCCCCTGAGTCCCCCAAAGTCCCAAGCACACAGCAGGTCCCCTTAATTCTTTGCAGGATCTGCTACTTCCAACCCCTCCTGGTAGTTACAGCATCTGAGTCTACACAGATGCATCAAATAATGCGTGTATTCCTTCGCTCCATTTTGATATTTGCATTCAAATATACCACATCTAGGGGCGCGTGGGGCTCTGTCGATGAAGCATCTGCCTTCAGCTCAGCTCATGATCCCTGCTTGAATCTAGAAATGAAGCTTGGTGGCAGACGTCTCCACCCAGAAAATCAGGGCAAGACTGGAAGAACCAATTATCACTTATTATGTATTTGAGGATAATGGGATACATTCTGTATAAAGATTTTTCTTTTCCTTTGAACACGTGATTGCTGAGACCACCAGTCTAAAGACGACGAGAAAGGAGTCATTCAAACCTGAAGTGTGTCCAGAAGCAGGGTTTATCCAATCATGAGAATAGAGAAGAAAAAAAAAAAGGCCAATAGTATACATGAACAAGACAAACTCACACAGGAGATGCTGGGGGATGGCCCTGCTGCAGGCTCCCAAAACATTATCATAATGTGTGGCATTCTAAAGGCCAACACCGAGCAAACAAACAGGCACTCTTAAGTCTATCTTCTTTGTCATTACAAAAATGTTTTAAACAGCAAAACAGGAGAGATGTTCTCTTGACTGAAGGTCAGGACAATGGTATCTTCAAAAGGAAATCCGATTTACTGGGACGCCTGCGTGGCTCAGTGGTTGAGCATCTGCCTTCAGCTCAGGGAGTGATCCTGGGGTCCTGGGATGGTGTCCCACATTGGGCTCCCTGCAGGTAGCCTGCTCCCCACTCTGCCTATGTCTCTGCCTCTCTCTCTGGGACTCTCATGAATAAATAAATAAAATCTTTTTTAAAAAATCTGGTTTACTGACAGAAGACGGGCAGGGAATGGGGATGGCCTTTATAAGGTAACAGAGATGCTTTGTTGTCTTTCCCGTGATTGTCTCACAACACAAATACTGTCTTTTAAAGTGGCTCCTCTCCTAATGCCTCCACAAGGAAAGTTAACTATGGAAGGTATGAACCAGCATGCTGTTTGATTTGAAGATAGTGTGGAATGAAGAGAACTAATTAATTAAGAGGTCTCTTTGTATGGGGCTGACACAGATTCACATTGATGCAAAGTGTGAATTAAATAACAGGAACACTAGAGCTGTTTAGTGGTATTGGGCAGCACACTCTGCAGGTTGTTACAATATCTCAAAACTACATGGTGTATTTCCATTTCACAAAGTACTTTCCCACATCTTATCTCACGTCATGCTACTGTGTACTGGGTACGTAGTGGGTGTTCATGGTATGTTCCAGAAATTTACTGAACACTTGTTCATTTAGGAACTTTCACAAACACATGCAGCTTCAGCAAATGGTGAGGCGGGATAACAGACACGACGGAATGAAGGCTCGTTGTTGCCCTTGAAGTGCTTCTAGTCTCGGGACAAGAAATGTCAACATACAACCTAAGTGTTGTAGAACAGCTACGGTGAAGTCAATGCTATGAAAGTGGTGAGAGGAGCAGCAAACACGAAGTGAGGGATGGCATCATCAGAGGAAGAGTATGAAGTCCGGAGCTCCGCTTACAGATTGACCAGTCTTATCAAAGGAAATAGCTGGTAATGGGGTACCACATTAGAATCAACTGAGGAGCTTGTGTAAATCAGACTTTTGAACATCCTTTCCCTGAGATCCTGATTCAGTAAGTCTAGAGTAAATTCTGAGCACCTATACCAAAAAAAAAAAAAAAAAAAAAAAAAAGCAAGCCTTAGGTGGTTCTAATCCAAACTCTTGAAGAGTCATTTTCTTAGAACTGGGATGCTTCACGCTGTTTAAATTCCACTCTAAGACTGAAGCCTATAATGCCTTTGGTACATTTTCTTCCTTTTAGCTTTAGGATTTATCACTTTTAAATGCAAATAACCGGGTATGGGTAATGCTTTCAGGTGTTAATCACTCAGTGACTCATTTCATACTCTCTGCTACCTGAAGGATTCCCCTCCTCTTCCTTGGGTAGGCTACCACTCCCTCTGTGACTCATTTCCTGATCACGTTTTCTTTCCATCAGACATGGTTACTTTCTCTGTTCTTCCCTCCCACAACCTCTTCTTTTGCATTTCAGTTATTGTTTATTACATCACCTCTTGCTTGACTTTATTGTTTTGAGGACAGATTTACCATCTTATTTGAATCCCCAGGACCTAGCTTGAAACCTGACATAGTGATTTAGATACACAAGAAAACATGTAGAATAAGTGAGTGACCAAATTAATTAGAGAATTCATTTAAACCTGGCCTTCAGGAAAGATCTGCTAGTGGTTTTGATTTGTGAGGAAAGAACCTTTTGGGCAGAGGTGAGATGAGGTGGAAGATAGGGTTGTAGATGAAACTGGGGACACAAAAACAAGACTTTGACATTCTGCCTACAACTGGCCTTTATTTTTTTTTACTTATTTAAATTTTTTAAATTTTTTAATTTATTTTTTTACAACTGGCCTTTAGAAACAACCATTTTATTTTCATATTGATGATAGCATATATATATATATTTTTTGTTACATAAGGGAAGCTCTTACAAAAGACACAGAAGAAAATGGATCATTTACAGTTGTTCATTATAACTAATAAAAAAATAGGTACTGTTCTGAAATTTGAATTTAGAGCTCTTTCTTTATACCTGTGATTTTACTTCAGAAATGATTTTTTTTGGTTATGGCTCTGCATTTATAAATTATTTGTAACAATTAAAAAAAAAACCTTTCCTATCTAGGTTATCCTCATGGCTATATGAAATAAGTTTCTATTACAAATTTGTATTTCTTTCTTGTCTGTTCTAGAGATATCTATCATAGAGATTAAAATTCTAGGTGGCTCAGTGTCTTTTTCTCCTTGTAAAAATAGCCAGTTTTAACATTTCATGGGGAAAAAAGTTCTAGAAGATCACACTGAGTATTCCTGGTCTTGAACATCTATATGCTTCAGAGATCTGGCTTATCTTTGAGCCAAAGGAGTACTTTAGGAGCTATTTGCACAGTGTTTTGTAGAATTAGGTGAGGAATGAACGTCTTCTTATGGCAGTGATACCAGGAACTTTACAAATCAAAATATCCTATGAAAATTAGAATTTTCATATTGAAGGTATATTTCAAGATATTTTCATGAACATTTCAAAACGGATGAAGGTGTGTATCTCAGATAGCATAATGGAAAAGACCCATTAGGGGTTTTTGACTTACTATTCCAAATCTGGCTCAGCGTATATGCAGGTTTCCAGTGAGGCACCAGAATCACATACATAACTGCTCCTAGGCCTGACCTCACTGTGAGTCCAGTAATCTCCCCAGAGTTCACCTGGTTTAACATGCTGTACACTCACTGTTGTGTTCCTCACCCCCCCCCCCCCCCAATTCATATGTTGTAGCCTAATCTCCAGTGTGATGGCACTGGGGCCTCTGGGTGGTGATTCAATCATGAATGGGATTAGTGCTTTATCAAAGCAGCTCTGGAGAGTTCCCTCACCCCTTTGGTCCTGTGATGTGATAGCAAAAAGACAGCTAACTATGAGCCAGGAAGTAAGCCCTCATCAGACAACAAATCTGCCAATGCCATGAACCTGACTTCCCAGCCTCCAAAACTCTGAAAATTAACTTTGTTTTTTGAAGCCATCCAGGCTATGGTATTCTGTTACAGCAATTCAGATGGGTTAAGACACAAGACCTCTTAACCTTGGAATACTTTATTTTATTCTAAACCTCCAAAGATATTTTGGTGGTAACAGTACTAATAACAGCTCCATGTGTTGTACATAAGGTGTACACCAAACCCATACACCTTACAGGTAATCATGCAGCAGCTTTATGATACAGGTGGATTCTTCCCAGTTAGCACATGAAGCAGCAGCACCTTGGGCAATTTAAATGTGTGTCCTAGGTCTCACAGACAATACACAGATGTGAACTGGAGTGTTTCTGATTCATATATCCTTTGTCCTGTACAGAAACCTCAAAAGAATCAAACGAATGGCTTTGGCATGTCTTAAGAGCCTAGAAAGCTCCTGAGGCCTGGGCAAAGAGCCTGAGAGTGATAGAGTAATAGGACCCCAAAGACCTTTTTGCCATCAGTAAGAAGCCCCAAGCCTTTCCAGGTTATTTAATTTCTTTGTGAGAAACAGAGGACCCAAATCCTTGTCTGCCACGATGTCACAGTTACAGGGTCCAAGGTAAGAACTGCTGAGGTTGGGCTGTTACTGATGCAATAAGATGCTCCTTGGGGCTAAAAAGACAGAAATCAGAATCAGAACACCAGCTTCTACAGTTCCCCTGACGTCTGACCCCAACAATGGCCCCCATGCATCCACCACATCTGCCCCTCCAATGCCCACTGAATCGTGCACCAAAGCAGCTAAGGTCCATTGGTGTGCTGGTATGACTGCAAATCTCTAGGGTCTTAAGTCTGGCAAAACACAGGAAATGGGTTGTTAGCACATCTTCTCTTTATGCATCTCTGGGGATTGCTTTTTATTATTTTTACTCCAAACTCTCAGATGCATCATAGGAGCTTAATGAATATACGTTGGCTTGGCTCAATTAAACATCCTGAGTCCCACTTAGAACAATACCCTGTGATAGACCTTCAGGAATAAGCCACTCCCTACCTTCAAGGAGAGTGAGATGTGTGATAAGGTTTTTATTGATTAAAAAAAAAAGACTGGAAAGAAAGGCATCAAAATATTAAATAGAGGTTATATTTGAGTGATGGGAACTGTTTTTTTCCCCCTTTTTTTGTTACTATTCTTATATTTCCCAAAGTATCTGGAATGTGTCTACATTATTTTTTGTTTGAAAAACCGTAATGTTAATAAAGACCAACAATCTGGGTGCCTGATGGGAGGGAAAATGCATATGTGGTTGAGGAGTAAGGACAGGCTGTAGTTTTGACATTGAATGCTTTGACAGAGGAGAGGAAAGCTTGGATTTTTGAAGACAGGTAGAGCTACAAATATGCAAATAAAATACCAGGGGTTAGAGGTGGAAAATCCTGAGGTATCTTGTTTACCAGGGAATAACACTGTTTGTCTGGAATGAAAAACATGTAGGGAGAAGAGAGAACTGGATGGAATATTAGCTTGGGAGCAGAACATAGAAGGCTCTCAGTATCAGAATGGGGTGAGAATGGACCTGAGATTCATAGGAAATAAGAAGTCATTCACCAGTTTTCAGCTGGAAAATGATGTGGTCACAGCTCTCCCTTTAGCAGGCAAATATGTTCAGGACAGATTGAAGGTAAGGGAGACAGAACAATCTGAAAGTGATCAGCAGGACCCATCCAGGAAGCAATGATTACTTGATTATTTATTCATGTATCTCTCTCTTTCAGAGGTGGTTCTATGCCTTTTTAATCTCGCTTTTTGATTTTTTTTTTTTTTTTTTTTTTTGCCTGCCTGCCTGACTCCATTTTCAATGGCAAAATAAGGAAAGAGTCATTTTGAATCTGTAGCTCAATATTTTCACAGGTGACAGAAGCAATATTGAATGGAGGCCAGCCTTAACGGGTCACATTCCCACTGATAAAGGGAACATTAAAGGTAGGTGTTTTCAAGACTAGATGAGTCCTGTCTATATGATTAATTTCTAATTCCTTTGTTCAGCTGGGAGAGGAGACTGAGTTTCCCTAAAGATCCAGAAATCTTCACCTTCCCAAAGTGGCTGATCCTACAGAGAGGGAGCAGCTCAACCAGCTCTCCTCAGAACCAGGAGCTGGCTGGGACTGAGTTCCCAAGGACTGTTACCAAAATGACAAAAGCATAAATCATGTGGGTTTGGCCGCTTCTTGGAGCACACAGCCCTCTCTGCTAGCTCTTCTGTGGGGAAATCCTTCTGTCGGTATTCCTGCCTCACTTCACAGATATGGGGGCATCAACAAACATTTTCGGTCTCTATCATCACACATTTCTTCCTTTTATCACTTCTATCCTCCTGTTTTTCCTCCACCACATTCCCTTCCCCCATTTCTCTCTTGGGCTGTCTGCCTTTGACTCCAACCATCGGGAAAGGTCTCAGCTCCCTCCACTTCCTGGCACATCTGCTATGCAAGGTGGGCTTGCAGTCTGCCATCCATATTGGCTGTCCTGCCTGTTTGTGACTATTTGTGACCAGACCTATGATCTTCCATGCAGTAGGAGGGCCATGTAAGCATACCCCAAACTCTTCTACAGACTCCTCGAAATAGCCCCTGGCTGTGAATTTACATTGTAGGAGTAGCACACTGACTCTGGCTTTGGGTCCCTGGCAAGTTCTCTATTCTAGTTTTACAAAAGCGTCTTGAGCTTTGGCATTTCTTGGACCACCATTAATAAAGCCGCTATTTTGGTCATTTTTTGGCTTCTTGTCTCTCTTTTCTACTGGCTAGAATAAAGAAAGTATAATAGGTGGTCAGCAACTGTAACCTCCAATGCTTTGAATGAACTCATCAGGTTATTCTGAAATGCCTTGCATTTAGGCAATTCCCTCTTCCGGGGTGATTCCCCTGTCTCGGTCCAATGGAGGGGAACAGAATATATGAATATGATCCCAGGATATGTCTCTTTGGCATAAAGAGTTTTTTGAGCTGAAGCTAGTTGAGACACAGGCAAGCTCCCTGCTCTGTGCCTAGAAGCAGGATACACATCTGTGAAGGGGTCCCCATGACATTCTCTACCAGGAGGGACAGAAGTTAATCACCAGGGACAACTCTGGACCCTCACCAGCCTGGACGGATGCCAGTGTACAGAGCAAACTGACTGCCTGGCCCTGGCTTCCAGTAGACCCACCATGTATTTGCCTTCCCACTGTCGGCTGCCTTGCAAACTCAAAGTCCTTTTCCTTCATCTTGTCACCTCTCTGAAAATGCACTGTTCATAAGATGTCATCTAAACCCCAGTTACAGCCACCCCTCCTTAGTTACTTATCATTGAGTGCTCCCCCAGGTACGTGAGATGCATGTGTTCATAAACTCGTTTTTCTCTTGCTGTTCTGTCTTCTGTGTGTCTACTCTGCAGAGAACCTGGGAGGTCAGAGGGTTAAATATTTCTCTTCTTCTCTTTCACCAGCAACCCCCAAGGGCATGAAGTTAAGCACCCCTCCTCCCTGTGGACCCTGGATGTCCCACACAAATTTCGTCACCTATGCCCACTGCTTTATAATCATGTGCCTTCCTCCCTCACAGAAATATCACTTTCTTCTTATTATCCACAGTAAGTTCTCAGAAATATTTGTTGAATTTATAAGTGAACATTAGGTAGAGATATTTTTTAGAGGTTCGCTTCATAGCTTTTTAAGAAAGAAATAGTGCTCTGTTTTAAGCCTATCTTAAATATGCAAGCCTTTTCTAATATCGTTGAATAGCTTTTTCATTTTTTTCTCTTTTTCTCCAGCTACCAAAATATTAGTGCATCAAAGAGCATGGTTATAGAGCAAAAGTTATAGGTATATAAAGAGGCACAGTCCTTTAAAGTTACTACAACTTTCATGTTCTCAAGGACGAAAGTTTACTTTGTAGTCTGCTCGCAGAATTAAACCCTAGATAAACAGGATGCTGGACTCTTCAAGTGTCATTAGGCTGCCTGTCTCCCTCTCAAAGCTGGAAATGTGTTTACTCAGCACACAAGGAGTCATCTGCTCATGTGATTAGCACATGGGGTTTATGAGGAAAATTAATTACAATAGTCAAGGATTGATTCAAATACTATGTTAGAAATGACTAGTCAACATGGAAGAAAACTTTCCCGAAATCAGAAAACACCCGTGGACAATATGTGTGGGGCTCTAAGCTGCCTCTATGGACCATGGGACACCATAGAGGAGATGTGAGGGGAGTTTATGTACGATTTTAGATACATTTTTCTGTGGAGGGTTACAGCTTTCATACCTCATGGAGAGCACCCATGTGTGAGCGCTCTGACCACAGGGAAACCCATAACCTGTCCATGTTTACTGTCACATTTGTAGAGTTACATAATCTATGTTCCTTGCTTCCCTTGTAAAATAAGAGGGTTGACCTAAGTACTAGATCTCAAGGATACTGCAGCTCTATTCTTGAAACCAGCCTTCGTGCAATGCATGGTTTCATAGCAACAGACTGATTAATTACGATGTGGCAGGGCCTAAATGGAACACTTCATATGTTTAATCCTCACAGTGACCCACAGGGTTGGATGCTGTTAACTCCTCCTCATCATCAGGACTGGGCCAAATTATAAGTTCTATGAGGGCAGGAACTGTCTGTTTTATTCACTACTCTACTCCGTATGTGTCACAGTGCACGGCACATAACAAGTACTCAATAAAAAGCTGCTGAAACATGCACTGAGGCCAATGCATGATTAGCAAAAATGAACAGGATTAGGCATTAGGGCCAGATATCATGATTGCGAGATTTCATTCCACCTCACTTCTTTGTCTTCTGTTTCCTTAATCCTTTTTTTTTTTTTTTTTTTTATCTATGGGCTCATCTTCTGCTCCCTATACCCACCTCCGGCAGGACCTCAACTTCCCCCAGATTCCCTTCATCCACAGTTTGCTTCTGGATCTATCCGTACCCTTTGAGAAATTATCCATTGTTCTAAGATTACATTAAATTTTGCTCTTCAGTCATGAACTCGATTAAAGTCCTCATTATGTGTTCAGGTTTTAGAAAAGCAATCTGATTAAAATGATGAATTCACTTCAAAATGCTCTACGTAATTAGTGAAATTTTAGGGCATTTGTAAAATTTCAAGTAACATTTATCTATCCTTGCCTACAAAGTGATGCAACAATGAGACTCTGTCCTTAACAATGTGCATTTCAACCCACATCCACTCAAGTTCCTACTAGGCTTGCTTGCAAACTTTGCAGCCTACTATACCGACACTTACCTAGGGCTTTCAGAGCACGGATTTGTCTCACCTGCTCAGCTACCCTCCTGTTTGGTTTTCTTTTTTCTTTAAGATTTATCTGTTTATTTGAGAGAGAGAGAGAGAGCCCTCAACTGCACATGGAGGGGGGAGCAGCAGGAGAGCGAGAGAATCTCAAGAAGACTCCCCACTGAGTGATCCACAGCCCTGAGATTATGACCTGAATCAAAATCAAGAGTCTGACACTCAGCTGACTGAGCCACCCAGGGACCCCTGTTCCCCTTGTTTGACCCTGACCGTGCCCCTGGTTTTCTCTCTGAACCACTTTTTGTTTGAAGTCTTGTTGGGACTTTCTTTGTTATCTAGACTTAGCTGACTCTCTAAATGCTGGAACATTTGACAGAGATACACAATGAGATAAGCTGAGATGAAGATACAAAATCTCCTTTCTTATCCTGAGAGGAGTTAGGTGCTATCCTCATTCCCTCTCTTATGTCTGTTCCCTTCCAGCAGCCTGAATTCCAAGACACCAAGAGAATTATTACTGTCAAAGGAAAGAGGTCTTCTCTTTTCTGTTTCAGGGTCTTATTATTTGCTGTTCTTTTGCTCAAAGCACTTCTGCCATGGCTTCTTGTGGGTACCTCCTGCAAACCTTCCAGGCACAGTGCAAATTTCACACCCACAGACCTTCCTTGACATGCTAGCCGGACTGGGCTCCTCCCCTCATCACTCTCCATTATACTACTCACTTATCTTCTTTCCTGCTTTTACTGAACTTCAAGTAATTTGTTTGTAAATATATACTGACTTCCCTATTTACTTATGTGTTTATTGTCTGTTCTTTCTGCTGCCATGTGAGATCCTGAGGGCAGAGACTCTGCCTGTATTTTTCACTACTGTGTCCCCAGGGCACTGGGCTGAGCCAGGTCTAGCTCACAGTAGGCATTTAATGAACATCACAGCTTTTATAGCACCAAACCTCCAGGACGGTATATTCATAAGGAAGAAACTGATGGAGACAGCTCCTCTGTGATCACCACCCTGACCTTGACTGTCCTTGGCTTCACACACAGTCCTGGCTGTATGGCCAGAGCACCAATAGATGTTCAGAATGTCCAGCAATGTTTATGACTGTGAAAATTAAGACATAATTTCCACACATTTTACAAATAAAGTGAATAGGGTTCTTCACTCTCCAGCTTTGTCTGAGATTTCAACTTTGGGTAATCAGGAATGAACTCCCCACACCATTAGTTTGTTTTTGTTCAACCAATGGGTTAAGTTTTAGATGAACAAAATTGGAATCTGCAAAAGTTGTAATTGAGAATCTTATTCAACTCCCTTGGTTTTATTCCTCCGTTTTCTTCTCTTCCTCCTCTTATTTTTTCCCTTCATCCTTTTCTTCTTCTATTTGAAATATTATTTAAAATATAAAATCATGTTTCAAACAAAATTATAACACATGAACTACTCCTAACTAAAAGTAAGTGATCTGGATCTTAACCATTACTTTCCTACCTTTTGCTGGAATGAAAAATTGACTACAGATGTATCCTGGACTTGGTATTCCAAACACGTTATGAGCACAGATCATGTAAATTTGCTTCCATTGCACAGGGCTCTAATGGTCCTGGACACTTGACATTAATAGCCTCAGGAAAGTCCTTTACACCTGGAATGTCATGGAGGTATGAGGAAGAAAGAGGTTCCATGGGAAGAAGAGAGATGAAAAGGTAGAGATGAGAAGGGAGGTGGTAGGGACCTAACCAGATGGCTACCTGTCATCTTCTGAGACCACTCTGTCCCCTCAGGATCTATTCTCAAGCTCAAATTTTCCTAGAACCTATCATGCCTTAAGGTAGGGATTGCAAAGCAGCTGCACTCAAACCTTCGAAGTTTTGTGGGTCTGAGTAACATTATAAGAATAATAATTTAGATACACCTAAAGAGGGCTTGCCATTTTTAATCTCCTTGTCTCAGTATTAGCTTATAGTTGGTCAACTTTAGGTTTTAAGCCCAGTCTCTGTAGCATATGACTTTATAAACACCTCTTTAAAGTCTCTGCAAGTACAACATAAACACAAGTAAAATGATCTTCCCAATACACTCCTCAAGCCATAGTGATCTGTCCCTGTTGAGTAAGAACCAAATGGAATAGTTTTATCCAAAGCCACACAGATGTACAGTCTATACACACCCAAAGGGTAAGCTCATTCTACCTCTTGGGATTCAGCCACCAAAGCACTTTGGCTCTAGGTGATCATATTTGGTGCCAGAAGCTTCTAGGAGCAGTAAAGGAGCCTGGAGCTTTTCCCAATGAATGCAGACCAAGCGGTCAGTAGGGAAATACACAAAGAAGTTATAATTATCCTCATTCCTAAAACCCACGACTGAATGTCCTGGTGGAGGTGAACAAGTAAGAGAGTAGAGTGATGCCAGTCTCTATGCAGACCACAGAGGCTGTTCAATAGGCCAATTACTACTGGCTAGTGAATGAGTGATGAGCCTGCACCGTAACTCCAAATGCTCCAACAGGAGAATCCACTCTTTCCCAAATCCTACCTGTACTCCTTTTCTAAAAAAAAAAAAAAAGAGTTAAGGTATTTCTACCTGACTTATGGACCATTCAATTTAGTCATAACCAAAATTTTACAAAAAGTATTTCCATTAGCAAAAAAAAAAAAAATGCTTGATATTTTAAGGGAAAAGAGGTCCTCCACTAAGCCCATCCATCATCATTCCAACATGCCAAGCCTGCTTTGTCCACGAACAGCAGAGGATAGATGTATTAATGGATACATTAAAAGGAAGAAATGTAGGAAATAACAGTTCACACTTCAAATTGAATGTGGAGCAGCACTGTGTGTTTCTGATAATGTAAATCTTGCTTGATGGATTATTTTCAAATTAAAACTGGAACCAGTGTCACTTCATGCTATTTTTTCATCTATTCTGAGGTAGAATTCACTTAGTGTTTAATAACTCACTATAATGCAAAAATTAAAAAAAAAACCAACAACCAACCACCCACATTAGATATAAAAAGCAAGATTTTCTTCCTTTCTAAATTTAACTCACAGAAGGAGAGCAAAAACACTAACTGACCCCCATCATAGCACTGTGTTCTATGATGACATCCACACATTGAAAAGGGATGGAGCCCACCTGAATGGTAATATAATGTGTTTGTCGGAAAACAAAAGGCAATACACTAGGAACACATGAAGGATTCAGGGATTTCTAAGATAACATATAGGTAAAATTATCCCAATGTCTCCCTGAGCTTAACCCATAGAGCCCAGTACTTCTGCTTCATTGCTCATTGTTCTCACTCACCACTGCTTTGTAATTGTCATCCTGACCAGATTATAAACTCTGGGGGATTCAAGAGCCTGTCTGTCCTGCTCACCTTTGTTTCTACTATACCTGTCAGAGAGTCTGACAATGAGCAGGAACTTGACAGTGTCTTGTTAATGACTGATTGAGTAAAGCAGACACCTGGTGGCGTTTAACCCAACAACTAGAATTAACTACAATGTAGATTTTGATGCAATATGAGGTTGAGCAATTTCTAATAGTCAGAACCATTTAGAGTTGGGAATGGTGGCTGGCGTGGTTGAGGAGAGGTGAGATCACATGCAAGCGTGAGTGTAACAAACAGTATGAAAACTCCTGGGTCTGGACTTAGGCTTTAGGATTTTTAAGACACTTGCTAACTCTGAGGCTCTATGATCATAACATAGACCCTTCCAAAATTTGGGTCATCACTTAAATTAGAATCATTCAGACCCTTCTCTGTGGTTGGAATTAAATAGACAAATTTTTGAACCAAAGATGGTCAACTCTCAAGTGCCTTTTTTTTTTTTTTTTTGCTGTACATTTATCCTACTTCAGCGAATCAAAGGTAACACTGCTTTACTATCAACTACTTTACTTTTCCTATTTACTGTGCTTCCTTTCAAAAGGTGGACCCAGGGCAGCCCCGGTGGCGCAGCGGTTTAGTGTGATCCTGGAGACCCGGAATCAAGTCCCACATCGGGCTTCCTGCATGGAACCTGCTTCTCCCTCTGCCTGTGTCTCTGCCTCTCTCTCTCTCTCTCTCTCAGTAAATAAATAATTCTTTAAAAAAAAAAAAAAACAGAAAACAAAAACAAAAGGTGGACCCAAGGGTAGACTTAATAGCTCCACATGGTATTCCTCACTGAAGAAAGCTTCACCTTATTGGCATAAGGTAGGAACAAACCATACCCAGAATTAATAAAGTTCACCCTCCCACTACCACATTTAATCACAGAAAGTATCTCTCTACTTCATGAAACCAGTGTCTGCTTTGAATCACAGGATTTAGGCTACTTACCACAAAAGAATAATAAATCTTGAATCCAGGTTTAGCCACAAAGTAGTCATCAGACTTGAATGTTATTTTAATTTGGTTTGTTCTTGATGTTATCCTTGGGGGAACTTCCTTGTGTCCACACCACCGTCCTCTAATTATGGTACTGGTTTCAGATACATCTTCAACTTCCACAAAATCATACCTAGTTTCAGTGTGACATAAACACATTTTGATTACAGTAGACTTTGAAATGCATACTTCCACTGAGAAATTAAAACTAACATATGTGATTTCTCATGACCTACCAGCTAAAAGGAAAATTAAAGCCCACATAAATTTTTAAAGGAAAGCTAGTTTTTTGGGTTAAGTTTTTCAAATTCAAACTTCAGTAATCTGAAAGAACCCTTATGCACATTTAACTATGAGTATTTTGAAGTCATCAATAATCAAAATGGGCCACTTTCTGAGTATGTTGCTTTTAAGGGTTTCCTAGGAAAACTAGTAACTATAGATTATAATAACTCTAACCTATTGTTATCTATTATCTTATTTTTGGAGATAAAGTTCTAATTGTATGTCCAATTATTTACTATATAAAGTTTTTCAAACAAATTCCCACTTTGAATTAATTCACCACATTCAGTGCTTCCTTAAGAAATGATCTGAAC
The DNA here is from genome assembly GCF_048164855.1 of Canis lupus baileyi. Classification (NCBI taxonomy): domain Eukaryota; kingdom Metazoa; phylum Chordata; class Mammalia; order Carnivora; family Canidae; genus Canis; species Canis lupus. The sequence goes on from NC_132840.1 coordinate 61,117,367, forward strand.
CTATACAGCATACAGAATTAGCATTATGTTACATCATCTCATTACAGAAAATAAACGGTAAAATTAATCATTATTTTCTCTTTTTGGAAGCTGTCTTATGGAAGGATCATATCATAAAATATAACAGTTATCATAATGAAAAGCATTATGACTTTGGGGAGGGATGTGCCAATAACCATTACTGGAAACATCTGGGCTGCTTAAGCCAGGGTGTGAATGAGCTGAAGACCCCAGGTTCAGCTTTGACGTTAGTCCGAGGAACACGGAATGCCAAGGTTGAGGACATGGGGAGGTCTCTCTTGGAATGTTCCATATAACCTTTCCATCACACAATAGAGCATCTTCTAGGGATCATCTACCTTATTTTCAGACACCCCAAATCTTGGGACGTTCTACCTGGTAAGCTGAACTCCCTGCCTCTCGTCTCTGGGCATCTGTGTGTACCTCTCCCCAAATGACTCAGGATGTTAAAGTCACAGAGCAGAGAGGATGGGCATGCAGGGCAAGCCATGGCCACAGCCTTGAGGCACTCTGTATTTTCTGTGACGACTTCCAAAAGGAATCAGCCTGCGAGACCTCACAGGAGAATGTGAAGAGAATCCACTAGGCACAACAGAGCTCTTAGCAGATCGGGCAAGGTAATCTACGGAGCATGTGAGCTTATCACCCCTTGCCCAACTATCCAATATTGGCATTGTGACCTCTGTTCACTGATGGTGACTTATAGGCTCTTAAGTCCTCTGCCTCAGTTTCCTTATCAGCAAAATAAGAGGTTTACACAAATATACTGGCTGGATATCTCTTGGGTGCTGTGTAAATTACTTACTTAATGTTTATATGGTGCTTGGAAGGTGAAAAGCACTCACAAAGAATCATTATTCAAGCAATAAAATACTATAGTATAAACATCAAGGAGGCTTTGGAACAGATGGTAGGAAATCAATTGCATTTCATTTTATATATAATATGTGTAAATCATAGTTACTGCACAAAGCATGAGTACACTTGCAACTTTGTTAATAATGCCATAGGTCACTTTCTTTCTTTCTTTCTTTTTTTCTTTTCTTTTTTTTTTTTTTTTTGAAATACATCAGTGTAATTTTTACTCTGGATGAAGTTAAGAGAGCATCACTTTAATTCTTCCGAAGGGTCAGAGGCTGTGCCCTGTTCTTTCCTGTCTTCCTCTCCCCTGTCCCACCTCTGACTCCTCCACCAGCCGCCACAAATTTGGAGAAGCAACTGGATTTGATGAAGGGTCGACAATGGAAACCACCCTGGCGTCTTCTATCTTTAAGGCCTGGATGCTGCAAGAGCTCACTCCCTACGGGATCAAAATCCTAGCTCAGCCGCAGAGACCTGCCTTTCCTTCTGGGTCATCGTCACCTTCTACAATCTTCAAAAAAATTTTTTTCCCCATCATCTCTTTTTCCAGCACAGGAAATTAGTTCTCTTTTCAAGGTTGAAAAGACACAAGACCTGCTGGAGTTTGTTGTCTGTAAATATTAACCTGCTCTTTCTGCATGTATCTCTCTCTGCTCTCGGCATCCCTTACCCTCTGTGGTCCTGGAAAGTAGTCCTCACTGCTGTTATTCTTGAAAAAACAGCAACATAATAAAAGCTGTCAGCATAATAAACATGCAACAAAGGATAATCAAATTTGAGGCACCCTCTTTTTATTATTCAAAGGGAAATAAACCTGCTGAAAGAATGAGCAGTTGAGCAGTGCATTGGCAATGCAGAACAAGTGCCTGCAGTAAAGGAGAGAGAGAAAAAAAAAACATCCTCCCCAGCCTCATACGTGCTAATTAAGTGACTATGATGCCATGAGCAGACAATTCAAGGAGCAGCCAGGGCTTTCTTGGATAAACATGCTCAGAAGGGAGAAGGTCATCAAGCAGAGTTTCCGTCTACCGCTGACCCAGAGAGGACGGGAAACAGACCATCTGAGGAGCTCACAGACCCTGGACTTGACAGCTCTTTCTTACTCAGACCTGAGGCCTATGATTCCAGGGAAAGGCCCTGACAGGGTCCTCGCCATCACCCTCTCCCAGTATGGGGGGCACAGGGAGGCATCAGGGCGGTACCTCGTTTGGTCACAAGAGCCCTGTGAGTTCCTGGAGCTGCGCTGGGCCGGATGCTCTGCACGTAAGCCCGTGGCAGGCGCCCCAGAGCCACAGCGCGGCGTCGCCGGATGCAGCTACCTGCTCTCAGGTGCGTCTACCTGGCGGAGGCCCAGGGCTGGCGGCCATGGGCCCGGGTTCTGTGAGAAGCACCAGGCGGTCGTGCCCTGGGGCGTTATCTGCCAGGATGGACACAGGGGCTTTTGGAAAAGAAGGGCGACCTTCCTTGGGTGGGACCAAGGGCCCCGAAGGGGAAGTGTGATGTTTTCAAGTCATCTTTCCTGGGCCATGGAGATGCGCCCCTGCAACGACACCGCCACTCACCTACAGATATCGTTCTCGGCCTCCTCTAATCCAAACTGAGGGTCAAAGGCCAGCTGGATCCTCGTTCTCTCCTGGGAGTGCAGCCGCCAGGTGAGCAGCAGGTTCCTGGGGTAGCTGCTGGGGAAGCGGGGGCTCTGCACGTGGCCGGTTCCTGTCACCCAGACGGTCTCGTCTCTTCGGTATAAGTCTGTGAGGTGATTGCTCTCTGTTACTAGTCACAACTTGTAGAAATTAGTATGTTGCTCCAATTACAAGAAAGCAAAAACAGAACAGTTTAAAAACATCAGATTGTAAAGCACATCTTGACTCTGTCTAACCACAGAAGACCAAATGGCAGCCTTCCGGTCACACTAACAACGTCTACATTCCCTCCTCGATCCCCCACCTCCTCAGGTTCCTGGCAGGTCTACACCGGCTCTGGTGTATTTCACACTATGAGAGCTCTTTTCATATCATTTTTGACAAGGAAAATGAACAATTATCTCAGAACTCGGGTTCATTTCGATTGATATTAAAATAAGTAAATACTTCAAAAGAATTCCTCCTTCCCTTCTTCCAGGTAATAATAATAATAAAAAAAACTCCTTTTCTTCCTTTTATTCTGTGCCCTCACAGTGTGACAGTAGAGCTCCAGTGATGAGCACGGGTGGAAGTCAGTAAATCCTGCTGCATGAATGAACGAGTGAGTGAAACACATAAAAGAATATAACAGTGCTTCGTGACTACTGATTTTTTTATTCAAACAACATTTTCCAGTGGTTTCTCCATCAGAAAAATCACTATCTCTTTGCAGTAGTTTTTGGTGACTTTGAGAGCGAATTCTTACTCTGTTTTCTGTGTTGTATAATAAAGACCTTGCCTGGTCTTTGTCCGGGTTCCTAACAGGGGACTCCTGACCCCTGGAATTCCCCAGGTGACAGAAGGGCCTTTGTCATACATGGTGGGCCCTGGGGGCCACTCCTGAGTGTACGCACGAGCTGATGAACCATGGATCCCTGAACGGTGTCAGGATTATGGTAGGCTTTGTGGCAGGACCAACCATGTGGCTAGAGGTGAGGACTCTGAGCCCTGACATCAGCCTGACCTCTCAGCCTCCCGGCAGGGAGGAACTCAGGGACCGGATCCAGCTGCATCATCAGTGATTCCAGCACTCACCCTTGCAGAATGAAGGCCCCTTAGAAACTCTGGCCCTAGAAGCTTGGAGAAACCTCCTGGTTGGTTACATACGGGTGTGTTAGGAGAGTGACATGTCCTGAGAACATGAGAGCTTCACTCTTGGGACCCTCCCAGACCTATTTGGCTGGTCCTGATTTGTACTCTTTACAGTAAAACTTAATAGTATAACTATAATTGTAATGACAGCGCTTTCTTGAGTTCTGTAAGCTGTTCTAGCAAATGATCAACCTGATGGGTTTATGGCAGACCCTGAATCGATAGCCAGTTGGTTAGAAGTATGGGTTGGCTGCAACCCCCAGATCCGCAGCTGGCATCTGAAGTGTAGCCCGGCAGGGGCTGTGCCCTTAACCTCTGAACTCTGACCTAGCTCTGGGTAGGTCTTGGTTTTAGGTCTTTCCCAATATGAGAGTTCTTTGCATTTTAGATTTTGGCTGTTTAGACCCTGCCATTAGTGGGCCTCCTGCCCCAGTCTATTTGTGTTTTCCCACAGAGAGTTTTCTTTGAGGCCTGTAATTCACTGAGCCTGCTCAGGGACGCTTAAATTGCTGGTGGAAACCACTGGAAGGCTGGGCTGCCAAGAGTGGCTGGCAAAGCTTCCCAAATAACAGAGGAAGGAAGAGGGAAGAAGTATGTGAAATGCAAAAGCTTCTTTCCCTTTCACAAATGTCCTTGTGCTATAGGAATTACAATATATAGATTAGGTTTTACTTATTCAGTGTTCACCTGTTTGCCCAGCTAGATTCTGTGTGGGAGTGAGAGGTTGGGAAACCAGGACCTGAGAGCTCTGGCTCTGCAGCCACCTGCAGTGAACCCAGCCCAGACATCCTCCAGCTGCCAAAAAATGTTTTTCCCAGCTGACCTTGCCCTCTTCTTTTCCCTTGACCTTATGCTGAAGATGTGGTCACAAAAATTACTTATCTCCTTATTCTATCATGTGGGGCTTTTAGGAAATGAGTGAAGGCTGTTTGCTGGGAAGGCAGATATGAACTATCAGCCAATCAACAATTATTTATTAAGTGCAGACTCTAAACATAACGTTTTGCAGTGTTTTCAACACTTCCATCACTGCAGGTTTACCTTTACAATTTGGACCTTATTTCCTTACCTTGGCTACTATTATTTGCTTAATATTTCTCCAAATTAATTTTTTTAAGAGAAAGCCTGGGTGCATGCACAAGTACGTCCAGGGGAGGGACAGACAGAGAAGGAAAGAGAATCCCAAGCCAACTCCCTGATGAGCGGAGCCCGATGGGGGGCTCAATCTCACACCTTTGAGGTCAAGAAATCAAGAGCCAAAATCAAGAGTTGAACACTTAACGGACTGAGCCACCCTAAATTAATATTTTCAATCAAAAGCAAATCTATTGTAAAATAAAACTTTCAGTTTATCTATCAATAAAATAATCTATCAAAGTTTCTATCAAAACTTTCTATCAAAGATACTACTTGCCACGAATAGAAGGTAACTGTAAATCTAAATGCACAACTACTAAATTTAAAACCACGTATCTGAGGTGCTCACATTACTCATTTATAACATAAGGCATTTGAGCACCATGTGTTCTGTGTAGTCTCTTTCAGGGGTAGCATTCACTGCTTGTGTGTTTTTAAGATTCCAGGTGCTATGTTACATGTAGGTCTAATTTAAGAATGCTTAAAGAGCATCTGTGTTTGTGGCCCTGAGACACCAAGCCCACTCACACTTCACACATGTAGCAACACACAAGCAACACACAAAGGAATGTGAAGTGCGGAACGTGATGTGTGGTGGTGGGGCACAGGGAGGGCCCCGGGGCCTTTGGGGCAGTGAATGCAAGGCATGGGTCAGGGTTGCGCTAAGACGTCTGCAGAAAGCTGGATCTAGAGCAGAGTCTACATGGGCCCATGTGAGCCCCAGGGCAGGGTAGGGGGCTTGAAAGGGGAACTCCAGGCACTTCGGAAAGCCAGGGAAAGTACTTGCACTTGACAGAAGTGGAAAGAGGAAAGCCCTGCAAGGGTGAAGGCCCGTGGGTCTGAAGAAGGCGACCAGGAGGAAGAGCATCTGCTCAGAGGTGGAAATAAGGTTCTGATCCAGGAGGGCAGGGACAGTGAGTTCTCGTTGGAGGGGGAGGAGCCCACACGGAAGGCCAAGGCCAAGGGCAGAATCAGAGCCTGGGCCCTGCCTGGTGACACACTGACACTCTGGGAGCCCAGTTTCCGTGCAGTGACCAGAATTTCTGTGCACATGTCAGCGGGCTCTGGGGGACATCACCTAGACCTGAGCTGGGATAGCGGACATGTGGCCGGGGTCCTGCAGGGGAAGGGGAGCATCGGGAACACTGAGGAGCCCTCCAGGACGGGGAAATCAGAGCAGTGACGACTGCAGGGGAACAGGCCCATGAAGGTGCCAGGTCGTGAGCACCCTGCCCTGGTACGGAGCAGGTGCAAGCGGCAGGTAAGCGGGTGGCAGCGCCCAATGCAGGAGCAGGATGGTGGGACGATGCCGGGGAGACTGCAGTGCTCGGCCTGACGCACTGGACAGATTTCTGCAAGGAAGGGACTTCTTTTTACTAGAACATCATTAAAGGCTAGACCTCCTCATGAACTAACTCAGGTTACACAGGAAATGCCTGTTATTTTTTTAAGCAAGTGACAGTGGGAGTGGGGTGGGAGGCTTTCCTTCTTACAGGATAGGTTGCTGAGGACAAAGCTGGACTCGGGTTTCAGAAATTAACCACAGACCTATATTGCACCGTATGGAAATATATTGACTAATAGGCAAAATTAAAAAAATGTTTTTCTCAAGTTTCATAATTTATTTTCTGTTACAAATCCTGCCAAAATACACATCTACACAAGTATGAATACTAGCCATCACTTTTATAGTGCTGATGCTGTGCCAGGCATTGCTCCAAACACTCTTCATGGTTCATTTACAGGATAAACTCGTCACATGTAGGACCTCGCGTGTGCTGAGCATTTACAACTCCCTGAGATGGATACTGTTATTACCATTCCACAGAAGAAGGTTCTCAGGCACAGAGAGGTCAAGTACTTATCTAAAGTCATGGAGCTGGTAAAGGTGGTGTCAGAAGACAGACTCAGGCAATCGGGTGGCAGACTTGGTGCCATGAGAACCACCATGCTCTAGAACCTGTTCTTCCTTCTCTGAAATGTGCTAGAAGTAATTTTATTTATTTACTTATTTAATCTTTTTTTTTTAAACTTAAAGCCAATTAACTAATGTATACTATATTAGTAGTTTCAGAGGTAGAGTTTGGTGATTCATCACAGGCAAGTTTAGATTCTTTGCTGTGTGTCCTCTAATCCGCTCTGACTTTTGAGTTACACTGTTTATGTAAAATTCCTAACTCCATGCTGACTCAGAGCTGTTCTTAGGAGAGTTATAATGAAGTACAGTACAGACAGCAACGTATCAGGTTTAACCTGAGATCAAGACCAAGTATCATACAGAAAGTCATACTTCTGAATGAAAGCATTCACTTTGGTGTCCAACAGTAGCTAACATGTATGGGTATGGAGCAATTACTATGTGCCCGGCACTCTAATACACTACACTTCACTGAATCTTCACAAGAACCCTATATAATTAGGGTTATAAATAAAGTATCCCCACTTTACAAAGGAAGGTCAGAGAATTTAAAGAACTTTGGACCTCAGGGCACAAAGCTAGCGTGGAATCATGATTTGACCCAGGGAGTAGGTCTTCAGAGCCTGCACATTTCACTAGAGCATGGTTCTAGCTGCTCAACGACAAAATATGAACTATGCCATTTTTCATAGAGAATGACTTTTTCTTTTCTTAAAATTTAAATTTAATTAATTAAAATATAGAGTATTATTAGTTTCAGAGGAAGAAGTCAGTGATTCGCCACTTTCATAGGATACCCAGTGCTCATCCCATCACATGCCTCCTTTATGCCCATCCCCCAGTGACCCCGTCCCCCCACCCCTCTCCTCTCCAGGGACCCTCAGTTTATTTCCTATGGTTAAGAGTCTCTCATGGTTTGTCTCCCTCTCTGATTTTGTCCTACCTCCTTGCTATGACTACACCTCAAGTTCAATTTTTCATCTTACCTCCCCAGCTGATGACCTGTCTCAGGCTCACTTTCCTGTCTTTGACCTTGAAACCTCATCCAATTCATCATTTCTGGTGCAAAGTGACCCTACTGTGAGAAGCTATCTACCTTACTGACTTTGACATGGGGCACCTGAGTGTCACCACTTATCTAGCTTTCCCTGTTTCATGGAATAGGGTCATTCCTGGTCCCAATACATACATGTAGTAATCCACTATCACATCACATCATGTTTAATGAATGAAATCATGAAAAATGGCAATACTTTTATTTCTTCTCAGATCATAATATTACCTATGATAACATAAAATGCAAAGCCTAAATGCTGAGTGGTTAAATAGGATTAAGATACTTGATCCATAGGAACAAACAATGATATAATTACAGGCTATGCCAGCTCACACAAATTCGGTGGGACAGTACAGCCATACACATTTGCCCCACTATCCCCATAAGACATCCAGGAGCCAGCATCATGACTGACAGTCACAAAAGCAAAGAATGGTCACTGGAGTCAGAAAATTTCTAATGTGCAAAGGGATATATTATGAAATTTCATTTGCAAAATGGCTGTTCCATAATTATACAATATATCATAGAAACAACATTTTCCCAGACTCTAGTTGAATGATATATAATCCAAGCAGCCCCACTTCTGTTGCTAAACAACCACAATAAGACTACTTGATTTTTGTAAGAAGCAATATAGTTTATAAGAATCCAATTTTGTAAGTCCATCATAAATATACGTTTATGTAACAAAAAAAGACGTAGTAAATATCATTACTCTCATTTCATTTTTTTTCTTTTAAATTTAATTTTGTTTTGTTACTTTAACAGGTAATGAAACCAACACAGAGAAGTTAAAGTGATTTGTTGCAAACCAAAGGAATGGAGCTGCATGAGTAAGAGTGGAGTCTTCAATTCAGCACCACCATGCTCTGGTCCCGGTGGCTTTCCTCCATGACAACAAACAACAGCATGAGACTCACCCTGTCATCTTTCTGCTTCTGTTTCTGAAACTGATACTTTTGGGGCTGTATAATGGGGTATCAAGATTCCTCTCAGGTCCAAGTGACATGACACCTCACCAATTTTCTCATAAGGGGATGGAGCTGCCAGTGGGTTGACCATGACTCAGTGGTCAAGGGTGAGGCAAAAATGAGACAATCCAGTCTGAAATCCAAAATCTTCAATGAGATAAACACTTTTCCATCTAACAATGATTTTATAACTATTTGTATTCTGTTGTCTAAAATAAGAGAACAAAGGAATAAGTGCAAAAAGTTTGTCAAGCACACATTTATGAGAATCTTTCCTTCTTATAAACTAGAAACGTATCCTAGGCACATAGCTAGCTACTTTGCACATAGGTTTGTGCTGAACACATTATGGAAGAATTTAAATAAATCCTTTAATATGGGAACAATGCATTCTATGTTTAGCACTTTTTAAAAAGATTTTATTTATTTATTCATGAGAGACATACAGAGAGAGGCAGAGACATAGGCAGAGGGAGAAGTAGGCTCCATGCAGGGAGCCTGATGTGGGATTCGATCCGGGGTTCCAGAATCACGCCCCGGCCGAAGGCAGCGCCAAACTGCTGAGCCACCCAGGCGTCCTTGTTTAGCACTTTTTAAAGCTATGTGAGTCTGGTTAGGTACAGGAGATAAAAACTGAAGATATTTGGAGGTGCTTTATTGTTTCTTTGAAAAAGTCTCGCAGGAAAGTGAAAAGAAAAAAATCATACACAGAATATTACATTCCTTGTAGAAAAGGACTATGCCTTGCAACTCTAGTGCCTTGTCAGCCTTGGCAAATGGAGACCTTCAAAACGTATCTGTTAATACATATATGGATGGATGGTTACTGCAAATAATGATTATCCAGAGTTCCTACAAATGGAAAGCATCTCTTTGATTAGCATCTTTAAACAACAACAACAATGAATAAAAGAGAGCTTTATCAGAAATAAAGTTGAAAAATGCCCAAATATTTTATTTCTTTAAGATTTATTTATTTATTGGGAGGGGAGGGGCAGAGAGAGAGAGAGAGAGAGAGAGAGAGAGAATCTGCAACAGACTCCCCACTTAGCACGGAGCCCAATGTGGGGCTCGATCCCAAGATCATGACCTGAGCTGAAATCAAGAATCAGATGCTTAACAGACCCAGCCACCCAGGCACCCCCTCAAATATTTTAGTTCTAACAAATTCAATTTTGAGGTAGCCAGTGGGCTTGACATTGTGGGGCATACATTTGGCATCAATATTAAAGGATTATTTTGGGGAGCGTTCCACTGAACTGGTCCTTTCTCCTAGTCTGTACTACTTACATCACCAGGTTCACTATAGCCAGGCTGTACCACACTTGGAAAACCCAGGACCAAGAAAGAAAAGAACCCTCAAATAAAATCAGGGGAGTTTGTTGGTGTAAATAGGGGCCATGCTCAGATCCATTGAGCACCATATAAGTCAGGTAACTGAATGGACCACAGAGGTTCCCATCGGGAGCAAGCATCTAATTGAGAAGAGTAAGCTCAGCGAGATTCATCAAGGGTCAGGTCTATGCCTTATCTATTGTGTTATTACTTAGTATTACTACAAAGCTCAAATTAGTCTTGCATTCTCCCTCCGTGGCTAACAACACAGAACAGAAAAGCATCCTAGGATACAAAATAGTACCTTCATTAGTAAGGCCTAGGGCAGTGCATTGTTGACAATGCACAGAAGCAGGGGAGAAGTGGAGAATATAAGAGAAGATAGGGCAGGGAGTCCCTAATTTTATGATGAATAGGTCAATTTGTAGAACAGATCCTAAAACACACAATTGGGATGAAATTGAATTTAATGAGGAGATAATTTATGGGAAATTATATAACTTAAAAAGCACAAGGTTGGAAGTCTCACCATGTGAACTGCTAAAGGTGAAAATTAGACTTCTTTAAAAATGTTAGTTTAAAAATCAGTGTGAGAGCATTTTCAACATTTTTTCCCCTCAGTGTTTCCTAAGGCACCAAAGCTTCCAACCAACGAACTAAATTCTTCCTGGGACTGTTGGTGGGGCCATCTTCATTAAGGAGATTCTGGTTGACAACTGGCACACATTCCTAATGAAAATAGTCTTCCCAAATCCCCTATCAGCTCTCAGACAAGTCACCTGTGCTCATTCTGCTTGCAAGCAACTCAAGAGCAAAGCTGATTAAACATCAGACATTTATTTAGAATTTTCCAGCACAGATTTTTCTAAGAATTCCAGTTCTAATACAACAACATCTATTTACAAAGATTCAGGGAGGAGGGGGTTGGTTGTCTGTCAATTATGTATTTTCTTTAAATTACAGTTCCTTTTGGCACAAACCAAAGTGTTAATGTTTTATAAACAAACTTTCTCAGAGTAACAATTTAGTGTTTTTGGAGAGTAATCACTTGATAATTCCCTGAGCTCGAAATTACTCTTCTTTAAGAATTTGTCTATCAAAATAGAGAAATAAAAAGTACCATAAATTCTCTTTGAACATTGGTCAGCAATAGTTACCAGGAATGTAGTGATGCCCAAAGTATCACATTATTCCTCACCTCCCCAGATCTTTTAATGCACAACGTTTTGTTGTGTTATTACATGACACCAAGCAATTATAGGACCTCCTCCTTTCCAGGGGACATATGTTCCAAGACCCCCATGGATGCTTGACGTTTTCCCTATACATGCATACCTCTGATAAAGTTTCATTTATAAATTTGGCACAAAAAGAGTTCAGCAACAATAACTAATAACATAGAACAATTATAACAATGTACTGTGATGAAAGTTATGTGAATGTGGGCTCTCTCTCAAAATATCTTACTGTACTCACACTTCTTGTAATGATATGAGGTGATGAAATGCAGTGAAGTGTATGATATGGGTGCTGTGATGTAGCAGGTGAATGATGAGGGCGCTGTGACATGGCAGGTGTGTGATGGGGGTGCTGCGACATGGCAGGTACATGATGTGGGTGTGTGACGTGGCAGGTAGATGATGTGGGTGCTGTGAAGTAGTGTGAGGCTACTCCTTACCTTTCAACTATCCATCAGAAGGAGGATCATCTGCTTCCTGATAGCAGATGACCTAGGGTAACTGAGAGCCAGGAAAGCAAAATCTCAAATAAGGGGTGGGGGACTACTGTGTACTCTTTCCTTTAAAAAGCTTCTATTTTATAGGTATATTACAGAAATGACTGAAATTATATTAAAATGAAAACTATTTTTGGTTTAGATTTAGAAAATTAAAATAAGTGAAAACAAAGGTTGCCTGAAAATATCCATGCTGTATTTTACCACATAAACATAATTTTATTAATTAACTCTCTAATAATTCTCTTTCCTTCTACTGTAGTCATTTTGTGTTGTGATGTTGTTTACATGTGAAAGATGTGAAAAATGAATCAATAACATTCAGAACTGTGGCAGATGGGGAAGGGCAATGTGGAGTGGCATGACAGAAAGAATTATACAATCAGAGATCTTTTCAATTACATTAACTTAACACCTAGAAAGCAAGATAATCCTAATGACAGAAAGATCTGCTTTAATCACTGCAAATAGAGTTCAAAGATAAAGACAGATAATAGGCAAAATAGATGGAAAAGTCATACCTAGGAAAAACCAGGTTTCACCTTTTTTCTAGGAAACACTGATCAGAGAGCACTTGGGTGGTTCAGTTGGGGAAGCGTCTGCCTTTGGCTCAGGTCATGATTCCAGGGTCCTGGGATGCAGCCCTTGTCAGGCTCCCTGCTCAGGGGGGAGTCTGTTTCTCCTTCTCCCTCTCCCTCTGCCCCTCCTCGTTCTCTATCTCTCTCTCTCTCTCTCATTCTCAAGTAAATAATTTTTTTAAAAAGGAAACACTGATTATATAGAAACTAATATTCTTTTTTTTATAAGAGATTTTATTTATTCATGAGACACAGAAAGAGGCAGAGACATAGGCAGAGGGAGAAGCAGGCTCCCTTCGGGGAGCCCAATGTGGGACTTGATTCGAGGACCCTGGGATCACACCCTGAACCAAAGGCAGACGCTCAATCACTGAGCCACCCAGGTGCCCCTAAAACTAGTATTCTTACAAACACTGTCTAGGAAGACTAAAGTATGAACTTCGAGTTTTCAGAGAGTGAGGATTTTCTGAGGTTATTTTACAGGGTGAGTTTCAGGAAGAATGAGCAGTCAACAATACTGCCCTGGAATTTGAGGTATGGAGCAAAGAAGATGATTCTGAAATATCCTAATTATTTTTTTTTAAGATTTTATTTATTCATTCATGAGAGACAGAGAGAGAGAGAGAGAGAGAGAGAGAAAGGCAGAGACACAGGCAGAGGGAGAAGCAGGCTCCATGCAGGGAGCCCGACAAAGGACTCGATCCCGGGTCTCCAGGATCACGACCTGGGCCAAAGGAGGCGCTAAACTGCTGAGCCACATGGGCTGCCCTATCCTGATGATTAAAAACGTAATCCATGTGATGGAGATAAAGCATTTTCCTAATCACATTTGACTAAAGAGAAAACTAGCTGGCAGTTAATAGAAGGATCACATGGCCCATTATCTGTGACTGATATATACCTATCTCTGGATTTGATATGTACATTAATTACCTCCCATGTAATAGACATGACCACATTATGTATAATGATAATTATATCTACATGTTTACTAAACTACATGGCCATAGTGGAGACATTTTTCAATACTGAAAGTCACTCAAGAATACTTTTTTCATATTATATTAATATTTCGAAGTAGGGAAATATTTTATGATGACTGTTAAAGGTAAATGTCCAGTTGTTAGAAAATGGAGCAAGTTTGGGCAGCATTTTGTGTGTCTAAATTTAGTTATGCTTAAGAGATAACTATTCATCTGCTTTCAAACTTGGTACTTTCATTGGTAACACCATATATGGATGAATTATAATTTATATTTGAATATCTAATTGTTACTTAAAATGCCTTTATAAAGTCTGCATTAAAATGGAGCACTAAAATTAAAATGTTTTTGTGCAAATAAATTAGTATAGAAAAATAGATGAAAATATACATACAATAAAATATGAAGAAATTTTATCTCATCCAGATTCTCTTGTAAAGAAATACTCAAGTGCTTCATAGGACCAGAGCTGAGAAGATATATACAAGTATATGAAGCTGAATTTTGACTTGTCATTGAGGTTTAAGAAAACAAATTCCCCTTTTACCTAGATAATAAAATTAAGGACAGCAGAAATTATATCTCAGAATAGGTCAAAGAATTCTCAAAGCTATGAGATATTAATGCAAACAATTCATACACTGTGATGGTGATGAACATCTATCCGTCAAAAGCTGGTAGCATTCAAGAGAATCACCTGCTTTAGCAATTTGTAACTCCCATAAGCCAAACATGATACGAAAATTAATTAAACAGAAAGTGCAGATGGATTCCAAGTACTCCTTAATCTTTCTTAAAATTTTTGTGAGGCCAAAAAGTGCTAAGCTAGGCAAATTAAATCAAGAACACACACACACACACACACACACACACACACACACACAGGTTATGAAAAAGGTCATGGCGCTATGTCTCCATACTGAAAGACAGAAAAAACTTTGAAGACTTTTGAGACTCAATTCAAAAAAGGTTTGAACTTGGACTTCCACAGGGATAATGAAATAAAAGAACTTATGTTTTTGGATCAATTCATACTATTGCCATTTTATTAAAAAAGAGTTTCGTGTGCCTTCAAAGCAGATGGTGCTTTCCCCACAGAAGCTATTACTAAAGCAATGTTGGGTTTTTCAATGGACGGTGCTTTAAAGGAAGCCAGCCTTCTGTCTGCTTGTCAGATCTCATGCCAACAGTTCTCTTTAGGATCGCTGCCGGATCTGGTGAGCCCTCTCCAAGGATTCTCCTCTGGTCCTATCTATGCATGGTCACAATGTGGTGTTAGTCAGGAGAGGTTGGATTACACCATCCTAATCTCCCTGGTTTTAACAACAGCATTTTATTTCTTGTTCATACAGCACATCCATCCAACTTTGGGTTGGTGGGGTTCTTCTTCATGCTTTCTCCTCAGGGACCCGGGTTAATGCAGCATCATGATTGTAGCACTAACAGTAATGGCAGAGGGACTCAAGCGGGCGAAGAGCTACTTGCTGGTTTTCTAAATGCCTCTGTTTACATATTACTGGCTGAGTCTAATCCCATGTGCAGACATGACATCCAGCAGGCAGCCTCCTGAAAGTGATGAGCAGCCCTTGTGACGCCCTCAAGGGTCTGCTTGCTACTCCCACACTGAAGCCAAAGTTTGACTCATTTCTTTGTTTTCCAATCGGTAGCAGAAACTATCCATATACTGAATAACATTCCACTGTTGTTTTATGATGAGTCACTGGGTGGTGGGGGGAGAGATGGTTGGGAGAGAAATAGAGATGGACCGAGAATTCATGCAGGAACCTTGAGGACTACGGAGGAAGGAAAATGTTGCTGAGTTGCCAGAAAAATACATTCGAGGAAGGGACCTTGACCTTCTTTAGAACTCGTCTTGTTAGAAATGGCGAACAGGATTTACCTGGTAGGTAAACTTGAATGGTGATCACCTCCTGCAATACTAAGGTAGGATTCCAAGCCTGCATCTATTTTAAGTGGGGAAAATGTAAAAGAGCATCAGCAATGTCTGTCACGGGCCTGGAAACAGAGACAGAAGCAACCTTGTTTGCATCACTCACATTAGGTCTCCTCCTTAGTCCACATTTCAGCTTCCACTTACCTGTTCAAGAGTGCAAACTGCTGGGTAGCAGTGTTATTCACAGTGGGCGCCCAGCAAATACTCCCTCAACTTTCTCTTGGGAGAAAAATTGGGTGGTTTTCCTGTCTAGGTTAAAGAAATCTCTGGGCAAATTACATTTCTGTGGCATGTTATTTACATGTTCTTCAGAATAATCTGTAAATGTTAGATGAAAATAATTTTCACAAAAAGCTAATATTTACTAAATATGTCTCAAGGGCTACAGTAAATGCTTAATATTTATAGGTCTATTTAGAGCGCAAAGGAACCTTACATGTTGGTCCTCATTATCACCACGCATTCAGAAACATTTTAAAACAAATAATAGCAAATAACATTATCTTTGATAGGAAAAACTAAGTGAAATGATTGAGGCACGGTTGTATATTTGGAGTATATCTATCTATCTTCTTATGATAAAGTCAGACTATCAAACGAGAAACCTGTAAATATCCTAACACGTAGTGTCCTTTGGAGATGACTAAGACATTTGCGATAGATTCATGCCATACGAAACATACATCAATGTAAGGCAAGCTTGCTCTCTTGCTGGACCACTCCTGTGGTCAACTAGAATCATTTTTTCAGATGACATAGAAAAAAGGGTCTGGCCTTTAATAAAGGAAAATTCATACTAGCACTTAATGAGTATTGAGAATGATAATGGTGTGTACATACATTGTTAAAAGGAATCTATATGTGAACTCAGATAGGCATCTGCAGAGCCCACCAGGCTTCACAGTAGAAAACTGAACAGCTATATGGAAAAAATGACTAATGATATACTGGCATCTGTCTGGTGGCTTCCCTGGAAGCACATATATTAATAATATAGTTTCTTTCATGACTAGCAGAAAAGAATATGAAGCTATTTTCCAGGACAAGAACCAAAGGGGCCCATCACTACTTAAGCATTTACCCAGATCTCAGGGCACACCTGCTAGGAATCAGGAGTTACTTTAGACTGTGTACCAGATTTATGTTTTTACCCTGACTATGACGCTGCACGGTAGGAGGCATAAGTTTCAGATTCTCCTGTTACAATTTTTTTTTTTTTACAAAGGAGAAGACAATACTCTCCATTCCCATCATATTAAGGCTTCAAGAATATTGCCATTGCCACTGTATCTATTGCTCCAAACTCTTATGATGACATTTCTTACTTTATTCAAAACTGTGAGTAATTACTTTTAAACTTTATTAGATTTTCTTCTGAAACACACTCCATAAAATTCTAACTTTTAAATTGAGCTACAGTGATGTGAGACTGCTACAGAGACCATGCTATGAGAAGCCAACCACTGAAAAAATGTTGTTTCTTAGACTGACAGACTACTGCTTGAAAAAGAAATGCAGATTTTGTTTATTCTCGAGGGGTTCAAGTGTGAACAAAGCTACATTTATTTTAAAGTTAATCTTAGAAAAAGACCAGTTTCAGAGGCAAGAGGAACTATAAGTCATCTCTCTTGGTACTTCAAAATAAAAAAGAAAAGATAGCATTGCCTTTGTATCTGGAATAGTTTTAAAAAAGCATTTTAAAGCACCTGTGCATGAAGGAAAATGATATATTTAACATTTTCCTTAAATAAAACAGTACATTCAAAAGCACAGTTTCCTAATGTGTATGTCTCTACATTAGACCTAAAAATATACATAGAACAAAATAGGGTTTTGGGAAGTGAGTCATGTGAATAAATTTAAAAGTACCAGTGTACTGGGGGCATCTGGGTAGCTCAGTAGGGTAAGTGTCTGACTCTTGATTTCAGCTCAGGTTATGATCTCGGGGTCATGAGCCCCCACGTTGGGCTCCATGCTCGGTGGGGAGTCTGCTTTAGATTCTCTCCCTCTACCCCTCTCTCCTCAAATAAATAAATAAAAGCTTTTTTTTTAAGTGCCACTATTAACATGCATTAGATTATTCAGAATGTCATGTTTATGATATTATGATATCATGATATGATATGATATTATGATATCATATATATTTTGCATGATTGGCCAATTTAGCTACTCAGAGATTTTATTTCTAGATTCATTTTTGGTTAAACACAGGGACCCAAAGACCATGCTTTCATGCATATAAAGAGCTCACATGGAAACTACACTGAAAACCAGCTTCGTGTGTGTCCTACAGAGTACAGAAATCTCCACCGAAATACATTCTCTCTCCATTTATCCATTTTTGAAGAGTAGAGAGCTCTCAAAAAATATTTGCTGACAGAAGCCTTCTGAATTCTGCACAAAGGGAGAGGCCCTTTGCTTTATTTGTACACCACCACACGTTGTAACAAGGCATGGGTCCCATAAGCTAATTCAGGCTATGAATAACAGATGAACAAACACAAAATGACTTGACAATAAAGAAAATGTGTCATCTCGGACTGGAAGTCTGGAGGTAGAACATTTTTAGGGTGGGTTAGTTCAAGACTTTGAGGTGTCATCCCATCCTCTACCTGTCTGTTCTGCTGGCCCGGCCATGTGGGCTCTTCTCATAATCTAATAGGTGGCTATGAGAGAGCTCCAGCTACTTCCTCCTCACAGGGCTGGATGCAGAGACCATGAAATGGCTTTCTTTCTTTTTTTTTTTTTAGGATTTTATTTTATTTATTTATTCATGAGAGACAGAGAGAGAGGTAGAGACATAGAGGGGGAACGAGGCTGCCTGCAGGAAGCCTGATGTAGGACTTGATCCTAGGACCCCGGGATCACGCCCTGAGCCAAACACAGACTCTTAACCGCTGAACCACCCAGGCATCCCTGAAATGGCTTTCTTCTACGTGAATCTCTTTTTTAAAAAGCAGAAACCCCTCTGGAACCCTCCCACCATCTGGTAGGCAGGCTCTCCCTCTGTGTCAGGGACAGAATCCAGGCGCATCCCTAGGCCTGCTGCTTGCCACGTGGGCAAGGGGAACTGAGTCACCATGACTTGCTCACTGCACACAGCATGCTCCCTGGGCTGGGGTGGCTGGGCTCCCCTGAAGCTCATGTCCACCCACCAGGGTTCTATGAAGAAGGAGAAAGGGCAGGGCAGCAAGTGGTGTGGCATCTAATGGCAGCAATTTAACAGCAAGTGTGTCTGTGTTTTTATTGAGGCTTAAAAAGGCCACTCGAAATACACATCGAGCCAACGTTTCCTGAGTGCATCCTACCTCAACACGGACGGGACACTGTGACCACTGTAAGAAAAAAAAAAAGTGGATGTGACTTGATTCTTAATCTGAAAAGGATGTGTACTAGCTGTTTGGGGTGAAGGATAGATGGGCAGGAAAATCTGTCTTCCCCACCTGATGTGTAATAGTACTTAAGAAATATGGGGGCCACCTGGGTTGCTCAATGGTTAAGCATCTGCCTTTGGCTCAGGTCATGATCCTGGGGTTCTGGGATCGAGTTCTGCATTGGGCTCTCTGCTCAATGGGGAGCCTGCTTCTCCCTCTGCCTATGTCTCAGCCTCTCTCTCTCTCTGTCTCTCATGAATAAATAAAATCTTAAGAAAGTAAAAGAAAAATGGGTCATATTAGAAACTTGTGAAGGAATGTTTTTTGAGCCCCCAGTCATCTCTGTGTCCTGGGAACCACCTGCTAACATCTCCTGGGTGTTTTTCCTGCCCACCATCCAGCACATGGGAACCCAGGTAGGCACACACCTGACCGCTACTTGTGGCACATGCTCAGTCCACATGGTCAAACCATCCTCAGTTCCTGTCTTCTCCATTTCCAGGTTCCAGTGTGGAGCTCAGCACATGTGTATTACTACACAAGCCTGATGGCACAACCCCTCACCCGCCTCCATGATGATTAGTGATCTTCACACCCCACCCCCCATGCTTTCACATGGAATGTGTTCCATCAACAGCAAAGTGTGGGAGTCTGGATACTTTTTATCACATGCAGGGTTCTCCATGGGCTCCTGACGGGGGTCTTACAAACACTGCCCAGGTACACTACTACGTCTTTATCTTGTTACATAGACCAGGATGCTGACTCTCATGAGGAAAAGCTGAAGGCTGATATGGCTTATACATCTACACCCAAGAGAGCCTCCCAATACGGTAGTGCACTATGTTGTAGGTGTTAGTGCTAGGATCCTTGGTGTTTGCTACACAGGCCCTCTTGTGAAAGTGTGTCGCAGCCATTTATACTCCTAGAAAGACTTGAAGATGAGTACAGTGACTACTGCTGTTTTCACCGGGTGAGTAATCATGGTGCAGAGGACTTTTTAACTAAAAAATTATCCAGAGTCTCTTATGATGATACACAGTAAATGGGGGTGTTAGGAGGAAAACAGCATTTCTCGGGTCAATATTGTGACAGAAAACTTAACATGAGCATTTTTATGGACTTTGCCTGAAACACTCACTCTCTTCCTGTCCTCTATTTTCCAGACTGGAAGCTACTGGAAAATGAGGACTAGGTATCATTCACTGCAGTATCAGGACTCAGTGGGAGATAATAAAAAGGCTTTCGATATACATTGAATAAAGGAATGAAATTCAGAATATTCTCAACATAAGATGCTTCTGTGCATTTTTTTTTTTACTTTTAAAAAGATTTGATTTATTTATTTACTTACTTACTTACTTATTTACTTATTTATTTATTTAAGAGACAGAGACACAGGCAGAGGGAGAAGCAGGCTCCATGCAGGGAGCCTGATGTGGGACTCGATCCCAGGATTCCAGGATCATGCCCTGGCTCGAAGGCAGGTGCTAAACCACTGAGCCACCCAGGCATCCCTTCTGTGTTTACATACAAGGAGGCAGTACAGGGGAGGTGATGCAATTAGTGTATTTGTTCAATGAGTTGCTTCATTTGTAATTTTTTTTCTTTTTTTAAGTAGGCTCCATACCCAACATGGAGCCCAATGGAGGGCTTGAACTCCTTGCCCTGAGATCAAGACTTGAGCTGAGACCAAGAGCTGGACATTCAGCACACAGGGCCCCCAGGCACTCCTCATTGGGAGTTTGAAGCCAGGATTCACAAGCCCTGCAGTCAAATCCCTGACATGTGCTCCTGCTGGGCTGCTTCTGTGAACTGTCTCCTGTTGGGTGGGGGGGGTCTGCCACACTCGCATGATGCCCCATTCTCTGTGAATTGCAATGCAGGGGGTGCCCGGAGGCTCCCATCCCTCAAGGGTGACATACAGACAGCAACATCTGTATCATACCATGGGGCCCAGCCCTTGCATGTCCATGTGCTCTGCTAGGACCTTCTCTGCCTCCCTTGTCTGCCCCCCATGAATGAATTCGATCTTGGGTCTGCAATGTGTAGCATGGGAGGAGGCCCAGAAATACATAAAAGATAAGAGATTCAATGATAATGAAAGTAAAACTCTCCCTTATAATTAACCAAATTCTACCACATTATGACTTGTACCCATTTAACCATAAACCTTTAACATTTATTTAGTGTTTATTATTTTGAACAAAGTACACTGATAGATGCCATGGGGCATAGATATAAAAATCAAAACAAAACAAAACATAAATCCTAAGAAAGCAAGGTACAGAGATGGAAAAGCAAACACAGTTAATACTAAATGCCAGCTCCAAAAAGTATATGACTTCCCCTGGAGTAGTGCAGTGAGACCATTTCCAAGACTGCTTATATGCTCTGGGGAAAGAGCCCAGGAGTGATTATTATCAATCCTGAGCATGCGACAGGGATATTCGGCCATACACACATGTTCTATCCACCACTCCTACTGTAAGAGTGCTAACACGCATGAGCTTTACGAAACAAGGTGCATTTGAATGGAGTGTTTGGTATTACTTCCTAACGTGTGTCTTTGGGAAAAATCACATAAAGTAGAAGGTATTTTTTTCATCTGCAAAATAGGGATAACACTGACTCTCCTGTGGGACACTTGGAAGGGCCCCCACCTCAGAAAAAAGTGGAAATGCTGTACAAAATCTAAAGCAGAAGAGGAATGCCACTTAATTAAGTAGACATGCAGAAAAATAACACAAAGGGGTAAATGAACAATGAATTCTAGCAGCAAACATTTTAGGAGTTCAGAGAATGGGGGTAGTTTCTTGGCCCGATCTATTGCTTCAGAGAGAAATAACATATGTAATAAAATGTAGATATAGAGGCATACACTTAATATTTTATATTTGGCTTTCCTTGACTATTTCTAGAAATGTTAGGCCCTGGAGCTATTTCATTAATTTTTTTCTAATAAGTTTGATATCACTGTGACTGTCGATATAATACCTTGAAAACATAAACCCTGTAACATTGTGTGACCTGATTTTATCCAATGTGCCAAAGACATCACAAATAATTTATTGAAAGCTCCTAAATTAAATAAAAATGGAAAAAAATGTTCCAATCAACCAAGAATGAGATAATATAAATGCGAAAGCAGATAAGTATTAATAACCGAAGTAATTACTTTATTCTCTCACAGCTGTGATTTGATAGGTACTTGTAGACATCAGAGGAATGTAATAAATTGTTTTCAAAGTATGTTGAAAAGGCAATGGAAAACATATTTTTCTATTTAAATCTAAGGAATTGACTCTATTTTAAGAGTCCTGGGAATTATATGGTCATATTTTATACTCCATTTTTCCTAGTGCCAAAGTTTCATATCTATCCTAATATTACATTATTCCCTGCATGAACCTGTACTAATGGAGCCTTTTCAAACAGACAGGACCATTAATGCCAATATAAAGGTATTGAATTCATTATGTTTTAACTTCAGCTCTGAGGATTTATTGTATAATCTAGAATTAGTGAAAGGATTGAAATACTGAATGAAGGGATCCATTCTTCTAGACAAGTTCTAGGGTGATGATACTTAAAGTGCCTGTCTGCCACGTAATGAGGAGTATGGGCCAGGTTGAAAATCAAAATGCTGCTTCCTTCATCAAAAATGTCTTGTTATAATAAATAATTTTAGTAAACTAATAGTGCATGTAGATTAATAGTTAATCTACATTTGGTGCAAATTCCTTATCTTACTGTGGACTCATAACAAAGGATTTCTGGGACTGACAGCAGATCCATGGATGACATATGAGTGGCCGTCATCTAGGAAAAACTAGAAATGGACTGATTCTCCTCAGTCTAACCTATGGAATCATGGGACTTATTTATGCTAGAAAAGTATTCTACAGAATTTTTTTTTCTGTTATACAAAGTTTATTTTCCCATCATTGGCATCCAAACATTTTTAAAACTGTTGTATTTTACAAATAACATGTTATTATGTAAATTGAAAATAGGAATGCCCTCAAGATACTGCCTGCATGTGTTATTCCTCCCATGCATGTGCCTCATTCCTACAAGGAAAGCTTCTATTTCCCAATCTCCTCACCCTTATTCAAAGCTCTCATTTTCCAGAAACAGAAAGTTTTAGTTCTATATGATTATTATATTGTTCCTTCTACCTATTTTCCAATTACACAAATAATTAACACATGTATTAAGGAATCCTATTAACATTATAATCCATTCAGAAATGAACTGCAAAAAAGTTCTAACACTCTTTCACATATTTCATTATCTGTCTTCCTTCCTATTGTGATATCTGTGTTTAATTTTTCATTGTTAGAATGCTGTCTGGAACATTTTCTCAGGTAAGTAGTTTTGCTGGTAGACCTGCTAAATTCTTTCATGAGCAAAATGTTCCTCTTTTGTTTGACAGATAAATTATATCTCAGCTGGATATAGGTTTCTTAAAACACAATCCTTAGGTCTCCATAATCTGTAGTTACTAACCCAGTATCTTCACATCCCTGCAGCAGATACAAATTTTAATGCTTAAATGGGCTTTTTAAAAAATGTTTCCATTGGGATGCTTGTAAAAATTTCTAACTATCCTTGAAATTCAGAAATTTAATCACAGTATATATATCTAAGTGCATGTTTCCTCATTCTTTCTTCCTCTTCCTTTTTTTCTCTTCTCCACTGAAACTTATGGCAAGCAGGTGACTTCCTCTTTCTTTAAAGTCTGCATTTTGAAGCCACCTTTCAGTTTTCTTAACTTTTTTCTTGTTATTTATTCTCAATATTCTCTAGGACTCCATCTTCTCTACTCCTTGCATGCATTCTTCCTGGTTGATTGTTTTACTCTTCGGTGTCTACTATCCCCTAGGAGTTCAAGAACTCTTTAATGTGTCTTTATTCCTGATGTCACATATGCAACTGCTTTCTAGTCTTTCCCTCTTTAGTGATACACTGAATCAAAACTCAGTATGTCCAAAACTAACTCCTATTAATCCTTCAAAGCTTAGCCCATTCTACACTGGTTTCTTTAAATTTTTAAATCTTTTTTCACCCCTGCATATCCTTTCTTCCATTTTACTTTGAAATAATTTTAGCTTTACAAAAATGTTGCAAAAATAATAACAGAGTTCATGTATACTCTCTACCCAGCTTTCCTAAATGTTAGCATTTCATGTAGCTGTATTCTATAGAATTCTTGTACAACATTGCTCTGGGAGATAAAAGGGCACTGGGATCAATTCTTGAGTGCACACCACAGTTGACTTAATTATTATTCCTCTTGTTCCTCTTACTCATCCTCCTACAGCATCTTCATTATTTGCCATCTGACTTTCTAGGAATCCCTCTGGAGTCAACCACTTCCTTTTCAGGCCCCATCAATGCTGGGCTTGGGACTAAGACTTGGTTGAGACAACAGAATGCAGGAAGAAGAGATGATGTACCAATTATGAGCCTAGACCTTAGATTCATCCTATGTTTTTATTTAACCCTTTTGTGCTTCTGCAACTGCCATGAGAAGCACATGTACTGGATGGCCTTTTAGAACAACAATGAGAGATCCATGCAGCAGCTATGGATTCAACCAAATGCAGAAGGCAACACCATACAAGCCTAGTCTAGGCCTACCAAACTCCATCTGATCCCAGACACACGAGTGAGAATAAGTAATTCTTGCGTTAAGCCACTTCATTTTGGGATGGTTGTTACACAGCTTATTCTTCAACTAGCTAACTAATACATGTATGTAGGGAAACTTCCAAGAGTCAAGGTGAGGATGGCTGCCAAGAGCAATAGTGCTAGAGAAGCTATACTCACACCCTGGCTCTGGGCATGGTGGAAAAGGCATCCATAACTAGGTGTAGGAGTAGTGCAAGGACAAAGTGCAGAGAGCCCCAACCAGGGCTCTGATACAAGGGAAAGACCATCCTTCTTTATTTTCTTCCCCAGTTAGTATACCAAAAACCAAAAAACAGAATGTAATACACAAACCCAGAAATTTGTTAGTGAAAGAGGAATATTTCTATCAGACAGAACAGATATTAAGCATTTACAAAAGAGGAGGAAGTTTACACTAATCAGAGAGTGCACATAGGCTGGCAGGAATGAAGCTGTACTCTTCATTTGTCTTTTTCAAAGAGTCAGGCCACAGTCAAAGTAGAGTTCTTATTCCAGAGTGTGAACCCAACTGATTTCCTACCACTCTCTATTTTTCTCTCAAGTACTAACTTAATGCATTGCATCTGGATAGTGTTCAAGACAGGTATTTGGACTCAACATCTCAGAGACAACTTCTTAATGGATATAGCTTCTGTGAGCAGACTCAACAAAATGCACAGAATAATGCTTTCATATTATTGTTCAGAGTGTGACATTACAATGGCATATACTTGCTATGGCACTGACAAAAGAATGACACTCACCCTCCAACTTCCTAGGTCAACATTCAAAATACTTCTCTCCACCTCCAATTCCCAAGACGTGATGAAGAAGGAAAAAATGTGACCTTAACATTTACAACAATAAAAATGAAACAATATTTTATCCTGGTTTCTGTTTTCACAGTGCCAAGACAAAATGCAGTGTGCCTCAACAAACATTTAGTTAAATTTAGGTATGTACACACACATGAGTTTACAGGACATCTGGTTGTTTGGTCAAAGTTTCCTGGATACTATTGGGTAATGACTATACAAAAATGTGAAAAATGTTTTTATTTTTTCAAAGGTCCATTGGTGTGTACTTCCAGTTAGTCAAAAATGAAAACTATGGAACAACTATAGCCTGAAGAAACAAAACATACACAAAAACCTTTGATTTAACAACCAGAGCCAAGCTCCGCAGCAGCTCACTTAATAAAGTGACAATGGCCATTTTCGGAGGGCTCCCCAGGGTGAAATGTTCCACTTTGTATAGCTTTGTATATAATCAAAAATCTGCTGCAAGTATGACCTTGAATATCTTCTGGAATAAGGTATAATTAAATAACCAGAATCTCTAGTAAATAACAGCTGCAAAATGAGCAACAAAAATATGTCTTCCAAGCAGTGTTTTATTCGCATCTTTCTGAACTGCAAACTTTGCTCCAGAGCATTTCAGATAGAATGTCAGCAATTCTGTCTTTTCAGGAAGCTCCTGGTCTCAAAAGAGTCAATCTTCCTTTTGCAATTAAGGCAAAGTTTCTTTCACCTCACTCAATTCACCAAAGACAGACTCCCATAATCATTCTAGAAATGCTCCTACCTACTGAGCAGCATTTAAGAAGTGTTGATTTTGAGTACAAAGGGGGAAAAGATGGCATTGACTATTCTTCTATCAATAGTTCTTGTTTTTTTTTTTTTTCATAAAAAAGGCACAGTATTGATCCATTCTTAGTAATTTAGAAATTCTTGGAAATTCTTCACAATTTCTCCTAATGTCTAATCTTAATATCATGTAAAGTCACCTATTTTTTTTCCAGGAGACAGATTATGTAGCCATAGAATAAAGGTAAGGTAAATATGGCCTGGAGATTTGCTACACAGATGATTTGCGTTTCTCTTCCAACAACTATCTAGTATTATGGCCTCTGTGAACTGTCAAGTGGAATTTCATACATTGGCAACATGCCTATTACAACTTTCATATTTTCTGCAGACATTCCCTTATAAACTATTTATGTATTACATCCAGAAGTTAAATTCACAGTGAAATTCCCACAACTGTATCTTTAGCATTAGCCAGATTTTAACATGCAAACATTGATAACCTAAGGAAAAAAGGTGCACAAATCTAGGACACTTTGGTAGTGTTAACATGATTTCAAACACATCTCCAACATCTTTGCTCTTGACCACCTCTTAGAAACTTGAACATACATCATACATGTCATATGAACTAAGGCTGTGAGGGGAAAACATACCACATATGAGTGAGGAGGAGCTTTCCTTTGGGACTCTAGTAAACAAAAAGTTCTCACAAAATACCCAGTTTGCTATTTAGTGTCAAGAAGTAGGTTTCATATTGGGATATAAATGTGTATGGTAAAAACAGGTGAATCTAAAGAATTAAAATCTCCAAGTATACACCTAAGAATACATTTCTACACGGCAAATAGCATACAAAGAAAAATGGAACACACAGTGACTTTTCATGCTGCTATTCTATTCATATTTCACATGTAAAACAAATTGGTCACAAAATACAAATTTTTTTCAAAGAACCACACAACAGATCGACTGAACTGAATACAAATAAGTGATACTAAAGTCAGTCTCTTATGTTTTGCTAATATTGTCAAAACAATGAGAGATTCACAGAAGGCCCCTGTCAAAAAATGTGCATACAAATTACCTATTTGCACATAATAAGTGTCAAATCTGTATAATTTCTACTGAAGAACAGATCTCATGAAGTTGTGGGCAGAATGTGGAACACATCCTTTCCGAGGATCATAACGTGATTGATGCATTAAAATAAGCCCCAAGTTGGGGGGATCCCTGGGTGGCGCAGCGGTTTAGCACCTGCCTTTGGCCCAGGGTGTGATCCTGGAGACCCGGGATCGAATCCCACATCAGGCTCCCGGTGCATGGAGCCTGCTTCTCCCTCTGCCTATGTCTCTGCCTATGTCTCTGCCTCTCTCTCTCTCTCTCTCTCTCTCTGTGTGTGTGTGTGACTATCATAAATAAATAAATAATTTAAAAAAAATTATAAAATAAGCCCCAAGTCAACTCAACAGGGTATCAACACTGAGAGCCGTATTTAAACATGAAGAAATTGATGCACAGAAAAATTTCGAAGTAGGGAATGCAACCTTGGAATATCCGAAGCCCATGCCTTGAAAGTGTCTGCCAGATACATTTTATTGTATGTTGTAATTAGCAAATCTATAAAAATCTGGGAGGTTTACTGACACGGCCCTTTGGAATCTCAATTAGCTGATTCAGAGCAGCAGTAGGGAACCCTGTTACGGAATGTGCAGGACGCGTAAACGGGCACACACTGGACCCTGAGCTGGTGCCAAGATTCTGACCGGATGTTGGGAAGTGTCCAGTACTATCTTTTTGTAAAATCGACATGAGTTATTTGAGCCTCCAGAAGAAGTCGCTTGAGAGAAGCACCCACAGCACAGTAATCAACACGCAGCTCCCGGTCTTCCCACCCCACTCCTGGTTTCTCCGCGGGGGCAGCCCCGAGACGGGATGGGGGTGCAGGCAGTCCTGGGGCGGAAGGTCTTCCTACTATTTTGGGCAGCCAAGAGTGCAAGGCTGAAGGGAGCAGGGAAGGCGCTGAAGACGCAACAGCTTCCAGTCCAAGTCAAGAAGTGGTTAAAATTTATCTACATATTTCCTTCAGGGTTTATAAATTCCATCCTCTCTTCTTACTTCTCCAGCTCGCTAATTATGGTTTCTACCCATAGGAGGAAACAGTCATTTACTTTGGTAGCGCATATTTCTGTTTACAAGACAAATTCAAATTATCCATTAAGTCCACATGAAAATCCTATGGAAAAGAGATTATTGTCATCATCCCCATTTTACATAGGAGGATAATGAAGCTCAAAGAAATTAATGCTTTGTCCAAGGGCATTCAGATCATAAGTGACAAATCCAGGGAACTTACACCCTATTTTTACAACTTCAAAGTTACAACAGGCTTCCTATCTTGCTGGTATATCTTAATTACTTTGTGTGTGTGTGTGCATGTGTGCGCACGAGTGTGAGAAAGCAAGAGTGACACAGAGAGACAAGGAGACAGAGATAGAGAGAGATGGGCAGAGAGACTGCTTCTCCAGAACTGCAGTTGCAGAACAGCGTGGTTTTAACTAAGGATAGAATGACACATCGTGATTAAATTTTTGATACTCATCTCTGAAGATGCCCGTGTTGTTGACCTTCGTTTTGGTTCTAGAGGCAGAATAAGTCAACAGTTTCAAAGAACAGAACTCACAGCTTTCTTTTTAAAAAGTGATTCACTTAGACACTATTTTATTAAAAGTACAGCATGTACTTTGCCCCCTCTAACTGAGGTATCTTGTGTTTAGGATGGTCCTGCTTATTTCAGATGAATGATTCCATACCATAAAGGCATGATCTCACCTTGGGCTATGAGACCTGAGGCTAGTGGCTGGACACATGTGCTACAACCATCCCAACCACAAAATTCGCCTCTCCCATACAAAGTTGTCATTGGTTTTCATTGCTGTTATTTCTCAGTTGGTCTAGTGCAAACTTAAGAACTGATGATCCTATTTGTTTTAAACTTTTCTATAAAGAAACAATCTAAGAGCTCCACTTTAATATCAGAAACCATGACTACAGCAGGGCTCCACATTTTAATTTTAACTGAATGCCAGTTTATTTCATGTTGCATAAGCGGTAATTTACGAGTTATCTTTAGAACATTTGGTCCCGTGTCTCATAGCCACAGGCACGAAAGGTCCAGCACAACTCTCCATTCTGGATGAAAAACACTGCAGTAAGAACACAAAATAAAACCAAGACTTTGTTCAAAATTGAGAGTGTCTTGAGTGGTTTTGAAGAAAAACAAGGACATGCAGAAAAATAAAAGACTCAAACAGTTTTGTTAGGGTTGTCTGAGACCTTTCTGTTCCATTTCATTTACATTTTGTAAAGAGAAAAAAAAATCAATGATCCTATCTCCTTTCCCTTCAACGTCAGAAATCGGGTCTCTATGTTGAAGCCAGGGTACACAGTTACTCTGATGAGTCTTGTCCCCCGGAGGTCTCTAGAAAGAGACCACTCATGTTCTGTGCATAAGCAGTACTGAAATATTTCACCAAAACAGGAGTAAATAAGCGCATATCAGCGGTTAAGCACATTTTATGAGATGAGTGAAACAGAATGTTTGTAAGTGGGATGGGAATGATAATGGGACAGGATGGGCCTGGGAGTCTCCTGTCTCAGAACAGAGAGATATCCTGCTGAGACAATACCACATCCATACCTTTCTAATAAAAGGAAGGAAAACGCTCTGTCTCAGATGCCATTTAGATGGTCCGAGAAAGAATCCTTGTATTTGGGATGCTAAATTTAATTTTTTTGAGTAAAACAGAAAGTGAGTGATTTCTTTTTTATTTGCTTTTTTTTTTTTTTTTTTAATGGAGCTCTTGTTTACCAGGCTTTGTTTCTCATTTTCATGGTTGGAATACAATTAAATCCTATTGACAGATGGGCTTTAGCCATGCTAATTACCATGGCGATCAATTAACTCAGCTGCTGTTTAGAATAGAGAAAGCTACATAAACAACAATCTGGAAATTCTGTCGTTTATAAGACCATTGTAGAAACATCACCTATCATGCATATAATTCATGAAATATCTGACTGACCATGTCATCGTGGCACAGGGGGCTCTGGTATTTATTTGAGACCTTTTTGCTCTATTTTGTCCTGTCGGAAAACAAGCATACATCCATGCTGCAAAGACAGTTGGACCCAAAGTATCAGCTTAAATAAAGTGACTTGCCACAAGACAAGCTTTTGGGGTGGCAGGGCTGGTGGCTAGTGCCCGGGCAGGCTGCCTGCTGTTACGTTGTGCCGTGGAGTCAGAAGTGTCGTGGGTCAGAGGTGAATGTGTTCCTCTCAGGAAGTTTTGCATCATCTCCTAGATTTGTATGTTGTTCCTTCAACACTTTTAAAGTGTGATATCCACTCATTCTATACATTCATACTAAAAACAGCCACAGGGACTTTTGGATATTCCTGAAGTAGCCTCGACCCATTTTCTTCTCTTTTTTTTTAAATGATTTTTTTAAACAATTATTTATTTATTTATTCATGAGAGACACACAGAGAGAGAGAGAGAGACAGAGACAGAGACACAGGCAGAGGGAGAAGCAGGCTCCCTGCAGAGAGCCTGAGTGGGACTCCATTGGATCCCTGGTCTCCAGGATCAGGCCCTGGGCTGAAGGCGGTGCTAAACTGCTGAGCCACCGGGGCTGCCCACTTTGACCCATTTTCTAATAAAATATCCGCACAGGCTGGAGAGGAACACAAGCTAAGATTGGCAGGCCATGTCCCATCACCGTCTGGGAGGATCTCTCTCTAACTGTACACCCCACACAGCCCTCTCGCAGAGCTGATTATCTCTTACCCAGGAATAGGCCTCAGACCGGGAGGAGACTTGGGCATCCCTCCCACGTGTGTCTGCATGTGTGCCTGTGTGGACAGGGGGCGGGGGACCCTGTTCCTCCCCTGCACCCACCCCCCATCCTACCATATCCATTCGGTTACAGCAGCAATAAGGACAACAGTGAACAGTGAGATGTCTGCTTGTGTGAGGAGAAAGGAGTCAAGTGAGTTCTTCAATCCAGGAAAGGGCAGTTCCTCCAAACGCAAGCAGGTCAAAGGGCACCATGACCAAATCCTTCTGCTGGCCCAACACAGCAGCGATTTACCCAATGAGCCTTCTGCTTGGTGCTATCTACAACCTGCATGCCCTGCCAAAGAACCCTTGTCTCTTCTAAGCAAGCTCAGCATTTTATTTACATGCCTATCATGACTCTTATTAATTTCTTTTTTTAAAAAAGATTTTATTTATTCATTTGAGACAGAGTAAGAGAGAGAGAATGAGTGGGGGGTGGGGGGGACAGAGGCAGAGTCAGAGGGAGAAGCAGAGCAGGGAGCCAGATGTGGGACTCAATCCCAGGACCCCGAGAACATGACTTGAGCTGAAGGCAGACGCTTCACTAAAGGAGCCTCCCTGGAAGCCACTAGTCCAATGACTTGCTTACAGGGCACAGTCATTAAATTTTTACTATGAGAAATAACTAATATATTTCTGAGTTCATCTCCAAATGGAACAAAAGCTTAATTATGTAAATAATAAACAAGTCTATAGTTTTCCAAATACATATACTTGTGAGCAATTAATGGGACCAATTCAAGACATTTTAAAGAACTGCATTGCCCTCCACCAGTTTTCCTGCCAGGAATGATGATACAGGAAGAACAAAGAGGAAGAGCAGAGAAATCACAAGTAAATTAGAACTAAATAAAAAACAAAAACAGTGGTTTCAGACCTTAGCAACAGCATCATCACGGCAGTAAGAGAGGACTCGTGAGGACCTAGGATGTGAGAGCCACTCTGATGAGGAATCCTGTCCCATGTGTAGGTCTGTGGCTAGTTTCCCATTCACTCCAATACTTCTGCTTGTACAACATGATCAATGCCCTTTGTTAGGAACTTTGTTGGGTTCAAGTTTGAATAAGATATATATTTTTAAAATGATGTAGGAAACATCCCACACAGTAGTTTTAATGAAATAAAGATATAAATTTTAAAATAAAAATATAATAAAGACTAAGTGGAGGTGCTAACTTGCAATACCCTTTGCATTGTCCTCTAGCCATTTTTTACCCGAATGTACATTATTGTTCTTGGAGGTTAAGGAATATGCTCAGAAACATGTCTTTTCTATCAACTACCTAGAAAAGAAAGACATCTGGAGAATGCTTAAAAAGGAATACTTTGGTGATTGAATATTAACACCACGAGAGGGAACCAGCTAATTTTCCCATTTTCAGGATAACATATAATTACCTAAATGTAATGAGGTAATGATGATATTAGTGTTAATATTCTGACAAAGAGAATTTATATTGAAGTTATTTAAGTGTATAACAGGTCATGTTGGTATTTCTAAACTACAGTGACTTTGAATTGTGCCGATGATTACAAGTTTATTAAAAAGCAAACATTAAACATGGTTTGAATGGTTTTCCTCAATCACAGCTGAATTCAAAACATCTTAAAGCTCTAATTATTATTACTGCTACTATTTTGTTACATGGTCATTCTCCATTGAACAAAAATTTAAAAAAATGGAAACATTCTTTTTCTAAAGTACATTGAAAGTTAAGAAACAAGTAAGCACCAACCCGTTATGTCATAACTTTTTGAAGATTTTATTTATTTGAGAATGAGAGAGCACAAGCAGGGGGGAGTGGCAGAAGGAGAAGGAGAAGCTGAGCAGGGAGCCTGATGTAGGTAGGACTGGATCCCAGGACCCTGGGATCATGACCTGAGCCAAAACCATGAGTCAATCCACTGAGCCACCCAGGGGCCTCCATAAATTGCTTTTAACCTGTTTTTAATTTATTACACTAAATTTATTGAATCTATAAATGTTTCTTTCACAAATAATAAGTAATTTACAAACCTTTAGTAATAAAGCATGTGCCCTACACATCTGAATAATTCTTATATGGTTAAGACCTTGAAAGGGACCACAAGGCACAAAAGCATAGCAGCAAACTTTCTTAAAAATAAGTAAACACACACACATGTATATTTAGACTTGGAAAGTAAAGCCAAAGCCAAAAGTTATATAAAGCCAAAAGTTATCAAGAGATACTATATTATTTTCAGCATACAATATATAACTAAAACACATCTCTTTTCATGAAAAAAAATCTTAAAACGGTAATCTGTAAAACCTATAAAATAAAGTTATAAATACAATGCACCCTAAAATTGCTTCCTGCTGGAAAATGACATAATCTTTTAATTGCATACTCAAAGTGAATGAACACATGTCCAGCCAGAGTTCGCACTTGCTGACGCTGTCTTTGCAAACATGTATATTTGTTTACGTGTGTTTTCTGTCCATTTTTGTCTCCTTATAATAGAGAAAAACCACCAGTTGTGTTGCCAGCAGGTGGATACAGACTAAATTGTCAGGTCTCATGAATTTCTTCAATTACATACTGTGTATACATTTATTGAAGAGGTTTTATCATGGTGTTTAAGCCTCAAAAATGGGCAATACTAAACCTCTCCAATGGGAAACCTTCAAACATACAAATAAAAGCTTGTATTTTCATCAAACTACTGTCAATGTGTCTATTAATTAATTATCTGAAGAAATAAATGCTATTCATTTGTAACAGTGGAGGCACAATTACTGTATTATTGTAAAGGGAATGGAAGAACAGGAGGAAAATTAGTGGTTTACCTTCTATATCAGCTTTGAAAATTCTGCATCTTTCCTAAGTTGCTAGTTCAACTTCAAGGAACTTCAAGTAACGATTGCCCTGTCTTAATAAGTCTTGATTACATTTTTAAAGTAATAGGTACATATTTCAAGGAAGGAATCCAAACACAATAAACTAATATATTTGCTTAATGTTGTTTAATTATTATATATGCTACATATATATGCATATTTATGCAGCTACTCCTTTTTCACAGAAAGGACATTTATTTGCTCTGCAAAGCAAGATGTGAGGGACACTTGGGTGGCTCAGTGGTTGAGCATCTGCCTTTGTCTTAGGTTGTGATCCCAGGGTTCCGGGATCAAGCCCCACATTGGATTCCTTGCATGGAGTCTGCTTCTCCCTCTGCCTGTGTCTCTGCCTCTCTCTCTCTCTCTCTCTCTCTCTCCATCTCTCATGAATAAATAAATAAAATCTTTTTTTTTTAAAGCAAGATGTGGAACTTTTTAAACAGTCAACTGTACTAGATGAAACCATCAATTACCTGGATTTTTTGGCGGCATTAAGGTTTTATAAAGAGGCAAATTATAAAGGGCATTATTGTGGATTTATTCCAAAAAAAAAAAAACTTCAGGGCTGTTAACTTGGCCGGCATGAAATCAGTGTCATCTTTTCTATTTTCTGGGCATTTAGGCTGTACAATGAGAATTGATTTTCTGAGCGATAGCCCTGAGACCTTGCAGAAGTCTCACTTACCAAAGAAAGGTTCGATTATGTTCCCATATTGTGCTTACCACGGAAGAAAAAGCAAGAGAATATACTTCACAGCAACTCCTCAGGAGAAGTTATAATAACTTCCAGTTACTTGGATTTGTACATCTAGATAATTCCGACAGCCCATTTCTCAAGAGTCTGTGCAGCAGGAATTTATAGTATGGGAACATTTTATATTTAGGGATATTTATATACACTCCCAATGATCCCTGAGTTTATTGCATAATCAGAGTAAGTTTTTAATTACAATTTTGAGGTAAGATAATTACACATATGGTGGTATCTGAATCACCCACAGTACTGAGTAAAATGAAAGAACCATTATATATATATATATATATAGCCTCAGAAGGCTATGTTTGGCGTTACAAGATTCCAAGCTGTTTTGCAACAGATATTTTTGGCCTGCATGATGGCTGGACCAGAGGACACTAATCCTGATATCCTGAGTCATATTCTAGGGGATGATGACACTTAATTGGCCAGACCTTGAGGCTTTCTGCTTTACACTGTGTGTTCTCAGAAAAGGATAAAATAGTACATAAATGCACATAAATGCAAAATGCCAACAAAAGAATTACAGCAAGCTAATAAAACATACTGCACAAAGCTTAATTATGTTCAGTATCAAAGCAATGGTAATACGAAAAAAAAAGAGATGTTCGTTTCTTTTGATGTGAACCCCGGATTTTCACTTTGCCAAAAAAATAGGAAAAGCCTATTCTACAAAAAATAATTTTGTCCACTGTTTAAGAAAACAAACCCCCAGAATTATGTCCCTAACTTATTAAAATTTAAAAAACAAACTGTTGAAAGCTGGTTGGTGGGAAGTAAAACAGGACATGGAACCTGAGCCTTGCTGGCTTCTGGCAGAATTGTTTGTCCATGGCGGGTGTCACCCCACGAGCTCAGCACGACCACAGCTGATCTCTGAGGAACCTACCGAGACGCGAAGAAAGAACTACACAAGAAATTTATTAACTTAATATTGGGGGTCAAAGGGCCATCCACCTCTACAAATAGTGAAGATTGGCTCTAAATAATTCAGAATTTTCTACAGGAAAATTATAATGCTAGATTATTTCCCCCTGAAAGTTTATAAAATCCTCCTCATCCTGAAGGGCTGCTGCCTTTCTGGTTGAAGGTATGAAGTTGGGGCCATGCACTTCTTGGCCCTGGGTCTCCACTGCATCCAGCCCCCTGTGGCTGACTTCTTGCCATGTCTCTAAACCCAGCATGTTCAGGAAGCGTCCCTGCCTGACTCCCTTTTCACATTCTGCATTTGTTCTCTGGATAGTATTCATTTCTCTCCTGTTGTACTGACCTCTCTGGTATTATGTGTGTATATGTATATATGGAAGTGTGTGTGCATATGCATGTATGTGTGTATGCTTGTGTGTACATGTATGTCTATATGGGTGCATGCATAAGCACGTATCTTATGCCTATCTATGTATGTGGGTGCATGTGTGTATGTATGTGTATATGCATGTGCGTGTGTATATGTGTGCATGTACATAAGTATACCCATCTATGTGTGCATGCATATGCACGTGTGTACGCCTGTGTATGTGTATACATGTTTTGTATCTGTATGTGTGTATGTGTCTGCATGTGCACATGCATGTACATGTGTGTACATGCACACATGTCCATGTATGTGTGCGTGCGTGCATGCATGCATGTGTATTTGCGTGCACATGTGCATTTGTGTATACATGTGTGTGTGTGCATGCATACGCATATGTGTGCATGCATCCTCTTTTAGACTGGCTCCTCTACGAGCATAGCTTACACTTAACATTATTCATGCATGCCTCCCCAGAACTTAGCATATGCTTCACACACGCTAGGCATTTAGTCAACATTTCCAATATAAATGAATATGAGTATGGAAATATAATGATAATTAGAGCAATGAATAAGATATAGTCCTTTATCTGAGACAAACACATGAGAAATGGAAACTAAAACAGTTCTTTAAGTTGATGTAACCTCTAATGGTGCAGGTCTCCTGACAAACCTTGAAATAAAGAGGGAGGTGGGGCAAGGCAGAAGATGTTAACTATCTTTTGGTTTGTAATTAAACACACCTGGGGAGACCACACCCTGGAAGCAGGAGCTCCTCACACACACTGTGAGATACAGAGAAAAGGAAGTGGCACTCAAGGATTGTACCCAGCCACCATCTGCCCAGAAGGACCTCTCTATCAATGTTCTTAATGTCTCCACTCTGCTGTGTGTGGGAGGGTCCTGTGCCCTACGTCAGAGAGGGAGCCATTCACGGCCCTGAGATGGGCATTCATGATCCATTTTACTCCAAAACCAACATCAAACTGGTCTCCTCAAAGGTTCATCTCACACATCCATTGAAGGTAGGGTGATGGTGATGACCCTCTATGTCATCCACACATTCTGTTCTTTCATGCAGCCCACATCCAATGTCTCAAGACGTCCCATCCATTCTACTCAATGATCTCTCTTATTCCCCACTGCATTCGCTTTGGTCGTCCTTATATTTTCATCTTCTAGCAACAGTGCCCTCTCTAAACCAACAAGAAGGCATCTACCTGGCCCTCCCGCCACCATGTGTCCTTCATAGGTCATGAGAAACCTCTTCCTTAAATCAATTAAATAGAAAAAAATCATAAACACTTCCTTCAAATCTTTCCCATTTCCTTTCTTTTTTTTTCTCTTTTCTTTCCCTCCTTTTTTTATGTTTTTGGATGGAGGATTCTTGTGTATTAATACTATCTACATTCCTTGGATTCACGTATAACTCTAAAAACTGGTTCTAATTGTTTTCTTTCCAGCTTCACATCAGGCCGTCCAAAATCATGTACAAATTTCTCCTATGACATTGGACGTCCTCCATTTTCCTAGAAAACAACAGGCCTTATTGTGAATTCTGGCTTCTGTTAAGTGTTGTCTGGGGTGTCTCACTTACCTCCTGTATTATGATTCCCTCATTTATCATCAATCCCCCCTCCAGAGAATGTGAGGTCATCACAGTAGGGCACCAAGTCTGACCCGTCTCTCATCCCAAGCACATAGCGTGATGCTCGCCATGCAGGGACCAAGCACCCCTGTCTGGGTCTAAGGAGAAGCATGTAGAATACCACTCTCAAGTGACCAAGATGAAATGTTGTTTAGGAAGAGCTGAGATAATCTTCCAAATCGTGGGTGAGGCAGGGTGGGAAGGGCTGGCCCGGGAACCAGTGGGCGGAGCCGGGCACCTCTGTGGGAACAGGCATTCCAAGTTCCAAGCAGTGCCATACAAATGAGCCCTGGAACACCCGGGCCTCCTCAGGGTTCCGAGCCGCCAAGCAGCCGGCACTGCACTGGTGAGCAGCTGGGCCTCGTGCAGGAGTGAACAGAACGAAGCCCAGACACCACCGACGAGACCTAGCTCCAGGGAGCCAGAGCACACCCTGATGCCCTGTGCCCGTCTGGCCTGCCTGGGCCAATGTCATGCTGATCACCGTGTACTGTGTGCGGAGGGACCTGTCCGAGGCGACCTTCTCCCTCCAGGTCAACCCTGACTTCGAACTGCACAACTTCCGCCTCCTTTGTGAGCTCGAGTCTGGCATCCCTGTGGACGAGATCCAGATCATCTTCATGGAGCGGCTCCTCACCGACGACCGCTGCTCCCTGGGCTCCTACGGCCTCAGAGACGGTGACGTGGTGGTGCTGCTGCAGAGGGAGAGCGCGGGGCCGCGGCCGCACGGACGAACATCCAGCCTGCTGCAGGTAGATTTCACCAGGTTAGCCGTGCCGGGCACGTCCAGCTCCCGCCAGCAGCAGCAGCAGCAGCAGCGGGCCCCGTCAGCGCAGCAGTCCCACGGCCTGGACTCCGGAGAGAAGATGACACCCACACAGGGCCTGGACAGCCCCGCGTTGATCCGGAGCATGCTACTGTCCAACCCCCACGACCTGTCACTGCTCAAGGAGCGCAACCCGCCCCTGGCCGAAGCCCTGCTCAGCGGGAACCTTGACACATTTTCTCATGTCCTCATGGAGCAGCAGAGAGAAAGGGCCCTGAGAGAGCAGGAGCGGCTGCGCCTCTACACTGCCGACCCATTCGACTTGGAAGCTCAGGCCAAAATAGAAGAAGAAATCCGGCAGCAGAACATCGAGGAAAATATGAACATAGCGATGGAGGAGGCTCCAGAGAGTTTCGGACAAGTGGCCATGCTCTATATCAACTGCAAAGTGAATGGACATCCTCTGAAGGCCTTCGTGGACTCTGGAGCCCAGATGACTATCATGAGCCAAGCCTGTGCCGAGAGATGTAATATAATACGGCTGGTGGACCGCCGGTGGGCTGGCATTGCCAAAGGGGTGGGCACGCAGAGGATTATTGGCCGAGTCCATCTAGCTCAGATTCAGATTGAAGGTGATTTCCTACAGTGCTCTTTCTCCATCCTGGAGGAGCAGCCCATGGACATGCTTCTGGGGCTGGATATGCTCAGGAGACACCAGTGTTCCATCGACTTGAAGAAGAATGTGCTGGTGATCGGCACCACTGGTACACAGACTCCCTTTCTTCCCGAGGGAGAGTTACCCCTGTGTGCCAAGCTGGTAAGTAGTGCTGGGCAACAAGAATCTCCAGACAAAGAAGGAGCAGATACTATTAAGCATTCAGTCATGGATTTAGGATGGAGAAAACATTGAAATGGATTATGAGTACGCCACCATCTTGAGGGAGCCTTAGGTCCTGGAAGATTCTAAGACATGAGCTCACTGGCAGTGTAATCATTAAAAACATCAGTAACAACCAAACCTGGCTTTGGGACTACCTTCTGAGATCCATCACTGTGTAAATTGTGATTGTTTGATCGTGGGCCCGCCTTCATTTCCCTTATACAAAGATCACTGAACCTCATCCCAGGAAGGCTCTGGAGGCTCCAAGTAATTTCCAGATAATCCATGAAATGAAACCAGTCTCTTCCTTTAGAGACACTGTCCCATCAGATTACAGGGTGCCTTGTCCAAAGCAGATGCTATTTTGCAGATGCTCTAGAAAAAGCCATCACTACAGACCCTATAAAACATCTATACAATGATTTCAAATCAGCACTCACAATTATTTATACTAAGAGAAATTTTTCCCAGATTTTGTTTTCTTTGGGAAAGTTCTTAGAAATGGTGAGTCAGTTATGCTCAAGTTGATTAATACATACAAATGTCTGTTTTGGACACTTATAAAGGCCAGTTTCTTTATATTTTATGTCTTCCCTTTCATTGGACTCCCGTGGACTCATGCTCACTGCAATATGTCCCTACAGGCAATTTTTGCCACATTTGAGAAAATGGATTTTTCTCCAATGAAGTCTAAAATAATGTCCTTTTTCCCCTGCATCAAAGAAACCCTGGTGATAAAACAAAAGCCAGCAAGTAGACTTTTTTTCTTTCTTTCTTTCTAACTATGGTGCATCTTGGAAGCCTAATAGTTGTAACTGTGGGGCCAGTGGGCGGTAGGATCAGGCAGTGGTCCAGATCCCCTAATATTCATTTCAACTAAATCAGCTTTTTTTAAAGTCTGCTTTATATATTAAGCTGCTACAGAAATATTGTTTGAACAAAGGGTTTCAGTGTTAAAGTAACATTTGAAAACCTCCGAAGGAGATGTCTGAGTCCTCATTTAGTTCTATGATACATGCAAATAAAGCTGCTGTGCATGACTACTGAAAGATCCTGGACCCATTATGATTCATGGCTGACACACCTGACACAATAGATTCAGCTGCCTGAGACCACCAGACTAAGGGGAAATGTTTCAGGGCTGATATTAGAAAGAATGATGGATTCAAAGTCAAGAAATACATGTTCTGATTCCAGCTCTGTATTGGGCATTTCCATTTTATACAACTCAGATTTCTTGTCTATAAATTACTCTGGAGGGGAGAGCCATTTCCAGGTACTGAGACTACATCATGATCTAGGGCATCCTTTAAAAGTTATTCTCTTTTCCAACAAAATCTAAAGCCATTCAAAGCATTTTTTAAAGACTACAGAAAAAAAAAAATCCTTCCCTGCCATCAGCATATGCCTTTCTGGGTCTGCTTCTTGGTGAAAGTAACCATCTTATTTCTGTAGAGTCACCTCTGCCCCTCCAGGTGCTGTTACTTCCCCTCACATGTTCTTTATAGGTATTGCCATGCTCACAAGCCCCAACCTTGTTACAAGGCTTATACCCACTAAACCACTAAAAATGAGCATAAGCAATTCAATGCCTGTTACTAGATGAAAACTGACCCAATAAATACAAGGATTCCTTCACAGATAAAAATATGCCTGTTCCTCAGCAGTTTCCCCCAGACTCTGTTTCCAGGTACATTTATGTAAAACACATGTCTGACATGTGTACATCATATGGAAATGCTCAGTGTAAGAGTTTGACATATAGCCTATGGAGTTATCTAACCCATAAAAGCCAATCTAAAAATCATCAGATCTTTAATCTAAAAGAGGTTTGCATTGTATCAAATCTGAACATACCCATCTTCCCTTCTCAGAGGGACAGCCCTTCTAAAGTAGCTACGATGGTTCAGGACCAGTCTCAAGAATAATTCTTTTTTTCTCATTTGGAGCTGAACTCTATTATTTCATAACTTCCAATAAATTTGTCTTCACTATTCCTTCTTCCAGAACATATTTAATTAATGTAATTTCTTTGCCATGAAATAAATAGTCCTTTTAATATTTGAAATCAATGTCATTTAAGTATTCTCTTTTGTAAGCTTTCACCAGATATTTAACTATTTCTCATAGCATTAGTTTGGAGTCACCTAAACATATCTGTCAAGTTCCTTTGGACATACTCCAGCTTCTAAAAATATTACTTGAGTAAATGGGTTGAAATAATTAAAAATACTTTTATTGAACTGAAAAGCAATGATCTCAAAGAAAAATCAATAAACACAGTGAATTAATTAAGCAATGTCCTTCCTGATTAATTTTTAACATCTCTGTCTTTCAAATCAGAAAATATTTTAAAAATTAGTTTCATGGATTGAAATCTTGACTCAATCCTGTGTACACTTGAATAGATCCTAATCAATTAAATTTTAAGTGGATTAATTTTAGTAAAAGATAGCATCTTTTGCATGTCTATCATGTAAATTAGGTGCTATGCAACATACCTTGCATGTATTACTGCCATTAATCCCCAGAATAAACCCTCAAAATAGTCACCATTAATCTTATTTACGAGATGAGAAATTCAAGGCTCAGAATGATGAAACATTCAAATACCCAAAGCTTTGTGTTTTTAAAACTTTTTCTTGACTATCTACATTTTAGTTTGTGACCCAGTTTCACATACACATGCACACACATGCATACGTACACACATGTGCACACACACACACAACCAGTCTCTACCTCTGAAACAAAAAGATTCTTTAAATAATATGAAATGTTTTATCCTTCCTTGGTCTATTACTTTGAAAAATTATATTTTTATTATTTGAGAAAATATGCTAGACATGTCCCACTAATTGTATCCCACCAAAGTATCCTGACCCATAATTTGGGAAAAAACCTGAATCACCTACCAGATTGCTGAGTTCTGGTTTCTGATTTCAAATGCCAAGTTCCTCCCACTATTCAACATATTCTTTATGTCTCACATTTGAGTCCTAGCTACCAGTAAAAATTGTTACAAAATGTCACTAACTTGGATTCTTGCTACTGTACATGACTAAACTGTGTACAGAAGATGGAGAGTTTCCTCTTTTGAGTGTTTCATAAAATGGGTGAGACTCAACTATGCGGGGCCCCTCCCTTGCAGAAACAAATGCTTTCCTAGTTGCCAATAAATGCCCCCTGCTCTATAAGTAAAACAAAACCCAAAACCTAAACACCACCAATCAAAAGGACAACAGAGTAGTAGCCAGCAGAGCACACTCACCAATTATTTACTGAACACCATGAAATGAGCACTGAGCCAAGTTGGTACAAGCATGGAAATGAGTTACAGTCACAGACCCAAAGGTGGACATAACCTGGCAGGGCAGGGGAAAGGTGCTCATGGAATTAAAAATATGCTGGTGCAAATGAAGGAAGGAATTTTATTTTGGGGTTATTTTTAAAATAAAAAACAAGCCAGTAAAATGCACTTTCAGTATGTCTAAAATGACCATCACTGATGCTAGACAACAAAACAAACACACTCTCCTCCTAAAGTTTAGGTTGCTAATATACAATTTAGCATATTTACTGTTGGAGATTATCCACTATTGGGAATTTACTACCTGGGAAATGTTGAGCAAATCTTCATTTAGAAATTGGGGTAAAGCACAAGACATGATGAAACTGGCCTAACACTGTTAAAGATAACAAGCTCTTTAAAAAATTCCATTAATCCCTTGGTTTCTCCTAAATGTCCATTTAAATGCCCATCTTACCTCAAAGGCAATCACTATTGTTGATAAGCATGCATTTCAAGACTGTAGTAATGCATTCTACTAGACTTAAAGCAGAAGACTGATGTCCGAGATTTGCAGAATTTATAGCCTCAACTTCTTTCTTACAGTACCAGGTCTTAGAATTTCTCATGTTCCTAAGGGAAAACCCACTCCTCCAAAAGAGAAAGAAATGGAAGTATGCATGTATGAATTCACCTTCACTACAGACACTAAATGTGGCCTTTTTTTTTTTTTTCTTCTTTTATTTATTGAAGAGCCATAGAAAGAAAGAGACAGAACAGGAGCAGTGGGGAAGCAGGGGGCAGAGAGGGGCGGCAGCAGGTGGAGGCAGATGCCCTCGGAGCAGGGAGCCTGACCCAGGGCTGGATCTCAGGACCCAGAGATCATGACCTGAGCTTAAGGCAGACTCTTCACTGACTGAGCCACCCAGGTGCCCCTAAACGTTGCCTTTTCAGGGGAACAGTGCACTTCTTTCAGAGGATCATTGCTGACATCCAACACTCCATAAAGAAAAATGTGAGTGAATGGTCTGAGAGTGCTCTGGGATTCTCACCAGGGTTAGAAGGCTGGGGAAGATATTAATGAGTGCTAACATTCACAGAGGTTAACAAGAGCATGGAAACCAAAGAGGAACAAAGGTAAAGGTCAGAGAAGGAAGAGGGGGAGGGAAATCCAAAAAAAAAAAAAAAACTGTGTTGCTTTTAAAACTAATTCTCTCTTGGTTTAACTGCTGTTTCACAAGGTGGGTGGGGACTGGGGTGAGATTAAGGATTCACCATGAAGGCCACAATACTTCATCCATCTTTGGCAAGCTCTCTAAAATGAAAATGTTCTCACATTCCAGCCTGAGTCAAACATGCTTTTGAACCCTGGCTTTTTTGCATGTCAGAGTCCCCCTCCCCCCTTTGAATCTCAGAATTTCTAAGGGTCTTCAGTCCTGCTGTGCTTTTTTCATGGATCCATTTAAAAGGCTGTGGAGATAAGCATACCTTTGTCTCTAATTACCACACTGAATGTTTTCTGTTGGTTGTTTTCTTCTTCCTCCCCACTTTTTTTTTTTTTTTTTTTTTTTTTAGGAAAGACTTGTATGAACCCAGCTTTTTTATTTCTAATCCGTAAGGCTTATTTTAAGAACAGCATTAGAAAAATCATGAAATTCTAATTCATTCAATTCTAAATCATAATTTCCTCCTGTGTTAAAGCCCATAGGAGACAACATGGGCTGTGCTCCAGGTGGAGAGAAGGGTCTATTTTCCTACTGTTATCGATGGTGTGTCCCAATAAAATAGATACCGATTAACCAAAGAAGCATATTCCAGGTAAAATAATCACTGAAAGTCATCAAATACTCACCCCACAACATGAATCATGATTCTAAAATCTAACTTTACTAGCATTTCACTACAAGGACCTTGACATGAAGAAGGAAATTAATTTCAAATTACATTAGTTCACATAGTCTCCCTTTAAACCCATGTCATGTCTAGGGATTTAATTAATCAGAAAGTACCA
Organism: Canis lupus baileyi; assembly: GCF_048164855.1. Lineage (NCBI taxonomy): Eukaryota > Metazoa > Chordata > Mammalia > Carnivora > Canidae > Canis > Canis lupus. The sequence continues at coordinate 61,161,743 of NC_132840.1, forward strand.
ATGTTTTGCATTCATTGACATCACTAAAATTCAGTATACTTTTTCAAGAGTTCAATCACTGTCCTATGTCATGCAGAGCAACAAGGAAAAATAAGTTTTAGTCTTAGCCTTTAAAAGTCAGAAGTTAGAAGAGCTAGAAAAGAAATGCCAAGTAAATGGTTCCAAAATAATATTGAACACAGTGCTGAATCATGAAATATAGACTATGAGTTCAGGGGATGATCTGCATCCTGAGATGCTAACTACAACATGGCAGGATCTCTTGGACAAAATTTTACTGAGCACCTACTGTATGCCAGAACTACTCAGGGGCTGGATGTGTAGCAACAATTTTCTGGTGCTCAGCTGGCTCTGAGCTGCAGCCAGGCAAATAAGAGAATGTCAGCTCCTCAAAGATGGGTCATGCAGGGTTGCTTTGAGGTCACCCAGCTAACTGAGCCAGCTGGCATGTGGCAGATTCTTAGGGTGAACTTCAGGGTGAAGCCCGTGGTCTGTTTAAGCCTGGACCCACAGCGGCACTTGGCTCAACTTCTTCCTATTATGGGCTCAGTCCTGGAGCAGGGTTTGACAAGTGTAAACAGATACTTCTCTCACAAAACTAATGAAAAGGCTTAGGGCTCACACAATGGATGAACAAACCACAACACAGGCAGAAAAAAATTAACTATTGAGATGAGTTAATTTAATGGAACATTGGTCACATACTTAAGCTCCAGAGAATTAGAAATGGGCTTCTCATGGACAATGAGATACCAACCAGATGGCAATTCCATCAATGTCTGGGGATTTTGAAAACCTGGAATGGGGCCCAAATTACTAACAAAACTCTAGGAAGTGCTGGGATCTTCTGATGTGACAATAATCTTTAGTCCTTGGTATTTTGTGTGAGGCAAATAGTACCTGCTTAATAAATATAGATTTAATGAATGAATAAATGCAGAAGTCCCACATTTATTAATAAGCTGATGTAGAGAAAGTGTGATTTTTTAATTTTTATATAAAAATATGTAAGATATAACTTAATTATATATAGACAGATTATTTTTGTATAATTAGAATAAATACCTTCTGGGCTAATAACATGGTTGATATTTACATGTATGGATTTAAATATAAGTGATCCAAGAAATAATTTCTTTAGGTCCTTTCAATCTGGTAAAATTTCCAACTGCTCTACTTTAAGGGCAATTTAACTAATGTATGCAGCAGCTGAATCACTGCAGTTTGACAACCCACCATTTGGCTCCTGGCAATTCCCTCAGTTCCAGGCAAACCACAACAGTTGGTCACCCTACAAGTTCTGGAAGTGGGTTTTCAATTGAAAGCACATGAGCATACTGTGTGTGGGCACCTCCACACAAGCTGCAGATTTGATAGGCCTGCAGAGTCGAGCCCCATGTTGCCAGTATATGTCCAAAAATACGCTGGATTCACATAGGAGAAATAACTTTATTTAAACGCATTCCTCAAATATTTCTGGACTGGAGAGTTAACTACTTTAAAAATTGTAAGAAAACCATACTTAAAAGAAGTATTAAGATAATTTTTTAAAGATTTTATTTATTTATTCATGAGAGACACACACACACAGAGAGAGAGAGAGAGAGAGAGAGAGAGAGGCAGAGACACAGGCAAAGGGAGAAGCAGGCTCCATGCAGGGAGCCCGACATGGGACTTGATCCTAGGTCTCCAGGATCACGCCCTGGGGTGAAGGTGGCACTAAACCGCTGAGCCACCCGGGCTGCCCAGTATTAAAAGAATTTAACAAAGAATCCTATACATTTTTTTCAAGAAAATCCACAATACAGCTAAAGTTGACAAAGCTGTTTTGATTGGCAAGACTTCATAGAAGTGGTGTGCATCTGTACTATGTAATATGAAAATGAAATGAGTGGAAGTTGATGTCAGAAAATGGCAGCATGGGGTATTCAAAATATTTCAAATAACTGAACTTGGATTATCCCCCCAAAAGCACCAATAAAACACAATTATACCAGTTTTTACACTTAGAACAGATTGAATGTAAGTCTCAAAGTAAATCCCAGGTTTTGAATTTTAAGCTCTCTGAACAAAGAAGCAGATACTTCAGAAAGGAACGCAAATGAATAATGATGTCACCCTCGCATTTATCTGAAGTTGCCATGGAGCTGTCAGGAGGGCAGGATGCAGTGAGCAGGACACAAGGTGGGACTGAGCAATGGGAGGCAGCAGGAGACAAGAGGGATGTTGATGAACAGCTGTGCCTACTGACTGCAGGTGATCCCCGCAAGCAGCAGCTGTGTGGAGTATCTGGCTGAGGAGGGGAAGAAACAGGGGAGGACCCCCAGGTCCATAGAAAGCTGTACAGAGTGGGGGGCCAGGAGCACAGGAGAGCGAGCATGAACGGACAATAACATTGCCATGGAAGCAGAGGTCTGAGAAGGTTCTGAGGAAAATAGGTCAGCCGCTAATGTGCTGTGTACCGAATAACTTGAAGAAAAGCAAAATGGCAAAGTGAGACCTTTACCTTTGCCAGCAGGAGGACGAAGCTTGCAGCGAGCGTGGCTTTCACATGATTGTGGGAGGGAAGTGGAGGACTTTGGTGGAACCAGAAACATACACACAAGGCAGCTTTTTTATCCATTGAGCCAGTTCTTCAATTCACTGTTTATTAATGTCTCTTCCAGCCTATCTCCTCAAAAATTTAGAATGAAATGATATTAAGAACAATTTTATATAAATATACTGAAGCCAGTGCTGCATTATTCAATCAGAAACAACTGCATAATGTCAAAGCAACAGACGAGCAATTAGTATATAACAGAAGCAAAGATATTCTCTGTTCGAACACTGCCAACTGCCATCACTTGGTATCCAGAGCAATAATTGGCAGAAAGCCATCTCACTGATATTCCATAAAGATACTGGGATTTACATCCCATATGGTGAAGTCTCCCCTGTCAAGGCCTCATTATAGAATGACTCTTCAGTGTCTGGACTCAAAGTCTCATCATTAATACAAGAAACTAAAACAGTGCTTACTCTTCTTCTCTAAGTGTTCAATAACCAAGCTTTATGAAAAATGCCAAAACCCTTCCATGTGCCCAACTCTCCAGTGATTAAATCAAATTGCTTTTAACAAGCCATTTCATAAAAATTTCAAAAGAACAATGAGAATATACGTTAAATGCTTTATTTTTTGAAAAGCATTCTAAACATATTTTAAGTTATAGCTCATACTATAAAGGTACATGTGGAAGTTTCAAATTCCCATTTGCACTGTAACTTTCTATGGCTCTGTGAAGGTCTAAAAAACCTGGCAACCAGCTACACAGTCCTGTAGAAGGTTCAGAGAATAGGTGAATGATTCAGCATCCTTCATTGAAATGCCATGAGGACTCAGTGAAGATGACTGGCCAGAGGAAATGCATCATGTTCATTAACAGGTAGCCCAAACAATGTACTAGTATGTAGCTAAGGTAAATCTGCTGTATCTTTGGTAGTGATTAAGAAGCACGGACTTATTTCAGTCTCCTAAAATACAAATGAATAAAATCTAGGTCACATCTTTGAGAAGACTCCAGCTTCTTGGACTCCGTAAGCAGAGGAGTCCTCAATGAAAACTGATGGGTCTTGAAGGGAGGCAAATAAAGAAATCAAGTTTAGCTTTAGAAGCCAACGGGCAGGTTTCCTGAATGACGGGGGGTCCCATGCTGTGGAGAGGTCAGGAAGAGGGCTAAGAATTTCTGGCTTGATTTGGCAGGATGGGTAGCTTTGGCAGGAATGACACTGTGGGTGCAGTGGAGACAGGTGAGTCTGACGAGGCCAAGGATCTGCTGGTGGGCAGGAGTTGGGAGGGCCAGGACCACCAGCTCTCCAAGACAGACTGCTTCCAGGGAAGGTGAAAAACACTCTCGTAGATGAAGAGGCCTGTCTTACTATGGAAGTAGCTGAGTATACGTACATGTTGATGGGAGGAAGAAAATGAAGAGGCTGGCAAGAACAGGGGTAGTTCTGGAAGCACAGTCCTTGTGTGCGAGAAGGCAGTGGGGCCCTGGGAGCCAGCATCCCAGGCGGTGGCAGGGTGTCAGGCAGGACATCCAGGTGCGAATGCAGGCAGGCTAGAAGAACTGATGTGCCGACAGCTAGCTGCGCTCTACCTTCTGTTCTCCCAGGGACAACAGGGAGCAAGACACCAACCGAGCATGATTGGAGGGCAGGTAGTGCCCAAAGATGGAAGAAAAGGAGACTGATTTTGGAGTAAGAAGGACTAGACTGTGTAAGAAAGGTAACTGAACTTCAGATGGTCCTGAAGTCCCGCTTAAGATCCCAGTTTCAGTATTTTAAGTAAAACTACCTCTGCTGGGGCAGTGGCTGGCACAGCTGGGGAAGCATCTGACTCTTGATTTCAGCTCAGGTCATGATCTCAGGGTGGTGAGATTGAGTCCCGTGTCTGGCTTCGTGCTCAGTGGGGAGTCCGCTTGGGTTCTCTCTCAGCCTCTGCTTCTCTCTCCTTCTCTTAAAATATCCCAAAACACAAAAAAATAGCTAGGCTAATAGAAGGAACACTAGACAATGAAAGCGGATATTCTGGTTCTAGTACCGATTTTGTAGCTTTTAGGACATGAGCCTCTAGCTAGGCCCAATGCCAAACCTCTTTGGGCCTCAGCCTGTTCTTTGGTAAAATGAGAAGGTTGTAGGTCTGTACCACTCAGATGTATCAGAGTTGTGTGCGGCTCTCTGGGTTGTCCCAGTGACTATGGGCATCTAGAATGCTAGCTCTGGGCATGCTCCACATCTCCTAGTATATGGAAGAGTACTGAAAAGCCAACAACCGCCCCTTCCAAATCTCCACAGTGCCCACCCTCAGTGGGGAAACAAGGGTGGAGGATCACCCCAGAGTGCTCCCAACTCTGAAACCCTCACTGTAGCTTGAGGTGTCAATATATTAGCGGAAGCTTTCTCAGATGGGTAAACCGTATGTCCACTTAATCCACCACAACCAATCCTCACTCTCAACCCTCAAAGCAGTTTCTAGGCTGAAAATAGGCTGTGAGCCAGACAAAACGAAGCTGGGTCTGTCCTTGCTATTTCCTCAGGCCTTAGAGATACTAATAATCAGGGAACAGATTAAAGCCAGGAAAAGGAATAGACAGCACAAGGTGATCCAGAAGTGAAAAACCAGCTCACCATTATTATGGAAACCATCATCATTAATGAACATAATAATTGAGCAGAAGTGCATGCCCAGTAGAAGCAAAAAAAAAAAAAAAAAAAAAAAAAAGTGGTATTTAGGTATTGCCGGCATGGTATTAAATAGCATCTCACTACCATAAAATGAGAAGAATTAATTTTAATTGTATTGACCGTAAGGCCTCCAACATGAACTGAGAATTAGTTGACAAGGACAGGGCAATTATTAAAGGCAATATATCAAATTCTACTCAAATGATCAGTGGGGTGCCACAGGCACTGCTGTGAGTGACCTTTCTAGTTGACACCTTCATTAATGATGTGTAAGAGGAGAGCCAGCATGCGAATGGACTTTCAGAAATGATTCTACCATAAGAGTTATTCCAAATGCAAGCCTTCAATATCACAGTAATAACTTGAGTAGAAATGAATACAAAGGTTCTTGGGAAGATTTAAAATTCAAGACAGGCAATTATACAGTGAGATAACACAGACGGGTAAAGTTCTAAGTGAAAATCTTAAAAAGTAGGATGATGCAAGGTAGCAGACTATCCCACCCCTGAATCTGCTACTTTGACATATTGATTATTTTGAGTTAAAGTTACTTAAGAAAGAGCCAGATAGGAAAAAACCTTTGGCCTTCCTTCACTCCACAGAACAGGAACTAAATTTCCCATGCACAAGGTACCCTCCTCCTGCAAGCAGGGTAGAAGGCATCCCTATCACCAGAGATAGGGCTGAGAACTAAGTAAAAATAAGCCTTGCTACTTCTTTACTAATTTGCTACCCCAAGCCCAAACTGCTTTATCTTGCCATATCTTCACAGATTTATTGTTTTCTTGTCAAAAAGGTATAAAAGCTGCCTACTTCAGTCACTTCTTTGAATCTCATATCTTTATGGCTTCCCATACATGACAAATGAAATTTGTTTTTCTCATTAATCTGTCCTATGTCTAATTATTAGATCAAAGAACCTAGAAGGGTAAATGGGAAAAGTTTCCTCCCCTACAATGGTAATTCCTGAGGGGTAAAAAACCCCCCAATATTACACAATTCCCAAATAGTTTTATTACTGACATGTATTTGAATGAAAATGCCTGCCAGCTATTATAAACACTACTGTTGTGTCTACAGAATATAATCAAATATACTACAAGTATATAAATAGCCATATACTTTTTTTTCTTTTTCAAAAAATTAAAAAAAATTTATATACATCTTTAATTGGGGTAAAAGTCACATAACATGAAAATAATCATTTTAAAGTGAACAGTTCAGTGGCAATCAATCCAGTCACAATGTGGTGCAATCATCACCTCCATCTAGTTCCAAAACATTGTCATCACCCCAAAAGAAAACTGTGTACACACTAGGCACTTGCCCTGTGCCCCACCCTCCCCATCACCGTATTAGCTGCTGGCAACCACCAATCCTTGTTTTGTCTTTATGGATGTGTAGAGAAAGTCAGAAAATATCTTCTTTTTTCCTGTTTTAATCTACATCTCCATTCTGTGGGATCTTTATTCTAACTATGTCTGGCACAGAATTTCTGTTTTTATTCACTGACAGAAACACAGTGAAGTAATTTATGAAACAGAATATGGGTCTTAACTGTAATTTTCCAGGCTATGATTTTTAAGTCATACGTTCTTCTATTATTTGGTTTATATGCTTATGATTTAATTGACCAGATACTTTCTTATTATGAAACCTGGAAGGTGAGCTTCTCTTAAGAATCTCAGTGTATTGAACTGAAGTGGGATAGCAATCTAACTTGATTTCCTAACGATACCTCTGAGGGAAGAAATAGGCCTTTTTTATATTGCAAGAGTTTTCAGAAAGAATAGTAAGAAGCTAAGAGTCCATTTACAATGTATAAATTTTCCTCCAAGGAGAGATTATTTTGTTCTCTCTTGTATTTTAGATAGTTGGGTAAAAACACTATGCAAAATAATTGAAATTTAACTTTTTGCTGTGTCCATTTTTCATATATGTGTATTTTAAAGTTTGTGGTCATTTTATTTACTCACTTAACTCATTCTTGCAGAAACTAATCACTGCCCAAAGAGCTTTTAGAATGCACTTTAGCTTATTACAAAAATGCTCCAGATGGGTATATCATTCCTACTAAAATGTACTAAATAGCTGTAATAGCTATAAATTGAAGATAAATTATTTATATCTTCCAACACAACTGTAGTCTTCTTTAAAACTAAATTGTAGCCACATAAAAATAAACTTTTTTTTTGCACCAAATCAATTATTTGGTATATAGTTTGTAATAGATGGTACAGAATGAGAAATACATGTATTCAACAAGGCAGGATTTTATAAAAACTTGCATAATCCAGAAAAATGGAGCTAGATATGATGCCAAGACACAAAACAACACATGCTTGGTCTAAAATTTGATGAATCCATGCAAATGGATGAAACAATGGCCCCAAATTCCTGAGGTCTCCAAACTGCAGGGCAATCTTGGTTGTGAAGCCACTCAGCCACATAACAGAGGTAAAAGAGACTTGCACAGTACAGCAAGAGGCAGAACAGAGACATTTACAAAGGAAGAAGATTAATGAATTACAGAGGAAGAAAAAGGCCAGCAGAGAAGGAGGCATGATGCTCTCCATGTGCTCAACTCACCAGGAGCCCACAAGACCCACCATTCCAACAGTGGGAGCAGACAGGTGGTCCTCAGGGAGCTCCAATCATACACTGCAGCAGCAAACACCACCACACATGGATGAGGGGGAAATGATTACTGCAACGAACGAAGAAGATTTCCTTGTTTGTGGGAAATATGGCTTTGGCAAAATGGCATCCTTCGTAGTTTGCTTCAGTGCTCTCACCCGCACGTTCACTGTTGACCTTCAGCAGTGGCAGTGTTTTAACTTCTTAATTATACCGGATGTTGGTCAAAGAGTGAGGACATAATCTACTTTCCCCATTAAATAATTTAAAAGAAACAGATCAATCATAAGAAGAAAGCAGGCAAAATTCCTGAGCAGGTCACAGAAAGACATACGAGAAATGACTAAGAAAAGTGAAATAATGTTCAGTCTCATTAGAAACAAAATAAACACATGAAGTACTGCTGGTAATGGGCCCAGCCACGTCTCTGGAGGAAGTGCTCAGAGTAGAAATGGAGAGAAGGGGATTCAGGTGGTGATGAATACACAGGAGAGGAAAAAGCAAAGACAAGGAGTGTGGAGATCCTCTTTAAATCACTTCCTTTCAGAGGAAGAGACATACCATGCTAGCTGGGGGTTGGGGGGTGGCAGAAGGACAGAGGAACAGTGTACACTCCTAGGGCTTCATCTGGGAGATACTTGAAGACATTCATATGTGAATGAAGCCACCACTAGAAGTTAGAGACTGACATGAAAGACATGGCACCAGGGCCAGGAGAGGAGCAGGTGTCAGAGGAGGCCCAGATAGAGGCAAGAGGAGGACGGTGCCTTGGGTACAGCAAGATCCTGATTATTCCCATGGCCCATGTGTCACCCTTAAACTAAGAACAACAGAAACCTCTTAGAAAATGTTATGCAAATAGCATGTGGCATCTAAAAGTTTTATTTTAATTTAAATTTTTTAACACAAACACTACCTGCTATTACTATTGGATTTCATGCAAATGTCATGCCTGTTCAAAAGCAAATTCTCCGTCAGGAAAAAGGATGCCCCACTTCACTGTAACCCAGCACAGCAATTCATTCCAAAGAGGAGTTAATATATATATTACATACTATTTAACATATAAATAACATACACTTATACGTTCAAGTTTAAAACATCCCCCCTCCCCCCACACACACTCAGTCTGGCAAGTACAGTCAGATTCAGCAGCAGGTATTTATCAGAAAGAATGTAGATTTTAAGCATCAACAGAGACATGGGTTTGAATCCCTGCCCTTCTTAGTTTCTAGCTCATTCTTTTTGTTTTGTTTTAATTTTTTAAATTAATTTTTTAGAGTGAGAAAGAGAGATTGCATGCATGTGGGAACATGAATGGTAGCAGGGAGGGGCAGAGGGTGAGAGAGAGACAATCTCATGCAGATTCCTTGCTGAGTGCAGAGCCCGATGTGGGGCTCCATCCCATGACCCTGAGATCATGACCTGAGCCAAAATCAAGGATCGGACACTTTACCAACTGAACCACCCAGGCGCCCCAGTTTCTAGCTCATTCTTATCCATTGCTGTATGTTTGACATTATAGTGTCTGGCTTAATAAGTATTTGCAGAAAGAATAAATGAATCAAGTTTTTTGACTTGAGATTTGGGATGCTTATCTGTAAATGGAACTAATAAACCTCCTATCTCAAGTACAAGGAATAGAAATAACATATCAATGTGGTAATACAGTGTCTGGCACTTACTTGGAACTATGTGGTAAATATCTTTCATAGTAAAAGTAAAAAAAAAAACTATTTTTAGACTTAAGAGAAAGGTTAAATAAATCAGAACTTAATTTTTCTTAAAATCTGAAAATCACCCTGAGTGGGATCAGTTTAAGATAGTTTTTACTTGGAGAAATGTTTCCAAAATTTTTACTGAAGTGACATAATAGACACTTATGTGTTCCTTCCCCAGTGTGAGTTCTCTGAAGGTGCCAACTACCATGTCCAATGTGCTGCAGAAACAACTCCTGAAACACAATCATAATAGAACTGTTGCCATAGAAACAGTATTTCTCCACTTTGCTCTCTTCATTTGGATGTGTTTCCTTCATAGGAAAGTAAGAAAGAACACTCACACAAATAAAAACAGTGAAAGCAATTTCTCTTTCTCATTTAAATTTTTCTTTTTTTGGCCTTTTAAAATAACATGCCTAATAAAACACAGAATCAACAAACAGAAGCTGAATATTCATCCCCACCTCAAAGTTAAAAAATTAATCTGATGACATGGATATATAATTGGTAAAAATCCTGTTACCCGAAAGCTGATCATTAGTTTTCCTTGTATAAAATCTATTCAATAATAAAGTTTTAAAAATAATAATAATGTTTTAAAAGCATAGAATAGAAAAGACAGAGTTACCCATACATGTCAGATTCATCTACAATTCTAAAACCGTCAGTCTAAATTGTGTCTTTTGTATACTCCTTCCTGGTGTTGTATATGACTAGTTAACACGAAGCAGTGCCCTTCTCTGCACAGGTCTTTGGACGTTCATAGTGGGTTGTGGAGGGTCCAGGGAGAGGTACGTTCAAGTCCTCACACTGGGTAGCTGGGAATGTGACTTTATTCAGAAAGAAGGTCTTTGCAGATGTAATTAAGTTAAAGGTCTTGGGATTAGGTCATCCTGGATTTGGGGTGTCCGTATAAGAGAAAGGAGTGAAAGACCTGGTACTCAGAGGTGTAGAGAGGAAGGCCAGGTGAAGAGCAGGCCCACCTGGAGCAATGTGGCTCCAAGCCAGGGGTGGGGTGGGGTGTGGGGGAGGTGGGGAGGTGGGAGTTGGTGGGTGAACACCCAGGGTGGTTGGGAGCCCCAGGAGCTGGAGACACTGAGAGGAAGCCGTCTTGTTGATACAGATTTTTGAACTGCCAGCCTCACAACGGTAAGTGCACACATTTCTGTTGTCTTAAACCACCCAGTTTGTGGTGATTTGTTACAGCAGACCAGGGGAGCTAACAACACAGCATTCAACAGGAAAGGGGGGTGAAGGAAAGGGAACTTTGTGGAGCTCCAAGTGCTCTGCATTTAACCACATTTACTCTCACTGAATCTTGGGGGAAAACCCCCCTTTGACGGGGGAAGAACTTCAGGATGAGAGAAGGTATGTTCTCCAACATCATCCCCACTCTTAGAACCTAAGAGAATACTAGTTCTGATTAATTATGGATTAACATGAAAGATCTTTTGGTTGTGGGGTGTTGTAACTATGACATGCTTTTTAATAAGCATGTTTGTCAATATCATGACAGTCACTTCTAAGTAAACTCATCAAAAGTTGCATTTTAAGACAATATTTTCTTTCTATATTTGTATTTTTGTATACGAAGTTTAAAACAATTATCTCATAAAAAATCAACCACATTTTTAAAGGATTAGCATTAATATTTGAAAATTACATTTTAAAATTTTCAGCATCAAAGAACATAAAGTTCTTACAAATGAATCTAACAAAATATGTACAAAATTTATATGCAGTAAACTACTAATCACTGAAGAGAAAAAATAAAGAACTCAATCTTGTTGTCAATTCCTCCCAATTTTATCTGTAGAATCAAAGTAATCCCAATCAAAATTCAGCAGCGTTTTTTAAATTAAAATGGACAATATGGGGCACCTGGATGGCTCCGTCCATCAAGTGTCCAACTCAGGTCATGATCTCAGAGTGATGGCATTGAGCCCTGTGTTGGGCTCTGTGCTCACTGGGGAGTCTCCTTGAGGATTCTCTCCCTCTCCCTCTGCCACTCACCTGTCCTCTTCTCTTTCTCTCTCTCTCAAATAAGTAAATATTTTTTTTAAATCTCACAGTATGATTTTATAATTTATAAATAAAGGGCCTAGAAAATCTAAAATAATTTAGGAAAAAAAAAGTTGGAAATTTCATAACATCCGATTTCAAGACCAATCTGCAGTAATTAAGATACTTTGGTATTAGTATATCAACAGCTATATATATCTGTGGAATACAATTAAGAGTACAGAAATAGACCCATATATATGGTCAATTGATTTTGAACCCATTCACATATGGTCAAAATAATCTAATGATAAAGATCTGTCTTTTTAACAAGTTGTACTGGAACCAAAAGGCATTCATACATTAAAAAAAAAAAAAAAAGACTCCAATAGATCGTAGGCCTAAATGTGAAGCCTATTAAACTTCTAGAAGAAAACACAGGAGAAAATTTTCATGACGAAGATTAGGTAAAGACTTCTTAGATAGAGTACAAAAGGCATGAATCATAAAAGAAAAAAAACCTGATAAATTGGACCTCATCAAAATTAAAAACTCTCAGAAAACATTTCAAGAAACAGAAAAGACAAACTTTACACAGGGAGAAATTATTTACACAATGTGCATCTGATAAATATACATGTAGTAATGTTATATATAAATATAAATATATATATATATATATATATATCTTTTACAATTTAATGATAATTTAAGAAAAACCGAAAACAAGGTGGACAAAGATGTGAAGAGACAGTTATCTAAAGAGGAGTTATGAGTGGTATATAAGCACAAGAAAAAAATGCTCAACATTATTAGTCTTTAGGGAAATGGAGATAAAACCACAGTAAGATTTCAAGACACAAATACTAGAGTAATGAGCTAAAATGATAAAACATGAGCAACTGACAACACCGAGTGCTGGCAAAGACATGAGACATCTAGAACTCATGCACTGCTGGAAGGTAGGCACAAAGGAAGGGCTGTCTTGGAAAATGGTGGTTTGGAAGTTTCATATAAATAGATACTTATCACATGTGTGATAATTATTGCACTGAAGGGATGACATCACAGACCTGCCCACAACTATTCATAGTTCACAGCAGTTTAATCCATCATAGCCACCCAAATGCCCATGGGCATTTGAAAGGATAAGTAAATTATAGAATTTCCATGCCATGGAAGACCGCTCAGCAATAAGAATGAATTAACGGGAGACACATGCAACAACACAGATAGGTCTGCAAAGCAGGTGCTGAGTCAGAGAGTCCAGACACACAGGCTACACACTGCATCATCTCCTCTGTATGCTATTTCTTAAAAGGCAAAACTACAAAGACAGAAGACATATCAAGATCGCCAGAACACAGAGGCGGGAGAGAGGACCAACTACAGAGGGCTCCAGGGTACATTTTCAGGTGACAAAAACATTCCCTATCTTGATTGCACTTGTGGCTATGCATACAACTGTTGACATTTGTCCAAACGTGTCCTGTACACCGAAAAATGGTGAATTTTACTAGGTGTCAGTTATACCTCAAGATATCAGCCTCAAAAAAAATTAATAGTAAAACGGAGGTAGGGAGATTCAGAGTAGCTGCAAAATAGTATTTGTCCTTCTGTTTCATTAACCCAGATGTGTTCTCTAAAAAGTCTGACATTACCAAGCAAATATAAATCCTAACCATCCCTAAACAAATATAATTTTTATATTTATCTTTTACTCAAAAATAAACACTTAATTTTTTAAAAAGATTTTATTTATTCATGAGAGATGCAGAGAGAGAGAGAGAGGCAGAGACACAGGTAGAGGGAGAAACAGGCTCCTTGTGGGGAGACTGATGTGAGACTTGATCCTAGGACCCAGGATCACACCCTGAGCTCAACTACTGAGCCACCCAGGTGCCCCCCAAATCATTTAAAATCAGAAATCATTTAAAAAGTGTTTATAAATGATTTCTTTATTTAGTTGAGAGAGAGAGAGAGAGAGAGAGAGAGTGCAGGTGAGTGGTGGGGGTTGGGGCAGAGGGAAATAGAATCTCTAGCAGACTCCATGCTGAGCAGGGCTTTTTTTTTTAATTGGTGTTCAATTTACTAACATACAGAATAATACCCAGTGCCCGTCACCCATTCACTCCCACCCCCCGCCCTCCTCCCCTTCTACCACCCCTAGTTCGTTTCCCAGAGTTAGCAGTCTTTACGTTCTGTCTCCCTTTCTGATATTTCCCACACATTTCTTCTCCCTTCCCTTATTTTCCCTTTCACTATTATTTATATTCCCCAAATGAATGAGAACATATAATGTTTGTCCTTCTCCGACTGACTTACTTCACTCAGCATAATACCCTCCAGTTCCATCCACGTTGAAGCAAATGGTGGGTATTTGTCATTTCTAATAGCTGAGTAATATTCCATTGTATACATAAACCACATCTTCTTTATCCATTCATCTTTCGTTGGACACCGAGGCTCCTTCCACAGTTTGGCTATAGTGGCCATTGCTGCTAGAAACATCGGGGTGCAGGTGTCCCGGCGTTTCATTGCATTTGTATCTTTGGGGTAAATCCCCAACAGTGCAATTGCTGGGTCGTAGGGCAGGTATATTTTTAACTGTTTGAGGAACCTCCACACAGTTTTCCAGAGTGGCTGCACCAGTTCACATTCCCACCAACAGTGTAAGAGGGTTCCCTTTTCTCCGCATCCTCTCCAACATTTGTGGTTTCCTGCCTTGTTAATTTTCCCCATTCTCACTGGTGTGAGGTGGTATCTCATTGTAGTTTTGATTTGTATTTCCCTGATGGCAAGTGATGCAGAGCATTTTCTCATATGCATGTTGGCCATGTCTATGTCTTCCTCTGTGAGATTTCTGTTCATGTCTTTTGCCCATTTCATGATTGGATTGTTTGTTTCTTTGGTGTTGAGTTTAATAAGTTCTTTATAGATCTTGGAAACTAGCCCTTTATCTGATATGTCATTTGCAAATATCTCCTCCCATTCTGTAGGTTGTCTTTGAGTTTTGTTGACTGTATCCTTTGCTGTACAAAAGCTTCTTATCTTGATGAAGTCCCAATAGTTCATTTTTACTTTTGTTTCTTTTGCCTTTGTGGATGTATCTTGCAAGAAGTTACTATGGCCGAGTTCAAAAAGGGTGTTGCCTGTGTTCTTCTCTAGGATTTTGATGGAATCTTGTCTCACATTTAGATCTTTCATCCATTTTGAGTTTATCTTTGTGTATGGTGAAAGAGAGTGGTCTAGTTTCATTCTTCTGCATGTGGATGTCCAATTTTCCCAGCACCATTTATTGAAGAGACTGTCTTTCTTCCAATGGATAGTCTTTCCTCCTTTATCGAATATTAGTTGCCCATAAAGTTCAGGGTCCACTTCTGGATTCTCTATTCTGTTCCACTGATCTATGTGTCTGTTTTTGTGCCAGTACCACACTGTCTTGATGACCACAGCTTTGTAGTACAACCTGAAATCTGGCATTGTGATGCCCCCAGATATGGTTTTCTTTTTTTAAATTCCCCTGGCTATTCGGGGTCTTTTCTGATTCCACACAAATCCTAAAATAATTTGTTCTAACTCTCTGAAGAAAGTCCATGGTATTTTGATAGGGATTGCATTAAACGTGTATATTGCCCTGGGTAACATTGACATTTTCACAATATTAATTCTGCCAATCCATGAGCATGGCATATTTTTCCATCTCTTTGTGTCTTCCTCAATTTCTTTCAGAAGTGTTCTATAGTTTTGAGGGTATAGATCCTTTACATCTTTGGTGAGGTTTATTCCTAGGTATCTTATGCTTTTGGGCTCAACCCCACCACCCTGACATGACCTGAACTGAAACCAAGAGTCAGACACTTATCCAACTGAGCCACCCAGGTGCCCCTCACCCCAAACACTTTCTAAACATCAGTACTATCATTACCACATGATTTAGAAACATCCTTCATTGTCCATTGTTTTGATAAACTAAGCACAAAAGAACTTCTTTACAAGTGAAACACCCCTCTCTCTCTCACAGGTGAAAAGAGCCCATACAGTTTTAGCTCTACAATGTTTCAATATCATTATTATCCTAAGATCAGTTAATTCAAATCTAGTTCTCTAATTTACTGAGATTTTCCAATTTATATTGTAAAGATTCTCACTTTATAGCAAGTTCCCATATGATACACATTTTTTCCCCTCTGAGACCTTGTCTGCCTAAGGAACCACAACTAATTCTTCAGGACTGCTGGAAGCCTTCTTCCCTCAAAACTCTGGGGCTGTGGCATGTTAATTCACCAATTTCTCCCTTGTGCTCCAGGGCACCTAATTCATTTCCAGGATAGCACCCCTCTGACATACATTTATCTCCAACTACAATGCGAACAGGGATTTTAGTTTATATATCATTACTTGCCCAACTCTTAGCCAAGTGTATGGTGTTAAATACAAGAATGCTATGAAAATAAATCATTTCCAACAGCAGCTGTCATTTCTCTGAATGGAAGATTTAGCCCCTGCAACCAACTGGCCTAAATGGATAGTAGGTAGCCCCAGGAGAGGCTTCAGAATGAAATGGCATTTGAAGGACAGTAGACAAAATCTTAACTTGGTTTCACTTGCCTGCCATTTGTGTGTTTTCATAAGGCACTGTGTCATCCCCAATGACGTACTACTGGGAGTCTCGCATCAGAAATGTGCAACGTTCAAGCTGCAAAAACTGTACAGATTCACTATGTTATAAATCACATTTTGACTGTGTTTTAGACCAATCTTCCCTTCTAGACCTGGGTGTTGCCCAGATCAGTAACCCACATAGGTTCTAGGTGTCCAGGTGTGCTGGGGTCAACTGTACCTTGCAGATCTCACATATGCAGGTTTACTGTATTCTGACCCATGTGGCTTCTTCCTCCCTTGAGCCAGAACTTATCTCTTGTAGACCAGGTCAGCATGGTTCTCTGGGCAGATGGCTGGCCCAGAAGTCTGGAGAGACACAGTCCTGTTTATACTGGGTCTGGGTACCCATGTGGGTAGTAGGAGCATAAAGTAAGTATCACTACGCCCTCCCAGGGCAGGGCAGGGCAGAGAAGGATTGAAAAACTGCCTATGGGATGCTAATTCAGACCTATACACATTGCTCATGCTCAAAATCTGCAAAGGTCCATAGCCAAGCGGAATTCTGATGGCTCCTAGCAGGGAGTCTTATAGACGTTCCTGCAAATCCAGCTTGTTAGCAGATAAATAAATACATAATACTTACTAGATGAATCAATAAACCTACTATGTGCCAGGTCTGTTTTAGGAATCACATTTCTCGTATGGTATATTCAGGTGGGTATTTTTTTTATAAATTTATTTTTTATTGGTGTTCAATTTGCCAACATACAGAATAACACCCAGTGCTCATCCCGTCAAGTGCCCACCTCAGTGCCCGCTACCCAGTCACCCCCACCCCCCGCCCTCCTCCCCTTCCACCACCCCTAGTTCGTTTCCCAGAGTTAGGAGTCTTTCATGTTCTGTCTCCCTTTCTGATATTTCTCACTCATTTTTTCTCCTTTCCCCTTTATTCCCTTTCACTATTTTTTATATTCCCCAAATTAATGAGACCATATAATGTTTGTCCTTCTCCAATTGACTTATTTCACTCAGGATAATACCCTCCAGTTCCATCCATGTCGAGGCAAATGGTGGGTATTTGTCCTTTTTAATGGCTGAGTAATATTCCATTGTATACATAAACCACATCTTCTTTATCATTCATCTTTCGATGGACACCGAGGCTCCTTCCACAGTTTGGCTATTGTGGACATTGCTGCTATAAACATCGGGGTGCAGGTGTCCCGGCGTTTCATTGCATCTGTATTTTTGGGGTAAATCCCCAGCAGTGCAATTGCTGGGTCGTAGGGCAGGTCTATTTTTAACTCTTTGAGGAACCTCCACACAGTTTTCCAGATTGGCTGCACCATTTCACATTCTCAGGTGGGTATTTTTGATAGGTTTTAAATGAAGTGTTTCTGGTATTTTCTTGCTTCAAGTAGTTACAACCTGAAAATCAACATGCCTGAGTTCAGGTAGATCCAGACCTCTCCTATGTTCATATGATTTAGGGTTGTTAATCCCTTTATTCTCTGTTCTCACTCTTTGCCACGTTTTATAAAAGACTCCTAATTGAGATACCATCCCCTCTAATCGAAACTAAGCTCTTCTAAAGCCAGAGAGGGGGAAATGAGAAGCTCTTCCGTGACATTCTGCTTGGACCTGGGGAATAATGGCTGGCATCTGCTGGCTGCGTCCTTAGCAGTGCCGGCCTACTAGCTCCCCAACACCTCCCAGTGCTGCTCTGTCATCCAGAAACCACATCCTTCAACCAACATTGCTGTGAGAGCCTTGGCCAATTCTTTCACTGATGTTTCTCACCCCTGCTCTTCTTGGCTACAGAAAAGACAAATGCCTTCATCTGTTCTTGCCTCATCTGTCATCCAATCTGACTCTGTGCATCCTTCCTCCCTGACTCCATCTAATAAAGAAGACTTTTCTGACTTCAAATGAAGTGTGAGAAACAGCATAATCGATGTATCAATTTGCTATGAAAAGGCCCATTTGAGTTTTGGATTAAATTATTATTATTATTATTATTATTATTATTATTATTGGTTAGATTGCAAAAATATTGAGGTGGCATCTCAATACCTTGAAATATCTTAGAAATAATTAACTATTTAATTAAATATGCTTATCTACTTACCTAAATCCTCAAATTACTGCAGCACTACCAAGCTGAGAATCAACATATGAATACATTATTCTGTCACTACAAACATCCTCTAGGTAGTACAACAAAAAAAGTAAATTCAAACCTACTTCCTGGGCACAAAAGGGCATATTTAAAAATTCATATTAAGAGGAAAAACCAAAAATGTCTTCAATCAGATTAATTATCATTATCCACAACAGATATGCTAATGAATTTGCTCATCAGATATGCAGTCTTCTCTAGAGATACAAATATAGAGTATCTGGCAGTGCTATTAATTTGCTCTCCCACATATTCTTACAAAACTTCGTGAACATCCATCATCCTTGAACAACAACAACAACAAAAAAGACAAAACCCCTCTCATTTCAAACCTTTGTGTTTGGGTTATGTAAATTCTTTATGAGGAGTTTCCCCAGAGATGCAGCAAACTAGGGCAGTTGCCCCAGGTTCCAAGTTTTGAAAAGGACTAACAGACATCCATTCAATTATGCTGTTAAATATGAGAGAATGAGAGTGGAGTGTGGGGGCTGGGCTGTTGGTCAAGGAAAGTAGTTCTGTCCTACAGCGAAAGATCTTGAAGCTTTTCTATAAATACATGCACTCAGGACAGACTCCATCATCATCATCAACACTGAGACAGGACAGTTCTCAACAGGTCCTTTAATGACATGTCGTTAAGTCATGCTGTTTTAGATGTGGTGTGGTGTGTGTAGGTGTGTTTGTGTGCACGTGTGTGTGAACACGTGTGATGGGGGTAGGAGGGAGAGGGAAAGGGAAGGGGTAAATTATATATATATATATATATATATATATATATATATATATTTTTTTTTTTTTTTTTAATATATATATATTTGGGCAGCCCCGGTGGCGCAGCGGTTTGGTGCCGCCTGCAGCCTGGGGTGTGATCCTGGAGACCTGGGATCGAGTCCCACATCGGGCTCCCTGCATGGAGCCTGCTTCTCCCTCTCCCTCTGCCTGTGTCTCTGCCTCTCTCTCTCTGTGTCTCTGAATAAATAAATAAAATCTTTAAAAATATATATATATTTATATATGTGTATATATATATATAAATTGCTAAATCTGGCCCCATCACAAGTTCTGTTGTCTCAAAGGGCAGAGAAGGAAGACAGGAGAGGACCAAATTGAGGATGGAGAGGAATGGAGAAAGAAGCATGTCAGTTAGTTCAGCACAGGTGGGTCATTTGCTCAGAGCTTCATGGTAAGTAGTAGAGCCTAGATTTGGGGTATAGGCTTCTGGGCTTCAAAGCCTTCACTCTAACCTACCCCATGCATGCCATGACTTTGGGATTTTCTTTTCTTTCTTGTTTTTTTTTTAAAGAGATTTTACTTATTTATTTGAGAGGCAGAGAGAGAGCACAAATGGGGGAAGAGACAGAGAGAGAAGGAGAGGGAGAAGCAGACTCCACACTGAGTGAGGAGCCTAACACGGGGCTCGATCCCAGGACCACAAGATCACGACCTGAGCCAAAGTCAGACACTTAACGGGATGAGCCACCCAGGTGCCCCTCGACTTTGGTATTTTCAAAAGGAAGTCAGTGAATATAAGCACAATACATTCTTAACATCCAAAATCTACCCTTCCTGGGTGAGTTTGCTGTGCTCAGAAGACAGAACACTGTTGACTTTACATGTTCTTTCCCACTGGGCACACCTCACAGATACTACCTAGAATGGACCATGCTGATGTGTCGTATTCATTAAATCGCCATGTAATAAACACCCTGAATGGGATTCAAAGCCACCCAGCAGAAGTGCTGATGGACATACTGTACGAATTATACTTCCGAGCATTTCATAGACAGATGCCCAATGCCCTGGAGCAGTACACGGGAACAAGGGTAGAACCAGCCACCATGCAAGGTGGACAGATGTTTCATTTGCAAGAAAGTATTTTTGGATTTTGATGAGCTTAGAATATTGCATTTATAAAATAAAAGAGGCAAAGGAAAAAAAAACAGGTAAAATTGAAGCAAAGTAGAAGAAAGGAAGGGAGGAAGACAGAGGCCACCACTCTGGAGCAACAGCCATAACTCTGTCTTCCACACTTTCACATCTACTCCTGTAAATGTTGCTTCTTCATACTTTGCATGTTCTGATTTTCACTTCAAACTGAGGCATATTATACAATTTATCATATACAATTTATTTATGCTGCAAATTAACAGAACCTAAAGTTGACATAAAATATAATTACCAGGGCACTGTTTCTGGATCTCAAGTATGTATTTACCTTATTCAGCTATAACAAACTATCATTCCAACCCCAGTAAAGTTTTAGATTTTAAGAAAGTGCTTAGCATTGAAAAATTCTCATTATGGGGAAAAGGCTTTTAAATTACTTATAAACATTTATTTCTTATAAAGTACTGGTCTAAGAATTGGCAAACAAACATAAACAAAACAAGAATAGCATATAAAACTTAGAATTGGCTTTTAAAAAAAAGGTCTCAAAAATTAACTGGCATTGAAAAATCCCTCATTGCTATTCGTTGCTTAATCAAATCCAGGACAATAGAAGATATTCAAAATGCAATAGTAAAGCCTAATGTTTGGTGATTCTTTGTTATAACTTCTTTATCAAGGTAATGAGAACTATCCTCAACTTATTTGAAAACATAAAGCATTGACTCCTCTATATATTTTTTGTACCTTGTATATTTGCTAAAGCAAAATTTTGTAAAGCACAAGAGACTTTTTATTCTGTCCTGAAGGATCGACAACATATATTTAATAAATACTGGAGAGATGGGAAAAATAAGTCACTTTGACCAGTAAATAAAGTGTCGAAATCTAAACTTGAATTGTTCCAAACATCCTAAATAAGATATCTGGTGGGTTAATTAAAAGTAAAATATTTAATTTTGGGAGGGGGGATATGGGATCCTATATATTAATTTTTACATATATAAATTGGAACTGTGTTTATTACTGAAACATAAAGAAGCAATAGCAGCATGCCTAGTTTAAAATGGGAGGGATGCCTGACTTTTGTATAAGAACATTATACCTTCCCCATCTTCTAGAGATTCTGATACATCCTGACAGGAATGTAAGCCATGTTTTGTTAAAATCACCAAAAATCCTTTCTCCAGGGTTAACACAGCCATAAAAGATATTTTAAAAACATTGAAAATAAAAGAATCCCATTGAACTAAACTGGATAATATGTTTTGTCATATATAGTCCTAGAGTTTATGAATGATCAGATACTTCTGTGAATAAAAAAGCGCTAACAACATATTTCTTTCAGGAATCTATGCTGGGCCAGGTCTTATTCCTGTAAAATCTGAAGAGCAAGCACTCAGTAAAACCTCTAAGTGAGATGATGCAAACACTGGAGAGCAGCTCTCAGACAAGAAGAAAGAAATATGTCAGCACACAGTAGTCGATAAGCTCCTCAAACTAACGGAGGTAACACAGTATAAAGAATGTATTTGAGTATAGTCGTACCTGCTATATTCTTCAGTTTACAAAGGGATATTGAGGGTATCTGGTGCACAGTTTTAAGCATATCTCAGGAGGAAGTGATATAAAACCTCTGGTGTCACTCTATAAAACTCTAAAATATTTAAGACTATACATCTGCATTGCTGATCGATCCTAGATGGTATTTACACAGCTTTTATGATCAAATCTCACTCACTCTTTGAGGATTTGCTTCAATATTCCCCTTTCTTGAAATCTTGAAGTGAAAGTACCCAAACTACCAAATTCCAAGAGAGTCTGGTTTGTCTGTCTTCAAATATGTAGTCTTGGGATCCCTGGGTGGCGCAGCGCTTTGGCGCCTGCCTTTGGCCCAGGGCGCGATCCTGGAGACCCGGGATCGAGTCCCACGTCGGGCTCCTGGTGCATGGAGCCTGCTTCTCCCTCTGCCTGTGTCTCTGCCTCTCTCTCTCTCTCTCTCTGTGACTATCATAAATAAATAAAAACTAAAAAAAAAAAAAAAGCAAATATGTAGTCTTGACCTTAAGTTGTATGTTCTAATTTTTTGCATAGTTTTTGAGGACTAAATAAAGGCCAGGCATCGTGCTAGGTTCTAGTGGGCAAGAATATATGCTGAATATATATTTGTATTGTAAATGAAATGTGTGCATTAGTGTCATGTCAGCTCCTGTGATTAGAAACACACATTCAAACATTTCTTCAGAGATTAAAAAAGTATCTTAAGATAAAGGAGATATTTCTATACGTTGACATTCTAGGGAGTGTCATAGATATTTTTTTTGAGGTGAGGAAGGATCAAAAAAGACTTATGGTGTTCTCAATTACACTTGAAAATAATTTCTCTTCACATAGGAGATACCTGCTAAATTCTTCTTAATGGCTTAAATAATTATTCTCACAATATTAAAACAGCTAGTTGAAAAGGGTACCAGGCAATTTTTCTTTTTTCACATGGCATTAAGAAGCAAAGGTACTTCAAAATTTAAAATATTTCGGGCAGCCCTGGTGGCGCAGCGGTTTAGCCCTGCCTGTAGCCCAGGGCGTGATCCTGGAGACCCTGGATGGAGTCCCACGTCAGGCTCTCTGCATGGAGTCTGCTTCTCCCTCTGCCTGTGTCTCTGCCTCTCTCTCTCTCTCTCTGCATCTCTATGAATAAATAAATAAAAAATCTTAAAATTTTTAAAAAATATTTCTTATTGGAATTCAATCAAATTAAACACACACACATATAGGCATGCACCTTTCAGTTCTATTCAAAGTACTACCCATGCACCATACAACATCTACTACTACCCACTGGTAGTGAGTGAGATTGCAAGAAACACAGAGGTCAGCCAGGTACAACACCCCTTTAGTAAGTCAGGTTAATCCCAAAGAACATTAGATTCAAGTAGAAAAACAGAAATTTTCAGATTTTTTGAAGGATAAATGGCTTTTGCTCATGCCTGTGGCCTAAGTAGAAGTAATGAATTTCTAGCTTTGAATTTCCTGTAGTCTCCTTCTTTGATCAACTAAGAGATTCTGAATACACAGAGCAGTTCTACTCATCTGGTATCTGCAGCTATGGCAGATAAGGAAAATGTATTAAACCTGAGTTAATTAAAATGCTTTTGCTTTATTTCTCTGGTTGTTTCATGGGAATAATGCTAATAAGATTTCAGGGGAGAGAGAATTAGATATGTGGAACTGCCAAGAAAATTCCAGTTAAGTGAGAGAGAGCTGGGTGCTATCACACACTTAAAGGGTAACGCATAAAAGAATAAGTTTCTTTTCAGTGTAATTGTTTTTAACATGTGAGATCAGAAAGCACATGTTTGACTGTACCACCTTTCCACCTAGAAAACTGCAGGGTAAGGGAAATGGCAGCACTGTGCTTGTGCAGGTGTCCTTGCTAAAGTGCATGGTAAAGATCATAGTCTGCATTGCAGAGGCAAGTATGGAATTAAGATTTGAACCCAGATCTGTCTGGCTCCAGAGGTTTGTAACCAATCACCAGCCTGTTTTGTTTCTGATTACTTTGAGCAGGCAGTGGACACACACTTAACCCCAAAGGAGGGGATTTTTCATCAAAGTATAATCAAACGCTAATGATTGTTTTCTTCTTCGGCTCTGACTATCTCTCCTCATGTAGCTTCTGTAACTTCGGATTAGAAAAATGTCTCAGAAATTAAAAAAAAAAAAAAAAAAAAAAAAAAAAAAAGAAAAATGTCTCAGGACTTCATTGTGTATTAGCTATGCTCATATTTCCAGTGAGGATGGTTCCAGAGCACAATTTAAATATCCCTCTTAAGTTCCCAATATAACAATAACATAAACTTCTTAGGATATTTACAGATAAGGCATGAACTATACTCAGATTATAATTTACTAAAATGTAGGGACTTCAAAAATCTTCTGTTTGTAGTCTAGAGATGACTTATCAAAGGGAGACAGCAGCTAATGCCCAGTGGATGTGTCTGGCAAAAGAAGAAAACAAAAACAAAAACAAAAACAACCCCAAAACTGAAAAAACAAAAAACAAACCAACAACAACAAACTGCATATGGCTTCAGCAAACATAGGATCTGGATAAAGATCAACCTTATCTACATATATCAAGTCTCTTCACTCCAAAAGGCCAAGATGTGCAGTGCTACCCAACTTGGGTCCAACCGAAATCCCACTCTTCAGTTTAATATCACCGGAAATATCATGGACTCTAACTTTATTTAATAGTTGTAGTCCTCCAATATCATAAATTTGACATCCAAATCCCAGGTTTAGCGAGTGGAAAGTCCTTCATGTTGATCCCTGTGTCCTCATCATTCTGTGACACTTCCTTACCATTTGGCACAGAAGATTTTCCTGGCTCATCTTGGACCTTCTCTGCCTGGCCCTGAATCAGCTATTTCTCCAAGAAGCCTTGATCCTCTTCACGGAGAATGGTAGGTAGAGAGCAAGAGCTAGGTACTAAGTGTGCTCATTCCTAGTATAGTGTCACGGGTTCCAGACGTACACAACTATCTATTAACACAATCCATTAGTTCACACGATACCTGAAATACAGATCCCAAATACAAGGTTTGTTCTCTTTTCTTGTTTCTGTATTTTGCTCAGTCACAGAATGAAGAGAAAGTAATTTCATAAGGTAAATGACAATGAATACCTGATTTAAAAGAAAATGTGGCAGACTAATTGCCTTAGTGGCTGCAACCTCAAATCCACACTTCTAGTGAGTATGCCTCAACCCCACGGGCTCTTGTTTCAGCCAATAGGTCAACAGCAAAAGCCAAGGCAGAGGCATGACAAGTGCTTGCCTATTTCCTCTTCTGGCTCCTATCACTATGACAGCAAAATTGGGTGATCCATGGAGGGAAGAGAAGTCAGTAAGTCCACTAGGTCCTAGACCACTCGGTCCCACATAACCCATCAGTTTGGTCACAGACACCAGCCTGAGCCCAGCTGAGAATGGTTAATCCAGTGGAGATGAGCAGAAGCACCCAGCTGACCTGTGATCTTGTGAGAACAAGAAATGGTTGTTTTACAACAATAAATGGTAATTTGTTTTACCATATTATTGGGGCAATAGACAACTGATACAAAGTGCCTAAAATGTCCTTTAAAAAGGGCATTTTAAATGTTTCTCAGTGTCAAGATCTCATAAATGCTGCACTATTTTCTAATAGGGTTTTTTAAAATGAAACTTGATAATATGATTATAAAATTTAAATATGTAACTAAGGAATCACAAATACCTCTGAAAAGCAGGTGTCAAGGCTGATTATGATGAAGTGTGGTCCTAACCTAGGTACACATAACTAAGCAAGGAAGAGCAGAAAAGTAGGTTGTAGCTTTGTTTAGAATGAATTAAAGCAGCAGGTTGAATCTTAGCAAAATCACACTAAGTGAAAAAGTAAGTCCAGAAAGATTATCCACAATGTGATACCTGTTTTTATATAAGTGATTTACAATAATATTATATACAAAGAAAAGCAAGGCAATAATGAGCAGGAGGTGGAGAATGCCAATTGTCTTGGTTGGAGGAAGCAGGTGGAGGGAAAAATCACATGATTACATGTAGGTCATTGCAAAACTTCTACTTTCGCTATTTGTTTTGTTTTGTTTTGTTTTGTTTTGTTTGAGAGAGAGAGAGAGAGAGAGAGAGAGAGAGAGGTAGCACACATGAGGCACAGGAGCCCAGGCAGGGGGAGGGGCAGAGGGAGACAGAATCTTAAGCTGGCTCCATGCTGGGTGCAAAGCCTGATGAGGGCTTGAACTCACGACCGTAATATCATGACCCGAGTGGAAACCAAGAGTTGGACGCTTAGAGAGCCACCCAGGTGCCCTTCTAGTCTTTGTTTTGTGTGGTGGGTTCATAAATTCTTATTACACCTCTTAAAACCTAAATAAACTAATTTCAACTAGTTTAAATAAACTAATTTAAACACAGTCAAAAGTAGTCCACACACGGACCCAAAATGCTCTTCTGTAGGAAAGCTGGAAAACGTGCCACAATGTTCAATATCTACCCTTGTCTTTAATGCCCGAGGATCATCATTTTGCAATATAGTTACACTACATAAAACATGAAAATATGGTTGCGAATATGGCTGGGGTAAAATGTCACTGATCACTGCACGTACCATCATTTGCACTTTTTAAAGGGAGTCCGTATATCTTAGTCATTTATTTCTCACAAACAAATAATCAAATGGAGGGTGCTATTGATAAATTTGCAAAGCTCATTGTTCTAAGGAACCATTACCTGTGTTTAGCCCTATAAACCTCTGGCAAGATACACTAAGTCTATTTGAATTCACCATTCAATTTTTCAGCTACTTTTTAAAATCCACACTGTGTCTGAGGGACAGATTTTCTCTTTCTTTCCAGTTGTTACCTAATAAGAGATGTGCTTATATGCTAGAATAATTTTGATGGTTTGGGAAAGCCTTGGTATGTGTGCCCAAGCTGAGCTGTCTGCCACCTGCTCCTCTCTGGCACGCTGCCATCATACCTGAGAACATTTCTCTCCCCCACTAATTGCCAGGTACTGGGATTGTCTCTCTTTTCTCCTAGACTAGCTCTATGATGACTTCTCCATGCCTCATCTATCTTTATATCAGTAGCATTAACACCTAGATTATTGCAAAAGCCTCTTAGCAGAGAACTTCCTCCTAATGGCTCTGTGCTCTCTGTATCCATGATTATAGCTATTCCCAGAGTTACTATTTATTATTAGTATTATTAAGTATTATTATTATTTAGTGTGATCACATCACTCTTCAGCTTAAAACCTTCAAATGTCTCTCATGAGGGGACAGAATGTGTTTCTCCAGCTTCTTGCATGAACAAGTCTCAGGGGTCTGCAAGTTCTATATAAGAATTTTAAAATTTTGCGTTTTGATTTGAGGTTCATATTTGAAAAAAAAAACAGACTTATTCTGAATTATCTAGATAATTTTTAAACCTTGCATCATACTGGAATCTCCAAGGAGGCTTTGAAAAAATATCAATCCATGGATATTTATACCTACATGTATTTTTTTAAATAATAAATTTATTTTTTATTGGTGTTCAATTTGCCAACATACAGAATAACACCCAGTGCTCATCCCGTCAAGTACCCACCTCAGTGCCCACCAACCAGGCACCCCCACCCCCCGCCCTCCTCCCCTTCCACCACCCCTAGTTCGTTTCCCAGAGTTAGGAGTCTTCCATGTTCTGTCTCCCTTTCTGATATTTCCCACTTATTTTTTCTCCTTTCCCCTTTATTCCCTTTCACTACTATTTATATTCCCCAAATGAATGAGACCATATAATTTTTGTTCTTCTCCGATTGACTTACTTCACTCAGCATAATACCCTCCAGTTCCATCCGTGTCGAAGCAAATGGTGGGTATTTGTTGTTTCTAATGGATGAATACAATATTCTATTGTATACATAAACCACATCTTCTTTATCCATTCATCTTTCGATGGACACCGAGGCTCCTTCCACAGTTTGGCTATTTTGGACGTTGCTGCTAGAAACATCGGGGTGCAGGTGTCCCAGCGTTTCATTGCATCTGTAACTTTGGGGTAAATCCCCAGCAGTGCAATTGCTGGGTCGTAGGGCAGATCTATTTTTAACTCTTTGAGGAACCTCCACACAGTTTTCCAGAGTGGCTGCACCAGTTCACATTCCCGCCAACAGTGCAAGAGGGTTCCCTTTTCTCCGCATCCTCTCCAACATTTGTGGTTTCCTGCCTTGTTAATTTGCCCCATTCTCACTGGTGTGAGGTGGTATCTCATTGTGGTTTTGATTTGTATTTCCCTGATGGCAAGTGATGCAGAGCATTTTCTCATGTGCATGTTGGCCATGTCTATGTCTTGCTCTGTGAGATTTCTCTTCATGTCTTTTGCCCATTTCATGATTGGATTGTTTGTTTCTTTGGTGTTGAGTTTAAGAAGTTCTTTATAGATCTTGGAAACTAGCCCTTTATCTGATATGTCGTTTGCAAATATCTTCTCCCATTCTGTAGGTTGTCTTTGAGTTTTGTTGACTGTATCCTTTGCTGTGCAAAAGCTTCTTATCTTGATGAAGTCCCAATAGTTCATTTTTGCTTTTGTTTCTTTTGCCTTCGTGGATGTATCTTGCAAGAAGTTACTGTGGCCAAGTTCAAAAAGGGTGTTGCCTGTGTTCTCCTCTAGGATTTTGATGGAATCTTGTCTCACATTTAGATCTTTCATCCATTTTGAGTTGATCTTTGTGTCTGGTGCAAGAGAGTGGTCTAGTTTCATTCCTCTGCATGTGGATGTCCAATTTTCCCAGCACCATTTATTGAAGAGAGTGTCTTTCTTCCAGTGGATAGTCTTTCCTCCTTTATCGAATATTAGTTGACCATAAAGTTGAGGGTCCACTTCTGGGTTCTCTATTCTGTTCCATTGATCTATGTGTCTGTTTTTGTGCCAGTACCACACTGTCTTGATGACCACAGCTTTGTAGTACAACCTGAAATCTGGCATTGTGATGCCCCCAGGTATGGTTTCCTTTTTTAAAATTCCCCTGGCTATTCGGGGTCTTTTCTGATTCCACAGAAATCTTAAAATAATTTGTTCTAACTCTCTGAAGAAAGTCCATGGTATTTTGATAGGGATTGCATAATTGTGTAAATTGCCCTGGGTAACATTGACATTTTCACAATATTAATTCTGCCAATCCATGAGCATGGCATATTTTTCCATCTCTTTGTGTCTTCCTCAATTTCTTTCAGAAGTGTTCTATAGTTTTTAGGGTATAGATCCTTTACCTCTTTGGTTAGGTTTATTCCTAGGTATCTTTTGCTTTTGGGTGCAATTGTAAATGGGATTGACTCCTTAAACCTACATGTATTCTGAGTTGTTCTGGAAAAAAGGGATGTGTCAAGTTTAGGAATTGGGAGGATATATTCTCTAGGTGATGGATTGTCTCAGAAGATTTTTAAGGAAGGGGCATAACAAAGACAGATCTACATTTGAAAAGGCATTCCTGGGGCACCTGGGTGATCAAGTGGTGAGGCATCTGTCTGTTCAGCTCAGGTCATGATCTCAGGGTCCTAGGATCCAGTCCCGCATGTGGCTCCCTGCTCAGTGGGGTCTGCTTCTCCCTCTCCCTATGTACCTCCCTACCCCTCCCCACTCTTGTTCTCTCTCTCTCTCAAATAAATACAAAATCTTAAAAAAAAAGAAAAGTAAAGGCATTCCTAGTAGCTTTGTGGATGACGGGTTGCTGGTGACAAGCCTGGAAGCAGGGGGTGAGGGAGGTGGGTCCAAGGACCATGAGGCGGGAGGCAAGGTGTGCCAGATTGAAGGCAGTGTCAATGGGAACGGACAGTAAATTAAGAGAGAGATGTGAGTGAAGGAAACAGAGTTAGAAGGACTCTGGTTTGGGCAACTGGTGGGGACATTTCCCCCCAAAAAGAGCAGCAGAGTCAGTGGGGATCTGGAAGGAAGGACATGAGAAATGAGTTCAGAGCTGCCTGCAGGGTTTTTGGCATGCCTACAGGACACCCTGGTGTACAGGCCCAGGAGAGATTAGCCTGAACAATGAAACTTGATTTCCAGTGTTCGTGATCCTACAAACCATTAGAGCTGCTTTCCTTGTCTGTGACAGATCTAGGTTTTTTCGTGATCCTCCATCCACAGGATAGCAGGGCAATAATCCCTGGGCTAGCTACCAGCATTTCAGCATTTGCAGTAAGAGCATCACTCTATTCTAATCAATCAATTACAGGTACACGTTGGAACAATTCAAAGTTCAGGTTCCCTAACAACGACTTTTTTGTTTTGTTCTGTTTTGTTTGTGTTTTTTCACCATTCTCCTCTCCTTGAATATGGCATGTGAATGAAGGGGAAGCTGGTGGGTAGGAGCGGGAGGGAGCTGCTCTGTGCTGTCTGTCCTGGGGTCCCCTTGTCTCTGAGCCCCAGCTACAGGGAATGTGTTGCGCTCAGCCCATTGCACACAAGTTCGCATCTGTTGCTGTGGATTTGCACCTTGGCATCATGTGTCTCTGGTTCTCAGGGTCCTGCCCTCCCATCCCAGGGAGCCGAGCTGAGCGGGTTCTCGTGTCCACAGCTCAGAAATGAGCTATGGCTGTGCGACGCGGAACCTCATCAAACGTACAATGCGTCGGCTCCATCTCACCAGCAGCACCAACTCAAGCTAGTTTTCTGGATATCCTCTTCCATGAGTGCTTCACTATTGCTTCTGAGAACACACGGGGGCCCTCAAAAGGCTGACACACTCCAACGCTAAGTACCAAGTTCTCAGATCCCTCCTTCCCTATGCTGGTGGCTTATAAGCTGATGCACTCCCTAACCTGGTCTTTCTCACTCCTGCCCTCACCCCATCCCTTTCTCCCCCTCTCCCTGACTTGGACTTTCTGTCACCTCCTCTGGCTGTCTTCTAGGGGCTCCCCATCCATCTGTGCCTCCTCCTCTCTGGCTGGGGCCCTACTGTGCACGAGGTATGGTGGACAAACAAGCGTGCCCACTGAGGGAGACAGCCTGGGAGGTATTTCAACATAAAACATCATTATCATCCTCGCCACAACTTCATAAGGTGTGTATTTTAATTGTCAGCGGACAGAGGAAGAACGTGAGACACAATATGATGAAGGGCCTCCCCACATAGGCAGAGCAGAAGTGTCAGAAATAAAGGCAGGTGTGGTAGGTTTCAAGAGTGATTTATTCCCACCACCTCCGGTGGCGTCCAGGGGGCCACAGAGGGATGGCACAGCTCTCGGAGTCCCTCTAGCTCCACAGGTCTCCACACACACAGGGGGACATGGCAGCTCCCACGGGCCCTGCTCACAGCATGTGGCCTATCCTTTCACGGCTATGTGCTGCCCACACACGATGGGGATGCTCCATGTCCTCGTGGCCCTAGCATTTTAGTGAACACCTGCTCTCTCTCTGGACTACTACTTTCTGGTTTGGAAGTACCTGTTTCTTATCTCTTATCTCTTTTTCTGGGTAACTTACCACACATTCCATGTGGTTTAGCTCCTCAACCTGAAAGTTCAATAAAATCTCATCCAAAATGCTTTTGAGTGTGTTCATGTGGACTAGTCAATATAATCCATGTTGATTTCAGCCACAGCCCACCAAAATATTATTTCATTTTAGTAAGTTGACTATATTTTGACCAAAAAAGGCCTTTAAAATAATTATGATCATGGTATAAAGTATTTAATATTTAGGCAATCAGCCGTTTACCAACAAGAGTAGAAATACTACCAGAAGTCATATTATTTAATCACTTTATATGCTTTATGTTTCCTAAATAAGTGTGAGATTTAACAGTATCTGGGCTTGTCTGTACTCTAAGAAAGCTTTCACTTAGCAATTGGCATACTAAGAAATGTTTTTCCATGTGATGCTTCTTAAGGTCTACTTTGCATATTGCTTAAAAATAATTGGTTATATTGTTATTGTCACTTTAGTAGGTAGCATTACATCTCAATTCTGACAATATTAATCAGAGACAGAAAAACTGAAAAAACTCACCCACTGAATCAAAAATAATGTAGATGCATGAGCTGCATAATTCAGGTTCCACTATCCAGACAGACAGAGTAAGTAGTCTGCCTTAGTATCTTCCTATCTTTAATTACCTTAGTACAACGTGTAGGCGATAGTATTTACTCAGGAAATATCTATGGCATTGGGATAAGCCTATTTGTCACCTCACTCTTCTAAAATTATCAGGTTGGTACCCTGAATTCTTGAACAGATATGCTAATTCTAGACTAAAGGCCACTTACAAACTCTGTTGGCAATTCTCTTTATGAGTGCTCTGTCTAGGTTATCCAACACACGGATGGTAGTAGAGCAGCTGTAATCTGAAGAATTAATCTTCATATAATACCTATATATTACCATGTCCATGAATGAATTATTAATAGCAAGGATACAGAGAAAAAGGCTGAAAATATGATTTAATGGCATTTATGCATAGTATAAATGCACATTTCTGAGCAGAGCAATGAACCTCTAAAAATTTATACATTTTGTACATGCTTTGAAGTATATGTCACACTCTGAATTAAAAGATAATGGTGCTGACAGTAGCAGTGTCTATGCATATGAATGTGGCTGAAAAGCCCCGATGAGTTACTCTTCATTTTCCCCACTAATTCTACAGTAACTGGGATTAAATGAAGTGAAAAGAGGATTGGTACAGTGTGTCCTCTACCAAATTTCCAAAGACTGAGATTCATTACATCTTTGATCTTTGAACACTGTAACCTTTTGCTGTTAACAAGGGAATAAATAATATATGTGCTTATCAACAGTAAATAACTAATGCTTAGGCCAAAAAAAGAAAAAACAACAAACCCTCAAGTTATATCAACCATCACCAGACTTGAACCATAGGTCAGAAATTCAAGTATTTTAAAATCACACATGATAGGGGAACCTGGTAGCTCAGTGACTGAACGTCTGCCCTCCACTCAGGGTGTGATCCCAGGGTCCTGGGATTGAGTCCTACATCAGGTTCCCTGCAGGGAGCCTGCTTCTCCCTCTGCCTGTATCTCTGCCTCTCTCTCTGTGTCTCTCATGAATAAATAAATAAAATCTTTAAAAATATATAAAATAAAATCACACATGGCAAAATAATAATAAAATTACAGTGACATTCAGTAATTCAATTATTATGTATGATCCATCTAATTCATTCATTCATTGAACAAATATCTATAAACATCTGCTTTATTCAGGGCCTATATTAGATGTCAGGAATATATATTGAACTAAGTACAGTGCTTATCCTCAAGAAGCTTACACACTCATGTGTTTCCAAAACTGAAGCAATTTCTACACCACCAAGGGCCAGTGGTGACCCTAAATTGTTTGTCTTCCATGAGGAGGGAGGGAGGTGGAGAGAGGGGGAGGAAAGGAGACGCAGGGAGAGGAGTGCATCTGAATAAAGCCATTTAAACAAAACAGAAACAAGCCTTTAGCAAGGGAAGGACACTATTTTGGTAGTTCAAAACTTATGCAATCAAATTAATCAGCAAAAATGTACAGTATTTGCTGCTTCACAGAGTTTAAAGAATAACTTCATCTCATAATATTTTATTGTTTAATTAGGAAACCAAGAATTATTTGAGGCATATATTCAATTTAACTGTTAAATGGGTGGTAAAAGCAGAAATTCTACAACAAATAACAAAGAGTGATCACTGGAGTTCTTTTTTCATAATAAGGACAACACTATGACTAATATTTCTGTCAATGAAAGCAATAATGCCAAGGATCATAGGAGAATGAAGAACCAGGGCAGCAAATCTTAAATGTATTAAAACCAATTACACTCTAAACTAAGATCAATGAATGACAAACTGTGGAGTTGAACTTTTTAATTTGTGAGTTTTTTTTTTCTTTAGAGAGAATAAGAAAAGCACGGACATGAAATGCCTTACTCTCCTATCAGGATCACTCACCAGGAGGGTAACAACCAGCAGGAAGTTAGTTACTGAGCACTGGTTTACGTCACTGCATTCATTGACAAACTGTTCTGGAGCCTCCCCTGAGTGCCTGCGACATCACAAGGTGGGTGTAAGGCACGCACGTGAAGGAGCAACAGGAGAGCTACAGGATGGGTGTCAGACAAGCCGGTCGTTACTTCTAACTAATCACCCACCTCCTTCCCTTTTATAACCCTTTTAATTATTGTTTAGAAATATGGAAGTTTTTGAACACAGGTAGACAGGAAGTGAATGCCAGGAAGCTGGGCACATCAGAGGCACCCAAATCCCCAAATCTTACGATGCAGAGAGAACATGTGCAGGACGGGAGCATTAACAAAGAATGATCTGACTCTGCACTTTTTAGGACTCTGACCTTTAGGACTAGTTATGTAGCCAAACTGTCTAAGACAAGTTTCCCAAAAGAAAGTTTTTCTCAAACTTCCCTACCAAGAACAGTGGAAGTGAGAGGAGAATAGATGTCCAGGCAGCTTGGCCTTCTCAAAATCTCCTGGAGATCTCACTTAAAATTTAAATTTGATTCCATAATATATCAAGTATGTCTTAATATTAAAGTCATGGCTTCGGGCAGCCTGGATGGCTCAGCGGTTTAGCGCCGCCTTCAGTCCAGGGTCTGATTCCAGAGACCCGGGATCAAGTCCCACATCGGGCTCCCTGCATGGAGCCTGCTTCTCCCTCTGCCTGTGTCTCTGTCTCTCTCTCTCTTTCTGTGTCTCTCGTGAATAATAAAATCTTTAAAAAAAACAATAAAGTCATGGCTTCAATATCTTCCGGAAAGGAAATAGGCATTGTGACATCATTTTGGTTAATACGCAAGATATACTTTGCACTGAGTTAAAAGGGTCTGGACACTGGCTGAACTGAAGAGATCTGATGTTTACTGCACATTACTTTCAGCACCTCGATGATATCTAGTCGCCTTATTGGCATCACAATATTTCATGAACGTACTTGGACCTGTGTTAAAGCCTCTGAGATGCCCCTCCACCATGATTCTTGCTTACCTCTCATGTGGTATCGTACACACTGAATAAGGGTTTCCTGTATGACCAACACATGCTGAGGAAGTGACATGTGATTTCTGAGAATATGCCATAAGAGACACTGAAGCTTCCATGCTGGCCTCCTGGATTGCTCTGGGTGAAGCCAACTGCCATGTCAAGAGTTCACTTACACATCCCCATGGAGAAGCTCATGTGGGGAAAAACTGAGGTTTCCATTCACTAACCAGCACCAATTTGCCAGTCACATGAGTCAGTCCATGAGAGAACAGCCTCGGGTTCTTTAGACGACTACGCCCTGAGTAATGTCTTAACTGTAATCTCATAAAAGAATCGGAGTTAGAAATGCCCAGCTAAGCCATTCCAAAAACCATTATTTTATGAGAATGAGAGAGAGCAAACACACATGTGTGAGCAAGGGGAGGTGAGGAGAGAGAGAATCCCAAGCAGGCTCCATGCTCAGTGCGAAGCCCAATGTGGGACTTGATCTCACCACCCTGAGATCATGACCTGAGCCAAAATCAAGAGCTGGACGCCTAACCCACTGAGGCACCCAAGTGTCCCCAAGCCATTCCAAAATCTTGACTTACAAAAACTCCAGGAGATAATACATATTTTTTATTTTTTTAAGCCACCAAGTTTTGGGATATTTTGTTATGTACAACAGATAAATACATAAGCGGATACAGATGGCAAATTATTTTATTTCTTCATGACACTATGTAAAGGCATTACCTGAAAAGAAGTGTATACAGCCCCACAATAAGCTGGTAGGGTTCTATTTTCAAGCTACTCTTGACAGAAAGTTCACTGAATTAATCTTCTTGGAAAGAGGTGATGTTGCTCCTTTTATGTGACACATCAAAATAGTCTCTGAATCACTATTCAGTTTGTTTTTTAATGTCGTGGAAAAATAAATCAAAAGACATTTTTCTTTCACTACAAAACCTGTAATTTCTGTCAAATCCAAATGAAGAGCCACAAAGAACACGTTGTCCATATGATCAACTTTCTTCATCCAACTATAAAATTTAATATCACTTTTATTATACCAATGTTGATAGAAATGGTAAGAAAAAAACACAACTGAAAAAACACAATGGTTCAGTTCTGCAGTTGCAGCTGTTGATAATAATATTCAGCTACAAAAATATGCAAAATAAACCAAATTTATGAGAACAATAAGATCAGTCATTGATTTAGATCTTTGTCTTTTGCTTTGATATTCCATATTTTCCCTTCTAAAAAAAAAAGCCACCACTGAAACCCCAGTCTGAGCACTTTAATAACATTTCTCACCTGAAATATATATTCATAGAATAAGCTTTTGAATTCATCTTGCAATTCACCATAAATTTGTCTAAAATCATAGCTATTTGAAGCACTTGATTTTCTAAAATAATATTTTTTAATGATCACATTGAAAACACAAAGACAACCACAGGACAAAGTCAGTAAGGCAGTCAATTCTAAATAAATATAACAATGACCTTTACAAAGCTTACTGAGTTCCTAAAATTTTGTTTTTCACAGAAATGTCAATTATTACTAAACTTTGTCCCAGTTGCTTGCCGATCAGGCAATATAAAATTTAATGTATCTTTACTGATGACATCTATATAAACAAAATCCATTAAAGTGTTAATTTTAATAGGTGTAAACTTATATCAATATGTGGCCAAGAACTCAAACTCTCAAATAGTTGTTTAGAGATACATTCTCTGATGGTGTCAGAGAAAGACGTGTTTCTGAGTGGTTACCTCATTTTGACCCAGAAAAATTTCAGTCCTATCCATGGCAAGCTTTCACAAAATTTCTCTGTTATGTAAATCCCACTTTCAAAGATCTTCCTTTAATTAGTCTTGAAGGAAATTCCAAGAAAAATAATATTTTCTGGGTCTGGTTGTATTTTTTTAGCATATAGATTCTAGTTATGATTTTTTTTTCATTTTAGTTACCAAAAACACTAGTGACTATTGTTCAAAATTTGTGTGCTTAAATTTTTGGTTCATTTACTTTAAAGATCTCCAGTTCAAAACTAATGTTTAGGCTTACTGGTATCAACCACAGCTAATTAAAACATAAAAGTTTCTTAAGAACATCCTACCATTTTCTCTTTATCTATATTCTAGTTGTGACCAATTGCAAACATCTTCAGTGTCCTCTTCTTGTTAATATACATGACCCTCTATATTTCCCATTGATATAAATTGCCCATATAATGTGTTGGTTTCATTATATATTTGCTTCATATTTATAATCTAGTAGAAAATGAAATCCATTAAATTTTTAAGACAAAGAATTTTTAAAAATATCTTGGTATTTTGGCCATTTGTTAACTACTGGGAAAAGTGGAACAAATAGATGATGGTTTTCGTACAAAATATTTGATGTAGCCAAAGGTGGGGAACAGCTGGAATGATGTGTGGGAGCAATATTTTTAACAGAAAGTTTGAAGAATTTGAATACCTGGTTTATAAGATCAGTAACATAATTGAAAAGCTGTCTGTGAAGGTTTCTGAGCACATTTTAAGAAATGGAGCATTTCATAATGAACAGAAGTCCCATTATCTTTTATTTTCCCAAGCCCTGGCTGCTTTCATTCTATAGCTTGTGTTAATACCACTAGATTACCTGATAACACAAAACTATCATCTTTTCCAATCACTACACAGAAAATTTGTCTATTCTCTAGGTTTTTAAACAAAATAAAATAAATAAAATAAAATAAAACAAGACATCATCCCAACAGAGAAAAACTGGATTATGTTTGTGGGACCCAGGAAATTTAACAAAAATCTCCTACCCCTGGACAAGCAGAGCAGGACTGATTCCATTTTGTGCTACACCCGCCACCTCCCCTATGACCCCCCACATGACCTGCTTATTGCTTAAGGCGCTGCCCCCCTCCAGTCAAGCCGCTGGGCACACCCTAATCGGAAATCGGCTCATAACAATGTAACCCTGCCTTGTGCCCGCCAAAACTGCGCGCCAATTCTGACCAAAGTAATAGGCCAGCTCAAGTGGATACTATAGGGTAAGGTGTAATTCAATCGGCCACCTGCGTGTGGACCGATGACTGTGCAACTTTCTGCGTATCCCATGGGCCTCTGGCCCCTATAAAGCTGCTATGCCTCTTAGTCTCGGGGTCCAAGTCCCTGCTCCGCTGTGTCAGGTGCACTTGGACCCAAGCTCGAGCTTGTAAATAAACCCTCGTGTGTTTGCGTCGGTGTCGGCTCCTTGGTGGTTTCTCGGATTCGCTATCTTGGGCACAACAATGTTTATTTAATTAGAGCACACACATGACAAAATCTTGGAAGACTGCTTGGTGGGATGAGCCCTGGGCATTGTGTGTAAATGATGAATCACCAAATTTTACTCCTGAAACCAATCTTACACTGTATGTTAACTAGAATTTAAATAAAAACTTGAAACAAAGAAACAAAAACATATGCTCAAACTTCTAATAAAGTGCTGACAGTGCAGGAAGACGTGTCATATCATTCTGAGCTTCAGACTGCCCACCTTTCAGCATGTTGGTCCATCTCACTTGGAGAAGAATGAGCATAAAGTAATCTGTCCTCTGGGTAGTGCTGTTACATAAAATACAGGACAGTTAAATTTTATCTTCAGATAAGCAATAACCAATTAGTTTAAGTATGTCCCAAATATTGCATGGGACATATTTACACTAAAAATTACTCATTGTTTATGTGAAATTTAAATTAGTCTGTGTCATGGTTGATTTTATGTGTCAACTTGACCAGGCCCATTTTAAGTATGTCCCTGAGGGTGTTTTTGGATGAGATTACAATTGAATCTGTTGCTTGAGCAAAGCAGATTTTCTTCCCTAACATGGGAGGCCCTCATCCAATCAGTAGAAGGCTTGCGTAGAACAAAAAGGCTGACATTCCAGTTGGTAAGGGGGAGCTTCTCCTGCCCAACTGTCTCCTGCTGAAGGCCTTGGCCTTTTCTTGCCTCAGACTCAAACTGAAACCCAAGACTCTTCCTGGACTTCAGGCCTTTGGATTCAGATGGGAATTAAACCACTGGCTCTCCTAGGTCTTAAAGCTTCCTGCCTGCAGATCTTCGGACTCAGACTGCATAATCATGTGAGCCAATTTCCTATAATAAATCTCTATATGTGTATAGATAATCTGTTGGTTCTATTTCTCTGCAGAACCCTAATATTGTCTGTATTTTTATTTGCTAAATTTTGCAGCCTTACCTCTGGGGTTTGCATGACTCAATTAACAATGACTATACTGAAACAATTTTATTTAATTTTATTATTTTTTTAAAGATTTTATTTATTTATTCATGAGAGACAAACAGGAGAGAGAGAGAGGCAGAGACATAGGCAGAGGGAGAAGCAGGCTCCATGCTGGGGGCCAACGTGGGACTCGATCCTGGGTCTCCAGGATCAGGCCCTGGGCAGAAGGTGGCGCTAAACCACTGAGCCATCTGGGCTGCCCCTGAAACAATTTTAAAATGTACTTTGTCTCATAATTTAATGTTTCCAATGTTGTGGTATTTTAATAATCAACATTGGAAGAAAGTTGTGTGACACCAGGGGTAAGTGTGAGTTGTGATCTGGCTGAGATGGACAGGTGTGAACCTAGCTGTGTGAATTTATTGTTGCACAGAGAATGTTCAATTATTTCCACTTGGAGTGTCACATAACTTAAATTAAGATCTTTAATTACAGTATAACATATTCAAATAAATTACTTTGTAATCTAGCACAGGAATAAAAGACAAGCTTATTAAAAGCAACAGAATATGCCAAATCTCTCAGAATTAGGAGAATCTGAAAACTAGAAGGAATAGATCTGAATAATTTATAGATCAAAGAAAAGATATATTATTCAATCACCAGACCTTTTTTTTATCAAAACTTTACAGATCATTTTCAAAGTAATTGTGTTTTCTGCCAGGTATATATAATTACAGTTATAATACAGACAACAAAACCCACAAATTTAATCAGGGAGCCTAATCTGGACACCCATGGAATCTAACCCACAGATACATGTTATCTCCCTTTGCATAATCTTTTCTAAAATTTTAAATTAATTGACAATATGCAGATAATTGACAGATTTCAACAGAATTCTAGATTCTTGGCCCTCATGTGTGATTAGGTCATTACAGATCACTTCTGCATGGGATTCTGGTCTGGCTTTTCTGTAACCCAGCCCTGAAAAGTCCTCTGGAGTTACAGACTGCCCGGGTCTCAGGGCATTTGGATTTGCAGTTCTTACTTTTATAGGGGAGAAAATGCTGTTAAGCCTTCAGAATTATTTAACGTGCTTCCAAAGTACACTATGAATTCTGACAGTCAAGATCCCACACTTGGGTTACAACAAGCCACTGGGTGACGGTGAGCTGATCTGCTGACCCCTGTTGATGTAAAGCTCCATGTGAAGAAAGCCTGACCTCAACTCTGAGATGATAGTGAAGAACACATCTGTGTTGGCATATACACTCCACAAGTGTGCCGTTGGTCTAAATACTATTCTTTGCACCGGGGAAGAGCAGCAGTGGATGCACAGAGCAGATGCCTGGACTCACAGGGCTCACAGCCGAGCTCACAGGCAACAAACAAATCTGTAAGCAAGACAGGTCAGGCGGTGGCAGCTATTGGGGTAAAGACCAAGGAGTAGAGAACACAGAGTGTGACCACGAAACTGTTTCACACTGCATGGCCAGGGAAGATCTCTCTGGGAAAATGATGCTTCAGCAGGATTGGATGATGGGAAGAGATCTGGGGGTATGAGTTGCAGGAAGAACAGAGTGGTGGTACCAGGGCCCTGAGCCCAGTACAATGAAGGGACAGGATGAGGAGTGGTGCAGGGGGTATGTGACAAGCAGAGAGAGGAAAGGTCTGAAAGGCAGGCTGGGGGCAGATTTATTTATGGCAAAGCTGCTCAAACATTTTGTTCTTAAACTCCATGCATCTGAAAAAATGAATTATATAATATATAATAAAATATGTGAATAATGTATTTCATATTATATATTAATAATATAGAAATCATAATAGATTAAAGTAATCTATGATACTGACATAATAATATATAACATCATACATACACATATATACACTATTACATATACATACGGTCCCCCTCCCCCAGCTTCCATCAATGACCATACCTTACACAGCCAGCGTATATTTCAAAACAAGGAAACTGTTACTGGTGAATACTGTTCACTCAGGTACAGATCTTATTCATATTCCACCAGTTTGCACTTTTTTGGTATATATCTCTATTAAGTTTCATCACATGTATAGATTTGCGTAACCACAAGCACCACCATTACACAACTGTCCCCATTGCCACAAAGATAGTTGCTTGTTTACCTCTTGATTACCATACTTTCTGCAACCTTAACTCCTGGCAGCCACTGATATGTTTTCTATAATTTTATCACCCTGAGAATATTATATAAATTTTCTATAAATTGGCTTTTTTATCTCACTCAGCATAATGTCCTTGAGATTCACCTAAACGGCTGCATGTTTCAAGTCACTGAGGAGTGACTCTGTATGGATGCACTAGTTTGTTTACCCATTTGCTCACTGAAGGACATTCGCGTTACCTTTACAACCCGAAAGATTACTAAAGACTCCAAACAGCCTT
Source organism: Canis lupus baileyi (assembly GCF_048164855.1). Classification (NCBI taxonomy): domain Eukaryota; kingdom Metazoa; phylum Chordata; class Mammalia; order Carnivora; family Canidae; genus Canis; species Canis lupus. Next base: position 61,203,179 of record NC_132840.1, read on the forward strand.
TGTTTATAAGTGTCATATATATGGAAGATGTGCCATGTTGGAAATTGAATTGGAAGCATTTAAAAAATACTCATTTATTAATTTACTTAAAACTAGCAATAACAAACCCATTATATGTTCATAGAAATAACCTATTTTTATGAGAAATAAATGCATTTTTTAAAAGAAAAGAAAGTCTGAAGAGTGGCACTGTTCTGCATTTTTGCAGATGTGTTTAATATCTGTCTTTACAGAAGATGGGTAGGTTCACGCACCTCCTTCCGCATTCATTGTGCTGTGACCTCACATGTCATGTGACCTCTGAGACCCTTCTCTAAACATTCATGAGAGAAAGAGGGAGAGAAAGTAATTAGCATCTTAACATGATGATGAAAAGCGTTTGGCCTTGCAGACTTCCTGAAAAGATCTCCGGGGCTCCCAGGATTTCCTGAACCGTGAAAGAACCATTGAGTGAGTGTCTTGGATGATAAAGAGATTGGATTTTAAGAGAAGGAAGTTCACTGTAGAATTTTAAGCAAAAAAGAGTGACATAATTTGATTTATACCTTCTTGAAAAATCACTCCTCTGGCTTTGACGAGCATAATGAATGTCTCGGGTGGCTGGTGATGACCAAGAATGGGGCAGGAGGCCCAAGTGACAGTGGAGGCATGGCCCAGGAGGCTACTGGAGCTTCCACCACAGGACACCGGGGTGGCTGGAACCAGAGGGCCAGCAGTGAACCCATGCTAAGCAAAATCTACAGGTCATGGTGAGGAAGCAGATGGGGAAACAAGGGCAGGAGAGGACACAGGGGCCTCCCTGCATTCTGCACCTGCACTAGTAAATGGATGTGTCTGGAGGAGCAGTACATTTTAGGGTGAATTGGGCAAAAGAGAAAAATATGCATTTAATGGGGCATATTCTTCCTTCCTCCATCCTTTCCTTCTCTGTTTTATTTCTTCTTCTTCCCAAGATGCTATTGTACGGATGGTGCATCTTATAATCAGTGACATCTTATATTTAAAGCACTATAGTTCTATATTCCACTATTGTCTAAACACAGATTAGAACTCAGTAGAGATTTTACAAGCAGTTCTATAACAACTTTTATAACTAAGAATGCACAAATGTTTAATGATTCCATTTGCCTCTCCCTGTTGTTAGAACCTTAGTTAGAAATAAACACAGCAAAAACAAAACAAAACAAAACAAAAAACAACAACACAAAAAAGAAATAAACACAGCAGAGTTCAGAGCAGAGGATATTAACGTGAGGCAAACATATCACTCAAACACTGTAATAATACTCACTTTTTTTCCCCAGATACTCATCTTGCTCAATGATTTTAGAGGATACACTATAAACAAAATTATTCTATTCAAGTGAAAACTGAGGCATATGTTTAGACTCAAATGTAAACAGAGATTCCTCAGTACCAGCAACAGATAATGAGAGTGTGCCCTCTGTGCCAAGTAATTTTCTTATAACAGATTCCAAGTCACGGGAGAAGCAGTGTTGAAATCCTTCAGGAATAAATGATAAATACAAGGTTAGAATTAGTGGTCTTTAGTTTATAATGCAGAACCCATATGTTGTTGATTCAGACAGAGAGAGAAGCTCCTCTTGTTTCTCAGCCCTTACAGTTCCTTTTCTGCCCTCATCTTTTCACTGTCACTAACACATACCATTGAAAAAGGAAAGGTCTTTTCCTCAGTTATCTTATAGTCACAGAGACTCCAAAGGCAAGCCACCTGCCCACAGATGACTCACTGCACACGGCTTCCTGTCTCCTCCTGAACAACTGTTCCATACAATCTTAGGGTCAGAGCACCCAAGGGCAACTTCTGAAACATTTTACCCCCAACACAAAGAAACCTGGCTTCCACTCAGGGTTTGGGTCATACATTAGTGCCGTGCCGCAGGCAGGCAGGTATTAATAGCCTCTGGAGAAAAAGACCTACACTGTTTTAATTTGGAGTAATGGGTAGAGAGACCTGGATAATGTACAACAAAGTTCCTTCCATTCGATGCTGAAAAACACACCATGCACCTGCTTGATGAAATCTTATCTGTCCATCTAAAGGAAACTGAAGCTTCACATTCTTTGTGAAGATGTCTCCATAGAATTAACCTTGTTTTTTTTCTGTGCTCTCATGGCATCATACTAATTACTGTCTCTTGACTGTACTGAGTATGGTGAGTAGAGCAAATTCCTCCCTGGCTGGCCCTGTGTCTATTATCTCTGTGCCACCTGTTGCCAACACAAGCTCTTGTGCATGATGGGTACTCAGGACATTTTCAACTAAAACACACACACACAGAGGAAATTTTGCAGAGCTTCAGTTACAGTTAAATATTACAAGTTTATCTGTTTATTCTGCCTTTACTGAATGTTCTTCAAAAGTAAGAATCACAGAAACTATGTCTACACATACCCCATGAGGTTCAATATCTCACTTATTTATTGACTGCTTCATAATTTGCTTCTAAGCCCTCAATTCATTTCTTCATCCTGAGAACCTTTGTTACATAGAACACCACAAAGGGAAAATGCATGGATATACAGAAGCACTACATAAAAGATTTCTGAAATATAAGGGACACCATGGTTTTTAAATACGACACTTGAAAATGAAAATGCTTGAGTCTGGATTCCTTGTTGGGATGCTACAACGTGGGAGAAGCTCTGCCTGAATAACAGACACCTCTTCTCTGGGAGAAGGAGAGCCCGACTTCTCCAACGAAGCAGGATATGTTGGGAAGGCCTCATAAGAAGCAGGGATGGGGAGCAGTGAGACCTCCCTGGACCAATAGCCAGGCAGGCGGGTCAGTCTCAAGAGGGTAAGTGGGGCTGGAAAGTACCACAGCATCCAGTGGCCTCTCTCAGCTGGGTACGCACTCTTCAAACTCACTGATCCCAGATTCTCCCCTCTGCATCCAGAAAAGTTGAATGGGTGCAACTGTCTATTGGTTCCTTCATATAAGTATGAGCATCAAAGGGGAATAAAAACTATAGAGAAAAAAAATCTGTCGGGAAGAGAAACAAAAGAATGATAAGATACCTCTGTCTTTAAGGAGGTCCAAGAGCTCGTCAGAAAGGAAAGAACAAATCAGGCTATCTGAAAGCCCTAAACATACAAGTCCATAAATGGCAAACTGGTAAACTGAGAATCAAAGACTATCTTCAAACAAGAAATAGGAAATAGGCTGTGGAGTCATCAGAGAATATTTCATGAGACATGAGGTTTGGAAAAGGACCCTGCACAATAGGAACAGGTGAATAGATGACAAAAATTAGGGCTCATGTGGGGGTCATGAAATTAATTCACACTGGATTTGGAAGCACAGGAATTAGGAAAAAGAATCTAGAGAGCATTTTCTCTCCACCAAGGGGCACACAGAGCTTGGGCCCCTAGGAGGCAGGCATGACAACTGCCAAAGCCAGGATGATTAAAAGCAATACTGTAAAGCAATAAATAACAGGTGACTCCAATATTCTTGATTTTCTAGGTACAGAGGATGATGCCCTTTCTATACGGGTTTTATATTAAAAATCCCTAGTTTGCAGAAAGTAAAAATTCAACTGTAAGAATAAAATCATATCACACGGAACTTTAATCACATCGCTCAGACTTTAAAGATTACTAAGTCCTACTACAAGAATGACATCAATTTTCATCAACCCTCATGGTAAATGATCATCTCTACTTGATAGGTGAGGAAATGGGTGTTGGCAAGGTTAGGAAGTGTGTGATTGGCCAGCCAAGGAGAGCACTGAGACTTGAATTTGCAGTCTCTCCTAAGATGCAGACTTCTTTTTCTTTTTTAAGATTTTTATTTATTTATTCATGAGAGAGAGAGAGAGAGAGAGAGAGAGAGAGAGAGAGGTGGAGACACAGGCAGAGGGAGAAGCAGGCTCCACGCAGGGAGCCTGATGTGGGACTCCATCCCAGGTCTCCAGGATCAGGCCCTAGGCTGGAGGCGGTGCTAAACCACTGAGCCACCCGGGCTGCCTCAAGATGCAGACTTCTTGACTTTAAGAAAGACATGACCAAAGAATACTTTTCTAAATTTTTTTCAAAGAATACTTTAAATAAAAGCCTCCCTGATCCATGTGAGGGACCATCCATTTGTCATAGTAAAATGAACTTACCAGTCACATACCTATCATAATATAGCCAAGGAAGCAGAGATTGTAGATTCTCCTGGAGTTGCCCACTCTGTCTAGAGGCAGAGATTGAGGACTTGGTTGGCCTGCTTCAGACCCAGACAGCAGAGAACAGAGCATCTAACTCCTCACCCCCAAGTTAACTAAGATCCACAATGAAAAACTATCAATGTCCCTATCGATCAAGTCTCTAATATGGTTTTTAAACACTGATTGGGGCCACCTGGGTGGCTCAACAGTGGAGTGTCTGCCTTCAGCTTAGGTCATGATCTTGGGGTCCTGGAATTGAGTCCCGCATCGGGCTCCCCACAGGGAGCCTGCTTCTCCTTCTGCATATGTCTCTGCCTCTCTCTGTGTCTGTCATGAATAAATAAATAAAATCCTAAAAAAAAAAATAAATGAAACACTGACTGGAGTGTCATCTCTTCCTTCGAAGACAGCAGTGGAAGGCAGAAGGAAAAGAAGAAATTTTAATTATATTTCTTCTCTTTTTTCACTCAAAACACTTGCTTAGAACCATATTATGACATCAACAGGAATAAAAAGCTATGAATCTTAGAGAAATCGATTTGCCATTTTTAACATTTAGGTTTGTGGCTTCCACGTCTGCACAAAATTTCCCAGTGCAATTCTGCATCTCTGAGATCAATCTCTGTGCTTGGTCAATGGGAAGAACCCAGGTCCCGCTGAGCAAGGCACTGTGGGAAAATCTGCATTCACAGAAAAGAAAAAACATTCACAACACTATTTTTACGAAAGTTGTTTCTTAAGAAGCATTTGCCTGTGACGGAGAAAGACAGCAAAATGGAATAAATGACTCAGGTTTTCTGTTTTCGTCCCAGGTCTCAGGCTGGCCCAGCAGCTAAGAACGTGCTTCCCCTGACTCTGCTGAACCGATCTGGCTGCATTACCCATCTCCTGGGTCTTTCTCCGGAGCAGCTCTCTCGGGAGCTGTAGCCCTCACTCTGCCCAGGATGCGGTTTGTATGAGAACACATGTAGTACCGGGCCAGTAACTCCTCTCGCAGAAGCCCCTGAGGCAAACAAGGGTCAAAACTTAAATCCCAAACACTCCCTGGGATCTTAGGCCAAGCAGAACAGGGAGATTTACACAGATTTGCAGCCAATGTCTTAAGAGCATCACAAGTTAGGGTCTCTGACCATCTCCAGCCAAAACCACATTTGCTTATGTGCCTATGAGCAGTAGAAACAATTTTATAAGTACTTTTTAAATTGAACATATTTAAGTATGAAAATCATGGTGATCATTTATTTTTCCTTTCTTATAAAGAAATGCTTAGTACTGCAGAACCAACTCTGAAACAGCCTTTGATTCTACAGGACAGATATCATATGGTCCTCAGTTCATGTGTAAGGAGGAGAAGCTTGCTCCACTCAGTTCATTTTCAGGGCTCCCCGACCAGGCCCTCCAAGAAGGAACAAGCTCAGACTTACCCTTAGGTTAGGGGTCAGGTTTTATGCGCACAGAGCAGAGCTATCCCTGTTGATGTAACAAATAACGACGGCTATTATATAATTCACCTTGATTTTGACCTGTTCCAAGACCTACAGCTCCCTGCGACAAAGTTCTAAGGCTCCAGATCTACTGGAGCAGCAGACTGTGAGCAGGCACTCATAATTTCCATGATGGCAAGAATGAGATCTTTATTTCTCCTAACAGTGCACACAGGAGGTGCTCAAGGATTATGTGTCAACTAATAACCAGAAAATATTTTGAGGGACGCCTCAGTGGCATTAGCAGTTGAGCATCTGCCTTTGGCTCAGGGTGTGATCCCGGAGTCCCAGGATGGAGTCCCACATTGGGCTTCCTGCATGGAGCCTGCCTCTCTTTCTGCCTATGTCTCTGCCTCTTTCTCTCTGTGTCTCTCATGAATAATAAATAAAATCTTTAAAAAATATTTTGGCTATTAAAAACCACTCTTCCCATTGAACAAAGCAGCCCTCTCCATCCTACTCTGGGCCCTAGAAGTATGAGGTCGGGGTGGGGAGGCAGCTGATAAGCTCCTGTTTCCATCTACAGTCATGCTCTGCCATCTATGCCTGAAATCCCCATTACAACATCTATTTCCTGTTGCTGCATCACTAACTGCATCAGAGATAAAGTTTAAAAAGACAAAAAATAAATTAGAGAACAGGAGAAAGAGAGAAGGAGGAAAGGATTTGATTTTTGCAGTTGAAGCACATTGGATATGTAAGAAATATTCTCACCGTTTTCCTATCAGATTTGGTCTATAAAACATGCTCCACAGAATAGCCTATCATCTCTGTAATGAACACTTGCACATGCAATACCCATTACTGCTAACATTTGGAAAGGCCAAATATACAGCTTCCATCTTTAGAAGGGAGCATCCTACAAATTCTAATATCATATTTATCTCTTCATATCTTTCACACTGGAAATGAAATCCCTCTTACTGATACACCAGGAAATAAACACATAAGTTAGCTCTATTAATTCTGGAGCAGACTATTTCACAGCCCGTACTTTGAAATAATAATTCATTCAATATTCCCCTAGTGGCATAAAAGAATTAATACAATTTGCAGATCTGCCTACACATATTCTCAAGAGAATCACCTAGGCACTTGGAGAATGTGACATTAAATTCTGTTTCCTGTTATTACAGTTAAATTCCCTGAAAAGCTAATAATTTCAATCTAAAAATACAAATTGAAGTTTATAAAAGGAGCCACAGTTTGAAATTTCTCTAAGCACTTTTTCAGGAATTCAGATGTCTAATAATTGTCTTTTTCATATATATATATATATGAAAAAGACATTATATATATATATATATGCCAAAGGAAAAAAAGCTCTCTTATCTATAGTTATTGTAATATGGGTATTGTTCAAAATATCAGGAATATCAACAGCCTTGGAGAGCACTGCATTTACTGTGCAATTTAAAGTCAAATGTTAGTGACGAGTAAGATATGTGAATAGTGTATCTATTCAACTCTTGATTTCATCCTACAATGAGGGGAAGAAGAAGTAATGGACAAATGACAGTCACCAGGAGTCCCCAGGCTCCATTTTTTTTTCATTCAGCAAATATTTTTAGATTCTACTCTGCTTGTAGTGAGATAATTTGAATAGAAGATACACAGATCCTTTCATTCAATACTCATCATGCATGCAGACATTCAAAAAGCTTCTCTGGGAGGTCCAGGCTTCCAGCTGTGGGATGAGTACGTCACAAGGATAAAAGATACAGCACAGGAATCATGGTCAGTGTCAGTGTAATTGCGCTCCATGAGGACACATGGCAGAGACGCTTGTGGTGGGCACAGAATGACGTGTAGAGATGCTGAATCACTATATTGTACACCTGAAGCTACTCTAACATTGTGTACCAACTCCACTTTAGTTAAAAAAAGAGAGAAGCGGGTAAAATCCCCTTTCTTCCAACTATCTTATGTAGAGGTTTCTGGGATCACTAAGTTGTCTCATCCACACATGGCCAATATTTAACAACCTGGACAACAGTTCAGACCAGTGTCAGAAACTAGGCCCACTAGGCTCACCTGTATATGGGACGAGGACAGGATGTAAAGATGAGAGGAGGTGCTCATGGTACAATTATGTCCAGCGGTTTAAAGCTCCTTTTCCAACAGGTGTAAAACCCCAGTTGCTCTAAGGGGTGGCTGTGATGGGACTGGCTAAAAGGAGAGGAATTAGGTGATTAGGTCTTGAATAACCACAAGTTGACTTAAGTGAAGGCACTATTTATGTCCTCTTATCTTACCACTGCTTTTCCTACTAAAGAGTTTTGTTCCTCTCAGTATGTCAGACCCTACAATACTTCTGGAAAGCATCGCGCCTCTGCTCTTTGAAGGAAAAGGTAAATGAAGTCAGGACGTTTTCCCCAGACCTCAGCAAGAGAGGCACGCTGAAGGGAGCTGTTGTTCTTTGTGCAATGTTGATGTGATGAACTCACACAGTTCCAGAACGGTGGTGAGGACACCCGGCTGTGTACCTCCACCAGATACGCCATGTATATCAAGGCATTTATCAGGGTGCTAGTACAGCAAAGTGTTTGTGTCAGAGCAATTGCAAAGAAAACTGTATTGTATTCTTGCAAGAAACATAATCTGTTACTTCTACAGGCATTTCCAAACCTTTAAAATACAGCAGTCATATGGGAACATTTTTTTAAATTTTATTTATGATAGTCACAGAGAGAGAGAGAGAGAGGCAGAGACATAGGCAGAGGGAGAAGCAGGCTCCATGCACTGGGAGCCCAACGTGGGATTCGATCCCGGGTCTCCAGGATCGTGCCCTGGGCCAGGCGCTAAACTGCTGCGCCACCCAGGGATCCCCGGGAACATTTTCATACTAATGAGAAACTGAAAGGCTGCGTTCTTCTCCTCCTCTAGCTCTCCTGTGACAAGGATACAACATGTACCAGTCAGTGTTGCTGGGAGAAGAGCATGAAGCATCTGGAACAATGCATGGTACATACGAGGTAATTAGCAAATGGCTGGGATCCCATAGAAGTTAATGTTAGACTATAGAGAAACTGCTTTGACACTTTGGTAACAACATTAACACTGATGACTACAAGTAGAGTACTGAGTGTCCCTCCATTGCACTAAGTGCCTGAGGCTGATTTTTCTAAGAACAGCCTCGCCAACTCTCTGTGGATTACTGTCATTCTCCTTCTTTGACAAATGAAGAAACTGAAGCTTTGGACACCAAACAATCTCTCAAGAGACAAGCAACTGGCCTCTCACCTACCCCAGGTCAGACTCCCTTGTTCTTACTATAAAACTTAATCATAAATTTAGAAAGACCTGAAAGTCTACAGCAAGTTTCAGATACTTAACAGTGGATTCATCGCCTGAGAACTCCAATCTTGCACTCTGAAAGCCGGAACACCTTCTTCCTACATAAAAATCACATGTAGCCATAAGAAAAGAGAATCTGCCTGTTAAAATGCCACCACAAATCTACTTTGCATGAACATATTTTTATCATCATGGAGATTGGTCACCAGCTTAGACTTGAAAATAGGTGATTTGTTTGAACTTGTCACTATACAAAACCCAACTGGTGTCTACTACACAGCTGGCTTTGGGCAAGGCTTTTGTTTGCTGAGAGAAAAGCAAAGATTTAGACATGGTGGCTATTCCTGTTCAACTGTCTGCCTCTTTGCCAGGCTTGAGCTCTCTGAGATGCCAAGGAATCTGGACCTTCCAGAAGAGGTGGGGGTGGAGAGACGCCATGGTAGGGGAGGCTGTTCTCTTTAGTTTATACTTTTACCTTCTCCCAGAAGTATTTTCCAATTCCAAGCAGTCTAAAGAGCTGCAAAACATATATGTAAAGGGGAAAGTTTTTTTTCTATTTTTCTTCATTTTATCCACCAAATATGAAAAAGAAGGGAAAAGTAGGATGTGACACAGATAAGGGCAAGCCACACAAAAAAATTAGAAAATGTGTAGGAGATCTTTGTCTTAGTTTTGAGAAAGCAGGTGAAATCCCTCATATAAATTACGGAGTGATTTCTTAAAATAATATTCTTAATAAAAGCAGCTGAAGACACTGAAAATTAAGTAAAATAATAGCACCTAACTTCCATCGGGGGCTTCCTCTGAGCTATTTCTCCCAATAATGCCAGGAGATGGATGCATGAGCATGGATATGGCGCAGAACAAACCCAGAGGCGCTTGGCTGTACGGATGGGCACCATACCGCAAGGCTGCTCAGGCAATCCCTACCTGCATTCTTGGCCGAGCTGCTGAACGACAGCTTGCTTCTTAACCTACATAATCTTGAAAAACACGAATAAATAACCATACAGACAAAAAATATATATAACTATTGGTACCATCTGGGGAGAGAAAGTGAAATATGGATTTTATAAGGTCTCAAATTTTCCTTTTGAATGTTCTTTCCAAGTTCTGTCATAAAGAAACAAATTACCAAAAAGAAAAAAAAGGACAAAATAGGAAAATCATGTGGATGCTCAAGCTCAATCAACCTCTGTCAAATATTTAGAAAGCTGAAACAGCCCCATCCTTAGCCCACAGCAAGACTATAAATGGAGGTTGACACACAGTATGTCTAAATATTTAAGTTCTATATTAAGCAAATGCATTGTTTAATGAAACCTATCTTTCTAACTTGAAAACACAGCTTAAATTGCTTTATTGATATTTTGAAAATTTTATTGACTCATTAAATCTTCATAATTATTATAAAAACAAACTATTTATAAATCTAGTATCTTGTGTCCATCTAGCTGTCCAGGTACGTGTCCTGCCTCACATATGTCATACCCGCACTTGCATGTACATTTTTAAGAATGACATGAACTGTGTTAGTTTGCAAAATGCTAGTTAGTGTGTTTTGAATACCACACTAGACTGTTAATATCTTTCAAACCACAAGTTGGGAGCATGAAGGGAATCAAGAAAATGGATGCTCACAAGTAGAGAACAAACATTTTATCAATGCAAAAATCTACTGCATGCATCTTTCGATGGACACCGAGGCTCCTTCCACCATTTGGCTACTGTGGACATTGCTGCTATAAACACTAGGGTGCAGGTGTCTCGATTCTTCACTTTATCTGTATCTTTGGGGTAAATGGGATATTTACTCAGCCATTAGAAACAACGAATACCCACCATTTGCTTCAACGTGGATAGAACTGGAGGGTATTATGCTGAGTGAAGTAACTCAATCGGAGAAGGACAAACATTATATGGTCTCATTCATTTGGGGAATATAAAAAATAGTGAAAGGGATTAAAGGGGAAAGGAAAGAAGATGAGTAGGAAATGTCAGAGAGGGAGACAGAGCATGAGAGACTCCTAACTCTGGGAAATGAACAAGGGGTGATGGAAAGGGAGGTGGGGGGGTTAGGATGACTGGGTGATGGGCACTGAGGGGGGCACTTGACCAGATGAGCACTAGGTGATATGCTATATGTTGGCAAATCGAACTCCAATAAAAAAAATATACAAAAAAAAAAAAATCTACCGCATGTATGCTGCCTGAGCAGAAGGATTTGACAGGTGAATTAATCGTCTCCCTCTCTTAAGGACTTCCACCCCTTAAACCTCAGAAGCAGAGTCTCTCCACCACCTGTGGCCCTCACGTTGGTGACATTCAGATGCAGATGCCTTGCTGGGGACTCAGGACAAGAAATGCCCAGAAGCAGTCATAGGGCAGCACGGAGCAGAGCATCCTGAAGGATGGTGCTCCTGTTCTGCTTCTCATGCTTTTCTCCATGTATATGTGTGTTTGATAGCAGAACCCACTGACACACAGGTCCTAGGGTAGGGGTTTCTCTGGCCTGGATTGCAGGTTGTACGTACTATCATGATTTCTATGAAATGACCTTTTATTTTGAACTAACATACTGTCTAAAAGCAAAGTTCTGGAGCCACACGACAGGACTTCAAATCCTGTATAAGGTCTGTATAAGTATAAGGTCTCCACTTACTGGTCATATGACCACAAACAATTCAATGTATTCTGTGCCTTAGTCTCCTTGTTTGTAAAATGGCAATATGAATAGTGTCTACCTCCCAGAGCTGTTTGATGAAGAATAAATGAACAAATACATGGGAGGTGCTCATATGAGCATGGGCAGATTTTAATGGCTGTATAAATGTTACCTCTTTTACTTCATAAAATTTTAAGTCTGATCTGTAAATCTGATTAAGTCCTATTTGTAAGAATCCATTTGTATTTAAACCTTTCACCTAGGGGCACCTGGGTGGCTCAGTAGATTAAGTATCTGCCTTGGGGTCAGGTTATGATCTCAAGGTCCTGGGATGGAGCTGCATGTTGGGCTCCTGGCTCAACAGGGAGCCTACTTCTCTCTTTCTCTCCTTCTCTCTCTCTCAAATAAATAAAATCTTAAAAAAAAATAAAACCTTTCACCTGAACAGATTTCTCTCCCTTTCTCAATAAGCAAAATCTCCAAATAAAAATAGAAAATTGTGTCTCTATATGATAGAATCTATCCAATATAATGAAAATATTCCATTATTTACCACACATCTCCATAGAACTTCCCCAAAGAAGTACGCTTAGTCACTAAATGCTATGCATCATTGGAAACAGATGGTCATATTCAAAAGGAACATGTAAAACAGCTGTTTGTTACCTCAAACACTTATACCAGATGCAAATTTACATATATCTACAGGAACATTACACAGAGAAACTTATTTTTCACTAGTAAGGACTTCCTTCTTGTTTCTCGCCATATACATCAGTATCACAAAAGGTAAAATTTAATCACAGTAAGAGTTAATATGTAGGGCACCTGGGTGGCTCAGTGGTTGAGCATCTGCCTTTGGTTCAGGTCATGATCCTGGGGTCCTGGGATCAAGTCCCGCATCAGGTTCCCCATGGGGAGCCTGCTTCTCTTTCTGTCTATGTCTCTGCCTCTCTCTGTGTGTCTCTCATGAATAAATAAATAAATAAAATCTTTTTTTTTTTTTAAGGAGTTAACTTGTAATGAGATGTATGTATTATGTGCCTGTTTGTGTGTTAAGTAAGCACTTAATGTGTGTCACTCAGGTAAGCTATACAGCAAGCCCACAAGGGGACTCCATGGTGATCATCTTGTAAGACAGGGAAACTACAACAAGAAAGAAAAGCAGAACCTATGCTTATAAACTTTAGTTCTCATTATGACCCACTGTCCATTATAGTATGTTTGTTAGCAACTAGTTTTCTCAAGTTACCTGAGCTAACTACCAAATTACAGGCATTGAAAAAATGACTGCTGGATAAAGTTGCTCCACTTAAGACTAGGAGTTCAGAGTTAAGAACATGAGGAGAAGAAAACATCTACCATGTTTATATGGGTAAATGAAAGTATTTGGTCAGTTATTTCACTAACCCACATAAGACTATTCTTGTAAAAGAAACATGTTGTTTGCATCTCCAATTATTCAAACTGTCTTGTAAATGTTCTCATACTTTCCAAATGCTCATTCAGCTTTGCAGGCCATTTTCTGTATGTGCACTCAGCAATCGTCTAGAGAGAGGTGATGGCTCATAGAATTCAACTGCACAAGCACATTGCCTGCAAACAACCCTAATGTCACAAGGAAATAAAGCTGAAGGACAGTATGAGTGGATGAAGTACAGAGTTGTCACATAAAAGTATTCCTGGAAATTCTTGCTGTGTTTTGATGGAGAATTCAAACTTCTTTGAAGAAAAGTGAAATTTCTAAGTGTGTTACCTGTGACATGTTTGTGGTATCAGGAATTAGGGAAAAGAACTTAAATTTGAGACTGGACTACACCAAAGTCCAGAATGGTAAGTATGGTGGCCAGAAATTCCTGATAAGTGATGGTGGGAGGGAAAAAATATAATATTCATAACACGGGAACTTTAGAAGTATTATTCAGTCTCCATTTAAAAAATCAAACCAAGACCACAGGGTATTATAAATCACATATACATCAGAAATGTACATTTTTGTACTGAGGAGCAGAAAAATCCTTGTGAGCTGACTTGAGAGCATTCAGACAAAATGCCTTAGTAAACTGTGTAATCTCAAATTTCCATGCAGTCCAGTTGTAAACAAGATGAAGTAATTCCAATTTTTCAACACTTTGGCACTGTTTGTTCGCAAAGTTCTTCATGAACCCACTAATTGATAGCATATGCTTTAATTTTTCATCTCTGAGGAATGTTATCATACCACCAAGGAACACAGCCAGACTTATATATCATAGCACACGCTGTTTCTTTTTTTGTTTGAGGGACAAAATCACTATCTCCACATTAGCATATGTTCCAAACCAAGATAGCAGAGACCACTGTTTTTGTTTCTAAAAATAGGCATAATTTATATTAATGTAGAGCACATGCTAAAGAGGAGTCTGGGTGAAATGCTGGAATTGACACACAAAAGATAAAAATCCCACGTACTCAGCCATTCAGCTAATATTGATTGGCTATTCTTTGCAAGGCATTTTGTTGCATGCTGCAAGGTAAAACGAAGAGGGGTACTGGGGTGCCTAGCTGCCTCACTTGGTACAGCATGCAACTCTTGATCCTCGGGTCATGAGTTCAAGCCCCATGTGGGCTTACTAAAAGCCCCATGTAGATTACTAAAAAAAAAAAAAAAAAAAAAAGCCCAAAGACTATTAGTTCTAGGCCTTTCTCAAGTTTAAGGTAGAGATAATGGTAGAGATGAAACAACTCCTCCTCATTATAATTTGGGGTAGCCAGAATTCAAAGGTGACTCCTTAGGACCCATGCCTTAGTAAGACCCTCTCCCTTGAGTGGGGGCAGGGCCAGTAAAGATGAGGGGATATGACTCTCATGATAGGGCTACAAAATATGATAAAAGCTAAATAATTTTACAGATGTAATGAAGGTCCTTAACCAGTTGACTTTAGATTATCCCCAAAAAGATGAAATCAAGTGAGCCCTTTATTAAAAAAAGTTAAGAGATGAGAAGCAGCAGGGGCATTTCCTTATTGGTCTTGAAGAAGCAAACTGCTATTTTAAGGAGAAGGTCATATGGCTACAATGGAGGGTGGCCTCTGATTGCTGAAGACCTGAATCTGACAACCACAAAACAAATTCTGCTGACTACCAGTGAGCCTGGAAGAGAACCCCAGATCTCAGAGGAGACTGTAGCTCTAGTTGACATCTTAATCTTCATTTGAGCAGAGGACCCAGCTAAAACATGTTCAGATTCTTGAGCTACCAATGCTTTTGGATTACTAATATGTGTTGCTTTAACCTTGCTAAATTGGAGGTTATTCTGCAGAGATACAAAATGAATATGTAAATCAGTATAAATTAAAAATGCCCTAGAAAAGATAAAGTCTTGTGAATTTCAGAATGAAAAAACACCCAATCATAAAATTCACTAGACTTACAGTCAGGCACTCTGGAGTCACTAAATAGCTATATGACCTTTGGCAAGTTATTCAACCTCTATATCTCTAGTTTCTCCACCTAGAAAATGGTGATAACACACAGAGTTTTTGAGGGTTCAGCAAGAGATGTCTAATGTCACATGTCTAATTCTAAACCCAGCTCCTGTCAAATAGTAAGCTCTCCATAAAGTACTATGATTTCTACTGTTACTGCTATAATTATTATCACCAGCATTATCAATGTGATTATAGCAAACATGTCTTGGTCATCCACTACACATCTGATGCCTAGCCCATGCTGAAAAGTATGAATGGATGAATATATGAGTGAACTCTGGAAGGGCTCCATGGAAACTGCAGATGACTGTGAATTTGACAGCAATATGTTTTAATCATTTATTCATTGAAACAAAATTATTTAGCCTTTCTGAATCATTTTCATCACAGTGCCCAGGGCAAATACTACTCAGGGAGAACTGTCAGTGCTTGAGATGAAACACACATGGCACTGGAATTAGAGACTAGGCTGAGACAGGAAGCTTAAGAAAGCCTGTGATGGTTTGTGAAGACTCTGCAACAACTGAGTCATGGTTTTAATGGGCACAGGAAACCATGAAACACAGGCCCCTGCCACGTCTCTTCTGCAAGCCCTAAGGTGCTGCTCCCTAAAGTCTCTGTGTTACTTGAAAAGCTGATGCCTGAAGGTCAGGCTTCTCAGCATGAATTTAGGGGTGACTGTGATCCTTCCGAGGGACCAGGGAAGCTGGACAACACTCCCTTGCCCTCACCCTAGCCCAGTCCAAGTCATCTGGATTTCCTTGGAAGGAGATTGTACATGTGTCTGGTGCCCCAGCTTGTGCAGCTGCTATCTGAGCAATGAACCCTCAGTCTCCCGGCTCTGTGAACAAGACTTACATTCAGGAGGCCCACAGGACTGGAGCAAACAAAGAAGTTCTCAACAGTCTAAACAGCACTCTTGCACAGCTATACACCTGGGCCTAGTGTAGACAAAACTGGGGAGGAGAATGCAAAAATGATCATCACCCTAGATGGGGCCTAACTGCATACCTTCCCTACTGTGGCCTGAGGGTTCAGCATCCAATCAGGCTGCATCAAGGTACTAAATGCAATCCCCTCTTTGGAACACTGCTGGGTCTTGGCACACACTCAACTACCAGGAGCCACTAGGAACAAAGAAGTGAGTTTGGACAACACAAAGTATAAGGGACAGCTTGGAGCACAGGCTGGGTTAACTGATAAGGTCCATCTTTCACCCAAGTCTACTCTGTCAAGACTGGGAGAGGTGGTTGTGCATATTTATCTAATGCACAGAAACTGACATGAAAGTCAAGGAAACTGAAGAAACAGGAATATGTTTCAAACATGATAAAGAGATAAAACTCTAGACAAAGAACCCAGCAAAACAGAGGTTAAGTGATGTATCTGATAGCAAGCTCAAAGTAATGCTCATAAGGATGCTCACTGAAGTCAGAAGAACATGCATAAGCCAAGTGAGAATTTCAACAAAGAGAATATTTTAAAAGTACCAAACAAATCAAGAACCAAAGAATATAATAATTAAACCAAAATAAGTCAGCAGAAGGGTTTAATAGCAGACTAGATCAAACAGATTAAAAAAAGGAGTGAAGTATAAGATGGGGCAACGGAATTTATATGAGGGGCAAATAGAAAAAATAAGTGAATATCGCCTTATGGAACACAATAAAGTGGACCAATATACACACTATAGGGGTCCCAGAAGGAAAAGAGAGAGAGAAAGGAGCAGAAAGCTTATTCAAGGAAATAATGTTTGAAAACTTTAACCTGGGGAAAGAAACTGGTATCTAGAGGAAACTCAGAATTCCAAGTAAAATGAATTCAAGGAAACTCACACGTAGACACATTGTAATTAGACTGACAAAAATTAAAGAAAAGGAGAGAATATTAAGAGTAACGAGAAAAAAAGCCTGTTACATACAAGGGAAACACCTCCCCCTCCCCCCGCAATAAGACTATCAGCAGATAAAGGTAAGAGGTAACAAGTACTGGTAAGCATGTGGAGATAAAGGAATTCTTGTGCACTGTTGGTGGAAATGAAAACTAGTACAGTCACTATGGAAATAATATGGAGGCTCCTCTAAAAATTAAAAATACAACCACCATATGATCCAGCAATCCCACCTCTGGATCTACATCCAAGGGAGTGAAAACAGGACCTCAAGAAGATATCTGCACTCTCATGTTTCCTGCAGCATTATTCAGAATAGCGAAGATATGGAAACAACCTAAGAGCACTGACAGATGAATAAAGAAAGCGATATATATACATATATGTATACACACATACACACATATATGTGCACACATATGTACATATACAAACATATATCATATATAAATATATATACACACATATATATGTATATATATCAGTTTCTTTATTCATTCATCTGTCAATGGACATATATATTATATATATTTAAATATATTTAACATTAATAAATTAAATATATTATATATATTTAAATATTCAGCCATGAGAAAGAAGAAAATCTTAGCATTTGTAACAACATGGTCCTTGGGGGCATTAATACTAAGTGAAATAAGTCAGAGAAAGACAATACTGCACATATCATCTATATGTAGGATCTGAAATAGTCAAACTCAGAGAATGGTGGTTGCCAGGGGCTGGGGTGTAGGGGACATAAGGAGATGTTGGTCAAAGAGTACAAACTTCTATCTATAAGATGAATAAATTCTGAGGCTCCAAAATACTTCATGATGATTATACTTAATAATACTGTATTACATACTTCAAAAGTATGTATCATATATTCACATAATACTTGCTAAAAACAGTAAATCTTAAATATTCTCATCCCAAAAAAGAAATAGTAAATATGTGATGTGACAGAAATGTAAGTGAATGCTATGGTGGCAATCATTTTACAGTATATATATTTATCAAATCAACACATTGTATACCTTAAATTTACACAATGCTTTATGTCAAATATATAACAAAAAAGCTGAAAAAATAAAATAGAATTCACTGCAGTGATGTAACAAAACTCTGATCATGGCTGAGGGGTGGCAACCATTATGTGTATCTCCAAAAAATGCTTTTTTATCCTAGTGCAAAGAGTTTTAACTCAAGAAAAATAACACTTCTGTTTTTTGAGTGAAATTCTACAGGAGGAAATGTTCCCACGGTGTTTATTATTAAAAGTACAAGAATTCGAGGTATTTATTAATATAACAAAAACAATGGCTATAACCACATAAACAACATGATTCCTAATAGATTGAATGTTTATTTCCTACTATTCTCCAGGTCTTAAAATTCCCACTCAGGAAAACTAAAATTATATACACAAACAGCATTCGTAACAAAACCATCCTTTAATAGGACCTATTTATTGATTATTTCTTCTCAAACAATTCACTCCCACTCTCCACCATTCTTGGTTCTGGATTATCTCTGGCAATATTCTATTGAAAGAAACTAAGGCTGGGAAAATCTAAGAAATGCTGATAATGGAGAGTGCAGGGAAAATTTTAGACAACTTCTACTCTACAGTTTAGATGGATTATCTATTTTAGGAGACACAGAGAAGAAGAGTAAATAGTAATTAACCTCTTAAAATATACAGATCCAATACAGATCTGAAACTCTAAGACCCATAATTAACTGGGAATTTAAAAATTAAGTATGGTTATAAGTCATGGCAAAATAACTCAGAAGTTTAAACATCTATTATTACTACATCTAAACCTACTCCAAGAGGTAGCTTGTAACCTGTACAACATGTTACAGAAATATGCTTCCATAAATTTTAGGTCTTCAGGTTAAGAATTTTATTCATATTCTACTTACACATCAATCTCAAATAAGAATGTAAGACCAATGTGACTTTCCAATTTTTGGATCTCCATGATGTCTGTTATTTCAAAAATCAGAAATGCAAAGTTGTTTATTACATTTTCTAACTATTTCAAATGATGAAAGAAACTATAAAGCAGAATTAGTAGGACAAGAACCCATGACGCGTTTTTAAAAATTAAGAATCAAACGTAGTTAAAAGAGGTCTCTACTCAGTGGGAATATGTGGCTGGCCTTGCCATAATTGTTTAGTAAGAACAACTTTAAAAATTAATTTTGTAGGAGGGGAACTGTCTACATCAAAGGTTATAAGTTCCTCAGAAATCAAGAAGGTATTATTGATTCATTTTCAATCATTTAAAAAACATTGACGGAACACCTCTTTTTTGTTTGATACTGTAATGGGCACTGGGGATGCAGCCATGTCCAAGCCAAGCTTCTGCCCACATAAAGCCTCATTTTACTAGGAGTGCTGATAATAGATTAAGTTATGTAATATGGGAAAATACACCAGATCTGAGTTTGAGTTGTGAAGGGTGACCGGGAAGGAGCTGAAAAGGAAAACAGTAGTTGGGCAAGACCCGCCCAAGGAGATATTAAACAATCTTACTGATCAGTCAACTAAATGAGCACGTGATTTAATTTTGAGTGTAATTTAAAATGATTCTACAGGGGTTCCTGGGTGACTCAGTGGTTGAGTGTCTGCCTAGCAATCCCAGGGTCTGGGATTGAGTCCTATATCTGGCTCCCCGCAAGGAGCCTGCTTCTCCCTCTGCCTATGTCTCTGCCTCTTTCTCTGTGTCTCTCATGAATAAATAAATACAATATTTAAAAAATTAATAAATTAATAAGTAAAAAATAAAATGATTCTACAAAATTATTTTGCCAAACTGGTTAAGGTAAATCTTGCAGTACTAGACCTATTAATGTTAGTTGGCAATAATCAACAACAATGTGACAGGTTGTCAGACCAGAGGATAAAACTGATTTTAAACTAACTTTTTATAAATCATAGAGTAAACCAGAGATTTAAGAATAAAATAAAAGTGGGTCCCTTGGGGGGTGCAGTCTATTGAGCGAGCTTTCAAGTTTTGGTTTCAGCTCAGGTCATGATCTCAGGGTTGCAAGATTGAGCTCCATGTTCAGTGCAAAGTCTGCTTAAGTTTCTCCCCAACTGCCAGTCCCCGCCTCCCCCTCAATCTCTCTCTATATATCTAAAATAAATAAATAGTTTTTTGAAAAGAAGAATATAGAAGTACAATTCAACTCTATTAATATACATTTTATTAGAGCAGAAGTTTTTGTCTGTTTGGGTCACTACTATGTCCCCAGTGCTTAGAACCATGCCCAGCAAGCAGGGGTTCCATATTAGTTGAATATTTATTGAATGAACACAACACACACACAAAAACCTGAATATCCCATATTTATAAAAAGCACCAAGGATAAGGCAAAAAAAAAAAAAAAAAAGTACAGGAAACCATCCCTTCCATCCCTGTATAAGTAACAGCTTCTCCAATCAGGAGAAGCTGAGCCATTTATAAAACATGGCAGAACACAGTAAGAATAGTTCTTTGCAAGCACAGTGAGAAAGGAAGAGAGAGGGAACAAAGAAGAGCCATGGATTGATTCCAATGAGGAAAAGAGGAATGACTTTGAGAAGGAAGTAATGTTTCTGTAGGCTGTGGAACTGGAAAAGTTTGGAGGAATGACAAAGGCTACATCAAAGACACTTGTTGACCAAGCAATTTTGACTTTAACAGGAATTACACACAAAACAACAGATGTTTCAAAGCACAGAGAAAAGAAAGAGCAGCTCCCACCCAAGAAGGAGCCAGTAGTCGGCTATGAGTGAAGAGACCATCGGATAAGCAGACGGGGAGAATGTGCCATGGAGGCCTTCAGGGCCACCTGTGTCACCCGAGATTGAGGTTGAGAACTCTAACCTAGAGACGCTCCTGGTTCTCTCACGAGTCTACCAAGGCAGAATAAGTTCTCAACTCAATGTGGTATCACATACATATTTAAGACATGTTCCTCACAAAGCATATTTCAGAACACATGCTACTTTGTCCACTGAAGGAGGACAGGTGAATCTTTGACATGAACAGAACCAATCTGTTTTGCAATGAAGCTACAACACACAGTCTAGAAAAATCATTTCTAAGTGATAACTCAACATATTGAGGTTTCCAACATTTTGTACCCTAAAGACTGCCAAATGTTCCTGTGGTTTCCTTATGCCCCACATCACCCTTCCACCAGTAAAAAACTTTCCAAAGTTTGTCACCAAATTTGGGAAATCCTATCTGCAAGAATTAAAACTGCAATTCATCAATGGCTTATACATACTATAAACAGATAAATATATCTGATATTTATTCAGTGCAAATACTGAATAAAGCTCTATATAAACCCAGAAGAAAAATACCCATTTGGAAATGATGGAACATTTTCTTTCTCTGGGCCTCATCCTCCTTAGCGGTGAGGCAGGGGCCATTTCTGGTGTTCTTGAACATACACCCAGCTAAGTGAGTCACCCGTTCCATGAAACTTTCCACCTGTGGCTAAAAGAAGGCTCTGACCCATTCCTTCTGCTTTCATTAGTAATACAGCTGCATGATTTTGCTTTCCATTCCAGATAACAATGTTCTCTACATATTTTTTTTTAATTTTTATTTATTTATGATAGTCACACAGAGAGAGAGAGAGAGGCAGAGACATAGGCAGAGGGAGAAGCAGGCTCCATGCAGGGAGCCCGACGTGGGACTCGATCCAGGGTCTCCAGGATCACGCCCTGGGCTGCAGGCAGCACTAAACCGCTGCGCCACAGGGGCTGCCCTGTTCTCTACATATTTGAAGAAAGTTCTGATGCTTAAGTTTAGCTAAATGACAGATGTGCAAAATAACCTTTTTTTAAACAAACCATGGCTACAATAAAATGGATCAAAAAAAAAAAAAAAAACCCACCCCAAAAAGCAAAGAAAGACACCTGCTTTAAGGAGGTCTATCTTGGTCAAATCCAGAGAAAGTGTACAAGAGAGCTTCTTCAGAAAAAAAAAAAAAAACAAGCAAAGCAGAACAAAACAGGTCTGAAAACTTTATCCTACTAAAAAGCCAGGGCTTTCAAGGTCAAGGAGGGCAGCCTATGGGAATAAATGTTTTGACCATAGCATATGATCCATGTTTCTCGGTGACTTCCATATTTGGAATTTCAAAATCATGGGTTGGAAGACTTCAAAAACAAAAGAATTACAAAATCCTGCCAGTGTATGAAATAATGTCCTATCAGAGATGTTTTTACTGAGAAACTGACTAAGCTTTAAGGTTCCTCCTTGCAAGGTTCTGGGAGAGGCCCTAGCAATGTGGTTACCATATCATATGTTTTAGTAAATTTTGCAAAAGATACTGTGAATGCAATCAACTAAGACCACTGCCTCCTTCCATTCTTTATATGCTCCATCAGGCCCTCCTCGTGGTAGGTGATGATGGAGTGTGTGGAGGAGGTACTGCAAGTCCTGCTAAGGAAAGCTGAGTTTAGTTTGCATTTAATGGGCTACATTTATACAGTCCATGACCATGTCCTTGTATAGGCAATTTGATACTGTCTTAGTGTACGAATGGCTTCCAGAAACATCCTACTACCTCCCGTGCTGATTCCCCATGCCCCTGTTGTCAGGACATGGAATTGTAAAGGTAAAGATTCTGTTAGAGACCAGAGTAGGTCCTCTGGAGCCTGCTACCAGAAGAACAGAAGTAGTGGAGGAGGAGCAAGGTTTGAAATGTATGTAGTCAGTGACTATGGAAAAACCTTTCAAATACTCTAGCGCAGGGGATCCCTGGGTGGCGTAGCACTTTGGCACCTGCCTTTGGCCGGGGATGTAATCCTGGAGACCTGGGATCGAGTCCCATATCGGGCTCCCTGCATGGAGCCTGCTTCTCCCTCTGCCTGTGTCTCTGCCTCTCTCTCTCTCTGTGTCTATCCTGAATAAATAAATAAAATCTTTAAAAAAATAAAATAAAAATAAATAAATCCTCTAGCTCATATATAAAAGACACTTGAAGATTTGCGACAATCTCAGGAAAACACTGGAATCACTAGTAACAGGTTGTGATGCTGAGAGAAACTTTTCCAAACTACTAACAAAAGAAAGGAAAAAACTGATTAGCCATTCTAGAAGAAAGCTTGCATGAATTTTATATTCTCATTACAGAAAATGAAATGACAACAGTCATGGTCATATGAAGAAATAGTCCAAGAGTACATGGTCAAAAAATACAGAAGAGCATTATAAAGCAATGTCAGCCATAATTTAATATTAAATATTATATAATATTAAATATTATATATATACAATATGTATACATATATATATAAACTTTTCTAGTTTTTGGATCTCAGTGGTACTTATTAGCATTTTTTGTATGTAATCTGCTGTTATTCATTCTTCTCATTCTAACTATATTTGCACTGTCATACCTGAATTTCTATTTTCCCATTTCCCAAAAGTTGTATAAGATTAAACCCATACAAAACTTAGATGATTCCTTGCCCTCGGGTCAATTCATGGTCCATCTCTCTCGATGACTTCATATGAAAAAATCTGACAGGTAATTTAAAGAAAAAATTTTAATTCCTACATAGATGTAGAGGAGTGTGAGACGGAGAGTTTGGCACCTTTCTGATGCTCTCTGTTCCATGACAGATCAGTAAGGAACACTCTGGGAAGAGAGCATCATTTCTGAACCTGGGGTTGGGGGTCTGTCTCCAGGTGGTGCTGGTCTGGTGTGGCCATGCTGGGGGCCAGGGAGGACGAAGCCACAGCACACACCTGTCTCCATCAGTTTCCATGACTGCTACAACAAACTACCCCGAGCCTTAAGTTAATATAGGTTTATTATCTCACAGTTGTAGAGGTTAGAAGTGCAAAATGAGCCTCACTGGGCTAAGATCAGGGTGTTGCTGAGTTACATTCTTTAGGAGACTGTGGAGGAACCTCTTCCAACTCCTGGATGCCGCCTAGGTTCCCTGGGTCCTGGTCCCCTTCCTGCAACTTGGACGTGAGGCTGGATTCCCCCTATGCTGTCATGTCTCTGGTTCTCACCCTTCTGACTCCTCCTCCACTGCTGAGGACCCATATAATCACACTGGGGCCATCAGGTTCTCCAGAAAAATCTCCCTCTGTCTCAAAGACAGCCGATTAGCAACCTTAATTCCAAACCAGCTTAATACCTCCCAAAGCAGTGTATTTAAATTCTAGGAAGCAGTATTTGTGAGAAGTGAAAGATTTCCGTTTTAATCTAAAAAAACAATTGATGATACAAAGTTACAGCACACATCACCATCTTTTGTAATCTCCTGCTGCTTTTCATTAAAAACAGAACTCTGAATCTAAATAGATTAGATTTTAAAGGACAAATAGGATGTTTAATTGGACCATCAACAATGCAGACCCATCATTCTTTTCTCCAGGCACCTACAACACCCGTTTTAATGCAGGTGACAATGTGAATAAATATTACGGGATACAGGATACATATTTGGAATTTTAATTTAGTGAAGCAATTTTCACTAAATGAAATGTTTTTAAAACATCTGTATCTGGTGTGAGTACATTTCACAGTTCTCTGAAGAAAAGTGTATAGTTTATCTAGAATTACAGAAACTGAGAGTTAGAAAGAGTATGTCAGAGATCATTTGGTCTAGTGCTACTCAAACCACCTGTGCTGAAGGACAGCTTTGTTTAATTTTTTAAAGTTCAATCTGTCTTTGACTAATGATTTTGTAAAACACAAATAAAATGAATTATTAGAAAATAAAATAAGAAAAAGGAAAAATTTAAGTTTGATTAATTATAAATTCAGCAGATGTAAAATTCTGGCAAATCATGTATAATCTGTATACATACTTTCAATTTCTGTACTTATCTCACAATACATGAGTGGATTCATTGGTCATTACTGGTTCCCAAACCACACTTGGAGTGGCTCTGATAAAGTCTTCTTAGTTTATAGAAATGCAATGTGAGAATCATGATAACTTCTAGTTTTCTTGAGCACTAGTTATGTACCAAGCATTGCTCTAGATTCATCACATCATCTATTTTATTTAATCTTCAAAAAATCCTTTTTGACAGACTATACACTCATTTTACACTTGAAAAAGCTGATGTACATAAATATGACACATCTGAAAACATAGTTCCAAACCCAGGGACAGCTAAGTATCTTTCTCCTGGTCCTACCTAATACTTGAAACACAATCTTCCTTAAATTCTTGTTCCTTTCTTCAGCAAATCAAAAACTCATGAAATGAAATGTGTGTCCTTCATTTCCATTTTTAGAATGCCAATGTTGGAATTTTTACAGCTTGCAATTGTACCTTGATCTTGCTGATTTTGTGTGTATAAGCAGACATGGAACAAAATATTAGATGGAGAAAAACCTGATAGGAAAATGAAGAACTATTAGTTGAAGCCTAGGTACGTAATGACAACAGTTGTTGACACAGAACCCTGGATCTCCTACACACTATACACAGCTGTGTTTACATTTTTTCCCTACTAATGTTAATCCTAACAAATTAAAACACTGGGGAGTTTAGGGAGTTTTGTTATTTTTTCTCTTTTTTCTAAAGAATGTTTTCCTGGGAACTTCCCATAGTAGTGAGTATCTTACCTTATTAAATATGGTATCCTACTTGGGAAATAATTCACTATTTCTTCCAAAAAACCAGAAACATAAACAAATACAGACATAAAACAAGTAAAATATTAGCAGCATTGCATTTTTAAAACTTTTGACCATAAAAGTGATTACTTGATCCCTGTGAAGTCATGCCCAGATTTAAATGATCAGCCCAGGTGCTCTAGTACAAGGCGCTCTTTCTCTTCTGTAAAATGGCCTTTAATAAAGAAAGAAAACTTTACATTCTACTTCTTTGTCTGAATATGAAAAGCAAACAGGGCACCGGGGCAATTATCTAGACAATTCAAGTAAAAAGTTCTTGAAATGTCTAGTCAATTGCCTCAAACCACTGCTTTATTGGCCTGTGAAGAAGAAAACTAGCATTGCTTAGTGAATGTTAAATAAGGAGTACAAGCATCTATTATTAATAAGCATTCTATCAATTTTTAAACCTAGTAAACTATGAGTCAATAATATCCTGAAGCCATGAATTCAACTAATTAAATATGTTTAAAGTGGCATTCATTTGTCTTTATTTTGAATTCATGAATTCAAAGGAAAAATAAATAACTTGTTAGCAAAGGTCGCAATTTTAATGCAGACTCTGAAAGATTTTTCAAATGCCCTTTGTTTTGTACACACCTGTATGCCTGTGTGATCTCGTCCTTCCTAGGGTTTTGGTATTTCTCTAATATGACTGTTCCTTCTCTTCTGTTTTAGTATCTACTGTGGTCTTTGGGTGCTGACTCCAGACAAGCAAGAAAAGTTGATAAAAATCAATTAAAAATTTGCCTCTAATTAGCAAAGGCCCCACAAGCACACACTTCTCAAGTCCTTCTATAGCTAATCACTGTACCAGGCTTTGTGGTCTTTTCCCCTCTTTGTGTGGATAAGACCAACCCAATGCAGCAAGGCTTAGTTCGGAGGTTGATCACCAAGAGTCACTGATGGTCTGTCTCCTCTATATCAAGCTCCTTACTGGGTAAACAATGGTGAAAAGGTTGTCCTTAACTCATGGAATTGACAGTTTTGTTTGTTTGATTGATTTCTAAGAAGCAACTACAATTCTGGAAGGGGTTAAGAGTCTCCTATAAAGACGGTCAATGCAAGACAGAGGTCTCCTGCAGAAGGAAGTGTGCATGAAAGATCTAAGTCAGAAATGAAGAGGGGATATTCATGGAGTTGGAAGCCCTCATCAGAAATTGGTATGAAGGTACCAAAGAACATAGCCTGGAGCTGGATGCTGCAGGACCCACTGTCCTGCAAGTCACATGTCATAGGGGCACAGACAAAATGGTTGAATAGGGATGGAGATAGAAACTAGGGAAGCCATTAAGGAGGAGAAACAGAGCTTAAAGTTATACAAGATACAGAGAAGGAAGAATCCAGCAGGGCTCTCAAGTATCTGGCTCTAGTAGTTAAATGGGAGGGCTGCTCAATAAGATATAAAAACATAGGAGAAAGAATGTATTTGACAGTAAAAAAAAAATGATTGCTTTTTTGTCATGTGGAATTGATATAACATGGTAACATTTCCATAGTATTGGCAAAATATGCAAGAAGAGATGCCCAGTGAACAGTTAGATATAAAAGTTGGGCCAAGGAAGAACACCTATGAATCAGCAGCAAACATGGCAACTACTGGGATGAGCATGAATGAGATCACTCCTAAGGAAACTGAAGAGTGGGGAGAGAACAGGACTCAAACAGAATCCTGGATGACACTGACATTGCACGTATCAAACCTTTCTCAAGTGGACCATACCAGGCTCCAAATTCTGCGTGCACCAGGCATGTTGTTTGTAGGTTTGAGCCAACCAACATCCTCCCCGTCCTTCTCTCCTCCCATCTCAGCAACAGAGACCCTCTGTGCCAGTCCATCTCCTCCAGCACAAACACAGCAAGTATAAAGGGCAAAGAACAAAATAAATACCAAAATATGTAAAGAACTCTCAGAACGGAGGAAAGGGTCATTTTGCACATTCATCTGTTAAGTCAATGTAACATGTGGACATTTCTAGGAGGCAGATTCCACTTTAAGGCATGAAAGAACTTTCTGACTACAGCTGTGAAGGGGCTGTCTGGTACAGTGGTGAGTCACCTTCACCAGAAGCCCTATAACAACATCACAGGGGAGATGTCTGTGAGAAGAAGACCAGCAGACAATTTGTAAGGCCCTCATCCTTGCTATGGATAATTATTATAAATGCTTATGCCCATTAAATCAGCTCTGTTCATTCGCATTCATTTGTTTCTCATTCATTCAGAATAGACACATAAAATTCATTTTATCAAAGTGGCTAGAAAAAGTTTAGATGACTTTTACCAGTTTATAGTGGAGCAAAGTTTTGAAAAGCAAATGTAAGTGTTTTAATGATGATTGAATCTTTCTCTGTATTGGTACCAGTCCAAACCATACCCTTCCCCAAAAGCCCTATGAAAATGAAACTTCCCTTCCCCAGAAAAGCTGCACTCTACATTTGGGCTTTTTTGTTCACATAAACTGTTTAAGAATTTAAAATAAAGGATCTTAAAGAATCCAGATGAATCAGTAATTTTTTATACATCTTCAAGTAGCAATGTTTTTAAACAATCACCTAACTAGCATCTCTTTTATTTTTTATTTTATTTTTTTATAAATTTTTTATTGGTGTTCAATTTGCCAACATATAGAATAACACCCAGTGCTCATCCCATCAAGTAGCATCTCTTTTAAATCAGATAAGTCAGAAATGCTAATTTTTAGACTTATCATTGCCTTTTACTATTAAAATTGCTACAACAAAGAAGTTCTCCAATAATGCTCATCTTCATTACCAGGTTCTTTGTCTTGACTGAACAATTCCAGCTTCATCTATGGGCAGCTCTGCTCAGTTTCAGGAAGAATCAGAAGTTGCAGGTAGTAATGGGGGAGAACGATAGCTATAAACATGGTGGGTGAGCTAGGAGCCTCAGGGATGGTCAGAAAACATGCTTCTTTCACAGAATGACTTAGAAGTCAAGAAGCATGTGATCCGGAGTCTGCATTTCCTGCTTAGCAGATATTTGACCTTGGCCAAGTTAATTAACCTCTCTAAATTTCCTTATCTGATAATAGGGCCCAAAATATACCTCATGATAGAGGTATAAATTTTCAGAACTAAGGTGAATAAGGCCGCATGAAATTATCCCACATGAAATGTTTCCTGCTTATACATTTTGAAAAATATCCCACTCTTACGAACGTTAAAAATGCAAGTGTGTGTTATTATATTATTGCATATTTATCAATGTCTCTTTTCATGAGAGCATGAAGAATTCTCATATTTCATTTGCAAAAATATAAAGCTGCCTATAATTCTTTGAGCAATTGGACGGCATGAGTACTCCCCATGCTGAAGTGATGTTGTTAGTAAAGTTGTTCATACTATGACTAAGAGTGACAAGGTGCAGGGTGTTCATTTCAGGACCCAGAATAACAGTGGCACCATCACACAGAGCAGATGTTCATAATCTCATACACATCATATGATGAAGACCAAAACTCAAACTCTGAGGCCACAGCAGCAGAGAGTGACCAAGGTATGCTCACTATAGTGGTGGGGGTTCAGGGGAGAATCCATTCCCACCACTCCTGGTGGTTCCTTCCATGTGGCGAAAGCTCCGTGAACATGTCCCTAGTCTCTCACCACATCCTCACTTATTCTTCAAGAATAATAACCGGGTTGACACATAGTGAGTTTGGAATGAAAATCGGAAGACGCATAATCCTCACTGTCCTGCCTTAATTCTGTGCAGTAGGACATTGGGAAGTCCTCTCCCAGCCCAACAGTCCTGGGATCTAAGGCTGGGATTCCATCAAGCAGTTAGAAGATGCACACTTAAAATGACATTCTCCAATCCCACTTTTCCTAGAATCATCTGCCCCGTCCTCTTGCTTACTTCACAGTGGTTTCAAAAACCAGGTGGGGAAGGCACATACTACTCATCAGGTCTCTTTAAACTCAAACAAGTCCAATGTTATTCAGTTGATTTCTAAGGAGAAAAACAGCTTTGGTTGAGCACCTACTATGTGCCAGGCATTATGCTAAACATGGAAGAAATAATTAAAATGTAATGCCTGTGCTTTAGAGGATTAAGGTCTGGTAAGAGAGGGACACAGACATGGCATGGCAACGTGGCAAGTGCTCTACATGTGATACTCACATCAATCACGTGTGCAAATCCCAGCTGACAGAGGCTGTGAGAGAAGCTCATGCACAGGGTCAGAGACAACTCTAGCCCTCGTCCCCCCTGCCCCCCTCCCCCTGCAGCAACACATGCTACCATGCAATGAAAGGAGCAGTGATATCTATGAAAGAACTCTAACTCTGAAGATGATTTGCAAACTCTAGTACCCCTGGAGTAAAGACTACATGAATTCTCCGACTGCACAGGAAGCCAATGAGAGTGCCACAGCAGTAGAGCTTCAACTCTGCTCCCCGTGGGCTTGGTGATGGTGCTCAGGGTGGGGGCGATTGTTACAGACCATCAGTAGCCCTGGGCCTCTAGCAGCACGCACCCCAGGCCCACCACCACACTTGCTCAGCTTTTTCCCATTTTCTGTGATTTCATGAAGTAGTTCCTCTGAAAATGAAAACGGCTGAAGAATGTCAAGCATTTCCATGTGAGATAAGAGGTGGCAGGTGTGGAGTTTGGGGCAGGAGGTGGAAACTAGACAAGGCGGCCTGCTGTCCTGTGGGTGAGGGCCGTTCAATCTCTCTGCATGCTAGAACTGCCTGGGCATCTCTGGAACACATGATGCTTGGACCCCACCCTCCAGCCTCCCAACACCTCCAGGTTTTGACCTCCCCCATGTGTGGGGTGTGTGGTCTACACCGCTGCACGTGAGAAGCGGAGGAGAGGGTAGGAGATGTGGGACTGTGTCCTAGGGATAAGCCCTGGTCTAGGTTGATCACACCTCGGTAGTGGTTGTGACATCCTGAGTACAGGGGAGAGAGAGAGATAAATGGTGGTCTACAAATAAATGGATTAATCTATCAAAAAGTGCTGCAGAATGTAATTTAAAAATTTGTGTGCACCCCAGTATCATGCGATGGTCCCTTCAGCATCTACCCTCCCTCGAATGAACAAAGCCTGATTCATGGTTTGCTTCTCCCTTAGCTGGCCAGTGGTGTTGGGACCGTGTGATTTCTGAGTGATTTCCTGCAGAGACAATAACCACCATCCCAGGAATTCTCAAGCACCCAAGCGCAGCTCTAACCCAGAGAGCAGATACCCTTCTTCTTGGTACATGTCCACTAAACACCGGTGGTACCCTCCACTCACCATGGCAACCAAAACACCCTCGTGTTTCTAAACACCTCGAGGGCAGTACTGACACCTGCAGTTGATACCCACTGGGTATGTGAAAAGGCTGGCACAAATGCATGACTCCATGCGCAATAATGTGTTTCTTTTTTCTTTTGTAAGCCTGCCATAAAGAATAAATAAGAGTCATTTACTACAAAAAAAGTGCTGATTCAGAAGGGGCAGTATAGAATTGTTTTGCAATGAGAAAAATGTGTTTTGCAATTTTGGCTTAAGAAATCTAATTTATTGAACTATAAAATGAGAGCAAAAATCATATGTGCTTGGGAGGTTTCCAGTGAGGATCAAATGAGATACTGCACACAGATAAGGTGCACGAAGCTCTTGGCATTTTGCCAGCACGCTGAGATATGCTCAATGAATGCTGCTGATTGTTCCTTTTACTGTTGCTAGTACAGTTCCTCATGATTCTTAACTATAATACTGCATTCAGAAATTATCCTCAAGGTGTCCTAGAAATGCAACGTCTGAACATCCCATGATTCGGCAGTCTCCAAATAAATGCTGTGGCCACCCACGTTTTACCACTAACACCACAAATGTTCTGCAGGTATATCTTGAAAGTTCTGGAATAAACTGGAAATGTGCATGAATCTTAAAAACATAAAAGATACAGCCAATGGCAAGGGACCGGGTGGACCACACGCAGAGAGCATCTCCAATCTGAGTTCCCAATTTTTCCAACAATGAAGGTCTCTCTGTGCCTGCCAGTTTCTTTTGTTGCTGTTGTTTTTTCCTTTCTCCTTTAGCAACATCAAAAAAGATTCTTGTTTTTCAAACCTTCCCAGGTAGCACTGCCTGGTGGTGATGTGGGTACCCTTGGGAGTGGCTTAATAAAGAGGACATGTCCCTTCCAATCCCTGAAAACAATGTGGCAGGGAGATTTGATGGCATTCCTTGTCAACACCCCCCTTAACCTGCAGCATTTCCTCCTGTGATCCTCCTGAATCATGAGCAGACTCATGGAAATCCGTGCATGCCTTTCCAGTCATGTCTCTAGGAACATGTTATTTTTCTTTTTTACTTACTAACAAAGAGGAGAGAGGGGGAAAAAGAGTAGAATAAATACTTGCTATCATGGTTGCAGGGAGCCTTGCATCGGATGCTTCCTTGAAGCCACAAGGAAATTTACCATTTTAGGAGTTGGCACCGTGGAGTTCCCCTTCGAGAAGAAACTTCAAGTTAATCTAGATCAGTTTCTCAAAGGTGGAAAGTGAGACATAAAGGCGGGAGTTGAAAGGAGACAATAAACCAATAAACGGAAGAAACAGCTAATGTGCTTGGCATAGAACATCGCAGGAGGTTGCTGGTGAGGCCATGGCACAGAAGACAGAACGGGGCGGGGGGGGGGCATGGGCGGGCCTGAAAAGCACAACGGATGCTGTGGTCTGCAGAAATTCATGTGCACGGAGGCTCATGGAGGGAACAGGAGGAGGCAGAAAGACCTCAATATTCTAAGGGCTTCCTCAATTCCCTCCCCCTTCTCGACCCAAACTCTGAGTGAGATCTAAGGCAACCGTGCATCCCTGCAAGCTGGGGCTGGATGGAAGACAGCTTTCCCAACAAACAGTCACAGTGCTGCAGCTGTTGAGGATGGGCCTCTGTTTGGGTCTCTAGGTGGTGACCTGCCTCAAAGGGAGGAATAAAGGCCACAGCTGTACTGGGAGGAGCACTCAGAAGCAGCAGAACAGACTCAAGGTGGGTATGAGATCAGGCCACTTCTCTCCAAATGCCCAGAGAGGCGAGCTCAGCTTCTAGAGGAAGAGCAGTGTCCAACCTACCTGAGTTATTAGCATCGCTGGCTGCTGAAACAAGTAACAGGAGATGAAAATATCCAGCCTTCCTGACATTCACCTGCCATTGGCCGTGCTGCTGGCTGGATAAGCCAGTGGTTCACCCTCAGGGCCTCTGACCCTGGGTCCCTCTCCCTGGAATGTTCTTCCTGGACAGTGGCTCATTTTTGTCATCGAATCTTAGTTGGACTCACGTGTCCTCAGACGTCTCTAAAGCACCTTCCCTGCCTTGAATCCAGCCATTTTCAACCACTTCATCCTGTTTTCTTAATTTTCATAGACCTTAAAACCACCTGATATGGTTTATTAACTACATTTCCTTGAATCCAAGAGGTCATCAATGACAAGATGTACTATTATTCGATGTTTTCCTAACAAAGCAAAATGTACCCAACTGCACTAAGACACAGGTTTTTCTTAACATTTTGAACTCTGATGATATATTTGAACTACTGAGACACTGATTCTTATCATATATCAGTCTTTTACAAACATAAATAGGAAGATATAAATGAGATAGGCTGTTCATTGTTTTGAGGTTAATTATAAGTTATAGTCATTCTGCCAAAAATGAATGTTAGCTTCATTATTATCGATTTCTGTGCTCTGTTTCTGGCCTTCCTGCAGCAATAATAACTTTTGCTCTAATATCAAATTATACTGTGATCTTCTCAAAAAGCTTTTTAAATGGCAACTAAACTCAATGTGTGGATCCATCATGCAACTCAACTGCCAGAATCCAGCCATTTTTAACAAGTTTGGGCATAAGCAGGAAATGAGAGCTCCATCAGACTGCTGTCTGGTCTGAGGTAGGAAACACACCTTTAAACACACCTGACTTTAAAATTGCTAAGATGTGAAACAGAATGTGTAACTTAGAATTAGCACAATAAGCTCACTGGTTATATATCATCTTGAAAGCATAACATCTATAAGAGCAAGAATCTTGCCTATATATCCCCACAGCCTAGAACACGGGAGGCACTCAAAACAAATTAATTCAAATAATGAGATGCGTTCTCTCTCCAAGCTAACACTTTACCATCCAGAATGATGATGCCATGTGTGCTAATAGCTATAAATGCAATTTCTCTGTCAACTTCAGAACAACCAGAATTTGGGGTCTGGTTTAGTAATTGTGCCTTAAAGATTTGCTGCCACCAGTGAGAAGAAATGCCATCTAATCTCCTGAGACAGGGACACTGTCATAGTGTTTTCCTCTAAGTGTCCTAGAGGGCAATGAACAGTAAAAACATCTTGATGATTGACTCTCTGATGAGGTAACATCTAGGTTGAAATTCTCCTTTGCAGAAGCCAGGAAAACCAGAGATGAAACTTGTAAGTAGTGGTACCAGGATGAGTCTCTGGATATACATACCACTGAGGCCCCTTTAAAAACATACCATCACCTTCAGGTTCAAGAAATCTAGAGATTTAAATATCACCTGCCACGGCAAGCATGCAAAAGGACAGGAAAGTATCAAACATCAGGGCAGGGTTCAATAAAACTCTCATCCTTTTATCCAATTGCATGATTTAATTCACATCACTTCTTCTTTTTTTAAAGATTTTACTAATTTATTCATGAGAGACACAGAAAGAGAGGCAGAGACATAAGCAGAGGGAAAACCAGGCTCCCTGCAGGGAGTTCGATGCAGGACTCAATCCCAGGATCCTGGGATCACGTCCTGACCCAAAGGCGGACGCTCAACCACTAAACCACCCCAATGCCCCCAAATCACTTATTCTTATGTCAACTTCTCCTTATTTCCTTGATTGTCTCTCTTTGGAGTTTGCTCAGCTGAACAGATCAGGGCTCTAATAAGATTCAATAAAAAACATGCATCTCTTTTTCAAAAATTCTGCACAAGTAACATAATCTGGACATAGCATACCCAGATGAACCTAAGGTGTTGCTGTAAGAATGTCCTGTTTCTTTTTCTCTACTTTGTACAAAGATGAAACAATATTCTGAGCTACTTTCCTTCAGCTGAACAAAAAATGTTCACTGTGCACAGTTTAGTTTCCCTGTAGCCTTTTCTGAAACCTCTTTTCACAGGGGGCCTCTCTCCTATGGTGATTTCTCCCTGGTATCTACTAGCTGTGCTATCTTTTTAAAAATGTTTTAACTTTTTAATTTTTTTGTATATTTTTTTCTTGGAGTTTGATTTGCCAGCATATAGTGTAACACCCAGTGCTCATCCCATCAAGTGCCCAGCTGTGCCATCTTTTCAATTCTCCTGTCACCTTATACTCTAACATGAGTAAGGCAGCCTCATACAACCATCCAATAAGGAAAGGAGTCTATTGAGCTAGTTACTACAGATTATATACTCCTGCAAGCATTAAATAATTCTTTATGCTGAGCATGCATGCTTTGAGGCCACTGTCTTCTTGTACACAGAGATTTAGAAGAGAAAATTAGCTGATGTGTCAAAATAAAACATACTTCCCTAAATACAAAAGCCACCTTTCCAAGATGACCTGAAAATAAACCAAGTGAACAATGCAAGTGCATATACTATATCACACAGCAAGTATACTAGTCAAGGTAAGACCATTGCTACCATAACACAACCACCTTGATATCTCAGCAGCCTAACTCAAAGTCTGTTTCTCATTCACAGAAAACCCAAAGCAGTCTGAGTGACCCTTTTGTAGCTCCACCATGTGTAACTCCAAGGTCATTGTAATAGGGGAAGAACGTGAGGGAAAACACACAGATGCTTCTGCCTCCACCCAGAATGTATAAAAGTCACTTCACTACTGCCCACAAACTGGAATTAGGTCTGAATACTCAGTAAAGAAAGAGCTCATAATGCAATGCCTCCCTTATAGTAGTAACACTCAGGGAGGTTTCATTACTATATTATTATTATATCTAAATGTTACCATTTTGATTCACTGTTATTATAGTAACAGAATATCTAAATACTAGCATGTGATTACTTTTATCACCATCTCAATTATTATTACTATCATCATGGATTAATTTTTGAATTCTGGTCATTTCATATTTTCCCGTGATAAAAACTTGAGTAACATACACAGGAATTTTCTTGAAATCAAGAACATGCCCTAATTGAATAATGAACAAAACATGTAAGTTCTCCAGCTTTACCATTTATTAGTGAATTACACCAGGGAAAAAGTGCTTATAAAGAACATTTTTTTATTAGTCATTTTCATCGCAATGCTCGAGCTACCATCAAATACAGATGAAATGTGAAAATGAAATTTTACTTTAACTGTCTTTGTAAAGTCTGTAATACACATACTTGAGGTCATGCTTGGCTATAGACTTTTCAAGAACCTCAAAATGAGGAGTTGTGCTAAAATTTCCAGGGAGGAGCATACAGATTGGTACATTCTGCACTATTCTCTAACACACTTCCTCAACATCTCCCTGAGGAGGTATTTATTCTCCCCATCACTCTTACACTTCGTCTCCAGCTCCTTCTTCACACTACTTCCTCTCTTCTGTCTGCGTCTCCTATCTGCCTCTCTCTTATAAGAACACCTGTGACAGCATTGAGATTCCACTCTGACAGTCCAAAATAATCTCCTTAGCTCAAGATCCATAACATAATCACATCTGCAAAAACCTTCCAGGTTAAGACCTGGTACCTTTGGTGGACATCGGCTTATCTTTCTGTTCTCCTGTCCACAGGTGTTTGCATTTTGTTCCCACTGCCTGGGAAGCTCCTTCTCCCAACCTTCACAAAGTCTATTCCTTGCTCTCATTCAGGTCTCACTTCAAATGCCCTGAGAGTTTATTTCCCTACAATCCCACCTAATATCACTACCTATCCACCCAACTCGCTTTTAAAGCTCTCTGTTTTATTTCACTTATTTTTGGAGACCATTCTGATTATTTATTAGTGTCCCATATCTCTCTGCATCCCACCCCCGACCCTAGGAAGCTAGTTCCATCAGAATAGGGACTTTGCCTTCCCTGGCCATTACTGTACACCCAGACCTGGAACGGAGCCTGGCACTATGGTAAGCATTCGATAATGTTTGTTGAACAGATGAAAGATTTAGTGGTTATCAGAATCCAACAAAATGGCAGCAAAGATAACTTTGTCTTTGTTTTGACTAATATGCTGGATCCTCTAAATCATGAATAATGAAATAGGAATTTTAAATAATTGGAACAAGATTTTAGCAGGATTTTATAACTAAGGGAGTTTTTAAAAGCAGGAGAAACTTCTGTAATGGAACTTCTTTGGAGCTGTTTCTTAAAAGTCATAATGATCAGTGAAGTTTCAAAGTTCCCGTTACACTTCCAGCTTCCATGCTGAAAAGAATACAGCAAAGATGCCCAAACATATGTACACAGTTGGGGCTCTCTAGTATAATGGATGGAGATGCTCTAGCATATTCAAGTGTGGTGGTGTTATCTGTGCTCTAGCTCTCTGCAAAGTCTATCTTCATTTAGGACCCTACCAACATGTTTCACTATGGGCATCCTATTTTTAATTCATAGGAACTAAGTATTTCTTTGAGATAAGTAGTAATAATAATCACTAATATCTACTGGGATCTACTATGTAATATAATGCACTAGATAAGACACTATATAAACTCGTCCTACAAAGCATGAATGCAAGATCGGGCTTGGGAGTTACATTCTATTAATTAAAAAACAAACCAAAACAACAGGAAAACTGAGGCTTAAAGAGACTGTGTGACCTCTTGTGTGGCGGAGTGCAAAGCTTTGATGTATCCTGCATCCCCTGTCTAAGCATATCACCTTTAGAGACATGATGTGGTCAAACTGAAGATACTTAGGAGACACAAGAATGGTACCTCCTACTAATATGGCCCCATGTTAGGATAGGATCTGCAAAGATCACTCCCATGCTTACTCCTTGTTTCACCTAATAAATCTCTGACAACCACAGGCATTTCTGTGACATTCATCATTCCTATCACCCACAAATGAAATATACAGGAAATATCTAAGAAGCAATTACATTTCTTCAGAGTTTTGTTTTCCTGACGCTTTGCAAATACAAACCCAGCTGTGTGTATCTGAATGGTTGTTCAGAGGAATTTTGCAGAATTCCTATGCATGCAGTGTTGTCTTTGGAGTACTACATACCAGGTAACTGCTGCCAAATCCACAATGATTACAGACATTAAACACTAGCCTTAGTTTAGTTTTCTTTTTTTTTAAATATTTATTTGAGAGAGAGAGAGAGAGAGAGAGAGCGCAAGCGAGTACAAGCATGGGGAGGGGCAGAGAAAGAGAGAATCCCTAGCATACTCTGCACTGAGTCGGGAGCCAGACATGGGGCTTGATCCCAGGACTCCAAGATCACAACTTGAGCTGAAGTCAGACAGTCAACATTGAGCCACCCAGGTGCCCCCTTAGTTTTGTTTTCAGATGCTAAGTATATCTAAGGAAATACATCCCATTTATCATAGTTAGAACATCTTTTTTTAAAATATTTTTTTCCTTTAAAGATTTTATTTTTTTATTCATGAGAGACACACACACACAGAGAGGCAGAGACACAGGCAGAGGGAGAAGCAGGCTCCACGCAGGGAGCCCGATGTGGGACTCAATTGGGTCTCCAGGATCATGCCCTGGGCTGAAGCCGGTGTTAAACCGCTGAGCCACCCGGGCTGCCCTTAGTTAGAACATCTTAAGTATATTATTAAATTACTATGTTGGATTAGAAAATTTATCACATATATGAAACGGAATTTTAAACTGGGTAATAAGCCTCGTAAAAAGCCCAATTAATTCAAGTGATACAACTCCGAACCCTGGCTATGGAGTCACGCCAAGGCCTTGACCTGAGGGCAGCCAGCCCCCAGGACAGACTGGTCTATCCATTTAGGAAGCACCCGGGGCACTAGGCCATATGCCAAGTCCCAAGAACTCTCACTCTGTGTCTTTAAGAAGCTCACAGTCAGGATTTTGATTAAGACAAGTAGCTTAATTAGGAGTCCTTTGGTTTTAAGTAGCAACTTACCTTGGGTAAAAAAGAACTTGGAGGAGACACAAAAAGTCTCCTGCAACCCAAAGCAGCATGTTTACCCAGGCCTCAGGGGAGGGGCTGAACCCTGTAAGTCAAGTCAGAAACAGCCTGGTCGCTCTTCCACAGTCCCTTCCTCTGTTAACGATTAGCTTTCTGTGCCCCTTTACTTGCAGAATGGCAGCAGTCATGCCCCAGCTAAGCATTCAATGACCTCCTATTTCTTTATAGTCTCTGAGCCCAAATTCAAGCTTTCTGCAAGGGGGAGTCTGGTTGACCCAGGCTGAATCAAACATCTGTCCATGCCCAATGTCCTGAGGCCAGTGAGGCAGGACAGGGCAGGGACTGTGGTTAATCTCTCAGAGAAGAGCCATGAGTAAAGATGAAAACTAACCACTATACCTCTTATATTAATAATTAGACAATCACACTTAATATCCATAAAACACTTAGCGTAATCCCTGGAACAAATATGTTCTAACTAAACAGCAGTGACACTTTTCTGTGTTTTTGTGTCCCATGGTGTTGGGGGGACCTGGGGCAGCCCAGTGGAGCTCCTCCCACCTCAGCTGTGAGGGCCCCACAAGGGCTTGTGAGCTGAGCTGGAGAAGGAAGAGGACTCACACAGCTAGGGACAGAGTGTGTGTCACAGGCCAGGGACAGGCATACCCAAGAATGCTACAGCATATATAAAATCCCAGAGAGACCACACACTCTTGTCCAGAAATCCCAGGGGTCTAGTATGCCAAAAGCCCCAAGCACATGTGCGGGCAAAGGCAGGGTGAAATGAGTTCTGAAGCCAGAAATCGAGTCTGATTCAGAAGGCACTAAAGAATCCACCTGCTCTGTGCAGTGTGAGGACTGAGGGTTAGTTGAGCCAAGGGTGGAAGTGGGGATCTCAGCCAACCATTCATACAGAAAACCCAAGAGAGAGTGACTTTGGAAAAGGCTGGGATGAGTACAGGTCTGGGCTCCATGAATTTGAGGCACCTGAAAGACAGCTCTGAGGTGTCTATAGGGAAATGAAAGTAAGGGTCAGTGCTCAAGAGAGAGGTCTAGGAAGTGGGTGGAGGGCAATGAGAAGACATTGAAACTACATGCACCAAGAATTGTGGCAAATCACAGATGAGAAGCATGTGCTCTCGGGAACTGGGAAGGCTTCTCAGCAGAAGGTAACCATGGATTTGAGTTGGAAGGAGCAGAAGCGGGGGGTCTCTAGCAGCCCTGGGCAATGGGGTGTGGAGAGGAAGAGGAGCATCCACAAGAAGGGGAGTGTAAATGCAGAGGAATCTACCCCAAGATGAGGTACATGTGAGCCTCGTCTTTGGAATCTGAGAAAGGAAGATATCAGGCACCACTGAGCTCCTCCGTACACAGGGCAAGACCTAGAATTTTGTCCATGACTCAGTCTTTAGAGAATGGATAACCAAGAGAGCCAAGGTTATACATGACTTAGTGATCGAGCTACTGTCCTACGACTATTCTATACAAACAGAAGTAGAACATCTCTAAAATCACGTTTGCAGGCTACTAGGTAAGCATGACAGACTGAATAAGGAGGTTACCTTCCCCTCCTCAAAAAGCCCATGAAACATCACTTCCAGTGTAAAAAGTAAGTAATGCCTGAAACCGACAGATCCAGAAATAGAAGTATATGCAAAGAAATAACAAAACAAATGGCAAGTAAGGCAAAAACAGTGGAGTCCTCTGGGAATTAGGGCTGGAAGGACCCCAGTTCATTCATTATTATAAACCCAGAGAGATGTCTTTTTGGTTTTTCAACTACAGATACATGCTACTCTGGCAAAAATAAACATTTTATGAATTACAACATCAATAATGTGAGAATGAGATTCAGGTTGCATGTAACTTTTCACAAATACACATTTCCCAGCAATAAATAACATGAAAAGTGTGCTCATGCCTTACTAAATCTACGTCAACCTGTTCTCTGCCAGGTGCATTCACCCCGCACCAATACTTATCTATCATCACTTCTATACTTTATTGCAGATAAAATAGAATTATCCTGCCTGCCAGACTAAGTACTTTTAAGAAACACTCAAAAGCATTCGGGTTAACTCCCTAAAAGACTTTATACTCATATTTCACTTACAAACATCATACAATTTTAGAACTAGAAGGGGCTTTGAGTGGAGCCAACCAACGTCCTCATTTTGCATCTGGAGAAGTAGCCTCACGAGAGGATCTGCTAGAGGTCAGATAGCTCCGCGGTGGCTGCACTCAAGACAACGATCCAGAGCCCCGTCTTTCCATTCTGCATTCCACTGACTTTCTGAAGCTCTGGTCTACTGAACCCTAGGCCCAACATACCAAATGGTCTGCACAACATAGTAACACTACTATCAATACTAAGTTTATTTTAAAGTTTGTCTGTTGTTCAGAATTTCAGTAACTAAAAGGGATCTTTGAACACGGGACCAACACAGAATCACATCCTCAATGCACGGAATGCTCCAGAACTCTCCTTATGACACAGCCATGAATAAGGAAGATTCGACTCTTGCCCCCTGCAGCTTGTCCACATCCACTGTAGCAGGAGAAGGGGGAGTTAGATAAAAAGTGTAATAAAGTATGGTGATGGGCACAAAAAACACTCCATGGGAACTCGAACATTCTGCAAAACCCTCAAATCACAAATATGCCTACAGATGCAGAGTCTACAGCAATCTTTCTATAGAGTCAAAGTAGAGCTTACTTGGTAAATTTTATCATTAGTACAAGACAAAGTTACCATGCTCCCAGAAGTACTGAACCCCCTCAGTATTCCATAACTTTATAAAGTTACAGTCCATTTGGGATATGTCACTTTGTTGCTGGAGACCACCTTGGCTGGCTGGTGGGGTCACTCACAGATGGTGCTGGCTGACTTCACATCACAGATTCCCTGATGAAAAATCGTGAACCTCCATTGCGCCTAAAATTATTCTGCTAGCGATGAACATCACCTCTTTGTGCCTTCTCACTTACCGTATGTCTGGAATTCTGTCTGCAATTCTGCCCTTACCCGGGGGCTCCTGCTGCCTTCTACTGCCTCTGCCAAACCCCAGCCTCCCTCCCCACACCTACTCCATCCAGAGCTCAGAGCTTCCCCCCTCTGCAGGGAAATCTGGAGTTTTGCCACTGCTTATCATAAGCCTATTTCCCCAGAAGAAACTGAGCTCCTGAAAGTAGAAGCCATGCCCTCTCATCTCGCATCCTCTACATTTAGCCAATTCTTCCTAGACTGTAGGCATCCCACAAGCTGGCCTACATTATGGAGGTGAACTTTTTCTTATTGAAAATGAATTGTTCAAATCCCTAAGTGTGATAGCTAATGTTCTATAATAATTTTATGTGTTAAAGGAAAACAGTGAAATGCTGTACATTACCCCAAAAATGCTATTTACAGAATCAGGAAAAATTTGACAATAGATCCAGTTTATACCTTACCTCTTTTTTCATTAAAAATAAATCTACTTTTAAGAAAACTCAATGAGGAAATCCACATTTACAACAGTTATTTTAGATACAGATTTGCATGACATGAAGTATCGTGATAAAGCTCTTCTAAGCAGCAAAACCCCTGGTTAAACTAATTTTGCTTTGCAATTTTTAAAATGCATTGATTCTATCATTAGGTTAGAAAAGTTTTTAGGTTTTCCCTCAGCTCCATGTGTATTATCAAGAATGCATCTTGGTCTATGAAGGATATAAACTTACATTTATGTACTTTTAAATTCTTCTACTATTTGATTAGAGCACAACCAGCACTAGCAAAGCTTAAGTCCGTTAGTTCCTGTTACAAAACACAGGGTCAGAAGCAGATCGCAGGCTCACCACAGACACCCTGAATCTGTAGCATCTGCATGTCAGCATGATCCACAGGTATTCATATGCACAATCCACTCTGAGAAGCACGACTTTGGCTCATGTGCCTTTTTTTGTCTGGCTCTGGGTGCGTTGCTTTGAAATAAAATAACTAAATAGCTAAGGTATGAAACATACAGTACATTACACCATGTATTTTATAGCACTTTGAAGTTTTTCAGAAGACACAGAGTCCCCATTCATTCCTCCATTACCTGTTTTAACAACATTGGAGGATCATATTCTTCCCATGAGGCAGAGGACCCAGAACTGGTGATGAAGTGTGTGAGCGCTACTTCCTAATGCAGGGATCTGATGTACCCCACCCCATCCTCGGAGCTCGGTATACAGTGAGAACACAAGAAAGATAACTGGAGATGCAAGTAGCTAAGAAGTAAAATGGGGCAGTAAAGGGGAGAAGGGAGCACCAGATGCCTCAGGAGAAATTACTACCTGCTAAGCTGAGACAGAACAAACACATATGGTCTGACCTGACACAGAAGTAAGCTGCTGAGGCAACAATCCAATCACAGACACCAGGGACTCAACACTGACAGCAAAGCTATGTGGAGAAGCCACTCCTTTCACAAAAGATAATCAGGTGGTCTTCACCTGAGACAACTTCACATACAATAACATAATTAGAATCAACTGTGAACTTTGGTTCCTAAAGAAAACTCTCTTGCCTGAAAACCAGCATTAGCACTGCACACAGTGATGAAGCCTTGGGCCCTTGCCATGTCTTAATAAATAACAGTCCCTGAACCAAAAAAACAAAAGGAATACCAGCATAGACAACTGCTCCGGCTAGTGTGCAAGTTAGATTCTAATTAAACCATTTGAATATCGGAACAAATATAGCACCAAGTTGTAATGCCAATTAGCATTTTGTTTATCAGTCATTACCATAAAACAAAGAGCAAATATAACCATGTTATTTCAATAAGGTCCTAATTAGGCTAAATTACACTAGCAAAAAATGCAAAGACTCACAGCAAGATTCGTATGTCAGTATTTCAGTAGAGATGACATAAAGAGATTGAGCTCATTTACAACCAGTGAGCACACCTAAACTCAATAATTCCCTGTCGAAACACAAGGAAACACCAGAAAGTTAGTCCTCTTTTTC
The DNA here is from genome assembly GCF_048164855.1 of Canis lupus baileyi. Classification (NCBI taxonomy): domain Eukaryota; kingdom Metazoa; phylum Chordata; class Mammalia; order Carnivora; family Canidae; genus Canis; species Canis lupus. Next base: position 61,246,918 of record NC_132840.1, read on the forward strand.
TTTCCTAACCTCTATAAAAGGAGTCCTCAAAAATTGTAACCTTGGACACATTCTCTTCTCCTTCTCTTTCTTCCCATGGGAGCCTTGCCCTTGGGTGCAGAGAACTCCAATGCTGGAGGTTCTCTGGAGACCAACTCCACAATTTCTAACTGCATTCCTCTCTGCATATGGTGCTGACCACTGACAAAACACATCCAAACTCAATCATCCCTAGCCTCTAATTTCCCTACTGTTGTTCATCCTCGCCTTTTCCTGGTTATCCAAGCATTTGGAATTCTCTTTTGTGGAACCGAACCCAATCTGTTCTAAACTATATCCACTGATTGTACTGCAGAAATATTTCCTTTCCTTTCTATTCCCATAGCTAATAGCGACTTGCAGGCTTTGGCGATGTCTCACCTGGGCTACGTTAATAGCTTCCTATCTGGTCCTCATTCTTTCTCCCACATACATTTGAATGTGGCTGCCCAGAAGCAAAGGGCTTCCAGGGCTTGGCCCCACCTGAACCTCGCTCGCTTCTCTCCATTGTCTCCATTGACACTGCTGCTCCCTGATGCTCCGCTTTGTTACTCAACATGCTCTCCTCCCAAAGAAGAGATGCCCCTACATCTTTGCTTGGTCTAGTTTCCCCATCTGTAGTACTCTTCCCAAATTCAGCTTTTGAAAATGTTCTCACCTATAGTGGGTTGAAAGGGATGCCCCAAAAGACATGTTTACACTCTTATTTCCAAAAATTGTGAATATTACTTTACATGGCAAAAGATGTAACTTCAGAATCTTGAGAAGAGCTTTCGTTAATAATGCATGTGAGTCCTCAATAATACACAATTTCAAGTAACCTTAAGCCAAGTGACAGCGGACACACAGAAAAGGAGGAGAGATAGGAGCGACAAGGCCAAAGCTAAGGAAAGCCAACAGCTGAAATAAGGTGAGGGACAGATTTTCCCCTGGAGCCTGTGTAATGGATATAACCCTGCTAACACCTCATTTTGGACTTCTGATCTCCAGAACTGTGAAACAATACATTTCTGTATCAGAAAGGGAGACAGAACATGAGAGACTCCTAACTCCGGGAAATGAACTAGGGGTGGTGGAAGGGGAGGTGGGCGGGGGGTGGGGGTGACTGGGTGATGGGCACTGAGGGGGGCACTTGATGGGATGAGCATTGGGTGTTATTCTATATGTTGGCAAATTGAACACCAATAAAAAATAAATTTATAAATAAATAAATAAATAAATAAATAAATAAACAAATAAATAAACAAATAAATAAATTTTGGATACTAAAAAAAAAGAATACATTTCTGTTGTTTTAAGCCACCACGCCTGTTAACTACGTACATACATATATGTAAAACATTGTCATGCCTCTGGATATATGGTTATGTATAATTATTGTATGAAACATAAGAAAGCCAATTTTTAAATCTCCAACTTATTTACCTAGCATAGTATTTTACTGACCACAGATGCCCAGTACATATTCACAAATAAATCAATGAGTTTTCAAGTCTCCTGTGGCTTTTCTAATAAGAAAAGTCTCCAGGGTGGCTCAGTCTGTTAAGCATCTGCCTTCGGCTCAGGTCATGATCTCAGGGTCCTGGGATTGAGTTCTGCATCAGCCTCCCTGCTCAGTGTGGAGCCTACTTCTTCCTCTTCTCTCCCATTTCTTGCTATCTCTGTCACTATCTCTGTCTCCCTCAAATAAATAATTAAAATCTTTTTTTAAGTTTTTATTTATTCATGAGACACACACACACAGAGAAAGGCAGAGACACAGGCAGAGGGAGAAGCAGGCTCCATGCGGGGAGCCCAACGTGGGACTTGATTCCAGGTCTCCAGGATCATGCCCTGGGTTGAAGGCAGGCGCTAAACCACTGAGCCACCCTGGATGTCCAAAATCTTTTTTTTTTTTTTTTTTTTCAAAGAGAGAAGTCTCCAAATTTTTGACATAGTTACATGAGAGTTTGCAATATGACTGGTCATGGCCAGGAAGAGGTGACAGTTCTGCTAAAATCCTCCAGAAAATGCAGACTGTTCATAAGTCACCCTGTCTTGGCCAGTGCCTTCTGTGGGATTCAACATTACGATGTGTCAAGGAGCAGCAATATGAGCCTTGCTACTGCATGTCCACATTGGCTTCAAAACCACCTGTTCTCAGGGTGCCCTGAGTGAGGCCAGGAGGTCACTCCTAGAACTACAGCAAATGTTCCAGGAAAAACAGCTCTTCTGTGAAAGTGTATGCCTCGGGCTTCCTCTGTGGCATAGAGCTCACACTGCTCTCACAGCTCCTGAAAGTTGATGACTTTGTTTTTAGGGAGCTGTGGACATTTTCCTTATCAAGCTCATTTCAAAAATAGGGTTTCATAGGCTTTTATCATGAGTAATATTTTTATAAGGAAAATGAAGTTTTTCTTTGTTAAATGTACAGTTTTAAAAGTTCTGCTATATATCCTTAAATATCTTATTTATTTGAGAGGAGAGAGAGAGAGAGAGAGAAAGCATGAGCAGGGGAAGGGACAGAGGGAATGGGAGAAGCAGATGTTCCACTGAGCAGGGAGCCCAACATGGGGCTCCATCCCAGGACCCTGAGATCATGACCTGAGCCCAAGGCAGACACTTCACTGACTTAGGCATCCGGGTGTCCCAAAAAGTCTGATATATATATATGATATATATATATATATATATATATATATATATCATATATATTATATACATATACATATATATCAGATATATATTATATACATATACATATATATTATATGTGTATATATAATTAAATATGTATATATAACTTATATATTATATATATATATATAAAATAGAAAATTGTAACTTCCTCTTTGGTATGAGGAACACCACCAGATCAGGAATTGTTTGCTGGGGCTATTTTATTTTATTTATTTTTTATTTTATTTATTTTTATTTTTTTAAATAACAAACTTATTTTTATTGGTGTTCAATTTGCCAACATACAGAATAACACCCACTGCTCATCCGGTCAAGTGCCCCCCTCAGTGCCCGTCACCCATTCACCCCCACCCCCCATCCTCCTCCCCTTCCACCACCCCTACTTCGTTTCCCAGAGTTAGGAGTCTTTCATGTTCTGTATCCCTTTCTGATATTTCCTACCCATTTCTTCTCCCTTCCCCTCTATTCCCTTTCACTATTATTTATATTCCCCAAATGAATGAGACCATATAATGTTTGTCCTTCTCCGATTGACTTATTTCACTCAGCATAATACCCTCCAGTTCCATCCACGTTGAAGCAAATGGTGGGTATTTGTCATTTCTAATAGCTGAGTAATATTCCATTGTATACATAAACCACATCTTCTTTATCCATTCATCTTTCGATGGACACTGAGGCTCCTTCCACAGTTTGGCTATTGTGGACACTGTTGCTAGAAACATCGGGGTGCAGGTGTCCCGGTATTTCATTGCATCTGCATCTTTGGGGTAAATCCCCAGCAGTGCAATTGCTGGGTCATAGGGCAGGTCTATTTTTAACTCTTTGAGGAACCTCCACACAGTTTTCCAGAGTGGCTGCACCAGTTCACATTCCCACCAACAGTGTAAGAGGGTTCACTGGGGCTATTTTAGAAAGCTATTGATTAGATAAGAAGATTTATACTAAAACCAATATCTATGTGTAGCCTCCACATTTCTGAACATGCTGTAGAGGAGCAAACATGGGTTAGAAAGAATTCTTGGATCAATGCTTGTTGAATAGAGCAGAAACTCTATGTTCTTGGAATTATTATTGGTTCCAGCTGCCATAAAAACACAAAATCTGGCAACTGATTGGATGGTACAGGTTTAGTTGAACCCATCTAGTTTTACCCTTGGAGGCATCATTTATATTTTATGGAAACTCAAGGCTCTCTAGGGAAGAGATCTTGGGGGACCACCCTTGCCATGGTTCTAGAATAGAGCTGCCTCCTCAGTAACTCTTCGGCATGCTGAGCTCACAGCCTTTACTCTGGTATAGGAATCTACTGGTCTCAAGAGTCTCCTCACCAAACAGGCTACATAGGTGCGGAGCATATTTCTTTTCCTATGATATCCGTAGCAGCTCAGTGCTCGGCACAGAGTAGGTACTCATCAAATGACTACTGAATCAAACAAAATCAACACCCAAAGTGTTGGATTTACATTATTTTCCTTGGCTACATTATAGAACTGATTTGTCTACTTTTCAAATCCAGTGAAGATTATTTAAAAGCAGCTTAAATTTCTGTCCTTTCCCTTAAGACCAGCTTGTATTTGCATACATATTGCTTTGAGACATTAAAGAAAATGTACTGAGAAACAGATTTCATCCTGACTTACAGGAAGAAATTATTTAGATTCACATTCTTCTATATACAAAGCATATTGCTAAAAAGTCAAGCCTCTCTTAAAGAGGTTGCATACTGGCTTGATCTACAGCTTTGTCTTTGAATACATCCCAGTAAACTGAACGCTGAAGGTTAAGATTATAAATAAAATCAACAATGAAAAAGATAGAGTCACAAGTTCTCAATTCTTATCACTATTCCTTAGTTTAAAACATTAAATACAGACATTATATTTGCCATAAAGAAGCCCAGACTGAAGACACTTATGGAGGAGTAAAACATAGGCATATTGATGATACAACCAGTGAGGTGTTGATGGAGTCCTCTCATTTTGCCATCATCTTGCTGAGACTGGCACTTGCCATACCTAAGGAGAGGAGGCATCTGCACTGCTGCAGAAAACAACAGATGAGTAGTCAGAAGACGCGTACTTGAATCCTGACCCTGGCATGATCCACTGTGTGACTTTAGGCAGGTTGCCACACCTCTCTGTGCCATGGTTTCCTCAACTGTATGTCAAGAAGAGGGCCTAGACTAAAGAAGCCTCTGGCACTAAAATTTTGTGAGTCTTCAAAGTCATCATAGAAATGTACTGCAGATGTAGCCATTATGAGTATGACTAGTATGAGGTACAACTTTTATCATTGAAGGTAACCTCTGAAGCAAATGTTGAACCCTGCAAGATAAAAACCTGAAAAAAAAAAAAACGAAAAAAAAAAACCTGAAAAACAACTGAATGCAGATAACTAAATGTCCCATTTTTCATTAGGTGGAGTTTCCCCTACATTATGTTAAGAGCTTTACATATGGTAATTATCTACTTTTCACATTCACTCTATTATAGAGTGTTTTTCTACTGTTTGTTGCATTTTGCTTTTAATCTCTGAGGCTCCAGAGGGACTGAGTACTTTCCCAAGACTACTCAGCTAGCAAGTGGTCAAGGCAGGATTTCAGCTGAGGTCCTGTTACTCTTAATCATTTTTCTACATAGCCTCCCATAAGCAGATTTCCTTATTTTCATCATTAACATAAATTCATTAACCTCTGTTGGCATAAACTGGATGCTCAGTTATACATGTGTCCCTTTCAGACATTACTCTTTTCTGTGCACATGTTGGAAACCACCCTACTCAACACAGCTGAAACAGCACTAGACTGACCAATGTAAAATGTCTGTTAAAATGGGGAGTTTCACATTTTATTTTAGCTTACAATATAAACGTGCATCCCTGTGACCAAGTTCAGATGAAGTACAAAGATCTTTACTTTTGAGTGTGTCTGGTACTGATAAAATTCTCTGTGATCTTTCTTGTCCATAACTTATCCATAATTTCCAATTTCTCTGTCTCGAAAGTACAGAAACACTTAAAGACACATGTGAAGCAATTTATACATGGAACCCTTCAGGCTTTTTAGATTTATTTATATTTACTCTTTGTAAAATAGTTGAGTTGTCTCACTTAACATTTTTTTAAAGCAATTCACCATTAAAGTTTGGATTTTCGATTAAATATTCATTGTAGGGATCCCTGGGTGGCGCAGCGGTTTGGCGCCTGCCTTTGGCCCAGGGCGCGATCCTGGCGACCCGGGATCGAATCCCACGTCAGGCTCCCGGTGCATGGAGCCTGCTTCTTCTCCCTCTGCCTATGTCTCTGCCTCTCTCTCTCTCTCTCTCTGTATGACTATCATAAATCAATTAAAAAAAATTTAAAAAAATAAATAAATATTCATTGTAATAAATAACACACCCTCTTTACTACACTCAGGTTTCATTGTTCCACGCAATATTTAACTGAATTGTGTAATTATAGACACAAGTTTGGGAACACATTCAATAGACCCTTGGGGTATGCACCTCTCCATGGTGGAAGCAGAAATGCAGTCAGGGAAGTGACAGGTGCACTCCAACAGTGAGGATCAGGCAGTCAAATGTTTTACATTAGCAGGAGATGACTTGGTTAATCCACCTCTTGAGGTAAACAACCTCCTGCTGTATTAATTTGCTCACCTGATGGAGGATATTTTCATACTTCTGCAGAGCAAATCTCCTATGACAAGATAAATATACTTTAATGCCAGAGAATGACCCAGATTTTGTGGAGTGTGATGCTTAAACAATTTGAGATGCTGTCTTTAAGAAAAAGGAAAAACAAATTATAGATATCAATTTATGTAACAGGGTCTTGGAAGGGACCAGTGAGGGAGAGACCTGCAGCCTAAGCTTCCTTAGTTTCAAAGTCAGTCCATGGCTGCTGCCTACATAGACTTTCCTCCTGCTGCAAGTCTGAGCTTCACCTGGACTGTTCACTCTGCTGATGTTCATGCAGTCATTCAGCTAATATTTACTGAGCACCTCTGACACACCAGGTACTATTCCAAGAGTCAGGGATATAGTAGGGAATCAAAGAGACCAAGTCTCCATCCTAACATCTCAGAGTCTTGGGAGAAGACAGGACACCCACAAATAAAGATATAACTTCAGGTAGAGGTGAGTGAGGATGGCAGAGTAAAGACAGAATTGCTTTTAAAACCACTTCTCTGAAAAGTGCCTGATGAACAAAATATGTCCCCAGAAGTCGAGTCATGCTGTATCCTAACATGTACAGAGCTGTTGAAGAAATTCTCAGCTCATGAAGGAGTTCCTTTCTTAGAATAAACCTTTGCTATCCTGGGTGTTTGTCCCCAACGGTAAGGGCACCGTGCTGAGGTCCTTCATGGGCCCTCCACCTGAGACCTCGGGCAGTGCAGCTTCAGCCTGCCACCCGAAGATGGAACACATCTAGCAGCAATGGAAATCAGGCGTCGTTATGTGTTACCCACTACAGATGAGCCTCTCACAGGAATGTAATTGGGGGACATGGTTTGAGAGTCAGTTACGGAAAAACAGGACACTCTTACGAGCCGCATTTATTTGACAGAATGCTTTTGCTTGCCCAATTTATTAACAAATTAAAAGACCATGCTAACAAATACCCAACAAAAAGTTTGATAGAAATGTGTCACTGTGGGCGCCTGGGTGGCTTAGTGTTGAGCATCTGCCTTTGGCTCAGGGTTGATCCTGAGGTCCTGGAATCGAGTGCCACATTGGGCTCCCTGTAGGGAGTCTCCTTCTCCCTCTGCCTGTGTCTCTCCTCTCTGTGTCTCTCATGAATGAATGAATAAATAACAAATAAATAAATTAAATCTTTTAAAGAATGTGTCACTGAACAAAAAGGAAGAATGATTATATTTCTGTAATAATTTTTATTGATCATCTCTTCATCGCGGCCCATAGAGTAACTGGTAGATCTGAGATTTTGTAAATACAAAACATCTGCACTCCTAACATTTAATTTTCCTTTAAAAGGGCATGCTCCAAACATACGCTGCTCAAGGCCTCTAAATCCAGGGAGATATAGGTTATTTAATAAAAAGCCATTTCAAATTTCTAATAGATTAAAGCCTCCCTCAACACATGGCAAGCCTTTGTTTTTCACAAATCTTTTACTGATCAGCCAGAAAGAGCAATTTTCAAAAACAATCAAGTGATAAAAAAGAATGTTATCAGTACCTATGTCAAATTAAGTTGTAAATGAAAAGAATGCCAAAGCTGGTTAAACACAGATTTTTTCATCCATGACAGAGAAATGAAGTGCCAGCTGCTGTTTGCATAAGAAGCTTCTCAAATAGCAGAAAACTTTGCACCTGGCAGAAAAACTCAGTAGCCTGGCTGACTGCATATCTATTAGATGACTATAAGGTTTTTTGTGTCTTTTTAAAAAATATATAAAAGCAATCAGAAACATTAAATGCATCCATGTTGATATTATAAGAAAGCAAAATAGAAACCACATAAAACTTGCCTATATTAGAATATTAGTTCCCCTAAAAAGTGATTCAGTCAATTTTAACACATTGCAAAAAAGAGCTAAAGAGCTTTCATAAATTATCTTTTATATTGGAAAAAGACCAATGATAAAATAAATGATAAATGATATTAAGGTCTCAGAATGGTGCTGTTAGAACTATTAATGACTAGCCACATATTAGTACTAAGTATCTGAAATGTGTCTAATCTGAAATAGGATGTTGTTGTAACGTGTAAAATGCATATCCTATTTTGAGGGCTCAATATTCATGATAAAAAGAATATGAAGAGATATGTCAGTATTTTAAAATATGCATTGAACATTGAATGACAATATCTGGATATAGATTGGGTTAAATAAAATATATTATTAAAATCAGTTTCATGTATTTCTTTTTAACTTTTTTACCTGGCTGCAAAAAATTCTTAGTGACATAGGCCTGCATTAGATTTCTGTTGGACAATGATGCTCTAGATTGGCAAGGGCTGGGTTCAATTTAAGCTAATGGAACTGGGCTCAGAAATTCAACGAGAATTCTCTCATTCTCTCTTAAGTTCCAAATTCCCAAGAACCTTAACATCTGCAAATATCTCATCAAGATATATCTCTTCAATGTTCCACCACCTATCATAAAATATCACCATCGCACTAACACAAAGTATGTTACATCAACATAATCTTCGTACAAGCAAGTACTCCATGGATGACAACCATTATCACGTAGCTAATTAATAAAGCAATTATCATCATATCATTTCAATGCTGTTGCCCTAGAATCCAACCTAGAAACTAACATACACTGAGCTCACAACAAATGTTTGAGGAATGTACAAACAAATACACATGAGCCAACAAAACTATGAATGACACAATATGGGTTAAGAGAGAATTTTAAGAATTAATGAAACTATAATGAACGAGGAACATTGTCCTTTTGATCATGTCAGGGCTTAATCTTGAGCTGGAAAAACAGATGAGAGTTGAAGCCAGGATTTTCTAAAATATTGATATGGAACAAGGGCAAAAGTAAGGCTTGTTGTACTACAGAATTCCCATAGGCAGAGATCTAAATGCACCATTAAATTGACAATACAGATTTCCTGGCTAGTGAAACGTATAAGTGATTAGAAAACTGAGCTCAACAAATAGTTCAACTATTCATCTTTCACATTGAAAGCTCTGTCATACTCTCTACTAGTTTCCCGTAGGCACTGTAACAAATTACCGCAGGCTGGCTGGCCTAAAACAACACACATTTATTCTCTTACAGTTCTAGAGGCCAGACATCTGAGATCAGTGCCACAACCCAAAATCTAGGTGTTGGCAGGGTCATGCTCCCTCTCTGGATGCTCTACGGAAGAATCCATCGTGTCTCTCCTGTCTTCTGGCGGTTCCTGGCCACATGATTCTGCTCTCTGCCTCTGTGGTCACAATGCCCTTCTCTGCCTATGTCACAACTCCCTCAGTCTCTCTCCTATAAGGACACTTGCAATCGCATCAGGGCCCACATCAGATGATCCCTGCATCTCAAAATCCTTAGCTAAATCACACCTACAAAGTCTTTGCCATAGAAAGCATCATTTAGAGATGCCAGATTTAGGACATGCAACCTAATTGAGGTTGCAAGTCATCAGCAGAAGACAAACTCCAACACATAGTTTTCCAATCTGCCCTAATGCATTCACTAAAAATGGTCATTTTCATATGCCACTCTGCAATCTTTATTAAAGCTGGATGGACGTAACCAAAAGTTTTTATACAGCAATTCTGTGCTTTTACATGCCCTTAACCACCTACTGCCCTCACCTTGGGAACAAGCTGCAGGTTTCATGTCCCTGTGCTTCCACAGGCTCACCGCTCTTCCCGTGTCTCCTCAAGGTCCCATAAACAATAGTAACCTGAGAGGATGACTTCTCACTTCCAATGCGATACTAATACTTTTGTCCCCCTAAATAACTTACTTTTGATAAACACCTGGCAAGTGATGAGGAGTCTCCAGGGACCTTCTGCAAGTCTGAAGTGGCCAACTAGCTGGTTTTGTGCTCAAAAGAAACTGGTCAGCTAATGGCTGTGCACACACAAATGTCATTCAGAAAATAATTTTCAACTAATCGATGTTTCTAAATTCTATTTTCATGAATTTTAGGCATGCACGCAAACTGGATATGTAAATGGCACAGAACAATACAACAGTCATATAACTGATTCAACTATTTTAATTATATCCACAATTAATTGATATCACATAGACTAGAATGGTTGTATATTAATGACAGATTACCATTATTGTCCTTTTTTTTTTCCACTGTCTTTGAAAAATTTGAAATTTCCCTAGTTTAACTCACATTCCCAGGAGAGGGAGTAAAAAAAATATGACACAGAAAGCTGTCTTTTTTCTACTGCCATCCAGTGGTCAAGTAATCACATTACATATTACATAGTAAAAAGTTAATAATTAAGCATTAAAAAGTTAATGCTAAATGAGCCCACACTTTTTGCTTTTGTGGTTCAGGAATATTTAGGCTAACATCTAAATACGTAAAAGAGAAAATCAATAACGTATGACTCCCAGTTCTACAATGAAAAGTTACTTTTCTGCTTGAATTTTAATTAATAGAATAGTGATAACCAATGAGGGAGTTGTTTTTCAACCTTTGAAGAATACTGTGCTCCATTACAGCTTTACCAGTATCATTTTTTTCTGAACTAAATATAGGAGATGATTTATGGTTACAATTTGGTCAACAGGACTGATTCTTCAGACAAAAAGCCTAGGACACATAACGGTGGCACTCAGATGGACACTGCCTTGTCTGTGCTTATTCACAGACATACTGTATCTCTTTAGCCAAAGTATAAGCTTTGAGAGAGTAGAGACTGTGCCTGGAGCTCACCTGTTTCTACCTCAGTAGGTCATCCAGAGCCTTGCATGCAGGCAGCTCTCAAACATCTGCTGAGTGAATGAGTAGTGTTCATGTTTATTGGAATTGGGTTTGGTGAAAAGCATTAATCTACAGAATTGAATCAAAACAATACAAAGCCACGGTAGTTCTTCTCAGGGTATTTAAATAATCCCCCATATGCTGTATTCATTTTATAAATATTTTATTTATTTATTCACGAGAGAGAGAGAGAGAGAGAGAGAGAGAGAAGCAGGCTCCATGCCAGGAGCCTGACGTGGGACTTGATCCTGGGGCTCCAGGACCACGCCCTGGGCTGAAGGTGGCGCTAAACCACTGAGCCACCTGGGCTGCCCCATATGCTGTATTCAAAGTGAATTCCAAATAGCTCTTGCTTCATTCTTCTTTTTTTTTTAAATTAACAACTCTATAAAAATCCTTTAATTCCATACTTATTCATCCATGAAACTTTTGTTTTTATAGGAAATACATATATTTTTTATTCCATTTGATGGCAACTGTCTTGTTTAATCCTCAGTAAAATAACATGTGGGTTACACATGCTCTCTCTATATACACAGAATAGAGATGGATTAATCTTTCTTAATGTTCATTAATCATCCACATTGAACCTGAAGACTTGTTTCCTGATCCTTAATTTATTTTTACCTCTTTCTTCTGAACTTTTATTAAGTAGTAGGAATTTCGTGCAAAAGTACTCAAATATTAATACTGGAAAAGAAATGTATCCCTAAAAGGAGTCACTGTAGCCAAGCATATGTGTCGAGGCTTTTTTGCAGGGGGGAGATAAATTCACACACTTCATTGATCTCGGTCCAAAGTGAACTCCCAAATGTCATGCTTATGGCTAGGCAGCAGTCTAAAAATCTGTGTAATCTTGGCATTATCCACAAAGTCTTACTGAAACGTAACTCTTCACACCAACCACTGTCGCTGAGGTTTGGAGAGCTCTTTGCCATGTGGCCAGTACTCCAGAAATACCAGGTTTTATTATCATACACCCGCAACCCTGAAATCATGTACTTGAAAAGGATGATAATATAATGTTGACTCATCATGTTCACTGTGTATGTATTTCATGTGAATAGTGTGTCTCTCCCACCTTCCTGCCTCGAGATTCCATCTGCATGGGTGCTGCACAGGCTCCCTCTCCATGGCCTTCCCTCCTTTTTTTTTTTTTTTTTTCCTTCCCTCCTTCTATTGCGTAACCTGTTCTATGGTATAACAGTCCCCCAGAAAATGAACAGAAACCTGTCACCTTGATTCCAAGTTTAAATACCCTTTCCCCCATCCCTTCATAGTCTGCTGTGGGAGGGCCCATGTGGTTCAATGAGGGGCACAAAGAGACACTTTTGTGATTGATTTACTGATTCCTCAAACTTTTTTTTTTTAAGATTATTTATTTATTTATTCATTCATTCATAAGAGACACAGAGAGGGAGAGAGGCAGAGAGACAGGCAGAGGGAGAAGCAGGCTCCATGCAAGGAGCCTGACATGAGACTCCATCCTTTGTCTCCAGGATCACGCCCTGGGCTGAAGGCAGCGCTAAACTGCTGAGCCACCCAGGCTGCCCTGATTCCTCAAACTTTACTGAGCTTCTCCTATGTGCCAGACAATGAGGATGCTTGGCTGTATTAAATACAGCAAGTATGCTCATATCAGACAATTTCAGATATGAAAATAAATGAGTACCATCACAGGCTTTGTGATGGAAATGTGAGATAAATAAAGGAGTAGCCAATTCTCCCCAGGGAGGGTTGGAATCAGGAAAGTCTGCAAAGAGTGATGCAGGCCCCCTGCCAGAACTCACCCACCTTCCATGGGAACACAACTGCACTGCATCCAAATGAATTAACAAGGATTAATACTCAAGGCATTCACCACAGGATGAATAAGCTAATATTTTTTAAAAAACTAATTATTTCACTCTCAGGCCTCTAAATTGGAGACTGTACTTTAAACACCAGTGGGATCGGCCAATGGAGACCTCAGGGTTCAGTGAAGAGGTAGACACAGTAAACGTATATTTTATAGGTCTTCAATACGTAAGTAGCAGTTGACAGTATGGACAAAGCTAAGATCTTCCAGAGATTAACAGTGAGAAAAGTGAGACAATAAGGCTGAAGTCAGAGTCTTAAAAAATATACCTGTATTTACAGGGCAGATAGTAGGGTGAAGACCTAGCCAAGGAGACAAAAAGAAAGATATGAGTGCTCAATGATTAAAAAAAAAAATCTATGTCTGTGTTCAATGTCATATTTCCATAGCCATATATATGCTTCTATTTAAAACATTTTAAGTTTATATATATATATATATTATATATATAATGCATTTATACATATCTTCCCCAAAATATTGTAATTGTAGAACTTACTAGGTTATAATATATTTTTTATATTTTTTATCTTTGGATGCTCTTTCTGTATTATCAAAATCTCTACTACATTCTAATATCTTTGCTGCTTCTTTCATTATTCATAGTGGTTACAGGGGGAATAGCACATAAAATACACTTTTAAGGCCTTCTCTAATCTTGCTCCTTCAAAGAACCTAAAACAAGTACTGTGGTAGTTCTGGTTTTATTTCTATCACCATTTCAAACCTGGCATTTAGGAGCAGTTAAGGCACAGGAGAGGCGGGGTCAAGCAGAGGGAAGACAAGACTAGCCCATCTCAGAGAAGGTGAGGAAGCACAATGACGTCACCCAGAGTAGTTTAGTGGAGGCCTGGAGTGACTTCATGTCACAGTGGATAAGGCAGTGAGCTGTGGTGAGATCACACATGCTTATACGATGATAAAATAGAAAAATAGTAAAATGGCCTGTGTACATTGTGGGAGGGTTCAAGGAAACCTGATCATGTTGGCTGAGGAGGTAGAACCAATAAAAAGGGAAAATTTAAGGACAAAAGAGTAGTAAACTGTGGGTTTAGGTCATGGCACTGAAGGAGTCGTGGATTCGTGCACAGGAGAGACACCCTGACCACAAACACGATGGACCGGAACAGAATCTGACTTGTAAGAGCACTGTCGCTTCCCTGGTCCTGATAGCAGGTTTAAACAGTGACTGTTGTTTAGCAACTACAGCACTTATTAGAGCATAAGCTGTGTTCATTTAAACCAGTTAGATGATGCAGACACAGATATAGACATATACATCCATTTACCTATCCATCCATCCATCTACCTATCCATCTATCTATCCATCCACCTACAGATTCATCCACCCACCCACCTACCCATCCACCCACCCATCTGTCCATCTATCCATCCATCCATGGCATGAACTGATGTTAATCGAAGTAATTCCAATTCTGTAATTATGTAGTTGCTTTTATTTTCTTGCAAAAGAACTAGATTTTGCACTAGGATCAGCCCATCATTTCCACCTAAGAATCCTGACCCCAATATGGTCTAATCCAAAGTGTCCACAAAATCCCTCTTCACCTCCCTCTTGACAAACACAAATCTATTAGTTACCACCAAAATAATGACAACATGTTTATTATTATACAGGCTATAAACATTGTGTTCCACAAGGTTTTCACAGAAATGCCAATTTTCTGGTTAAGATTCATATATACTTAAGGTCGTACCACTTTCAGTTTAGGGTACCGACAAACCCACTAAACACATAATCTTAGAAAGAAAGAAAGAGAGAGCAAGGTAGCGTGCTTGAGAGAGGAAGTGGTGGGAGAGGCAGAGGGAGAGGAAGAGAGAGAATCCCAAGTTGACTCCCTGCTGGGCATGAAGCCTGTTTCAGGGCTCAACTTCATGATTCTGAGATCATGACCTGAGCAGAAATCAAGATCCGGATACCCAACCGACTGAGCCACCCAGGTGCCTTTATTGAGGACATAATTTTAAGAATCAGCAATGTCACTGGGCTAGTATAGTAATCTCCTAATGATATGTTACCAAATACCTGAGACTGAATGGCTTTTACACAACAGAGGTTTATTCCTCACAGTTCTAGAGGCTGAGAAGTCCAAGATCAAGGCGTCAGCAGATCCAGTATCTTTCTGCTGTGTCCTCATGTGGCAGAAAGGGTGATGGACAGCCATGGTGTCCCTTGTATAAGGGCGCTCATGCCATTAGCAACCTCCCAAAGGCTCCACCTATAATAGCATCTCATTGGGAGGTAGGATTTCAATGTATGAACTCTGGGGGCACACAGACAGTCCTTTGCAGGTTGGAACATTCTGGTCTTATTCAATAAGAAGCCCAACCCAGCGACACTTGCTTAGGTCTTATGGATGCTTTCCAAGGCACAGAAAGACAAAGAGGCAGAAAAACTATTAGCTGTCAGATCTCCGTACCAACAGCATGCATAGTTCTAACCCATCTTGTTCTCTATTCTACTGTCATACTCCTATTCCGCTGTGGGTGTGAACACCACACAAACAGGGGCTGGAACTTACATGGAATACAGAAGTAAATGGTCTTTCAGTTCTATCCCATGAACTTACGAACTCATTTATAAACTCTGCAACAATGACTTTGGCTTTGAAGTGGGCTTCTTGCATACTGACTGGTTCATTCAGTTGCATTTTACACAGCAGAGGTTGCTGAATAGTTAACGTCTGTAAAAGCGGACTGTTGCTGGGGCACCGGGGGCTCAGTAAGTTGAGCGTCCAACTCTTGATTTCTGCTCAGGTCATGATCTCAGGGTCCCTACGTCGGTTCCACACTCAGGGGAGATCTGGTTTGAGATTTCCTCTCTCCCTCTTTTCTCTCCCCCACCCCACTCATGAATTCTCTCTCTAAAATAAAGAAATTAATCGTTAAAAACTCAAAGTGGGCTGTGGCTACATTGCTTACTGAATGTCTCAGTGAGATGAGGAACTTATTGGGTCTGAAATGACTTGTTTGAAACTAACAGCGTGTGATTCAGCAGGCCCAGCAGCTTTCATGAAGCTCCTTCAGCCCCAAGAAGGCATGCTGGCCTCCAAATTCCAGAAATCAAGAATCCTAAGATACAAGATTCTAAATCATGCCTGGCTCACGTGTGCAGGCAAAGTGCTAAAAACCTGTCTTCATAAACACTCTACAAAAAACAGTGCTCAAATAAAAAATCTAAAATCATTATTCATCATTCCTCGTATGAAAGACTCTTATGCTTGTACCAGGTGCTTCCACAGACACCCTATCTCCCAATTATACAAAAACCACTAACCTGCACACAGCACAAAACACAAAAAAGCACAGTATTAATCCATCAATATTAAAGCTAATATATTGATGTCTGCATACCATCCACGGTGCAGAGCAAAGATACATTATTATATGCATCATCAGTGCTTGTGTAAATAAGGCATACTTCATTTTTATGTTGAAAAAATCATTGGAAGAAAATATTTCTTCCTGTACCTGCACTTGTGCACTTTAGTGTCTCGTGGGCTTATTCCTTTATTTATGACTTACATTTGGTTCTGGAAAACTGTGTGAGGAGAGAGAACATTTTTTGCCACAGTATTTGTCTTGGATTCTTTCTTTTTTGCTATTATGTATTATCCCCCTGTACCTTTTTGCCAAAACTGTTCTTCACATAGAAGTTATTGTAAAAATGTTCCCTTTTAAATCGCTTTAATTCTGAAATACAGAAGTTTAAGATACCTTAAAATGTTGTAAACACACCAAACAGGTTGCTATCCCTAGTTACATGATCTTAATGTGACGTCAGGTTCAGTGAGCACAATCTAGTATCTGGGGTGCAGAGCTACAGGGGTTCAGCCAGGGAGAGGGGATTTCAGTGAGGTCCCAGGGCACTGGCCCCTTACATCTAGGAAAATCAGTCACATCCGCCACCATCAATTTGAAAACCAAATGGTCCAGTGTTTGTCCCACAGGCAGTGGAGGCTCCTGATCACAGCACTGGCCTGGCTGACTGCTCAGGAACACTGGCACCCAGTATCAAACACAGCACAGGCCCCCGTCTTTCTCCAAACTAATTCTTTCAGTGGCTTCTCACTGTCCTATGAATAATGGCCAGACTCCCTAACATTCCTTCCCAGAGCTTTAATTAGTGGACATGTGATGGCTATGTTCTCATCTCCTAACCTTGGCAAGGGCTGCCTCCCACTGGCAAACTCTACCCTCTTTCCTCATTGTGCACAGCTTCTAACTCCTACTCATCCTTCTTTCCCAAGGTTAGACATCACTTTCTCCAGGAAGCCTTCCCCAATCCTTCAAATCGAGATTATGTGCCCCCTGTGAATTCCCACACCCCTGTGCATTTCCTCCATGAAAGCAACAATCTCATGGCACTGTGCCTTCACACTTTTCTATCCACAAAATAATCCTTTTTAAATAAACATCTTCTGATGGATTCAAATATGTGAAGTAGAAATGTAGAGATGAACATGGAACAGTTATTCTGCTGAGGAAGGGGTGGAGAGCCTGAGGTAAAGTGTATTTGGCTTCCCCGTTCCATGTGTTATGACCACGATGGTCCTTCTGGTGAATCCTGGGACTTACTGGACTTACTGGACTACCTCTGAAAGACAGCTGTAATACACTGGCACTGAATATGTATTTGTCCATATTGTCCAGGAGATGACAGGCTGTAAGAAGGCAGGAACCGTGCACGTCTTATTCATGATGTGCTAGATAACTGAACACAGCACAGCAAAGATAGATAACTGGCAAAGATTAGAGAGACAATAATTGCGAAAAAATGAATAAGTTACAGTGGGGGCAGCAGCAGAGCTCAGGACAAAGGACGATTTGTACATTCGTCTTCAACCTTTCATGTTTAGAGAACAGTCCACATCAGGTGAGGGGCAAATTAAATGAGATGTTAAAAAGAAGCGGGAGGACTGACGTGATTCCCTTCCACCTGCAGCCATCAGACTCGTTTGTGAGAGACCAGATCAGGACCCGAACGACATGGCATGGATGAGCTAGAAGCAGCCACATCTGTCTCGCCTAAAAGATGTTCTTATTTTAATAGAGGAAGAATTTTATTAAGATGCTCAGGAAGTATCTTTTTAGGCTAATCAGATCAATTCAGCCAGGAAAATTGAAGAGTAGTTCCAGAAGGAGACGATGTGCATTATGACTCAGCTCTCAAGGACAGGGAGATAAATACACACATCCGTCCAGACTCAGAATGATGGGCTGAGACCTGTGTGACAGCATGCTTATCACTGCTCATTAGAGGTCAGTGACTCTGGGGACGCTGCCCCACTGGTTGACCCTATCATTCCCAAACAATAAAGTTTTGCTCTCATCCCCTGAAAGGGAAAATCCCATAGACAAAAAAATCAATGTCATTATTGTAACTCACAATCTAGTGGCATTTCCTCCTAGAGAGTATGTCTACCTGTGTAAACTCGCCTCTCTAGAAGAACCTATATAAAATACTATAACCTATGGCAACAAGTCAAAGCCATGTTACGTTTAAAATATTTAGTCATCACTATGCTCTATGAGATTATGAAACTTTAATATCCTTTGAGTCGAATAGAAAATATAAACACAGAAAATAAGATCTGACACTAAACTGATTCTTAGCTTTCAGACACTTTAAAAATTATTTATTTGTTGCAAATAATGCTGCAATTTAGAGAATATATATCCAATATATATAAGTGCATATAAAGGATATCGTATGTCAGTGTTACTTCAAAAAAAGCTAGGGATGATCCTGGAGTCCCAGGATTGGGTCCCACATCTGACTTCCTGCATGGAGCCCACTTCTCCCTCTGCCTCTCTCTCTCTCTGAGTCTCTCATGAATAAATAAATAAAATCTTAAGAAAAAAAAAAAGCAAATGGGGCACCTGGGTGGCTCAGTGGTTGAGCCTCTGCCCTCAGCTCAGGGTGTGATCCCGGGGTCCTGGGACTGAGTCCCCTATCAGGCTCCCCACAGGGAGCCTGCTTCTCCCTCTGCTTGTCTCTACCTTTCTCTCTCTGTGTCTCTCATGAATAAATAAATAAAATCTTTTAAAAAGTGTTAAAAAAACAACAAAAAAGTAAATAAAACCTAGTAATTTGTTTACATTGTCTTCTGTTTTGTTGCCTTCCCTAAAAGATCTAATCTTTATATTGAAATCAATATGCTGCCATAATTTTTAAAAAAAGATTTTATTTATTTATTCATAAGAGACACAGAGAGAGAGAGAGAGAGAGAGAGAGAGAGAGGCAGAGACACAGGCAGAGGGAGAAGCAGGCTCCATGCAGGGAGCCTGATGTGGGACTCGATCCCGGGACTCCAGGATAAGGCCCTGGGCTGAAGGCAGTACTAAACCGCTGAGTCACCTGGGCTGCCCAATATGCTGCCATCATTGATGACAACAGAAACCCAGTGTCTAAGAAACAAGTAGACTCCTTAAAGATCTAAGACCACAATTAGTAAAACTGCTGTTCTATCACTAGAGAGTGATGATGTAACAGACAATTCAAGTTTGGCATGTTAAACAAACTCCATTAAATTCAGAATCATTTCCCAACAGCACCTGAAAGCAACAGAAAAAACAACAAAAGGTCAAGACAGTGAAGAGTGCATCTCTATCCTTAACCACTCCCTCCAATGGGAAGTTCTATCTAGTTATATTCTAAAATAAGTAAGGAATACTGTCAGTTAATTGGTACCTTTCTACTTCTTGATCCACACTCTGAGCAACACCAGTTGTGACCATTTATTACAAAAGCACCAACTTTGCGGGCACCAAAATAAGAATATGTTGACTCTGCTGCTAAATTAAGACTTTCTCTGTGCTAAGAGGCAGATCAGGAATGGGCATCAAAAGGAAATCAGTTTAAGGATAACAAATATGATACAAGGAAGTGTAAATATTCAATTAAGTTTTGCAAACTATTATACTTTAATCCCTTATTAGCTGTAGACTCTGGTTTCCTCCTACAGACAGGGACCAAATTCTACCATCACTGGGTCACCTTTAGCCATTCTGCAGGTGCTGGGATGGGGTCTGCACGTACCCCCTTTACAATGAGAACACGTTGTGATGGAGAGTTCTGAAAGGCCAGGAGACAGTGGCAGACCAGCCTCCCACACTGAGTAGAAGGAGGTTATCATTTATCAACTCTAACACTTCCATATCCTTTCTAGTACTCCAGCTATCTGGAGTTATCAGGTACAAGTAGAAAGCTTCTGTGTGTGTCAGGCTGGACAGGATCCAACACATGTCATGCCCAAGAAAGGATGCCTGCCCTGTCTGTTCTCATCCTGACTCCAGCATTAGGTAGCAGCTAACTGCATTAGCGGGAACACTTCGCTGGCCCTCATCTGTGAATGAAGACAGTTCCATCATTAGATATCTGTTTCTAAAACCACCATTCAAGGGTCATGGCTAATTCTTTGTTGTGACTTCCTACCACTTGTAATCTGAGGGCCAGGTCTTCGAAGGCCTCTAAATTAATGTTTGGAAACTTTCACCTTCTCTATTTCCCCTTAGTACATTCCATGCCTTGTCCTCCCCTGACTTACTTGCAGTCTTACCCTGATAGTCAAAAGAGCAAGACTATTATCTTCCTTAACAAAGGAACTTTGGGGGAACAGTTCAAAATGTCTGGAATCAGAACAAGAGTTTTAATTTGTTATTACTTTCTCTCATCAGCCCAACTGTTGTGATTAAGATTTTCCAAATGATGTTTAGACTTTTTCAAAGATCCTTTATTCTTACTTCCTCACCAAAACCCTATGGCAGTGTTTCTCAACTTTTTTTTTTTTCATTGTCATCAATCCTCCCTTCAAGAGCCTGTTTAGACTTTCTTTCCTTTTTTTTTTTTTTAAAAAAAAAGATTTTATTTATTTATTCATGAGAGACACAGAGGAAGCAAAAGAGGCAGAGACACAGGCAGCTGGAGAAGCAGGCTCCATGCAGGGAGCCTGATGTGGGACTCGATCCTGGGTCTCCAGGATCAGGCCCTGGGCTGAATGAAGGTGGTACTAAACCGCTGAGCCACCCGGGCTGCCCCTCCTTTAAAAAAAAAAAAAAAAGATTTTAGTTATTTATTCGTGACAGAGAGAGAGAGAGTGTGTGGCAGAGACATAGGCAGAGGGAGAAGCAGGCTCCATGTAGGGGGCCTGATGTGGGACTCGATCCTGGAACCCCAGGATCAATGGCTGAGCCACCCAGGCATCCCTAGACTTTCTTTTCTAATCATATCCCCACCCTATGAAATGTTAACACTGCAGATACACTATCTATCTCTTTATACATACTGACCCTTTGGACAACCACAAACCATTGTAGTATTTAAGATCCTTTTCACCCTCTAAGATCTTATTTTGCTGCTTTGGGGCAATTTTGTCTCTCTTTGAGAATGAATGCTTTGTAACACTTGAGAATAAGATGCCTTTGAAAATTTCCCAAACTAATAATCCACTATGAGCATTAACTTTTTTTACTCTGTATATAACAATTTTTCTTAGTCTAACCTTTACCCCTCCTATTTTTGTTTGCAAAATGAGACTGACATTTAGGAAAGTGTTGAGCAATCCAAATTAATCAAAATGTGTGTGCATGTGTGTGCTGTTAGTAATTGCAAAACAGCTTTAACTAAAATATGTATAAATTGATCCAGGGTAGTTTTCAAAATTTTGATAATATAAAGCATTTATCATATAGACTAGATAGATGTATAGAGTTTAAACGATGAAAACTAAAAGGAGAGTGTCCTTTTTTAAAAAAAAAAAAAAATATGAGCTGCATGACTTGGTTTTAGTTGGAATCTTGGGTTACCAGGCAATGGTTACATACTTTTCGTTTTCTGTCCTTGACATCTTGTAACTGATACTTGAGAGGCTAAGGATTACAAAATTATGGCTATGAAGTCATGCAAATTATACATGGCATTTTACTCTACACAGCTAAGAGGGCATATAAAGTGCAAACGTTAACAAATGTAAAAACTCAACCAGGAGAAGATGGTCTCTGGTAGAAACATTAATGAGGGAAGCAAAACTATAAAAGTTTGGTCTTGAGCCTACACCTTTTTTTAAGTCTTAGCAAGGAAATTCTATGTTTGAACTAAGATGTAGGGCAATCCACTGCTGGAATATTTTACATAAAAACACTGTGAAAGAGTAATTCTGGAAATGTAGGGGCATCTTTTGGCCAGGAGGTAACTCTAAGGCTTCTCTGTGTCCCCTCCACACAACCACACCTCTTCCTATGACTGGCACACACTGAGATCTGTAGTGTACTTGACACCAGAAAATACAGTTTTTTGTTGTTGTTTCATAGTTCAAAAGTCTTTCAGTAAAGTCTGAATAAAGGGCAAACCAAGAGAGAAACTGATAAGGGAATAAAATGTACAGTACGAATTTATGGGAGAACACGGATTGCCAACTCAAACAGTGAAGCCATTAGGAAGAGCTTGGCGAACTCCTTAGAGGCTGTAGTAGAACTTTCAGCAGACAGAAGGACAGAAAGACATTACTAATGAAGGAAAAAACAGAAATCTATGGGTCAGCCCAAGCAGATGGCAGAAGCAGCTTCCCACGACTGGCAATATTAGTTGTCGTGGAGAATAAAGGAGATCAACTTCAGATCTTGACCGAAGCGAAGCCCAGAAAGTAGATAAGCTCCATTTAAGTCTCTGGGCCCACTGACCCAGGTGTCCTCCGGAGTAGAGGAAAACAAGCAAGCCTGCCTGGGACGTTGCTTAGGTCTGCTGTCCGGACAGCTCTGTTGCTGCAACAGCTGGAAAGCCTCCTGTGCCCTGCGCATCGGAACGGAGAGCCCAAGAGCGGCCCCCGGGGGTCCTGCCGCAACCCCAGTGTCCCAGGCTCCCCGGCCCTGACCTCGCGGGCCACAGCTCCCGGCCCCCGCCCCCCGCCCCCGTGGGAAATCCCTTTTGCGGGCAGTAAGGGCAGCCCCCGCGCACCAACATCTCCTCCACATAACATGGGAGTTCTCCGTCCCTTCCAGACCCGGCTGCAGGGCATCCCTCCCTGACCCCCTACTGACACGGCGACCACAAATCCCCCAGGGAAAGCCGGCCTCGAGGCTCTCCGCCTCCCACAAGCGCCCACCCACCCGAGTTTGCAGCCCTGCAGGTCGAGAGCCCCCCGCGGGGCGCGCAGGCGGCCACTCCGGGAGCCCCGGACCCGGCGGCGAGACGCGGGGCTCGGGGGCTCGGGGGACCTGGCGGGGCCGCCCCGGCCACCCGCCCACCTGCTCCGCCGCCCGCAGCCCGGACCCGGAGCGGGGCCCGCACGACACCCCCGGCCCCCGCTTCACCGGGTTGCTGTGAAAAAGTTTCCTAACAGAAAGAAGCAAAGATGACAGCAAACAAAAACCCTGCCTTTCTCTTGGATTCAAGCGAGCCTGCCCGCCGCTCACCATCTCGCCGGAGGCTGGCGTTGCGCAGGGCTTTGACGGATGCGCTCTGCGGGGCCGCGGCCGCGTCCCGATAGCTGCAAAAGTTGGCGCAGACCAGAGTGTAGACGAGGCCGAGCGGGCGCATTGGGTCGGCGACCCGGGGACCCCAGGGTCTGCGCGGGAAGAGCAGGGGCCGCGGCCGGACGCCGCCTGTGCCCAGCGGAGGCGGGGGCCGCACTTCCTGCCCGACGGCCGGGCCGTGTGGGCGCCGCCTCCCCGGTGCGGCGGGAGCGAGCAGCGGCGGGACGCGCCAGGTCCACGCGGTCCGTCCCTCCCTCCCGCGGCTACACCGGCCGCTCAGGAGGCGGGGGCGGCGCGCAGACCGCGGTGGGGGGAGCCGGGCGGCCGCGCTCTCCGCCCGACCCCGGGTCCCCCAGCCGGGAAGGCGCGCTCGGCCCCGCCCCGCCCCGCCCCGCCCCGCGCAGGCCGGGGGTGGGGGTGTGCGGAGGGATGCGGGGGGTGCAGGCCCCGCGGGGGGTGGGGGGTGAGGGGTGCGGGGGCCGGGAGGGGGACCTGGCTCTCCCCACCTGCCCCGGGGTCAGCCCTGCTCGGTCCGCCAGCGGGACAATCAGGAGACCGGGAAGCCGGAATCCCAGCACTTTTCCCCAAGTGGCGGGCAGAGCTCCCAACGTGGTTGGGGGGCGGTTAGGGATGGGGCCTGGAGTTGGAAGTTAGCAGGAACCACAATCCGATTCTGCTTTCACAGGATGTCACCAGGTGAGCAAGCGAGGCAGTGCTGGACTCTGAGCTGCACGGGAGCTCCGGTGAGTGTGACCTTAGCCAAGTCAAGGTTATTCCACGGGGGTGGGGGGAGGGGGGAACAGCAGGTCCTCCTTCTAGGGCCCCCGTGTGGTGAAGTGCGCTAGAAATGGTCGAGGGTGCTCCTGAATGCCCACCCAGCCCTGCACAGTAGAGGGGGCTAGAGGTCAGGGTGAGGTTGGACGGGAGCACACGTTACACTCTGTCACTTCAAGGTCCGTAGCACCAGGTCCTCGGGCCTCCCTTCTCTCTATATCTGGGAGCTCAGAGGTGCAGAGGAACTGACTGGATTCTAGGAAGTTCTGCGTCATGCATCTGTCTGCCCGGGTAAGAACTATATTTGGAACAGGAGTAGGCCTCGGGCTCTGTTGCTTACTAGCCTTGTCACCTTGAGTTAAGCACCTGACCTCTAGAACCTCAGTGTCTTTACTTAGAAAAGAGAGGGTGGGGGGCATATTTAGTTTGTATGGTTGTGGAGAGAATTATATGAAATAATTTTAGTATTTAACTTTGTAGCTGAATTAAAATCCAAATTTACACAATCTCTCAGCGGCTCATTGATGAGACCTAGAAGAAGCGTTTACTGGTCTCCTTTAGGCCTTTCCACCCCCTGAAAGTCTGGGGTGTGAAAAGTAAGTGATATCTGGAAGACAGCTGGAAGCAGCTGAGAAGAGTAGGAAGTTCAGGGAGGGAGACCTCCAACACCGACTAGGGTAACTGTGTTCTTTCCACATATGCCGAGATTCATGTGGTTCATCTCCTGATATTCTGTCTGAAATACGGTCTCACAAACTGCAAATTTCAAGACCAGCATGATCACCTTTTCTATTAAGACTTTATTTTTTTCAGAGAAGTTTTAGTTTCACAGCAAAATTGAATGGAAAGTACAAAGATTTCCCATTTGCACTTGCCCCAACACAGCCTCTACCATTATCAACCAGGGCCTACTACAGTGGTGTATTTGTTATAATTGATGAACATACACTGACACATCATAATCACCCAAAGCTTACATTATGGTACACAGTTGGTTACATATGTTACACGTAAAGGCTACATTATGGTTCATTCTTAGTGTTGTACATTCTATGGTTTGTAAAAATATGTAATCACACATATTCATCAGTATGATGTCATATGGACTTTTACTGCTCTATAAATCCTGTTTCTCCAGCTTTATTTTTTCCATAAATAGAATGGAATACACTAGCTTTGAGATTTAACTATCAAAGTTCATGGCAGATACTAACATTGTTTTATATTTTTTTTGTTTTGTTTTAAACACACATCCATAGGGGACATAAAAGATATTTCTATGGAGCATGATCAAAAAAGTTTGAAAGTCACTAGAAAAAAGGCTGATCACCTTTTTTTTTTTTCTGAAGAATTTAATATTTATTCATGAGAGACACAGAGAGGCAGAGACACAGACAGAGGGAGAAGCAGGCTCCATGCAGAGAGCCCAATGTGGGACTCGATCCCAGCACTCTGGGATCATGCCCTGAGCCAAAGGCTCAGGCTCAACTGCTGAGCCACCTAGGTGTCCCAAAAGGCTGTTCGCCTTGTCTCAAAATATAATCGATCCCTTTAAGAGGCATGAAGGAGAGGCGTAAAACTTGGGTTTGCATTCATTTACTTGTTCAACAGGTTTTAATTAAGCAATAGATTTTCCCTTTGCCATGCCCTAGTCTAAAACCCCAGGGGATAATATACTGAACATGAGAGAAAGGTATCTAATCCCTTGGAGCTTACATTCTAATGAAAAGGAGATCATAAACAAGTAAGGATACACGGATAGATAGATAACATATATGTAGATATATGTTGTATATGAGAAAAGAGTCAGAAACTGATGAGGTAGGAATGAGTTACTAATTAAAATATACCATTTTTTAAAAGTGGTTGAAAACGCTTATTAAATTTCAGACCTAGCTCCTGAAATGAGGATATATGAAAAAATGAAAAAAAAAAGTACAAGTGGTGTATGTTGTGACCAGCATCAAAATGCTAAAGAGGATTATTTATCTCAATATATAAAATATTGAATTTAAAGCAGTCAAAATAGTGTTGCCCAAGATACTAACACTGTGTACTGTGTAAAGGCATTGTAAATTCATAATGCCAAAATTTTAGCTGAGAATAGTAAAGGATGTCACATGGAATCTGCATTTTCTTGATTTTTAATGTCAGTAAATACCAAAATCAATGATAAAACCAAAAAACTAGGGAGCTGTGCCTCATCAACTCTTCCGAATCTGGTTTTCAGTATTACTTAATAATTAATTCTTACAAATTAAGTTGGTTACACCAACTAATGTATCATTGTACACAGAATAGGCCCTTAATAAAGATATATTGACAGTCTGAGAAAGGTCTGGTATCAAAACAAAAGAAACGATGATTCAATTTACTTCTTACCTGTATCTTAAACTAACTTAGCAAAACATAGAATTTGACACTACATTTTTAAATGCTGATAAGCCAGTTAAAAGAACATGAGCCAACACAATGAATCAGATTTATAAATATTTATTAATATTCAGGATAAAATAAATTAACTATTCTATATTTAGCCATTGTTCCGTGACATTCATATAATTGATATTTCTACTGTTTAGAAAAAAATTTAAATATGAGAGTAATTTATAATAGATCCATGCAAAGTGGCATTTATCTCAAACACATATTCTTAGCAGTGATGATTTGCTGAAAGGGTAGGTTAGGATGTGACACCATTTTTTTCATATACTCTCTTCCTTACATAAATAGAACACAAGAATGGTGTTTTCCACTACATTTTCAAATATGCTTGGCTTCTTTCACAAACTCATAAAAGCCACGGTGGAAAAGGAATGAAACGGGGCATGTCTCATTTCTGCAAGTGGCTCATACCAATTTTATTTTTTTAAACTAGACTTCTTCCAGTTTTAACTTCAAACTCAGTGCAGGAACTCTCTCTTGAGTATAGTATTTAGATTATGAAGCCTGCTCTCTTCAAAGAGGACATCCCTGGATTAGTCATCTTCAACTCACTGATCTCAGAAAAAGCAGAACACTCTGACATAAAATCCTAATTTTGCTCTGCTGATGGACTACTGATCTTTGGAAGTATTGCGCTTCTATGGGACATAGATCTGTTTCTGTAAAATGGGAGTGTTACACTAGATGACCTTCAAGATTTCTTTTGGAAATCTATTTTGTTTGATTTGTAAAATCTCGCTATCTCCCTCCTTCCCTCCCTCTCTCTCTCTTAACCCTGGTCTATATATATAGCTTTATCAAGCTCAAATGCATTTTAAAAGTTGTTAGAAATTTTGAGTATATCCACAAATAAAAGTTTTCTACAAACTTTAATGAGCTGATATTTGAAATTTTGATAACTAACATATGCAGTATTCCCATGCTTATTAACTGTGATTTCACCATTGGCTTTTTCAGTTACCAGTGGACAACCAAGGTCTGAAGCCTACAGATGGTTATTCTGATGACTCTTTGGAAGGCCAGTAGTATCCCTAGTTTTACATCACAGTTACTCACGCACCTAACCTCCCATGAGCTCATCACATAGGTACTTTAGCATTTCATATACTCACAAGAAGAAAGGTGAGTCCAGTAAGATACTTTGAGAGAGAGAGAGAGAGAGAGAGAGACTACATTCTCATAACTTTTATTACAGTATATGATTATGATACTTCTATTTTATTATCATTGTTGTTAATCTCTCACTGTGCCTCATTTATAATTAAACTTTATGGTAGATATGTACGTATAGGAAGAACATGGTATTCATAGGGTTTAGGGCTGTCTGCAGCTCCAGGCACCCGCTGGGGTTCTTGGCACATATCCCTTGTGGATAACGAGGAATAACTACTGTAACAAACTAACTCAAAGTTTGGCTTATCATCTAATATTAATAGTTACTTTTGTTTTCAGAATTATATTTTCTTTAAGGAGATCAGTGATTCTAATGTATAAAAACATAGAGAGAAAAAAAAACATAGAGAGCAGGAATATGTTTAGTGATGGGGATAACTGAGGAAATGAACTACAGTTGATTAATATTATGACACATTCAGAAAGGAGACAAAATAAACTCCAGTGCTTTACAACAGCAACATGATTTTGACCTATAATTTGGCTCAGAAAAACTGGATTAAACTCAGTTGATTTTTGTAATTGAATAAAAGATAATGTTTGAATATTTGGTGCCAAAAAATGAAATTAAATATTCATAAGATGACAAACCATGGTGAATTTTTTAAATAGTTCCAAATGATTTGAAAGACCTAGAATACCGACATGTTTACAGAATATTTTATATCAAGGATGTGCAAAATATGCCATTAAATTTTGTTGACTCATCGACAAGAAGCACATCATTTTTTAACCCATTGAATTACTGTCTTTTTAACAATTAAATTTTCCTTTTATTAAATTATCATGTTTTTAACTGACTCATTTGCTACATGTATCATATTTATCCTTATATCTCCATTATTATTATTACCAGTAAAAAATAATGTAGAAAGCCTTTTTAAGCACCTTTTCCTAAAAGTGTTATATTCTCTGTGTTTAAGAAGAGAGGAAATGACTGAAATTATGGCTGTTAGGAGGGCTAAAGCTTACTGACTTATTTAGTGTCTTTCAAAATACTATTATTTATTCCTCTTTTTAATTATTGGTGAGGGAGCCCATGCTGAGCATTGCCCTTCCTCAACAGACCATGCATGGCACTAAATCCCTTCTTGTTAAGCACTTTTCTTTAAAATTATACTTGCAATGGCACGTATTAGATGTATAGCAAAAAAGTACAATACAGTTGATAGGTTTTACTTGATATCTACTTGACGGGCTCATATCCAAGCCTATTTCTATTTTCTGGGTCCTAACTTGAAGAAAATTATATATGTAGTAATAAAATCATAAGCCCTGGTGTGTTCAATTTACACTATACTCTACTCTGTCCATAACATGTATTATGTTTTTTTTAAGATTTTATTTATTTATTCATGATAGACACACACACACACACAGAGAGAGGCAGAGACACAGAGACACAGAGACACAGGCAGAAAGAGAAGCAGGCCCCCTGCAGGGAGCCCGACACGGGACTCGATCCCGGGACTCCAGGATTCTGCCCTGGGCCAAAGGCAAGCGCTCAACCACTGAGCCACCCAGGGATCCCCCCATAACATGTATAGACAATCAGCAAGTATTGTCTAGATTCCTACATAGCAATGTCAGATACAATTTATCCAGCTATGTCCTGACATATTTTGAACACTAACTTCCAGATTTGATCTTTAATAACTGGTTGTGGTGAGACTATCAGCTTGACTTTTTGACAACGAACAGATCCAGTCAATCAAGTATTTTGTTCTGTCAAGCATTAGTTTTCTTTTACTTCATTGAATTAGCCAGTGATTCAGCTTAATAGAGTGAGTCATTGAGTTATATGACTATCATGGAAAAGAATCCCTACATCTATAATTTTTCTTGAGCTTAGTTATATGTTTTATTTCCATTTTTCCATTCCTGAGCTGCATTATCTAAATTTAAGGTTTCCAAGATGAGTATGTTGCATATTTTGCAGAAATACTTATGTAATTGATCTGGGATGTCTGCCAGTCTCCTTTAGAATGCTGCACTTTTCTCTTTATAAGGTGGGCTTATATCCAGTGAACTGTCATATTTTGAGTTCTCCTCATACCTTGCCATTGCTTGAGCAAAAAATTGGTATTCAGGTCCCTTTCCTTGAGTGAGAATTTTAGTTCAATCAAGAAAGTATTTCCCCATATTTATGTCCCTTGGAATTCCATATTGTACATTTATTCTTTTCCTTTGAGCCCATTTTGAATTTATTAATGACAGTATTTAAAACCTGAATGAATATTTAACCCTTAATAATGATCACCTTTTCTTAGCCAACTAATTTCACCATGTGGATGTGTGATTCCCCTCTATTAGGGAGTTGCTTTTGAGGATTTGAGGCCGAGGCCATCTTTTGTGTTCTAAAATCTTAGTTATCTTTTTTGACATCCCTCATTATATATTTTCTATTAAAGAAAGCAACGTTGCACTATGGAAGAGAAAAAAGTACTGAAAGTGTTGCATAAAATGAATAAAAAAGTTTATTCATTATTATTATTATTATTTATTTTGAGAGAGAGAAAGCATGTGAGCAGGGCGAGGACAGAGAGAGAAAGAGAATCTCAAGTGGACTCCATGCTCAAGAGATCCCATGACCCTGAGATCATGACCTGAGACAACATCAAAAGTCTGGCACTGAGTAAGCCACCCAACCACCCTACAGCTTACTTTTAATAAGCTAACCTGTGGTGGAAATAAATCATGAGGCACTGATTCTGATTTTTCTCTCTGATTTTTTTTTTCTCTTTGGAGACCACATGGAAGTTGTTTCCTGAGTAAAGCCATGAAGAGTCCCTCATTTGAAAACTTTAAACTTCAACCAAGGTGAGACTGTTTTGACCATAGGTAGACACTATTCACTATTCTTATCAGCATAATTTTACAAATATTTTTTTCAATATTTTATTCTGATTAACTAAAGAATCCTGAAATGACCCTGAAGTATAACCGAATGTGGCATCTTTGTAAGGCAATGACATGTTTCACAATTGCATTTTTCACCTTTGAGCTGAGGCTACTATGAAAGCTATGAAAAGCCACCAGTAGTTCAAGTGTTTTATTGGCCCTTTCTGTTTCAGAGCTGGCTGAGGTGAAACTCCAGACCTCTGAGGAGAGTTCGAAGGAATCAGCAATCTTGTTGACTTAATGCAGCACAATCAATGAGATGCAATCTCACCAATGGGCTGGACAAGGTCAGGGATGATAAAAGTGTGACAAAGAAAGGATGTGGGAGACCATAGGAAAGAAGCAGGTCATTTCAAGGGAACAAAGGCAAATTAAAAAATCTGTCCAATTTATTGTTCCTTAAATGACTTGGCTTTAAAATCTGCCTGTGCACCATATATAAACTAATGTGCATAAGGACGGATGAAGCCACAGGAATAGCAAAGTATGTGTGCAGGGACCCTGTCCTCATGATTATGAAGATAAAAGTGTGAGAATAGGAATGGAGGGAGAGCTGGGGTAGAGGTGAAGGGTGCAGAGAGACAGAGAGATTATCTGTATGTACTTGAAGACCTATTATATGGAAGAATAAATAAATAATCCCTGCTTTGTAGAACTAGGGACATTCCAATTAATAGTATGTTTAAAAAATGCAAAAAAAAAAAACCTAATTTGACCTGTCTAAAAATAGAGTGAATTATTATATCTTAGGAGAGAAGTCGTTGTTGTTTAATTTACTAAAAGCATTAATGTGGGGTCTGTGTACACAACAGGAACATTAAAAATGAAGTTATTTCACTAAGGAGAAGTTTTGAAAGGCCTTAGAAGTTTTTTCCCAACTGTAGGATGTTGTACTCTTGTGGTTATATCTCCCTCAAGATTATTTAGTTTTTGAACAATAATCCTATCATATGCAGCACAGCTGGGAATTTTTAATAGTTCTATTTCAGGTCATTTTCAAATGTTTTTCTTATTAGGAGTGTGTCTAGACCCCCATGAAACACAGCAGCATTCTTAATATGGTCCTAAGGCATATCCAGGATGGTGTTAAATTGAGAATAAAACATATGCAAATGAATTGTGTTAATTTGACCAACATCTTGAATAGTGTGATGACCATGCATATATATTTCTCTAATTCATTAAAGTTGGTATAATCATTTTTTCTAGGACAATATTAATTTTACTAGGCTTGAAAAGTTGTTGAATTCACTTTGGAAGCCAAACATAGCTGCAGAAAATATGAAAACATTAAGGCTAATAAAATCTGGTATAACTTATTTTTCACGTTGTTTTGAAAATAACTTATTCAGCAACTTGAAGCAACTATAATAAAACTGAGAGGCAGTCTCTGAAAAGCCAAACTAGGTATTCCTAAAATCATTGTGGAAAGTCTGTGTACTTCACTTTGTGGGAAAGATTTAGGGCCTTATTCAGAGCTAGCTTGGTCTTACTTTGTACATAATTTTAAACATTTTAAAAGGTTTTATTTATTTGAGAGAGAGAGAGCACAAGTGAGGGAGAAGGGTAGAGGGAGAAGCAGATTCCCCACTGAGAAGGGAGCCTGACATGGGACTTGATCTCAGGACCCTGAGATCATGACCTGAGCTTAAGGCAGATGCTCAACCTACTGAGCCACCCAGGAGCCCCTGTATATAATTTTAATTGGATCAAATACGAGGTTTCTCTTAAGCAGCAGATTGGAGGGTGAAACATGAAGATTAATATGGTAAAATTGGGAACGAGAGGGGATTTTTAAAAGACGTACAAACAAAAGAATGTAAAATTCAGTATGGAGTTTGTGGTTATTGAATATGCTTGCAAACATCCTGATTTATCTCTTTGGAGCTCCTACATATCAATGGGATGTTCCATGAATTAAGAAATAGAATAATGGTGCTTAATTATTATAAATACATTTAAACTCATTTGGCTATATTCTATTTAATATGGTAAAGTTTTACATTGCCAATATAATGGAAATTTACTTTTAAAAATCAAACGTTAACATTGTACATACATGTATGTGTATATAAGTTTTAACTCCAATTTAAACCAAAGCAATAGTTGGTTAGCATTTGTAAAAACAATCTCTCTCAGAAATCAGCATTACATAATTTGAATGCTTGATGCCCACATATCTTTATCCAAATATACACATGAAGATTTTGTTAATTTGTATAAGCAATACTAGAAATTATTTTTCATTAGTGACATGAATAGTGTCCTATATATATGTGGTTGGTAGGAAGTACTGCTCAGACTCCCTTCTTGAATGAATGAGGTATAAGAATTCGGCAAGGTCATCAGTTGAATATCTGGTGAAGAGTGCAGTCTTGACCAGACCCCATGCGACCTATATTCTCCTGCTTCACAGAGTTCCTTGTCTCCTTATCTAGTACAAAGCCGACGAGTCCTACTGCCAGGATACAACTGTGTTCACCTCAGAGTAAGTCTGCCATACAAGGTTGAAGAATCTGAGCAGAATTAGATTGTCCTCAGAGCAGCTTTAATAACTGGCTATTTGCCTTAAAATTTCATTTATACTAGTTTGCTAATAACATTTATCTGTTTGGCATAGATGCTTCTATTGGTTTTTTTTTAATTTTATTTATTTATTCATGAGAGACACAGAGAGAGAGAGGCAGAGATACAGGCAGAGGGAGAAGCAGACTCCCTGAGGGGAACCCGATGCAGGACTTGATCCCACGAGCCCAGGATCATGCCCTGAGCCAAAGAGAGATGCTCAACCACTGAGCTACCCAGGCATCCCAGATATCCTTCTATTGTGATATAACAACTGATAGGACAGCTGTGAGGGAAAAAACATTTAGCCTTCTACCCTAGCTGCCAGAGATGGTTCATACTTATTCAAAAAGCCTAGGATTTACTTCATTCATGGCCTTGTTAGGTCAGTTTACAAAACAAACATATGTTATAGAATCATGTAACTGCACTGTTTGATAAAAGGCAAATAATTTTGTCCATAAATAAGTTTCTATTACCTAAGACTTACTTCATGACCATCTCATTCTTTGATGATACTGGATAAATATGGAGTTACATGCAAGCCCTGATTTTTAGTAATTTAGAGTCCCACATAGCAAAGAGAAGACATTATAAAAAACCCTGTGAAGAATATTAGCTAACTATCATATTGTTCCTCAAAGCACAAATTTTATAACATATTCTATTAAAAATGTTCAATAATCAAATAATTTTCAGAAATACTACATAATTTGCTACTCTCAATCACAATATAAATCAATATGTTATAGGCTCTGAGAAAGTTATCGTAAAACAACCTGTTTAATTTTGCTTAAACCAGCATTTTCCCAATATATTAGACATTAATTTGGGAAACACTGAATTACAAGGAAATCTGACTTAGACTCACCTTTAAATTGAATTGGATGGTCAGTTTTCAGAGAACACTGATAAACTAAGTTTGATATTTAAGAAAACTACCAGAACGGTGAGGGAGGTGAGAATACGGTCAATAAAACAGAAGTTAATGCAGAATCCATGTAAAAATAAGTTTTTGTCCATAAAATTGGTGTCCTGGATAGGAAAGACAAAAACTACTTGACATATTTGGCAAATAGGGTACTATATATTTCAATTCTAAGATCATTTTGGGGACGCCTGAGTGGCTCAGTGGTTCAGCATCTCCCTTTGGCTCAGGTCGTGATCCTGGGGTCCTAGGATCGAGTCCTGCATCGGGCTCTCTGCAGGGATCCTGCTTCTCCCTCTGCCTGTGTCTTTGTCTCTCTCTCTGTGTCTCTCATGAATAAGTAAATTTAAAATAATAAGATGCATTTTGATTTCTCATTTATAACAGCTCTACAATCAGAATAAACCCTGTTTCTCTCAAACACTCTTGACCAAGTGACAGTCATAACATGGTTGACATCATTTGGCACTTTTGGTAAGATTCAGAAACTCCAAGCATTGAACCTTGTAGGGTGGTGTTTGTGGGTAGAAGCAAAGTTCAAAGACAATAGTGGAGCACTTTGAAAATAAATACTATGTCATCAACATGCTTGATGACCCAGAAAATAGAATTATATGGAAAAGCACAGAGTTTAATAATTCTCAACCAAAAAATTATTCAGGAGTGTTGGATTCTGAATTGGAATAAGTTTCAGGGATACTTAAATCAATGTATTCTGCTAATACTTTCATTTTTATTTATGCACAGAAGCAATTTAAAAAATTATGTATGAATAAGTTATATATGAAAATTATGTATTAGAGTTCTTTGAATAAGTATAACGTTTCTAAAGAGAACAAAGCACTGATTAGTTTAATTAGGAGCTTAATTGACAGCTTTTTTTTTTTTTTCTTTTCCAAGGGTACACAAAACAATGACATATCTTAAGACTTTATCTTAGGAATGTTTAACTGTATTTAATTATCCAAAGGATGCTAGAACTTTAAAATATCCATCTTGCCATCAAATTTCTCAGAATAATTCAATAATTTCTTAGTAGTTTTTATTTTGAGATAGACATGTGCATTCAGACTGACCATTTTAGCAAGTGGTAGAGAATTGATGGAATTGAAAGATCTCTGTATGTGGCTGCAGTGACCACACTTGGCATAAACTATTTGCAGGCCAACTGGCTTTCTTCCTGGTATGTTGGTTGACACATGATAGGGATGATGGGGAAAACAATACAGTTAACAAAAAACGTGCTAAAGAATTACTGCCATAGGAATCTGCCATTATCTGATAAGCTCTTGGCTGAAAATCTGATGTATGAGTTTCCTTTCTAAAACCTGTGATGAGATTTTTGTCTACACAGAAGCATTAACAGACTGAAGCTGCATTCCAGATTTTTCATTTGGTCTTTCTTCCTCCTCACTGACTGCTCGGTGTGTTACACATCAGTAGATTTGAAATTCAACAGTTAGAAAGTTATGATCTCAAAAATACATACTTTCTATTTTATTTATTGTATGTATTTTTCCTCTTTTATAAATCAGCAACTGTAACCTTTTTCTTTTAGCAGGGAGTTATTAAAAATGAAAACCCTACCATATATTAAGAGAGTTATGCTTCAATGCAATATAACTATAAAATCTGTCATCATCTCTAGAAAAGGTAATGAATTAAATATAAGTGCCATCATAATCTAGTCTTTTGCCCTCCCTACTTTTCTAATAAAAATGCAGAGAGAACATTGATAAGTTCAAGATCACTCTAAAGAAAATAGGGATTTACAGAATGTAACCTCATCAGGCTGTTGGTGAATTATAAAGGAAGAAGGACGTTTATTTTGAGAACCATGAGCATTAAAATATTCACCTCTCTGGAGGTGCTACTGTGTTCATGAGGCGTGTCTGAATTAAGTTAATCTCAGCAAGAAGAACAAAGTGGACTTGTAAAATATTTAATTATCCTGATATTTTTCACTTTTTCTCGCAGTTTTTTTTTCTCCATTAATGTCAAATAGCTTATCTTTAGTCTTTAGAATTAAAAGTAGGATAAAGACATCCTAATAGTGATACAGATGTCATTGTCCTCCAAGATCTGCACTGCCTTAAAATTTCATCTTTGTTGTATCATCCCTATGGATGCATCTAAGCAACATAAATTTGAAGGGAGATAATTGGCACATATGTTGGTACTTCTTCACTGCACAAAATTCTGTGCCAGACTGACAAGCCAGTAATTCCATTTTCAAATAATGAGTTACCCAAATTTTCTGCTGACATTGGCTATCACTACTAATACTGCCTTGCATGACACATTTTAAAAGTGGAGTTGCAATTTGAGGTTTAGTTGTTGAAAGACCTGGGGAAACAGATCTTATAGGATGAGAGAAAAAGGGAGAGATTCTTGGAGACAAATGACAAACATAAAACTACATACATCAAATCTTCCTTCTATCTGGAGCACTTTAGGATAAGTTCAGGTAGAGAACAAGTTTTAAGAAACAACTGGTATATGAAAGAACAAAGTTGGATGTATATGAAGCAAATCGTGGGAGAATAGAGCATCTTAATTAGGACTTAGGAGTGTTTCAAAGATGGGACAGGTGCACATGAAACCTATAACATGTCTTTGGTATAAAAAGGCAGAGTGTGATTTATGAAAGAAACCCCAGGTTTAGGGGTGGACTGAAGAGGATCAAAGAATGATCTCCACAAAAGGTACTCAAATTGCTAACTCAAAGAATACTTTCCTCGTTTGTAAAATGGAGAAATAGCATTATATTAGAAGTTGATTGTATTAGTGTTTGTCACATGGAAGCCAAAGGCTACCATTTTATAGTAAAAGAAGTTAACAGTCCAAACAATATTAGGGTAGAAAACAGCATTTTTTCAGGAGTCACATAAAGGTATTTGTTTACATATGGGAAAAAAGATATTGGAAGATATAAAGGAGAGAACTGGAGAAATATAAGAGGCAAATTGGATAGATCGCTGGGCCCAAGGAATTAAACATTTGTTCTTAAAGTCATTCAACCAATATTTATTGAATACCTGCCATGTGTCTGGCAATGCTCTAGTTGCTAGGGATACAGCAAACTAAACACTCAAAGAGCTTGCAGTCAACTATAGTGGTAGAGGTAAAATACATACCAGGTTAGAATAAGAGCAAAGAGGAGAAAATAAAGCCCGGAATGGGGTGATTAAGTGTCAGGAGTTTGGGAAGGTTGGAGCAGGGGATGGGAGTGTTGAAATTGTAGACAGATTAGGCAGGAAAGGTTTCTCTGAGAAAATGACTTTTTAAGTAAAAAGCTGAAGGAAGTGAGACAGCAAAGCATGCACATATCTGAGGGAAGCACATTCCAGAGACGAAACAGCAGTTGCAAACACTCTGTGGCAGGAGTGTGCCACCATGTTCCCTGAACAGTCCAGAGGCCAGGGGGCTGGTACAGAAGGAACAAATGGGGGAGCTGAGGGACAAGGAGTGGCCTTGGGGTCAGATGGTTTGTAGGGCTTTGGGGGGCATATTATAGAACTTGGCTTTTACTCTGAGATGACAACTCTTTGGGTTTTGAGCAGCGATATGTTCTGACTTACATTTTAACAAGTTAATTCAACCTGATGAAAGTAGAATGGCCCAGAAAGGGAGGTAGGCATGAGAGGAAGAAGATCAATGAGGATGCTTTGACTCTTATGAGTGAGAAATGGTGATGTGTGGAGAAGTTGGGAGTGGCAGAAAGTGCTCAGATTACAAAAAGGTTTTTAAGGAGAACCAGTGGGATTTGCTAGTGGATTGAATGCAGGGCATGAGAAAAAGGGAAGAGTCAAACATAATTTCCAGAATTTTGGCAACTGGAAAGATGGAGGACACTGAAAGAGAACCAGGTTGGAAGGATTATCAAGATCTTAGGTGGGGGCATGGCAAGGTTGATGTGTTTTTTCAACACCACGTGGAGATGTCGAATAGTTGGGTATACAAGCCATGAAATGGATAAGATTTGGGAATGATTTTGATAGAAAACAGAAAATATCCAAGGACTGAGCCCTGTGAGCATCAACATGGAGAGCTTGGGGAGATAAGTAGAGATCAGTAAGGGTTACAGAGAAGTGGCCACAAATGTGAAAGAAAAAGATGCAGATGTGTGTTCTGGAAGCCATGTGAAGATATTTCATATTGACTAGTGTATGAATTAGAAAAGCAAAAGAGCAGTTAAGAGAGTCATGTGAGACATGTGAGAATGGTTTTTAAAAATTGAAGGAAAAAATATATTCCTCAGTGGAAAACAATAGTGGGAAAGCCTCATTAGAAGGGAATTAACTAGAAAGAATAGCAGAGTAGTAGCAGTTTTTCAAGGCAGAATAGTAATGACTGTTTGCGCCAGAATGATCTGAGATATTCATTAAAACATGCAGATCCCTGAATTAGAATATTTCATGTATTTTCAGAAAACTCCACAGGTGATTCTCATACACATAATAACAAAAATTTAAAACAGTGAAGTAGATTCCTGGGAATAGTTAAACAAATTATGTGTAAGTGTGCAAATGTAGGTGGTGAATATGGAGTTGGGGTGAGTGTTTCAGGCTCCCACAATAAATGTATTACTTTACTTTCAAACGTAATATTTTTCCACCAAATATATTAGAAAATTCAAATTGACAACATTTATTTTTTTTTCATTTTCATTTCATGCTCTGTGGGGGAGGAATTGAAAATTGAAATTTGCAAGGCCTCCTGTGGGTTTACCTCTGCCTCTAAGGCACACTTAGACAACAATG
The DNA here is from genome assembly GCF_048164855.1 of Canis lupus baileyi. Lineage (NCBI taxonomy): Eukaryota > Metazoa > Chordata > Mammalia > Carnivora > Canidae > Canis > Canis lupus. The sequence goes on from NC_132840.1 coordinate 61,285,957, forward strand.
CAGTAGAATCCATCATTACATTGCTCACTATATACTATGCTGAATGGGGAAAATATGCAGCCAAGAATACTTTATACAGCAAGGCTGTGTCATTCAGAATAGAAGAAGAGATGAAGAGTTTCCCGGACAAACAAAACTAAAGGAGTTTGTGACCACTAAGTCAGCCTTGCAAGAAATATTAAAGGGGACTATTTGAGTGGGAAAGAAAGACCAAAAGCAACAAAGACTAAAAAGGAACAGAGAAAATCTCCAGAATGACTTAACAGATAATACAATGGCACTAAATTCATATCTATCAATAATCACTCTGAATATAAATGGATTAAATGCTCCAATCAAAAGACATAGGGTATCAGAATGGTAAAAAACAAAAACAAGAACCATCTATATGCTGCCCATAAGAGACTCATTTTAAACATAAAGACACCTACAGATTGAAAGTGAATGGGATGGAAAACCATTTATTATGCTAATGGATGTCAAAAGAAAGCCAGAGTATCCATACTTATACAAGGCAAACTAGATTTTACACTAGAAACCATAACAAGAGATGAAGAAGGTCACTATATCATTATTAATGGGTCTATCCAACAAGATCTAACAATTGTAAATATTTATGCCCCCAACTTGGGAGCACCCAGATATATAAATCAATTAATAACAAACATAAAGAAACCAACTGATAATAATACAATAATAGTAGGGGACTTTAACACCTCACTTTCAGCAATGGACATATTACCTATGCAGAAAATCAACAAGGAAACACTTTGAATGACACACTGGACCAGATGGACTTCAGAGTATTCCATCCTAAGGCAGCAAAATACACATTCTTTTCAAGTACACAGGAGCATTCTCCAGAATAGAGCACATCCTGACTCACAAACCAAGCCTCAACAAGTATAGAAAGACTGAGATTCTGCCAGGCATATTTTCAGACCATGATGCTATGAAACTTGAAGTCAACCACAAGAAAAAATTTGGAAATATCACAAGTATACAGAGGATAAAGAATATTCTACTAAAGAATGAATGGGTTAACTAGGAAGTTATAAAAGGAATAAAAATTATGGAAACAAATGAAAATGAAAATAAAAATACAACAGTCCAAAACCTATGGGATGCAACAAAAGCAGTCATGAGAGGAAGGCATATAGCAATACAGGCTCACCTCCAGAAACAAAAAAAATCTCAAATACATAACCTAAACTCACAGCTAAAGAAGCTAGAAAAAGAAAAGCAAATGGAGCCTAAAGCCAACAGAGGGAGGGAAATAATAAAGATTAGAGCAGAAATAAATGATATAGAAACAACAAAAGAAACCCCAGTAGAACATAACAATTAATGTAGGAGCTGATTCTTTAAAAGAATTAATAAAATTGATGAAACCCTAAGCCAGACTTATAAAAAAATAGAGAGAATAAATGAGTAAATAAAATCATGAATGAGAGAGATCACAATAAATACCACAGAAATACAATTATAAGAGAATATTATGCAAAATTATATACCAACAATATAAACTACCAAAACTGAACCAGGAAGAAATAGAAAATTTGAGCATACCTACAACCAGCAAATAAATGAAAGCAGTAATCAAAAATCTCTCAACAAACAAAATCCCAGGACCAAATGGCTGAGCAGGGAGCCTGATGACATGGGGGTTCCATCCCAGGACCCTGAGATCATGACCTGAATTAAAATGAAGAGTTGGATGTTTGAGTGAGCCACTCAGGTGATTCTACCAAACATTTAAAGAAGAGTTAATTCCTATTCTTCTCAAGCTGTTCACCCTCCCCCCCAAAAAATGGAAGGAATACTCCAAACTCATTCTATGAGACCAACATTACCTTGATTCCAAAACTAGAGAAAGACTCCACTAAAAAGGAGAATTATAGACCAACATTCCTCCCTGATGAACATGGATGAACATAAAAATTCTCAACAAGATACTAGCAAATCAAATCCAACATTACTTTAAAAGAATCATTAACCACCATCAAGTCGGATTTATTCCAGGGCTGCAAGGGTGATTCAATATTGGCAAATCAATCAACGTGGCACACCACATTAATAAAATAAAAGAAAAGAACCATATGATCTTCTCAATAGATGTAGAAAAAGCATCTGACAATGTACAGCATTCATTCCTTTTTTAAAAAGATTTTATCTTATTTTAGAGAGCAAAAGAGGGAGAGAAGGGGGATGGGCAGCAAGAGGATCCTCAAGCAGACTTCCCACCAATTATGGAACCCAATGCTGGGCTTGATCTCATGACCCCAAGATCCTGACCTGAGGCAGAACAGAGAGTTGGCCACTCAATCTACTGAGCCACCTGAGCATCCCTACACCATACATTCTTGATAAAAACTCTCAAAAAAATAGAAGAGTAGGGATATCTGAAAATCATAAAGGCCAAGTACGAAAGACCCATAGCTAATATCATCCTCAATGGGGCAAAACTGAGAGCTTTTCCTACAGTCAGGAAAAGAAGATTGTCTAGTCTGACTACTGTTATTTAACATATTACTGGAAATCCTAGCCTCACCAATAAGAACAAAAATAAATAAAAATCATCCCAATTAGCAAATAGCAAAGAAGTCAAACTTTCACTCTTCACAGACAAAATGATACTCTATGTAGAAAACCTGATAGACTCCACCAAAAAATTGCTAAAACTGATACACAAATAAAGTCACAGGATACAGAAATCAATGAACAGAAATCTGTTCACCAATAATGAAACAGCAGAAATAGAAGAAGTCAAGGAATTGATCCCATTTACAATTGCACCAAAAACCATAAGATACTTAGGAATAAACCTACCCAAAAAGGTAAACCATCTGTGCTCCAAAAACTATAAAACACAAAGAAACTGAAGATGACTCCACAAAATTGGGAAACATTCCATGCTCATGGATCAGAAGAACAAATGTTAAAATGTCTATATTACCCAAAGCAATCTACACATTTAATACAATCCCTATCAAAATACCAACAGAAGTTTTCCCAGAGCTAGAACAGCAATCCTAAAATTTGTATGGAACCACAAATGATCCAGATTGGCCAAAGCAATCTTGAAAAAGAAAAGCAAACCTGGAAGCATCACAATTCTGGACTTCAAGCTGTATTAAAAATCTGTAATCATCAAGACAGTATGGTGCTGACACAAAAACAGATACATAATGGAACAGAATATAGAAACAGAAATAGACCCTCAACTCTATGGTTGACTAATCTTCAACAAGGAGGAAAGAATATCCAGTGGAACAAAGAAAATCTCTTTAGAAAATGGTGCTGGGAAAACTGGACAGCCACATGCAGAATGAAACTGGATCACTTTCTTACACCTACACAAAAAATAACCCCAAAATGGATGAAAGACCTAAGTGTGTGATAGGAATCCATCAGAATCCTAGTGGAGATCACAGGCAGCAACCTTTGTGACCTCAGATGTAGTAACTTCTTGCTACACATGTTTCCAAAGGTAAGGGAAACAAAAGCAAAAATGAACTATTGGGATTTCATCAGGGTAAGAAGCTTTTTCACAGCAAAGGAAACAGTCAACAAAACTAAAAGGCAAACTATGGCATAGGAGAAGATATGCACAAATGACATATCAGATAAAGGCTTAGTACCCAAAATCTAACAAGAACTTATCAAACTTAACACCCCCAAAAAGAAATAATCCAGTTAAGAAATGGGCAGAAGATATGAATAGACATTTTTCCAAAGAAAACATTGAGATGGCTAATAGACCCATGAACAGATACTCAGCATCACTCATCATCAGGGAAATACAAATCAAAACTACAATGAGATACTACTTCACACCTGTCAGAATGGCTAAAATTAACAAGTCAGGAAAAGACAAATGTTGTGAGGATACAGAGAAAGGGGAACCCTCTTACACTGTTGGTGGGAATGCAAACTAGTGCAGCCAATCTGGAAAATAGTATGGAGCATCTATAATTTTTAAATGCTTCTTAGAAATTTAAAAAGAGAAGTACCCTAATACTCATCAATTACACTAGGTATTTAACCCAAAGGGTATAAAGATACTGATTTAAGAGGCACATGCACCTTGGTATTTATAGCAGAATTATCAACAATAGCCAATATATGCAAAGAGTTTAGATGTCCATTGACTGGTAAATGGATAAAGAAGATGCGGGGTGTGTGTGTGTGTGTGTGTGTGTGTGTGTGTAATGTTACTAAGCCATCAAAAAGAATGAAATCTTGCTATTTCCAATGACATGGACAGAGCTAGAGTGCATAATGCTATAGGAAATAAGTCAGTCAGAGAAAGACAAATACCATATGATTTTACTCAATGTGGAATTTAAGAAACAAAACAGATGAACAAAGGGGAAAGAAAAAGATGGAGGCAAACCATAAAACAGACAATGATAGAGAACGAACTGGGAGTTACTGGAGGTGAGGGGATGGGGCATGGGCTGGAGGGGTGATGGGCATGAAGGAGGCACTTATGATGAGCACTGGGTGTTGTGTAAGTGATGAATCACTGAATCCTACTCCCTAAACTAATATAATATGTATCAACTAACTAGAATTTAAATAAAGTCTTGAAACATTAAAAAAATTAGGATGCCTTGTTTTTATTTTATGGTTCCATTCTACAATATTATATTCAAAAAGTCTCTTTGCAGCCCAATAACTGATAAATATTCACACATTATTTTTTCCAGTTTCTTTATTCCTTTTGATTGCTTAATTCTCAAATTCTGGGATTTATTTTGATGGATTTCATTTGTCTTATCTCTCCTCTTTAAATTGAATACAATGAAACTCAGAAAGAATTTTAATAAACTGTTTACCGACCTAGAGTTCCTGCTGTGAATATGTCCCTGGGTGAATTAAGGGAGAGAGCTGTAGTTGGAAATTTTCTCTTTCCTAAGCTTTGTGTATGTGCTGATTACAGGCATATTCCTTTCTTACACCGGTGGCCCCTGGAACTATTCTGATATGTATGCAAGGACAGCAATCACCTACAAGATATGACTTGAAAAGCGCTGAAATGTGGCTGCTGTTCCTGGGAAAGCATTTGAATGTCATTTTTTCTGCCTTATGTGTTACTAGTTTTGCATACATACATTAGCAAGTCAAGGTATTCATTCCATGTTACAGACTTTATAGATGAAGAAACAATTGCCTTACAAGGTTAAAAGACCTTCCTGAGATTGTACAGACAGTAAGTGGCAGAATTGTATGTCTGATAACAAAGCCAATGATAAAACTTGCAATTTAAACATTCATGTGACTATGTGAGACTGTCCTGAGCTGAGGCCATCCCACAACTTGTTGGGTTGAAACTCACAACAACCTCTAACACCTGTTTGACGGATAAGGTGATTAAGATTTAGACACTTTCTCAAGGCCACACAACTACTGTGCTACATTACTGCCAATGGTACTGTTTCTAAATGCCCTACTCCTTTGGGCAAAAGTGACTTTAGTGAATGATCTATCTAAACTACGGTATGCTAACTCTTATAACGCAGAGACCCCTAATTTATAAGGGCTCTAGCTCACTTAAGGTCCTGAAAAAACAAATATATCCATTCTTAAAAGATCATCCATTCTACAAAATTGCACAATAAAAATAATAGCACTTCTAGGAAAAATGGAGTTGGGGAAGACCCTTTGAAACCTATGGAGCTTGGTAATTCTAAAGTTCTAAATAGAAGAGTAAAGACAACAAGAAAAATATTAGTATATTAAGAAAGACATATTTCTAACTATGTGACATCCTGAAAAGGCAAATCAATGGAAACAGCGGAAATTTTCCAGAAGGGAGGAGGGAGAGATGAACAGGTGGAAGACAAGGATTTTTTCAGCTCTTCTGGAGGATACCACCATAGTGGATACATGTCATCACACTTTTGTCAAAAACGACAGAATGGCAAGAGTGAACCCTTGGGTAAATTGTGGACTTTGGAATGATAATGATGTGTCATTGTATGTTCATCAATGGTGACGAAAGTATGAATCTGAGGGAGATATTGATAGTGGAGTCTGTGTAAGTGGTGGTAGGGGGTGGGGTCAGGGATATATAAGATCTCAGTACTTTCCACTCACTTTTGCTCTGAATCTAAAACTGTTCTAAAAAAATAAGTGTCTTTAAAAAAAAGACACGTTAAACTTCTGGTAAGTAAGAAAACACTTTGGGATGTACTTTTGAAAAAGTGGGAGAATAATGGCAGAAGAGTCAAGGAATAATTATGGAGACAAAGACTGAAGAGACCATCTGATGTCTGAGGCGTAGAGCAAGTGACCAAATATAGGGCAATCATGGAGTGAATGGAAGAGCTCCCTGCTGCTGTGTGACTGTTCAGCCATCCTTGCAGAGCTGGTGCCCTAGCTCAGGACACAAACCATGAGCATGCAGGGGGAGGGGGAATCATATACCAGGACTCGTCGTCCCAGCCTGATTTGAATCATTTTTCCATGTGGCAATATTATATGAGCCAATCCACTGTAGAAACTGTACTAGAACAGATTTGAGAGTTCTCTTCCTTCTCAATCAACAGTATTATTCCAGTGAACAGGCTGGTAGGATGTCCTACTCCATCCAGTTTTTCAGGAAAACAGAAACTTATGGAAGCTTCCGGGGTGACTTTAGAGTGATCTCCATTTCAAGCAGTCAGGAGGAAAAAGAGCTCTGAGAAGCTTTTGTGAAAGATTTTCCTGAGCCAGTCTTTGAGGAAGAGCTTATTACTTTCTTCCACACTCCATTGTCTGGAATTTAGTCTTATGGGCACACATAATGAGATGGAACCTAGAAATGAGGTCAACCTTCCAGCCATGTACCCAAGAAGATGAGAAAAGCATGTATTTTGGGGCCAGTAGCAGTATTTTTTTGCCACAAAATTATAATTGAAGCTGATTTTATTGCAAAGCCTAAATGTGCGTGGCTACTCCCCCAGATGACTAGACTTGCTGCTCTGCAAATATGGACTGTCCCTACAGAGTCTATACGGTACCATGTGCTTTGTACAGAGATGGTGGTAAGTTAAAGACTTTGTTCTTAGAAGGGTCAGTCATGTGCATTTATACTGCAGAGTTTAATGCCTGATATAAAAAAAATGATATGCTTATCTTTAACATCTTTTGTTCTTTAAAACTTCTACTGTAATACCTTAAGGTTAGTATGATGATTTGAGAGGTGAGGTGGCATGCTGTATAGAAAAAGTATAAGATTATGCTAGAGAAAATATGATTCAAATTCTCTGTGATCCGGGGCAAAAGGATTGATTGTCCTGAGCCTGAGCTTCCTTACTTATAAAAACAGGGATGGAAACACCTACCCCATGGGAAGTAACCTTTATAAATTACAGGCTCAGTAAAAAGGCCAAGGACTTTGGAGTCTGAACAAATGACTCCAAATTAAGTGGTATTAGTTCTGGATATGCCATTTCTTATCCATGCAACCTTGGACAGAATATGGTATATCTGTTCTTAGGATGGATGGATGTCACCCTATAACATGCCGGTGCTTTCACCCATTTAGGAAGCATTCATCAATTGCCCCCAGGGAGATTCCTGTTCCAAGTGTTGGGAGATAGCTTGGAGAAGGACACTATCCATATCTTTCATGGAATTTACCTTCTATTTGGAATTAAGGAAGGGGGGGGTGGATATCAAATAAACAAATAGACAAACATAAAGATTTTAAATAGCAATTAGCAATAAAAAGAAAATAAACCAAGTGATAAAATGCAGAATGACTTGGGGTAGAGGAGGGTTATTTTTCATAGGATGATCATAGAAATCATCTTTCATGAGATCATGACATGAAAGCAGAATGATGTAGAAAAGTGGAAGAAGTGAAATTAGGGATGCCTAGGTGGCTCAGCGGTTTGGTGCCTGCCTTTGGCCCAGGGCGTGATCCTAGAGACAGGGGATTGAGTGCCACGTCGGGCTCCGTGCGTGGGGCCTGCTTCTCCCTCTGCCTGTGTCTCTGCCTCTGTCTCTCTTTCTGTATCTCTCATGAATAAATAAATAAAATCTTTAAAAAAAAAGAAGTGAAATTAGGAAGAAGGTTTTCTAGGTGGAGGAAAGAGTTGATGGAGGGAAAAAGCCAGTGTGGCAGAAATATATTTGTGTGTGAGCAGAGATGAGAAAGGGGACTTCTGTTCTGGTCCAGGTCAGACGCGATGGTGTTCTGGACCAAGAGGATGCCACTAGAGGGCTGACTGAGTGGATGAAGGGGCACATTGCAGCAGCATCGCTCCTGAAGAGTATGTGAGAGCTAGAAGAGATTGATTGAAGATGACTGCTAGAGTTTGTAGATAAATTTTAAGTGGTAGTTATATATCAAAGCTGTTTTTCCTAATGGAGACCTGATTAACTCAATAATTATATTTTTCCTCTCTGTATAATTCACCTCCCTCTGTCTCCTTTTATTTTCCCCTTCACCTTTTAAGGATGCTTGGAAGCTTCTGGGATCAAATGTTTATCTTTTCTTCTCATGTTACTTCCTGTGGGGAACTGGGGGCATGAGAATAGATACAAAGAATATAGAGGGTGTTTAAAAAATAAACACTAAAGGAAGGCACTTCCAAAGACAATGACATCAGTGTCATGACCTGTGGAGTGTAAATTCATCAACCCATTGAATTTAAAAATAAAGAAGGTAAAAATGAAATAGTTTTTGGATTTGCTGTCAGGGTCTTAAAAATTATGCCTAACACTTTGCAACCTGACAGTATCTGAAACAGGCAAAAAGTCCTCCCCACCCTATTTTTTGATAATTGCATGCCACAGGAGGGAAAAAAAAGAATTCCTTTGATTAGATAACTAAGAAATACCAAAGTGGGGGGGGGGGTGAAGAACCACCAATTTTCATGATTTTCCCTTCTGCAAATTTTCAATACTGCTCTCCATTTGGTAAAAGTAGGAAAATAGCTCTAAATGAGGAACAGTAGGAAGCAACATTTGGGTCCCACAAAACTAACTTGAAAAGTAGAATCCTTGACTTTTCCTGTGTATCTGTGGGCATGCTGTTTTCTTCAAAACAACATTATGCTAAGATTTTTCCTTCTCAAAAGAAATATTTTAGAAAAATACAATTATAGTTGAATATAAGAGGGACAAAGGAAATAGAAGGTACTTAATTGTGCAGAATAGACTTTCTTTAAGACCTGAAGTCTCCTCCCTACAGTCTACTAAGGATAAAACAATCATAAAATACACTAACATAATTCAATATGACCCCTCAGGATTAATATAAATCTCAATATAGTGAAACATTAAGCCAACTTCTTTTAGCAAGTTTAAATGGGGGACTGAAGAAGCCCATTGTAAGTAATCATGCAGAAATATCCACAGATATATTCAACCATAAAAATATCACCCCAGGAAATGAAAATGAAGTACTTGTCAGGTCCAGATAATTGTAGCACTTAACATGCCAGAGAATCAGGTATTCAACTTAGATGAATATAAATTATTTATGCCTAAATCAGGGTCTCCAAACTATAAACTTCCCCTTTAAAATTGTAGTTTCTTAATGGGGGAACAATGTATTGGCTTCAAAGCTTTGCACCTCACCAGTGCTTTCTAACAGACTTCCATGTCTTTGTTTTGCATAAGAAGCACACACTATTTTGTCCTGAGGTAATTGTGTTTACCAAAGTTTACTATTATGAGGCATGAAGATTGGCAATTGCTGTTCATTTCAGAGACATTTTTTGGGGGGTTTATTTATTTTAGACAGAGAGCAGGGGCATGAGGGATGTGGAAGAAGGGACAGAAGGAGAGAGTATCCCAAGCAGACTCCCCACTGAGCATGGAGCCCAATGCTGAGCTCAATCTCAGGACCCTGAGATCATGACCTGAGTCAAAATCAAGAGTTTTAACCAACTGTGCCACCCAGGTACCCCAATACGTTTATTCTTCTATATCCATTTATAAAAACAAATGCCTCTGTGGATAATGATATTATTAAATATCTTACTTCTGATAAGTTCAAAATCCATTATAAATTTAAACAATTCAAACCAATAAAAAGTCATGTTGATTATCAAAAAGTGTATTATAACAGTAGCTTGGCTCCCCACCCCCCCATGATTTTATTCTATTGCTTAGAATTTCTTTAAAACCAGAGAGAAATTGTCATGAATAGGTTGTGGGTTGCTGCATCAATAGATGTCCCATAAAAGCACCTCGGAGTCCCTGGGAAGTATATGAAATGCATCTCTCTTAAGGTCCCAGGAAAAACAAATACAACCACAGTTGATGGCCAGTGCATTTCTCAACAGAATCAGTTTCCAAACACATGGATGTCTTATCAGAAATGCCCTCATCTCATTCTGTGCTTATATAACTAAGAAAGCTTCACTATGGCCAGTGTTGGGCAACGTGATCCATTCATAAACGCTGCCCGGTCCAAGAGTGGAGCAGGTACTTAGAAGTGTCAAATGAGGAAGAGGCCGACAATTTGTGCAACTTTGGAGTCTGATCCTGGGTGCAGATACAGATGCCCACCGTGGAGCAACTCCCACTGACATTGTCCCACAAATAGCTTTATGAGGAAAATTTTGAGGTTTTCTGATTTGAAACACAGAACTGAAGTCTCAGTTCTTTCTTTCTTTCTTTCTTTCTTTCTTTCTTTCTTTCTTTCTTTCTTTCTTTCTTTCATTTTTGCTCATGTTGATATTATTCTCTTGTTACCAATAATGTGCTTTTTTCAGAGCTGATGCTTCTTTCTACTTACTCTTAGATTCAGTGTGAGCATTAACAGTGGAAATTTACTATAGGAAATAGCATGCATGGTCCAGCCTTTTCATTCCAAAAGGAGCTGAGTGTGTGCAGCATCCTTGTTAACATTTTAGGGTATCATATTTCTCCTTGATTGGCGTGGTCATGAGTTTTTGGTAGGAAGTACGTTGCTGATCCTTAAATTTTAAAGGATGGTAAAGAGCCTCTCCCACTTCTTCCTTCCCTAACATCTCCTTCTCCCTTTTGGAAATTGTAATGATCTTTTACTTAAAAAAAAAAAATCTTTTGCCTGTCTTATGTGTTTGTTCATGGATGCAAGAGATAATCTGAGGGAACCTCCTTTTCCTGCCTACACACTTAGATTCTCAAAGTCAAGGTAATATTCATATCTTGGTTAGTATATTTTTTTCAGGTGTAAGTAATAGAGACCTGTTTAAGCTTGCTCATGAAAAGGAAGTTTTTTGTAAAAAGGTGTGGAGAGTCCCACAGCTACCAAATTGGGCAGTGAAGTGTTATCAGGCCTCTCAAAGGGGGAGGCTGGGACCTGGGAAGTGGGGGAGGCAGGCTGCTTGCCTCATGGTGATAAGGTCTTCCCATATCCAACTTCTTTTTTATCTGCTCCCCAACCACCTCCCTCTGAGATTCTTCTCTTTGATAACTTTCAAAGATGGAGTCTTTTAATTGCATCCATAGCCTTAGTTCTGTAAACTTTTCAGAGCAAGTGTTTATCACTCACTAGATCTTCCCTTGGTATATCAGTGGTTCTAACTGCTGACAGACAATTGTTTGGTATACTTTATCTTTTGGAGCCAGATCTCTTGAAGGATGGGTCAGGGTATCTAGAGATGAGCCCCATTTGTTAAAGTCTCTATGTTGGTCTGGTCAGCTGCAGCAGAAGTACTCAGAGTGGGTGTGGTTGTGAGTAGGATGTGGCTGTGAGTAGGTTGTGAGTAGGATGGGGCATGTATAGAAAGCGTATTTGGCCTATTGTTTTCTCACTTGGGACAAAGGCCTGGGATTGTTTCAGGAAGATCAGAACAAGTGAATGGCATTTTTAGCTTAAAGACTTTAAAATTATGCACTCAAAATTTCATCTTATGGTAATTATGTCATTTCTTTATATTTCGTTTCATAAAAGAAAACAAATTTAAATTCATGTTCTATTTGGTATATCCATTGATGGTTTAAGAGGCTAATCAATATTCATAAGTACAGTTTTGGAGGGAATTATAAACTACCATTTTCCCCAAATTTTCATTGAGAATAATGCTGAGCTGGGCACATGACATCATAACATTTGCTAATATGTAAACAAACAGTACAAGGATCATCCAGCATCAGTTTAAAAAGTAAGATGAAATTACTTCCTATGCTTGTTAGTTTGAAAAAAATGATGATATATTTTTTATATGTGTTGATAGGTCATATGAGATCAGCCCATGCAGTATGAGATTAAATATTTATTTGATAACATGCATCAACATTGCTTTAAGAAAATGTCAGAAGCCTGTGTTAATGAAAATACTGGCATGCTGCATACAGGCACCAGTTCACAGAAGGCAATGCATTTGTGTCTATGTCATGCATGCTTGCCGCTGGGGACTCACATTTGAAAGTGTGGAAATAATCCCTAGGTTAAAGTTTTGTTTTTAACTTGTTAGCAGGATGGTATTGGGCAAGCCAGTTTAACCATTCTGGGTATCAGTTTCTGTGTTTCTAAAATGTTGAGTCAAATTATTTCGTGCATAGAGAAGTACTTTTTAAACTCTAAAGCATTACCCAAGTATTAAATACTTACTCACTTTCAAGATGTAGGTAAAGGGATAGTGGTAAAAGAGACTGTCTAGTTCAATTCCAATGTTCCTGTATAGACATCATTTATAAATGGGTAACCTGTTGTCTTAAGATCATTAGAAAGAAGGATTGAATACTGTAATTATATCTATGACTTGCTGTGAGCTCATTTATTGCAGCATTTAATCTTGTGTTGTTTGACAGAAGGGATTTAAAATATGTATCTTTGGTGGGTTTTTCAAAGGTGATGCAATTGTTCCCACAATGTTTTGTGAGAAAAAGAACATCTAATGGGGGGACAAAAAGATGTCTAACACTCTGTTCCTAAATGCAAAAGCATTCCTAGCTAGGTCAGTGTGATTGGGTAACTGCTCAATACACAGTGTTTTGCTTGGTTAGCACAGATTTGATCTTGTCGCCACAGAAACCTTGAGTATTCAAATACATGGCTTCATTTCTGAAATATACTTACATACATATCAAACATTATTTATAAATGATTATGAGACTGCTTTCCCACTGAAATTCTATAGAGAATATAGAGACTATAACATCTCTATCGTAATGCATTTCTTTCCCCATATTTTATTGAATTGAGTTAACCATCATTGGTTATTTTTTAAAGATTTAATTATTTATGAGAAAGAGAGAGAGTGTGTGCAAAGCAGTGCAAAGGGGTGCAGAAGAGAGGGAGAGAGAGTCCCAAGGAGACTTGTTGCTGATTATGGGACCTAATACGGGGGCTTGATGCTGGGTTTGATCCCACAATCTCAAAACCATTACCCCAGCTGAAAGCAAGCATCAGAAGCCTGACCAACCACCACCCAGGTACTCCAACCATCTTTGGTTATTTTTAAGCATCTAATTTAGGATACGGGGCTAGACAAATGGTAATCTATTCTTCATACTTTCACCAATTAGTTCAAGACATCATTTAAACATCATTTAAACAACAGAACATGTAGAGCCTAGTGTGAGGAATTGATAATTGTTTTAACTTAGTGTGGGTCACTCTTGTGGGCTCTTGTGGGCCATCAAAAGCCCCTAGATGGAATTCCTACATTTTGCAGTGAGGACTTAAGGATAGATTAGATTGCTCAGTCCCAGCACAGCAAAAATGTTAAGAGCCATGGCTTGAACATTCTGCCCTTGGAGACAAGGCTTGATGAGTTGTAAAATTATGGTCTCACATATTAAAAAACAAGTAACTGATGCTAATGTGACTCGGGGGTGTATAAGGCAGAAAGTGAGTGATTCCACGTGCCTTCACCATGGTGAATATCTACTCTCTGAGGCCCACTGTAAACCCAGCTTGAGGTGCTTTTCTGCAAGATGTGTGGGGCCCCAGGGTGCATGTTCTTCCTCTCCCATTAGGGTTCCTATACTTCCCTTCTCATGACCTGTTAGCCTCCTCAGGAGTAAATCTTGAATTGGGTCCAGTTTGTCATTTTTATCCTCCTTGATCCTGGACCCAGACAATGGTCTAGTCTAACATAGTTACTTTCAGTTTATTCTTTAATGGAGGCATGAAAATAATTCCTGGAAATATTTCCCTCCTGCTTCCAGGTCTCTGAATGTCGGAGGCAAATCTATTATTGCTTTTGCTCTGATATACATTTTCTGGTTAAGATGGATCACTGAAGCAACACATATTTTTTCAAGGGCATATTTCTTTTAACAGCAAAAGTAATTCATTTGTGTAAAACATGAACAGGGAACCTTTGGGCTGAGAAAAAAATTCTAGCTGGATGCTTTATTTCATTCAGGCTGGGGATTTCTAAAAATATGGACCTGTGGCTGACCTTTTCATTTTAAATAGTGTCATTGTTACTTACTTATTCAAATATGCGGATGGTGGTGTGGATGGTAGGGTAATATTTTTATTGGCATGAAAACTGAAAGCTCTGAGATATATTTAGCTCTATATTACTACTTATTATTTCTACATGATCTGTGTCCCCTCTTAACCATAAAGAAGCAATCAAGTGAATAAAAAAAGCCTTCTTTATTGGTAATTTTAAGGACAGTCAATTTAACTCTAACCTTTATTCACAATTCAACGCGTAGAATGCACTAGGTTGGATGGAGGAGAAGATATGAAAAGCACAGAAACCGTGGTCTCAGGTTAAAATGCTTCAGCTACTTCCCTTTGCACTTATAATGAAATAGGAATTTCTTAATGTGACCCAAGGCACGCACCATCTGGATGCTGCCTTGCTCTCCAACAATGGCTGTTCTCATTCTTGCTCTTGCTTGAGAGCACGAGTCCCAGTGCCTGCTTTCCTGTGCATGAAACTGCCAGCCCCTTACACACCTGGGCCTTATTCCTCCACTCTTTTTTATTATTTAAAAATTTCATTTATTTGATAGAGATAGTGAGTGCATGAGCAGCAGAGACAGAGGGAGAAGCAGACTCTCTGCTGAGCAGGGAGCCCGATATGGGGTTCAATCTCAGGACCCCGGAATCATGACCTGAGCTGAAGGTAGATACTTCACCCACTGAGCCACCTAGGCACACCCTTCACTCTTTATTTAGGTGGCTTCCAGCCTTGTCCATGTCAGTGTTAATGAAATGTGGGAATTTCCATGGCGAGCATCTGAACAGACTCCAATGCTTCCCTCACTATTACCTTCTCTATTTTCATTTTAGCACTGTCACTCTTTCAGCTTTGCAGCAGGCCCTTCTGCCAGAGGGGTAGGTAGTACAGTATAGTGGTGAAGAGTAGGGGTTCAGGTCAAATTCTAGTGTGACTGCTTACTGCTCATACAATTAGGGGAAAGATATTTAATTTTTCTGGCTTCAGTTCCTTCATCTGTAAAGTGGTAAAAATAGAAATCCCACCCCCAATCTTTTTTTAACAATCTTTACTAACTTTGCTATTTTTTTTAATTAGAGCATTACAACGAAGACATGAAATTACAAATTCACATGGTAGATTTAGTCATTAAATGACAAAATAACACAAATACATTTAGAGAGTGATGTGCCAAAAAGTTTAAATGTTTATCATTGATTGAGATTCAGGTTTCAGATCAGGCAAATAGTAGTCTGGCTGAATCTGTGATGTGCATGAAGGTTGAAATGAGCAAGGGAGGAGGAAGATGTCTGCTATACATCATTTCACAAAAAATTTTTAAATCAAAAAAGATAATTAAGTTTTTGCATGGATAAGCTAATGTTCAAACCTGTGAGCAACACAAACAAAAAATACTTAAATGACAGAATTGTTTTTTATCAAGCAACAGCAACTTTACAAGCAGTAACACTTGCTTATACATGTATTAAAGTAACTGTGTTAAGGCAAATAGTTTTATGTTAAAGAGTTGTAGAATGAAAGTGGAATTCACTACTCATTTGCACAGTACAGTTGGACTCACCTACTTCCCCCAGTTTATTAAGAACCCAGACAAATTCATTACTTGGATATTAATTTCTCAATATTTAAACTATGTGAATTGACTAATTGTTTTCCAAATACTGGAAACACAAAAATGCCAACACAAAGTATTCAACAAAAAGGTGAGGATAAATTAACATGTGCACATTATTTAAAAAACTGTTTCACTTACCATAAGATCTCAACTTATTGGCTATGTGAGTATCCATCATCATGAGTAGCACATCTTAGTTACTCAATAGAATTTTCAAAGTGAATGAAAAATGAATGAATGAATGTACGAACCACCAATGAGGAACCAATCCCAAGAGCTGTGGCATGGTGGTCAGAGCTCCTGGGCACTGGGTTAATTTCCACCACTGTTTCCGATGAGTTAGGCTAAATGACTTAACTTTCTATCACATCCATTTCCTAATTAATAAGTAATATGTTCAGACTACATGACCTCTAAATTCCTTCCTAAGTATTTTATGATTCTATACCAGTCATGTAGGCCATGAGTTGAACATTTTGCTCTCCTTAGAATTTAAGAATTCTCCAAAAAAGACATAGAGGATCTACCCTGCCCTCATCTTCCCAGTTCTCTGAAAGGTTCTGATCATCTGAAATCTACCTTAGGCACACAGACAGAACTCCACCTCACTAAGTCTATTTGAAGAGTAGTCTTTTGGAATTGTCTAAGGATTTGTATGTATAAGAATGTAGCCATCTGATAGCTGTGAGGTGATACCTCTGTTGTTTTAATTTGCATTTCTCTGATGATCAGTGATATTGAGCACCTTTTCATGTGTCTGTTGGACACCTGGATGTCTTCTTTGGAAATATGTCCGTTCCAGATCCTCTGCCCATATTGTATTTGGATTGTTTGGTTTTTGCTAGTGAGTTGTATGAGTTCTGTATATATTTTTGATATTATTTCATTATATATATGGTGTGGAAATGTCTCTCCCATTCCCTAGGTTGTCTTCTCATGTTTTTGATCATTCCATTTCCTTAGCAGAAGCTGAAAGTTTAATGTAGTTTCATTTGCTTATTTTTGCTTTTGTTGCCTTTGCTTTTTGTGTCAAATCCAAAAAAATTGTTACTAAGACTGATGTCAAAGAGCTTACCCCCTATGTTTTCTTCTAGAAGTTTTACATTCAAGTCTTTAATTCATTTTGAGTTGATTTTCACATACAGTAGTAAGAAACTGTTCAAGTTTCGTTCCATCGTATATGGCAATCCAGTTTTCTCAACACCATTTGTTGAAGAGGCTGTCCTTTTTCTACTGTGTTCTTTGGCTTTATCATAAATTAATTGACCTTATATATGTGTGGGTTTATTTCTGGGCTCTCTACACTGTTCCATAGGTCTGTTTGCCTGTTTTATGCCAATACCATACGGTTTTATTTTTATTTTTATTTTTTTTTGCCATACTGTTTAATCACTATATCTTTTTAGTACAGTTTGAAATGAGTAAGTGTGATGCTACCAGGTTTGTTCTTCTTTCTCAAGATTGCTTTGGCTATTCGTAGCCTTTTGTGGTTCCATGCAAATTTTAGGTTGTTATATTTCTGTGAAAAAAGCATGCCATTAGAATTTTGATAGGGATTGCACTAAGTCTACAGATTGCTTAGGGTAGTGTGGGCATTTTCACAATATTAATTCTTCCACTCCATAAATATAGAATATCCTTTCATTTATTCGTGTCATTTTCAATTTCTTTCATCAATGTTTTATAATTTTCAGTGTACAAATATTTAACCTGCTTGGTTAAATGGAATCTGGTTTTTTTTTTGAGATTTTGTATATTTATTTAGAGAGAAAGAGAGAGCCAGCAGGGGAGGGGAAGAGGCAGAGGGAGAGAGAGAATCTTAAACAGACTCCATGCTAAGTGCAGAGCTAGAGGCTCGATCTCATGACCCTGAGATTATTACTTGAGCCAAAATAAAGATTTGGACTCTTAACCAACTGAGCCACCCAGGCACCCCTGGAATCAGCTTTAGAATGATTAAATAAATGAGAAATGATACAAATGAAGGAGTGGACTAAATACAGCAGTTGATGTAAGTGTTTTTTTTATAGAGAAGTAGAGCATCTTTTGCGTGGAATTCAATAATTCCCTGCATACCCAATCTTCACCATACTTCACCTCTATCATATCATACTTTTCCTTTTGACATGATTTTTGAGTCTCATACCAGATTTTCTCTATATAGGGGTGCTAGCAGGAAAGTACCAGAGAATGTAATTTTGTAAACACTTAGATATTCTTATATACACTATAATTTGAGATCTATTAACCTAGTCTTTTAGTTTCTTATATTATTTTTCCTACATCCCCCCAAACCACCCCATCCAATTTGACTGTACTTCCTAATTTACCCAATTTTATAGCTATGAAGAAACATTTTATTATATTAAAGGCTCTTTTACCACTACATTCATTCAATATTTTGTCCTTTTGTTTTATCTTTTCATAAAATGTTGAGTCAATGTCACCAGCCTTATCTTGCTTTTACACCTGATCTCATGGATGTTGTTAGAGGAATTGCCATTTGGGAGGCTGGAACCCACTAATGAAGCATGGTCATCAACTCATCTGGATTCTCAGAAATCATTTTACTCATCCTTAATCTATTCTGTTCCATTGTCCATAAATTTTTAATGCAAAAATATCTCCATCATCTTTAAGCCTCCTCCTTTCTTCTGAAAGTGCTATGCTTGCTTGTAAACCTGAAACTTGGCCCTCAATGCTCTGTCTGCCTGAAGTGTCCAACCCCGTTTTACCTTTCCTGGTTTGTTGCTACTTATGTTTTATATTCTCTGCAAATGTTTTCTCTGCATGAAATCTCTCCAGACCTCCCTACATGGACTTAACCATTCTGTCCTTGAGACACTATTAAGATTTCTATGATAGCACTACATTTATTGTCCAACCTGAGACACTTTAGAAAGTGAAAGGATGCTAGCAAAAATTACAATATGTTTAAATTAAGACTGTCCTGAAAAAAAGTAATGTGGGGTCTTTCTATTTATAAATCATAACTATGTTTATGTGACTCTTTTCTTCTATTTTTTAATAATAAATTTATTTTTTATTGGTGTTCAATTTGCCAACATACAGAATAACACCCAGTGCTCATCCCATCAAGTGCCCCCCCTCAGTGCCCGTCACCAATTCACCCCCACCCTCTGCCCCCCTCCCCTTCCAGCACCCCCAGTTCGTTTCCCAGAGTTAGGAGTCTTTACGTTCTGTCTCCCTTTCTGATATTTCCTACCCATTTCTTCTCCCTTCCCTCTATACCCTTTCACTATAATTTATATTCCCCAAATGAATGAGAACATATAATGTTTGTCCTTCTCCGATTGACTGACTTATTTCACTCAGCATAATACCCTCCAGTTCCATCCATGTTGAAGCAAATGGTGGGTATTTGTCATTTCTAATGGCTGAGTAATATTCCATTGTATACATAAACCACATCTTCTTTATCCATTCATCTTTCGATGGACACCAAGGCTCCTTCCACAGTTTGGCTATTGTGGACATTGCTGCTAGAAACATCAGGATGCAGGTGTCCCGCGTTTCATTACATCTGTATCTTTGGGGTAAATCCCCAACAGTGCAATTGCTGGGTCATAGGGCAGGTCTATTTTTAACTCTTTGAGGAACCTCCACACAGTTTTCCAGAGTGGCTGCACCATTTCACATTCCCACCAACAGGGTAAGAGGGTTCCCTTTTCTCCGCATCCTCTGCAATATTTGTGGTTTCCTGCCTTGTTAATTTTCCCCATTCTCACTGGTGTGAGGTGGTATCTCATTGTGGTTTTGATTTGTATTTCCCTGATGGCCAGTGATGCTGAGCATTTTCTCATGTGCCTGTTGGCCATGTCTATGTCTTCCTCTGTGAAATTTCTGTTCATGTCTTTTGCCCATTTCATGATTGGATTGTTTGTTTCTTTGCTGTTGAGTTTAATAAGTTCTTTATAGATCTTGGAAACTAGCCCTTTATCTGATACATCATTTGCAAATATCTTCTCCCATTCTGTAGGTTGTCTTTTAGTTTTGTTGACTGTATCCTTTGCTGTGCAAAAGCTTCTTATCTTGATGAAGTCCCAATAGTTCATTTTTGCTTTTGTTTCTTTTGCCTTCGTAGATGTATCTTGCAAGAAGTTACTGTGGCCGAGTTCAAAAAGGGTGTTGCCTGTGTTCTCCTCTAGGATTTTGAGGGAATCTTGTCTCACATTTAGATCTTTCATCCATTTTGAGTTTATCTTTGTGTCTGGTGCAAGAGAGTGGTCTAGTTTCATTCTTCTGCATGTGAATGTCCAATTTCCCCAGCACCATTTATTGAAGAGACTGTCTTTCTTTCAGTGGATAGTCTTTCCTCCTTTATCGAGTATTAGTTGACCATAAAGTTGAGGGTCCACTTCTGGGTTCTCTCTTCTGTTCCATTGATTTATGTGTCTGTTTTTGTGCCAGTACCACACTGTCTTGATGACCACAGCTTTGTAGTATAACCTGAAATCTGGCATTGTGATGCCCCCAGATATGGTTTTCTTTTTTTAAATTCCCCTGGCTATTCGGGGTCTTTTCTGATTCCACAGAAATCTTAAAATAATTTGTTCTAACTCTCTGAAGAAAGTCCATGGTATTTTGATAGGGATTGCATTAATTGTGTAAATTGCCCTGGGTAACATTGACATTTTCACAATATTAGTACTTCCAATCCATGAGCATGGAATATTTTTCCATCTCTTTGTGTCTTCCTCAATTTCTTTCAGAAGTGTTCTATAGTTTTTAGGGTATAGATCCTTTACCTCTTTGGTTAGGTTTATTCCTAGGTATCTTATGCTTTTGGGTGCCATTGTAAATGAGATTGACTCCTGAATTTCTCTTTCTTCAGTCTCATTTTTAGTGTATAGAAAGGCCACTGACTTCCGGGCATTGATTTTGTATCCTGCCATGCTGCCAAATTGCTGTATGAGTTCTAGCAATCTTGGGGTGGAGGCTTTTGGGTTTTCTATGTACAGTATCATGTCATCGGCAAAGAGGGAGAGTTTGACTTCTTCTTTGCCAATTTGAATGCCTTTAATGTCTTTCTGTTGTCTGATTGCTGAGGCTAGGACTTCCAGTACTATGTTGAATAGCAGTGGTGAGAGTGGACGTCCCTGTCTTGTTCCTGATCTTAGGGGAAAGGCTCCCAGTGCTTCCCCATTGAGAATTATATTTGCTGTGGGCTTTTTGTAGATGGCTTTTTGTATATGTTGAGGAATGTTCCCTCTATCCCTGCACTCTGAAGAGTTTTGATCAGGAATGGATGCTGTATTTTGTCAAATCTTTTCTCTGCATCTAAAGAGAGGATCATATGGTTCTTGATTTTTCTCTTGCTGATATGATGAATCACATTGATTGTTTTACGAGTGTTGAACCAGCTTTGTGTCCCAGGAATAAATCCTACTTGGTCATGGTGAATAATTTTCTTAATGTACTGTTGGATCCTATTGGCTAGTATCTTGTTGAGAATTTTTGCATCCATGTTCATCAGGGATATTGGTCTGTAATTCTCCTTTTTGGTGGGGTCTTTGTCTGGTTTTGGAATTAAGGTGATGCTGGCCTCATAGAACGACTTTGGAAGTACTCCATCTCTTTCTATCTTTCCAAACAGCTTTAGTAGAATAGGTATGGTTTCTTCTTTAAATGTTTGATAGAATTCCCCTGGGAAGCCATCTGGCCCTGGACTTTTGTGTCTTGGGAGGTTTTTGATGACTGCTTCAATTTCCTCCCTGGTTATTGGCCTGTTCAGGCTTTCTATTTCTTCCTGTTCCAGTTTTAGTGTTTTGTTGCCTTCCAGAAATACGTCCATTTCTTCTAGATTGCCTAATTTATTGGTGTATAGCGGTTCATAATATGTTTTTAAAATTGTTTGTATTTCCTTGGTGTTGGTAGTGATCTCTCCTTTCTCATTCATGATTTTATTAATTTGAGTCTTCTCTCTCTCCTTTTTAATAAGGCTGGCTCATGGTTTATCTATCTTATTAATTCTTTCAAAGAACCAACTCCTGGTTTTGTTGATCTGTTCCACAGTTCTTCTGGTCTTGATTTCGTTGAGTTCTGCTCGAATCTTTATTAACTCTCTTCTTCTGCTGGGTGTAGGATCTATTTGCTGTTTTTTCTCTAGCTCCTTTAGGTGTAAGGTTAGCTTTTGTATTTGAGTTCTTTCCAGTTTTTGAATGGATGCTTTTAATGCAATGTATTTCTCCCTCAGGACTGCTTTTACTGCATCCCAAAGATTTTGAATGGTTGTATCTTCATTCTCATTAGTTTCCATGAATCTGTTTAATTCTTCCTTAATTTCCTGGTTGACCCTTTCATCTTTTAGCAGGATGGTCCTTAACCTCCACGTGTTTGAAGTCCTTCCAAACTTCTTGTTGTGATTTAGTTCTAATTTCAAGGCATTATGGTCTGAGAATATGCAGGGGACGATCCCAATCTTTTGGTATCGGTTCAGACCCGATTTATGACCCAATATGTGTTCTATTCTGGAGAAAGTTCCATGTGCACTTGAGAAGAATGTGTATTCAGTTGAGTTTGGATGTAAAGTTCTGTAGATGTCTGTGAAATCCATCTGGTCCAGTGTATCATTTAAAGCTCTCATTTCTTTGAAGATGTTGTGTTTAGAAGATCTATCGAGTGTAGAAAATGCTAGATTGAGGTCCCCAAGTATAAGTGTATTATTATCTAAGTATATCTACACTTTGGTTATTAATTGATATATTTGGCAGCTCCCACATTCGGGGCATATATATTGAGGATTGTTAAGTCCTCTTGTTGGATAGATCCTTTAAGTATGATATAGTGTCCCTCTTCATCTCTCACTACAGTCCTCGGGGTAAATTTTAGTTTATCTGATATAAGGATGGCTACCCCTGCTTTCTTTTGAGGACCATTTGAATGGTAAATGGTTCTCCAACCTTATATTTTAAGACTGTAGGTGTCCTTCTGTCTAAAATGAGTCTGTTGTAGACAGCAAATAGATGGGTCCTGCTTTTTTATCCAGTCTGACACCCTGCGCCTTTTGATGGGGTCATTAAGCCCGTTCACATTCAGAGTTACTATTGAGAGATATGAGTTTAGTGTCATCATGATATCTATTCAGTCCTTGTTTTTGTGGATTGTTCCACTGAACTTCTTCTTAAAGGGGAATTTTAAGAGTCCCCCTTAAAATTTCTTGCAGACCTGGTTTGGAGGTCACATATTCTTTCAGTTCCTGCCTATCTTGGAAGCTCTTTATCTCTCCTTCCATTTTGAATGAGAGCCTTGCTGGATAAAGTATTCTTGGTTGCATGTTCTTCTCATTTAGGACCCTGAATATATCCTGCCAGCCTTTCTGGCCTGCCAGGTCTCTGTGGAGAGGTCTGCTGTTACGCTAATACTCCTCCCCATAAAAGTCAGGGATTTCTGGTCTCTTGCTGCTTTAAGGATCTTCTCTTTATCTTTGGAATTTGCAAGCTTAACTATTAGATGTCGACGTGTTGAACAGTTTTTATTGATTTTAGGGGGGGGGGGAATCTCTCTATTTCCTGGATCTGAATGCCTGTTTCCCTTCCCAGATTAAGAAAGTTTTCAGCTATGATTTGTTCAAATACATATTCTGGCCTTCTGTCCCTTTCGGCACCCTCGGGAACCCCAATTAAACGTAGGATTTTCTTCCTCAGGCTGTCATTTATTTCCCTTAATCTAACCTCGTGGTCTTTTAATTGTCTGTCTCTTTTTTCCTCAGTTTCCTTCTTTGCCATCAACTTGTCTTCTATGTCACTCACTCATTCTTCCACCTCGTTAACCCTCGTCGTTAGGACTTCTAGTTTGGATTGCATCTCATTCAATTGATTTTTAATTTCTGCCTGATTAGCTCTAAATTCTGCAGTCATGTAGTCTCTTGAGTCCTTTATGCTTTTTTCTAGAGCCACCAGTAGCTGTATAATAGTGCTTCTGAATTGGCTTTCTGACATTGAATTGTAATCCAGATTTTGTAACTCTGTGGGAGAGAGGACTGTTTCTGATTCTTTCTTTTGAGGTGAGGTTTTCCTTCTAGTCATTTTGCTCAGTGCAGAGAGGCCAAAACAAGTTGTATTGGAAAAGGAGAAAAAGAGAGGAGAGAAAGAAGGAAAGAAAAGAGAAAAAGAAAAAAGGAAGAAAAAAAAAAAAAGAGAAAGAAAAAGAAAGGGAAAAAAAAGGGTGAGGGAAGCAAACAAATAAAAAGAAAAAACAAAACAAATCACGGGGGAGGAGGCAGTATCTTCTGCTTCTGTATACTTTAAGTCCCTTGACTTCCCCTGGAACTTGTCCGTCTAGCTGGTCTTCTGGGGGAGGGGCCTGTTGTGCTGATTTTCAGGTGTGAGCACTTGGGGGAGCTGCTCTGCCCCTGCCTGGTGCAGGGCTCAGTGGGGGTTGTTTACCCCGTGAGGCCCCAGGAGGAACAGCCCCAGTGGTGGGGCCAGCTCTGGAGCCCTGGAGTCAGCCCCCGCAGGAACTCCGGAGCTCTCGGTCTGCAGGGCCTGGAGGCTCCGGGGCGGGGCCGCTGATGTGCTCAGCTCGGGGCAGGAGCGTCCTTGCTGTCCTGGGCCCTCCCGGCCTCTGCCTGTCCCGGGGGAGGCGGATCCTGGGCTGTGTCCCGGCGCCCTGTGCTCCGGGGCCTGCGCTGTTGGATTCGCGCTCCCGCCGCCCGAGCCCCTCCGAGCTGCTCCCGCCCCGCAGCCCCCTCCGCGGAGCCGCCCCCGAGCCCCCCGAGCTGCTCCAGGTCCCGCCGGGTCCCGCCGTGCGCGCTGCAGCCCTTAGGGAGCTCGGCGCACTCTCCCGGGGCGCAGGTGTCTGTTAGTGTCCCCGGGAGCCCGAGGGCATCCCCGCCCCCCTGGGGTCCTGCTCCACCTCCCTGCGAGCCCCTTTCCGCCCGGGAAGGTCGGTGCAGCTCCTGCTCCTCCGGGACGGGGCTCTCCTGTCCTGGGGACACTCGCCCCGGCCTCAGCCCGGCTCCTCGCGGGGCCCCTCCCCCTTGGAGGCCTTTTGTTTCTTTATTTCTTTTTCCCCGTCTTCCTACCTTGATAGAAGCGCGAACTCCTCATTGTAGCCTTCCAGCTGGCCTCTCTTTAAATCTCAGGCCGAATTCGTAGATTTTCAGGATGATTTGAAGGTTATGTAGGTAATTTGTTGGGGACAGGTGACTTGGGGACCCTACTCTTCCACCATCTTGCCCCTCCGACCTGTTTTCTTCTATTAACATCTTCACTGACAGTGCTGTTTTTATGTTTTTTACCCCCAACTCGCATAGTCCCTGGCATCTAGTCTCTGGTTGGCCGAGTGAATGAAGGACTACAGGTTGAGTCTGTAAAGAGCATCAAAGTACAAAAAACACGGCTCAGCCACCCTGTGAATCGGGCTGAGAGGTGGGTTTTCTCAGTTTCTGCTCATCCATCTTCTTGCCGCTCACCTCTTCTCTGGCCTTTTACTCATTCTGTTTATTCTTAATCATTGTGCTTTTGTTAACTTGCTCTCAAGCTGGAGATCAGGAGTTGCAAAAGATATAAAGAGATAGCTCTTAAAAAAGAGAGAGAGAAAAAAAAGAGAGAGATAGCTCTTAAATGTTAAATAAAAACATGCCTCTCTTGAGGCTTTTCATAGCATTGAATATATATATATATATACATATATATATATACACACATATATACATATATTTTTACTTTTGTTCTCCATTGCCAAATATTTAGAAGAAAATCAAAGATATTTTTCC
Organism: Canis lupus baileyi; assembly: GCF_048164855.1. Taxonomy (NCBI): domain Eukaryota; kingdom Metazoa; phylum Chordata; class Mammalia; order Carnivora; family Canidae; genus Canis; species Canis lupus. The sequence continues at coordinate 61,311,668 of NC_132840.1, forward strand.
CACAATTGCCATACCTAAACATTTTTTTTTAAATTTCTGCACTTGCTTCGAAGCAAAATTAATCTAAAAATATGCTGTTAATCTTGGCCTTTATGTGCATTGACAGTCATGCCAAACTCAATGAATAATTATAAATTAACTTAAATTGTTGAGCATTTTTTTCTCTCCTTTCATGTTACTGTACCCTTACCCATCTACCAATTTAGCAACCATTGAGTCCTGAAGGTAGGACACTGTGGTAGGTGCTAGGGATTCAGAGATAAATGAGACATAGGCTCTGCCTACAGTAAGTTTACAATCAAGCAAGTAGTTGCCCCTGATGGTCGAAACCACTCAACCAAAAACACTGCTGTATGCTTTACTTCTTTCCTTCATCTCATCCTTCCCTCACCACATTAGAACATATCCATCAGCTAGAACATTTGCCAAAAATTTCCTCGGGAATTGACATAAAACTCATGGTAGTAAGTCATAACATCAGCATTAGTTTAGATAAAAGTTAAGGTGCTCTGACAAAAAGGCTATACAATAGAGCAGTTGATTGGTCAAGGGGGTGGGTGGGTGGGGAGGGCAAGAGGAAGGGCAGATTGAAAGGATTCTCAAGGCACTCAAGGAAAGTTGGAGAGATGATTGATTTCTTCATTACTGTGATTGTGATGATGCTTTTGCAGGCATATAGATTAATCAAAACATATCAAATTGAATAGTTTAAATACATGTGAATTATTGTATGTCAGTTGTACATCAATAAATCTGTTACAAATATTGAGGCTTAAATAAGATGGACCTTTATTTCTGTCTTATGTATGTTTGTTCTAAGAAGACTGTCATAGATGTTCAACTCTTAGGTCATTCAGGGACCGAGATTCGCTCCATTTGTTTGTTTTTTCATCTTCCTGGAGTGTCATCCTCATCTGTATGGTCAGTGTTGGTTTTCTGCTATGCCTTCTGACATACTTCACCAGGAGGAAAAGCCACACTCCAGGGAAAGTGAATTATCTTAAATCAGAGATAATGTGGAAGATGAACTGATCCCTTCTACTCATATTTATTTTCCCGAATTTTTAAATTTTCCTTTAACCATAAAGCCACAATACCTGTCTGTGGGAAAACTATGAAATATGGATCCTAATCAGATGGTTTTGTATCCAAGGAAGAAAGTGCAAAGGGGATTTGGTAAAGTAACCAGCCATCTGCACAGTAACCTTATTTATTGAGTGCATACTCTATGCTAGACACTGTGTTAACTAACTTATTATATTAGATAATTTCTTCTTCTCAACTCTTCTGTGAGAAAGATGTTATTATTTGGCCTACATAAAAGATGAGTGAAACACACAGGGACATACATGTTGCATGCTGTATCGTTCCATGACTGTTAATCAGGTAGATATGAATGGATGGTGTCCCTGGAATAATGTAGCAAGTAGTTTTCAGAACTGACTGTATGGCCATGTGTAGGACTTAGGAGAGTTCATGAACCTTATCAAGTCAGTTGCACAAGTGTTAAGTGGCAGAGCTGGGATTCCAGTGTGGCAGGGACAGCTCCAGAGCTTATACTCTTACTCACCACACCAAGCCATGTGCTAACATGTTAGCAGGGCCCATACCTCCATTATTCTACTACCCCTTTATTTGACATAGACACTGAAATTCATTATTTTAAGTACATTCACCCTTGAACAATGTTAGGGTTAAGGCACCAACCCTAAACAAGTAAAATACTTGTATAGCTTTAACTCCTCCAGAACTTAACTGCTAATGGGCTGCTGTTGATTGGAAGCCTTACCAATAACATAAAACTGTTAATTAACACATCTTTTAAAATATGTATTTATTTATTCTAGAGTGAGAGAAAGAGAGAGATTCAGAGGAGGGGCAGAGGGAGAGAATCTCAAGCAGACTCCTCACTGAATTCCAAGCCCGTTCTCGGGCTCTATCTCACAACCCATAAGATCATGACCTAAGTCAAAGCCAAGAGTAGGATGCTCAACCAACTGAGCCACCCAGGCACCCCAAAATATGTTGTATATTGTGAGCAGTATATACTGCGTTCTGAAAATAAATAAGCCAGACAAAAGAAAATGTTATTAAGAAGATCATAAGGATAAGAAAAGACATTTACAATACTATAATGTATTTATTGAATAAAATCCATGTATCCCGTGGACTGGCACATCTCAGACGATGTTGTTCAATGGTCAGTTGGAACTCAGCTGATTCCACTTGCATTTGCTCCATGTCTGTTTAAAAATTTTTATTAAATGTATTCAAACCTAAAAAAAGTAGTTTACCCAGGTCTCCCACTTCCCACCCCTGTCTCTTGCAACACTAGTCTGCTCCCTGTATCTATGAGCTTGGTTTGGTGTTTTTTTTTTTTTTTTTTTTTTTTAGATTCTTCATATAAAATCATATGGTATTTGTCTTTTTCTTTTTTTTTTTAATTTTTATTTATTTATGATAGTCACAGAGAGAGAGAGAGAGAGGCAGAGACACAGGCAGAGGGAGAAGCAGGCTCCATGCACTGGGAGCCCGACGTGGGATTCGATCTGGGGTCTCCAGGATGGCACCCTGGGCCAGAGGCAGGCGCCAAATCGCTGCGCCACCCAGGGATCCCCCGGTATTTGTCTTTTTCAATCTGACTTATTTCACTTGGCATGACATGCCTTCAAGGTCTACCCAGTTGTCACCAATGGCAAGATTTTTATTATTTTAGGGCTGAATAATATCCCATTGTATATATATATCACAATTTCTTTGTTTTCATTCACTGTTGGATATCTAGCTTGTTATATCTTGGTTATTGTAAATAATGCTGCAGCGAACATGGGGGTGCATGTATCTTTTCAAATTACCATTTTTGTTTTCCTGGGATAAAAATCCAGAGTTAGAATCACTTGATCATATGGTAGTTCTATTTTTAGGTCTTTGAAGAACCTCCATACTCTTGTCCACAATGGCTGTACCAGTTTGCATTCCCACTAATGGTCTACAAGGGTACCTTTTTCACATCTTTGCCAACGCCTGCTATTTCTTGTCTTTTTGATAAGTCATTCTAAAAGATGAGGTGGTATCTCGTGGTTTTGATTTGCATTTTCCTTGATGATTAATGATTAATGATGTTGAATGTCTTTCATGTATCTATTGACCATCTGTGTATTTTTATTGGAAATATGTTTATTCAGATTTTCTGCCCATTTTTTAATTAGTATTTTTGCTTTTGTTTCTTTTCTGTTGAGTTGTATGAGTTATTGATACATTTTGTATTTTCTCCATTTATCAGCTACATGATTTGCAAATATCTTTTCCCATTCAGTAGGTTGCCTTTTCATTTTTTCAGTGGTTTCTTTTGCTGTGCAGAAGCTAAAAGTTTGATATATTCCCACCTGTTTATTTCTGTTTTTGTTGCTTTTGATTCAAAAAATTATTGCCAAGACCTATGTTAAGGGCTTTATTGCCTATATTTTCTTCTAGGAGTTCTGTGGTTTTAGATCTTACAATTGAGTCTTTAATTTGTTTTTAGTTGATTTTTGTGTATTGTGTAAACAGTGATCAATTTGCATTGTTTTACATGTGTCTCTCCAGTTTTGCCAATACCATTTATTGAGGAAACAGTGCTTTTCTCATTGTATGTTATTGACTTCTTTGTCATAAATTAATTGGCCATATATGTGTAAATCTATTTCTGGTCTCTCTACTCTATTCCATAGGTCTATTTATCTACTTTATGATTATACCATACTGTTTTAATTACTATAAATTGGTAGTATTTTTTAAAAATTAGTGTGATGCCACCAGCTTTGTTTTTCTTTCTTAAGTCTGCTTTGGCTATTTGAGCTAATTTTCACTTTAACTGGCACTTTATAGTTACTAGAACACGATAGCCTTTGTTGAGTACAGCTCATCATTTCATTTATCCAGCAGCATGCCTTGTGTTTTTGCTATGACCCACACACTCTCTTGCCTTTTTGACAAGAGATTTTCACTTTAACTGGCACTTTATAGAGGAAGATTCCTACCTGTTAGATCAGTGGTTAGCAATTCTTTTTCTGTACAGGACAAATAGTAAATATTTTAGGTTTTCAGCATGTACAATCTCTACAATAAATATTCAAATATACCATTATAGTGTGAAAGGATCCATGGATAAGTAAATGAAGGAGAATGGCCATGTTTCAGTAAAGATTTATTTTCAAAAACAGGGACTGGGCCAAATTTGGCTCCCAGAAAGTTGTCTCTGATGCCCACATTATATGGGGATTTTAGTTCAATGCAGGACGTGTTAGGGCACATTGATATTTTGGGTGCTCCTCCTGTACAGTGAGAATAACTTTTATCTATATGTGTTGCCATCTGGATTTACTGCTGACAGGTACATAGGAGCTGTAGCCCACACCACAGCTATTGCCCTGAGCCATTCTACTTTGTACCCAAAAATCTTAACTCTGAAATTTTAAACTCAATTTCTATATTTGAAACATTCCCACTCCAAAACTTTTAAGTCTCTTTCTCTATATATCAAGAAATCATTGTAAAAAACTAAAGCTCCAGCACATCCTATGTTTTATGTCCTTGCTTGCTCATCAAGTCTTCAACAGACTGTATCTTCCTATTCTTCCTACAGTCCATCATTATTGCCATTGCCTCAAATTTGAAGACTCTTCTCTCTTCTCTGCTTGGTCAACCCCCATCCATCTTTTTAAAAAAAGATTTTATTTGTTTATTAATGAGAGACAGAGAGAGAGAGAGACAGAGACACAGGCAGAGGGAGAAGCAGGCTCCATGCAAGGAGCCCGATGTGAGACTCGATACCAGGGCTCCAGGATCAGGCCCTGGGCTGAAGGCAGTGCTAAACCATTGAGCTACCCAGGCTGCACCCCCATCCACCTTTTAAGACCATGGGGCAAAAAGTACCTCTGTTCTGAAGCTTCCCTGATTGATCCTCCTCCCGTTTTCAACAGCAGATTATTCCTGCCTTATCTTTACTTCTATAGAATTTCTTTCTCTCTTATTGAGTTAGCAATGCTTTTGTTTGTCCTTCTGATGAAGAGTGTATACCTTAACAAGTAGAACTGTGATTGCTCAATTTCATGTCTCTTACATCTAGGAGAGTGTGTGGGTCATAGCAAAAACACAAGGCATGCTGCTGGATAAATGAAAGGATGAGCTGTACTCAGCAAAGGCTGTGGTGTTCTAGTGACTATGAATGCAGTGATAATTGATATGTGCTTATTTTAAAAAGTTTATCAGTTTTATGAATGTTCAACAAGTTGCTATTCTTTATTAAGAGCTATTAAAATGACTCAAGGATTAATACAGGAGGTGATGAACTTGCCACTTCCTCTTTCTGTTTACAAAGAAAAATGATAAGCAGTAAATTTAGAAATTTTTATCATTTTCTAAATTAATTCTTTCTTTATTTTTTTTCTTTTTCTTTTTTTTCTAAATTAATTCTAATGCTTTTGATTGGGCAGTTAAAATCCACTTGTGGTTGCTCATTCTCCCTCAAAATGAGGGCCAAATTATATAGCATATTGGCAGCACACTAGTATTACTTGGGAAGCTTTTAAGAGATGTTCATGCTTGGGCCCCAATCCAGACCAATTAAATCAAGATCTCAGATGGAAACACGTGAATCAGAATGCTTTGACTCTCACTGGTGATCACAATATGCAGTTCAGGTTATCACTTACAGTTACGGTTCTCACCCTTAGTTACTTTGCATGGTAAAAGTTTAAATTTTAATTCTAATGCAATGGGAAGTAACATGACTACCTTATATCGTAAAAGGATCAATGTAGATGGTAGAGGGGCAAGACTGGAAGATAAGTGGACAAGTTAGGAGGTTTTTGATGTAGGTAATTATCATACCACTCCATGATTCTAGAGGGAAAAGCAAATGTTTCCTGCTTAATTTTTAGTTGCCCGTGTAATTTGTTTAATGAGAAGAACACATTTTGAGAGCATTCTAGTGAATTGCTATTTTATTGTGCATATGTGTCACATTTGCCATGCCATATATTCCCTTTTCATTATTGAAGGACCTCATGTACCCTAAGCATCAAAAACATTATATAATTATGTCTGACTTGCAAACATCTCACATGTGTCATCTGAGATAGCCACTGCCTTATAAACTTTTATGGTGCATTTTAAGGCATGTAAAATTTAATATGATTTTGAATAATCACCTTCATTTAAAATTTCAGTAGTTAATATGCACATAAATTAAAGTTTATTAAGAAGGTAAATGCCTAATGAGCAGAGGGGCAAAATAAAATGCTGCTGAATTAAGAAAAAGCACTTTTATTACACATTTCATTATGTTTCAGTGTGACTTCTGCACATCGGTGCTTGCAGCTGGCTCTCCCAGTTCGTAAAGCCTGCCAAGATGTGTCATATAGTGGCTTCTTGTCCTATTCTCCAAATCTATGTGAGGCTTTCTCTAATTGAAATATCTCAATGAGACATAGGGATATCCCACCATTTATTCACCAACTAAATGTCTTTCGAGCACCTACTTTGGGTGCTACACTGTACTAGATCCTGTCTTTGACAAAATCAGCATAGTCTCTTCCATAATGGAAAATAGAATCTGGAGCATTTACAGTCTGATAAATCCATGCATTCATTAAATATGCATCTCACTTCTACAATATTTAAGGTATGCTTCTAATCATTTAGAAGCTTAGAATCAAACCTAGCAGGCACACACATGCAAAATAAACCATTTCTGAAATAACATATGATTGAGAGTTAAAGCAAGTATCTGAATCAGTGGCCTATAAAGTCAAACTGTTATTTATTTCAAGGCATGAATGTATCAAGCTCTATGAGAGTATAAAAGAGAGGGAGATTACATTAACTGGAGGTGTGGGAGAAACTGAGAATGCCTTTGAGAAGGTGAAGACATTGGATGTGGACTGGAAAGGATGTGCAGGGTTGTGTATCCCGACATAAATGGAGTATCTTCCTTCTAAACACTCCCATGAGCACAGGCAGGGAGGTAGAAAAGATCAGAATTAAAGTGGAACTGTGTATATTTCTGATAAACATGTGTGACTCAAAATGCATTCTTATTTCCTCAAAGGCTTGGCACTTGAGAAATCAATATAGGATGAATGACAGTTTTCTTGGAAGGTTTGGCACTTTAAGAAAAAGTACTCTGATATCAAAACATACAGGATATGTTCAAAATGAAGAAAAGTCAGCTCCTTTGCCCCTAAATTATTAATTGATAAGAATTAGTTTTTGACAAAGACTAATAATTTGTATGCAGTGAGAATTATTTTCCTTTTTGTTGAATACTTGCCCTTCTTCATTGTTTCTGAGCACTCTTCAGTATTGCATTTATCCTTATGTCAAAGTAGAGTCCTGTTTGTCTCTATGCTGCTCGGGCCAACCAGCACCAATGAGCTGGAGACTGCAGAGGTATTAACTGAGCTGTGCTCAGTGCACAGCTGATAGTTAGAACACATGGTACATCCAGATAGTCACAATGGACACTTTTCTTTAGTGTTTTCTATGTTTGTCCAGAGAACTTGACATCCATGAACATATTTATCCTCACCTCAGCCAGGTGAGGTAAATACTGTCATCTAACTCATTTTTCAAAGGAGAATATTGAGCCTGAGGCAGCTCTAATATGTTTATTAAGATTACATCAGAAAGGGAGACAGAACATAAAGACTCCTAACTCCGGGAAACGAACTAGGGGTGGTGGAAGGGGAGGAGGGCGGGGCTGGGGGTGAATGGGTAACGGGCAATGAGGGGGGCACTTGACGGGATGAGCACTGGGTGTTATTCTGTATGTTGGTAAATTGAACACCAATAAAAAATAAATTTATTATATATATATATAAAAGATTACATCATTAGGAGATGATTAAACTTGTGCTCAAACCCAGGTTCACCAAAAGCAAATGCTGCTCATATCCACAACATTCTGTTGTTTCTCCTAAGAGTTGAGTGAGACCCTGTGCAAAGCCCTACTCATTTGCTCCAGTCCATCTTCAGGTTGCAGCACTAACAGTTCCTAGCTTACCTTATGGGCACAAGACTTTTTAAACTTCCATCGTCATTCTGTCTGAATTTAATATATCTTAAGAACCAGACCTACACAGGCAGTCTTCAGGACAATGAAGCATTGGGAAGAAGCCTAAACTTATCAAACAAAGAACATCATCAGTAAATCAACAAAGTGATCGCCTAGGTTCATACATTGTGCAGTATTCTAGGAGAATTCCGCAGCTCTACAACAGAACAGTCCCTTCAAGGTGAAATCTGAGGTCTGAGGAGAGGCTGCAGTGTACCTTCCTCGAACCATGAGAGGGGTGGAAAGCTGGACCAGCAGTGGTTGCCAGAAGGCATAGATTCTTGTAGAAAGAAGTTTTATACTTCTGGCACTGTTTCTCTGGGCATGAAACAACAGTTCTCCAAATAGCAGAAGTGGTGTAAGAGAACATTAACAAGGGAACATCAGAGGACAGGATGCTAAGTCATCATGCTCCCAGGAAAAGGAGAGCTATGGCTAGAAAGGGAACAAGGTCCAGAAGGACTGTGCAGAGACTGTGGCCAGAGATCCCTCCATCCAAATACCCAGCCTTACTGAGTCATGGCATGTTGGCCCTGTGTGCACAGGAAGGGGACTCAGTGAGTATTTCTACTGTGCCATTTCTCCAGCTCCCACTTGCCAGGCTATCATGCGGTATGATTGCTCTACATGGTAAACCCATTCAAGAGAGTCCAGTCAAGGCTCCACCATTTCTAATTCATTTCTAAAGAAGCTTAAAAGGCCCTAGAGACAAGACAATCCAGGGAAGAACATTTGTTGTTTTCTTAAAAAGTGAAATTTGTCATTTGGAAAATATTTTAGAGTCTAAGGTCAGTTTGGCAAAAGAATAATCATCAAGACACCAACATTTCCATGTCAAAGAGATTCAGAATTAATGAGGGAAGTACTGCCCATTTCTGCATTGCAGTTTTATTTAGCTAAGTTAACAACAGTTTATGAGTGGAATGAGGTCAATTCTAAACTCGTGTGAAATCCAAAGCTGAAAAAAAAAATTCTGGTAAAAATGTTTTTTAAATTCCTAGAAAATAATATTTTGAACCCCAAAATTGTTTTCAGTAAAATGTTAGGGAATATACAATACTAACATATTGAGCCTGAGGCAGCTCTAGGTACAGAATAACAGAATAACTAAATGAAACAAATGTATTTATGTGTTTATCCAATACCAGCATATTCACATGCAATGCCTAAATAAAAATAGTTGTTTCATGTGTTTTAGAATATAAATATAAACCACAAAAGGCTGTTCCTTGCTAAGAGGACACAGAGAATGATTTAAATTGAAGCTCATTTAGGTGGACAAACTTGTAGACAATGACTTGCACTACAACTTGAAGCATTCTGATATTTTTCTATGACTGCAATTTTTGCAATATTATGTTTAATATAATTTTAAAATTTTAAATGCATTTACTTCACCCTAGAAGTATAATTATTTTGAACTTCAGTGATCTTAGAGATAGGTCAATACAACAGCAGACAAGACAGATTTTGGTCTTAGGATTTAGAACATAGCGAGAAATAAGGACAAGAAAACAGAAAATCAATTTATGTATTGGACAACTAGCATAACTGAGTCCTCTGACTCTGTATGGATGGAGTGGACCTGGCTGTCAAGGATATTTTAAGATCAGTGTGCTAAGAATTAGAATGGTTTGGATAGAAAAATGTGCTACTATTTTGGGTAACTGTGTGCTGAGTAGAAGAAATCGATTTGCTCATAAGTTAATAATAGCTTTATTTTCCTGATAAGCACCTCACTGGTGAAAACAAGAGACTGCCTTTGCAAGCCTTTAGGAGAGCCTTCCAGTCTGCTCTGAGCAACACTGGACTGCAGCAGTGGTGAGCTGCAGGTGCACAGGGAGATGCTAACCTGCTGCTTTCCACTTCTACCCCTTCTTCTCTGCTCTCCTAGGTTGCTATTTAGTTTGAATGTTTATAGTAATGATATGTGGAGTGGCAGGGTCATGGAAACTCTCAGGAGCTATTGCACAAATGTTGGCGAGTCATTGTTTTTACACTGAATTCGTCTATATTTTCTCTGCATACATTGCCCATGAAACAATATCTGTGCATTTGAAATTGTAACAAATGAGAATTGAATACATTTGATTATCAGATGTAGTAATCATTCCATATGTCAGAGAAATACACCACACTGCTTAAGAATTATTTCTTGGTCTTAGAAAGAGGGAAGCTGAAACAGAAAATGCATGGATATAAATAAATAGCACGGAAGCAACATTATTGTTTGTTCCAGTGGGGTAGCTTATAATAATAATGAGAAATACCAGATACCAATAATGCATGCAAAGCTGTTTTGTTTTTGAGTCTAATTATTTTCAGTGCAGTGTAACTCATTAATAATGAGGAACTGGTATAAAACATTCACATGGCTCTGCCACTGTTTGTATTTGAATCATGAGGTCTAACAATCTTTGTCTCATGATTAAATAAGAGAAAATTTATTTCTAAATGGTGTTCCTATGAGAGACTCGTAACTCTGGGAAACGAAGTAGGGGTGGTAGAAGGGGAGGTGGGCGGGGGGTGGGGGTGACTGAGTGATGGGCACTGAAGGGGGCACTTGATGGGATGAGCACTGGGTATTATTCTATATGTTGGCAAATTGAACACCGATAAAAAATAAATGTATAATAAAAAATAAATTAATTAATTAATTAAAAAAATAAATGGTGTTCCTTAAAAAATGACATATATGCAAAATGGGCTTATCTAAAGTATGAGACTGTCAAAACAAATTCTTCCAGGAGGAAGAAGAATATATATATACATGATTTAGTTTGATAAAAATCTATAAGTTGTTCAAAGTTATTATCTTTCAAGTGAATGAATTTATAAAAAATGCAAAACTGGACAAAAGTACTGAATAAATTAATTCAATTTAATTCAAATTATGTATTAAATATGCATTATGTGCACAGTACTGAGCTCATGTCAACATTTCTCTCTGTCCTTTATTTAGTTGGTTTGGTTTAAAAAGTTCTTACTTCTTTACCACTTTACAGAAGTAGAAGAGGCATTGAAAGGCTGAATTTAGTATTGAAAGTCAGGGGGACACTCTCAGTATAATTGTAGGCAACTATGACGAGCAACAGGACAATATAATAATAGTAATCATCACCGTTTGTCATCATGTAACCAATTTTAACTTTTCTTAGTGATGCAGTTCTCCATTGCTGTGAAACCCACATGAATGTCTGCATCCAGGAAACATAAGAATTTAAGGACTCAAGAGTCTACCACTGAAGCAAAAATGCTCTGACATAGACCATTTTCTTTTCTTTCCTACATTAATTCACACACACTTGTCACTACATTTTTTGCTTCTTTTCTTGTCACCAAAGTGAAGTTGACATACAATGTTATGTTGGTGACAGACGTACAGCATAGGGACTCCAGCAGGTCCATATCAACGCTGTGCTCACCACAGGCATAGCCAGCATCTGTCACCATGCGATGCTATTGTAATAATGTTAACTGTTTCCTGTGCTGTGCCTTTTATTCTCATGACTTATTTATTCCGTAACTGCAAGCCTACATCTCCCACTCTTCGTGACTACATTATTAATACAATTTCTTTAACTGGAGTATTATACTCTTTGGTTTAGGATGTATCTTGTTGCATTAGTGACCACTGAAAATCCCAGGGGAACCCGTTTCATGGACTAGTAGACAACTCAAAAGGTTAAAAGCTACATAGATATGGAATAGGAACAAGTGCAGGGTGAAGAAAATGGTTCAAGTGGATCGGTTTGGTGTCTGAGTTTAATTTTATTGGGACCTTTCTTTTAATGCTCAGTGAGCTGGGCCTCACTTAAAGGCAGTTGTTGATTTGACCATTGAATCACTTATTGCTTCTTTTCCCTATGAAAATCTGTTTCTGAAAGCAACAGTGACATTCATTTTTTCACAAAAGAGAGTTGGATATAGTAGGTCTTGAAACCTTTTCAGAAATAAAACTTAGGTAGTCTGCCATTAACATATAGTGGTTTCCACCATGAGACTATAGTTTAACATGAATGCCTTAAGAATGAGCCAATGTTTTTCAATAAAACACACATTTTCTTATCCTTCATCAACCAGTTTAACAAACAATTTAGTGTGTCTCTGGGCCAGACATTGAGCTAGGCCCTGAAATTGGGTGGTGGGCAAAGTGGATATGCTGCTTTCATGGAATTAACGTCAGGTACTAGATCCTGATGAAACGTTCTTGTGCGTGTTATTGAGGTGCCCATATTTTATACCTATTTTCCCCATATTCATGCTATAATTCTTTTCTACATAATTTTGGACTTTACATAGTCTTGGTTGTCTGTCAACCAAGTTGCTTCAAAAAAGTTTATTTGGGAAAACAGGCTACTCATGAGATGAAACTAACCAGGTATGGTTAAATTTCCCAAACCTTGATGGAAAATTCAACTCAATGTTCCCTGAATTGTACTCCTGAGTTTATTTCCCTATAGACTGATCTATAAGCTCTGCTGAAGAATAACTTACTTATGGATCAATAATAAAGGTCAGGAATGATGGATATTAATGAAATGGCTGAAGATGAAACACTCTAGAAACTTTGGTAATGCTATAAATGTGAATAAAAATATCATGGCCAAATGCATAAGCAAAAGAAATTGACACAGAGCGCATTGTTAGGTGATCATAATAAACTATAGATACTGTTACATAGGATTCCAAGTCAGTCACTTCTTAGAAACGTTCTTCCACCACATTTCATTAATGTTACAAAATAGGATATATACATAGGATCACCAAAAACATTCATATCTTTGCCTTTTGTTGGATACTATTATGGCATCTTGACATGGGTAAGTCTTAAAATTGCCTTGAGCATTAAAAAGTCCTCTAAACTAGCGGGGATATTCAGACTGAGACAGATGAATAAATAGGTGTATCCAGATGAAGCATGGTAGAGTAGTATACACCCATTAACCCTAGATAATTTCTTTGTCAATGGCTTAAGTTCAGCAGTTGTCAAGAATCTGTTATACAGATAAGGAGATGAGAAGTCCCAGGGTTCATCAGGAGGGATTTCTCAGGTTAGGTTCTTCAGAAGCAGACCTGAAGAAACAGTTTGGGAACAAGTAGTTTATTTCAGAAGTGAATCTAGAAAATTCTAGGAGTTGAGTAGTTAATGCATTGAATCAAATGGCAGAAGATCAAAAAAGAGTGTGCTCTTCGGTAGGCTGATCCTACAAATGAGAAATAATAGGGCTCAAATCCCCTGAAGCTCGTAGGAGACACCATAGAACATGCTTTAAAATAACCAAACCAAAGGGTAAAATAGTTGAGATTTTTTCCAGCTTCCCATCTGTCATTGATTTGATGGCTGCTTGCAAGGACATTAATTTTCTGGCACTTTTGGCTTGCTCTGCATGCATGCCAAGCATGCTTCCTCAGCCAGAGAAGTAAAAATAGCCCTAAGTAATTGCGGTAAGGAAACCTCATCTTTTAGGGGTGAAATCTGAGGGGACATGAGCATTGATACCACAGCACCTACTATGGAAACATAGCTAAAATATGTTTGTTGTAAGGAGTAATGGAAAATTTCTCTTTTCTGATGGACCTGGGTTTGAATCTTGACTTGTTTGCTTATCAGCTATGCTACTTTGGTTAAGGTGCTTACAAAATTTATAACCTCAGCATCTTGATTTATAAAGGAAGACACTAAGACACTGCATTATAGGACAATTGTAAAGATTAAATGAGACTAGGGATGTAGAGACTTGCACAGAATGAGGCATTTATGAGAGCCTAACAGCCAGAAATTTGTTTGTTTATTCATTCAGTAAGTATTTATTAAGTATGTACTATGTGCCAGGCCTGTGGTGGGTGTTTGAGGTAGGAATGAATACAACAAATACACAGCTTCATGTTAGCTGGGTCCCACTGGGAGACACACACAATGAATAAACAAACACACATACACGTTTACCCTGTTGTTCTTCTTAAGATCTTTTTTTTTTTTTTTTTTTTTTTTGTGCTCTCCCTCAGCAGGCAAAGTGACCTCTGACTCCGTCACATTCCTCCTTTCTTTTTAGGGTGCTTGTTCCTTACCTGGGTCTTTCCCATGCCTCTCCTGTGGCTTGGTGCTGCTTATCTGCTACTCAGGGCCACTCCACATTCCCACCCTCCCTTCTGTCAAAACATATACACTCTATTATATTTTCTAGAAAGGTACTTTCAGTTTATTTGTCATATCAGAAAAGATTGGAGAAACTCATTCTACCTACGTGGTCAATAGATGGTAAAGTATAATACATTATATTCTCTTCAGACTTTTCTGTCTTAAGATTTTCAAGTAGTAGAAGGGATTATTTTGATAAGTATGGTGATCATCTACTCTGTCTTACAGAATGCAAAAGAAGATTTTAATTGCTTGCCTTTGGATGGACATTTTACCTCCCTTGCTCCTCGACACCTCCTGTGAGATAGGTATTAGCATTGAGTATCAATGTTATATGGATAAAGAAGGTGGACTTTAGAGAGGTATTGGCTTGTCCAAGGTTGTGCAGCAATGAACCTCAAAAATGGGCATTCAAAAATGAGCCCTAACTAATGCATTTTTCTAATGCACGGTGGTACCACCTGCTCAACATTCCTGTTGAGAGCTTCTGTTTCAACTTAACTACTCAAGTAAGATGATTCTATGGCATGTCTCAAAGTGTGTTCCATGGAGAAAGTGAACCATCTGGAGTAGATAATTAGAGCACTTGCTTGCTTGGTGACCAGGAGTGGAGTGGGGGAGGAGGATTCTTCATATACATCCTTGTAGCTAATGATTGCTGTGTGGTTCAGTTAGAATTTGGAGGAGTAAGACTATTTGGCAGAAGATTTGCAAAATTAAGGGGGTGGTTTCATTTTCTGTTGAGCCACAGAGATGCCATATGGGCATTATCTTCAGATGCTGTTCCTTTTAAACATTGAACATGCAAGTTGCTGAAAACAGCAGCATTACACCTCTCACTGCACTTCCTAGAGGAGGCTGAGCTGACTTAGAAATGGGACATTTTCAAAGAAATGCAGTTCTATTCTCTTCAAAAATATCTGCTAGCACTAGGAACAGGTGAATAGGTGAGGGAAAGAATGTGATACAGGGAAAGACAAAATTCAGCCTAAAAACATTCTTTTACTTTACTATAGCCTTCTTTTACTTTGGACATGTTTCTTTTGCTTTGATCCTTAGTTTTCTATAAAAAATTGAGATTATATTTGAAATTATATATACTCCATAAAGTTTTTTTTAAAAAGATTTTATTTATTTGAGAGAAAGAGAGAAAGCACAAGCGGGCAGGGGGGACAGACAGAAGGAGAGGAACAAGCCAACTCCGTGCTGAGCAGGCCTTGATCCCACGACCCTGAGATCATGACCTGAGCCAAAAGCAAGAGTCAGATGCTTAACCAAATGAGCCACACAGGCAGCCCCCATAAAGCTTGATAATATGTATGTCACTTAGACATTCACCAGCTTGGTTAAAAATAAAGGCAAATAGGGCAGCCCGGGTGGCTCAGCAGTTTAGCGCCGCCTTCAGCCTAGGGTGTGATCCTGGAGACCAGGGATCAAGTCCCAGGTCAGGCTCCCTGCATGGAGCCTGCTTCTCTCTCTGCCTGTGTCTGTGCCTCTGTGTGTGAGTGTGTGTGTCTCTCATGAATAAATAAATAAAATCTTACAAAAATAAAGTCAAATAAACATTATTAGAACTTTTGCTAACTCTATATTTCTCTATCAGTTATTTTCTGGATTCTTCAAGTGGTGACTTTCAGTGAATTATGTATCAGTCAAAGGTGATACATACTCTTGGCTTCAGTGCTCTTAAACTGCACAGACACTTCTGGCCTGAACTGTCTGAGAACTTTCTATATTTGATAATCTTCCTGAAGTGATGAGAAGGTGACAGTCACTTTGGGAATGAGAAGGAACTCTTGCCTTCTCCAAGTTGGCTCAGTTAGCCCCCAGATGTTACATAACTAACAGTTCTTATCCATCACCCCTACTCCCATCCATTTCTCCAAAATCATACTAGCAAACTTCTTTTACGTCTTTGACATCCTGTCAAAAGGGGGCAGAGCCAGGATCCAAAGTCCAGTAAGACTCACAGAGCCAAAGCCCTCAAGCCCTCAGCTTCACCTGTGTGACAATTGGAATGCCTTTCAGGTGAGATATGGTGGGTAACCCCACAGAAAATTCAAAGAAAAGTCTGACCCTTGCCTAACTGGCCTGTGACTGCAGTAGCTCCTGGCTCATGTCTGGCTTCCAGCCCTGTAAGATGGGGACTCACCTCAGTGCTGCTTATATTCCCTACCATTTCCAGTTTCTGTTAGCCATTCTGGGGCTCCAACTCTCAAACCAAATCTCTTCTTTTGTCATGGTCCTATTCTTTCCAGCAGTGTCTCCTCTTGCCACTATTCAAGTTACAGTGGCATGTCTCTCTACAAATCTACTTACTAACCCCTCTGACTCTTCAGTCATTTTTGCCTTATTTCCTTGCCTCTTATTTCTCAATATAAGCTACTAGATTTGGTAACCAGATATTATATTCCCTGCCTTCCTTGTACCTTTTTTGACTTTCAGTTAACCTTTTAGACCACATGACTTGAATGTTTACAATTTCCTATCATCTTGACTATATCATCAGGTAAGAGGTACTCTAACACCTCCCCACTTTGAAGTAGGCATATATTTAGCTTCATCTAATCTACCCGTCGTTGTGTGCATTTGAAGAATGATTTGCTTTTCCAAAGTATGATCTTTGGTCCAAAGCGATACTTCTATTTGTTCCCTGTTTCTCTCTAGACCTGGAGGAAACTATTAATTTCTAGCCTGGATTTTGCCCCTAGCTTCCATTCACTTGGCCAACACCCAGCTGAGCCTAATATGTCCCCTGTCAGGAAGACTGTGGTGATTACACAATGGAAAGCATTGTCTTTGAGGCCATGGGAGAGACGGGAGAAGACGGGGATCAGTGAGACACAGTCCCAGTCTTATAGGAACTTCCAATGTAATGAGGACATAAGATGACAAAAGCTCCTGGAATGCTGGGTGGGGACAGAAGGAAGTGCTCTTTTCTCTCCCAGTGATTATAATGAAGAAAGACATTTCAAATGATCCTTGAAAAATATGTAGGTAACAATAATTAACACAGATGGTACGTAATATGGTAAGGTTTGGATTTAGGTGATTTGACATCCTGTGCTTAGTTCTTAACCACTGTTTTCTTATGCTTCTGTATAATATTTAATAGGCAAGGGGAAAGATAAATTTCTTCCAGGAACAAATCAATGAGACACAGGCACAGAGCTCAGAGTATGATCAATTTGATAAAAAAACAAAACAACAACAAAGCACCCAAATGATATCTCATATGAAATAGCAAGAGATGGTACTAGAAAGGTATTTGGGACTGATTATCGACATCTTTGAACAATTTGCTAAGAATTTTGAGAATAATTTGGTACTTAATTGATTTGGCAGATTTATACCGAGAATCTACTAAGTAGGAGGCATCAGCAGTGTTAGTGAATAAAAGTGTTAAGCAAGTGAGAAGACTGTATTATAGTAATTTCATTTCAGTTGTCAAGAACAAAAGTAAATTTGAGCAGATTGAAGAGATTAAGTGGAGTCAATGACATATTATGTTCTTAAAACAGAAAGTGATGAAAATTACAAAAGGAGGACAGTATCATGTCGATGCTGGAGTGAAGAATTGGAGGTGGAGTGGAGATTTTGAGTGTGTCTGTAGACAGAGGAACCAGGGAGCAATAAATTGAATAAGAGTGGAAATAATTCAAGGGATACTTGCACAGGACATAGCAGTGAATAGATGTAAGATTGTACAGATAGAGGGCTTGACCTTATAGCACAGTAAGGCAATCCCTTTACCAAGATGAGAGCAAAGGTGGTGAAGATGGATAGAACTACAGCCACACTTTGAGCTACAAGAGGGAAGGAAGTCGAGGACCTTTACACTTACTCACTACTGTGTTTTAAATGAAGGAGGGTTATTCTGTAGGTTAGTAAATTTAACACCAATAAAAAAATAAAATAAAAAAAAAAATAAACTGAAAAAAAAATAAATGAAGGAGGGTGGATCATTTGATGGAACTGTCAAGGGAAGAGTTATGGCCTCAGGAGACTTTGTGATTATCGTTCTGGAGGCTAAAAGAGGGACTTGGCTTGGGATGGGCAAAGGAACTGCTAAGACTTATCCTGGGCCCAGTTTCACAGTCCACATGAAGAGCTCACAAAGAATTTCATGAATACTGCATTGACTACAAAGAAAACTGAGTAAAAGTAAAATCTTAATAACCTCTGAGCATGTGGAGCAGTATAAGGTAATAAGGCAAGTTCAATATTTTTGTCTGTCAAAAGAGCTACAGGCAAGGAAAAGTAGCCTAAAAGCAAAAAAGAATGCAAGGTGTTATTATCCTGGAAAGTCAATGGTGTGTAATAAGAGATGGCTTTGATTTTTCTGTTTTTGAATACAGGGTATAGGTTTTACAAGTTTACAATACAATATGGTTCTGAAGACTAGGAGGCTTTTCTGCAAATGATCCCAGGGTTTTCACTACTCAGCGCTATTGACCATAGGAAAACCACCAGAGTCATCAACCTTTCAGAGCAATTTCCTGTGTATTACATACCGTGTCTTCTTCCCTTCCCAATTTTCTTTCATCTCTCCTTCCTTCCTGTCTTTTTGCTGCTGTTAATACAATATAATTTCTCACACATTTTATTTAGGTTGTGATCATTATTGTGGAGATTACAATTTCTTAGTTGGTTAATGCCTATAGGATTATCCTAAGACATTTATATAGCTTCACTTCTTGATAATGTTTAGTATTACCAGAGATGATATGCATAAATCATCATTTAGTGTATGCTAAAGCACAGAAGTCTACGTAACTGTATCAAGATCAAATCCATTATGACTCCAATCCTAGGAAATTGCTTTGTTGTCCTCCAAGGGTGGTCTGAAGTATTGACTTCAGACCTGTGATTCCCCCATGTTAGAAATCATCCAGAATTTGTCAAGGATTAACATCATGGAGCCTCTGTTTTAGCTTGAATATGGATTACTAAATCTTCTGGTTGACATGGAGAGAAAACTGCAGAAAGAAAATGTATTATAAAATGAAGTGGAGCATGACTAATTACAAAGTCATAAAGAAAGAGGTTGGAGGACAGTCATTGGGGCTGTGGCATCACAGATTATAGAGAATCAATGTCTCACAGGAGTGCAGGGGTATAATGCTTGTATTAAGAGGAAACAATAAGTGCTGCCCAGGAATTCCCTGCACTATAGAAATCTGGATTTTCCCCACATTTAGCACTGAATCGCTGAGGTGATTTCTTTTTTTAAAATTTCTTACCAAGTTGATTCAACATTTTAACTACATTTTTTTTCTATGCTTGTACTCAGCCCTATTAGGTGCAATGTCTTTTTTTAATAATAATTCTTTACACCAGTGCTCAGCCCTATGAGGCTTAATGTCCTCTTTTTATAATAATTACTTTTTATGCCTGCTTTACAATTCTGAAATGAAATTAATAGATAATAACCAATCTAAGCAAAATTTTCAAAACTCAATATAATACTGTAACTATATTCCAGGGATGTAACTTCTCTGTATTTCAAGGGAAGGTGGTGTTTGGGTTATTATACCAAGAGTTGTTTGTTATTTTGGAAAATTGTGTCACCAATGGTAATTCTTATAGAATTTGAGGAGGTCACACAACTACAGTCATCTGCCTCTGAAGTCACATAGAGATTCAAGCACTTGGCTATTTTAATATGTCTTCAAGGTGGTCATGCAAGAGCATTTGCACATTTAAATGCACATTATATTATAGTAAATTATTGCCTTTTAGTTCTCCTTTATATATGTAAAGGTTTTTTTTTTTTCTTTTTTTTTTTTTTTTTTTTTGTATTTTTGAAATGTGCATGTTGATGAGTTACCTGTTAACTCATTTCAGGGTAGTTAAGCAGGCCAGGACTCTAGTCATCTCAAGATTCAATTGAGGCTGAAGGTTCCCCTCATGTAGTTATTCACAGATTTTGGTTTCTTGTCCACTAGGGGACTGATGACCTATTTCTTCTACATTTGCCTCTCCATAAGCTTGCTCACAATATGGCAACTTGACTCCCCCAGAGCAGGTGACACATCAGAGGGATAAGGAAGGAAATAGGGAGAGATACCAAATATCTTATTTGTTTTAATTTAGTTAGTACTATTCCAGCATTTCCTACTATCATTCAAGGAAAATGTATAACACTTGCCGAAAAAGCTTTAAACATCCCAAGTAACTTAATTGACACTTATGGGGTAACACATTGTGGTGGAAGTCCTTCTCTAGTAGCCCCAAATCCTCTGTTCTAACTCCAGTGCTGCCTATTACTTGTCCATTCACGGGTCCAAAACCTTGGCAAGTCACAGCATTTTATGATATCACAAGAAATAGTCTCTGTCTGTGTTTCCTGATACAGAGATTCTAAAATGCTTGTAATTTCCTAAGTAATAGGGATGCTGGAAACATCTTTTGTTCTAATATTTGGTCTTTGACCCTGGTTCCTGTCACAAGAACTCCTAAGACCCTTGGAATCTCCAGAATGATGAGTGTCATTTTGTATGCTAATGTGATGACTGGTGTCTGGGAGTCCCTAGACAGCTTCAAGATGGGGGCTAGTCACCAGAAAGACCAAGCCAAGTTTAAGGTTTGGAACTTTCAGGCCCATCCTGCTTCCTCTGTGGAGAAGAGAATGGGTGGAGATTGAGTACACAGTCAATTATGCCTATGTGACGAAATCTTCATAAAAATCCCTAAAGTATGCAGTTTAGAGAGATTCTAGATTGGTGAACACACCCATGTACCAGGATGATGGTGTGCTGCACCCCAGTTCCACAGGGACAGAAGCTAGTTTGTTCAGGACCCTACTGGACTTCACCTTGTGTAAATCTTCATCTATATGCTTCTAATAAACCAGTAAACATAAGTGTTTCACTGAGCTCTGTGAACCATTATAATAAATTACCAAACCTAAGGAGGGCTAATGCGAGGTCCCAGTCAGAAACACAGGTGACAACTTGGAACCGTATTGGTGTCTGAAGTGGGATGGGGCAGACTTATGGGACTGAGCCCTTAAACTGTGGAGTTCATGCTAATTCCAGATAGTTAGTGTCATAATTGATGCGTAGAACATCCAGTTGGTGTTGGGAGAATTGGAAAATTGGTCAGTGTGGGAAAACACCTCTACTTTTGGTGTCAGAGTGTTCTGTGGGTAGAAGAAGAAAGGAGTTTCTGTACCTGAACTAACATGAACACTCTTTGATGAGTCACAGGTAGGAATGACACAGGTGGAGTTGTCACACAAAGGACATTTTATTTGCAGCAAATAAGATCACAGGGAGTAGTTTTCAAAGCTGTGACTCCCTAACTGGAGGTGGGTGGATTTCTTTAATTTGTGGTTAGGATGAATATTCAGAAAGGGGAGTTTTGCCATCATATGCAGAGGTGGACATAAGGTCATACATAGGTACTTAGGAAACATGCCTATATATGCATCCTGTGTTAATGAAATCTTCTTGGACAGAGACTTTAATACTATAATGAGATAGAGGTTAACTGTCAGATACTCCATGGTCAGTCCCTATGTGTGTGAGTTGGTGGTTGAGCTCAGATTGGTCTAGACCACTGGAGCTCTTCTTGATACTGGCCTCCAAAAGATAAGATTAACATTCCCATGAAGAGGGGGGGAAGGGTCAGTAGGGGTCACCGGCTGGTGACTGTTTAACCTCACTTCCCTATGGGGTGTAGTTCCACTTCCCCTT
The DNA here is from genome assembly GCF_048164855.1 of Canis lupus baileyi. Classification (NCBI taxonomy): domain Eukaryota; kingdom Metazoa; phylum Chordata; class Mammalia; order Carnivora; family Canidae; genus Canis; species Canis lupus. The sequence continues at coordinate 61,333,605 of NC_132840.1, forward strand.
AATCTTTAAGCCTGGTTTTGATCATTTATATAAAGGAAACAACAATACCCGCATAAATTCTTATGGGGTTCCTCTCAAGATGGGTAAAAAAAAATGGTTGTAGAGATACTTTGAGAACTGTGATATGTCAGACAACCTCAAACGGGTATTATTATATATACTATTGTTTCTGTGGGGAATTACCTTCCATGTTCAAAATAGTACTCATGTAAACAAACTTGGAAAACACAATGCACTTGTATATTGGGAATTTCCTATATTTAAAACCTGTGTTTATACAGATAAAATTGTCTGTATAGTTCATACATAAGGCCAGATAAGGAAGTTGATATGGAAATATTTTTACTCTGGTTAAATTTTAAGATTTTTGCCTGAATTATTTTTCAAACGGGGTTCTCATGGCATTGAAACAGAGAAGAGAAACAAAAGAGAAGTGAAGCCAAAAATTTACCAGAACAAAGATTCGACTTCATTATTACAAGGAGCCTCATAGTACTGAGTATATCACAGGCAATGGATATCTTTTATGTAAGACAGAAACAGTTTAAAGTCACAACTAGATAGCCATGGGAAAAATAATGTGAGAAATAGGAGAAACTATTGATTTTTTAGTTAGCTGAATAGCAACAACAAAATGAAGCAATTAGACATAGTAAACTCTCAAGATAGCCTTCAATGTAGATCAATGCAAATACTGGCTACTCTTTACCATCCTTATATCTTGAATCAAAATTATTTTTGAGTGCCCATGCATATGATGCAGTGTGTGTATCCTGGAGACCCTTGAGACATTATTCAGTAGTGAGCTCCTCAAAAATGTAACTTTCCCAGTAAAGTTAGCCTAGTTGGTTCTGCCAGAATCTGTATAGGTCATTTGTGATAAAACAGCTTTTAACAATCTGAGCTAAAGCTTTAAATACATCTGGGGTTGAATATAAAATCCAAGCCTGATTAACTACTCACTCCTGAATATCCAGATTCCAGATGTAAGATACAGACAGAGAGCAACAAATTAGCGATACTGGCCAAAATATGTGCTCAGAATTTTCCAGTATCATGGCCGTGATCGTCATTATCATTATCAACGTTACTGACCATCTAATCAGTGAAGCAGTATCTTGTTCTGGGCTCTGCAAATAGCCCCTTGCTTGAAAATATAAAATCCAAAATTAGTTTACAGGCAGATGATGCATATGGGAATTTTGCAGATAAATGGGTTTTCTTTTAATGAGTGCATATTGAAATGGGGTTAGAATTTAAACAGGATAACATTTTTAAATTTAAATTATGTAGGCCTACTCTCTCCTAGCACTGCTCTTTCTTTAGACTCTTCCTCTGTTTGTTTAATATCTTGTCTCCCATCATCCACGCATGAAATGTGATACTCAGGTTCATGGGGCATCTGGGTGGTGCAGTCCATGAAGCATCCAACTCTTGATTGTGGGTCAGGTCATGATCTCAAGGTTGTGAGATCGAACCCCATGTTGGGTTCTGTGCTGAGTATGGAGCCTGATTGAGATTCTCTTTCTCTCCCTCTGCCCCATTCCCCCCCCTCTATATATAGCCATGGGAAAAATAATGTGTTAATATATATAGAGAGAGAGAGAAAAAGAGATTTCTATATCTCTATTTTTTAAGTTGACAGCTTTTATTATAATTCACATATTATTTTATAGGGAAAATAACTAGGAATGTAGTAGCAAATGGGTCAGAGTTGGACCCAAAACAAAAAACACCAAAAAAACTGTAGGCTTGTACACATCGCTCTATTTACATCTGGAACAGGCTCTCCCCACATCAGGCACATCAGGCACATCAGGCACATCAGGCACAGCAGCTGCACTTGTCCGATGCACCCGTGCAGATGCAGCCTGGGCATACTTGGCACACCCCACAGGGCAGCAGGAGCAGCAGCTTTTCTTGCAGGAGGTGCATCTGCACTCTTTGCATTTGCAGGAACCGGCACACGTGCAGGAGCCACTGACAGCGCAGAAGCAGTTGGGATCCATAGCAAGAAGAGTGGCTGGAGTGGAGTCTGGGGACAGCGGTGGGAGTATATATATATATATATATATATATATATATATATATATATATGTATTCAGGTTCAATACCTCATATTCATCTTCCTCTATATAAACTGTGTACTGCATTCCCATTGTATAACTTCCTTTATATGCTGATAATCCCAAAACTTCTAGCTCTACCCCAGGCATCTTTCCAGATCAGTATATTTGGTGTGTTTCATTGGTGTTTATGACTCTTTATCTAAACTGCTTCAACTTTTCATTCATATATGCAGACTGAACATCTTTTGCCTTGCCTTCTTAGAAACGATAGAAGAGGTATTTTAAAAAGGAATTAATCCTTTTTAATGTGGAAAAATAAGAAATAGAGTTACCCATACTATGAGAAATTCCTGAAAGACACCAAACAGAAAATGGCCTGAAATTGACTGGGTGATAATTATTCTAGTAAATTGTTTAGAAAAGGCCAGAGGAGTCCCGAGGGTGAGCCCCACGCAGATACAAAGAATACCCAGGAGAGGAGGGGGTCTAAGGGAGATCTATATGGGATTTCTTGAAGACATCCATTCAGAGGGGATGGTAATATTGGGCCTTTTTGATATCATCATCCTCACCACCCACACAACTATGCTTGAGTTAAATAGTGAGCTTCAGAGGGATTTCCCATCAAATAGTGAGCGCAGTTCTAGGTCTCTGAGAGGGAGAAGAGGAATGCTCATGGCTAGAAGATAGATGAGGGGGCTGCCTCAATGTGGTGGCCAGTTCCAAATTCCATCTCTCTGCATAGCAACTAGAGGAAGGCTAAAGGAAACGGACACTTATCCTTGAAAGAATAGGAATACTAAGATTCTTAAGGAAAACTAGTATCATGAAACAGAGGCATTCAACGACAGAAAAACTAGCAACCAGAAAAATAGTTACCAGAACAAATAAGAAAGCCATAAGAATACTTGCTCTCCTCAGGGGTGTAAATGAAGACCAATATCTTGTGTCCATTAGGCCTCCTTAGTGTCAGGCCTCAAAAACAAACTGGGATAAATTAAAAAAAAAAGATTTTATTTATTCATTCATGACAGAGAGAGAGAGAGAGAGAGCAAGAGGCAGAGACACAGGCAGAGGGAGAAGCAGGCTCCATGCAGGGAGCCCAACATGGGACTTGATCCTGGGTCTCCAGGATCACACCCCTGGCTGAAGGCAGCGCTCAACCTCTGGGCCACCAGGGCTGCCCACTGGGATAAATTTTAAAAACAAATCTGTCAGAAGTATGTGAAGATGCTAGACATCCAGGATTAAAAATAAAACAAGAACCACAACAAGGGAATTTTTCCACAGGGATGCACTTTTATCTGATGATGAAGATGATCCACACATTTCTATTGTCTTTCCCTTTGGTTAATATTCATGTCACAGAGGAAAGAGTGTGATTTGCCTAGCTTGGACCATATGGCTACCCCTTGGCTAGAACAGAGCAGGGACCCTGATTTACAGTTCCATAGTTTGTAAGATGGGGGAGAGATGATGACTCAAAATAAAATTGGTGTGCTAGAAAGGCAAACATATTCAGCTATCAGAAATACAACAAATAACTGTAAACATCCATGAAGTGAGAATAGGAAGTGATGAAAAACAGTAAGAATTGGGAAAAATATGATCAATAGTATTTTTTAAAATTGGCGGATTTGTGCTAATGCAGAAAGGACAGTTTAAGAGTGAAATTTTGAGCTCTGTGATTGGGCCAGAGGAATTCTCCCAGAATGAAGTTCTAAAGCACAAAGGGATACAAAGTGCTATGTTCTAAACACTACCTAATAGAAGTTAAACAAATAAGAATAAAGATCAATGGAGAAAAAGTAATAAAGTTTATTGTGTAATTTTGTCATGATCATCTTAATATATTTCCTGCTTTCTGTCATCATTACTTCTTTGATCCACAGATTATTTGTATGATTCTTTAGTTAGATTTCTGTTATTCAATTTCTAGCTCAATTGTACTATGGTAAGAGCATATCCTCAGAATGGGTTTCGATTCATTTAAATGTATTGACTTGTTTTATTGACTAGTGTATGGACTACTATACTTTTAAATATTCTGGGAGAATGTCTTCTGCTTTGTTGGGTACAGTGTTTGATAGATGAACATATGTTGTCAAATTTATTAATTGTGCAGTTTAAATCTGCATCCTTATTGATTATTTCATGCTGAATTTTATTTGTTACTAAGAGAACCATGTAAAGCTTTGGTCGCTATTATTTGTGACTTGTAGTGTTCATTGTACAGGTCTTACAGTATGTCAGATTTATCCCCATAATATTTCATATTTTTGAGTCTATTGTGAAAGTTACTTTTAATTTAATTTTTGGATTTTTCATTGCTTATATAGAAATACAATTGATTTTTGTATATTGATTATTGTATCATGTATTATATCATGTATTGTTCAACTCATTTATTAGTTCTAGTGGCATTATAGTTGGTACCATAGGATTTTCCAAGTAGACAATTGTATCATCTATGAATAACAAATTTTACTTTTTCCTTTCCAATCTACATCCAAATTATTTCTTTCTGTTGCTATTTATTGTACTGGAAAGAACCTCCAGCACAGTATTGAATAGAAAAGATGAAAGTAACTGTCTCTGCCTCATTCCTGACCTTTGGAGGAAAACATCTGGCCTTTCACTGTTAAGTTTTATATTAGTGGCAGATTTTTATAGATTTTCTTTGTCAGATGGAGAAAGTTCCCATGTACCTGTAGTTTTCTGAGAGTTTTTATCAGAAATGGATGTTGAATTTTTTTCAGATGACATTTCTGCATCTATGAAAATGATGCTATGTTTGTTTGGTTTGAATCTATTAATGTAATGAGTTATATTGATTACATTTCAAATGTTATACCATTCTTGGATTTCTGGAATAAACCCTACTTGGAAATGATATAAATTATTTTTGCATGTGATGAGAGATCTTGCTTGTTACAATTTTAAAATATTTTAATCTGTATTCATGGGGAATATTGATCTATAGTGTTTTTTTCTCTGAATGCCTTTGTCTATTTTTTTTTTGTGACAGAGTAATATTGGCCTCATAGAATTAGTTGGAAAACATTCTCTTTGTTTTTCTGAAAGTTTTTAATAATTGGTATTTCTCACTTACATGTTTACCAGAATTCTCAGCAAACCTATCTGCAGGGAACAGGCTTTTTTCTAGAAAGATTATCAATTACCAATTTAGTTTCTTTAATAGAGTTATTCAGGTTGTCTACTTCTTGAGTAAGCTTTGTCCCAAGAAATGTGTCTATTTAATCTAATTGGCCACATTTATTGGAATTTAGTTGTTCCTAACAGTCCCTGAAATTTTTAAAAATCATGTAGCAGGGCAGCTCGGGTGGCTCAGTGGTTTAGCACTGCTTTCGGCCTAGGGTGTGATCCTAGAGACCCGGGATCGAGTCCGACGTCAGGCTCTCTGCATGGAGCCTGTTTCTCCCTGTGTTTGTGCCTCTCTCTCTCTCTCTCTCTGTGTGTGTCTCTCATGAATAAATAAATAAAATAAAAAAATCATGTAGCATATGTAGCAATGTCACCTATATACTTACTGATTTTCTGTCTACTGAGTCAGTTGTTGGGAATGTGGTATTGAACTACCTAGTTATAGTTGTGGATACGTTTATATACCCCTTGTGCTTCCATCAGTATTTTATTCATTCTTGACATTGGTAATTTTCATCTTTTCTTTTTTTTTCCTGCCTTAAAGTTTATCAGTTTTAATTATCTTCCCAAGAAAACATATTTTACATCACTGATTTTTCTATTATTTATCTGTTTTCCAGTTCACTGATTTCTACTCTGGACTTTATTTTATTTGTTCTTGTTCTAGGTTATATATGTTCTTCTTCTCATTTCATAAGATGAAAGCTTCAATCATTTAGTAAACAACTTTCCTTTTTAATGGTGTAGATGTTTATTACTATGAATATCTCTTTCAAGACTACTTTAGCTGCATCCCACAAATTTTACTATGTTGTGTTTTTATGTTCTTTAAATAAAAAATACTTTATAGCTCCTCTTTTTATTTCTTTCCTATTAGAAAGTGTTACTTACCTTACAAATATTTGAGAATTTTCAACAGATCCTCCGGTCATCAGTTTTAAATATGATTCCATTATGGTCAGAGAATACAGTTTGTATGACCTAGATCCTTGCAGACTTATTGCAAGTTGTGTTATGGGCCTTAATATGCTAGTGAACACATGAAAATAAGATGTATTCTGCTCTTGCTAGGTGGAGTGTTCTATAAATATCAATGAGGTTCACTTGATTTATAGGGTTAGTCAAGTCTTCTGTATCTTTACTGAATTTTTGTTTACTTGCTCTATCAATTACTCAGAGAGGAGTGTTGAAATTTTAAATTATAATTGTGAATATGCCTGCATATCCTTGTACTTCTATCAGTCTATGTTTCTTTTTCTTTTTTTTTTTTCAATGTTTCATATAGCTTTGTTATTAGGTCCAAAACATTTTTTTAAGAATTTATTTATTTATTCACAGACACAGGGAGAGAGGGGACAGAGACACAGACAGGGAGAAGCAGGCTCCATGCAGGGAGCCCGATGTGGGACTCGATCCCGGGTCTCCAGGATCACACCCCAGGCTACAGGCAGCGCCCAACCGCTGCGCCACTGGGGCTGCCCAGGTCCAAAACATTTAACATTGTTATATTCACTTGAGGAATTGACCTCTTCATCATTATGAAATAAAAGTATTGACCCATAGTAATATTCTTTGAACTATGATGTGTATTTGATATTGATATAACTACTATAGCTTTATTTTTATTAGTGTCAGACAGATATAGCCTTTTCCTTCATAATTATTTTAACACATTTGTATCTTTATATTTAAAGTGGATTTCTTGCAACCTTATAGAGTAAGTTCTTGCTTTTAAATTTTTAAAAAATATTTAATTTTTTTATTCATGAGAGACACAGAGAGAGAGTCAGAGAAGTAAGCAGAGGGAGAAGTGGGCTCTATGCAGGGAGCCTGATGTGGGACTTGATCTTGGCACTCTGGGATCATGACCTGAGACGAAGGCAGACACTCAACTAATGAGCCACCCAGGCATCCCTTGCTTTTTAAATATTAGTGTAACAATCTCTTTCAATTAGCATGTTTATACCATTCATGTTTAATGTGATCATGGATATAATTGTATTTAAATGAACAATCTTGCTACTGTTTTTTATTCATCTTGTTTGTTCTATTTTTCCTCTTTTTTTTTTTTTTTTTTTTTTACTTATGATAGTCACAGAGAGAGAGAGAGAGAGAGAGGCAGAGACACAGGCAGAGGGAGAAGCAGGCTCCATGCACTGGGAGCCCAACGTGGGATTCGATCCTGGGTCTCCAGGATCGCGCCCTGGGCCAAAGGCAGGCGCTTAACCGCTGCGCCACCCAGGGATCCCTATTTTTCCTCTTTATATTACTTGAATACAACTCTGTTCAGTATTTAGTGGTTCCTTGGAAATTGATAGAATATATCTTTAATTTACTACAGTCTACCCTCGTGTGATGTCATAGTATTTTACATACAGTATGTCATCCTTATAACACTGTACTTTAGTTTTTCCTCTCCTGGCCTTCATGCTATTGTTGTCATACATTTTAATTTTTACGTGTATGATAAACTCCACAATACTTGATCATTTTTGCTTTAAAGACAACTAAATTTTAAGTAGATTTAAATAGTAAGAAAATAATTTTATATTTACTTATGTAGTTACCATTTCTGATGTGCTTTGCTCCTTCGTGTAAATTCATATTTCCATTTTGTATTATTTTTCTTCATTTTGAGGATGTCCTTTAATGGACATGAGTGAGTCCTGTTGATGAATATCCTCAGCCTTTGTATGTCTGAAGATTTATTTTGCTTCTTTTGAAAGATATTTCAAACAGTAAAGAATTATATATTGACTTTTTTTTTCTTTCAATGCTTTCAAATATCATTTCAGCATTTATAAGGTTGTATTGTTTTGGATGAAAACTCGTCTTTGCTTTTCTCTAGGTAATGTGTCTTCTTTTCCTGGATGCTTTTCAGATTTTCTCTTTAACCCTGGCTTAAAGTAACGTAATTATCATGTGCCTTGGTGTTGCTTTCTTTATATTTCTTGTGGTAGGGTCTATTGACTTTCTTGGAGCTGTGGGTTTATAGTTTTGTTCAAAATTAGAAAAAAAAAACCATTATTTCTTCAAATATTTTTTTGTCTCCTCTCCTTACCCTACACTACCAAGCCTTAATGGATTCCAATTATAAATATATTTGTCTACTTGAAGTAGACAACCTACCTACTAAAAGTTTATGAGATTCAGGTCCTTTTTTTAAATACCTATTTTTATTCTGGCTAGTTTTTACTGCTATTTATTTAGGTACAATAATGTCTAATCTATTTTTAATACTATCCAGCTTTCTTTTTTTTTTTTTTCATTTCAGACATTATACCTTGTAGCCCTAGAAGTTTAATTTAGGGCTTTTCATACCTTCATGTGTTTAATTAACATATTTAATATTTCCTAAGCTTCTTGAACATAAATAGTACAGTCATAATAATGGTCTCAGTGTTCTTATGTACTAATTCTGTGCTATCATTTCATTTTTTTCTCCTTTTAATGGGCTGTATTCTCCCACATTTTTGTCTTCCTGGTAAGTTTTTATTGAATGTCAGGTGTTATTAATTTTACCTGGTTACATGCTGGAGTTGTCATAGTCCTATAAGTATTCTTGAGCTTTATTCTAGAACATGGCCAATGTAGTCATAAAGAGTTTGCTTTTCTTGAGTCTTGGTTTTAAAATTCCTTTGGTAGGACAAAAATCTGTGTTTACTCTAGGGATTACTTTTCCCTATTACTGAAGTGATATCCTCCTTGTAATTGTAACCGATGTTCTCTGAATTATAAGATTTTCTATTCTACCTGCTGGAAACAGGCACTATGCCCAGCTCTATGTGAATTTCAGTCATTATTCTATTTTCACCTCTTTTGGATTTTTTTTCTCTGTCTGCAGATCTTCTCTTCACCACACACATGCTGAGGAGGACTCAGGGTGAACACCCATGGGGACACTCTCCAGATACCATAGTTGCCACATTGGATTGTGCCCACAGGGAGCACAGCCCTTCCTTGCCTGATGCCCAGTGACTTGAGTGCCCATAATTGTAGGTATTTTGCTTTGCTCCTTTTTCTTTCTTATTTAATACAGGGATATAAATCTGAGCTCTGTTTCTCCATCTTGATTAAAAGTGAACACACACACATGTGCATATGTAGTTTTTAAAACATAATTTCCTGTTCTCTGTGGATATTTTTAAGTTGCCTTTCAAAATGTTGTACAGAGCAATCTTTTTTTACATTGTAATTTATATTGGATGCATTTTAGTGTTGAAGCCTTTCCAGGTCCATTCCTGCAATCTTTTCTTTCTGCCAGTTCTTCAGCATTGCATCTTTTTCTGTGTATGCTTTGTTAGCTTGCCTAGGATTTTATCATTTTCCTTTTAAAATTAATGGTTGACTACTCTGTGGTTTAGAATCAAAGTGGCTTGCTCCAGAGATAATATGTTTTTGCTTCTGCTAGACATGTAGTGTCTATAGTGTCAATTTAAAACCCCTATAAGCTAGAAGGTTTTGAATCCACATGAGTGACCTAAGGTTTCTGATTTGGTGTGTGTGTGTGTGTGTGTGTGTGTGTGTGTGTTTTGCTCTGCTCAGTGGCCAGGCAACTTTCCTTGCAGTTGGTGGAATTGTGGGTTGGGTAGTTTGTGTCTGGTTTATCCTTGTGAGGAGATTCTCTTCAGAGTCTGAGATTTAAAGAGAGAGGTTATCTTATTGCAATCCCCACACTGGAAACAGACTCTGAATTTTAGATCCTATCCCCAGTGTCTACTGGGGCTATCAAGTCAGTTTTTACTAGTTTATTTTGAAATAGATGAACCCAAATGTCCATGTGTTACTTCTCATTTATACTACATGCCAGCTGCTGGTAAGTTACTCTCCTACCCCATGTGTATTCTCCATTCTGCTATACAAATTTACAAAGTGGGTCCCATATAGGAAATGACATTCCTGTAGAATTGCAGGCACCTCTTTGGCCCATTCCTCAGCCAAATCAAGTCACATGGATTTGCCTGCCATCAAGAAAGCAGGCCTGCAGGGCACCTGGGTGGCTCAGTTGGTTAAGCATCTGCCTTAGGCTCAAGTCAGATCTCAGTGTCCTGGGATCAAGTCCTGGATGAGGCTCCCTGATCAGCGGGGAGCCTGCTTTTCCCTCTCCCTCTATCCCTCCCCCTGCTTGTGTTCTCTCTCTCTCTCAAATAAATAAATAAATAAAATCTTTTTTTTTTTTTAAAGAAAGCACGACTACATATAACTTTCTCACAAGGAGAGTTAATATTAATGATATGAATTTTGCGATGCTTTTCACACGATTATTTTCTTTCAACACTTTTTGTTGATTCAAAAGGAAGTTGGTGCAAATAGCCAAATCTTCCTTATTCCTGAAAATAGTATTATTGCGTTGCTTTATACATTTTTTAAAATAGTGGTAAAATGTACATGACATATAGTTTACTCTTTTAAGTATACAATTCAGTGGCATTATTGCATTCACATTATTGTGCAATTATCATCATCATGCATCTCCAGAACTGTTTTCATCTTATAAAACTGAAACTATGAACTTACTATTTTTTAAAGATTTATTTATTCATTTGAGACGGACAGAGAGGGAGAGCGAGAAGAGGGGCTCGAGGGAGGGGGGGACGAGATTCTCCAGCAGACTCCTGCTGAGCGAAGAGCCTGACACGGGGCTGGATCCCATGAGATCCATGACCCTGAGATCATGACTTGAGCTGAAATCAAGAGTCAGACGCTTAATTGACTGAACTACCTAGGTGCCCTGATACTATGACCCTATTAAACAATAACTCCCCTTTTCTCCTCTCTACCAGCCCCTAGCAACCTCCATCCTACTTTTTATTTATAGGAATTTAATTACTCCTCATATAAGTGGAATCATACAGGATTTATCCTTTTACAGTATTTTGAGCTTACCTCACTTAGATATTTAAGGTTTTTTTTTTTTTTTAATTTATGATCGTCAGAGAGAGAGAGAGAGAGAGAGAGAGGCAGAGACATAGGCAGAGGGAGAAGCAGGCTCCATGCACCGGGAGCTCGACATGGGATTCGATCATGGGTCTCCAGGATCGCGCCCTGGGCCAAAGGCAGGCGCTAAACCGCTGCGCCACCCAGGGATCCCAGATTTTTAAGGTTGACCCATGTTGTAGCATGTGTCAGAATTTCATTCTCTTCCAAGGCTGGATAATATATCATTGTACACACGTACTGCATTTTGTTTATCTATCTGTCAATGAATACATGGGTTGCTTCTACCTCTTGGCTATTATGAATAATGCTGCTATGAGCACGAGTGTACAAGTAGCCCTGTGAGTCTTTGCTTTCAATTCTTTAGAGTATATACCCAGAAGTGGAATTTCTGAGTCACATGGTAATTCTATTTTTTAGTTTTTTTGAGGAAATTCCATACTGTTTCTCCTAGTTTCTGTACTATTTTACTTTCCCACCACAAGTGTACCAAGGATTCCAATTTCTCTTCATCCTTGACAACGCTTATTTTTTGTTGCTGATAATAACTATCCTCGTGGGTATGAAGTTTATCTCACTATGGTTTTGATTTGCACTTTCCTAATGATTAGTGATGTTTAACATCTTTTAATATGATTGTTAGACATTAGTATATCTTTTTGGAAGAAATGTCTATTCAAGTCCTTTGCTCAATTTTAAATTGGGTTACTAGTTTTTCAGTTACTGAGTTACTGAAGTTGAGTTACTGAGTTGTAGGAATCCTATATATCCTGGATATTAATTTGTCATTGGATCTATTATTTGAAGATATTTTCTCCCATGGGTAATCCCATGGGTTACCTTTGCACACTGTTGATGTTGTGTCTTTTGATGCACAGGTTTTTAAAAGTTTTGTCACAGTCCAATTTATCAATTTTTTCTCTTGTTGCCAGAGCAGTTTTTTCTAAGACAAAGAAATCAAAAGAAAAAGTTTAATTTACTTAAGGTTTATTAGACTCTTGCATTCTGAAAAGTTCACCTAAATATTTACACTTTAAACATAGTCGTATTTTAGTAGAGGCAAATTTTAATGGAGGCATTTAGTATGACCCAAAATGTGCCTTTATTTATCCAGATTTTTTCCTTTTTGACAATGTTTTCCAAAATGAAAAAGAAAACACTTACAATTTCTTTGGCATTACACCTTTAGACTGTCAGCACTCTGAAAGGGCAGACAGACGTTCATGAATTTCAAAAGGCCTACGATCTTTTAGCAATTTGATTGAATGAGTTTAATTTACTAAGTCAGTTCCTCCATTTTTCTCATTGGAGTAGAAAATTGAATTGACAAGTTTTATTGTTGATACTTTATTTTTGGATGAGGACGAGGACTCCCAATAGTTGTCCCTTCATTAAGGCTTACAGTGAATACTGCGGTGTTTTCAGGAATAGAAACAACACAAGAAAATATTTGGTGTTGTGATTGCATCATATTGAAAGCTACTGTTTTCTACTAGTAAATGAGTGTAACTCTAAATATCATGTCCTTTCTTTTTACTTATTAAAAAAACTGCTCCCCCAGGAAACTGTCTTCAGAAAGCACTGATATGAACAGACTGTTTTATGTATTAAGAAATTATATGGAAAATGATGTTTTTGCCTAGAGTATACTTAGACATTTCTGTGAAGTGCAGTTTTATTTATTCTTTTTGAGAAGTGTGCTCTTTGCCAAAATTTAAGCAATAATGTTTATTGAAATGTTCTTAGTATTTCCAGAACACACTTTGTTTGTTCTTGAGACAAAGCGATAGCATTCAAGTAATATAATTTCTATTGTTAAGAACCAATATAGATGAAGCCAGTGAAGAAGAGCTGGGAGTAGAGGCATGTCACATGTAACAGAAGATAAAATGTCCAGTGGACTTTCTTGTTTTTTTTTCTTGTATGATATCTGTAAATCAGGGTGTGTGGGTGACTCAGTTGGGTGATGTTGATAGATCAACTCAGTTGATAGATGGGCATCTATCTGCCTTCAGCTCAGGTCATGATCCTGGGCTACCAGGATCAAGCCCCACATCAGGCTCCTTTACTCAGCAGGGAGTCAGCTTCTCCATCTCCCTCTGCCACTCCCCCTGCTTATGTTCTGTCTTGCTTACTCTCTCAAATAAATAAAGCCTTTTAAAAAATAAAAATGAATAATATCTGTAGATTGGAGGAGTTAGGTCAATTAGGAAAAGGGGGCCAGCATTGCTTTTAACTTTTTGTTGTATTTCTGTGCATATTCTGCGGTCTTACATTTACTAGGTATTTGCACGTCTGATACATTTTATGTATAACCTGACTTCTTATTCTTCCCTTCAAGAAATAGATTTTGAACTTCAAGAAGTATGTTCCATGAGAAAATTAGCCTACTGACTTGTGATCTGAACTAGGAATATTTGGACTGAGTTCAGTGCAGACAATTCACCAATTACATTATGTTATCGTTTCATTTCTCAAGTTTTTTTTTTAGGTAAAGTCTCTGTCTTGAAAATGACCTTTAGTAAATGAGCATTTCCTAGAACTTTGTAGGAATATTTATTTGAATTTTTCAAATTTTCTACTTCACTTTCAGCCTATCATTTTGTGTGGCCTTGCTAAGTGTTGAAATAGGTATTTAGGAGTGAAGAAAACCAATCTCATTTTATTTTGAATATTAGTTTTGTCTGATAATATTGCTCTAAAGCAGATATTTGCTGTGATGAGACCAAGGGAGGAGAGAATCATCTCTATTTAAAGGAGAATCCTATTTTTCTTTCCATTTTTCACTCCTGGGAAAACAAAGAACACTCTCACCTTCACTACATGAATATAGAAGATGTCATAGTTCGAGGAGTTATAGTTGTTTATGTCTGGTTATAAATATTTTAATATTAAGTAAGTTTTCATAATGAATAGTGTTAAAGGAACACCAAATACTGAAGACTTGATTAACACTGAATTTGAGAGAATACATTATTTAAAGAGGGCCATGGAAATGTATATGAATTCTTTGGGGAAAAAATACCGATTAGGTTGAATTTGTACAGTTTCTAGTATTTATTAGCAGTGTAGAGTTTAAGAGAGTGGAAAGTTGTAATTTGTTGAATTACTAAATATATTGTTTGATATTATTTAATTCAACCTAATGCTTCCTGTGCTCCAGGCACTGCTTCAAGTACAATAATACATAAATCATTTATTCTTAATTATAGCCTCACAACAGAGGGGCTGCTTTTATCCACATTTTATGTCCAAAGCTGAAACACTGAGAGCTTCAGTACTTTTCTCAGGAGGACTAGGCAGGGCTGCTAGGGATGGTGCACAAGCTGCACGTCACAAAATCCAAGGTCAATGCTTCTCACGAGGACATTATACAGCCTCTTTTAAATGGCCTGTTGATAGTTGGAAATCAGTTCAATTACTCCATACGGTACATTACTTTCAAAAGTATTATGAATTGGAGCTTCAAACTTTATTTCTTACCTCAAGAGTTTTCTGATACTTTAGCAAACAGTTTTCACCTCCCTTATGCCTGACACTGTTATTTGGTGGTGTTCACAGGACGTGACTATAAGTCATGGAGGTGATCTTCATATCTTTGTTAGGGAAGTTCTTCATACTGATAACTTGTACAAACTTTCAGGTATAACTCAGAGTATTGAATGTTATTGAAAATATTCTTCATGGAAATGTGTTTATTTTATATTCTGCGTATAGTATATGAGACACTTTTTTGTTATTAGAAAAACCTGATAATTTACTACTCAATGAAGAAGTAATAAATAGAAAGAAGATACACCTGTGAAATTCAATTATCCTCTTATACACCTAGACATTGTATTCTTTGAGTAGAGTATATGAGTAAAAGAATCAAGTTTTTCTGTTCAGATTTAAGTGGCTGGTATTTTACAATTATACATTCTCAGAAAATTACCTCTATCTTTTAGGTTTTAATTTAAATTCCAGTTAACTTGCAGTGTAATATTAGTTTCAGGTGTAGAATGTAATGATTCGCTTCCACATATCACCCAGTATTCTTCAGGACAGTATTCTTCATCCCCATCACCTATTTCCTCAATCCCCCACTCACCTCCCCTCTGGTAACTAGCAGTGTGTTCTCTGTAGTTCAGAGTGTGTTTCTTGGTTTGCCTCTCTCTCTTCTTCCTTTGTTCATTTGTTTTGTTTCTTAAATTCCACATATGAGTGAAATCATCTGGTGTTTGTCTTTCTCTGACTTATTTTGCTTACCGTAATACACTCTAGCTCCATCCACATCACTGCAAATAGCAAGATTTCATTCTTTATTGTGGCTGGATAATACTCCATTGTATAATATATACCACATCTTCTTTATACATTCATCAATTGATGGATACTTGGGCT
This sequence comes from Canis lupus baileyi, assembly GCF_048164855.1. NCBI lineage: Eukaryota > Metazoa > Chordata > Mammalia > Carnivora > Canidae > Canis > Canis lupus. Next base: position 61,349,159 of record NC_132840.1, read on the forward strand.
GTTTCCATAATTAGGTTATTATAGATAATGCTGCTATAAACATAGGGATGCATATACCCTTTTGAATCTGTATTTTTGTATTGTATGGGTAGATACCTAGTAGTGCAATTGCTAGATCATAGGGTAGCTCTATTTTTAACTTTTTGAGGAACCTCCATACTGTTTTCCGCAGTGGATGCACCCGTTTGCATTCCCACCAACAGTGTAAGAGGGTTCTGCTTTCTCCACATCCTCTCCAATACCTGTTGTTTCCTGGGTTGTTAATTTGAGCTATTCTGACAAGTTTCAAGTGATATATTGATTCAGTTTTGATTTGTATTTCCCTGATGCTGACTTATGTTAAGCATCCTTTCATGTGTCTGTTTGCCATCTGTATGTTTTCTTTGGAAAAATGTCTATTCATGTCTTCTGCCCATTTTTAAATTGGATTATTCATTTTTCAGGTTTTGAGTTTTATAAGTTCTTTATGTATTTTGGATACTAACCCTTTATCAGATATGTCATTGCCAATATCTTTTCCCTTTCTATAGGCTGCCTTTTAGTTTTGTTGATTGTTTTGTTTGTTGCACAGAAGCCTTTTATTTTGATGAAGTCTTAAAGTATCTGTATTAATTATTAAATCATGCACTTCCAGGCACTTGCTGTAAGAGCTGTTTATTACATTGCTCCATCCAGCTCCCACTCAGAGTTCCTCCATTCTGATACAGGCATTTGCCCTAGAACCACATCTCACGTTCCAGGTCAGACATTGTAGAGTGGGCCAGCTTGGTTTTGGCTGCTGGCATATTTCTAGCCCTCTCAGTTTGAGTGATTTTTGCACTGTATTTTATCTTGGGGGCCCAAGGTCAGGCAATCCATAAATGCTGAGGCTTAAAAACTGTGTAGTTTTATTTCAAAACATCTGACTCCTCATTATGAAGGGTAATCCCATTTACTTCATAGAGTTTCTGCAAGAATTGGTTGATAATGTAAATAAGAAAGTATGTATCAGTATGTCTGCTTCTTGTGGCTACAGTAACTAATTACAATAAATTTAGTGGTTTAAAATAACACAAATTAATTCTCCTAAGGTTTTGGAGGCTGAAAGTCTGAAATCAGTTTCAATGGGCTCAAGTCAAGCTGTTGGCAGCATTGGTTCCTTCTGGAAGCTCCAGGGAACAATCCATTTCCTTGTCTTTTCTAGCTTCTGGTGGCCACCTGTGATCTTTGGCTTGTGACCTTCCTTCCTTGCATTATTTCTACCTTTCTTCAGTTTCCTACTACATTTTCTATGGTCAAATCTCTTTCTACCCACCTCTTATGATGGCACTTGTGATTACATTTAGGATCAACACTAGTAAGCCTTGCTAACATCCACATCTTGAGATGCTTAACTTAATCACACCTGCAAGTCCCTTTTTCCATGTAAGTAACATTCATGGTTTCTGTGGATAATAACATGAATATCTGTTATTCAGCCTACCATGCATAGCATTTTCAAATGTTCTCTTTCTTACCCTCACAAATACTGACATACCTGGCTTGACTTCAGAATGGGACAAAGAAAGCTCCATCACAGAAAATTGTCCCAGAATATTACAATATATCCCTTTTGAGGAAACCCTTGAAAACTATGTATAAGACGTCCTGGACATGGTCTGTTACATATTGTGAAAGTTAGCGGTATTCAGATCTTTAGATGGTACTCCATTTTTCCAAGGGGCTGTTACCACCATCACAAAACGTATGAAGGACAAAAAAGCCAGGGAAGATGGCAGGGTGACCTATATTTTACCCTCCAAACCAGAATATCTTTAAGAGTAAAAGAGGAAGTATTAATAATTACGGTGGGATAACGAACTTAAACATAGACTGTGTTGTTCAGATTAGGATATATAGCTGCCCTGCCCATAGGCTCCAAGTATTGTGGTTCGCTCCATTCATGCCAAGGAGGAATGTATTTAGAAAAACCACTCTGCTCTGTCATTATTTGGTTCTTTAGCATATTTTGCATAAGATTCTGAAAACTCTGGATACATAAAAAGCAGGAATTAATTGAACATCCTCAAGATTAAAAACTTCTGATCATCTAAAGGCACTGTTAAGAAAATGAAAAGTCAAATACATTTATCTGAAAAAGGGCTTGTAGGCTTAATATTTTAAAAACTCTTGCAACTTAGTAATACTAAATTTTTAAAATGTATGCAGACTTTTAGTAGACACACAACAAAAGAATATGTACAAAGGACTCATAGGCGCATGAAAAGATGTTCAATTCAAAAGTCAGTACAGAAATTAAATTGTAACCATGTGATACCACTACACACACTCCAGAATGGCTAAAATTAGTAACATTGACAATACTAAGTTTTGTCAAAGTTTGTAGCAACTAGATCACTGCTTCAGGGAATGTAAATGCATTGACAGTTTGTCAGTTTTTTTTTTTTATAAAGCTGCACGTACTAATACAATATTACCCAGAAATTTTGATCCTTGGTATTTTCACAGGAAGAATTAGAATATGTTTACACCAAGATTACAAATCTTGAGCATTTTTAACAACTTTAGTTTTAATTGTGTCAAAGTGAGAACACTCCCAGTGGTCATCAGCAGGTGAGTCGATAAACACATTATGGCTTATTCTCAGAGTGGAATACTATTTAAAAATAATAATGAATGAATTACTCACACTTGCAATGACATAAATGAGTCTTACAAATATCTTGCTGCTCAAAACCACCACCACGACCACCAACAAAACCCCCAAAGCAAAAGAGTATATGTACAGCATGATTTTATGACTCAGTTTTTTTTATTAGAACAACCTAATCTCTATTGACAGAATGTAAATTGCTGGATGCTTGGGGTTGAGGATAGAGGGTTATTGTCTGGGTGCTATTGGGGGCAATGGAAATGTTCTAAATTGGGACCGACTGGTGGCCACAAGAGTGTATAAGAAATTCATCAAAACTTACTAAAACATTTACATAAAATGGTTGCATTTCATTGTATGGTTATTATACTTCAATGCTTATTTCAAACTATATTGGTAGGTATTTTTGTTACAGAAGTTATGTATTTCAGCATTCTTTGTGCAATTTAGAAATACAAAATAGATAAAGAGAATGTGACAGAGAAATAATCTATTCCTCAGAATACGCACAGAGATGAAATCTGATAGCATGCAAATACTACATCTGGGCACCTTTTTAATCTTTTCTTTAATTTTCACTCCCTGTTTATTTGATTCTTGAATTGTGTTAAGTTTCAACCTTAACTTCTTAGGGTGAGAGGCCTTCCCATTTGTTCCTGAGACGTCATGTTTTCCCCTAGGAAAATAGAGACATGGTCTACTTTTCAGGGTTAATCTGAGCTGTGCTCCCTCAGTTTTAAAATATAAGTAATGATGCTCAGTTTATAGAACTCAATTTTTTTAAAGATTTTTATTTATTTGAGAGAGAGAGAGAGAGCAGCACAAGGGAGAGAGAAAAAGAACAAAGGGAGTGGGGGAATGGCAGAGGGAGAGGGAGGAACAGATTTCTCACCTAGCAGGGAGCCAGGGAGCCATGGATGGATGTGGGGCTCCATCCTCAGGACCTGAGCTGAAGGCAAATGCCTAAGTGACTGAGCCACCTAGGTGCCCCTAGGACTCAATTTAATTACATTTAGATTTGATATCAGACAAAATCTTCCAAGATTCTATGTTGTATCTCCAGACTGTCCATCTGCTTCTAGATTTGCTTCTTTTTTTTTTCTAAAGATGAACCAAAACTTTACTTTTTAAAAATTTTTAAAAAGATTTTCTTTATTTATTCATGAAAGACCCACACACACAGAAAGGCAGAGACACAGGCAGAGTGAGAAGCAAGCTCCATGCTTCAGGAGCTTGTCAGGGAGCCTGACATGGGACTCGATCCCTGGTCCCCAGGATCATGCCCTGGGCTGAAGGCAGCACTAAACTGCTGAGCCATTGGGCTGCCCACTTTTTAAATTTTAAAAACTTTATTGAAGTATAATTGGCATGTGATATCCAGTTAGTTTCAGGTGTATCTTATAGTAATTTGATACATGATAATTTTATACATGATAGTATGATTCCCATGCTAAGTCTAGCCACCACGCTAGTTGTAACAATATTACTGACTATATTTTCTGTGCTGTACTTTATGTCCTGATGTCTTATTTATTTGTTAACTGGAAATTTGTACCTCTTAATTCTCTTCACCTATTCTGTTCATCCTCCCCCCCCCCACCTCCTCTCTGGCAGCCAATAGTTTATTCCCTGTGTTTATGAATCTTTTCTGTTTTGTATTGTTTTGTTTGCTCATTTGTTTTTTCAATTCCACATATAACTGAAATCAAATGGTATTGGTCTTTGACTTATTTCACTCAGCATAATACCCTCTAGATACATCGATGTCATTGCAAATGGCAAGATTTCATCCTTTCTGATGGCTGAGTAATAGTCCATTGTGTATGGACCACATCTTCTTTCTCTGTTCATCAGTCGATGGACACTTGGCCTGCTTGTGTGTCTTGGCTGCTGTAGATGATGCTGCAGTGAAGGTAAGTGTCCATATGTCACTTCTGTCTTGTTAGCTTTATTTTAATTTTTGTCTCTGTCCCTGATCTCTTGGCACCAGTTGTTCGGTCCTTACCTTGTTACCCATCTCACACGTCAGTTCCCTTTGCTTGTTGCAGACACTGAACACAACACTGAGAACCTTCTCCTGACCTGTGGATGATTCCAGATCTAGTGCTCCAGCTTTATTCTCAGAGTAGAGTTTTAGTCCAAACCCCAAGTTCCCTTTATCCTTGGGAAATTTCCTTCCAGCTCTTAGACTTTCATACCTCTTTCCTCCTTTCCTTTTATCCCTGGCCTCCAATTATGAGAGCCAGGAATATCTGCTGGAAGTAAATCTTTGGATCCTTCAAGCTCCTTGGTGCCTGGGCTGCAACTCAGACTGATTTGGTGACACCACTGTCAGATCCACCTTCCTGCGATCACTGGCAGCTCTGGGCTTTATGTGTGGGAAGAACGTACTCTGTCAGCTGAGGAGCATCTCTCACTCTTGACCTCACCTTCCCATTCTTCTTACCCCCAGCTTGACAACATGGCAACAGGCACCTCACGTTGCATTTTGGTTACTTTAGAACTGGTTGAAAGTAAATTTGCTTTAATTAAATATATTCATTATAAAGTCTGTTAGCCAATCTCCTCATGTGGTAATAGATAATTTAAAAAGAATAATCATATTTTATTTAAAAAGAACAAAACAGGGCACCTGGGTGGCTCAGTCAATGAAGCATCTGCCTTGGGGGAGGGTCCTGGGATGGAACCCCATGTTGGGCTCCCAGCTCAGCAGGGAGTCTGCTTCTCCCTCTGCCTTTCCCCCCTGCTTGTGATCTCTCACTCTCACTCTCTCTCTCTCAAATAAATAAAATCTTTAATAATAATTTTTTTAAAAAGTTGTGTGCATGAGGTTTTGAAAACCACTGTTTACAGATCAGTTTCATTTCTACCTTCTGAAAGTTGATTTTTTAAACTGGCTTTATTCTTTTTTTTCTTTTATAATATAATTCTCTTTTTCTTTTATAATCTTCTGAGTCTATATGTACAGAGTAGCTTTTAAACAATGATTCACAGCAAGTTTTCAGTGGTACCACATAAGAGAGCAGAAAAAAATGTGAGCCATGCTATATGTATTTGTATTTGAGGTTGTATGATGAAAGTACCACCATAGATAAATGCTCGGAGCTTGATTTCATTTGGGAAGACTTGGTTTCCTTTTCTGCCAAAAGAAAAAAAAATGAGGACAATTTTCTGTTACTCTCAGAGTAGCTTTATTTGTATCCAAATACACACTATTAGTAACATGTAAGAATATTTATAAGCACAAAAGTGCTATAGAAATGCCACTTATTTTATCATATTTTAATGGAATATTTAATCCTTTGTATCAAAACCAGTGGGAATATGTTTGTAATCTAAAAATGCCAAAAAAAGAGTGAAATTCACACAAAGAATTACAGAGCAATTAGATAATATTTCAATCAAAGTTGATTCAGAACTGCCAAAGGTAGGGATTTACCCTGCATAAAACTTAAATATATATATATATATATATATATATATATATATATATATGTGATATATATATACACACACACACCAATGTATGTAGCTGTTTATTAAAATCATTTTTGTAATACAAAGGTGGAAGTAATCAAATGTTCATCTTCAGAGATTGGGTAAATTGTCCTGATCCAGTCATGTAATATAATCTACTAGTATCCTTTCAAGAAAATGAAGGAGAATGAATGAGAACAATGACCACAATAAATTAGGTAAAAAGAACAAAAAAAAGCATGATTCCACTTATGCCAGTGATAGGTAGGTAGCTGATAGATATGCAAAATTTCACTCATACACGTATGTATAGCAGTTTATAAGAACATACACCTACACACCTACAAACAGCTAACTCTGGAGAAGTATTTCACTTTTACTGTTTTAAGCTGGTCATTTGACTTTTACAATGTAAAAGTAGACCTTCACAATAAAAATATTACTTCAATAACCAATTAAAAAATAACATTTCGATCTCAATTACCTAAACCATATTGTATTTAACCACAAGCAAACATATTAGGGATAGCCAGAAGATTGAATTTCAAACTCTGGAAGCTGGTTCATTAGGATGAATTACCTGATCTCACTGGTCTTCTCTCTTGCTCTTCTCCTGTCAAATATCCACTTGAATCTGACCTCCCAACCATCTAAAATACTTGTAAGTTGCATGCCTTTTTGCTTTTGCTGCTGTGGCATGCTATCTCAGAAATTATTTTCACTTGTTTTTATCTGGATAGCTACTCAGAGTCATTCAAGATTCTGCCCCATTATCAACCTTTCGAGGAAGAGCTTATCAAGTCTGTCCTGGAATTCTGAGTTGGACACCCTTGATTCATGGCTCATAAGTTACCTGACCTATATCTATCCCAGTGCTTACTTCTGTACTGTCATGACTCATGTAATTGATTTTACTGCACCTATATTCCTGAAAGAAGGAATTCTGCATCACAGTACCACCCTCAGTAAGTATTTCTTAAACAACTGAATGAAAATCTATGAATATCTTGACTTCTTATTTGGTTCCTTTGCCAGCAACAGCGAAGCATGAGATAATCTTGATTTTAAAAATAAATTATTCTATTTATATTTTTGAAAGATCTTCTTAATGAAAAATGTAGCTGAAGAATGCTGTAAACATCATGGAGGAACATACAGGAAGGGACCCTAGTATTTGTCTTATTAATTTAAATTACCTTATGTGAAATAGAAAGAACAATCTACCTTTCAGGAATCTTGTGTGGATGAAATAAAGCACTGAATATAGAAGCTTTCTGTAAATTATTATGAAATAAGATATTACTCTAATAATAGCAATGCGAATTTAGAAGAAATTGGTTATTCCTTAAGGCAATTCGGACAAAGAGTACCATACATTGTACTTGTTATTTAATGTAGACCTGTCCTGTTTGGCTTGAATCCCATAGTTGACAATTCTTTTCCCATTTCTAAAATTTAATACTCTGAATTGACGTTATTATAGTACCAGATATTGAAACAGAATTGTACAGGAAATTGGCAATAACTGTTAGAGCAATGAAGGCTAATTACTACACTCTGTACTTTCAAAACAATGTTGAAGCCCTGACAACTCAGATGGGGAGGTTTTCTCATCACCACGGCAACGATGTTCAAGTTTGTTTTGCTTTTCTGAAAATGTAACCAGTCAAGCATAGTTAATTTAACTTGAGCAGAGTGAAAAATTGATTTTTTTAGTGATGCAATTAGGCTTTAAAAAAATCAAGTTAAATAATGATAAGCACCAGTTTAATTTGTTTACAAATCTTTTGGAACTGCATTTTGAGTTATAGCAAACAAGGAGTTGGCTATAAAATGAGCAAAATTATTTGGCTGATAGACTGTCCTTGTACTTTTGGGTTAAATCATTCACTTGAAATCAAAGAGAGTTGATATAAGTTAGTAACAACCTCTGCTTGTATCATGACCTCAGTGAATATTTGCTGACTATTCCCCAGTTACTGACACACTTGACATGATCCATTCATCTAACTTAAAATAATGTGTATTTTTCTTAAATAAACCTGTATATAGTTCAAACAAAAATTAGGTATATATGACAGTTTCTTGGAAATTGGGAATGTTCAAATTCTATTCTGAACATAATCAGTAGCTATAAACAAATAACAAAGATGGAATATGGGATGATAGTATTTTAGCTCAAAAATCACTTTTACTGAAAATTGTATGTGTTTCCTGGCAGTTCAATCACAAATTATGTGAGAAAAAGTAAAATATAGACCATATGTCTAATAACATGATTATTTACCATATTTATGTTCACCAAAGTTTCCTTGATCTTTTCAAGTTATGCATTCTTATTTAATTTTTTTAAACTAGTTCTTCTACCTTCTGTCCTTCTTCCTGTTCTTTCTACCTAGATTTTTTTTTCTACCTAGATTTTTTCTCTTAGCTGTTCACATGATTGGCTCATTTTCTTCCTTGGTATTTTGGTTCAAATGTCTTCTCCCTTAGAGGCGTTTTCTGATTACATTGTCTGAAATGCTCCTATCTCCCTTCCTCAGGTACTCTGGCTTTCATTAACGTGTTAAATCTCTTCATCACCCTTAACCATAATGTCAGCATATAAATCCATTAGAGCAGGAGCCAAGAGAATTAATTAATTAATTAATTAATTAATTAATGTATATGATATGCAAGTATAATTATATATATTTTATGTATATGACTTATAAGTATAGCCGGTGAATGCATGTATCTTTCCATCCTCGGAAAGAAGCAAATTGAGCATTAGTGATACTTACTGAGTGCCTTCTATGGGTTTGAGACAGTTATGGAGGGAGGTGAAATTTAAAAAAGTATTTTTAGCTTTTGTGTCCTGGTTATGAATGTACTGGTGAGTCACAGGAAATTATAGCAAACAATAGAAATAAGCATAACATTTCCCTGTAGTTCAAGGAGAGAGACATTGGAGCTAGTACAGCCATTGAAGGCTACAGGGAGAGTATGGGTCATCCTCAACATGTGTGAATGAGTAGATTTTGTCTTCTTTATATGAACAGTCAGAGATTTGGTGAGAATTAGGAATCTTGCTTTACTTTAAGATATTCTTATTTTAATAGGCCAAATTCCTTCATATAAGTAAAAAAATATCTGAGAACAACCTTAGGATACATAATCCTCTGCTGCTGTGTATCCTGCAAAAGTCATTTGAATCCTCCATGATTTTATTCCAGTGACGATGCTTTACTTGTTCTGGATTCAGGAAGAACCAGCAGCATGCAAATGATGTACTTTGATGCACTGTCTGCCAGGCCTGGGTTTAATGACAGAAGCCATGGTTACTCCATGGTCCCCACATTCCCAAAGGCATGCTCAGCACTTTGCATCTATCAAAACATTCTAGCTTTCAACATTCTTGTCTATATTCAGCCTATGATAACTCACTGTGTCAAGAGATCACAGAATGAGATCAAGAGATAACTCATTGTATCAAGAGATCACATACATCAATTATCTTTTTTAAACCATGGAAAATAAATTCATCATGGAGAATAAATTCATGGAGAAATAAATTCAGTGGTAACTTTTAACCAGTCATACATATACTTTCTTTTACTAATGTCAAAAGGAATTTCTGTTTTAATAAATATTAACAGCAAGAAATATCCTACCAGAATCATTAAATGCCAGATACCTATATTAAGATCAGATTGTTTTGTTGAAAAGCATAAGATTTTTTTTTTTCTTTATTTTTTTTTTATTGGTGTTCAATTTACTAACGTACAGATTTTTAAATTTTATATATTTATACTAAGTTGGAGGGGCCCCCAATTGAACCAAAGTAATCATTCTTTGAAATCAATTGATTATTCACTCAGAGCTATATTCTAATGTTCTGGAAAAGCACAGAAGCAAATTAGACAATTTGGTTGATAATCAAATAAGATACTTCATTTACTGAAAAATCTATTCCTTCATATAGCTCTATGGATTTTGTGTTTGATGTGCTTCAGTATTTATCATACCCTTCTGCTATGCATTGGTGGGTAGCAGTCTTGTTTCTCTAATTCAGGGATCTGAAACAATAATGGACTCATTTGAAATGAATGGCTAGCATGCAAAATTGGGCTGTCATAGTGCAAAATATAAATTCAGGTTTTTTTTTCTCCCACATCCCAGTCTAGTGAGCTTTCTCCTGCAGGGCAGCAAAATCAAAAGATTATGAACTTTGGGGTCAGACCAGAGATCAAATTCTGACTATCACCTATATCCTGCATAGCCATCATGAAGGGACTTCATTTCTCTGAGCTGCACCTTCATTGTTTATACAATAAAACCAAGTTGGAAAGGATTGCTACCTATTTCAGTCTGCCCTGAAGTTGTGAGAGCTTGGCATAAATGAGGCGTTCAGGAATGTTTTATAACACTTCTGGCCTTTGGGCTCAGCTCCATCATTATGTCATCTACCCAAAATGACACAAGAAAAATAATTTTGGACGTAAAGAGTGAACTTTTGCCTATGCTATTACTCAATCTTTATACTTTTTTAAAGATTTATTAATTTATTTATTCATGAGAGAGATATATATAGAGAGGCAGAGACACAGGCAGAGGGAAGCAGGCTCCATGGGTTCTAGCCCTGGAGAGGTGCAGAGGGCTCTTCCATACTGTTCTTTAGCAAATATGTATCAGCCCTAAGACTAGAAGCCATTCCCTGTCTCAGCTGTTTTTCTGTTCTTCACAGTTCTGAGTTTATGTTTTCTGCTTAGTAAGTAATCCACCATATTGTTAACATGTGTTTAAATTAAACACTACATGCTCAAATTCTATCTCCTGGTTAGAACATTTAGCAAATGATTAAGTTATATTGAATCACCAGTAAGTTTTTTTTTAAAGATTTTATTTATTTATGAGAGATGCAGAGAGAGAAGCCGAGACACAGGGAGAGGGAGAAGCAGGCTCCATGCAGGGAGCCCGATGTGGGACTTGATCCTGGGTCTCCAGGATCACTCCCTGGGCCGAAGGCAGGTGCTCAACCACTGAGCCACCCAGGGATCCCCGACCAGTAAGTTTTTAAAAGCAATTTTTGTCTCTGACACTCAATGAGAATTAATGAAATATGCTTGTGTTTGTTTTTGTGGAAATTTGCCTCATGGATGTGTCCTCAGGAAGCCAGTATCTGGTGTAGGCACAGGTTATTATTATTATTTTGTTTTTGTATTAAAGGGAGTCATATGAGGCTGAAGACCCAGAAGAAAAGGGATGTGAATGAGGTCAAAGTAGAGATTGGTAGGTTTAAATCACAGGTGATTCCACTTGCGAATAAGGCCAACGTCCCAAACAGTAGTAGTGAAATTATCACCTGGGAAATATTTGACAATCTTCACCCAGTCTGACTGAATCAACATGTCTGGGATTGGGAATTGGCCTATGTATTTTGGAAAACTCTTTAGATAATTCTGGTGTATTGCTCCCTCTCCATCGGCATATACTAGTTAATTTGTAAGAAACTGTTCACTGAGCATCTATCATGTGCAAAAAGCAGTGCTAGCACCGTAGGCTGAGCCAACTTTCCCAAAGGCCATATGCTCAAGGAATTTGTTATATATTGGAAAAGAAAGAAAAGTGCACTTTTAACTAATACAAAATCCTTCCACTGTGAGTCAGGCATCGTGCTAAGCATTTTACTCATGTATTTCCTTTAGTCTTGAAAACACAGTGTGGTAAGTTATCAAAGTTATTAAAACATTTTATAGTTAAGCAAACCAAAGCTCAAAATTTGAGTCCATTTTCTCACTAGAGATACTCAGCATTATCAGGATTCAAAGAAGGAGGAGAGAAAATCTTTATAGGAAGGAGATACTGAAGCTGGTGCACTGATATATTTGAGTTCTCAAATGTTTTCCTCAAGAAATAGAAACCTTACTTACAACCAGGCTTCTAGTATTTTCTTTCTTTTTTTTCATTTAACTCATTACACATTTATTTAATTGTTGTTCTAATATTCTTCTTGATTTTTTTCATCTTAAATGTAGTCCTATAGCAAAGATCAAAACCCAAATAATTAATGGCTGAAGGAGCCTGGGTATAAACCCGAGAGCTAGTGGGAGGTGGAGACAGAAGAGGGTGACCCGTGGAACATGTAGTGTCATGGTGTAATGATGGCCAGCTACAAATGAATTTACATCTATTGTAGGGACCATACAAACACTGTTTTCTGGCAGGTCCCAAGTTCCCAGGCCTCACTGATCTCAAAGAAAGGCTTATAGATCTTCATTTAAGGTAGCCATTTACTAACATCAGAGTCAACTTTTGGTTCAATTTTAAATTTTGGCTATTTGAGGATTTCTATTGCAAGACTTACTTCTGTGGTAGACTCTGCAGTGGGGTAGAGGGAGCGAGATGTGGTCTTTGGGGTGTGGTGGAAATAGGATTGCATGAAGATTCATGGGACCTGTGATGATCCCCTTTGCTAGGGATTTTCTATTCTTTGTTCATTCATACAGCCACTTAACAGTAGAGAAGATACTGATAACTAGTTCTATTTGATTTTGAGCCCATATTGTATTCACTAGATAAATATGAGACCATTTATGGAAATTTCTTCACAGATTGAGAAGAGCTGAACACAGATGCTAAGCTTTAAAAATACTAAAATGTCCAATATAGGGAAAATCTTAGAGGCACACATAGCTCAGAGAAGGCACAGTGACTAGGTTAGAAAAATCAAGAAAAGCTTCAAGGAGCCAATGGTCTTTGACATCTGTGTTGGAGGTTGAATGATCTCTAATAAGTGTAGTCTGGATAGGATTAGAGACAGAATAAACAAATGGGCTAAACTAGGAATGTTTAGATGAAGTTCAGGGAATAGAAAATAGTACAGTTTTATTTGAAACTTACAGTTATGTACCTGGAACAGAAGGAAATCCATACAGTTGGATTGGAGTCAAAATACAGGCTGGGAAGTTTATGAGCAGGGATGTAGCATGGCTGGATCTGTTCTTCAAGAAGGGTAATCAAGTAACACGGTTACTATATTGTAGCATCGAGAGAGTGCCTTAGGAATGGGATGAGAGAGGCCTGTATGAGGGCCTGGGTGTGAAAGAGACAGTGGGGCTGGAAAGATTCTCCAGTAGATTTTTTGGAAGCAAAATCCATGACCCTTATTGGATTAATCCATTAGACTTAAAGCAAAATGCAGTCAGTGATACTTGCAAGAATCTGAGTTTCCTAATTGAGAGCCCATACATTTAAATAATAGAAAAGTTAAAAGAACATCTACTTGAGGGGTGGAGAGGGAGACAGAGATGCAAGTTGATGACCTCTGTTAATGGCACATTGAATTTGAAACACCTTTGTAGAGATTCTTACTGGGACTAGAAACGTTTGTCTGGGGCTAAAAGAGGAGTCAGTAGTGTTGGAGGAAGATGCGTAGGAGTCTTTTATTATTTATTTATTTATTTATTTATTTATTTATTTATTTAGAATTACAGAGTCACATTTTAATTCCTGAATTTTACAGTTCAGCATTAATATCACCACATGTATACAAATGGTGTAAAACAAGTACAGTGGTATTTTTAATACAAAATAAACATCTGTTTTATGGAAAAGCTATACTTCATATCTACACAGAGAGCCCATCTTTTCCAAACAATAGCCAAAATTAAAATTAACTACAAAATCTCCAAAACAGGGGAACTGCTTCAGTTTAAGCTATTCCAGGAAAAATGGAATAACACATTAATAAACCCATTACACATTACAAGGGTGATCTGAAGATTGTAGCTGGAATTACTGTGTTTAGGTTTTTTTCCCCAATGCATTACATAGGAGTCTTTAGTACAGAGGAATGGTCTAAAGTCACCACAGCCTCTGAAAGTATCATAGGAAAATGATACAAAGAGGAGAGGTATGATCATTAAACTTTGGGAATAAATGTGTTTGGAAATTAGAGGAGGAAGTGGAGCTAGAGAGGGCAGTGAGGTCTGAAGAGTTGGAACTGGAGGCAGGGGGAGGACAGGGAGGAGTGTGATGCTAATGAGGTTGAGGAAGGAAAGGGATTCTTGCTGTGGCTTGGGACCACCTGTTCTTTTGGTGACACTTGTAAGTACAGTTTTAGCAATTGAGGTCAAGAAACCAGATTGCAGGAGATTAAGCTTTTATTGGATGGTGAGGACAAAGGCGAGGAGAAGAGCCAGATGGTTCAAGAATTCTGATCATGAAATGTAGGGGAGAAGCAGGGCAAATGCTCCCATAGTTTGTAACATTGAGGGCACATGCTTTCAAGGTAGGAGTGATCTGGGTGTGCTCAGGGACAGAGAGGTATCTCACAATAAATATTTTGATGTGAAAAGGGTAGATGCAAATGCTTAAGAGAGAAAGAGAGACATCCAGAATGGAGCTTTCAGTGGAGTAGGAAGGAAGCTCTGTCTCCAAAGGCTTTTTCTGAATGGGAAGAGCAATTTGCATATACCTTCAACTCTGTTTTAAAATGGTTGGCTTGTTTGTAGAACATTCTCCATCTTTCTCTCATGCTCTTTCTTTTTTTTTTTTTTTAATTTTTATTTATTTATGATAGTCACACAGAGAGAGAGAGAGAGAGGCAGAGACACAGGCAGAGAGAGAAGCAGGCTCCATGCACCGGGAGCCCGATGTGGGATTCGATCCCGGGTCTCCAGGATCGCGCCCTGGGCCAAAGGCAGGCGCTAAACCGCAGCGCCACCCAGGGATCCCTCTCATGCTCTTTCAACTTTTTATCGAGGGAGAGATTCTGAGATTGTGAAATGTCGGGTAAGTCCAACATTTCTGGCTGTCCCTTCTAAAGAAGCAGAGCCAACGTTGCACAGCTAGCTGACACTTGGGGACAGCTTATGAACTGATGTCTGATTCTTAGAAACTTCATAGCAGAGAGCATTCTGTAGATCAGCTCGTGGCATGGTTACCCTACCCAGAGGGCTCTTGGCAAAAATACTTTTTTCTTAAATTGCCTGCATAACAAACTCAATGCCAAATACATGTTGGAAGTGCTTGAGAAGTGAATACCAAGAGATGCATCAACGTTCACTCAATATAATTTTCCCTGCATCAACCAAACTTCATACATTTTTGGAAAAATGCCAATAATTCTTTCCTAACTATTCCAAACATGATAAAATTGGTGTCTGAGGTGGCGGTTTGTGTGGCTATAGAGTTATGGCTGGCAGCACACCGTTAAGATGATCAAGCATTGCTGATGGTAGTGATAGACGTAAAATGACAGTCAATTCCTTGACGTTCCCTCCAGATCAGTAGAGTGATGCTAATGCTTGGTAATCAGTGACAGAACAGACTATTGCATTGTTAGAAATCTTTGGGTTTCCTGGAGGTTGCTTTCTTACCTAGTAGAGTCTATGGGTTAGCTAGAGGTATGCGTTGATGAGGGGGAGTTCTCCATTCTCTTGGGGACTTACCTTCCATGGGAGAAGTTAGTGTGTGTGTGTGTCACATTTATTCTATTAAAAAATACTATAAATTTCTTTTGGTACATATTCCCCATTTCTATAAGTGAGCCTTCTTTCTGGAAGCAACAGAAGAATGACCCAGCAGCCAGAGGAAGGTGGTGGGCAATATTTTCACAAAGAATCCCAATGTTTATGTCATTACTGATTTTTTTTCCACCATTGATATTTTAGGAAATCACTCATCAGACAGGCATGAATTTTCCTTTTTACTTGGGAGTATTTGAATGTTTCTGAGATAAGGAAATTGGATGAAAGCCAAAAAGGAAGGCTTCTCATCAGACCTCAAGTGCTTGGAAGTTGGAGGAATCGCATGGAGCAACTTGTGAACACCAGAGGGGCAGCTCCTTGGGCACATGCATTATTAGCCATGCACACATCTCCTCTAATTCAAGATATTGTGTCTTCCTGCCTCATCCATAAATAATGTTATCTGTCCACCTTTATTGATTTCTTTATTTTGGTATTATCAGCTGCATCTTCTTCATGAGAACTTTACAATATTATTGGGTCTTCTTAGCTTATTTTTGAAGTCTCGAGAGTCATTTCCTCCTCCTCCTCCTCCTCCTCCTCCTCCTCCTCCTCCTTTTTTGACTTGCACCAGAGACTTTATTATCATTATTCTCTTTTTAAAATTTTTTTTATAAATTTATTTTTTATTGGTGTTCAATTTGCCAACATATAGAATAACACCCAGTGCTCATCCCATCAAGTGCCCCCCTCAGGGCTGTCTCCCTCCCTGATATTTCCCACTCATTTTTTCCCCTTTCCCCTTTATTCCCTTTCACTATTTTTTTATATTCCCCAAATGAATGAGACCATATAATGTTTGTCCTTCTCTGATTGACTTATTTCACTCAACATAATACCCTCCAGTTCCATCTACGTCAAAGCAAATGGTGAGTATTTGTCATTTCTAATGGCTGAGTAATATTCCATTGTATACATAAACCACATCTTCTTTATCCATTCATCTTTCGTTGGACACCAAGGCTCCTTTCACAGTTTGGCTATTGTGGACATTGTTGCTATAAACATCGGGGTGCAGGTGTCCCTGCATCTGTATCTTTGGGGTAAATCCCCAGCAGTGCAATTGCTGGGTCGTAGGGCAGATCTATTTTTAACTCTTTGAAGAACCTCCACTTTATTTTACAATTCCTTTTCTGGATCTATAGTTGAAATTTTCTTTTTTTTTTTTTTAAGATTTTATTTATTCATGAGAGACACAGGGAGAGAGAGAGGGGTAGAGACACAGGCAGAGTGAGAAGCAGGCTCCATACAGGGAGCCTGATGTGGGATTCGATCCTGGGTCTCCAGGATCACACCCCGGGCTGAAGGTGGTGCTAAACCGCTAAGCCACTGGGGCTGCCCTATAGTGGAAATTTTCAAAAGCTACCACAATTCTGGTAAAATTTTAAAGTGAAATTTAAAAGAACCCAGCTTGTCAATCAACCCAGGATTGATTTTTGACTCCATGATACAGAGAACTCATCGTGGGAGTTAATAAGAGTTAGTATTTCTTCTATAACAAGAAGTCTGGAGGTACACAGTCTTGTGCTGTGTGTTTGTGCTACAACATCACACATTTTTCAGGTTCCTCTCTCCTCTACTATTCTTAGCATATTGGTTTATTCTCATGATGACCAATGGCAGCAACATGGTGCAAGGACTTGCAGTCTCATTTCAGCCATTCATTTAGAAGGAAAAGTAGAGATATTGTGAGTCGCAAAGAATAATCTTGTACCAGCAAAGCTATGCTTCCCCAGAAATCCTCTCCACCTATCTTGCTGCCTAGATTGTGTGACATGGCCATTCTTCTTGCAAGTGGGCCTGGGAATGCTAGATATCAGATGGTCATCTTGGTATTTCAAACAAAATCAGAGCTCTCTTAATAAGGAAGGAAGGAGGGCAGCCCAGGTGGCTCAGCAGTTTATCGCTGCCTTCAGCCCAAGGTGTGATCCTGGAGACCCAGGATCAGGTCCCACATTGGGCTCTCTGCATGGAGCCTGCTTCTCCCTCTGCCCATGTCTCTGCCTCTCTCTCTCTCTGTGTCTCTCATGAATAAATAAATGAAATATTTTTTAAAAATAAGGAAGGAAGGAGTTCTAGTAAGCTATATGGCCTGTATCTTTTAAAAGAATATCTTCCCCCAAAAAAATTCTGTGTAAGGATAGTTAATAGGTAAAAATAACATTTTATAAGAAAACAAGGAGGAATAATTAGATAAAAACAAGTCAGAGTGTTGGATCATATTATATCATATTATATTATGTTGGGTAACAAACTAGATTAGATCTATCAAAAAGATATGAAAACATAGTGATATTTATTTATTAACCTAATTTGTGGCATATCACTTTTCTGTAACATGTTTTGGTTTCTAGCCCGAGGGACTTTCCGGCTAAAACTACATTCTTTTGCTCATAAACAGAATTTCCTCTGAAATCTTACTCATTTCCTTAACTTCTGGACACAATTTTCAATAGTGTCATTCTAAGTGAAAAGTCCTTTTTATCTGATTTAGTTGGGATAAATAATGTATTGTTTAAAAGTGTTATTTGAAATAAGACGTCATGAACATTGTACATGACTTCTTAAAAACATTTTTTCAGTTTTTTTTATTGTGGCAAAATGTACATAGCAAAAAATTTATCACCTTAACCTTTGTTAAATGTGTAACTGTAGCATCAAATACATTTGCAATGTTGTACATCCGTTACCACTATCCATTCCCAGAACATTTTCCTTATCCCAGATCGCAAATCTGTATCCACTAAACAATGACTCCCCATTAGCATACTCCTCAGCGTATTTTCAAAGTTCACTCATGTTGTAGCATCTATCAGAATTTTATTCTTGTTAAAGCTGATTAAAATTCCATTGTATGTATACACATTGCATTTATCCATTCATCTGTTGGTGGAGATTTCTATGGTTTCTGCTTTTTGACTACTGTGGATAATGCTGTGAAGGGTGGTCAAGTTTGTATTTGAGTCTTGCTTTCAGTTACTTGGAAGTTATTCAGTATTTACCTACACATGGAATTGCTGGGTCCTATGGTAATTCTGTGTTTAACATTTTGTGAAAATGCCAAATTGTTTCCCACAGAGTCTGCATTCTCACATTCTCACAAGCAGTGCACAAGAGTGCTAGGCTTTCTACATCCTTACCAATGCTTATTGTCTATTTGTTTTTGGAAATTGTCCTCTTAAATTTTTTTTTTTATTTGAGAGAGAGCGAATGGGCACATGAGTGGGAGGAGGGGCAGAGGGAGAATATCAAGCAGACTCCCTGCTGAGCTTGGGGCCTGACTCAGAGCTTAATCTCACAACCCATAAAATCATGACCTGAGCTGAAATTAAGAGTGGGCCACTCATCTGACTGAGCCACCCAGATGCCGCTGATAATGATCCTCCTTATGGAGATGAATGATATCTCATTATTTGACTTACATTTCTTTAATGATTGGATATATTCACTATCTTTTAATGTATTTATTGCGCCCCACCTCCCCGGGGGCATCCAGGCCAGTGTGGACTGGGAGACTGTGGTAGTTACTGCGGGAACTGACTCCAGAGCTGGCCCCTGCCAGTGGTGGTGTTCCTCCTGGTGTCACTGTGTGCCTGGGAGGGACGGTGCTGCCAGGGGACAGAGGACTCTCTGTCCATGGGGTCAACAGCTTCCACTGAGCCCGGCAGGGGTCAGGACAGCGCCTCCAGGTGCACACACCTGAGAATCAGCACAGCAGGCCCCTCCCCCAGAAGACCAGCTAGAAGGACAGGGGAAGAGCAAGTTCTTGACCAAGCAGCGCTGGAAAGCTCCAGGGGGAAGTCGAGGGATTTATAGTATATAGAACTAGAGGGTGCCCCTCCTTTTTTTTTCCTTTCTTCCAGTACAACTCATTTTTGTATCAGATTAAAAATTTCCAATATTTTTTTTTATTTTTTCCCACCTTAAATACAATATTTTACCAGCTCTTCATTTTTAAGTTTCTTCCTTTTTGACTTTCATATTTCTACAATTACAGATCCTAGATATATTTTTCTACTTTTACATTCCTTCAACATACTCAACTTATTTTTGGGAGATATACAAGATATGTTTTTGTTTGTTTGTTTTGTGTTTTTTGTTTTCTTTGCCTCATTTTGTTCTACTATGGTGGAAGTTAATACCTTCTAAAACATGACCAGCGTGCACCCAGAACCAAGTGGTATACTGTGCTTGTTCACTCTGTGAGATTATATCCTCTCTTCATTCCAATTCTCCCCTCCTCTTTTATCTCATTTATGTTCTAGTGGTCAGTGCTGGGGCTCTCTACAAGTATTTCTGGTTTATATAAATTTGGGACTGAGCATCTTCTAAGTTATACAGAACTTAATATACTCAGAACCAGAAGATCACCCTCTAGGACCCCTCAAGTAGACTACATTCTCCCTCCACTACAAGTGCTTCACCACCACCATCTCCCAGTTTCCCTGTTTTTTTCTTTACCTTTTTTTTTTCTCTTTACTTTTGCTTTTTTCTCCTCTTTTTTTCTCTTTTCTTTTTTTCTTCTTATTTAGGATTCTTGGCCTTTTATTTTTTGCTACTTTGTTTTAAAATTTGTTTTTCACTTTAGTGGTCCTTTTGTTTTATTTCATTCTGGTCTTTGTTTTCAGTTTCTGGTCTCTGCGTCAGAATCATCTAGGGTGAAATTTACTTAGGTCATTGTTGATAGTCTTGACTCAGCCCACTCATACAGCCACTCTGCATGAGAAAAATGACTAGGAAGAAGAACTCACCACAAAAGAAAGAATCAGAAACAGTCCTCTCTGCCACAGAGTTACAGAATATGGATTACAATTTGATGTCAGAAAACCAATTCAGAAGCACAATTATAAAGCTACTGCTTGCTCTGGAAAAAAGCATAAGGGATTCAAGAGCCTTCATGACTGCAGAATTTAGGTCTAATCAAGCTGAAATTAAAAATCAATTAAATGAGATGCAAACAGAATCGGAGGTCCTAATGATGAGGGTTAATGAGGTAGAAGAAAGAGTGAGTAACATAGAAAACAAGTTGATGGCAAGGAAGGAAGCTGAGGAAAAAAGAGAAAAAAATTAAAGGAACATGAGTAAAGGTTAAGGGAAATAAATGGTAGACTCAGAAGGAAAAATCTACATATAATTGGGGTTCCAGAGAGCGCTGAGTGGGCCAGAGGGCAAGAAAACATATTTGAACAAATCATAGCTGAGAACTTCCCTAATTTGGGGAGGGAAACAGGCATTTAGATCCAGAAGATAGAGAAGACCCGCCCCCCAAATCACTAAAAACATCTCAACACCACAACATTTAATAGTGAAACTTACAAATTCCAAATTGAAGAGAGCATCCCTAAAGCAGCAAGAGAAAAGAGATCCCTAAATTATATTGGGAGAACTCTTAGATTAACAGCAGACCTCTCCACAGAGACCTGGCAGGCCAGAAACGGCTGACAGGATACATTCAGGGTACTGAATGAGAAGAAGATGCAGCCGAGAATACTCTATCCAGCAACACTCTCATTCAGAATAGAAGGAGAGATGAAGAGCTTCCAAGATAGGCAGAAACTGAAAGAATATGTGACTACAAAACTAGCTCGGCAAAAAATATTAAGGGGACCCTAAAAAAGAAAGAGGAAGCCCAAAGAAGCTGCAGAAACAGGGACTGATTAGGTATTATGATGACACTAAATTGCTATCTTTCAATAGTTACTCTGAACCTGAATGGGCTAAATGATCCCATCAAAAGACACAGGATTTCAGATTGGATAAAAAAGCAAGACCCATCTATTTGCTGTCTACAAGAGACTCATTTTAGACCTAAGGACACTTACAGCCTGAAAGTGAAAGGTTGGAGAACTATTTACCATTCAAATGGTCCTCAAAAGAAAGCTGGGGTATCAATACTCACATCAGATAAATTAAAGTTTATCCCAAAGACTAGTAAGAGAAGAAGAGGGACATTATATCATACTAAAAGGGTCTATCCAACAAGAAGACCTAACAATCATGAATATTTATACCCCTAATGTGGGAGCTGCCAAGTATATCAGGCAATAAATAACCAAAGTGAAGACATACTTAGATAATAATACATTAATAGTAGGAGACTTCAACATGGCACTTTCTGCAAGTGACAGATCTTCTAAGCACAACATCACCAAAGAAACAAGAGCTTTGAATGATACACCAGACCAGATGGATTTCACAGATATATACAGAACTTTGCATCTGAACACAACTGAGTACACATTTTCTCAAGTGCACAAGGAACTTTCTCCAGAATAGATCATATACTGGGTCACAAATCAGGTCTCAACCGATACCAAAAGATTGTGATTGTCCCCTACATATTTTCAGACCACAATGTGTTTTGAAACTAGAACTCAATCACAAGAAGAAATTTGAAAGAAACTCAAACACATGGAGGTTAAAGTGCATCCTGCTAAAAGATGGATGGGTCAACCAGGAAATTAGAGAAGAATTAAAAAGATTAATGGAAACTAATAAAAATGAAGATACAACTGTTCTAAATCTTTGGGATACACAAAAGCAGTCATGAGAGGGAAATACATCGCAATACAACCCTCCATCAAAAAATTGGAAAAAACTCAAATACAGAAGTTAACCTCTCACCTAAAGGAACTGTAGAAAGAACAGAAAATGAGATCCCCTGGGTGGCTCAGTGGTTTAGCACATGCCTTCAGCTCAAGGCATGATCCTGGAGTCCTGGGATGGAGTACCACATCAGGCTCCCTGCATGGAGTCTGCTTCTCCCTCTGCCTATGTCTCTGCCCCCACTCTGAGTCTCTCATGAATAAATAGATAAATAAAATCTTAAAAAAAGAACAGCAAATAAAACCTACACTAAGCTGAAGAGAGATAATAAAGGTTCGATCAGAACTCAATGAAATAGAGACTAGAAGAACTATAGAACAGATCAACAAAACCAGGATTTGGTTCTTTGAAAGAATTTATAAGATAGATAAGTCATTAGCAAGCCTTATTAAAAAAGAAAAGAAAAAAGACTCAAATTAATAAAATCATGAATGAAAGAGGAGAGTTCACAAGCAATACCGAGGAAATATAAATGATTTTAAAAACATATTATGAGCAGCTATATGCCAATAAATTAGGCAATCTAGAAGAAATGGATGCATTTCTGGAAAACCAAAAATTACCAAAACTGGAAGAGGAAGAAATAGAAAATCTGAACAGGCCAATAACCAGGGAGGAAATGGAAGCAGTCATCAAAAACCTCCCAAGACACAAAAGTCCAGGGCCAGATGACTTCCCAGGGGAATTCTGTCAAACGTTTAAAGAAGAAACAATACCTATTCTACTAAAGCTGTTCTGAAAGATAGTAAGGGGTGGAATACTTCCAAACTCATTTTATGAGGCCAGCATTACCTTAATTCCAAAACCAAAAGAAGACCCCCACCAAAAAGAAAAATTATAGACCAACATCCCTGATCAACACAGATGCAAAAATTGTCAATAAGATACTAGCCAATAGGATCCAACAGCACATTAAGATGATTATTCACCATGACCAAGTGGAATTTATCCCCAGGATGCAAGGTTTGTTCAATATTTGTAAAACAATCAATGTGATAGATCATATCAACAGAGAAAAAACAAGAACCATATGATACTCTCAATAGTTGCAGAGAAAGCATTTGACAAAATACAGCATACATTCCTGATCAAAACTCTTTAGAGAGTAGGGATAGAGGGAACATTCCTCAGCATCTTAAAAGCTATCTACAAAAAGCCCACAGCAAATATTCTCAATGGGGAAACACTGGGTGCCTTTCGCCTAAGATCAGGAACACGACAGGGATGTCCACTCTCACCACTGCTATTCAACGTAGTACTAGAAGTCCTAGCCTCAGGAATCAGACAACAAAAAGAAATAAAAGGCATTCAAATTGGCAAAGAATAAGTTAAACTCTCCCTCATTGCAGATGACATGATACTGTACATAGAAAACCCCAAAGACACCACCCCAAGATTGCTGGAACTCATACAGCAATTTGGCAGTGTGACAGGATACATAATCAATGCCCAGAAATCACTGACATTTCTATACACTAACAATGAAACTGAAGAAAGAGAAATTAAGGAGTCAATCCCATTTACAATTGCACTGAAAAGTATAAGATACTTAGGAATAAACCTAACCAAAGTGGTAAAGGATCTATACCCTAAAAATACAGAACCTTTCTGAAAGAAATTGAGGAAGACACAAAGAGATGGAAAAATATTCCATGCTCATGGATTGGCAGAATTGATATTGTGAAAATGTCAATGCTACCCAGGGCAATTTACACATTTAATGCAATCCCTATCAAAATACCATGGACTTTCTTCAGGGAATTGGAACAAATTATCTTAAGATTTGTGTGGAATCATAAAAGACCCCAGAATATCCAGGGGAATATTAAAAAAGAGAACCATAGCTGGGGGCATCACAATGCCAGATTTCAGCTTGTACTACGAAGCTGTGATCACCAAGACAGTGTGGTGCTGGCACATAAACAGACACATAGATCAATGGAACAGAATAGAGAACCCAGGAATGGGCCCTCAACTCTATGGTCAACTAATATTTGACAAAGCAGGAAAGACTATCCACTGGAAAAAGGACAATCTCTTCCATAAATGGTGCTGGGAAAATTGGACATCCACATGCAGAAGAATGAAACTAGACCACTCTCTTGCACCACACACAAAGATACACTCAAAATGGATGAAAGACCTAAATGTGAGACAAGATTCCATCAAAATCCTAGAGGAGAACAGAGGCAACACTCTTTTTGAACTTGGCCACAGCAACTTCTTGCAAGATACATCATGAAGGCAAGAGAAACAAAAGCAAAAATGAAGTATTGGGACTTAATCAAGATTAAAAGCTTCTGCTCAGCAAAAGAAACAGCCAACAAAACTAAAAGACAACCTACAGAATGTGAGAAGATAGTGCAAATGACCTATCAGATAAAGGGCTAGTATCCAAGGTCTATAAAGCACTTATTAAACTCAACAGCAAAGAAACAAACAATCCAATCATGAAATGGGCAAAAGACATGAACAGAAATGTTACCAAAGGAGACATAGACATGGCCAACAAGCACATGAAAAAATGTTCTGCATCACTTGCCATCAGGGAAATATATGTCAAAACCACAATGAGATACCACCTCACACCAGTGAGAATGGGGAAAATTAACAAGACAGGAAACAACAAATGTTAGAGAGGATGTGGAGAAAGGGGGGGCCCTCTTGTACTGTTGGTGGGAATATGAACTGGTGCAGCCACTCTGGACAACTGTGTGGAGGTTCCTCAAAGAGTTAAAAACAGAGCTACCCTAAGACCCAGCAATTGCACTGCTGGGGATTTACCCCAAAGATACAGATGCAGTGAAAGGCCAAGACCCCTGCACCCCAATGTTTATAGCAGCAATGTCCACAATAGCCAAACTGTGAAAGGAGCCTTGGTATCCATTGACAGATGAATGGATAAAGAAGCTGTGGTCTATGTATACCATGGAATATTACTCAGCCATTAGAAACGACAAACACCCACCATTTGTTTCAATGTGGATGGACCTGGAGGTATTATGCTGAGTGAAGTAAGTCAATCAGAGAAGGACAAACATTATATGGTTTCGTTCATTTGGGGAATATAAAAAATAGTGAAAGGGATTACAGGGGAAAGGAAAGAAAACGAGTGGAAAATGTGAGAAAGAGTGACAGAATATGAGAGACTCCTAACTCTGGGAAACGGACAGGTGGTGGAAAGGAGGTGGGGGGGATAGGGTGACTGGGTAATGGGCACTGAGGGGGGCACTTGACGGGATTAGCACTTGGTGTTATACTATATGTTAGCAAATGGAACTCCAATAAAACAATATACAAGAAAACCCCGAAATCTGTACCAAGTGTCCACTCAAAGTGCATATAAACAATTAATATGCAGGAGCATTATTATGTTCATAATTCTATCATTCTGCAAGTATAACTAAACAAAAGCTATAAAGGAAATAATAATATTAAGTGCCTAGATGCAACATTTGAATGAACACCCTACATACCAATATTTGAAGTTTCAGTGTAATAAATGTGTTTGATTTCTGTTTTTAACAGAGTTTGGTTTAACATTAATGCTATTCCCAGAGGATAATATATATCTACAAAAGTTTCTATATTCTGTTTTAAAACACAATGGGAATAGAGAAAATGATTTTAAAGCAATTTCAGTGAACTCAGGGGTCTTCATTTTTAACTTTCTTTTAAAATGATGTAAGTGGTCCTTCATTTTCAGAATAAATCTTCAATCTTTCAGCAGTGGGTAGTTCCAACAATGTTGTCTATGAAGGAAAAGTTGACGAAAGAAATAGATGCTAGATCCATGAATTTCTTATGCATGAATCTTCTTTTGAAGGAAAATAAAATTCAAAATGTTCTATCAAATTCTTATGGTGTTTCATAATAGCTTCTCATTGATGTGCAATATTGAAGTCATCACCTACTCCATTAATCAATATTGCTATATTGTGGGGCATATCATAGCATTTCTAGAAATTCTATTCTTCTAAGCATATAATGGTTGGTTTTGCCTTTCATTCTCTTTTTATCTTCTGCTGAAAAATGTTACATTTTTCTCATCATGTGGAAGTGTTAAGATTATTAAAAGTATATTTATATCATATTTATATCAGACCACAACCCTGTCATTAATGTGGTTGGAATTAAACTGAGTTTTAAAAATTTTATGAAAAAATTTTATGAATAATTAAAGAAATTATTTTGTCGTTTAGGTATTCCCAACAGAAATCATTTCTTCAGGAACCGCTGTATATCAGCAAGCAATGACAGTGTTTATGATCAGTTTCCATATTTCACTTGATAAAAAGAATATTTTTAAATTTAACATGTTAGCCTTTATATAATTCACAGTTTTTATCATGCCAATAATCACACAGTTTGGTTTAGCTCACATTTTTTATTGCAAGATTTTCTTTATGAAAAACACAGTATGTTGATTCACTTTTTGGCAAAAAATCCTTAATCTAGCTGACTACTTTAAATGAATTCCTATTATTATTTGTAAGCCATCAGAACTTCTTTTTTCACAAAATGTAAATGCCAAACCATACCTGCTGACCCTGTGTATATATTTGGTTGTTGTGGCAACATCAAATTATTATGAAGGATCCTAGATACCCTCACTCTTAACTCTGGGAAACAAAGAGTAGCAGAAGGGGAGGCAGTTGCAGGGATGGCGTAACTGGGTGATAGACATTAAGGAAGGTGCATGAAGCACGGAGTATTATACAATATGTTGGCAAATTGAATTTAAATAAAAAATAAAAGTAAAATAAAATAAGACACTCTTAATTTCAATACTTGTTTCATTTATTAGCCAGCCAAAATCAGATAGCAGCCCTGCATCAGTGTGACCACATTTTAAGTAGCACTGGTTTACTTGGTATTTAAATAAATAACCTGTTTATGGTTACAAGTAAAACTGGACCAAATCAATAAGGAAATATGCAGCTATCAACCAGTCAGTGTCAAAAGAAATAGATGCCGTCTCTTGATGGGAGAATTATTTATGTTTCTCCTACATGCAAAATATATTTACCTTTCCCAAGATTTTCATCTCATTGTAAATTCAGACTCAAATTCTGGGATCTCATCATATAAACGCATCCAGTTAGGTGAAACTTCTATTGATCATATGAACTAAGGGGAAGTACTGTGTCTTGCATAAACCCAAGAAAGACGTGTCACAGGAACAGAATAACAATAGTAAGTATGGACACATACAATAGCCCATTTTATTTCATTGCAGCCCATGTGTATTGGGCTGAAATATCATACAACAATAGTAAGTATGGACTTTGAATGTCCACTGGGTACAGATTTTGTAATTCTCTTCCTTTTTCCCTGAGGTATGCTTATTTAGCTTATATGAATTGGGCTGCAATGTCATGTCTGTTGAATCTAATAATAAAAAATGAGGGATGTCCACAAAATGTTGTGTCCATATTGTGAATGTGAATGAAAGGCACATAACAACTCCTCTTCCATAGCAATTATAAAATCCAGGAGGGCACATAGGCTGGTTCTCCTGGGCTGGGGGGTGGAAGTAGGAAATTTCCCTTTACGAGGCCCTGTTTCTGCATCTCGAACATGTTCCCTCATCCTTGCTCTCCATATCTCCTCAGCCCACCCTCTTTGTTCTTGGTTCTGACCTCTGAGCTATTCTTCCTTCTCTGTGGGAAATCACTGACATTTGTATTTGAAATGTGTTCTCACTTTGTTTCCAATTTTAGAAAGTTGGAGTCTGTTTTAGTCAGTATTATTGCAAATATTTGTGGTTTAAAACAACAGATACTTACTATCTCAGTTTCTGCGGGTTAAGATTCAAAAGTGGCTCAGTGAGGTGATTTTAGTTCGAGATCTCTCATAGGGTAGCAGCCAGGATATCTGTAAAGGAGGTGGTCCTCTGAAGGCTGTAGGCTCACCTACATGACTATTATCAGGAAGCCTTAGGTCATCACTCAGTTCTGTTGGAGCGACTTGCCTTTTCCTGACACACACACACATCTCTTCACAGGCTGTTTGAAGGTATGTGTGAAATGGCAGCAAACTTCCCCCAGAGGAAGTGATCCAACAGAAAGTGGAGGAAGTCTGCTTTTCAAGGCCTGGTCTGTGAAATCAGACTCAGCCCTGTGTTCTGTCTGTTAGAAGTGAGTCGCTAATTCCACTCCACACTCAAGTTAGAGGGGGAACTTAGGCTCTACCTCTTGCGGGGAGGAATGTCACAGAATTTGTGGACATATGTTAAAACCACTCCAGAGGTCCTACAGACTGTTTTCATTTGAACCTCCTCTAGTCTGTTTACTTTTAAGCAGATACAAATTCCTTTAAAATTTTGTGGGATTCTTGTGAATCTCACTAGCACAAAAAGATATTGCAATTTTGAAATAGATGAAAATACGTGGCAGAAACTTGATTTCATTCAATTTCCCTTGATCAAAAGATCTTCATAGTTCAAATGATTAGATTGACATGATACTTTTTTTTTTCTCTCAGAGGAAAAAAGATAAAAGAGATTGTGTACTAATATATTTAGGGTTGAGGATTTTAGTAATAAGTAAAAAGACCCTTCTTTATAGAATGAACTAAATCTCTTTCACTTATTTTAGTGATTTAAGAAAAAGTCACACCTGTCAACAAGGCTCCTCTAATGTTCATTTAGAAATACTCAGAAAGGCTACAAGTTATGAAAAGGGAGAGTTGAAGTCTTGAGTTGGCTTGAGAAGACATACCTAAGGGGCAGTACACAAGACATAAATGAGAAAACTGGAGTTAGTTTGGATGGCCTGCTGTTGAGAGAAGACAGAGAGAAAGGAACATGGAAGTAAGACAAAGTGGGATGAGCCACATGGGAGAATTGTCAAGAGGTATTGATAAGCAAATTTGTCTAATATTAAAGTTGTTAGCCTCCCTGTGAGATAAAATTCCTTCATCTTGCTGAATTTTCAATGAGCTTAGAATGTGCAAATGTCTTGTATGATCTTCTATTCCACACCCAAGTCCATGAGAAAAGAGGGGAGTTCCACAGGACATGGAATCTAATGTTAGTGAAAACATGTAGAAGCCAGTCCATGAAGCTAAAATAACCCTGAAAACATAGATCTCTGGGAATGTACAAAAGGAAGCACAAGGGATAGCCGGTCTGAGCTATTCATAGTGTCACCATTTTATTTTCACTAGCAGCCAGTGCAGTACCTTGAACATCAGAAATACTTTATAGTGTTTGCTGAATAAATGAATGGATTAAAGACAATGATTGCTATATGATTTGAAGGACCAAGAAAAATCACTTTGCAACTGTCAAAAGTATTCATATTAATTCTCCATTGATTGCCCTTTACACATATTGTGTTGAATTATTAATTTAAACTGTCTGTGTGACATATTTCTTTTCTCTCTATAGAGCTTTGGTTTGTTTGAACAATTTCTTGCCTCATCATATAATGCAGAACTGATTTAGTGAAAAATTGATTATCTACCTTTGGTGAAGTGGCAGCCTTGTCTCTCTCTTGCTCTAAGACATTAAGCCATACCTTTCTCTCAGTGAAATGTCTGTAAGAAAATGTCATGTTTAACATCACTACATTGTGTGAGGAATTATGGTCAGAAGTTAAGTCGGTGTTTATTTTAAGAGATCAGAACTTTGAAATTAATTATGGCATCTTGTATAAAAGCTAATGCTAGCCCGTCAATATGGGGTACATATGCCCTATAACTATCGGCATGGGAGGATTGCAGAGTTTTTTTCTTTGTAGTCTCTGAACCAGGATGATGGGAAAATAATTTCCCAGGTTTACCCAACACCATGCTCTGGAAATAAAGGTTATAGTTCTAAGTTTTAGTTTTGTATCTCTAGGATTCCCCTAAGTCATTATGTGATGCTTCTAAACATACCCTTACCTTCTTCTGTATGGCAGAAAAACAGTGAGCTTGGGACACCAGGGTGGCTCAGTGGTTGAGCCTCTATCTGCCTTTGGTTCAGGTTGTGATCCTGGGGTCCTGGGATCGAGCCCTGAATCAGGCTCCCTACAGGGAGCCTGCTTCTCCCTCTGCCTGTGTCTCTGCTTCTCTCTTTGTATGTCTCTCATGAATAAATAAATAATTTTTTTAAAAAAGAGTAAGCTTATATCTACTTTGCATCTTTTACTTCCCCTCCTCAGTAATTAATGAATTTAAAATAAAACTTGATTTATTTTCAAAGGTAACTCAGCACTTGATTAATTTAGATGTGATTTAAATCACTGCCCGATGAACCTGTTCTTACATAAAAACTGGAAAAAAAAACCATAGTGCATGCTGAATAGTTATGTTGGTAGATTTTATAAAGCCTACATTACTGATTGGTCAGTACTATTACACACAATCGTACTATAATTAAAAGAAGAACCTGGCAGTCGAATGCTATTTTAAAAATTAGCATAGGTTTTAGGGAGTGGCTGGTTCTGGAAATATGTGCACTTCAGCTGAACAAGTTGCAAAACAGAAATGCTCATTACTTATACAGAAATAGCAACTCTCACTCATTTGTGGCAAAGCTGAAGAAAAGTGAAGAATTCCCACTGGGAAATTGGTTCCAGTGAATCGGTCTGGAGCCAGCTTGAGGTGTGCCTTTATTCATTGCTCCAAGTAATTGAAAATAGATTTTAGATTGTATCCTTAAGCAGTTTGGGGTTAAATTGACCCATTGAAAACCATTTTACTTTTTTGTTTTTTTTTTTCCTTTTGTAAAATCTGTACATTTCCAGTAATAAAATAGGGTACTTTTTTTTTTTTTTTCTATAAGACACTGAAATGTTAGACCTCAATAGCTGCTTTTGGTACTTATGGAGCTATTTTGCTTAAAGGAAACAGAGTTGAATTAAACTATGTCTCCATGAAATCCTGTTTGATTGCATCAGAGTTTTAAAATTGTGAGGCTATGAAAAAATTAATTTGCATTTATCTTTAGAACATCCTGACCTAGCACAGTAGATTCCAGGTAGCAAATATGCTAACTAAGGATATTAATTCCTGGCTTTGTTTCTAGGGGATCATTTCATTGTTATTGTAAAATGCTGGAAGATATTAGATAATGTCTATCTGGGATGGATTAAAAGGTTGCATGGCACTGGGACAAGGAAAGAAATAAGAAATTCAGGGAAGGATCTAGAATAGAATAAAAGCTGTCAGCAAAGTAAATGGCCAAAAACAGAAGACACAATTTAATATATTGTTACTAATAAAAGTCCTATGTTATTCCTGACTCTAAATAATCATGTATCTAATTTTAAAAATATCACCATTTGATAGAGTATAAAATATAATTGAGGTGTGCCTATTATACCATATACCATATAATGGTATAATATACCATTATACTCAAGACTCTTTGAGTATCCAAATAGTAAATGTGGATCGATGAGTGTCTTTTGACATTTAATTCAGATTGGTACATAATTTGATGAAATTTACTTTGGAATCTATATTGAAGTTGTTAATACTTTATTAAGGGTTTATTCGGTTAAACTGGTCATGTTTAGAAGGGCAGATGATTGTTATAACTGAGCAAGATACACGTAACTTGTTATTTATAAATCATGTTATATGTAGAGCTTATACTGCAAATATACAGTTTTTATATATAGTTATAGATATATTAATGTAACTGATTGCTATAACAGTTGAAACATTTGCCTTGACTTCCATAAAGTTTTACTGAAGTATAGATTCCATTTAGTGCAATGCATACATGGAGTACAGTTCAATCCGTGTTGATAAATGCATATACCCATACGACCAACACTACAGTCAAAATATAAAACATTTCCATGAGCCCTTTACAGTCCAATCCAGTTATCCATTCCTGGACCCAGACAATCACTAATACACTTTCTATAAGTGTAGAATAGAATTGCTTTTCTTAGACTTTCATATGAGTAGAATCATATATCATGGGATCCTTTGAACCTGGCTTCTTTGGCTCACATAACGTTTTGTTTATTTACCCATTATGTTCTGTATGTCAGTTTTCATTCTTTATCGTTGTGTAGAATCTGCTGTGTGGGTGTACTACAATTTTTCCATTCATCTGTTGGTAGATACTGGTTTATTTCCGATTTGGGATATTATGAATAAAATTTCTACAGACAACCAAGTACAAGTCTTTTTGGACCTGTAAATTCTCATTCATTTTAGGTAACTACTTAAGAACATTTGGATTAGAAGGCCAGCACACATTTACCATTATAATAAATGATTTTTCCCAAAGTGGTCATGCAACTTTATATTCTCAGAAGCAATGTGTGAGAGTTTCAGTTCTCATTACTTCTTAGTATTTTGTCAGTCTTTTATATCACCTAGTAAGCTTATAGTGGTATCTTACTGTGGCTTTAATTTGATTTTCTCTGATGACTAACTATATTGAACATTTTTGCATGTACTGACTAGTCATATTGTGTCCTCTTTTGTAAAGTGTCTATTCAAATTTTGCCAATATTTTCATAGGGATATTTGTCTTCTTATTGATATGTATTACAAATATTTTCTCCCAGTGTAAGAATTGCCTTTTCATTTTCTTAAAGAAAGATGTCAGTGAAGTCTTCATTTATGATTTCTACCTCTGATATCCTATCTAAGAAATCTTTACCTATGTTGAGGGAAAAAGATTTTATCCTCTGTTTCTTTTAGACATTTCCTAGACATGGCTTTTAAATTAGGTCTGGGGTACATTTCAGTTTAGTTTTTGTGTATGACATGAGGCAAAGGTGGAGGTTCATCTTTCTGTGAATGTGCAGTCATCATAACATGATTTGGTGGAAAAAAACTTCATTCTCCATTGAATCACATTGGCACATTTACTGAAAACCAGTTGACATGTGATTGTGTTTTGGGGCCTCTCTGTTGTATGGCTTTGATCTATATGCCTATTATGCCAATACCACAAAATCTTAAGAAATCTTGAAATCTGTTAGTGGTATATTCTTTCATTTTATTCTCAGCCAAAATTCCTTGCTATTCTTTGCATGTTCTATAAATGTTTGTTCTATATGTTCTATAAATGTTTGCATGTTCTTTGCATGTTTCTATAAATTGTAGAAATTGCTTATCAATTTATATAAAAAGAACTATTTTGATTAAGAATGAGTTCAATCTAAAGATCAGTATGTAGAGAATTGACATGGTAACAATATTTAGCCTTCCAATTCATGAACATGATATGCCTTTGATAAACTTATTTTCAATAATTTTCTATGCCATCCTTTATAGTCTCTAATATGTGTGCTTTACACCTTTTGTCAGATTTATCTCTTCATTGATTGTTGTATGTTGACCTTGTATTCTGTGATCTTGTTCAAATACACTTATTTTAATAGCTCTTTTATTACTACTATTATTATTATGATGGTAAATTCATTAGGATTTCTTTGAAGGGGGATTGTCTTCTGCATATAAAGCAATTTTATTTCCTCATTTCCAATCTGCATGGCTTTTCCTTTTCTTAACCATTGCCCTGACTAGGACCTCCACTATGATATTGAATAGAAGTGGTGAGAGCCAGCAGGCATCTTGTTCACTCCTAGTTAGGATTTAAATATTCAGGCTTTCACCTTCCACATGTTAGCTCAAGGATTTTCGTACATGTTCCTATTAGATTGAGGTGGTTCCTTTCCATTTCTAATTTGCTGTGAATTTTTATCATAAAACATCTTGAATTTTGTCAAATGCTCACCTGAAATGTTTATATGTGTTTTATGCTTTATTCAGCTAGTATGTTCAGGTGCACTAATTTTTTGAATGTTAAAACGAGCTCGCATTCTTATTATAAATACCATTTACGCATGACACATTTCCTTTTTCATGTATTGTTGGATTTGATTTGCTAACTTTTTCAGGTATCTTGTATTCATGTTCATGGGAAATATGCATCTACAGTTTTTCTTCTTATGTATTTTTTTGTAGTTTTGGTATCAAGATAATGCTTGCCTCACAAAGTTATTTGAAAATAACATGTTCACCTTATCCTTTATTGTCTTTTTGATTATAATTATGATCTTTCTTTTATTCCTGACCTTGATCATTTATGCTTTATTTCTTCTTTTCTTCATCCTTCTAACTAGATTTTTAGAAGTTTGTTGATTAAAAAAAAAAAACAACTTCTGGCTTGATTTTCTCTATATTGTCTTTACTATTTTCTATTTAATAATTTTCTACTTCTTTTCACTTTCATACTTCTAATCACTATAAGGTTATTTTGTTTCTTGTTATAGATCATTGCTTTTGGATCATCTAATTATCCTAATTCAAATATTTTAGATGTAAATTTCCTAGTAATTAATTACTGCTCTAGCTGTATATCATAAATTTTGATGTATTGGATCCTCATTTTCATTTGGTTCAAAATGTTCTCATATATTTTTGTTTGACCTACTGATTATATCCAAGTCTATATTTATTTTTTAATTATTTGAGTTTTTCCATGCTTTTTTCTGTATTGGTTTTTGAATTCAATTCTGTTGTGGTCAGATAACTTTGTATGATTTCAGTCTTGTAAAATTTATTTAGAATTGGCTGTGGCCTGGGATATAGTCTGCTTGGCTGAATGTTTCATTCACAGATACCTGAAAATAGTATGCAATCTTCTATTTATATGTGGGGTTATCTATAAATGCCAATTTGGTCAACTATTGATGGTATATATTATATAATCTGTTTATTTCCTATCGGCTTATGGATTCTAGATTGCTTTGTTCTCCTTAACTTTTCATCCATCTTCCCTTGCCAAATGTTCAACCCTTGAATTAATAGCTTCAGCGACTGGTAGAAAGACAGCAGGCTTATAGAGACTATTTATACGTACAGTTCATACAATGACATTAAATCCCGTGATGCTTCCTAACTGAACCTTGACTTACACACCTGTTCAGTCTTTAATATTTTTTTAAATTTTTATTTATTTATGATAGTCACAGACAGAGAGAGAGAGAGAGAGAGAGAGAGAGGCAGAGACATAGGCAGAGGGAGAAGCAGGCTCCGTGCACCGGGAGCCTGACGTGGGATTAGATCCCGGGTCTCCAGGATCGCACCCTGGGCCAAAGGCAGGCGCCAAACCGCTGCGCCACCCAGGGATCCCTTGTTCAGTCTTTACGTAATGTCTCCCACTTTCCACTTTTGTCTATTTTTATTGTTTTCAGATGTGGGTTTGTTTAAGATTTGTATTTGTTTGTTTATTTATTTATTTATTTATTTGGCAGAGAGAGGGAGCGCACAAGCAGAGGGAGGGGCAGGTGGAGAGGGAGAAGCATTGCCCAAACTACTTAAATCTCTCTGCTTCATTTTCTTCATGTGATTCTCTTGAGACTTAAATTATACAAGTTCAGCCCTGAGATTACTGACTAGCATATTTTAAGTATATGATCAATATTAGGTATTATTAAGTGCAAATTTGTGTTAAATCCAGCCTAACTTAAAGTAAAATCAATGGATAGATACAGTGTTGTGCACAAGGAAGCTCATTTTAGTCTTATTTTTTTAGGTAGCCTAGCAAAGAGTAAATTTTGAAGTTTTCTAATTCACTAGTTAACTCTGTGTACACCAAGAATTCCCAGGTGCTAATGGTATATAATCTGCTTTCTTTTAATTTCTCTTGGGAACTAAATATATTACAAGTAAGTTTTTCATTTGTTCCAGTGAAATCTATCCCCATGACTTGTAGTCATGCCTTGGCTCTAGATATGTCTCTACCTTCTAGCACCACTTCTTGGATAATAAACATCTCAGGTTAAAGACATACATACCTTTATGATAGTACCTTATTTTATCAGGAAGAAAATAAAAGTAACGTATATTCTTTCCGTTTTTTTCTCTTTCATATAGAAACTTAATGTTTCTGAGTTTGGCTGAGAATCATCATGGCTTTCCTTTGTCTGTAAGGAGAAAGAGTCCTATACTTCATTCTGCCAACAATCATGAATTCGAGAATCAGAGGTGGCTGTGTCAGAAAATATAGCAGGACATATCTTAAAATGTGGCATAATGGATCATAAAGAACAAAATGTAAAGATCAATATCACTTTTTTCTCTTATTTTTTCTAACAAAAACTGTGAAGACCAGTGCAAAGGAAGTATAACTATATCCTTTATATGCTCTTGTTAGCAAATATAATTGAGAAACTGAAGCTCACATCACAGGCTTATGTTGATCTCTTCTCCCAAGTCAACAGAGATTTTTATTCAGAGAAATCATCCGAAAATCTCTAAATATATTTCAAACAATGAACATCTTTCAGAATAAGAAAGCTAAATCCTAGTCTAGGTCCTATATGGATTCTCAAGTTATCTGCACAGAACAACACTAGGCTTTCTTTCAAATTTTGTACAGAACATATTTCTTGAGAAATACTAGCTGAATAATTATGGATGGAAAATATTTTTGCAGTCATTTTGAAAAGTAGAGGCATATCTGAAGTTACAGAGAAATGAATGATCTGACATTTTCTTCAGGTTATACCTTCTGTCAAATGATTTTTCTTATATTGACCTGGGTTTGCTATATCGTGCATGTGAATAGCAATGTTGGAAAATGCCACTTGGAAAAATAGGTTCTATTCAGGTCATGTCACTTTTATGTCTTTTCAGACTCATGGGGAACATTTTGTTTTTCCTGAAAATGGCATCCTGTGATACCAATAGTAAAAAGGCTGTATTTTTCCCCTAAGATCAGTGGTTTTGTTGTTAAAGTTCCTAATAACGGGCCTGATCATTTAGGATCTACTCGTTTTCCACCTGAAGTATCTGATAACCCATGATGCCAATCAGTCTTCTGGTTCCAACTGCATGTGACAGTCACACAACTTGGGGGTGAGGGGTGGTGTTTTTTGTTTTGTTTTGATTTTCGGTCCTTTAACAAAGCTACAGGAAAATCATGGCTATAAGCAGTGCCTGTGAGGTAACGGGGTGGGGGGGGAGAAGGTGTAGAAATTACCAAGATATCTTCTCTCTTTCTGGAAACATTTATTTCCTCCCACTGTAAACTAGCATCGAGATTATGGCAGCTTGGAGCTCCAGACTCAAATCTCCTGGTTTTGCCTCTGAGCAGACATTGAGAGCTACTTTCTTCTATCTCAAGATCAGAAACCTAAGGTGATTGCGGCTGGGTCAGGGACCTGGCCTGAGGTTCTAACAAGTGCCAGGGATAGTGGATGGGGATCCACCTCACTCAGTAGCCTGCTAAATGAGGGGACAATTCTGTTGTCATCATTCAATGGATGGGGTGTCCTCTGTAACTAAAGGATTTCCTGGTTCTTCATTTACATAAATATAACCTATAGCACATGTGCACACATTTCTTACCATTAAATACCTCTTGTTTATTTTCACATGTTCTCAGTTTCAAAACAAAAGTGTTTAAGAGCTTTGTATGTGGTCAGTCTTCTGATTTTTCTAGTGAAAATTTGGTGGTCTACCATTATTAGGACATCAAGAACCTGGAGAATGCCTAATGATAAAGGTGCCTGTAAACTCAGATCTCATAGCAACCTGACTCATGGAGTATTTGTGCACTTCTGTACTTTCTACTCTCAGAGGAGCTATCTAGATTTTGCTTGTTGCTTCAGGCTGCGTTCATAAACTTTCCAGATCTAAATATCAACTGAAAAGCTTATTAAAAATATAGGTTCACTGGCCTTGCCCCAAGATCTACTGAAAAAATAGTCAATTTTTTTGCTAAGATTTTTTATTTATTTGGGAGAGATAGAGTCCATGTACAAGAGGAGGTGGTGAGGGGCAGAGGGACCAGGATAAGGAGAGGGAGAGAATCTCAAGCCCTGCTCAGTGCAGACCCTGATGTGGGGCTCAGTCCCACTAGCCTGAGATCATGACCTGAACCAAAATCAAGAGTATGTTGCTTAACCAACTGTGCCACCCAGGCACCCCAGAAAAAGTAATCTATATTCTTATAATCAGTCAAGTCTGGAAGAAATGCAGGGTATCAAGAGTAAGCTAGTGGATTACTTATAATTTTCTCTCTAAATGGGGGACTCTTTCTAATTAGTATGTGTGGAACGCAGAGGGATCAAAGTGGACTAAGGGCAATGATTTGCTTTCTGGTTTTTCAGCTATTTACTTATTCTCTTACTAAAGCATTTTTTTTTTCGGAGTAAACAACATTATTTTTGTGTTTTTGAATTATTCATCAGTTACCTTGTTAATAAACAATATAACATTCTCTTCCTCCATTCATGCAAATGTTCTCTAAGAGTACCAAGATAAGAACCATGAATATTAGAAGGTAGGTTTTTGTTCACACATTCCTTCACATGGAATAGCTTCTTTGATCTCTGTTGAAATATGGTGAGATTATTGGGGTCAGTATCTTCCATTTTTAACAGAAGAGAAACATTAAGAGTTAGAAGAATTAAGTCATTGCTTCAGTTGACAGAGCGAGTGTCCACAGAGCCAGGGACTAGCCCAGAGCTTCCTCACCCAAGTCCCACTCCAACCCTCCTGGGCTACATACAATTCTTCCTTCTGAGGGCATGACAGCAGCTATTACACCTAGCAAACTCCAGTTCATCTTATCCATTCATAAAATAAAAATGATAAAAATGTTATAGGTTTGTTGACAAGATGAAATGTGAGATCATATTTGAGACACCTCTAGAAAGTTTGAAGGTATATGTAGAGTAGGTGGTAGATGTTTCAAGGATGTAGATACTCTCTTTCCTCACAATATGTCATGTCTCCATCTCTATTTTACTATTTCTTTTACTTTTTAATAAATTAAAAGCAGGTAACTTGTTTTGAAATTGTAAGATGCTTAACAAATCAACATACAGTAAGTATTACAGGAAAATACGTAAATATCTCGAAGCACTGGCGACCAAGAAACGTAGGGATCAAGTCTGGCTCTTTCAGTATGATTGTGAGCACATCACTAATATGACCTTTTGAGGTTTTAAACTTTTATTTAAGGAAATAGGGAATGCAGATTAGATTAACAGTTTATATATATTTTGATACCAAAGATAAATTTAATTATTTTTCCCATGTATATGAACTACTTTTTCAAAGACTTTATTTTGTAGGAAAATTGCATTTAGAAAATAGCGTTTTTCTTTCATCTTCTAATTACTCATAAGATAAATAGCACATGTGAGTATGTAGTATATATACTCCATCAATCATAACTTACTGGAATGAAATAATTACATGTAGCTCTGGGAAATTTAATTCCAGCTTTATTTTTTATATAAATTTATTTTTTATTGGTGTTCAATTTGCCAACATATGGCATAACACCCAGTGCTCATCCCATCAAGTGCCCCCCTCAGTGCCCATCACCCAGTCACCCCCACCCCCCGCCCACCTCCCTTTCTACCACCCCTAGTTAGTTTCCCAGAGTT
This sequence comes from Canis lupus baileyi, assembly GCF_048164855.1. Lineage (NCBI taxonomy): Eukaryota > Metazoa > Chordata > Mammalia > Carnivora > Canidae > Canis > Canis lupus. Next base: position 61,388,755 of record NC_132840.1, read on the forward strand.
AGGAGTCTCTCATGTTCTGTCTCCCTTTCTGATATTTCCCACTCATTTTTTCTCCTTTCCCCTTTATTCCCTTTCACTATTTTTTGTATTCCCCAAATGAATGAGACCATATAATGTTTGTCCTTCTCCGACTGACTTATTTCACTCAGCATAATACCCTCCAGTTCCATCCACGTCGAAGCAAATGGTGGGTATTTGTCGTTTCTAATGGCTGAGGAATATTCCATTGTATACATAAACCACATCTTCTTTATCCATTCATCTTTCGATGGACACCGAGGCTCCTTCCACAGTTTGGCTATTGTGGACATTGCTGCTAGAAACATTAGGGTGCAGGTGTCCCGGCGTTTCATTGCATCTGTATCTTTGGGGTAAATCCCCAGCAGTGCAATTGCTGGGTTGTAGGGCAGATCTATTTTTAACTCTTTGAGGAACCTCCACACAGTTTTCCAGAGTGGCTGCACAGTTCACATTCCCGCCAACAGTGCAAGAGGGTTCCCTTTTCTCTGCATCCTCTCCAACATTTGTGATTTCCTGCCTTGTTAATTTTCCCCATTCTCACTGGTGTGAGGTGGTATCTCATTGTGGTTTTGATTTGTATTTCCCTGATGGCAAGTGATGCGGAGCATTTTCTCATGTGCATGTTGGCCATGTCTATGTCTTCCTCTGTGAGATTTCTCTTCATGTCTTTTGCCCATTTTTGTGATTGGATTGTTTGTTTCTTTGCTGTTGAGTTTAGTAAGTTCTTTATAGAACTTGGAAACTAGCCCTTTATCTGATACGTCATTTGCAAATATCTTCTCCCATTCTGTAGGTTGTCTTTGAGTTTTGTTGACTGTATCCTTTGCTGTGCAAAAGCCTCTTATCTGGATGAAGTCCCAATAGTTCATTTTTGTTTTTGTTTCTCTTGCCTTCATGGATGTATCTTGCAAGAAGTTACTGTGGCCGAGTTCAAAAAGGGTGTTGCCTGTGTTCTCCTCTAGGATTTTGATGGAATCTTGTCTCACATTTAGATCTTTCATCCATTTGAGTTTATCTTTGTGTCTGGTGCAAGAGAGTGGTCTAGTTTCATTCTTCTGCATATGGATGTCCAATTTTCCCAGCACCATTTATTGAAGAGACTGTCTTTTTTCTAAGAAAACTGGTCTGTTATTTAATCTGTGCAAGGAGCACAAACATAGCAGATGTTGGGAGGGTCACATTCCTATTTCCATTCTTAATACAATTACATGTCTATAGACATATACATTTTTAAAAAATTTTATTTAAATACCATTTAGCTAACATACAATGAGAATTTAGTGACTCACAACTTCTCTACATCACCCGGTGCTCATCACAACAGGTGCCTTCCTTCATCCCCATCACCTGCTTTCCCTCATCCTCTCCCCAACCTCCCTCTGGTGACCATTAGTGTGTTGTCTGTAATTCAGAGTCTGTTTCTTGATTTAGTTTTTTCTTTTTGCCCCATATGATCATCTGTTTTGTTTCTTCAATTCTACATAGTAGTGAAATCATATGATATTTGTCTTTCTGTGACTGACTTATTTCACTTAGCATCATACTCTTTAATTCCATATATGTCGTTGCAATGGCAAGTTTTAATTTTTTTATGGATGAATAATATTCAATTGTATGTATAAGTTGCCTCTTCTTTTCAATTCATCAGTCAACGGACACTTCAGAAGTTTCCATAATTTTTTCCATTATTGATAATGCTGCTATAAACATTGAGGTACATGTATCCTTCTGAATTACTATTTTTGTATTCTTTGTGTCAATACCTATCTCTATTCTTATATTTGTTGTTTTGTAAGCATCATCCTTGTTTCATTTCTGTTGAACCAGATGACTTCTCCCAGGATTATTCTAAGCACCTGTACATTTTCATAGACTTCAGCAAAGAGTACGTTGAGACAAAAAAAAAAAAAAAGAAAAGAAACATAGCATAGACACAGAAGGTAGGTGGGAGGTTATATTGATTGCAAGAAATCAGAGAAAGAATTATGGAATTTGGAAAATGTTTTTCCTGTAGTGTGAGTGGCAAACAGTTCCAAATTCACAAAGTATTTTCAGCATGAATGTTCTCATCTTGGTGAAAGAAACCCCCCAACACATGATTTTGAAATCTACATTCTTCTTGCCTGTGGGATTTCAATCTTCTTTCTTAAAATGCCCAAGAACTTTTGTTTTGTTTTTATTTTTTAACTATGTAGTTGAGTAAATCAGAGTGACAACACAAAACATAATGGGGAAATGACTAACGTCATTAAATAATACTTGTACGAGGCTTTCTAAAGAGACAAAGAGCCTCCAAGCCTCACTACCTAGGTTCTCATTCTCCTTCATTAATTCATTAAATACCTATTGATGCATGACCTTCTCTAGCAAGTAATTTCTCATCTTGGTAAACCTTAGAATCTCCTCCCTCTAGTCTTGTATGCCATCATAATACAACAAGTGCACTATGCTCGCTAATTTACGTATCTGTCTTCCTTGCTATATGTGCGCACCACGACCTACACATAGAACACAAGAGCAGTTCCTAATCCTCAGGAAGCGATAAATGATCTTGATGGAGGTATGGATCTCAAAGATCTGCAAAACCTCTTTGGGGCTTTTTAATATAAATGTCTTCACAATGATTTTCAAGCTTATATTGATACTAATCTAGTTGCATTTAATACCTCTTATTTGGGGAATTGTATATGAGTTTTCCTCTATCTTATGTATTTTGTGTTTACTGCATGCTTTGTCCCTATCATCTATTTATTATTTTCTCCTGAGGTAGTATATAATTTCTCTAACTTTTCTGCTTATCAAAATTTTTTAGTACATGCTTTCTTATATTTGTCAGTTAATGTTAAATAAGATAAAACAGAGTGGCAAGAGGAGGATCCAACTTCCTAATAAAATTTGTGTGTGTATGCAGAAAAAAATGTATAGACAATATAGAGGGATAAAATGACGATGCAAAAATTTACAGTACAGTGTTGATAATGCTTGGCTTTTAGTTTCTGGCAGCATTTGTCTTAAATAATTCAAAACTATATAGGTAGAATTAAGAATGTGGAGAGAATATTTTTAAAGCTTTAAGAAATGATTCAATGAAGGGATGAAGAGTTACAGGAAATCTCAGAGTGAGTCCAAGAAACACAAAGTGGAATCATTAGCTGGAGAGGTAAGCTAAACCTGGGAATGATGGCTGCCTGAGGTCATGTACTAATGCCGGGAGACCTTTGGTTTATAGCCCAACAGAATGACAAGAGACACTCTGGGCCCACTGTCAGTGGGCTTTCTGGTTACAGACTGCAGAAATATGGGCTTCCCAGAAGTTCTGCATTCATCCTCATGAGACACAGTACACTTGGAGGAAGGAAAACAAAACACACCACTGAGGGGACAATAGGACATGTGCAAATCTTGGCTGTGACACTCACAGAGACAGTTTAATCACAAGCTGGTGGATATGCAGACATGAGACCTGAAAGAATCAGAGGAAAACAGAAGAAACTAGAATGCGACCCACAAATACTTAACATACTGAAATTATTTGCATAGGCTATATACTCATGTGCTTAATATTGTAAATAAAAGAGGATATTGAGAGTATGTGTAAAACAACAAGAGGCATAATAATTAACAGGGCAAAATGTTAAAACAAATACAGCTTACAGAAATGTAAAGGATAATAAGGTGATGAAAATGAGGGTGATAAAGGTGTTCTAAAATTTATTGTGGTGATGGTGCACAATTCTGAATATATTAAAAAGCATTGAATTGTGTACTTTATGCAAATTCTGTAGCATATGAATTATGTTTCAATACAACTGGTGTGTTTCTTTAGCAATTTTGTATTTGTATACAAATACAAAATTTTGTATTTCTTTATTGCCCAGTATAATAATAGTCTGTTTCCTGGAAAGGAAATCTTGAACCTGAGACAGAGAAACACATAGAGAGAGAGAGAACAGAAAACATTAATAAATGTGTGAAGAGTTAGATTAATTTGGATTGACTTTTTCTACTACTATACATGTGATTTTGATATTAGGAAAGAATGTGCCATACAGGACCTACTGGGTCTTTCTGGGCTACCAGTATACTGAACCAAACCTGGAAAATTGGATCAGAGTAGCTCATATACTGATTATATATTTGGACTAATGTGCTGAGCATATAACTCTGTATCACAGGGTTAGTATGACATTAAAAAAAGGGCTTGTCTTTCAACTTTTCTAAAAATTTGAAAAATTTGAGGTATAATTTGCATACAAGAAATGCACAAATATTAAGTTCATAGCTTGATGGATTTTGACAATCGCATGCATGTGTTATCACATATTAAGCTATAGGTGATCGCCATTACTTCAGAAAAATCACTTGTGCCCTGTTCCAGTCAATCCCACCTTCAATGAGGGACATTGCTCTGAAATCTTTGCCACCAGAACCAAGTTTTTACTATTCTGCTTTAGTCTTCTTATATGAATTTTATATAAAAGCTTTATATAAGGCTTCTTTCACTCAGTGTCATGTTTTTGAGATTCATCCACATTGGTGACTAGTCATTGCTCTTTAGCACTAAGGAATCTTCCATTATACGGAAATTACTTATCTGATCTCCTGATGGACATTTGAGCTACTTTTTGGCTTTTCATTAATTGAAATAAGGTTGTTGTGAAGCAGCACACTCCAGGATTTTTGTGTGTGTGTATTTATGTTTTAATTTATTTTGGATAAATGATGACTACATTTATGAGAAACTTCTAGATTGATTTCCAAGTACGTATCCTTTTATATTCCCACCAGCAATATGTGAGAGTCTCAGCTACACCGCATGCTTGTCATCACTTGGTGTTGTCTTTTTATGCTTTAACCATTGTAGTTGAGTAGATGAGAGTATCACACTGTGGTTTTAATTTGCATTTTTCTGATAACTAATAATGTTGAACACACACATGGGCTTATTAATCACTACTATATAAATCTCGGTGAAATACCCGTTTTTATATTTGGGGTAGACATTGTTCTAGTTATAGAACATTATTTAGTTGTAGACATTGTTCATATATTCTTGATTAAAGTTGTTTGTAAGTTACATTTATTGCATATTTTCACAGTTTGAAGTTTATATATTTATATTTTAAACAATGTGAGCAAAATGTTTTAATTTTGATAACTTATTTTTTGTTAATGGTTTCTGTGTCCTATTCATGAGCTCTTTGTCCACCCCAATGTCAGCCCAAGGTCATGAAGCTAAGCTACATCGAAAGGCAAGCTTTAAAATGTAAGATTGTACATTTAGGTCTTTGGTTTATTTCAAATCAATTCTTTTGTGTATAGTGTAAGGTATCAGTTAAGGTTCATTTTTTTCCCTTATGGATAACCAATCAGTCTTCCAGCACAATTTATTTAAAAGAACTTCTTTCTCCATTTGATTACTGACACCTTGTTGAAAGTAAATGGATTAACCTGAGTGTTAGGCTTTTTTTTTTTTAATTAAATCTTTTATTCTGTTAAATTGATCTACTTGTTTATTTTTATGCCTATGACAATACTACGTTGTCATGATCAATGCAGCAATATAGTAACTTTTGAATTATATGACCTCTTTTTTTTATTTATCTTTTAAAAATTGTGTTAGCTGCTCCAGGCCTTTTTTTTCCACATCAAAAATTGCTAGAAAGAATTAACACTGCGACAATATTGAGTATTGTAATCAATTGACATGACATATCTCTCTACTGGTGTTTTGGGGTTTCTTTCTTTAGTTCTTCATCAGTGTAGCTAGAGTTTTATCAATCTAGATTTTCTTCTTTTTTTTTTTGAATTGTTTATCCATTTTTATTTGAATAATTTTCACGATTATCTCATTTCTTTCCTTCATTCTCCTTACTTTAATTTTTAATATTTTAATCATTTGGGGCACCTGAGTGGCTCAATCAGTTAAGTATCTGCCTTTGGCTTAGGTCATGATCCCAGGGCCCTGGGATTGAGTTCCACGTTGGGCTCCCTGCTCAGTGAGGAGTCTGCTTCTCCCTCTACCCCTGCTAGTGCTCTTTCTCTCTTTGTCAAATAAGTAAATGAAATCTTTTTTATTTATTTTATTTTATTTTTTTAAATGAAATCTTTTTTAAAAAGGATTTTTTAGGTTTTAGATGAGCTTTAGATTTTTAAAAATATTTTTAAAAAGGTATTCCCCCCAAAAAGATTTTAGTCTTTCTTATATCTTAAGGTATAAGCTTCAATCTTTGATATTGAGCCATTATTCTTTCTCCAATACAAGCATTATATCAGTTTCCTAGGGCTACCATAAAAGGTGCCACAAATCAGGCAGCTTAAACTATAGTAATTTTTGTCTTACAGTTATTTCTGGAGTCTAGAAGTCTGAGATCAAGGTGTTGGCAGAATCGGTTCTTTCTGAGAGAGATAAGGTAGGGTTTGGTCCAGTTCTCTCTCTCTTAGTTTCTGGGGGTTTGCTGGCGATCTTTGGCATGCCTTATCATGTACACACAGCATCCCAATCTCTACCTTCATCTTTACATGGTGTTCTTCCTGTGTGTGGGCTCCTGTCCACAATTCCACTATCCATAAGGACACCAGTTCTACCTGATTAAGGGCTCACCCATCCAGGATGATCTTATCCTAACTAACTCCATCTGTAGAGACACTATTTCTAAATAAGGTCACAGTCTGAATACAACTGTGTTGTAGTTTAGGACTTCAACACATGAACTGAAGGGAGAGGGAACACAGTTCAACCCATAGCAAGAACACAACTTCCCTTCTAAGTATTGCTGCACTGAATCCGAGAGATTCCAATATGTTATATATTCATTATTATTCAGTTTGAAATAGTTTCTAACTTCGACTTTTAATTCTTTCCTAACCCATGGATTTCAAAGAGTTTGAAGTTTAATTTTGAAAGACTCAGTTTTCTAGGGTCCCAGGTGGTACAGGCAGTTAAGTGTCCAGTTCTTGGTTTTGGCTCAGGTTATGATCTCAGGGTCATGAGATCAAAAAGCCCTGTTTTGGGCTTCATGCTCAGCAAGGAGTCTGCTTGAGATCCTCTCTCTCCATCTCCCTCTGCCCCTTCCACTTATGATCTTTTTCTCTGAAACAAATAAATTTTTAAAAAATATCCAATTTTTTTTAGGTTTTATTGTATTGGTTTCTAATTTACTTCTATTGATATTGCACAACATACTATAAGTGATTTTTTAAAATAGCTTTACTGAGGTCTGATTAGAATACATATTGAAAGTGTACAATTTGATAAATTTTAAATATATACACATCTGTAAATTTTTACTAAAATCAAGATAATGAACATTTATTTATTTGTCCCCAAGGTGGTGTCTCTTGGTGAGCCCTTCCTCTCCCCCAGTTAGTAGGAAAACAGTGATCTAGATTCTGTAACTACAGATTAGTTTGCATTTTCTATATTTTTATATAAACTTTACTAGACAGGATGCACTATTTTTTTGTCTGGTTTCTTTCACTCACCATAATTACTCTGTGATTCATCCATACTGAAGCATGAACAACAGTTGATTCTTTTTTATATTGACTAGTTTGTCCATTTCCATTTGGGTTGTTTTTATTTTGGGGTTATTACAAATAAAACTGCTGTGAAAATCTGCATACAGATCTTTGTATGAACATATGCTTTCATTCATCTTGGATAAACATCTTGAAGTGGAATGGCGACACATATGCACATGACCGCAGTGTGCCAGGTGTATGATTAAGTTTACAAGAAATGGACAAACTATTTTCCAGAGTGGTTGTATAATTAATATTTCAAGCAGTATTGTCTGAGATTTGCTCCACATTGATGACATCACATGGTATGATCAAACTTTTTAATTTCAGGCTATCAGAATGATAATTCTGTGGTGGCATTATCTCATTTTTTGGCTTTATTTTGCATCTCGGTAATGATTAGTCATAGTGAGCATGTTTTCCTTTGGTTATTTACAATCTATATTTCCTCTTTAGTAAAGTGATTTTCTTATCTTTTACACACTTTTGATGGATTAGTTTTTAATTACTGAGTTTTAAGAGCTATTTATGTATTCTGGATATGATACTTTTATCAGATGTGTGATTTGCAAATATTTTCTCTCAATCTCTGACTTGTTTATTCATTTCCTCAGTAGTGTCTTTAAAGAGCAAAAATTCCTAATTTTAACAAGCCAAAGTTTATCAATTATCTTTCTCTTCTGGATCATGATTGTGCTGTCACAGTTAAGAAAGCTTAGCTTAGGTTAGCCCTGGTCACAAAGATTTCTCCTATATTGGTTCTATAATTTTTACAATTTTCCCTAATAATCAAATTCAAATTTTATTATAAGTTTTACAGTTAGATCTTTGACTCATTTTGCATTACTTTTTCTATATGGTGTGAGGTATGATTTTTTTAAAATATAAATATATCTATTTTTTTCACTATTTCAAATATATTTATCTTGCTATATTGTAATGCATTTTTAAAAGATGCTTTACTTCTATTTTTGGATTCAGTTGTTTTATTAGCAGAGTTTTAGCTTTGGTTCAGATAGGCAAGTTGTTTATTTGCAGATAACCATGATCTTTTTGAGGCTGTTTAACCTCTGGTAGGATGGGTCTATAGTAGCATTTGCTGTAAGTCTTGATGAACTCTTCTCCCATAAGGGCTTTTAATAATTTACTGCAAGCTTGAATTATTCAATGAAGACTCTTTTCTGTTTGAAATCAAACGCCTCCCCAACTTGTACAAATTCCCATAGTATCTTCAGCTTCTTTTATTTCCCTTCCTGGTAGTTGTTTCTTACACACGCTCATGGAGTTCTGCTCTAAGCATATGTATTCTAGTGTTGGGCCAAACATTCGAGGAGACATCCTGTGAGGTTCTTGATTTGGTTTTCATATACAGTTCTCTCTTGTCTGGTACTCTGCACCATGAACTATGGTCTCTCCCAGAGTCCACACTCTCTTTTCTATCTACTGAGCTCAGCGAGACCTCACTGTGAGGAATGGACTTCCCATCCTTTCACTTCAGTCTGGAACCTGGTGTTAGGCCATGGAATTTCTATGGGACTGCATTTTACTCTCCCTTCTTTCCAGGTTTTCCATTCTTCCCTACATGCTGTAAAACATCTGAACACATTGACTTCGTATACTTCGTCCAGCTTCATTGTTGTGTGTAGTCAGACAGTGGTTACTTCATCATGGCTAATAGATGTCCATAACAAGTTTTAAAATGATCAAATTGTTCACAGTTTCTGACTTGAACTACTTTCCCTGACTTATCTTGCATTTCTAGTTCCTTCTATTCCTTTTTCACCCCCTGGTGATATATCTTTTTTCAGTCCTAAGATAACACTTTTAGAGATTTGACTTTTTTCTCCATTTCTCTTTCATCAAGATGCACTCTTCAGCTATGTTGCTAATAACTTCCCTGAATAAATAAATATTTTGCTTGCTTGAGCAATTTTGCAGGTTCACACAGGTAACACTCTTTCCAAGTTAGGTCTTAAGGATAAGAACTGAATGTTAGATAGGATTATCTAGTTAGGGATCCCTGGGTGGCGCAGCGGTTTGGCGCCTGCCTTTGGCCCAGGGCGTGATCCCGGAGACCCGGGATCGAGTCCCACATCGGGCTCCCCGTGCATGGCGCCTGCTTCTCCCTCTGCCTGTGTCTCTGCCTCTCTCTCTCTCTGTGACTATCATAAATAAATAAAAATTTAAAAAAAGAGGATTATCTAGTTAGATATTGTCTTTTAAAGATCTTTGCCTTTGCAGCCCTTCTTTTCTAGATAAGGCCTCTTCATGATAAGAAATAATAGATAATCCAATTTGAGGATAAATTTAAGAACTAACTAATAATTATTCACTTACAGGGTTTGTAGGCAAGGATAGGAAACAGGACAGGGGGGCTAGAGTTAGTCAAAATGTGGTCTTGGAAGGCATCGGTAGGATATTGTAAACCACAAAGTTGCCTGAACATTTAATGGTCTTATCTTTAAAATGTGTGGATCTGCAAGGAGTTAATGTTAGATCAGTTTATCACGTTATCTCACACTGTATGGATTTGACTGAACAGGTATTAAAAGAGTCTGCTGACCCTGCAATGCCCATCATGATGGAGTTTGGCAGAGTCTATGTGTTTTGAGAATCAGTGTACAGTTTGCTAGATCACTTCTCCATTCCCTATAGATGCCACTGGGGCCCTTTTCATTTCATCTACAATGCAAGAATTACCAACTTCATTCTAGATAGTGTGTCATGGAATTTAATTCCAAAGCTTAGAAAGAAATGAAGTATAACCAAATTGAGAATCTTAAGGAAATGTCTTTATGATTAATAATATTAATTTTATGAAAGCAATTCAGAATTATATTCTTAGTACCAGACGTTTATTGAATGGATGAATGAATGCAATTTTAAAAAGTTTATGAGACAAGAAACAGGAATTGGTAATGTGAGTAATCTTTTATCCTTGTGGACATAATTAAGTGAAACATAATGTAGACACCTGAAATCTACAATGTAAGAAGTTATATGAAATTAAGATACTTTAGGTAGCTTCTCGTGTAGGAGGTTTGGATCAATGGAAATGATTTGCCTCTTGGTTACAGATCTGACTGGAGTAGGAAGGACAGCAAGGGATCGAGAGTTACATGGAAACTAGTCATTAGCCTGGTAGTTCTATCATTAGTGGTAAGACTTTTGGGAAGTAATGTTTCTCTAGTATCTGTCCCTTCCTCTGAAAAATGGGCAGATTCTTATGAATGAGAAAAGAACTAAGTGATTGACTGCATATACTAAACATATTGTAGCTGCTTAGAAAATATTACTCAGCTTTGCTTCTCTTTTCATCATCGTAATCAATGTGTCAGTATATTAAAGGTAACATTATACTTGTTAATGATGATTACTTGTTACTCTGTTAATTTTTTTATTTTTTGATTTTTTTTTAGAGATTCTATTTATTCATGAGAGAGACACACACAGAGAGAAGCAGAGACAGGCAGAGGGAGAAGCAGGCTTCCTGCTGGGGAGCCCAACGTGGGACTCGATCCCAGGACCCCAGAATCACGACCTGAGCTGAAGGCAGATGCTCAACCACTGAGCCACTCAGGTGCCTCTGTTACTCTGTTTAAATGTAGATCCCTGTACAAAAAGCTAAACTTCTGAGGAAAAATAAGAAAGAAGGGGAGAGAGAGAGCCTAGAGGGCCATGCAGAGAGGTCAAATTTCACCCTAAATGTTTCACTACACCTCATCCCCCAGATTTTGAGTGTCTATGGAAATAAATCTTGTGGAGAGAAAAATAGGTTAGATTATCTGTGTGTGTGTGTGTGTGTGTGTGTGTGTGGTATTGTTCATTTAGTTTATTCAACAGTCATTTGCCAATAATTTACCAAATGTCAGACTGTGCAAAATGCCAAAAATACAGGAAAAGATTGGAAAAAATAATTTTGTCCTTATAAACTCAGACTCTAGCAGGACAGATGGGTATGGTATGTGCAGATTCATGTTACAAAGGAGAGGAGTTGTAGCCTTGGGGACATGTAACAAGGACCCCTAAGCTGGGAGAGGGCATCTGGGGAATCTTCTATGTGGAAGGAATATTTGAGCAAAGGACTAAGCATTGTAGAATTTTCTAGGTCACAGAATGGACTGACAAGTAGTGTGGGGATAACATTCTCAGAAGAGTCATCATCTCCACCAAGACCCCGAGAGGAGAAAGAAAGCATGGTCTGCACAGGGACTAAAGCAGAGCTGGCATGAATGGAATTGCTAGTCTACAAAGTAGAGAGCAGACCAGGTCACTTAAGGTGAAACTGAAAGAAGTCCTGGACTAAGTAAAAGAGGGTCTTATCTTCTATGTTAATTTTTTTGGATTTTTAAAGCAACATGAAGCCACTGAAAAATTTGGCTCAGGGAAATGCAACTACATTTTTCTCTGTAGTGGGATGCATATTGTTTGAAGATAAAAGAGTGTTTGCAAAAAAAAAATCAGGAAATTGGTAGATTCATGCAAAGCATGTCTAACAAGGATTTGCATTATGGTGGTGACAGTGAGGATGAGTTAGGAAGGTAGTTAAAAGTTAGCATCAACAGGATATGCCTGGGTGGCTCAGGGGGTTAAGCATTTGGCTTTTGAGTTTTGCTCGGGTCATGATCTCAGGGACATGGAGTTGGGCTCTTCACTGACCTGAGAGTCCACTTGAATATTCTCTCCATGTCTCTCTGCTCCTCCCCACATTTCTCTTAAATACACAAATAAATCTTTTTTTTTTAATAAATCTTTTTTTTTCTTTTAAAGTTAGCACCGACAGATTGCCCAGCAGGCAAATTCTACTTCAAAAGCCCTCCAACTTCCTCTACCCCCTTCTTTACTTGGAGAAGTTCTATACATTCTTTAAATTTAAGTTCAAGTGCTACCTGCATTTCGAAGACCTCCCTCCCACAGACAGAGCTAGTGGATTATTATTAGAGTACCTGGCAAATTAAAGGATTTTCAGCCAGCTGATTTCACCCCTGGATACACACTGAAGTCATCTGGGGAACTTTTAAAACTTCTAATACCTACCTCCTACCCCAGACCAAATCTTCATGAGTAGCAAGACTCTTGCTTGAAAGCTCTCCAGGTGGTTCTTTTTTTTTTTAATAAAAAAATTTTAATTTAAATTCAATTTGCCAACATATAGTATAATACCCAGTGCTCATCCCATCAAGTGCCCTCTTTAGTGCCTGTCACCCAGTCACCTCATCCCTCCCACCCAACACCCCTTCCACAACCCTTTGTTTCCCAGAGTTAGGAGTCTCTCATAGTTTGTCTTCCTCTCTAATTTTTCCCACTCAGTTCCCCTCCTTTCCCTTATAATCCCTTTCACTATTTCTTATATTCCCCATATGAGTTAAACCATATGATGATTGTCCTCCGATTGACTTATTTCACTCAGCATAATACCATCCAGTTCCATCCACATCAGAGCAAATGGTGGGTATTCATTTTTTTCTCCAGGTGGTTCTAACATGCATGGAGGGAAAGGAACCAGCACTTACAGACCATATTGGCATTTCTGGTTGCCTTTTCCATTAGGCTGTACTCATAGACCAGAACTGGTTCTGAGGGCTAAGCACAGCAATGATACATCTTAATTTACTGCCATATATTTAAGTAAATTAAAATATGCAACTTGAATTACTTTTAGCCAATTGAGGCTTCTCTTCCACTAAAGATGACTGAAAATTCAGAGGAGATGCATAAAGTGTCTGCCCTAGAAACACCTTAGGAGGTAGACATAGACATTTAAAATAAAAATGGTGTAACTTGCTAAAATATAAACATTGCTGCCCATGGCAATCTACCCTGAAGTGGGCTCTGCCCGAGGATTTTTTTTTTCTGACCTAAAAGAAAAACTTTTTAGAAAAGTATATATTTCAATAAATGTACATTCTTCTAAAATACACAAGTTAATTGGCTAATTGAATCTAATATCCAATCTGTTCCCAGGCATAAAGGCAATCTCTAATCTCGTGGGAGTAGGAAAGGTACAGACCAATTTCTTATACCTATCTGTACTTCATCTAGCTTAGGGAGATAAGCATAGCCTGGTTTCTCTGAAAGCCTTATCACATTACTGGTTTTGGAATGACATTGCAGCTTGTCTATTACCACAATTCATGGGAATGGATTGCACTGGCTTATAAAATAGCACCTGTTCAGTTTCTAAAGAAGCCATTTGATCCCATCATAAAATGAATGAGCGCCCAATTTAACATGAAGCCAAATGGTTTACAAGAAGGAACAGGGAGGAGTGGACAGTCAGTCCTGACTCTGACTCTGGCCCCACAGGGAAGTATCTGAATACCTGCACACATTGGGGCTGAATTGCCTTGTGCTGTCATTCTTCCTTCTCATGTTCACATGATATGTGCTCTTAAAAAATGATAGTTCTATCAGGGAGGGGATGAAGGACCAAACCAGAGACCTTAGCTATGCTGGCCTTCCTGTCTGGGAAGGAAAGGAAGGTAAGGAGGGATTGAGGGAACCTATAGAGCTGATGCCAAATCGAAAGAGGGTTGACACAGAGGACAGGCAAGAGGCTGAGGGTAAGTTGGGAAGCCAAGCTTGAGGGACCAGCTGGAGTAGGATTTTAGTATAGGGTCAGCCTACACCTGCTCCTTAAAGCTCAAGTCAGGACGGCAGCATTTCTATGACTTTTTAAAAAGCTTACAGATATTCCAGATCTCATGTCTGGTTGTTCTAACCCTGTTAATACCCTGCTCCATTTTTGGAACGTTAGATCCAAGTTTCTGGTCTACCTTTGCAGGACATCAATGGCATGAAATTTCTTCACTAATCCTATTCTTGCTTTCTATATTTGTTTCCCCTCACCATGTGAAAAATGACCACAATCTTAATGATTTAAAACTATACATACTTATTAAAACACATGTTTATGAATCAGAAGACTTAACATTTTTAAAGTAACCCAATGTGGAACTTGAACTAGTGACCCTGAGATCAAGAGTCTCATGCTCTACTCACTGAGCCAGCCAGGCACCCCCTCCACACACTTATTATTTTTTAAAGGTTTATTTATTGTAAAGGTGGGGTGGGGCAGGGGGGAGAGAATCCTCAAGCAGACTCCCGGCTGAGCCTGGAGTGCATCATGGGGCTTTCATGTAGGCCATCCACAACAGGCTTATTGGATATTTCAGGCCAGTAGGAGAATGTGTGCTACTCCCAGTTTTTCTGGTCTCTTCTAAGGGCTCACCTGATCTGTCAGAATAGCCGAAGACGGTTCCTCAAGTTAAAGTGAATGTATTAGAAACTTGGAAAATACCTGAAAAATCCTTTCCCAGAAGTACTAGGCTAACTAGCAGGTATCACTAGTAATCAGTAAGCAGGCATTCTAGTTACTATTGTTGCATAATAAATTACCCGTAAACTTACTGACTCTAACAACTATCTTTTTATTGTCTTTCATAGTTTATGTGAACCAGGAATTGAGAGGATGCTTGATTAGGTATTTCTGGTTTGAGGTCTCTCATCAGACTGTGTTCAGAACGTGGCAATTTTGATTGTGTTCACAATGAGATTTTTCTCTCAATTTCTCTCTCTCTCTCTCTCTCTCTCTGTCTCTCTCTCTGTCTCTCCATCACCACACCTGTAGCCTTAGGGACTCAGCCTGTTTACACAGGCTTCTCATGGAAGGACAGCTAGGGAAGTCTACTGCTTACACGGGGCCCAGGGCTCCAACAGAATGCCTTTACTGAGTGAAACAGAATCTGTGTCACCTTGTCTAACTAAGCTCTAAGATGTCACCTAGTGTCCCTTTTGCTGCATTCTAATTGAGTCCCAAATCTCGCTATATTCAAGGAGAGGGGAATTCTACTCCCAACTCAAGGGTTGTGACATGATTGTAAATGAACATGGGGAATGAGAGACAACATCAGAAAAATTTTGGTATGATACAATTTGCTCCAAGAGGCAGGAGCCAGATCTGACAGTGGGATGTGAAATATTTATATACAGGAATACATGTATATTTAACCATTTAAGGAGGAATATCATGATTAAGGTCAGTTTTTAAGGAACTTGACATTTTTATGAACATTGTATTCATGACTACTTCAGTATAGTGAGACATTCACAAGTTTGTATGTCCTGGATCAAAAATAATGTTTTATAGAATAAAATGATGAATTAATAAATCCTGTTAAAGTCTGCTGCTTTTGATGTTCAGATGAAAACATCTAGAAGGCAACTTAAAAAAGGGGTTTAAATTTTAGGAGAAATATCAGAATCATAGAATGGGGTTTGGAAGCATTTACATAGTGTGACTGAACAGGAGCAAGACCAGTGCTTCCCTATCAGGACTTTCATTATTAACACAGGAATATTTGAATAAAGTTATCTGTATGGATGCGATGCACTTTGTGGTCATCTTTGTCTGTTATGAGGATGCTGTCTGCTCCATTTAGTTGACTCTCCTTCTGTCCACCCAGTCACGCTGCTTCTGTGAGAGGATACATTGGTGTTTATGCAAAGCTGAACCCAGACTCAAGCCTGGGCTTCCTCTCAATTCCTCCCTTTGAGGTCAGGGCAGTGGCTGTCACATTGCTGAGGCTATAAAAGATAAAGTTTGGTAAAGAGAAAGCTGTATCTTGAATCCTGGCCCTTTTTGGTATCAGCTCTGTGGCCTTATTTAATCCTTAGCAACTTGTGTTCTCATCTGAAAAGTTGGGAAAATAATACCTGGCAGAAATTATATGAGATTGTGAATATAAAATGTAGAACTATGCTTGGTACATAGTCAAGAAATAAAACTACAGTTTCCTGGCTCAGTCTGATGATTAGGATGACTAGTGGAGAAAAAACACTAAATGTTTGATCTAAACATTTCGGGCCATTGTAACGTGTATTGGGTCAACTGAGTTAATTCATGAATTATGAAGCTTCGCCGACAGTGATATAGAGAATAGATAATAGAGAAATTCCTCAAATTTTACATTGAATTTGGACATCATGCCTGTGTGTAGCTACCATTCAAGTGAAATACTGAATGACCTTAAAAAATAATATAGATGAGTGGGTACCTGGGTGGCTCAGTAGGTTGACTCTTTATTTCGGCTCAGGTCATGATTTCAAGGTCTGAGACTGAGCCCTGTGTTGGGCTCTGCACTCAGCGTACGGTTTTTCTCTCTCCCTCTACCTCTGCTCTTACTATCATTCATTCTCTCTTTCTCTCTCTCTCAAATAAATAAATACTGTTTTAAAAAAATATATAGATGAGCATTTTGCAGCACTGGAGTTAATGAAGATTAAGCTGTATATCTTATATAATCTCTGGTTATTTAGCTATTTTGAATCCTTAAAATTATTGTGGTGATGCTTTGTTTTGTTTCTTAGGGCTTGCATGGGTCTTGCTTGGGTCTTAGGTCATCTTCTTTAAAACAAATCTATAACTCCTTGTGATACATTTTAGGTGCCCAGAACATTAGATGATATGTGATATTTCCTGTGATGTGATGCTGAGGGGACCCTGGGAAGCTCTTGGTACCCATTTGACAATCAACTGCTTCTGTGTCTTCTTGCTTTGTCTTAAGTCCCTTGATTCATGAGAAGTGCTTTCACTAGTATAAATTAATTTAATGGATAGTTTTCATAAAACATCTATTTTTAAAGTGTGGATATGTATTCGCAGAAGTTAGTGTGTTCTTCCACCAGCAACCTCAGAATAATATAGTCAACACTTTAGACTTCGTTTTACTCATTCTTAAAAAATTCTTGAAGTGTTTGGTCTTTGAAAAGTTATAGTTTCTGGAGCACCTATGTAGCTTAGCCAGTTAGATTTCTGACTCTTGGTTTCAGCTCAGCTCCTGATCTCAGGGTCCCTGAGGAGTCCCACTCCTGGCTCCTAGAAACTGGATTCATTGCCAGTCTCACTGATGGCCCTGTCACGCTGGTTTATAGCCACAGCTAGAGGCAGCCCACCACCCATCCAAGCCTTGTTCATTTACCATGGAAAAAAATTAAAAATTATTAACTTTAAAGATGATAAAGACCAAAAAAAAAAAAAAAAAGAAAAGACCACAAACATCACAACCTAGTCAAATGAAATAATTTTCATACTGATTAACTACATGACAACAAATGTATAATATTTTTCATACGTTATTTGGCTTTAAATTTATTTAATAATTGGGATGTGTGGGTGTTCGGTCAAGCATCTGTTATTTCAACTCAGGTCTTGATCGTGAGGTGATGAGTTCAAGCCCTGTGTTGGGGCAAGCATGGAATCCACTTAAAAAACTGATAATAAGGGATCCCTGGGTGGCTCAGCAGTTTAGCGCATGCCTTTGGCCCAGGGCGCGATCCTGGAGTCCTGGGATCGAGTCCCGCGTGGGGCTCCCGGAATGGAGCCTGCTTCTCCCTCCTCCTATATCTCTGCCTCTCTCTCTCTGTCTATCATAAATAAATAAATCTTTAAAAAAAACTGATAATAAGTAAGTTAATAAATAAACTAGTTGAATAACTATTGATAATGGTATTGTGATATACTTTTCTATAGATAATAGATAATTTAGTCTTTCCTCTAGCCGGATTGACTGAAAAGAAATTTTTTTTGGTACCAATAGTTTAGAAACATATTTTTTATTATTCTCAGCCCATTACTGATAACATGATGTAAATTTTTAGGATTATTGTAATGTTTTGAAAACCCATATTTAGGCATGGTAAGAGACCATGTCCTTTTTGTCAGAACTCCAAACGACTTGGTGGTAAAAGCATTGTAAGGAGCAAAGCTCGTATCTGGCTCCCAACAACCATTTCACAGAAGTGACTTAAAACCACATAAGTAACTATCTCATTAAATCCTAATGAAACACATCCCTAACCCAACTTCTTCTTAGCCAGGTTCCAAAATTACCCACAGCCCCTTTAGAGACATTTATAGAAAGGGAGGTGTGATGTAGGTGAAGAAGCTCTCACAGAGATTAAGGTCCTGCCTGTGAAAATGTTTCACTTTGGCAAGTTTTACAAAATTGGATGACAAAGTGAATGGACCCCTTGTAGGACTTGAGAGAAAGTCATGTTGCTGAGCAGCCCCAAGCTAAAGCGTATTCCCTTCCTAGTAAAATTCCTACCCTTTCCCCATTTGGAAGTCCCCCTGTTAAAACAAGAACTAGTCCCAGAGGCTGAGGACACAGCCTGGGGCCTTGGTAGGACTTTACTGTTGCCATTCCTACTACGAAGCTTCACTGGTCCCATTTCTGAGCCAGCTGCTGGGGTTAGGGGGTTAGGGGTGCTCACCTCACAAGCACGGATTCTCACAGCTCCGTAAAGAAACAGTCATCACATGAACACGTAGCCACAGCTCCCTAGACATCTATTCTCTTCATTCTTGTGCTCACTCACTTGTAGATCCTACTGGTATTGGTTTTATGACTGTGTTTGCCATATGGAGGCATGCTGGTTTCCCACTGTGGCTTCTCCCTCATCACATGCTGTCAGTGTACTTTTAACCCATGCTTCAGAGTGCTGCAGCTTTGGGGTTAAAATTAATTTTGAGCACTTTCTGAACCATCTGAGCAATGCAGAAAGAGAGGCCCTCCCTTCCCTGGCCATCGAGGCAGGGGCCTCGCCCTCACCGTGGATGAGAGAGCAAGCACCCGAGGGATGTCCTTGGTGGGTGAGCCCCCGGGTGGACACATATGTCGAGGGTAAGGGAGATTTTTAAATGGGGACTTCTACTTTCACTGCACCTACAAACGGAACCCCAGAAGGAAGGAAGGATCTAGCCATGATGGGGGGGGTGGCAAGAGTACCCTGGTTGGTGGATGGTGATCTGGTAATCAGGAGCATCAGTTATCACGCCGCTGGCCCGTACGAGATCACTGAGCAACAGGAGCCAAACAGGACATTAGGAGCATCTCAGGCCTTATTTACATCTTCTTTTGCTTCAGGGACTCCTCGTATGAAAAACAGGTTGATCTGAAATGGGCTTCCCTTGGGTCTTGTTCTCCTGCCCGCCGGTGACTCTAAAGGGGGCTGGAGTGGCTTCTAACTGAGGCGTCACTTGGTCAGGAGCCGCGGCCAACCCAGAACCAGCTTCCCCTCGGGGGATGCTCCCCTGAGCGCGCAGGCGGCCCCAGCTCGCGCTCGCTGTACCGGGTCCGTAGCTCTCTAAACCCCAGAAGGCGGGACTGGAGGGGAGTCCCAGGTAAGGCCTCGCTAGACTTGGTTCTAGAGTCGAAGCCTTTCTGGACTGGACATGCTCGCTTACCTCTACCAGCCCCTTTCACTGGTGAACGTATTCTGAGTGTTTTGAACAAAACATCAATTTAACAAACTCTATAGCATCCTACTAGAAACCCGAATGTCCATGTGGCACCGCTGTGACATATTTGCAAAAATTCAAAAAATAGATGATTTCTGTAACTAATAACGAGACGCAAAGTTATTTACATCAAATTTTTGAGATTAAATAATAGAAAATCCAAATTTTCATTCTTCTGCATGTGGATGTCCAATTTCCCAGCACCATTTATTGAAGAGAGTGTCTTTCTTCCAGTGGATAGTTTTTCCTCCTTTGTCGAATATTAGTTGACCATAAAGTTGAGGGTCCACTTCTGGATTCTCTATTCTGTTCCATTGATCTATGTGTCTGTTTTTGTGCCAGTACCACACTGTCTTGATGACCACAGCTTTGTAGTACAACCTGAAATCTGGCATTGTGATGCCCCCAGCTATGGTTTCCTTTTTTAAAATTCCCCTGGCTATTCGGGGTCTTTTCTGATTCCACAGAAATCTTAAAATAATTTGTTCTAACTCTCTGAAGAAAGTCCATGGTGTAAGAAAGTGATTAAGTTTCATTCTTTTGCATGTTGCTGTCCAGTTTTCCCAACACTGGTGAAGGGACTTTTTCCCATTGGATATTCCTCCCTGCTTTGACAAAGATTAGTTGACCATATAGTTGTAGGTTCCTTCCTGGGGTTTCCATTCTGCTCTGTTGATATATGTGTTTATTTTCATGCTAGGGCCACACTGTTTTGATTACTAGAGTTTTGTTATATAAATTGAAAGCCAGAATTGTGATGCCTTCAGCTTTGCTTTTTTTTTTTTTTTTTTTATTAAGATGCTTTGGCTATTTGGGGTCTTTTGTGGTTCCATACAAATATAGGATTGTTTGTCCTAGTTCTGTTAAAAATGCTGGTGGTATTTTGATATGGATTGCATTGAATGTATAGGTTGCTTTAAGTAATAGACACTTTCAATCAATAAAGCATGGAGTGTCTTTTCATTTCTTTGTGTCATCTTCGATTTCTTTCATCAGTGCTTGATAGTTTTCAGAGTACAGGTCTTCATCCATTTGGTTAGGCTTATTGGTTTTGGTGCAATTGTAAATGGGATTGATTCCTTACTTTCTCTTTCTACTGCTTCATTATTGGTGTGTAGAAGTGGAACGTCTTTCTGATGTTGTATCTTGTGAGTTTACTAAATTCGTGTATCAGTTTTAGCCAGTTTTTGGTGGACTCTTGGGTTTTCTATATATAGCATCATGTCATCTGCAAATAGTGAAAGTTTGACTTCTTCCTTGCCAATTTGGATGCTTTATTTCTTTTTGTTGTGTGATTGCTGTGGTGAGGACTTTTAGAACTATGCTGAATAAAAGTAGTCAGAGTAGACATCCCTGTGTTGTTATAGAGGAAAATATAGAGGAAAAGCACTATTTCTCCCTATTTAGAGTGGTATTATCTGTGGGTTTTTTATAGATGGCCTCATTATACTGAGATATGTTTCCTCCAAACCTACTTTGTTTAGGGGTTTTAACATGAAAGGATATTATACTTTATCATGGTCATTAATTTGTGAATATTGAACCACTCTTAAAACCAGGAATAAATACCACTTAATCATGGTGAATGATATTTTTTAATGTATTGTTCAATTTGGTTTGCTAGTAGTTTGTTGAGGATTTTTGCATCCATGTTCATCAGAGATATTGGCCTGTAGTTCTCTTTTTTTAATGGAATCTTTGTCTGGTTTTGGTATCAGGGTGATACTGACCTCATAGAATGAATTTGGAAGTTTTCTTTCCTTTTCTATTTTTTTGGAATGATTTGAGAAAAATAAGTATTAACTCTTCCTTAAATGTCTGATAGAATTTTCCTGTGAAGCCATCTGTCCCTGGACTTTTGTTTGTTTTTTAATTACTGATTCCATTTCTTTACTAGTTATCAGTCTGTTCAAATTTCCTGTTTCTTCCTGTTTCTGTTTAATAGTTTGTAGGTTTCTAGGAATTTGTCCATTTCTTCCAGATTGCCCGTTTGTTGGCATTTAATTTTTCACAGTATTCTCTTACAATTGTTTGTTTTTCTGTGGTATTGGTTATGATATCTCCTCTCACTTGTGATTTTATTTATTTGGGTCCTTTCTCTTTTCTTTTTTGATAAATCTGGCTAGAGGTTTATTGATTTTATTTTTTCAAAGAATCAACTGCTGGTTTCATTGATCTATGTTGTTTTTTAGTTTCTATATCATTTATTTCTATTCTTTTTTTTTTTTTTTTTTTTTAGATTTCCATCCTGCTGGCATTAGGTTTCATTTATTTTTTTTCTAGCCCCTTTAGGTGTTAGCTTAGCATGCTTATTTGACATTTTCCTTGCTTCTTGAGGTAGGCCTGTATTGCTATATACTTCCCTTGTATGACTGCGTTTGCTGTATCTCAAAGGTTTTGGACTGTTGTGTTTTCATTTTCATTTGTCTCCATAAATTTTTAAATTTCTTCTTTTATTTACTGGTTGACCCATTCGTTGTTTAGTAGCATGTTATTTAACCTCCATGTCTTTCCAGATTTGTGGTCTTTCCAGATTTTTTTCATGACTTCTAGTTTCACAGTGTTGTGGTCAGAAAAGGTGCATGGCATGACTCAGCTTATATTTGTTTTTTGTTTTTGTTTTTTTTTTTTTTAAAGATTTTATTTATTTATTCATGATAGTCATACAGAGAGAGACAGAGAGGCAGAAACACAGGTAGAGGGAGGAGCAGGCTCCATGCAGGAAGCCTGACGTGGGATTCGATCCCGGGTCTCCAGGATCGCGCCCCGGGCCAAAGGCAGGCGCCAAACCGCTGCGCCACCCAGGGATCCCAGCTTATATTTGTTGAGGCCTATTTTGTGGCCTAATATGTGCTCTACTCTGGAGAATGTTCCATGCACACTTGAAAAGAGTCTTTATTCTACTGCTTTAGGATGAAATGTTCTGAATATACGTGTTAAGTCCATCTGGCCCAGTGTATCATTCAAAGCCATTGTTCCCTTGTTGATTTTCTGCTTAGTTGATCTGCCCATTGCTGTGAGTGGGGTGTTAAAGTCCCTTACTATTATTGTATTATTATCAATAAATTCCTTTATGTTTGTTATTAGCTCTTCTATATATTTGGGTGCTCCCATGTTGGGTGCATAAATATTCATAATTGTTCTATTTTCTTGTTGGACTGTCCCCTTTATGGTTACATAATGTCCTTCCTTATTTCTTATTACAGACTTTGTTTCAAAGTCTAGTTTGTCTAATGTTACTCAGGCTTTCTCTTGATGTCCATTTGTGTGATAATGTCTCCAGGACACTGCCTCAGGGAAGCACACAGAGAAGAGCAAATACTCACTCCTCTGTGTGTCCCAGGGATTCCTCAGATCTCTGTTTCCCTGTTACATGCCTCCTGGTTGTTTGCCTGCCTTCTCTTCAAGAGCAGTGCAGGGCCCTCCAGGCTCTAATCCAGTTAACCCTCTGACCTGTAAGGGTTAAACTCCACTGTTTGCAAGAACTCATGAAATTCAGCCTCTGTGCCCCACCCCCCCATCTTTCTTCATGACTTAGCTCCCTCTCCCCATCTCAGCAGCCATGATCCATTTCTAGCCTAAACCACATCTCTGTCTCCATACCTTCCTACCCTCTTTGATGTAGCCTCTTCTCTCCCTCTAGTTGTGGAGTTTATTCTGCCAGTCTTCAGGTCAATTTCTAGAGTATTTAGGATGATTTGGTAGTTATCCAGTTGTATTAGTGGGATGAGGTGAGCCTAGGGTCCCTACTCTGCTGCCATCCTCCTATCTCCTCTAGATGGTTCTTACTTTCTAATGTAGGCATTTATATCTATAAATTTCTCTGTAAGGACTGCATTAGCTATCTTTTGTTTTAATTCAGTTTAACATATCTTCAAAATTCCTTTTGATTTTATCTTTGATTGATTTGATGGATTGTTTAGAAATGTTACTAATTTCTAAGTTGTTGAGGATTCATCAAATTCTTTTTTTTTTGTTATAAATATCTAATTAATTCCATTGTGGTGAGGAAACATACTTTCTATTATCTTAATTTTTTTTAATTTATCAAAACTTAGTTGAGGATGTTGTTTAGTCTTCTAAATCCTTCATGGTTTTCTGCTTAGGGTTTCTATCAGTGATTGAGAATTGGGCATTAACATCTCCAATTATTATTGTTCATTTTTGCATATTTCTCCTTTCAGTTCTCTCCATTTTTGCTTCATGTATGTGGTACTCTGTTATTAGGTACATACATATTTATAATTGTTATATATTATTGATGAATTACATTTTTACTATTAAGCCATGTTATTTAACTCTATTAACATTTCTTGTCTTAAAGTCTTTTTTGTGTTAAAAATATAGCCACTAACTTATAGCTACCATGGGTGTGATCTACATTTCATCTTTTTTCCCCTTTCAACTTTTTTGTGTCGTTGAATCTAAACTGTGTCTTGCACATATTACATAAAGTTGGGTTTATAAAAAATCTAGTCTGATAATCTCTGCCTTTTGATGGATTGCATGGTATGTCTATACATATATTTTTCTATGGTTTGAATTATATTTACCATTTTATATTTGTTTTCCATGTGCTTCATGTGTTTTTCTCTTTGTTCCTCCTTATTGTTTCATTTCATTAATTTTTTACTATATTTTTTGAGTTATTTTCTTAGTAGTTGTTCTGGGGGCATGCATTTCAATTTAGCAATGTCTACCTTAGGTTAATATTAGCTTAATTTGGTAAAATATGTAAATTCCATTCCAAATGAATTCCATTTCATCTCCTTCCATTGTGCTATTATTGTTAAATATATCACATCTACATATGTTGTAATTCCAGCAATTAGTATTCAAAACATTATGTCAGTATTGTTCTTTTTTGTTTCATAGTCTCTATTTTATAGCAGTGATAATTATGTGTTTTCTTCAAATTAGATCTTAATTTTGAATGCTTAAACTATTATTGGTGAGTAATTTCTTTATATTTGCTAAGCATGTTTGATAAATGTCAACCTTTACACACATTTTTAATCTTTAGTTCATATTTTCCAATCCCATGGGAAATATTACAAAAACTATAGAAACTTGAGGGTAGAATAAACTAATCAAGACATACTGATTTTATTTACCTTTGAAATAACTCATATAGTATTATATTTTTGAGAACTTTTAATCTTATTGTCTTTCAGAAATTTAAAATATTTTATTTGAATGTACCATCACTTTATATAGAAATCTTATGATTGTATAATTGGGTCTGCAAAAGTGAATTCTTATTTATTTGAGCATGTCATACCGGTTCTTCAGAGCCCTCTTCAAATGTCATACATAATTCTTGGTTCATACTAGGCCCAAAATTTCCCTTTTCTGAACTTCTAGGAATTTACTACTTTGTTCATCTGGTTGTTAATATATTACTTGATTAGTAATTTTTCCTCTTACATTCACTTTTCTAAGCTTACTCCTCATCCCAATCTTTAGCACCATCATTATTATTAACATTTATTCAAACTTTCCTGAGTATTTTACATGTGTTACACCACTGAATATTTAGAGCACTTTTATGTAGATACTAAGTGATACTCAAAATATTTGACAACTTATAAGTCATGAACACTGGCCAAACAGAATAGATGTTGGCCATAAACAATTGTTACAATCATACTGATAGGCATTGGTGTAATATCAACCAGGGAAGCATTATTATTATGATTTTAATTTTGTAGATCTGTTGCTTGAAGAAAACCTAGACTACTTAGTCTGTGCCTGATAGAAGGCTCTGGAAACATAAAGATAAATGGGGAAAACATGTTCCTTACTCCCATAGAATCTATACACTAGTTGAAAGGACATAACAGCTAGTACCTTCCTTTTTTCTTATTTCCAGAATTTAGCATAATGATTTCCTAATAATAGACAATCAAAAATATTTGTGATTGCTAGTAGTAATAAGGATGATGATGAACCTGTTAGGGGTTAGGCAGGTTCAGAACCAGCCAGTTTTCATAGTAATAAGTGTTTTGAAACTGCACATCTGACCCTGATATCTTCTGTACATCTATAAAAATAAATGGGAGAGAACAGCAAAGAGGAGGACTTGATAGTGAGCTTGTTTTCTATTTCAGTGGCTAAGCTCTGATGAATTAGAAAAAAATAGAAATTGCCTTAGAAAGATTATGAAATCTTGTTTTCCCAAATAGATTCTACTTAAACCAGCCACATTATTAGATAGAAATGCCTGCTGAGAAATAGTATTATTTCTTCAGCCTCCATTCATATTTGTCGAGATAATGAAGCTGTATCAAATATTTATGTAAACCCATTAGAAAGTTCATTTTTGAAATATTGTCATAAATAATCATTAAATATTATTAGTAGGCATCTTCATTCTGATCCAAACTGAAGTGCTTTAAGTATTAATTAGGTGTTCAGTACCTAGTTAAACTAAATTAAAAATCCATTTTAAATTAAACCTAGAGGTACTAAAAATATTGCAGAAGCAAAAATACTATTTGAAAATAGAACACAGAACTGCTTTCCAGGGTAGGGGCTTCAGTGTGTCAGATCTTTTCATGGGTAGTCCACTGTGCCGAGCTTCATGCCAGGCATTTCTAATCACAGGTATCCTGTTACGTGTTTTCCTCTCCCCTACATGCATTCCCCAGCTCAGGACAGTGGTACAAATAGATCCTGTATCTTAGTCCCAATTTATGAGTGTTGATGGATCATCACAGAACATTGTTATACTTTGTGAAGGTTGTTCTTCTTTCAGTTTGGAGAAGAAAAGCTTTATTTTAGTCCCAAGTAGGAGGGATCATGAGACATTGACTCAAGTCCGTGCTTTGCCATTTGTTAGCTCTTGCTCAAGACATTCTCTAAAACTTCAGTTTCTTTAACTGCTAAGTGGAGAAAGCAGTTGCATCCACTTACTGACATCTCACAGGCACTATGATGATTGGATGACAAGCAATGTAATTGTGTGAAATGTAAAGCTAGATAAATGTGTAATATTATGGGGGATCCCTGGGTGGTGCAGCGGTTTGGTGCCTGCCTTTGGCCCAGGGCGCGATCCTGGAGACCCGGGATCGAATCCCACATCAGACTCCCGGTGCATGGAGCCTGCTTCTCCCTCTGCCTGTGTCTCTGCCTCTCTCTCTCTCTCTCTCTCTCTCTCTCTCTCTCTCTGTGACTATCATTAAAAAAAAATTTAAATGTGTAATATTATGGAAGTAATGGTATTTATTATTATGTTATTAAGTACAATGACTATGTCTTATTCAGTCACCAATCCTCTCATTTAATATCTGCCTGAGGTACCCACCGCCAATTTTGTTCCAGAGACAGTGGAAACTGAAGGTTAGAGAGTTTAAGAGATTGCCCAAGGGTAGCAGCAGAAACAGAACTTAAAACCATGTTTTTAAATCCAAAAATCAGTTCCACTACTCTTCAGATATATATTCACCAAGACATTTATAACAAAGTTAAGGGGCAGGAAGCCTGGCAGGTGGCAGGAAGCAGAGGTTGTGTCTCTAAGTTTTAAAGCAGGGAAGCATATGCCTTGCCTTAAGGAAACGTAATTTATGAAAATCCTAAAAGATGAAAAAATGAAAATTAAAGATAAATAGCATGTTTGTACTCAGATGACTTTCTAAGGTGACATGACCAGGGACATTTAAGAAACTATTTCTCATATATAAATTATGTACATCTGTAATCATGGTTGCCATGTTCTATTTCTCTGTACATGCCACACTTCCATTATGCTCTCACAGGTGAATTACTTTTACTGTTGCACTCTAGTCAATCCCTATTCCCTCCTGAGTGGAAAATATATTTCTCTTAAATTAGATTATAGGTATTGTTTTCCCAGATCTGGGTATGGAGTTGTGAGGATAATATGAAAAAATGGTTGTATTCTTTTTCTATTGTTGCTTTAGCAAATCATCGCAAATATTGGCTTAAAATAATACAGCTTTTTTCTCTTTTATTTTTGGAACCTAGAAGTCCAAAATTATCCAATAAGGGTTTAATATCCAAAATATATAAAGAAAATATGAAACTTGATACTCAAAACACAATCCAATTTTTAAAAAATGAGCAGAAGACCTGAATAGACATTTTTTCCTAAGAATATATTCAGATAACCAACAGACACATGAAAAGATGCTCAACATCACTCATCATTAGGGAAATGCAAATCAAAACCACAATGAGCTACCAGCTCACACCTGTCAGAATGGCGAAAATCGAAAAGACAAGAAACAACAAGTGTTAGGATGTAGAGAAAAAGGAACCCTCTTGACTGGTGGTGGAAATATAAGTTGGTGCAGCTACTGTAGAAAATAGTATGAAGGTTCCTCAAAAAGTTAAAATAGAAATATTATACCATCCAATATTTCTATATTCCAATATTGGGTATTTGCCCGGGGAAAACACTAGCTTGACAATATATATGCACCCCTAAATTAATTGCAGCATTATTTGCAATAGCCAAGACATGGAAGCAAGCTCAGTGTCCATCAATAGATGAATGGATAAGGAAAATGTAGTGTATATATATATATATATATATATATATATATATATATATATATGCAATGGAATATCACACAATCAAAAAAGGATCAGACCGTGCCACTGGTGACAACATGGATGGATCTAGAAGTTATTATTCTAAGTGAAATAAGTTGGTCAAAGAAAGACAAATACCACATGGTGCCGTTCCTAAATGGAAACTTTCAAAAACGAATAAACAAACAGCAGAATCAGACCTATAAATATAGAGAATAGACTGATGGTTGTCAGAGAAGAAGGGAGGTGGGGATGCTGAGGAAAATAGGTAAAGGGGAGAAAGAGACACACAGGAAGTCAAGGGAATAAAAAGCAGAGCATAAGGAATATAGTCAGTGATATCACAGTAGTGATGTAACAGGACAGGTGGAAGCTACATTATGGTAAGCAGAGCGTAATGTATAAACTTGTCAAATCACTAAGTTGTACAACTGAAATGAATGTCACATTGTATGTCAACTATACTAAAAAAAAAAAAAAAAAGTCCAAAGTTAGTCTCACTGCTTTGAAAACATGGTGTTACCAGGGCTGGTTCCTCTTAAAAACTCTAGGGGAGAATCTGTTGTCTTTTGTACTTTCTAGAAACCAGCTAATTCTTTGGCTCATGGCTCCTCCTTCATCTTCCATGCCAGCAACACAACATCCTCCATTCTCTTTCTTTCCTTATGAAAGCTTACTTTGCCATTTTACCTTCCCTGCATTTGACTGTCTTGTCTCCATATCCTAAGGACCATATGTGATTACATCATTAGGGCCCAAGTGAAAAAATCCAGGCTCCTCTCCCCAACTCAAGATCCTCAGTGACAGCTGCAAAGTTACTTTGCCCTGTAAGGTGACATATTCACAGGTGCTGGTGTTTAGGATAGGGACATTTGGGGGAGGGAATGCAGGGTATTATTCAGCCCACCATAGTAGTTGATATATTTTTGTAATTGTTATCAAAATATTTTAATTTGTAGATAGTCTTTGTGTTTTCTAGCAGATAGCAATGTCAAATGTAAAAATGGTTAATCATTCTTTTTTTTTCTACTAGTTAAAAGAGGACTCAAGTTTATAGCCTTCTAAAGGCAAAAGGCAAGCTGCTGTCCCATGGGACACAGGGCTTAGAACATTATTTTCTTGCCATTTTAGTGAGGTACAGTATAGACACTGAAGGTGTTGGTAGTCATTTAGGCATGACAAGTTCTGTGCCATTAATGAGTTTGGAGCTTATTAAAGGTATTATTTCTAAATATACTACAAAAGCATAGGTTCCATTCTTTACCATATACGCCAACAATATTATATGGCAGAATTAATTATTATCATGAACAAACAGCAGAAGTTTTTGTAAAAACCATGATCAAAATACACTAGTCTTATCAAAGCTCTCCCACCATTGTCAAAAATTAAAGACAGATTCATAATTTTTAATCTATTTGTGTTGTAACAATTGAAACAGAAAATAAAGTTTAAGAGAAAAGTGCTTTATATTATTTAGCTTTTGCTTGTCCTTAATTTGGCATGTCCTCAGGTACAGTGCATCTTTTCATATTAAAAAAAAATACAAGCATAACCTGATCTTCCAGGTATGTTGAGAACAGTTTCCTACTGGAACTAGTATTTTACAGGGTGGATATTTTTCAGGCCTGAATTTATGGAGTGGGGTTCTGCATCTCATGCCTTTGTTTGTGGGAGTAACAAAGCTAACATGAGCTCTGATGTGGGGGCACGTGTTTCTCCCTTGCCTTCCTCCTCCAGCTGAGAGCATGGCTGGGGTGGGCTCTTCAGACGCAGCCCTGCTGGCACAGAGTGAAGATGCCAGTGTATCAAGAAGAGCCATTCCCCTCTTTGGGACTTTTCTAACTCACTTCCTGGGGTACACCCACACCCCGGTCTGTGTCATGTCCTCTTATGACCGCATCTGTGGTCTGTGCATGCAGTTATTTCTCACAAACGTTAGGCGTGTTTATCCATACTAATCTTACAATTTCATAACCATTGACTTCAAAATACTGGCGAACAATTTGTTTATGATGTTGCCTTCATCAGCTGCCTTTATGTTTTATCAAAAACAGAAAATGATCTTCACCATTTTCCTCCAATGACCTTTTGTCAGCAGGTATCTTACTTCTGAATTGGAAGTCACCAGATGCAGACTTCCTGCAGTGAACCCACCCACACCAGCTTTGCGCTGTCTCTTTGCTTGTTGATGAACACTGCTCTCTCACTTCTGTGCAAAATGGTGTTCTCGGTTATTTTGTCTCTCTTCTGTGTGATCATCGTATTCCCACGATTTCCTTGTCCCTTATTATTAACACATGTCAAATCTCAACAAGCTTAATAAACAGACCAAAAAATAACAAGAATGGAGATTAAGAACATGTGCTCAGAAATCAGAAAATCTGGATCTGAATCCAGGCTACATACATGGGCACTTGGCCTGACTGTGACAATTTCCTGGGCCCACCTGTGCGTCTCTTCCCTCCTCTGTAAAATGGGATAATTGTGGTATACTTCATAAGGATGTTGTAAAAGATGCAAAGATGTACATAAAGGGCTTAAAAGAGTGTCGGGTATGTGGTCCACACTCAGAATGTTAGTTGTTATAGTTACGACTCATTACCGAATGCATGTTAAATTGTCATTAAATATTGTTTGCTATGCTGTTGTTGTCCTCTGGCCCCAAATGCCCTCACATAGCCTGAGTGATTTGGAAATGAAAATCTATTTATATTTGCATTCTTTCTCAATAGCTTGTCCATGGGATCCAGCCCCTGCCGGATGTGACGCCTTGCTATCTCTCTGGCCCATCCCCTGCCTCTCCATACACTTGCTTTCTGTGCTCCAGCACTACTGGGGCTTCTGTAAATATTTCTAAGGAGTTAAACAGTGCAATATGGACTCACTCACTGCATGCAAGCAATTATTTGTATCTTTTCTATTATTAATAACAGCGGGCTTTGCTTCCTCTCACCTGTAGTCCTCTACGGCAAGCCATTGTCTCTTCTCAGAATGCCGTTTGTCAGGCTGAGTCCAACTTCTGATAGGGCAGCCCACTGTAGAGTGCTTTCATTTTCTTTAAATTAAAGCAAAAAAAGAAGAGAGGAATGTGAGTCTGTTAAGGAATTACGCACTTATTACAGATTTCTAGTTTTGGTTTTGATTTTTCTTAAAATTTTTGCCAATTTTACTGAGACATATTTGACAAACAACATAGTGTAGATTTAAGGTGTACTGTTTGGTAGTCTGATAAATGCTTATATTGTGGAGCAGTCTCCACAGTAATGTTAGTTAACACATCCATTACCTCCTAGAGCTTCCCTTGTTACCCCAAGGCCTGGTGTCTGTCTGTCCCTCTTGTGTTTGCCTCATTTACTGGATTACTGGTTATCCCACAATGCTTGGCTTAGGAGTGAACCGTCACCTGGGAACCTCCCTTCTCTCCTGCCCATGGCTGGGACTGTGCCCTCTCGATGTACCCATACCACCCCGTTCGACTCTCAGAGCAGGTATGGTAACACTCTGCGTCCAGATGGTCCCCTTTAAGCAGACTGAATTTAAAAACTTGGGTTTTTATCCACTTTGCACCCCTGCTTCTAGAGAAGTGTCTCACACTTAGTATCTTCTCTGCCGTTGCTTACAGAATCAAATAAGGAATGATTTAGAATTTTGACGAATGAATACGTGAGCTGATTGTAAGCTGCAAAGAAACCCTGAGCAGGGATGAAAGAGAACAGGGATCCTTCCATCTCCAGAGGTCTCATCGCCTTTTATCCTCAGCAACCCTGTGCCTGACAGTCTTCCTGTGGCCACCGGGCATGCCGGCCACATTCCATCCTCAGAAAGCTACCCAACAGGGTTTAAGAAGCTTCCTCCTAATTTCTCAGAATGCAGAAGTTATAAAAAGTCTGTGGTTCCAGAAGCAGCAAGTGCTTCCTTCCCAGGGCAATGATCACATGCTGTGGTTTGCCACCAAGGATTTTGCACCATCATGTAGAATCCTCCTTCTTCTTTTTTCTGGTTTAAATTCTCAGGAGGACACCTGTTTGTCAGGAAACATAAAACTGCAGAGTACACCTGTGTCCCGATGCTGCCAGGCTCTCCAGGACTCTACAGCAGGTCTGGGCTGCTAACCGGGGTGGCCCCGGAGCGGTGGCACAGTCCAGCAGGGCGTCCTGCCTTTGCTCAGGCTCCCCTGATGAGAAGGCAGAAGTTCCCCAGGGTGTTTTTGAAGCTCCTGTTTGTCCTAATTAAGAACACCCAGTCCTCTGAAGATCTGTCAAGGGGGGTCATGGTGAGAAAGTCTCTCTCTCCTACCTTCCTCAAGCATTTCTTAACCGAGGTCTCCACCTCCCCTCCTCTTTTCTTTCCTTCTTTTCCTCCTCCTTTCAGTAAATAAACCCCAAGGGAAACTCATTCAAGTAATCAAATGTGAACATGGAATATTAGAAGCGATTTCCAACAGTTATCCCTTCATGGGCTTCACGCAAAGATTCCCGCCAGTGTCAATGACACAGGGAGATTTCCATGTCTGACCAGTGTTGACTTTGATGAACTGTACTGGGAGGAAAAAAAGTAAGTTGTTTTTTTTTTTTCAACTTAAACTTGTATTTCCAAAATGAGGGCAATGACCATCTAGGGTACAGATACCTTTGTGTGGTAACTCTTTTTTGGGGGTTAGAGATTGTTCAAGAACCACAGGGAAAGGAAATGACAATGGATCCCTGGGGATAAAGAAATAAAGTGTTTCTTACAGTTTACGATAGAGGAGACCCTAGCACATATCACTCTGAACGTCTGCTTGCTGAAGAATGAGCTCATCCTTTATTGATGGTGAACTCGGAGCTGCCTTTTATGGAAGAACTTCTTTCCCTTTGTCTCCTTACTTGTCCTAGATTCTTGCTACTCTATGCTTTTCATAGGCAGACATTTATCTTGAACTTAAGAAAAACAAGTAGTTGTAGTTAAGGCTGATTTTTTTTAAGGCTGATTTTTAAGCTTTACACCAGTAAATCCTTGACTATCGTTGGTAGAATATGCTTAGAAATTTGCCATTCTATTTCATGAGTTCTTTTTAATCCCACTGTTGATGGGATATGTTCATATAATTATTTCTTGTGTAGAGTGGTTGATTTTAAATAGGGTAACTAAATAATCTATACAGTGGTTTTTGTATGTGTGACGGTAAAACATAAATGTTTATATGTAATATAGTCTGTTCCTCTCTTGTTTCAAACCATCTAAAACTGATTTGCAGTATATGCATCAATAAAGAATTATGGTGTCATATTTTAATTTCAAACATCCTAAGGATTATAATTTATTATTTAAAAATGAGCATGATGGTGTACTAGAAATAACAGTAGTTTGAGTGCAAACATGGGGATGTTAATCTAGTTCTGCAATGTGATGTGTAACAAGTGACTTTTCTTTCTGGGCCTCATTTTTCTTCGCATAAAATGGAAATAATACCTATCATACCTCAGGGTCATGGTATGAACCAAATCCAGGCATGTTTGGCAAGAATAAATTCGCCTTGGGTTATTATTTAAAATAACAAAGGTAAAATAGATATTCGGTTTAAGGAGTTACAGCCTTATCTTCAGGAAATAAAGTTAGGTAGCATCAGCAATAAGATTAGATCCTAAAACATGGCCCTGGACCACCTGACATCCTAAAGTTGTGAGTCAATGGCTGGTTCAATGTATCATAATATACCTTAGGGAAAAATCGTTTTTCCTTGTTTTGATGCCAGACACTGTGGAGATTACAGTGCCTTTGCTCAAGGAGTTCACATCATAGCTGTAGCCAGATAATTATTTATTTCCATAAAAAAATTCTCTGGCTACAGGGAAATCTACATAAAAGAAAATAATATAAGGAGATAAGAACATAATAATAACAGTACAGTAACTGGTTGAAGAGCAAACATCTTGGTAGTTTCGTCTCTGCTTCAAACTGCAGGTATACTACGTACTAGTCTGGAAGATGATAATAATTGAAAAGCACCTTAAAGCTTTATTAAAAATCTCTTAAAGAATGTCAGAGGGGATCCAATTAAGAACCTTTAGGGGAAGCTCTCACCACCTTTCATTATCCACCCTTTGTCAATTTCCCACAGACCACCTAGTTCCCCATGCTTCGCTCACCTCTGACCCTGACATAAAGCATGAAGAGTGCTCTTCTGGATTTCTTTTGCTTTCAACTCTTGCAGTTGTGTTATGGATGTTCATTTATCATCTGCACTCTCGTTAGTTTGCCTTCCACTTCTACATCATCTCTTTCTCTTTCTTCCCTCCCTCCTCCTTTCTTTTCCCTCTCATTGTCAAATAAGGCTATTTCTCACTGAATCAAAGTGATACTGAACCAAAAAAGTTCTCAGTGTCCTCTTATGGATTCCTGAAGCTTTAAACTTCTCTGGTGATACAGTTAACTCAAGAATACATCTAAAGTGGTGGTATGATATTCTTCCTCCAAATTGCCATGAGTCACTGTGATTAACCTCCTGTCTGATAAATTTGGAATGGCCTTGGAACAAATATAATGATAGATGAGGAAACAAGCAGATTTAATCAAGTTATGGGGTTTTCCTAAATGTTTTTTTGTGACTGGTGATAAATCAACATATTCTGAAAAATTAAGATGAAACAGTCTCTGGAGCCCTGTTTACTACCCAAAGGAGGCATCCTTGTCTAATTCAGTGTAGAAACCTATTAAGAAAGCCATAGAATATTTCATTTCCCACCGGTATTTGTTTGTTTGTTTTTTAAGATTTTATTTATTTATTCATGGAAAACACACACACACACAGAGAAAGAGAGAGAGAGAGAGAGAGGCAGAGACACAGGCAGAGGGAGAAGCAGGCTCCATGCAGGGAGCCTGATGCTGAACTTCATCCTGGGACTCCAGGATCACGCCCTGGGCCAAAGGCAGGTGCTAAACCACTGAGTCACCCAGGGATCCCTCCTGTTGCAATAAAATGTTCTATATTTTCATAGTAAAATCAAACAATTTGGTTTAATTATAGAAATGTAAATAAAACAGCAAAAATATTTCTTTTAAAAAAATATTTTACTTATCTACATAAACCAGGCTTAAATTATTCTGACCTATTTAACATTATTTAGTGTCTGGATGACTTCATTTTTACCAAAAATAAGTCTTTCACTTTTAAAGATATGAAATTAAAACTCACAAATTACATATATTCATACACATGTATGACAAATATCATTGTCATATATACATATACATTTATCAAAATTATTTTTGCCAATATATTTGTCAAAATATATGTATGTGGCAAATATATTCCACAACAAGTATGATATTGCTGTAACAGCAATGAAACCACTTTCTATGTTGCTCTCTGGGCAAACATAGCTACTATTGGCAGTCAACCCAAAGAAATGGAGAAGTCACTAATCATTCCAGCTGGGATAATACTGGGTTGTTTAAAAACCAACTCATAATTAATGCCAAGTAACAGCACTGTTAAGAAACAAAGTACACTTGAAACCTTCAAAGAAAAGATGACCTGACATTAAGACTTGCTATAAAGATCATTAATTAATGCACTGTGGTATTGGTGTGAATGGAACAGCATGCAAGTACAGAAATGGACTGCTGCAAATATGACTGACTGTTTTTTGATGAGATTTTCAAGTCTGTAAAATAGAGAAGGTATCATCTTTTAAAAAATGGTGCTGGAATAATTGGGTATCCACTTGTAAAAACATGAACCTTGGCCTATACTTCACACATTTGTAGACATAAAGTTATAATGGATTGTAGACATAAATGTAACACATTAAACTGTAAAAGTAATAGGAAAAAAAAGACAGTAGAAAATGTGCATTCCCTTGGGTTACAGGAAGAGTTTTTAGATATGATTTTAAAAGCATAATACAAAAGACAAAAATTGATAAATTGGACTTTATAGAGATTTAAAACTTCTGTGTTATAAAGGTTACTATGTAAGAAAATTAAAATGCATGTCACTGATATTTACAAATTATATTTCAACAAATAATTTTTATGCAGACCATATAAGTGATACTCTCCATAATAAACTATCAACCCAATATTGCAAATGGACAGAGGTGGACATGTCACTAATGAAAATTTATGAATGTAAGTAATTATAGAAAAGATGTTCAACATTAGTCAATAGAGACATGAAAATTAAACAGAGTTTCCACTATAATCCTTTAGGATGGCTAATTAAAAACAAAAACAGAGTGAAAAAACTTGAATATTCCAAGTGTTAGCAAGTACATGAAGCTACTTAAGTTCTCATATTTTGCTGGTAGAGATGTAAGATTGGATAGCCACTGTGGAAAACAGCTGGAAGGCTTCTTATAAAGTTAGGTATCCACAGGGGTGCCTGGATAGCTTAGTCGGTTAAGCATCCAACTCTTGGTTTGGGCTCAGGTCATGATATCGGGGTCATGGGATTGAGTCCCATGTTGGGCTCCACACTCAGCGGGGAGTCTGCTTAAGATTCTCTCCCTCTCCCCCTCCCCACCCACTTGCTCTATCTCTCTCTAAAATAAATAAATAAATAAATAAATAAATAAATAAATCTTAAAAATAAACAAAAGAAGTTACACATGCACATACCATGTGATCCAGAGATCTCACTCCTATATATTTATTCAAAAGAAATAAAAATTTATGTTTGTGGAAAACCGTGTGAATTTTTACAGCTCTTTTATTTATAGCTAAGTAATTGGGAACAACTCAGGTATCATTCAGTTGGTTAATGGATAAACAATCTGTGGTATGTCTATAAATGAACTACAACATAGCCATTTATGAAAAAAAAAAAAAGGTTCTGGGGAATTGTGCCAGAAAGTAAGGAAGTACTTGAACAACAACATAAAATAAAATGTAAATATGTTGAAAAGGCACAAAAGCAACACCTAATGGCCAAAGGTGAAACAATTTGTGCAACCAAATAAATCATAATACTGGATTATAATCTAATGAATAATATAAATATTTTAGTCCATACTGATATTAAAATAACTGTAATTAATGGGAAAGAATGTACAATTCTTCCTTATAGAAGAAATCCAATTAATAAATGTAAAAGGAATGAAGGAAATAAAAAAATCTCCGTGAGAACAACATGGTAATAACTGCAAGAAACAAGATCTGCGAATGGGTGCTAACGTTAACAGACAAAACCTTAAGAATAAAGAGTATATTGGCATAACTTCAAAGTATTTTCCACAAAATAAGTGTTAATTACAAGGACGAAACATAGTAACTTTACATTAGAAGAAAATGGCATATCACTTAACCTACCGATGAAAGTTAACATCAGCAGAATATGATCCATCAATGTCATGCACCTGCAGAAAGATGCACCTAGACAGGATCTTCACCTCTGGTCCTCTTTCCAGGGATGCACAGCCTCCATTGAATTACAAGAGGACATATGACAAAGCCCAACTAGAAGACCTTTCATAAAATAAAATAACTGAGCAGTATTTGTTAGAAGTCTCAAGATTATGAAAAAGAAGGAAAGACTGAGGAACTGTCACAGATTGGAGGAGACTAAGGAAATGATGACTATTTGAATTGAGGACATTGGACGAGATCCTGGTGCATAGAAAGAACATTAATGGAAGTGCTGGTGAGCTCCAAATAGGGTCTGTGTTTTAGTGCATAGTAAGGTACCAGTGTCAGCTCCTTGGGTTTGGCAGTAGTGCTAAGGTTCTGTAAGATTTCTATGTAAGAAAGGCTATATCACCATTGGAACACTCTCTACTACTTCTGTAACTCCTCTGTATATCTAATTGTTTTTAATTTAAAAGGTAGTGGAAAGTATTCAGAATCTTTAAATTATTTATTTCCTTCTCTAGGGGTCTCTTCAAAATAAGTCACCTAAGAGATTATGACCCAGAGGTGAGTTATCAGAAAATACTACAAGTGTGTGGTCAACCACATTACAAGGCAGCTCATGAAGAGGCTGTTGGAACCAAGAGGAAAAGCAAAGGAAAAGCATGAGAGATATCATTATAATCCATGGTTCCATATGGAAGGAAGGGTCTCACTTTCACCTAGATTCCGGCCAGGATTTCATAAAGCTTTATTTTGTAAATCAGCCAGTTGCTGTTAACAGGGTAATATACAGGTACATTAGAATTGGTTTTGTAAATAAACCATCAAAAGGTCCTAAAAAGAAAGAAGTAGAAGGTCTCAGAAAGAAAACCTCTATGGGTGGGACATCACAGATCCAAGCAGATGAGGAACAATCAAGTTTGAGAAAGAGCATATCCAGTCAAGGCTCTGGAGTTGCCCATTAGGTCACAGATCTTAGCATTTGACTACTTACTGTTCTTCAGATGTAATATTTTTGCTTTCCTTTTATAGATTTGCTTAAAGGCAAAGATATGTGTCCTAATATGTCACTAGTTTATTAAACTATAAAGAAGCCTATGAAAAAAGGAATGCCATCCAGAACAACAAATGTGAGTTCCACCTTGCATATTGGTACTAACATCTCCTGATCCTGCCTGTTTCAGGCTGTTGTTTCCATTCATGGCTGAGAGAGTGCAGCCAGAAAAGGATACCTTGAAAATTATCCTGAGATCATGAAATTTGGATCCCGATTTCCAAAATGCCTTTATGTGGTCCTATTGTAGAGTTTTTGTGCAACTAGAAGGCTGCCACTCAAAACTATGATAAACCTTTGTTTATTATTTACTGCAGCTATAGGCTACCATTATGTCTGTAATCATGAGCAAGCAAGGGTAAGGTAGCAGTTCCAGAGAAAGGTGGGACTAACTGCCTCTTTGAAACACAGATCAGAGCAATAAACAAGCAGTAGAAAGGACTGGTTGGAAAGATGACCAAAGGGAGGACAATGCATCTTTATGTGGTAGATAGAATCTGCAATCTTTACCATTAATAGAAGAAATTAGTAGAAGAAGATCTGATTTGGGGGTGCCTAGGTGATTTTGTCATGATCTCAGGGTCATGGAATCAAGTCCCCTATCAGGCTCTGTGCTTAGTGGGAAATCTGCTTGAGATCCTCTCTCTTCCTTGCCCTCTGCCCCTCCCCTTGCTTGTGTGCACACATAATCTCTCTCTCTAAAATAAATACATAAGTAAAATATTTAAAAGAATATCTGATTTGAACAAGTACCATCAGTTATAGACTATTTTGCTAGATGAAAGACTGAGCTTTCTTTAGGAATAAATGCAGCTATTTATAAATATAAAATACCTGTATGGAGCACAAATGAAACCAAGGTTACTCCAGTCAATAATACATTGATGATGTCTTGCTGATAAATATATATATTTTGACTTTGGCCCCAGTTTATGTCACAGGCCTCCTAAAATCCTTGGAATCTCCTGAATTATAAGATAATCTTTTGTATGCTACTGAGGAGGCTGGTGACGACTGGGGTCTCCAGAAAAGTTTTAGATGGGGGCTGGTGGCCAGAAAGACCAAGTAGCAATTAGAGGGTTGTAACTTTCAGCTCCTCAGGCTACCGCTCTTAATCTTTGGAGACAAGGGCTGGTGATTGAGTTCAATCACCAGTGGCCAATGATTTAATGAACTGTGGCTATATAATGTAACCTACATAAAAACCCATTACAGTGGGGTTAGAGGAACATCCTAGTTGGTGAAACACATCAGTGTTCTGGAAGGTTGGCACACCCTGAGCTGAGATAGAAACTAGGCACAACCCTCCCCCACCTAATACCTTGACCTATGTTTCTCATTTATTCAGTTATTCCTGATTTGTATCTTTTTTTTTTAAAGATCTATTTATTTATTTATGATAGACACAGTGAGAAGGAGAGAGAGAGAGGTAGAGACACAGGAGGAGGGCGAAGCAGGCCTCATGCCGGGAGCCCGACGTGAGACTCGATCCCGGACTCCAGGATCACTCCCTGACCAAAGGCAGGCACCAAACCACTGAGCCACCCAGGGATCCCCCTGATTTGTATCTTTTTTTTTAAAGATTTATTTATTTATGATAGACATAGAGAGAGAGAGAGAGAGAGAGAGAGAGAGGCAGAGACACAGGAGGAGGGAGAAGCAGGCTCCATGCCAGGAGCCCGACATGGGACTCGATCCCGGGACTCCAGGATCGCGCCCTGGGCCAAAGGCAGGTGCTAAACCACTGAGCCACCCAGGGATCCCCTGATTTGTATCTTTTGAATCAAACTAGTACACATAAATGAAGTGTTTTCCTGAGTTCTGTGAGTCCGTCTAGCAAATTGTTGAACCTGACCAGGGGCTTGTAGGAGCCTCAATTGATCAGAAGTTTGGTGACCTTCTCTCTTGGGACTTGTGACTGGTGTCTGAAGGGAGATCAGTCTTATGGAACTGAGTCCTTGATCTATGGAGTCTGCACTAACTCCAAGAATTGGTGTCTGAATTTAACTGAATTGTTGGACACCACGTTGATATTAGAGAATCTGAGAAAGTATATATCTCTTTCTTGATCTAACTACCTGGATTTTAGGTTATTCTTTTAGTGGGAGGAGAGGCAGAAAAATTTACTATTTAAAGGAATTGGTTGGTCTGCAGTTCATACTTGTGGGAATATCAGAGAGAACTTGGATTGGTAGGCCTATTCCACTATAACCAAGAGAACCAGAACTCATCCTGTGGAACACCCCTACCTTTCCTTCTTGCTGCAGGGCCTGGGTGACCAGAGACCGATGTCTACCTTGCTGAAGACTTGGAGTGTTATTGAAATTTGCAAGATGTAGACTTCAGTAATCTGTGAAAGGAAAGGGAAAAGAATCTAAGAAAAGTATTTTTTTCTCTGGGAGCAGTGGCATTTTTCTCAGAGATGGAGGTCAAGATTCAGAACAAGAGGTTAATGGAAGGCACCTTTACTTGATGTAAGAGAGGCTACATTAGGAATCAAAAGGTATTCTCAGAGGAACCCCTATTATGAGAGTCCATTGTCTTCAAGCCATTTCTTCCTTAATGTTCAAAAAGAGTTCACAGTAGAGTCTTAATTTTCTTTTTTTCTTTACTGCAAACTTCTTTAATCCTTTTCATATTATCTTGAGCTCTCTGTAGAGAGAAATTCTGACTAAATAACTAGATTATAAATTTAGGTGAGGAGCACTGTCCATGGTGAAGCCTAGAGGGGATAAGCAGATTCATGATGCTTAAAAAAGAAGGGTGCAAGAGATACAGAAAGAGGTATTCTGCTGACACAGGAAGCCATTGATTGTGGTTCATTGAATCATTTTCCATTGAACATATCTGGATACCACCAAAGCCATCAAGAGTTTCTAAGTGTGTGAAGTAATGAAGGGAAATGCACACATGTGTGCACATGTTATGTACTTCTGTGTGTGCGAGTGTGTTTGTTTTCAACCACATCTCTGTATTTTAGTCCTAGATGACATAAATTTTACTTTGACATTTGAGAAAAATGAGTGAAGGATGGATTGTAATAAATGGGTTGACCCCTAATTTGTTCAATTCTAAACTATAGAATATTTAAATGGTCTTGATCTTGGCAGGAAAGTGGGGGAATTACAGCAAGTTGAGAATTCTATAAAAATTGCTTCTGATATGCATGTCTTATCTTCCTAAACTCTTACAAATTATGAGGGGTAAGGTTGCACCTTATATACTTCTTTTATATTTTCAGTACTTATCCACAATACTAAACATGTAACAAGCCCATAATTAATTAATTAATAATGAGTTAATAATAGAGAAATTTTATATAAATAGAAGACTCAGATATTCCATATTTTGCCAATGATGGATGAGGTTTTAATGGAGTATGGAGAATATTTCTTAGAAAATCTGGGTTTATGACTAATTGGATGCATAAATATGTTGTGTTTAAAATTGAAATTGGGCCAATAAAATTAGTGCAAGTCGTGTTCAGCTTGGTCCCCAAATTTGCATTTTCTTATAAGCACTAAATATGAAGATAAAGTAGAGATTTATAATTTAATTTTAATGGGGGAATCAATAGTGTCTGAAAAAACCTAGACTATTACTATTTCCTAGAACAGGATCCTCACTGAGCATGGTGTTCCTCATAAATAAGAGCCTAGTGTCTATAGATACATGGCTTGCATTTGAATTTCAGATCTGCCACATACTATCTGTATGACCCTAGGGAAGTGTCCTAAATGCTCAGTTTCCACTCTATTAATGGGGATAATAACAGAAGCTACCTCTTAGTATACTTGTGAGAATCAATGGATTGATTAATGGATTAATACATGCATATGCTAAATGGGTAGAGATGTCCTGGCACACATCAATTGATCAAGAATGTTACTTGTGGGGATCCCTGGGTGGCGCAGCAGTTTGGCGCCTGCCTTTGGCCCAGGGCGCGATCCTGGAGACTCGGGATCGAATCCCATGTCGGCTCCCGGTGCATGGAGCCTGCTTCTCCCTCTGCCTGTGTCTCTGCCTCTCTCTCTCTGTCTCTCTCTCTCTCTGTGACTATCATAAATTAAAAAAATAAAAATAAATAAAATAAAAAAGAATGTTACTTGTGGACAGCCTGGGTGGCTCAGTGGTTTAGCGCCTGCCTTCAGCACAGGGCGTGATTTGGAGTTCTGGGATCAAGTCCCACAGTGGGCTCCCTGCATGGAGCCTGCTTCTCCCTCTGCTCTGTTTCTCCCTTTGCCTATGTCTCTGCCTCTCTCTGTGTGTCTCTCATGAATAAATAAAATCTTTAAAAAAAATTAGAAAGAATGTTACTTGTGAACATGAATTTTCTACTCATTCCTTGTTGCTCCTGTAACAAATCAACAAAGTTAGAGGCTTAAAACAAGACCATTTTATTTTTTTAATTTCATTTATTTATTTTTTAGAAGATTTTATTTATTTATTCATGAGAGACACATAGAGAGAGGCAGAGACATAGGCAGAGGGAAAAGCCAGGCTCCATGCAGGAAGTCCAATGTGGGACTCAATCCTGGGACTCCAGGATCACACCCCGGGCTGAAGGCAGATGCTCAGCTACTGAGCCAGCCAGGCATCCCAAAACAAGACCATTTTAACATGTGACTATATAACTTTAATATCTTACAATATTAAAGACTGATAAAATATTTTACATATTTAGATAAAATATTTTTATCTATCTGTAGGCTACAAGTTTGATACAGGTCTCACTAGGCTAAACTTAAGATACTGTAAAACTGTATTCCTTTCTGTAGGCTCCAGTGGAGGATCTGTTTCTCTGCTTATTTGTTTTGTTGTCAGAGTTCTCTTCCTTGTGATTGTTGGATTGGTCTCTTTGTTTGTTGGCTAGGAGCAAAGGCCTTGTCCAGTTTCTGCCTTGTTTCTTGGCTCCTGTTCTCCTATCTTCAGAGTTCATAGAAGCAGATGAAGTCCTTGTCCTGTGCCATCTCTCTCACCCTCCTTGTGTGGTTGTGTATTCCAGTCAGGAAAGGATCTTTATAAGATTGATGACAGTGAGCCCTCCACTATGATCC
The DNA here is from genome assembly GCF_048164855.1 of Canis lupus baileyi. NCBI lineage: Eukaryota > Metazoa > Chordata > Mammalia > Carnivora > Canidae > Canis > Canis lupus. Next base: position 61,432,601 of record NC_132840.1, read on the forward strand.
AGGCCTATCTTCCTAACTCAGAGTCTTAACCCTTAATTGTACCTGCAAAGTTCCCTTTGTCATTTCAAGTGACAGTCACAGGTTCTGGGGACTGCTATATAGAAATTCTTCCAATGTGGAGGGGCTGTTACCTGTCTTACTGTGATGGGGATGGCTTTATAGTCAAAGGCAAGATTGCAGGCAAGATCACTGCATTGGTCAGGTGATCAGCAGGAGGATTTTCCAGTTTCTTGCATGTTTTTCAAAGTGGGAAGGAGGAAGTGACCACCTATGCTGGAATTTTTGTCCACAGGAGTGTTTATAAAATACTCTGTTAGAACATTATTATTTTTTTTTTTTGGTGAGATAACAGTCATGGAATGAAAAATAAAGTGTTATAGGGGGGCTCATTGCTTTTTGTCAAATAAGACTGATAAATAAAGCACATTCAATCTGATTCTTTATTTTATTTTTAAGGTTTTATTTTTTCATGAGAGACAGAGAGACAGAGAGAGAGGAGAGAGAGAGGCAGAGACACAGGCAGAGAGAGAAGCAGGCTCCATGCAGGGAGCCTGATGTGGGACTCGATCCCGGGACCCCAGGACCACACCCCGGGCCAAAGGCAGGCACTAAACTGCTGAGCCACCTAGGGATCCTTCAATCTGATTCTTTAATGGAAGATTATTTACTACCCGTAATATGCTAATGTGCATTGTGACTTTCAAAACGGATGAATAGCATTTCCTAATCTTATTTGACCATGAAAATTTTATTTTTATTTATTTCTTGAGGGCTTGTGAGTTAATTCTGAAAAGTGATAGTCCAGGCACTTGGCATCGTAGCAATGTGCATGGAGAGCAATGTGGACCGTTTCTCCTTGCTTAGGAGGCAGATTTACGAGGAGACTCTACTCTGGCCATCTTTAAATGTTGTCTTATGTATAACATCCTCTTTGGAGTTTATTATTCTTTCAAATGATAGGAAATATTTTATCCTACTATGTATTTTGAAGCATAGCCAGTGGACATAGTGGACATAGCCCGTGCCTTCTGTCATTGGCAAAACAATCATAATTGTTATCAGTGTTAAGTATCTTACCTGCAATGACTATGTGCTAGGCACTGTGCCCAGTGTATTCATGAATATTAATTTCATTTAATCCTCATGACAACACTTATGAGGTAGGTACAGTGATAATGAAGAAATTGATATTGAACAAAGTTAATACAGTAATTATTAGGTTTGGAAATCAAACCTAGGCTATGTTATTTCATGGCATGCCCTCTTATTTCCTATGTTTTACTGACACTATAAGAATGGTTACAAATACAGAGCAATACACAACAAATACACAACAATAGATTTAAAAGTAGTCTTTATTTGGAAGTGGACAATGTGGACTAAGGGGCAACCTGAGGGCAGGTGGGTGTGTCTAGACAGTCATTGCTTCTCTGCACATGTCCTTTTCATGAGACACTGCCTCACTCCCCAAAGCCTCACTTGACTTCCTTATACGACTCTTGTCTCCCTCTTACTCTGACCCCCCATAAGTAGCTGTAACAAGTAGAGAATCCAGACTCCAAAAGAACCAATCTATGAACTGGTCTGAGCCCATTAGATCAGGTATTGAGACTCTGAATGGAGTCATTTAGGAAATGAGCTACATTAAAGAGTCATCAGAAAAAGGATCTAGGACCTATACAGAAGACCTATACAGAGCAGAGTGGTGGGTGCCCCTTGGAAATGACACGCAAAGTAGGTTTCTTCTCCAAATCTGGAGAGACTAGAAAAGACAAATACAGAAGAGAATAAGGATTTCTACAGAGTTAGAGAGTAAGAACATACAGTCTTTGTGAAAGACAAAGTGTCCCTGTTGAGTGGGAATTCTGGCCCGCTGGTGAGAGTTGCCCGGTCATTGGGGAGGGTGATTCATCGAGCTGCCACTGCTTGATTAAAATATCCTGCAAAGTCTGCAAAATTCCCTTTGTGTTATTTTTATATCTGCTGAGCAACCCTCTGATCTTAGTTTGCTTTCCCACAGAGGCCTAACAGGTGGTAACTGTGGGTAATGGGTTTACCAAATCATCATTCTGATTGGTAAATCAGTTTCTCCTTAGGAGGGTCAGGGAGAATCGTAAGGTTTGGTCACCTCTAAGGTGAACAAATGATTGTGAACCCAGAACTGAACCCCTTGAGATGAATGGCCAGATCCAATCCACCACCTCAGAGGACTGAGCCGACCACCAGACAGGCACACATTCATTTGGTCACTCATGAATTCAGCAAATATTTGGTAGATGCTTCCCACATGCCAGGAACTGCTCTAGACGTTAGGCTCTGTGCTGTAAACAAAGCAGGAGTGCACATAGGCCTCAGTGAATTTACATCTCAGAAACAGGAAGCAAAGCAATTTGTAAAAGTAAAGAAGTATATATTCAGATAAATAAATAGGCAACAAAAGTACTAGTGAGAGGTGCTATCCAGAAAATTAAAACAGGGGTATTATGGGGTAACAGGATGTCAGTCTCCTGAGAGGCAGAGCAGACAGCTGATTTAAGTCATGATCTTCAGATATAGGATTTATTTCTGTGGTTCACTAGTGTCTGCCTTGCCCACTTTCCTTAGCCTGTCTGTGCCTTAGTTTCTCTCTCTCTGAAGGTGAAGTTGATAACTACAGGATCCACTTGTAGGCTTGTTACTGATGGTGAGTTCATGTACATCCAGCATTTAGCATGGTGCTAGGCTCATGGTGAGTGCTATGAAAGCGTTGGGTGTTAACATTGTTCTTATTTTTATTTAAAGACATTTGGCTGAGATTTGAATGAGCAGCAGGGCCGACCATATGAGTCATGCTGGACACTTTATGCAGTGGAGAAAGCTGGTGCCAAGACCCAAAGACAAAGATGCAGTTGGCCCTGTTAGGTGTGAACCTGAAGATTGGTGTGCCTAGAGCGTGGGCGTGGGTGGAGGACCCTGCGGGAGTCCCCTGTGTGGTAAACCAGGCTGGGTCAGGAAGGGCCCTAAGCAGTGGGTGGGATTTGCTTTGAAAACATTATTATGCTTGTGTTGCTCAGACACTAGAAAGGGGGCATGTGGAGTAAGAGTAAGAGCAAAGAGACCAGTCAAGGGCCCTATGCCACAGCCAGGATGCATTATGCCCACTTCAAAACCAACAACATGTGTAAGGGCTTTACCATGGAGCATCTCTATCTACATGTGATGATGCATTTAGCAATGAAAAGGGAAAACAGAAATGGAATCTCTGGCTTCAGGGAGCATTCATCAATCACATTATCAATCTCAACGTTAGGCAAGAAAACTTTCCCTTGTGTGTTCCCACCCCTTTTCCTGGGGCCCATCCCAAAACAAGTAAGTGATATTTGTGGGACACCCAGGGCTGTAATTTACATCTGTCTTAAATATGCTTATGGCATATTGATATCATTCTTCCCATTCGGAAGGATCTTTCATCTTTTTAATTTTTACAAAGATTGCGTAGGTATCAGCTCAGGATTTTATCATGCCAGTCACTGTGGTAATGTATCAAAATGCATGCATTTATGACTGGATAGTGGCGCCTAGGTGGCTCAGTCAGTTAGGTGTCTGACTCTTGATTTTGGCTCAGGTCATGATCTCAGGGTCGTGAGATTGAGCTCAGTCTGGAGCCTGCCTAAGATTTTCTCTCCTTCTCTCTCTGCCCCTCCCCGCCCCTGCTCATGAGTGTGTATATGCTCTTGCGCTCTCTCTTTAAAAAAAAAAAAGTTGGCTCTATGTATAAATATGTCCTTATTGATATAAGATAAAAACTGACAGGCTTTCTATTCCGTGGCTCTTTTCTTCTTCTAGTGCACTCACAGTACAATTTGCAGAGCTTAGCTTAGTTGGAAAGATTTCTAACTAAACCAGGTCAAATTGGCATAGATTTCTTTAGGTAGGTTTAACAGAAAGTCAGGTGATTTTGCCTTTTCTTTAAAGGATCAAACCTAGAACTTAGTCCTATTCTATTATTTTTAAAAGCGTTCTCACATCAAAAACCAATTTTCAAACTCTTGGGCTGTCTGCTTGATCTATTTAGATCCTATTAACTGATAACTCAGTTCTCAAACTGTTCATTCAACTCTGGTGGTTTCCTTTGGACTAATACCCTCCCGCCCCTCCCCCCCAAAAAAACCCTTTAAATTAAAATTTAAAAAATTTCCTCTTAGTAAAAAATAATTAGTTAATAAAATAATAATTGCACAATAACCTACTTTTTTATACCACAAATGATTTTCGGGGCTTATTTTTCTTCTCAGTGCACTTTTTCAAGAGTCTAAACATTTCCCAAAAGATTGTTTAAATATATTCCAATATATAAGAAGAGAATGTGTCTTAACCATACTTTCCTCTCCTGGGAGATGTGGCATCAGGTAGAGAATGCTTAGACTATCTCGTCTGCCTAGACTCTCTTCTTCACACAGATCTTACAGGCTCTAAAATATACAACCAGAAATTCATTAATGTATTTATGTTCCTTTCAAGGTTTTCTTTAAAGAATAATTGGTGCTGTAAGAGCTAATTCTTACTGACCTCATACTTGACCTTACGCTAAATAGGGGCAGGCATTACAAAGACTTGCCTAGAGTCTGGAGCTATGTGAGTATACTCAAAGAAAAAGAAAATTGTAAAATAAAGTGAAGACAAGAGAAACAGTTGCCCTTTTTTATCACCACAATGGTTTACATTCCCCAAATAGCACCCATCAAGCACCCACCCAAGCTGTTCAGTCCACAGCCTAGAGCTGAGTTTCTTCGTTATTGAACAAGGATTCCAACATACTTAGAGGAAGTTTGGGTCATCACTCTGTTCTCTGTCATGAGCACTGCTCTCACTAAGCTGTAGTTGATTCTTCAGAAAAACCCAAACCAAGACGTTGGCATATATTTTCACTCTTCTGGGCAGCTGAGAAAACAAACAAATAAGAAGAAAATCCAGGTAGAGTGATCTGCATGTGAGCAGAAAGGCAATTGGAGTCTATAAATATTTAAGCAAGAATTGCCCTTAGTGACTCGCCAGCAGGAATGATCTAGGTGGACCCCTGCCACCTGCAGTAAAAGCTGCTGAGAACAACGAGGGAAACTCTGAAATGTTTTGATCAAAACATGCAAAACTCTGGGCAAATGCTTTGCCCTTAAGTGAAATCAACCCTGTGATCCATATGCTTTATGCCTCTGTGGATTGTTTACTGCCGTCAGAGCAGATGGGTGTGAGGATGCATATGCAGCTTTCTGCTTTAAAACACACAGGTCTATGTGCACATGCACACACATAACTCAGACCTCGAGGCACCATATGGCGCTGCCTAGTGACCTTTGAAACATCAAACTACCAAAATATATATGCTTAGTTTAGGTGTAAGACTCATCTGCCTGACTTCTAATGAGATCTATTATCACACTCAAAAGTCTGTTCTAACTTCTGGTTTGATCCTGAGCCCAGTTTTATGTGTTTACTACAACCTGAATGTCCCAAATAGCCTGGAAACTTTCTCCCTAGAAGATACTCTGCTTACATCCAGAGAGACAGTCAAATACGGTTCAGTTCTGCTCTTTGTGCCATCCTTTTGAAGCACACACACTAGCTGGATCCCATGTATGGATTCATATCAAACAGTCCAGGCATGATGTGCTGGCTCTCCAAGACCCAGGCAAAGAGGATTTACTGAACCATGGGTAGTATGCAGAAACTTTATTGGACCAGCGCAGCCAGGCCAAGCTAATATATTGATAATTTTCATGACATGGAGGCAGTGTGAATCTCAGAGTCAAAAGGAAAGCTCATGCCATGTCATTCATTTATTATAAATGATTCTGGGGCTTAACTTCAGTTATTCAGCAAATATTTACAGAACATTTAATTAGAACTAGGAATCACAAAAGAGTGAAACCACTAACTTATTTGCCACTAATAAGTGTCCGGAGCCTAAGGTGTGCAAGGACTCTGCTGGGTGCTCTGTGACAGCCATGAAGACAAGCACTGCTCTGGTCTTGGCTGGGCTTATACAGGGTGGACACATGGTAGTCCCTATCAGGAAGCTCACAGTCTGAAGGTGAGACTTACACATAAGGAACCATGAGGCTGTGTGATACAGGTACCACGTAAGCTCATGGAAGCTAGAGAGAGTAACGGGGTATGGGGGGCTCAGAGTGGGGATGGCAGAGGCACTGTCTGACCTGAGCTCCAAAGGACAGGCAGGGGCACAGCATGTCATGGCAGGAATGAGAAAAGCCTCAGGAGTGTAAAAAGTCTCCAGGCATGTGTAAAATTCTAAATCTAGGACCCCACAGAAGATATTCTCCTGTTAGTGGAAATAGCAGACCTGGGTGAGAAAGCAGTGGGAGAGCAAGCATGTTAGTTCATACAATGACCAGTAACTGCTGGGTGACTACTTGGTAGCCAGGCATTGTTCTCTGCTCTGGGTTGTGGCAGTAAACATAACAGGAGGCTTATGTTCCAGTGATGGGCAGTGGGTGAAATGGTCCCCAATAAGCCCTGCCTCCTGGAGGTTCTGTACGTATGTAATCCCATCACTCTTGAATGTGGATGGCACCTAGTGACTTGCTTCTAATGACAGAATGTGGCAGAGGTGACAGGATGTCACTTCAGAGATTATATTATCAGGAGACTGTGATTCTCATCTCTCACTTCTCCCAGCTGCCCATGAGGGGAAGCCAGCTGTTATGTGCTGAGCTGCCCCATGGAAAGGTCTCTGTGGCAGGGAACTGGCCAGTGAGAAACTAAGGTCAGCTGACAGTGACTGAGCCTAGAAACAGCTCCTCACCAAGTTAACCTGAAGTGACTGCAGTCCTGGTGAAAAATTTGATTACAGCTTCATGAGGATCCAGAGGCAATTAAAACAATGTGTGATTTTCTATCCCACAGAACCTGTGAGATAATAAATGTTTGTTATTTTAAGCAGCAAAACTTGGTGTCATTTTTTATGTGGACATAAAGAACCAATATAGAGGAAGAATAATCTCTCTCAAGATCTCTCTTTTTCCTATACATACATAGAATGACTTAGGGGGCCAACTGGGATAAAGGATAAAGGGGACCAACTGGGAGCTGGGAGTTCCAGGGTGCAGCTGGAGGGGGTGGTGTTGCAGTTTTGTATAGAGTGACCAGGGATGGCCACTAGAATAATAAGACATTTGAGCCAAAGCCTGAAGGAGGGAGAGGGAGTGGACAATTATGGATTGCTGGGGGATGACTCATTAGGTAATGAAGGCCTCAGTACTAATGTCTTGGACAGTGGTGTGCTGGCAGTAATGGGTGAGGAAGGGATTGGTTATCTATGACATCAGAGAAGTCATGGGGAAATTAATATATAGGACTTTAGAGGACATGGTAAGGCCGTTAGATCTAATACTGAATATAATGGAAAGATTTTGAAGGGATTTAAGCAAAGGAAAGATGTAGCTGAGTTACATTAAAATATATGGTAACTGTTTTATAAAATGTTCTATAGGAAGGCAAGGGAGGAAGCAATGGTATTAGTCAGGAGGCCATTATGACAACCTTGGTGAGAAGTAATGAGTGGGTGATTCAGATCAGGGAGGTAGTAGGTGGTAGGGTGGGAAGAAAGTATATCTTGAAGATAGAAGAGGCATGATTTATGGATAGATTACATGTAGGTGGGAAAGAAAGACAAGAATCAAGAAACACTCCAGTGTCCTAGTCTGAACATCTATAAATGAAATTTCCATTTATTTTGTTGGAGTAAACTATTTAAAGAGTAGGATTATTGAGGGGTGGCTAGAGTGCTATGCAATCAAGAGTTGTCATCATCATTGTTTTTAAATCTATAACATTTAAGTTACTTCATTGACATCCATGTAAAGATGTCAGGTCAGCTTTGGGTTATATGATGGGGAATCCAGAACTAAGTTCTACGTCTGGAAACTCTTAAGGTACAGATGACGTTCTGAGGTCAGTTCCTCCACTGCATAATTTTAAGAGGAATCACTTTTTTTCAAGCTCCTCAGAATATTCTTCATATTGAATACTGTGAGAATTAGGGTCAGAACTGTGAAAGATAGTCACCCTGTATGAGACTGGATGATACAATTCAGGCATTAAGTGTAGAAAAGAAGGGTAGAGGTCTGTAGACTGGACCCTGGGACACCTAACATTGGACCCCATAAAAGGAACTAGCAAGGGAGGTTCAAAAGAGGAAGCCAGCTATGCAGGCACACATATCTAGAAAGCCAGGGAAAGAAGTTCTGTCAAGAAGCATAGAATAAGCATCTGTGTGAAATACTGCTGAAAGATGAAATATGATAAAGATAATCCCTCGAATGATTGATCAGACAGTGTGGAGATCCTTGGTGACATGGTAAAAGCTGGTCTGTACAGGGGAGTAGTGGTAATGTAACTGGAGTGGCTTCAATGCAACACGAGAAGATAGGGAGCAGGGGTCAGTGCACACAGCTCTTTCACAGACATCTGTGGTGCAGAGGAATACAGAAGTTGAGAGGCAGCTGCAGGAGGAATGATGTCAAGGGTGTGTTTTTGGCACACAGTGTCAATTTTTAAGATAGAAGATGTAATGGTATGTTTGTGTAACTGGTAGGAACAGTTACAAAGAAAGTAGAAAATCAGATGTATAGGAGTCAAATAGTTGGAATGATGGCCTTGCTTATGGGACAAGTGGAGTGCCTGAATCCACCGCATGGACATGGGACGTGGTGGTGGGCATTGGATTAGAAAGCAGGGTGTTCATCCACAGGCAGTGGGTCAATCCTGGAAGGTGAGCACGTGGTGGTGGGGGAGCCTGTGGGATTTCTTTATTGGTTATGACTGTTTTATCAGTGAAAGAGAAAAAATGGGTACTGAGAATGAGGCTGGGGAGGGGGAAGGAGAAGCAGGAGGTAGTGGAGACAGAAGAAGGTGGTTAATTGTCATCTCGGAGAGTAGAAAAGGGACAGTGGTACGGGCACGATTCCTCCATAGCACCAGGGGCCCATGTGGTGTTTTTCCATCTCATTCAGGGCTAACATTGGAAGTGAGATTAATTGGCATGATTATGTGTTTTCCTGTAATGTTTCTGCTGTCCTGGAGCAAATATAGATTAGATGCAAAGTGGGATTTAACAAAGGGTTGGGCTTTTGCTACATGAATACAATAACCTAGAGAGGAACAAGAGGTGGCATGTAAGCTGTAGAAGGGCAGAAACAAGAACAGGAGGATGGGGGATAGTAAGAGAATAGCAGCATCCATGGACTGTAGATTCTTAAAAAAAGCAGAGGGGTCAAAACTTGGGGTAGTTTAGTGGTACTAGAAGGAGCAAGCAGGAGACCTGAAGATGGCATTCAGTGAGTGGGGCCAGGATGCCGAGCCAGGAAGCCCTCCTGCGTGAAGGAAGGATCGGTCAAACCAGTATGCCTATAAGACTGATCTGACAGTTACATGCATGACAAGAGGCAGAGGGATGTGTGTGGGCCATTACAATAGCAAAGGTGATTTTCTTTTGACAAAATGTTTGCTTAATTAAAACAATACATTGTTTTATGTATCTCATCATCTGAGAGTCTTCCTTAATAGTTACTCTCTGAAAAAGGCAAAGATTGATTTCTTTCCATCGTGCACCTGCATCTGGTTTCTCTTGTCAGTTGTTCAGATGTTTGCCAGCTGGTGATGAGACAAAGGAAATAGTATGACCTGGATGTGCAAGGACATCTTGTACCTGTGGGCTCTATGTTCAACCAAAGCAGTAGACCTGCATACGCTAGGGATTGTGCCCTCCTCTCCCAGTGCTGGCAGTGGGCAGCATTACCCCATTGTCCAGTACAGGCTTTGGAGAGCTGTGTAAAACAAGCCATATAGGTAATGCCCATAGGAAAATATCATTGAAAAGAAAATTTTACTGAGTAGGAAAAAAATGTATTTCACAAATGATTGTGCTGCGGTATAATTTATAACTTTACTTTCAATGTCAGCATTTGAGCATAATGTTAGAAAATCATAAAATGAGAAGAAAACTTACATAACTTTTCTCCTGATTTCACACCCCATCAAGATAAAGGCATCCGTTGGTGTCTGGTTGCAAGAGCCCAGTAGTTTCAAATACTGTTTTTGAGATAAGGCTGTTTGGAGGTAAAGGACTCCCCCGTTTTTGTTACTGGCTCTCTGAAAATAAGGAAGTAAACACATGAGGGAAAGAGGGTCTTCCTCAAGATCTACATTTGCTCTACTGAGATTCAGAACCATGTAGATTTAAAGAAGAAAGGTGTTTATATTACATAAGACATAACCTTATTATAGGAAGTTCTGTTGATCTTTTCTTCCCTATACTCCTATAAGAGATATAGTCTATTAAATGAGAGATATTTATATTTCCTATGAAATTATCTAAGATTATTTTGTACTCTCTGAATATTAATCAAAGTTGGGTCGTTGAAATCTCATAAGCAAAAAGTTTCTAACTTCTAGTAGGATCTTAGGAAAGACTTTCATATATCTTCTTTTTTATTTGGCTTCTCTATCAAATAGTAAGCATAAGATAAAAAGTTCTTTACTAGATGTCACCTAGCTCTCCAAGACAGCAGCATCTGGCTAGTCTCAGTGTGAAAGTTCCAAAGGACTGGGATAAAACTAATTATTTGCTGTCCTACTCCTCAGAATAGTTGTGAACAATTACAAATAAGGATTTCTGTCAAGAAAGCGTGAAGGAAGGAAGGAGGAAGAAAGGAAAAGGAAGGAGAAAGGGAGAAAGGAAGAAAGAACTGTAAGAAGAAAAAGCAAAGCTAGATGATTGAGAACATTTGTGACACATTTATCAGGAAGGTCTTAGGGCCGTGACTTTCAGTGTCTGGGACAGAAGACGGTAAAAGTACCTGGGCTGCCAAATAGTGTAGTAACCTTAAGCTGTTCTAATCAACTGGAATGTTTAATTACATTTCACTTATTATTTTTCCCTAAGGAGGGAAATTCAGGAATTTCTTTAGTCTCACATCAAATTCAGAAAGTTATTCTTTTTACCAAAAGAAACAGAAAGTAATTGCCCACCACCAAGTGTGACTATGAGGGAAAACTGGTATAACATTCTGATACTGGCTAAGTACTGAGATTTGAATATGTAAAAGAAAACCAAATTCCCAGAGTAAGGAGTAATTAGCAGCAAATATTTTACAGGATGTTTTGGGAGGAACAACTTTCAGGGCACATTAATAAGTAATCAAAGTTAAAAGGAACTTTGATTAATTCTAAGTGGTAATAGAGAATATCTGCAAACACTTTTTGAACCCTAGCTGATGGAAGAGAATAATCTGGGTGAGGTCAGCTTGGTCCACAGGAGCTCAGGAGGACATAAATCAGTGGAATCTGAGCCCTCCAGCTGAACTACCAATATCGCTGTCAGGATGATGGCTGCCACCATAGCGAGGCCTACAGATACTTAAGCTTGACCACAAGTCAAGAATGATCATGATATTTTACATGTATTAATTATTTAAGGAAAAAGAGGCTATAAACTTGATAAGGAAAGAACTAAAGCTTATTCAGCTTTGTAATAGAAGGCATCAAGTATAGCACTTGACATAGAGTAAGCCCTCAGTAAATACTGTTGAACCAGACAAAAGAATAATCCAGGCTAGATTCATGTTTGATTCATGCAGCCCAAGGACTTTTGCTGGTTCTTCAGTAAGGAAGAGAAGAATACTGGTATTAGAATATTAATACATGCTAGGTCTTCAGGGAAGATGAGCTCATTCCCTGCCTGAGAAGCATGAGCAAATGTGTTCCATGCTTGATCTCTTAAACTTGAAGCAATTCATACTCATCTGTTTCAGTTCTTTTTTTAAAAAAATATTTTATTTATTTATTTACGAGAGACACAGAGAGAAGGCAGAGACGTAGGCAGAGAAAGGAGAAGCAGACTCCATGCAGGGAGCCCGATGTGGGACTCAATCCCAGGACTCGGGGATCATGCTCTGAGCCAAATGCTCAACCAGTGAGCCATCCAGGCATCCCTCATCTGTTTCAGTTCTTAAATGCCTCCCCCTTACCTCCCCAAATGTCGACTTGTCCCAAGAAAGCTATGTTATCCAGACTCTATTATCTGTTACATGGGAGACTCAGTGTGTGTATGTAGGGGGTGGGCATGGGGGTGCTTGGTAAAATTCGGGGCATCAAATAGAGTACTTAGAAGGAATTGCCTCAGTGGTGGAGGAAAATTGACCCTAGAATAAAGCTGTTGTGGTTTAGCCTAAGAACTCTTTTTTTTGAAAATTTTCATTTAAATTCCAGATAGTTAATATATAGTGTAATGAGTAGAATTTAGTGATTTATCATTTCATACAACATCCAGAGCTCCTCAAAACAAGTGCCCTCCTCCATCTCTCATCTAGGATCAAACAATTCATGAATTTGAAGGCATAGTAATAGATAAAATTCAAAATGAAACAAAGAAGCAAAAATACTTGGAAGAAGGAAAGAAAGAGAAAATGAAGAAAGGAAGGAGAAAGCCTCGGGAGGCTGCAGAGCAATGTACATTGTTGAAATCCTGAAGAAGAAGGCCAAGAAAAATACTTGAAGAAACTGTAGCTGAACATGTTATAAATCTGATTTACCACGTAGACTCACAGATCCAAGCAAAGAAATCCAAGCATAAGAAAAATGAAACACATGTTCAACAAATTATTCTCAGCGAGGAATAAAAGGAAAATCTTAAACTCAGCATAAGGAAAAAGACACATCGGAAGACATAGAGGGGGATAGAGATATGAGTACAGCAGATAACTCCGAGCCAGCGGCTTATACGAGGTAGAAGAGAAGCAGCCTTTGCAATACATGTGCCAGAGCTGGCCAGTCAACAGGTGGCTCAAGCTTAGTGGAGAAGAAACAGTACCAACTAGAAGCCAGAGCAGCAACGTGCTAAAAGGGGAAGAAACAAAAAACCTCACATCCCAGAAGTCTTTACCCTGTGAACATATCTTTTTTTTAAAAAAAGAAGGTAAAATAAAGACTTCTTTCAGACATCCAAAGGTGAAAGAATTTATCACTAGCAGCCTTGCACTATGAGAAACATTAAGGAGAAATTTGCAGCAGAAGAATGACATCAGATAGAAATCTGGATCTTCACAAGAAAGCTGTGAGCACCACAAATAGTAAATGTGTGAGTTATGACTGCTTTTCCATTGTGGGCATGGCTCCCTTCGTTCTGATACCACATCTGCGTTCATGGCCAGAGAGCCAGGTCCAGTCACTCACTCACTATACCTTGACATAAATCAGCCCCATGACACTTAGTACCAGAAGTTTCTGAGTAGTGGAAGAGAAACAAGATTTTAAAATTCATGTGCCCAAAGCTGGCCTGGGAGTTATGTTTTCCAACCACCATGTATAGAAATAGAAGTGGAGGGTTTCATTCCTATTGATAAGCACTCAAATGGAAATTTTCTACTTTTAGTCCTATAAAGGATATAGCCATGTTTATAGTTATAAATGTAACATATTTTTGTATGTGCATTTTTGGAGAATTGTATCATAATGATGTTTGTAGGGCACAAACCTGTAGCAATTTATGAACATCTAGTATAACATTGTGTGGATCTGCTAATTATATATATCGCAACACTTCAGACTGCATCCGCATATCTGACATATTTTTTTTCTGACGAAGTTTTGTATTTCCAGAAAGTATGAGGAAGTGAGAGTTCTAGCAACAAACTCCTACACATATTCACCAATAAAAGATTGTAGGCAGCAGAAGAGTAATTTGATTAAATGTTATGTAGTTCAGTACAACAGGGCAGCAATTGAAAGTGTTTTTGGATTACTCTTTTGCAGGCTTTAATTTCATATTAATTTTCTAAATTATCAATAATTAAAAACAAATGACAACTGTAGTGAGGTATGGCTGAATTATCTTTCTTATTTCTCTATAGAATATTATGATAGCTTCATCATAGGAAGAGAAGATTCGGAGTATTCAGGCAGAAACTATAGGAAAGAAAGAGTACTCTAGAGGATATTAGAAATTTAGTAATGAAATATTATGTTATTTCCTGGAATTTATGATGATATATTTCTCAGTTTTTAAAAACTGATCATTTGATTTTATCTTGTTTTCTAAATGTGCATTTATTTTTATATCCCATTTTGCATTTGTTATTTTGTTAATATTTCTTGGAACCCTACTTTAACTGGATAGTCTTTCAGCCCCATGAAACATGCATTACTGTACCACATAGCCCTGGTAGACATTAAATTCTGGTGTGGTAACTACCTATACATATTTTAAAATGCAGCTTTTACTTTAGACACTTTTGTTGGAGGTTTTATTGTCTCTCTCTTCGGGTAGTTATATCAGGGATAGTATAATATGATATAACCAAAAGGATTAATTATTTGTTAGAGAAAGAGAGATGCTTAACAGGGGATCCTGGATCTTCTCAAACTGATTGGTGATTATTAGATGAACTGATCATACACAATGTAATTTAACATTTGCATACTCAGGGGTGAAAGCAGAACTCTGTGATTCAAAGTCAATTTTTATTTTCCTGCCAACCAGGAATCATGCTTTTTTGGGGTAACCCATGTGTCATCTGGAGCTCCGGATCCTTTGGAAAGGTAGGTTTTCTCCAACCACCCTTTCTTCTCTTACCTATGATTTCTCTGCCACAGTAGATTTGTCAGAGTCTCCATTCACCTCTGATCACTCACATAAAATCCTGCCCCTCTACACATTTCCACAAAATGTTCATTCATCCTATAGCTTTAATGAACCACCTTGGGAGAAGCTGGAACATTGACCAACTATAATTCTAGACCCATCTTTTACCTGAGTGTTGATAAATGTAACTTTTTTGACAGGCTCCAGGTAGAACCATAGCTTCATGAAAAATTGATGAAGCCTATGGTCCCAGAGTCTTATTGTGGAAGACACCTCTTCTCCTTACACCAGATATGATGGGAGGAAACTTGCGTCTGTTTCACCTAGGGACATTGTTCTGAAATTACAGGTTCTCAGATGCATTTCCTCAAGCCACCAGGGAAGTAGCCCTAAATGCTCATACAGGATTCTCTTGCCTATTCCTAAACCTGTCTTCACTGTGTGGATTTCCTGGTTAAGTCAATAACTTAGCAAGTCAATAGAATGATCTACCACCAGATAATGAAGGGAAGCAGAATTTACTGTCCTTATAAATTAGTGAAGGTCAAACAGAAGTAGGGCCTGTTTGGCTCATTCCATAGTTCAGAAGATGGGAGGTTTTCTTTCTTCTATGAGGTCCAGAAGAGAAGCAGGGATTTGGAAAGAAAACTGGATGGGGAAAATCTGCTGAGCTTTGAAGTTCAATCTCCTTTAAAAAATAAAGCTTAAATTTGTTGGTGATACTTTTCCACCTTCCAGAAACCATGATAGGTACTCCAAGATGTTCATTTTGATCTAGTCTTTTTGTGTGTAGAAATGTTATGTGTAGAGATGCTTGTGATTATGAGGTCACATAGGAAGGGGGTATAATAGGACTTGTCCAGGGATTGCCTCTTCCTTCAAATTTAGGACAGGCCTAGGCCACTTGAGTCATGAAATGTTTGCTATTTCTGAGCCAAACTAATACTTCAGTGAGTGCCATTTCTAATCTTAGACACGTTACTTTTTTTAAGATTTTTTTTGTATTTTTAAAATTAGTCCCAGAGATAGAATTTGGTGATTCATCAGTTGTGTATAACACTGCACTCACTGCTTCTCCCTCTGCCTATGTCTCTGCCTCTCTCTCTCTCTCTCTCTCTCTCTCTGTGACTATCATAAATAAATAAAAATTAAAAAAAAGGGACCCCTGGGTGGCGCAGTGGTTTAGCGCCTGCCTTTGGCCCAGGGCGAGATCCTGGAGACCTGGGATCGAATCCCACGTCGGGCTCCCGGTGCATGGAGCCTGCTTCTCCCTCTGCCTGTGTCTCTGCCTCTCTCTCTCTCTCTCTCTCTCTCTCTGTGACTATCATAAATAAATAAAAATAAAAAAACACTGTGCTCATTACATCTATTTATTTTTTTAGAGAGAGGGAGAGCTCAAGCCAGAGGGGCAGAGGGAAAAGCAGAGAGAGAACCCCAAGCAGATTCAGCACTGAGCATGGAGCCCAACCTGAGGCTCGATCTCATGACCCTGAGATCATGACATGAGCTGAAAGCAAGAGTCAGATGCTTAACTGACTGTACCTCCCAGGTGCCCCTTAAATACATTCTGATGAGCCAGTTACAAAACCCAATGGAGAGGCAGCTTATGTGACAGTAGGTTGTGCATGCATTTCCCATGAGCACACATGTGCAGAAGGAAATTCTTATGATCATTTCTTCTACCAGATGACAAGTTTTGAGACTGCTGGTCAATACTCTTACCATGCATTGTTTGAGAGGAACACCTTGGTTTCTTTGGACATTCATCTGTAGTTAAAGAGACCACTTTTATATTTCATTGTTTTGGAGCTAGGGATTTATGTAGGTGGCATACAGCTGCACAGATGAGTTTGTTACTTATGTAGTGGAATCATTTCTCCTGCTGCCCATTGCTAATTGATTGTCATTTGGAGAATGAAGCAACCCTTGGGCAAATGAAAATAGAACCAGAGAGAAAACAGTTCTCTTGTGGTTTATGCAGCCTTCTTACTCTTCTCTTAGTCTGTTTATTTAGTATGACTTTAAATCAACATCAGATAATGTTTACTATGTACTCCATCCTCTCCCTGCTCCCATCCCAGCCTGCACAGACTGAATAGTTATTGGGGAATTTGACACCGTAGGAGAACTAGTACTTTCCAACTATGTTGAGTAGATGGGATTTTCAAGGATGGGGAAAAGTCTAGTTAACCCCCAAATTGCTTCACCATTTGCTTGCTCTTGTACCTGAAATTACTGTATGGACATTACATAGATGATACAACTTTGAACATATATTTATTTCTAAGCAAAATATCTATCACTCATCTAGCAGTTTATCCAATTAGCCATCAGAAACAAAAATGATTCCATACTTTGAAACCTAATGTCTTAACTCGATATAAAGAATGAGGTTGGAACGGGTGCTTTGCTTTTTAAAAGGTCATGATTCAGTCTGCAGACCTAACCTTGTATACACTTGTGCTTTTTCATCTAATTAAATCCCTTTCTATCAGTACCTCCTGACTTGGCTTTGATTACTCAACTCCATCTGACTATGGACTTGCCTTGGCCCATTTTTGTCTAAATATCTATAATTTCCTCTGTCCTGAAAGTCAATTCTCCAAGAACATTTTAACTTGTTTTCTGGCCTTGATTTTGATGATTTGGCTCTCTTTTCTGTACTACTAGAGATTAAAAAAATAAAACAAAATAAAAAAAAGCACCTGTAGCAAGGACAGCTTCGTCCTCTGACACCTCCTGGAATTATGCAAGGTTGCTAATGCCATGAGAAATGGAGAGAGAGATTTTAATTCAGAAGAAGTCAGCGGAAATGAATGGCTTGGAGAGACTACTGGTATGCCGATAGAGAAAGTTCATTAGTCCTTGGGAGAAGGTAGGAACCCAGAATACATTTTGTCATTTTGGTTATTGCCAGGTAGAGACTCACCCCTACGTGGATACTGACCCTGCAGAGTCAGAACTCCCCCTTCCCCTGATGTGCTAAGCCCAGTCTTGGATGATTTCTACAGAGTTCACCAGATGTTTCCAAGTAGGTGAAACCTACCAGGAGGCCTCGCAGCTCTGCCTTGGCTGTTTGTAAGGGAGTCACCACCACTGTTTGTCTCTTTTTAATTTACTTGGAGACACTAACCTCCCTAAAGCACTCCCTTTCAGTGGTGGTCTCTGGGCTTTGGGAGCCTCTGGAGCATCTCCATGGTCTGCAAGTTTTGAAACAAAAATAAAAGCCTTTCTTGCTCCTTCTTCCTCTCAGCTCAGGTATCTTCTCTTTTGTGAAAATCTTAAGTAAATTCGGGACTTCCTCTTCTTTGTCCAGGTTCATAAGTGTCACTAGTCACATTGTACTTATCCTTTGCTTGCACATGTGCCCCACACTCCCACCATCGGAAATAAGTGCTGTATTCATTTCCAAAGCCTTCCTGGCTGACTGGCCTGTTGAATAATAGGTCCTCAAAAATATTTATCGAGTGAATCAACTGTAACAATCTTCTGAACTTGCATAACATATTTTCTAAAGCTCCTAATGTAAACTTTTAATAGTACGGCTATTCTTTAGAGGTAATATATGTATTAAAATGTGAAAGCTACTGAAAGTGGTCTCAAAAAAAAAAAAAACATTTTATTTCCTGTTTCCTGTTTGTGATTTGGTTTTGCAGTATCATTTCTTTGTTGGCATTCTTTTCTTTTTCTTTTTTTTTTAGATTTTATTTATTATTTATTCATAGACATAGAGAGAGAGAGAGAGGCAGAGACACAGGCAGAGGGAGAAGCAGGCTCCATGCACCGGGAGCCCGACGTGGGACTCGATCCAGGGACTCCAGGATCGCGCCCTGGGCCAAAGGCAGGCGCTAAACCGTGGAGCCACCCAGGGATCCCGGCATTCTTTTCCATTGCAGGAAAAGCTAAAAAAAAAAAAAAAAAAAAAAAAAAAAAAAAAAAAAGAGGCTCCTAGAATCACATCTTTATCTTTTGGGATTACTCAATGGGATATTCTGGAAATTGGCTACATTATACTTTGGCTGCATTATACTTTTTCAACTATAATCATACTCAGTTTGTGGTAGTTATGCAAAAAAATGATTGGCACAGATAAGAGCATTTCCTATTTAGTTCCACAACTGAATTTCCTGATTTTTATCTGACAAGGTGTATTGTGTTGATGAGGTTTAAAACGAAACCTGATATCCATTGCTTACTTTTCCTAGTACATTTCTCTTGTACATAAGCCTTCATGCTCTGGGTTTCTTTGCACTTGAACTTGGAGAGTACAGTGGATATCTGAAGTTTAGTTATACTACCAGAGATTGACTAAACAGAATAAGGATCCTGAGAAGGTGCCTGAACTTGCACTCTTTCCAAGGGCAATTCTTCTAAGTTATTGTATTGATTTAATTTGCATTCAAATTGCTTAGAATTTTGGTGGTGTGTTTTCAGTTGAATGATTTGCTATCAAGTGGAGAATGAATAGATGACAGGTACAGACTCAAGTGTGGAGCTGAATTTTAAAATATTTACTGTTTTCTAATAGGACTATATTATTATCATAACAAAAGATAAGCTATTGCAGCAAACAGTGGTTTAGCATTATTTCTTACACAAATCTTAGAAAGTGGTGCTGATTGTGAATTATCTTAATGAATTTGGTTTTATTTAGCGTAAAAATTCATGTTATAGTTTTGTTAATTTTATTTGTTGAGCTTAAATTATTAATTTTTTTCATTTTAATGAAATTATAATTTAAATCAGTAGTTCCCTTTGATGCCTATTAACCACAGGATGCATTAACTATCATTTAAATGTTCATTTTATTATCTGTGATGTATATTTAATGTGTGATATGTTTATTATTCTAACCATCTGACTGCTTAAAATACAAATAGAAAAAAAACTTTCATTACGTGTTTTGGCATTCTCGTCAGTAATTAAACCTGCCTTGAGACCTACTGAAAATTTTAATAGTCAGTAATATTTGCACTGTCATCTGTCACCACATGGTGCCAAATCCTGTACATGTAGCAATTGCTCTTGGCTTTTCTGGGTTAAGAGAATACAAGTGTTTCCTAGAGCAAATACACTTAGACTGCATGTAGATTCAGTTGGACTATATTCTCTCTAAGGTGAACTTTGTCTATAGTGGCATATGTGTTTATAAGTGAAATAGATAATGGGTTTGTCTTTTCAGGAACTTACTTCTTTTTGCTAGTGCTGAGGAAATATATTCTGGAGAAAAAAAGTCTCTATTTTATGGTGTGGCAGATGGCAAGAAGCACAGTGCTAACTATTTAACAGGTGCTCAAATATTTTATAAATAAATAAAAGGAAGAAACATGAATAAATAAAGTAAGCAGAGACACACAGTGGAAATATACCAGGCTCCTGACCCCATGGTAGAGAGACAGAAACCAAATTTTTGTCTCTTCTTCAAAGAGATTAGGATCAAAGTAAGGGATAAGAAATGAGCACACAACACTTAAAAGAAATAAATAAAATCACAAAAGTAAGTATTATGCATTTGGAACCTACCGTGTATCTAGAATTACATATTTAATCCTCAAAGATGTCTTTGTGGTAGCCACTGATGTTGCCATTTTGCTGAATTTGAGAAGGCCTAAGTGATTTTTCTTTGGTTCATATTGCAGTTTTATTAAGCCTGGAATCACAAACGGGTCTTTCAAATAAGCACACTCTTAGAACATTGCTTCATCCTTCGATACAACACCTGAGCCAATATTTATGATTTAATTGGTTAATTATAACTAATATACTTCTAAGAGAATACTGCTTTTGAGGCTGATCCATTTCCGATTCTTTTGACTACTGCAGAACTGGAGGTAAATATTAATCATGCATCTGGTCTAACAGTGCTGGGGTAGACTAGGTAGTTACTGAAAGAAACCATGGGACATCAGAGAAGTGTCAAGAAATGACTGGATGCAGAGCGCATGTACACGTAGCAATTGCTCTTGGCTTTTCTGGGTTAAGAAAAACCTTTTCTGGGGACATTGTGGGCTTTAGGGTCTACAGAATTATAAGTAATGAATTATAACTTGGTAACTTGGCAGGGTATTTTGCATTCTGGATGTTTATAAATTGAACTTAGTCTTTCTAGAATTTATAAAACAAAACCAACAAAAAAACCCTTAAGGTATGCAAGGTTAATTTTGTTATTTTATGAATTCTTTAGAATTATCAGAACTATAACATAAATTATATTCCTGAAATAGTTCTCAAATCATTGAGCAACCCAGTTAAGTTGAAAAAATATCTTCTTTTTCTAGTATCTATACAAGAAGAAGATGATAATTATAAATATTAGATAAAGTCCATTAAACCGGAAGAAGTCTGGTGGAGAACTGGGAGCCAGTGAAAGAGCCTCTAAGAAAGCATGATAGTGACCAGAGGATGTGGGGGCTTATGGTGGATGGTACATTGGGCTGTGGCAGTACCGAAAGTACTAGGTGGGTTGTAGATTTTTCTGGGAAGGAGCAAACTATGTTTAGGGATGATTACAGATTATTGGACTTTGTCCATATGTCTAGCTTATTTTTTACAAAACATCTTTCTCAGAATATCACATAGATGACTTGTCTATGCAGAGATTTTATTTGCTTTTTGTTTGCATGAGTAATATATGTCAAGAATGAAGCCACTCAGATGATAGTAAGGGTGGAGCTGGTAGGAGCAGAGCAGGGAGTGACACTTCAGGTTGAACTAAATATTTTAGTCAAGATATCCATCTCCTTAATACAAGATACCCTTCATTACTTCCTAGCTAAACTAATTGTTCTCCAAGCTGAAGTGATTTTCTGAAAACAGCTCTGATCAAGAAAGTCCTTTGCTCAAGAAGCTTCAATGATTTCCATTGCATATTGAACAAAGGTACAGAGGAGGAAATAGATTAATTGAATTTCTAGACACTTAACATAATCTCGTTTAACCTTCAGCAAAATTTTATAAAGTAGGTAAGATTATATAGAGGAGACACTTGAACTTTAGTGAAAGCATGCAACCTGACAGGAACCTCTATGAAGGAGATACTCATGTATCTTGTTCATGTCTCCAAGAGCCATTAATGTCTGGGAAACTTCCAGACATTATTTGTTGAATGAATGAATTACATAGGACTGAGTTTATAGTCTTTCCATTGGTCCATATTCTGTTTTGTGAATTTCATATCCCTACTTAGAAGTCATTTACTATACCTACTATGTGCATGTAAAAAATTATATAAACAAGACTGGGAAAATATTTGACTATTTTTCCCTAATGGGCTTCTGAGATCTGGATCTACTAATACTTTACTGAAATTATGCCGATGGAGTTTTCTTCACCAATCTTTGATTTAGGTCAAAGAATTTCAAGCTGTGATTGAAATCACAGCTATGATTTCCTGTTTTGGCATATTTAAATTAATGTGGGGACTTAAAGGCATGTGTGAAGCAATTGGAATTCAGAATCCCCCCCCCCCCCGATTTTATAGTTTTCTCTGTGCTTTAACAGTTGTTTTACCTAAAAATAATCCCATGGTCGTTATAGTAGCAATTCACACTTATTAAATCTTGACAAAATATTCAACTTAATTCATAAAGCAGTAGGTACTTTTCCTTTTGTACTCATTATTAGGATACACAAACACACAAATTGGTATAAAAGGTTGTGCATATGGGGAAAAAAAACAGCTGACATGTGGTGAGCATACAACTACATGTCTCATCTCTGCTTCCACCTGTGGTGTCTTTATTGCGCTGGGGCCAGGGCAGGCTCTGCAGTGGCTGGGGCCTGGATTTCCTGTAAATTTAAGAATATAACCCCTACCCTCAACAGATAGGTGAACATTTCTAACTTTCCAAACACTTTCATCATTGATGTAGTAGTAGGGAATATGGCAATGGATTTTGTAGTAGTAGTAAGTAGTAGTAGGGACACTCTTTTAGTATAAAAATCATGTTTTTTAGGGGAACCTGGATGGCTCAGTGGTTGAGCATCTGCCTTTGGCTCAGATCATGATCCTGTGGTCCTAGGATTGAATCCTGCATCACGCCCCTCAGAAGGCACCTGCTTCTCCCTCTGCTTATGTCTCCGCCTCTCTCTCTGCATCTCTCATGAATAAGTAAATAAAATCTTTTTAAAAAATGAGACTTTAAAAATTTTGTAAATAAAATTAATTATTGAAGAAAAGTTGAAAATTTTCCACAAAACTTATACCACATCTCTAGTACCTAACTGTAATACAACCAATTGTTTTCCTAGTGAGAGTTTGGAATTTTTCCAGAAAGCAGATGTGGGCCCTGAGGAATGTGAATAGTGTTCTGGGTCAAACAATGCTTCTCAAAGCACCCTTTAATTTATGAACAGGAAAGAATGTGAAATGAGTAGCATACAGTAATGCCTAGACACATGTGAACAGATTTTAGGGTTCTAATAAAACTCAGTTGGTTGTAGATATACTTAATCAAGTATAGCAATGATGCCAGTAACTATTATAATAATTGAAAGGCAGAATGGTATACTGGGAAAAATAATAACTGAGATATTAAAAGACCAAAATTTCTGTTGCAGACTTGGGGCTTTGTGACTGGTATGTAGCCTGTACCATCTATAAGCCTCTGTGTATGCATTTACATAGTTAGAGGGAATGACTAGGTTTCTTTTAGTTGTGACACTGTGATTCTAAGGGATCTATGGCAAACTCTATGCCCACACTTGCAAAAAAATACCTAACAATGATATGCCTTTATTTGTAATTTTTTTCTTCTTATAAAGACCAGATTCCCTTCTTTCTTTATTTTATATGTACCCCATCCTCATCCATTGATTAAAAAGAGAGATAGGAAATACGTTAGATACTTTCCTTCCCTTCATGAACATAATATATACCATACAGTAAGGAAGTTATGTGAAGACACACACACACAAAGCCAAGTAAGGTAAGCATGAGAAGTGTTTAATAGATAGTCCTAATTATAGAACGCTCAGAATTTAAATGTAAGCTGCCTGGCTTGATGTGGAGGGGGTCAGGGAATGTTTGTATGAAGGTTTTAAGATCTGTTTAGAGGCTTGGAAGACAGTAAGGAATTTAATATCATGGGGGCAGGGGTAGGACATGGGGGCACACTCTATATAGGGAAATAGCACACTTTAGAGATCTGCTTAAGCAAACAGTCCTTAAATATTTTTCTCTGGCCATATTTCCTCCCTTCATTCCTCTACCTCTCAGCTTCTTTTGCCTTTTTAAATCTCACTTTTATCTTCAAAGCCAAGTTCTATATAAATTTTCTTATTAAAGCCTCATGTAAGCTCTAGACCATGGTTTCCCAGACTGTGTTTCTTCAAAAACTATTCCAATCCATGACAATAGGCAAACTATAGAAAAAATAATTATTCTATTGTAAGGATTAGCTGTTTACATAGTGAAATCATCAAAAAATTAGGACAGTGGAAGGGTTTCAGAAAATGACATTGAATCTTGAGCTAAAATCTTCAAGAAATGAAGGACAGTTATCCCTAAGGTTAGCAGATAACTCAACTAAGGAGCTTTAATCTCATGGCAAGCGATTCAAAGTTGGGAGTTTTTAGGGAGGATAGAAGGGGACATCTGCCATGCTCTAGGTCAAGAGTGAGGGGAGAAGAGTAGAGACATTCTCTGGTCATGCCATCTTAGAACAAAGAACACTTACCCTAATCCAGTCCAGAGATGATTGATATGGGAGAGCAAACAGTTGATTTTTGAGAACCCTCAAGAAAGCAGGATCATCAGTAACACACTAAGTTTAACTACTGCTTTGAGGAGATTGAAATTTTAGAGAGGGGACAGGAAATGCTGGAGATCCTACTGATGACTGATGAAGGGGACCAAGGAAAGGGATTCTGGGTCCTGACAAGTAGAAGTTGATGGGGTCAGTAGCAAGATGTTCAGAGTCATATGGATTTGGCAATATAAGTGTTGATGATTTGGATTTGCACACTTTTCTCAGTAATGGGAGTGGAAGCCCAGTTAGAGGGAGGGGAATGGGAAAGATTGAGGAGTGAGGAAAAGAATATAGTGACCATGGCCCTCACCTGAAAAACTTTGCTGCTGGAAAACACAGAAAGAGGGGGCATTAGGTCAGAGGAAATGTGAGGTGTTACTGCTTTTTTTCAACTGGGAGGAAAGAGAGTATGTTTATAGATGAACAAATTACCATGAAGAAAAAGATAAATACTTTATGTAAGAGAAGGAAGTGGATGAGAGAAGCTAAACTCCAAAGCTAACATGTATGGATTAGGCTTCGATTAAACGAGGCATACTCTATTCAAGTACTTTATATAGCCTTTATTTAATTCCAAGAAAAGCTGAGTGATCTAGGTACAATTATGATTCTCATTTCACAAATGAGGAAACCAAGTCTTAAAATGATTCAATAAAAATGCACCCAGTGTCACACAACTAGTAAGTGGTAGAGTGAGGATTCACACCTGGGTTTGAATCCAGATCATGACTCTTCAATATGGTAACTATCATTTGGTTCAAGGTCACAAGAAGCATGCCTATGAAAGTCAAAACTATGTTGGCAAATTTGTAAATGACTATGATAACGACAAATATTAGTGTTTTTAATAAAATCCCGTTTTGCCTCAAATCTGTTCAGTTATTTTATTCAATATGTTATTCAACATATTTTTATGCTATTAATAGAATAACAAATAAACATATAAATATACTTATCCTGGTAGAATCTGGCATTCTGTGAAAGTGCAGGCTGCTTGTAAAATCAGTGAGATTGATTCTCTAGAGTAAGTTGAACAAAGGGAAAACTAAAACTCCTAAACTGGATTAGAGACCATGCATGCCATGGGCTCCTCAAGAGTATATGACTTTGCTCTTCTGGAAAGAGGTGGGGGGTACAAAGAGTGAGAATGCTATTTGTTCAAATAATTCAAACTTAAATTTGCTTTGCTTTGCTACGGTAGCTACAAATATTTTCATAATTCTACAATTTAATTACTTACAAATTCAAATGTTTCTGCGGTGGTTGAAATTTTAGACTGCAGGAGATTAAAATAATGTACAATATAGACTCTAAAATGATTTTCAAAACAAGAACAGCAAATGACTTTAGTTACATCAGCAATCTGGAGCACATGCATTACACAGAAGGAACCAAGCACCATGTCGTTTTATAAACTTTGATGTATTTGTTAACCTTCAGTCATCTTGTTACATGTCCATATCTCAGAAAGTGCTACAGAACCCAACCTAGTAGCAAGTGTTGATCTGTAAGGTTTTGGAAGGTTGTAGTAATGTTTATCTTTTATGTTGTTTTATTATTAGCATCTATTGTACTGCTTAATATTAGATACTCAATATATATTTATTAAATTACAGAAAAATGCACACTTTTTTAAACAAGAAATCTGTAATTTTACAATAGCTCTAGCTCTATGGCAATTTCTGGGAATTATGTCTCATTTCATTTTATCCAAGGGATCAACATATACCTACCAAATGAATATAATCCATCTGAGAATAACATTGTGTTTAGGACAGATGTTAAAAAAATTTGTGTCAATATAATTTTCATGGGATAAGGATTCATTCATTTCAAAATAAAATTCAAAATGAAAGAACTGTGATGAAGTGCTCAGTTTCCATTTAGATGTTTGTAAAACAAATAGATACAGTAATTCATTTTCTCATTGATTCATTCACAGAAAGATACAATCTAGGAAAACAGTGCATTAATTTTGAAAGACACAAAACAAAACATTTTTATGACTATAGGCATAATACAGAAAGGAGCAGAGAATTCCTGTTTCTATACCATTGCTTCTGATCACAGAGGATACAGTGATAATGAAATTTAAATGAAATTTGGGATGGATTCTTATATGAATAAGATATCCATAATACTGTCAAAAATCCCCTAGGCTTTACAGAATATTAGAACTTTTATTTTATTCAGGGAAATAAACATAAGAAACTCATACTTATGCAATAGAACCTTCAGATGAATCTTGAATTTACACAATCAAAACAATGTGAAAATCCCAAAGATAAGGAAAATATTTAACATTTAACATTCTTTTGGAAATATTTAACTTGTCCGTTTCAAGATTCTAATCATGCTAAATATTTATAACTGGTTTTCAGGTAATCTACTTCCTGACCAACAGTTGACTATTTTGAAGTACAAAGAAAAGCTTTCACTGAACTTTTGAATAGTAAAGACTACGAATACAAGACAAAATCAAATGAATAATTTACATCAAATGACCAACATATTTTATAAGATTCAGTCCAAAATAAGTTTTATGTTGAAAATAGAACTTTCTTTTGCTAATATCATTAGCCATATTTTAACACAGATATTCTAGAATGGGCACTCACAATAATTTTGTCATCTTAGGTGGACATGAAGTTTTCTATCTTTTATATATTAGAATATATATTCAATGTATCATGTCTACAGAGGTCTGACTGACAGGGACACTGTTCCTAATGAATTGTCTTACCTATCTCAGATTAATTCAGGCTTGAAAACTTTTAGTTATAATTTTGGAGTTATTTCTTGGTGTTTGACCTACAACTTACAATAAGCATTTTCAATTATCAGTATTGATTTCACACTTATTTTCCTTAGTTCCAGTTAAATATAGAAATTTTTGTTCTATATTGCTCTATTCCTGTAAATCTTTTTTATATTAATACTAGTAATATGAAAATTATGTATTAAGAATAGCACTGAGAGGGGCACCTGGGTGTCTCAGTCAGTTAGCATCTGCCTTCAGCTTAGGTCATGATCTCAGGTCCAGGAATTGAGTCCCACATCAGCTTCCTGTTCAGCGGGGAGTCTGCTTCTCCCTCTCCTTCTGCCCCCCTGCTTGTGATCTCTCTCTCTCTCTCTCATAAATAAATACATAGTCTTTAAAAAAAAATAGCACTTACGGGATCCCTGGGCGGCGCAGCGGTTTAGGACCTGCCTTTGGCCCAGGGCGCGATCCTGGAGACCCGGAATCGAATCCCACGTCGGGCTCCCGGTGCATGGAGCCTGCTTCTCCCTCTGCCTGTGTCTCTGCCTCTCTATCTCTCTGTGTGACTATCATAAATAAATAAAAAAATTAAAAAAAAAATAGCACTTAGAATTTAGGGGTGCCTGGCTGGCTCACCATGAAGAGCATGTGACTTTATCTTGGGGCAGTAAGTTCAAGGCCCCTGTTGAGTGTAGTGATTGTTATTAATTAATTAATTAATTAATTAATTAATTAATTAAAAACACTTATAATTTAACAAAAATAATTTTTAAAAGATTTTATGTATTTATTTATGAGAGACACACAGAGAGAGGCAGAGACACAGGCCGAGGGAGAAGCAGGCGCCATGCGAGGAGCCTGATGTGAGACCCGATCCCGGGACTCCAGGATCACATCCTGGGCCAAAGGCAGGCGCTAAACCACTGAGCCACTCAGGCGTCCCTTAAAGAATAATTAAATATTGACTTGGATTAGATAGTTATACATAAGAAAAAAAAAAAAGATAGTTATACATAAGAATAATTGAATAATTTTAAATTGCATCTGTGTTACACACAACACATTATTATAATTATTAGTTTATATAATCATATCTTGTAAAGAAGCTGAGAGAGGAAACAGGCCATGTATATACTTATGGAATTTGTTTTATTAGCATCTTATTTACCATTTCCATTTCTATTAATTCCTACTTGTGGCTTCTTCTACTTTCCATCTTTTACTATTTCCTTACCCCAAAAGCTTTGCTCTGTACTCTCTTTGCATTTCTATCAAATATGTTACGTTTCTATATATGATAGACCCAATAATATAATTATATATGTACTGTTTATAGAATTCCTTTTTAAATCATTTAAGGAAAGAGAAGAAATATTACACTGTCTTCTGTTAATTATGTGTATCTTCACCTTTTCTTACACCTTTTATTCTTTTCATATGGATTTAAGTTACTATTCAGTATCACTTGCTTTCAGCCTGAAAAACTTCCTGTAGTAGGTTTTGGAAGTCATACATTCTAGCAGTGAATTCTCTCCGCTCTTGTTCATCTGATGGTGTCTTTAGTCTTTATTTTGTTAAAGGTATTTTTGCTGAAAAAAAAAAGATTTTGATTTGCATTTTTTTCACTTTCAGCATTTTGAATATGTTTTCCCATTGCCTCTGGCCTCCATACCTTTCTGTTTAGAAATCAGCCATACTCTTGTTGGGGTTCTTTATACATAATGAGTTATTTTTCTCTTATTACTTTCATGATCATTTTCTTCCTTTCTGGCTTTCAACACTGACTACAATGTCTGTGAATCTCTTTGTGTCTATCCTACTTGGAGTTTATTGAGCTTCTTGGATGTGTAGTTTGAGGTATTCCATCCATCCTTGGAAGTTTTCAGCCATTATTTCTTTAAATTTTAAGTATATTCTTTTTCTTTCTCCTGATATTCACATTAGGCATATGGTGGTGAACTTACGAGGGCTGCACCCTTTCTTCTTTTTGTGCTTTTTATTGCATACATTCCATGATCTGTCTTCAAGTTTGCTAATTCTTTTGCCAGCACCAGTCTGATGCTAACCTCTCCCAGGAATTTTTCATTTGGTTATTATACTTCCAAATCCAGAATTTTCACTTCGTTCTTCCTTATAAATTATATATCTTTATTTATGTTCTCTGATAATACATTGTCATCACATCTTTCTTTAATTCTTTAAATATGGTTTCTATTGTTTTCTTGAACATATTTACAATCACTGCTTTGAAACCTTTGTTTCTTGAATGTATTTGTAATCACTACTTTGAAACGTTTGTTTTCTAGGTCTACCTGTGGGACCTCTGCAAAGGGACTTTCTATGACCAGCTTATTTTCTCTGTATGAATTATATTTTCTCCATTTCTTTGCATGCCTGACATAGTTTTTTTGTTAAAAAATAAATAATGCACTGTAAAAAATCTGGATGCTGGTTCCCTCTCCTCATCCTCCCATCCTTAGGAGTTGTTGTAGTTGCTGTTCACTCTTGAACATCTGTTTATTTGTTTAATGACCTGAATAAACTAGTCATGCAGTTTATTTCCACAGCAGTGTGTGGTCTCTGATATTGCTGTTCAGATTTTTTTTCTTGTTTTTAGGTTTTGGTCTGGCTATTTATATTTTACCCCTAGATATGCCACTTACTGGTCAAAGGTTAGATTTTTACCCTTTTGCCTGTACATGTGTGTGATTTACAGCCTGCTATAGTTCAGGGAGTTTATATTTTTGCCTCACATTCAGCCAGTGATTAGTAGTTTAGATATTCCCTTCTGTTTTTTTGTTTTTTGTTTTTGTTTTGTTTTGTTTTGTTTTGTTTTGATAGGACATAGTCTTCCCAGGGAATTTTGTTTAAGCAGCTTATTCCATTGAGGATTCATCCTCTGTTCATAGTCTGTGTACATTTTGGGGAAAGATTACAGGTGTGTTCTACATGCCACTCTGATTGCTTTTAAATGGGTGCAGTCTAATTGTGTGCATGGACTCCTGGAGTGACTGAAATCCCAGGAGATCTCTTTTTGGCTTGTTTCTTTTCTTGGTCCTATGTTTAATAGAACAGATCTCCTGGTATTTCAGGAGATCTCTTTTTGGCTGTTTCTTTTCTTGGTTCTATTAAACATAGGACTGTTCATCTATTTTTTCTTCTATCATGGAGCATCAGTCTTCTCTTAATTGCTTTCTACAAGATCTCCATAGTTTTAAACAAGTCCCTTAAGCATGGAATTCTCCACTCTTGTTACCAAATTAAGTCAGTCCCCTCAGGTAGAGCTTTGGAACTGTTGGTTCTTATGGCCTTTATTCCTGGGCAGGACCCCATGCCATTGCATTGAAGCTGAGGATAGGGACCTGCTTCTCCTGGAATGGCATCCCTGCTTTCCAAGTGGGTAGTGAAGAGGGTGTTGGCACTTTCTGGTCTTGTTTTATGTATCCCAGAATAGAGCCCTCATTTTATCAGTGGGTTGGGGATGGTGATGATCAGTGCCCAATTGTTCTCAGTTTACTACACCTGGTGTAGATCTTCTGCTCTATGAGTGAAGGCTAGGTGGGGGAAGGGAGGGCTATTCCTTCTGGCCACACAAAAATGGACTAGTGAAGCTGTAAAGCACCACTTGTAGTTTGTCCCTCCTGGGGTAAAACCATAGTGAGACTGGCCAGCTGGTGTGAGAAGAAACTCCAGTGTTGATGGCCATACCTTGCTGAAGTATAGCATCTGTGGTTGAGCTTCTGTAACACAGAAGTTTTTTTTTTGTTTGTTTTGTTTTTTTTGTAACACAGAAGTTTTGATGGTAAATGAGCTGAGTTTGGCTCTACTACCATAGATTCTCACTGTTTTTACTGAGATTTAGTACACTTCTTTGAATAAATGTTTTTCCTTTTGCTATATGCCCTTAGAACAATTCCCAGAGACTTCATTGAATGTAAAACAATGATTGATTGTTTTATAATTTTCATTAGTTAAATTATTTTTATTTTAATTATAATATTTTAATTATTAAATTATTATTTATTATTAAATATTAAAATAATATTTTAATTTTTTTCTGGGATAAATTATGCTAAATGACTCTAGTAGCAGCTGGTCAATTGATTTTTTTATGAATTTTTAAAAGATTCTAGTTATTTATTTTAGAAAGAGAGAGAGAGTGAATGGGGAAAGGAAAAGAGAGGATGGAAGAGGGAGCAGAAGAGAATCTCAAGCAGACTCAACCTGAGCCCAACACAGGACTAAATCTAACAACCTCGAGATCATGACCTGATCCAAAACCAAGAGTTAGACTCTTAAGCGACTGAGCCACCCAAGCACCCTGGTCAATTGATTTTTGACAAATGTTACATGCTTATGCAATAGGTAAAAGATTGTCCTTCTAATAACTGGTCCTGGAGTTAAACTGAATATTCATATACAAAAAAAACATTAATTCACATCTGTAAATAATGACTTGAGGGGCACCTGGGTGGCTCATTAGTTGAGCATCTGCCTTTGACTCAGATCGTGATCCTGAGTCTGGGGATCGAGTCTCACATCAGGCTCCCTGCGAGGAGCCTGCTTCCCCCTCTGCCTATGTCTCTGCCTCTCTCTCTCTCTCTCTCTCTCTCTCTCTCTGTGTGTGAACAAACAGAAAAAAATCTTAAAAAAATGTCTTGAAGTAGATTATAGCCCTAACCATAAAATATAAAACTACAAATCTCCTAGAAGAATACTTAGAAGAAAATCATTGTGGTCTGGGACTAGGTAACAGTTTTTTAGAAGTCCCCAAATCATGAAGCATAAAATAAATATTGTGCAATTATGCTTTGGTAAAAATAAAAAACTCCTATTTGAATTCTACTCTTAAGAAAATGAAATGAAAAATCACTGACTAGGAGAATCTTTTCAGCATAGACCAGAATAAATAAAAAATCTTTAAACTCAGTAATCAAAAGGCCAGGACCCAACTCAAAATGGATAAAACAATGGATGGACATTTCACAAATTAAGTCATACGTATGGCCAATAACACCATTATAAGTTGTTCAACTTCATTATTCATCAGATAATTGCAAACTAAAGCCACAATGATAAGATGCCACCTCACACCTGTAAGAATGTCTAAAATTAACACCATAAGAACAACAGATGTTAGCAAGGATTCAGAGAAAGGAGAACCCTCTTATGTTGTTTGTGGGAATGCAAACTGTGCAGCCACTCTGGAAAACAGTATGGAGGGTCCTCAAAAAGTTAAAAATAGAGTTACCCTATGACCCAGCAGCTGCACTACTAGATATTTACACAAAGGACACAAAAATGCAGATTCAAAGGGGTACGTGTACCCTGATGTTTATAGCAGCATTATCTATAATAGCCAAATTATGGAAAGATCTCAAATGTCCATCGACTAAAGAATGGATAGGAAAGATGTGTGATTATATATATATATATATATATATATATATATATATATATATACATATATATACACACAATGGAGTATTAGCCATCAAAAAGAACAAAATCTTGTCATGTGCAATGATGAGGATGTAGCCAATGTATTATGCTAAACTAAATAAGCCAGTAAGAGAATGACGAAGACCGGATGCTCTCACTCATATGTGGAATTTAAGAAACAAAACAGGTGAATATATCGGAAAGAAAAAAAGGAAGAGGGAAGCAAACCATAAAAGACTCTTAACTAAAGAGAAAAAAGTGAGGTTTGATGGAGGGAGTGAGCGGGGGATGGACTGGAGGGGGTTGGGCAGGAAGGAGGCACTTGGCGATGAGCCCTGAGTGTGGAATCACTGAATTTTAATTCTGAAACCAATACTACACTATATGTTAACCAACTAGGATTTAAATAAAAATTTGAAAAAAAACACCCACACTGAGCTCTATATACATATTAGAATGAATAACCTTAAATAGACCAACAGTATTTGAGTGGATATAGGGAATTGGAATTCTGATGTGTTACTGGTGCTACCAACCTGTAAGAAAACAGTTGAAAATTTCTTGTAAAGATAAACACTCACATTTTGATCTAGCAACATCCTTCCTAGATATTTACCCAGAGGGATGAAAATACCTATCTACACAAAAACTTGCCTATGAATTTAATAGTAGCTTTGCTTCTAATGGCCAAACCTGTAAATAATCTGAATGTACAGTAACAGAGGAATGGCTAAACAAAATGTGGTTTATCCATTCAATGAAATAACACTCAGGGCTATGTATATGCATTCCATAGCATGAAAAAACCTCAAAATCATTATCTGGAGAAAAACCAAATTGTCACATAAATAGATTGTCACAACTGTATATTATGACTCTATTCATATGCAAGTCTAAAGTGGCAAAACTAATCTATGGTGATAGGAAGCATATCAATGACTACTTATGGCTGAAGTTGGGAGATTAACTGCAAAAAAATATGAGGGGATATTTTATGGTGATAAAAATGGGTTTTGGAATGGGTTGTATTAGTGTATATATTTGCCAAAACCATTGAACAATATACTTAAAATGGAGTCATTTTTAATATGAATTAGATTTGAATAAATTGATTTAAAAATGGTAATATGCAATACCTATTAAAAATCACAGTAAGATAATTACAAACTGTTTTATCACATTGAAATTTGGAATATACTTCACTAAATTTTTCAAGTGATATTTAACCAAACAAACAGCAAAAATGTGTTAGTATAGTTAGAGACAGAAATGTACTTATCCCACATTAAGTTATAGTCATAAGTAAAAATAGAAGTTGAATAAAACTATTCCTTATTTGAATGCTTCATGAGCATTGGGGAGAAAAGGTAAATAAATTAATAAAAATTGTGTCTTATCTGTACGAGGTTTTCATAAAGGAAATTTCTTGCCTATTTGGTTCATGGTTCAACAGTAATTTGCACCTGTGACTTGAAGTTTTGTTTTCATAATGATAAATATCTCCAAGTTTTTTTTATGTTTTTGATTATTATGGTGCATTTGTTTTCATTTCAAATATCTCTATAAGATCCCAAATAATTTTGAAATGCGTATTTTTATTAGGTGTATAATATGTTTTGCACACACATTTGTGGAATACAGGAATTAAATGGAGATGTTAGCTGGAGGATTTGTTTCTTTTTGACTCCAGTTACTAAAGTGAAAAAGCTTTGAGCAAGCCATCTATTCCCTAGTGATGATCCTTGTTCTATCCCTTTTCTTATTATAACATTCAGTTGTGAAAAAAGACATTTAGATTCCTTGTCCTTTCTAGCTTAGTTAGAAGAAACAAATCTAATGGGCAAAATAGGTAAAGGATATTAAGAGAGAAGAAGAAGGGGAAGGAAGGGAGAAACACATTTGGAAAAATGATCCCTTGCTGTTTATAAGAAGGAATAAGGGCAGGCTAATGCATAAATGTTGAAACTGAGAACACAGTTTTGAAACTGGAATGCAAATGTTCAGACTGTTGTAATATTATTTAGCATTGTTATTTAATCTGTTAAATTATTCTTTCCCTTGAAATACATCTCTGGCACTTCAAGCCTGAGTTAGGAGCTATCTGAGATACTATGAAATCCTGACAGAATACAAAGACTCCTAACTCTCGGAAATGAACTAGGGGTGGTGGAGGGGGAGGAGGGCGGGGGGTGGGGGTGAATGGGTGACGGGCACTGAGGGGGGCACTTGACGGGATGAGCACTGGGTGTTATTCTGTATGTTGGTAAATTGAACACCAATAAAAAATAAATTTATTAAAAAAAAGAAATCCTGTACATAGCCTGTTCATCACACTTCTCAATTTCATAATAATTATAAAAGAGTCTATCTTTTCAGTAGGCTGTGTAGGTAAGAGTTTATCCACTTCTGTAACTACTACATGGCCTGAAACATGGAACTGATACATATTTTTTCCTGAATTTCTGGGAGAACAACCTGCAGATTAAAGTAGCTATAACCCAACAAGAGTATAGTTGGTTAGAGGTGGCTTAGAGAGTTTTTTTGTTGTTGATGAAATTTAAGAATCAAATGCATCATCATGGATTTCTCAACTAATGCCACTATCAATTTTCAAGCAAAACCTTCTTTCTATGCCTTCACTATCAATTTTATGATCAAAACAGGTATTTATGATATTTTTTACTATAATAGAAAATAGCACGAATATGATATCTTAATTCATTTAGTAGAAGCAACATGGGGTAGTAGAATAGTTACTTTCTTTTGTAATTGTGAGAGCTAGAGTTCATCAGACCATACATTAGAGATTATTAGAATAAAAAGATATGTCTATAAAATTGTATTCTCATAGCCTTTGAAAATTATTCATGCATTAATTATAAATTCCAATGTTTATACAATAGTTCATATCCTCAAATACCAATCACAGCTGAAATACTAAACAGAGGCTCAGTTGGCTGAGGAACTGACTCTCGGTTTGGGTTCAGGTCCTGATCTCAGGGTTATGAAATTGAGCCCCTTGTCAGGCTCTGTGCTCAGCAAGGAATCCACTTGAGATTTTCCTCTTTCCCCCTCTCCCTCTGCCCCTCCAGCGCCTGCTGTCTCTCTTAAATACATAAATAAATCTTAAAAAAAGATATAACAAACTGTGGTCACTATTGTCCACTAATATGGTGATAATAGTTAAGAGCTTGACCACTGGAACCATATGAATGTAGTTGCTCATTTGAATGATAATACCTGCTAGCCATATTCCCCTAAAGAAATTACTTAGCCATTCTGAATCTCAGGCTCTTTATCATAAAATGAGATTATTATAAAATAGCTCCTCTATCTTGGGATTGTTGGTAGGGTCGGTAGGTTAAATAGCCTAATGAATTCCATGAGGTATTTGGCACAATACCTGCCAGGAAATGTTCTATAACTTTAGTGTTTATTGCTACTAT
Source organism: Canis lupus baileyi (assembly GCF_048164855.1). Lineage (NCBI taxonomy): Eukaryota > Metazoa > Chordata > Mammalia > Carnivora > Canidae > Canis > Canis lupus. Next base: position 61,468,634 of record NC_132840.1, read on the forward strand.
TTAAAAAATATACTCTGATGCATAATTAACAAAATAAAGGGCATAAAATGTAAACAAAAGCTTAATTAATTATTATAAAGTAAACATTAAGGTCAAGAAGGAACACCTGGGTCAAGGAAGAGTGATGACTGCAACCCAAGAGCCTGTGTTTGTACCTTCCTGCTCACAACTTCCTTCCTCTCCTCTAGCTTTAACAACTATCCAGACTTGTAGAGAAAACATTTTCTGCTTTGTTTGAGTTTTACTACCCATGTCCACATTTCTAAATAATATTTCCTGTTGTTGACCTTTATATAGTAAAGAAATCTCATAAGTCAACAATGGAAAAAAAAAACAAACAAGAATCTAATTAGAAAATCATCAAAGTACATGAAGAGACATTTCACTGAAGAGGACGTACAGATGGTAAATAAGCACATGAAAAGATGTTCAACATTGCTAACCATTAGGGAATTGCAAATTAAGACCATTAGGAGATATCATTACACAACTATTGGAACAGCTAAAAATTAAAAAAAAAATGACCATAGCAATTTCTGGTGAGGATATGGAGTAACTGGATCTTTCATGCATTGTAGGTGCAAATATAACACGGTATTACAGCCAGTTTGAATGATAGTTTGGCAGTTTCTTAGAAACCAAACATCCACTTTCCATACTACCTATGAATTATACTGCATTGTCCTGAAGAAAGGAAAATTTATGTCTTCACTAAAACCTGCACATGATTGTTCATAGCAGTTTTATCTATTATAGCCTCACACTGGAAATGAACTAGATGTCCTTCAGTGTGTGAAAGTTCAAATAAACTGTAGTATATCCAAAACATTGAATACTACTCAGCAATAAAAAGAAATGAACTATTGATAGACACAACTTAGATGGATCTTGAGGGTATTTTGCTGATTTCTAAAGGTCACACACTATTTATATTACATCCTCAATGATAAAAACCTATAGATGAAAAACAGATTAGTAGTTGCCAGGGATAAGGAATCATAGTGGGTGGGGTAGGGATTAGGCTGAGTGTGACTTCAGAGGCATAGTAGAGATGGTATCTTTGTGGTGATAGAATAGTTTTGTTGTTACACAACCATAAATGACATAGACATACATATTATTCTAACATCAGTTTCTGAGTTTTGATACTGTAAAAAATGTTATCATAACACCAATGAAAGATCAAGTAATGCCAGCTTTAGAAGCTTCTCACTGATGTATTTGGACCAAACAGGAGTTACCAAGTATGACTGGCCATTTCGTTTCAGATTTCCACGATTTCAACTGATAGACAGTTTCATTAAACAAAATAAAACTGCTGTCATTGCTTTCTTTGGCTTTCTCCTCCTCTTTGATTTTTGAGGCAAATTGCCCTTACTAAGAGAAACAAATTAGCTGAAATGCCATGGCTGATGTTAGTGGTAACCTGATTTTTGTAAAATCACTGAGACACTCCAAGGCTCACTTTATCCATCCCTGAAACAGACTAAATTTACCTACTTGAACAGTCTTCCTAGAGAAATTGCAATAGAAAAATGTTACCCATAATGAACAATAATATGTGTGTCATTATGGCCTTGCCTAATTTTCTCCTGTATAAAGATCAATTTGGCCTCACATATGCTGTTCTATAGACCAGTGGAATTGATTTAGATGGTCAGACTGATGCCCCCTTTTTTCATTTATGATTCTTTGAAAATTCCTCATGTGTCTTTGTATTTATTCAAATGGTTCTTGATTCTTCTTGTGTATTATCATTCAAGAAAGCCTGAACAAATTATGCCTGCCCCGAATTTAGATTTGGTGTTTCTATTGTTGGCTAAAGATGAGTTTTATAAATAAACAGACCTTAATAGGAAACTCATTAATTAAGGTTATCTTAACAATGCTGTTTAATTATTACACACTGGTGGACTGTATTAAGATTTATTTGGTTCATTTGAAGTCATTGGTGCCCAGCATTAAGAGAGAACAGAGTCAAATTTTTCATTTTACATCTTTTGAAGCTGCAACTTAGTCACATTTCATGCTTTCACACAATAGCACTTGCGATTGGGGTTAAATGCATATGCTAGCTATCCCTTTTCTATGCAATTGTAAATAGTACTTTTATTGATAAATGTAGTGATTACTCTTGTCTGTTTTGTGGTATAATTGCTGTCTGGTCTTCACGACAGAGCTCCATCTAGGATGAATAATGTTGTTCTTTTAATCCAGTATTCGTGTAGCTAATTAAGGAGGTAGTAATGGTAGAATGGCCCGTAGGCTTTGGCATGAGAGTTTTTGAACCCACCAACCTGTTATAGATATGAGACTGGGGCAGGTTATTTTCTTTAAGCCATGGGTTCTTCAAAATTAGAATAGAGGCAACAGTAACTTTGCAGAGCTGTTGAAGAGACAATGCAAGTAAAGCTCAGGAAAAAAAAAAGCCCCCAATGAGGAGAATGATTATTAATATTTCTAATAATGTTATTATTATTTTTCTGAAATTCTAAATTTCTAAAAGGCTGCAAGGAACCACATATATACATAGAACTGTTTTAAGTGCTCCTCGTCTAATGTCACTCAATTGATACTTCATTTTTGACAGTTCCTTTTCCCAAGATCACTGCTGTCTGTCCTAATTTGTAAACTCTTACAGGGATGGGGCCACATATATTTCTCTTGCTCAATAAATCCTCATCAGTCTAACAAATATTTCTTGATGCTGCTGCTGATTCAGCTGGCTTGCTTCCCTTAATCCAGTTGAGGATATGCCGGCATGCTTTCTCTTTTTGAACATGTATTACTTCAAGATGAAAGAAAGACCATTGCTCGTTCAGTTGGCTTGGCCTAACTCAACCCCTGAGCTTAATTTTTGGATGAACACTGGCATTTCTGCCATGTCATTCTTTCTTTGGCTCCTTCTGCTGGGTATAATTTCAAGATGACGATTCCCTTTGGACTTTTGGCTGAAGGCACTTGTCATTTCCAATTCATTATTTCCTTGATATTTGCTCACTGCAGAGCATCTGTCTCCATGCAAATGGCATTAGTAGAGGATGTACATCTCTGTAATAGCAAGGCAAATATGATGCCTGATTATAAGCTTAGGAAAATACAGGAGGGCTTTTCTAAAGTTTTCAAGACCTTCCATGGATATATCTTCTTTGTGCTGTTATTTGAGTTTCTAGCAGATATATTGTCTGACAGTATATGTCCAATATCTCTGTGGAAAACATTAGTCATGGAAGGCAAGTCTGCTTTGCTGATGTTCTATCCAGCACTGCCTCTTACATCATGTGGTCTGACTTAAAATGATATTAATAAACTAGGAAGTTGCATATCTTTAAATAAGCAAAGTCTGGTATTTCTTGTAGGAGGGAATAAATAAACAAAATGTCTATGAATATATCTCACTAATTTTTTTGACTCATGACACTTCTTGCTAAATTTTGTTTGTACTTCTCAGTAAAAAAAAGTTCAGAACTCCCAACAACTCTCTTCTCAAGCAGGTCACTAGTTAAATGTTCACAATCCAGAAGCTAATAGCTTCCATATCAATTAATTCTTCTGGAGACAAAATTCTGAAGTATTGGACAAATTATTACAGTCTGTGAAGCCCAAAACAACTGAGAGTGTAGCATGTTATAATGAGGATGACAGTGAAGTCAGAATCAGGAGTCTCAACACTGTGTCACCTGAATTTATGACCTTAGTCAATAAGCTTCTTTGGGCCTATGAAATACCTGCTTTCCCTGGGTGATCAGGATCTTGGAAGATCTATAAAAAATGGTAGTATTTAATGCATTTAAAAGTATTTTGAAGTATAAAGTATTTAATGTACACAGCACATTTGTTTTCTTGTGATCTAATGCATGAAAGATTTCAATGTTTTAATTTATTTTTTCTTTGTAATTATAGGCTCCATCCTCTACCAGGCATTCCTTGTGCTTTACTTTTAAGAACAAGAATTTAGTAATTCATTCAATGCATATTTTTGAATACCTCCTGCTATGAGGCACTGTGCAAACAGCAAAATGGAAATAACAGAGCCAAAACTAAACACAGAAAGTACTCTTTAGTAGGGGATGGCATCTGGATGTGGTTAAATGTCAGTGTGTTACAGCTTCATTTTTTTTTAAAGATTTTATTTATTTATTCATGACAGATACACAGACAGAGAGAGGCAGAGACATAGGCAGAGGGAGAAGCAGGCTCCTTACAGGGAGCCTGACGCGGGACTCGACCCCAGGACTCCCGGATCATGTCCCGGGCCAAAGGCAGGCGCTAAACCGCTGAACCACCCAGGGATCCCTGTTACAACTTCATTAGTTTCAGTATTAGTTCATTAATTCATTGATTTTAGGCTAAAATAGGGAAAGCTCCAGACAAACAATTGCAGTGCAACAAGGATAGCATAAAGGAACAATTAAATTGAAATAAAAATAGTAACATGAGATTTACCTTGAGAAAAATTAATATTTTAAAAGCTGTTTTCTACATTATGAAAAAACCAAAACCAAAAACTCATGTGGCTATAAATTGAGAAATTCAATTCATCAGCCTGATGTTCATAGTGAAAATGTCAAGAGATCTGGAAACTGGCATTTGTCACATTCTGCCATGTTTTGAGAATGCTAGATATCTGGAAGGATATGGAGTGATTAGATAATAATGGAAGGGCACTTTCCACTTTTCATCAGCACCCATAGATTCCTTTGAGAAGACCTATAAATACAGGTTTACAGTGTGTGGCTTGACCCTCCACACTGTGGTGGGCATGAACAATATGGTCCAATGGGCAGACCGTGGTCTGGTAGATTGGACGTCTTCTACTCCATTGTCCCATCACTTACAGTACATTAGTTGGGTTGAAGTATTTTTTTTTTACCTCTTTTCCTTGAGAGAAAAGCTGCTGATGGAGCACCTTCAGTCCTAGGAGACACCCAACCCTTTGTGCTGTGGATCCTATGGAAAATCAAGGCAGAGCTGCAGCTTCTCATTTGATAAAGTTCCCTTCCTTTCAAAATCTCTAAAGGAATTTATTTTTTTATGCCTAAATATTGCCTTTCACAGAAACTTGACAGCAAACTTCATGTGGATTTTGGGTGAGTGAATTTACAAATGTTCCACCATCTGGAACTTCCTGGTTCTGGAGTTAAGAGGTAGCGGCAAGGGTGTGCAGTGCACCAGAAGTGAGGTCTTATTTAAATTCCCTGAACTTCTGGCTCTTTGTTTCATTTTTTAAAACATATATCTTAGATCACTTGAACTCAGTGAGTATTTTTTGAGCAGCCAGGTGCTGAGGATATACAAGAGTGCCTGGAATTCTCTAACTCATCAGCATGCTTTCAAGGGAACTAATGAATAATTTCCTATTATTCTAGGAAATGCAACTTCAGTCAAGTGGAGCATCTCACTATTTTCAACATACAACATGATTATCTCCCCTCCTCATGAATTTTTTTTCTTGTAGAATCTTATCTGCCATACCTACTCCATCCTACCTAAATATGTAATGCCATCCAATAGGAACATAGCCAAATCTCACCCATTCCATAAGTCTCTCCCATTTTGAACTATTCCAATCCATGAAGTTCAATTTAATGTATCACCTTCCTATTTAGTTCCTCTTTAATTGTTTCGGATATGTTAGTTTTGTTTCCAGTTAAGACTGTAAACACATTTAGCCTACACATTATATTCTCTATCTCTTTTGCTGATCCACAGAATTTGCCAAAGAGTTAACTGCACAATAGATATCTAATAAACACCAATTCTAATTACTTAGTTAATTAGTGTTTGACTTCCAGCACCCAAAATGCTCCAACAGACGAATCAGGTATTGTTTCCCAAAATAATGCATTTGATGAACTCTTACCATTTTACTCTTGATTAGATCCAGTGTATTTCTTCTAATTTCTAAATTTAAAAAAGCAACATCCACAGTATTCTTTTTATGCTTACTATTTAAGGACATGAAGTAATTAACCAGAAATTCTCTTTTAGCTATGGCAACCAAGTCCAAGTCAAAGGTGTTACACACCAGGAAGACCATGACATCATAATTTTGACCAATGGGAAATTGTTTCCAACTTGAGCCCCAATGAGGAGTTTGAGCTTTCAGTAAATTTTTATTTTTAAATAAAGCATGCTTGCTAGGAAAATGTTGCAGAAAGCTGTACAAAGAAAGGAAATCCTTTATGAAGTTAACAAACAAAGCAGGTAGCAAACATCTCTGAATAACATAGTGAAGGCATCAAAAAGACATTGAAAATCTAAAATTTGGAAACTGGTGAAAGCCAGAATAATGGAGTGTTAAGAGCTCTCACAAGGGAAGTATCCCTGAAGAGAACAGTGCAGGACAGAGTGATGTGGGGCGACAGAAGGAACGTCCTCTTTCCATCCTTACAGCAAAGAACTCTCCATGCTGCCCCCAACCTGAGACATGTATGTGTATGTATTTCTCCTGGGGCAAACCCATCTGTTAAGCCTCTGACACCCAGAGTGAACAAATTTAGGTAACAGTTATCCTCAGAGGATGTCATGTTAATCAGAGTTATTCAGCAAGGAGTAACTACAATTATATAGCTTTTATTGTAAATTATGAGTCATAGTTTATAGTTTATTAATTAACTGATTCATTTGTTAATGTACTTATATCTTGCCTTATATAAAAAAATGTGATGGCTAAGTGAAAAAAAAAATTGTTCTTTAATTTTGATTCTGCTACAAACCAGGGCCTTGGGGACAATTCAGTCAGTCTTTCCTGGACTCAGTTTCCATATCTGAAAATAAAGAAATGGAGTGAAATCATCCATGAAATCTCTTCTTGCATCTTTTTATACAACACTTTAATATGCTTAGCAGGAAACTTCAGAAAGGGTTTGTTGTGAATAAAGTATCAGATGAAGAAGGAGGCTATATAAATGCAAAGTAATAATAATATAAATGCAAAACAATAATTATCCCTGAGATCTGGCACTTTACTACCAGTGGTGTCATTGGTAGGAAGGTGATTCACAGAAGCACAACCACCATGATTAAGGCAATAAGGAAAATGACTTAGAAGGAGCAGAGCTAAGTAACCACAGCACGAATCAGTAATCAGTAGGTGGTGGCAAGCTATTTAAAAGTCAAAGCTATTCGGAAAGAATACACGTATGGGATCCAAGCACAGGGACCATTACAGGATGTAATGAATAGAAATTTGGAAGGAGGGCACCCCCGGTGGCGCAGCGGTTTAGCGACGCCTGCAGCCCGGGGTCTGATCCTGGAGACCCAGGATCGAGTCCCGCGTCAGGCTCCCTGCATGGAGCCCGCTTCTCCCTCTGCCTGTGTCTCTGCCTCTCAGTCTCTCTCTCTCTCTGAATAAGTAAATTAAAAAAAATACTTATAAAAAAAAGAAATTTGGAAGGAAAATATAGGCTTAAATGATCAAATCTCCACATTAATTCAAAGTCCTAAATTTTTGGAGAGCTCAGAATTGTATAAATTGCTTCAAAGAGTAAGACCTTTGGAGAACTTGCAAGATTACACAACCATTTATCCTCAGGTAGAACAATCCTTATTAATAGGCATCCTTACCTCCATTGGGGTTTTGGTAGGTCCCTAGTGAGGGACCAAAGCTGTTAACCTGGGTGCACTCAGACTCTACTTGATGCTAACTCAGTCTCAGACTGAGATGCTTTTCCTTTCCAGTGCTGTTACAGTGACCTGACTTTCCTTTCTAATCTTACAAAACACAACTTTAGACTTCAACTTCCTTAAATGTGTGGCAGTGGAGCCATTACAAGCAAGGATGGGGATGGAGGGGAGTGAAGGAATGAGAGGTGAGTAAACACACTAATTCCTCTTTGGTTTGATCCAGAATAAAATACTAGTTAATCAATCCCCATGCAGATAGAAACATTCTCCTCAGACTTCAGGAGTGGCAACCATTGCAGCCTATTCTCTAGGCCTTGATAAACCTGGTTGAAGAACTGTAGATCACATTTACATGATGATTTTGTGAGAAATTTTTTTTAAGACTTTATATATTTGAGAGAGAGTGAGAGCGAGCAATCGCTTGCAGGGGTAGCAGCAGAGAGAGAGGGAGAAGTAGACTCCCTGCTGAGCAGGAAGCCCCATGAGAGACTCCATCCCAGGACCCTGAGATCATGACCTGAGCTGAAAGCAGAAGCTCAACCAACTGACCCACCCAGGTGCCCAGAGAACTTTTCTTATAGAAGGGGCCCTTTACCTGTTATAGAGTTTTATACGGGCTATCATATTAATTCCTGCCACATCTGTGTATTATTCATTAAAAAATTCAGAATGTAGACAATGTTATTTAGTTAAGTCCTTGAATCTTTGTCTCAAATATTCCAACAATAATTAATTCAGTCAAGTCAGCAAAAAATTAATTTAATGAAATTCAGTTAAATTACTATTTGGCAAGATTATATTTTAAAAAATATTTGGTGGAAATTTTTACACTTTGGTTAATTGTTTTGGCAAATTTAAGAGGCATTTACATATTTTAATTCAATTACCACATCTTATATTTAAAGTATATAATTACAACAAATATTAGTTTCTAGTTTGATATTCATATTGCTTCGTATTCTTGTCCATATCTTTTGGAAGATTTGTCATACATGTGGAAGGATTATCTCCTATTTAAAAATAATTTATTGTAAGATATAACAAAAATACAGAAAACCATACCAGTCAAATGTATGGTGAAACCAACAAGTCAAAAAATGTAACTTTGTCAGTCCTCTAGAAGCCTCTTCCCTGTGAGCCATTCTAAGTACTCTGCACACATGACCAGTATTTTTTAAAATTTTTATTTATTTATGATAGTCACAGAAAGAGAGAGAGAGAGAGAGAGAGGTAGAGACATAGGCAGAGGGAGAAGCAGGCTCCATGCACCGGGAGCCCGATGTGGGATTCGATCCCGGGTCTCCAGGATCGTGCCCTGGGCCAAAGGCAGGCACCAAACCGCTGTGCCACCCAGGGATCCCCTGACCAGTATTTTTATAGTAATCACTCTCGTGTGTGTTTGATCCATGCATACATTTCTAGACACCATATTTTAAACTTGCCATTTTAACATTTCAATTTAATGTGTATTTTAGGCAACTAATTGGTTCTTTACCCACAGGATATTATATCTGTACAGTTTTCCATCACCTCTGGGTTTTGCAGGTTAAAATTCATGGTACAGTCCTTTTAAGAAAATATATTATCTCCCTCTCTCTCTCCCTCTCATACTCTTTCTCTCCTTTGTTTTTTTTCTCTCACTGAAGAAAGATCATGCCAGCACACAAGGAGAGGGTGGTGGTCAATAATTCAATGAGAGAGACCTCACCAGATAACCCTGCTGGCACCTTAGCTAGATTTCAAGTCTCCAGAACTATGAGAAAATAGGTATCTTTTGGTTAAGCCCCCCAAACTGGGGTATTTTTCTATGACAGTCACGTCAGGGCAGATAAAGATAGTAAATGTTGGACAACCACCTTTCTGAAATCAACCAAAGCAAAATAAAAATGATTTGTAGTACTTGCCAATCTTCTTGCCATAAGCAGCCAAATTCAGCACTGAAGATAGAGTTGCAAAGAAATGTGCATAAATGGCTGTCATGAGCTACTATATCTGTGAATATCATCATGACTCACAACCTCTTTCCCTTAGAACCTTTGTTCTTGATCTACCACTAACTATATGTTCAATATTTATCACTAACCTTTATGTCATTAACTCTTTATATGGGTTGTCCGGGTATCATTCCCTCATAGATTTCTCAGGTAGAGCTCTTTGCAACACTGTTTCCTGAATTCTGGCAGGAAGATCCTGGTATTCTGTGATCTTAATATTAAAGTGATTTGCTGAGTATGACACCCTGCGACTCATGGTTTTGTTCCTTCCCTACTCCCAAGAATCTAAAATATGCTGCTCCCATTTTCTTGTGGGATACCAATGAAAAGTTTAATAATGACCAATTTATTGTCTTTCTTTTAGAAGTCACATGCCTTCACCCCCAGAATCTTTTTTTTCTTATTCTTTAAAAAATATATATAGTAGGATATATTTCATTTTTTTAGCTAGGTTATGAATTCATATATAGTGTATTCTTTCAATATATAGTTTCTTTTTTATTTCAAGAGATTTTTTTAAAATTATAGTGCCTGGTATTTATTTTCTTTAGATTCTTTCCTCAGAGACTTCTGTCTTCTGTATGTTGAATTGTTTTGGCTACCATTAGTATTTGTACTTTTCTTTCAAATAATTTTTATCACTTTCTTTGTCTTTAAAACATTTTCATTTTGAGGGCACCTGGGTGGCTTAGCCCATGAAGCATCTGACTTCACGCTCAGGTCATAATCCCGGGGTCCTGGGATGGAGCCCTGTGTCAGATTCCCTGTTTATCAGGAAGTCTGCTTCTTTATCTCCCTCATAAATAAATAAATAAATAAATAAATAAATAAATAAATAAATAAATAAATAAAATCTTTAAAAAACGTATTCTCATTTTAATTTCCCCTATATTTTCTAATGCATTGATTCCTGTGTTCCTTCTATTTTATTCTTTCCACCTGAAGTGATCATTTTTTATTTTATATCTAATTATTTCCTGTGTCCTGCAATTTCATAATGAGTTTGTAAATTGTAATTTAACTCATTTTAAAATAATAGCTACACTTTGCATTTCATTTGTGAGCGTATTTGTCTGGTGCTGGATATGCTTCTTGCTCAGAGCACATTATTGTCTCATGTCCTTAATTTTTGTAATAATGTGTATGGGAGTTAACCTATGCATTTCTGTTGTTCTTTCTTATGTTGTATCATTCTTGCTGAACTTTGGAAGGTGATGTGTTTCAGGGAAGCTATTCTAACTTCACAGGGCTTCTGTTGTTCTATATAGTGCTCGGTCATATGGGGACTTTGTTTTTGAGAATACTGAGCTTGGCTTCCCTTTCATCTTCCATTTTTTTCCCCTGGATATTCTCCTCCACTATCCCTAGCTTGTTCAATTTTGAATCTACTTCCAGTAGGTTTTCTTCAGTATTAGATCCTATCCTGGAAAGAAGGGGGAAAAGTCAGTGTTGAAGTGGACTTCTCTTTTCCCATGGTACAGTGGCCCAGATTGATCTGATGTGTTTTCTAGCAAATCCTCCTTGTTATTGTCAGATTCTTCTATTTCAGGTCCATTGGCCTCCTTGGTTGGTTTCTCATTTTTCCCCATACAGATGCTAATAACACTCAGGGCTTGTAGCTGAGAATATGTTTTGCGGTGCTCTCCATAGAGTGTTGATTTTGTCATCTAGGTTCTGTGTCTGCTTCTTATATGGGGATTTGGAGATTCAAAAATAATGCTGCCACCACTGCAACCTTCCCACAATCCATCAGTATTGGTACCTTAAGTTAAATATTCTTGCAATTCAATTCTTCAGATGCTTCTTGTTTAGTACCATGTCACCTATGGACATTTTGTTGTGAATTATGAGATGTGATCATCTCTTTTCCCATAGCTACAGAGTATGGTGTTCACTTAAGTAAGAAATCCCAACATCAAGTTAAAAGGAAAATTGAGGGGTGCCTGGGTGGCTCAATTGGTTAAGCATCCAACTCGATTTCGGCTCAGGTCATGGTCTCAGGGTCAGGAGATGCAGCCCTGCCTTGGGCTCTGCACTCAGCAAAGAGTGGGCCTGGGATTCTCTCTCCTCCTATCTCTGCTCTTTCTCCTGCTCTCTCTCCTACTTTCACGCATAAGTAAATAAATCTTTAATAATTAAGATTCTCAGGCCTAGGTTTAAAAACAAATAAATAAATACATAAAAACAAACGGAAAATTGATATTGCAGCAGACAGGACAGTCAATGGAATATGGCTGAAACTGGAGAAACCATTGCTCAAGTGCAGTTTAAAAGGCATTTAAATCTGACTTGTACTTTTAAGAAATTGTTGCAAAAATAGGGGTGCCTGAGTGGCTCAGTCAGTTGAGTGTCTGACATCAGGTCAGGTCATGATATCAGGGTCCTGGGATGGAGCCCTGTGTCTGGCTTCCCTTTGGCTGGGAATTCTGCTTCTCCCTATCCCTCTGCCCCCCTGCTTGTACTCTTTTTCTCTCAAGTAAATAAGATATTTTTTAAAAAGAAATTATTATAAAAATAATCAGACATATACACAGAGATGCTGGAAATTTTCAGTACAGTTCAGGATAAATAAACAGTGATAGATAAGTGGATCCATATTAGAAATGACCTTTTTTGTCCACCAGTAGGAGATAAGTACAAACATGTTATGCAGTCATTTAAAAACAATGATGTATAAGTATATTCAACACTTAAAGGAAAGAGCTCTATAATTACCCTTCTCCAGAATTATTAAAGCAGGATGATGTTTTCATAGCATTATGTAGATATGCATATAATTACATATGTATAGATAGACAACATTGACTTATGGTGATATAATTTTCATTGATTAAAAATCTTTTAACAATACTTTTTGTATGGTTCTTTTTTTTCTGTATGAGAACATATTCATCTTATAACCAAGAGAGAGAGGTGGGGAACACAAAAAGTGGATGCGTACTGGTGTTCAACAGATATCAAACACAGTCATCATCATTATTTATAGATTCTGTATTTGCAAATTTGCCTATATGCTAAAACTTATTTGTAATTCCTAAATAAATACTCAAAGCACCTTCCCAGTCACTCACAGACACAAGCAGAGTAATGAAAAATTTCAGTTGTCCAAAGAGCATGTCCCTAGCTCATGGCGAACAAGCTGACAATTTGCCTTCTTGTTTTAGCTCTCATACTGTACATAATTGTCCTTTCTGTGGTCTGTTTCATGCTGTGTCTTTATCATTTTGTGTTTTTTGTTGGTAACCTCTCTGTCTGGCCCTGGGCATGTGCCAAAATGGTATCTTAAGTGTACCTTGCAGAGAAAATACATGTATTAGATAAGCTTCATTCAGGCATGAATACTTGTTTGCTATGAATTCATTGTTAGTATGCTACCAGTATATATTAAATAACTTATCTTTAAACAGAAACACACATAACATAAAGTTAAGTATTGTTCAGTTAATGAAAATGTTGTGGTCAGAGGTTTGCAGGAGCTCAAACCTGCATTTCCCCTAAGAGCAAGGAAGGTTCCATATTTGCTCAGTGGTCACAGTAACTTTCCAGAACATAACAACTTTGAAGAATGAGAATCATCTATACTGATGTACAGTGCTACCTAGCTTCTCTAAAACTGCTCCCATGTGCACAAAATAGCTATGGCGGTTCTTACCTCTTGGGATAGCTGAATATTAAATGTCATTGCATATGGAAAGCCCATGTTGTATGGTTGACACCAAGCCCACAGGAGACCTGCCTCACTCCCTTCTTGAAATGACTCACACCGTATTTTATACTGGTGATTTTTAAATCTGCATGCTCATATTGTAAATAATTGTTACCAATAACATATTTTATCTTTGTTGGAAATTCTGAAGCCTCGCACATTTACAGAACTTCACATAGCGATCATTTTGGGTTATGTAAAAGTTGCAGGAATTATTTAGGTTTAATGTAATAAAGTTACATTATGTGTATGTTTGATATAGGAGACTATTCCTGAGAGCTGCCTCTTAAGGAGATCTTGGTTAATGATATTTGTTTCTGCTTAAAATTCTGCTACTTTTTTTTTTTTTTTTTTTGTCTTTGAATTTGCCGAGGCTGGTTTGCTTCTTTGTGGGCAGGTCTGAACCCTCAGTTTCAATGTGACCAATTCTGGCTGAAGAGGAGCAGATGTGTCACTGAGTGCAGATAAAGAGAAATGATGACTCAATTCCTAAAAATCCCTCCAGATGAGACTAAATCTAAAGCTAGAATAAAGAGCAATATCCTACCTACCATTCCTTTGAGGATTGATTTGTTAGAGACCAGCATGTAGCTGAACTCTTGGTAGCAGCTGATTACAGGAATTCTAAAGCTGGCGAGATTTGGGATGAAAGATTCTGGGGATAGTTTAGTAAGTGGCATAAATAAATATGACCACATTGGGACCCTGGATGGTTCAGTGGTTGAGCGTCTCCCTTCGGCTCAGGTGTGATCCTGGGATCCTGGGATCAAGTCCCACATCGGGCTCCCTGCGAGGAGCTTGCTTCTCTCTCTTGCCTGTATCTCTACTTCTCTCTGTGTGTCTCTCATAAATAAATAAAATCTTAAAAAAAAAGAAATATGACCACATAGAGTACCATCTAAAATTCTTTATTATGTTTTAGGGCCTTACAAGTTATTTCAAAAAACTCTTCTTTCATAAAGTGAGTAACCTTGGCCAGTGGGCCAAATGGCCACACATATATGGTTATATTTTCTTCCAGAGCTGAGATTTCCCTGAATTACTGCATATTAAGGAATATCTTAGAGGAAAACAGAGATTAATAGCCTTAACTATAGCCTAGGGCAGAATGTATTTACAGTAATTTTTTAAAATATTAACTTCTTATCAACACACAGAGCTGAGGTTCTTTTTACATTTATAACTTGCCAGGTATTTGTAGATCATTTGTTGAAAAAAGTGCATTAATTCCTTCACCTGACTTTATTTTATTATTTTTTTTCTTTTACCTTACTTTTTCATTTTTTTTCATCTTACTTCAAATATAATCAGATGAGTAACAAAACATATTCTATAAGGCTTTCATTGTCTTAAACTATGAAAAGAATGTGTTCTGTTTTTGATCAGCCAAAATCTTTTTTTTTTTTAATTTTATTTATTTATGATAGTCACACAGAGAGAGAGAGAGAGGCAGAGACACAGGCAGAGGGAGAAGCAGGCTCCATGCACCGGGAGCCTGACGTGGGATTCGATCCTGGGTCTCCAGGATCGCGCCCTGGGCCAAAGGCAGGCGCCAAACCGCTGCGCCACCCAGGGATCCCTGATCAGCCAAAATCTTAATCTCTGTTGATACAACTAATTTAGATAGATCCTCCAATGAAGGAAAGAGGATGGTTTGATGGATGTGAAATGATGGAGTGATCAATGATAAACAGAGGGTCTTGATATGTGACATATATGCACATTCATATGTATGTATACAGAATGAAGGAGAGAACTAACTTCTAGAATGAGGGAACAGGTGAGATGAGAAACACGGAGGTAATCAAAGGTGTGATACAGTGAAATGCATCATTAAACCGTGAAGTTGAATCTAGAACAGAAGTATTGGACAATTAAAAGTTAAATTAAAAAAAGGGTAAACAGAACGTATCTTTAGAAATCCTTACTATTTTTTACAGAGGTACCAGCTGTGTCACTTGGAATTCTGGTCAGGGTCACAATAAAACATTGGACTTTCTTTGTTTTAAGATGAAAGATAGTTGAAATTGCTATTGAATTGTTGTGCTGCTGGCTATCCTAGGGTAATATATCAAGTCATTCTGAGGACATTATTTTGTACTGCTTATGTAAGAATAATTTTTTATTGGATTTCAGTGAGGCAGTTTTCTGTTGCCAGTAAAAAAAAAGAAAAAAAAAAACTTCCAAAAGTCATTGGTGCATGTATTCTTTCACTGGATAGAGGTACTCCTAGCAAAAACTGGGAAGACACGGTACTTAACTATGGTCAGAACAGGACAAGTACCCACATATTCTTAATTTTAGGAGCATTTTCTTCATTTATCACTCAGAAGGATTTTTAATATATCCATTTTGTTGTAAACCCAGTACCATGCACAGTAGAAATCATTTAAAGAAATAGAAGACAGTTATTATCCTCAAAGAGTTTACTACCATAACTGAATGTTACAACACTTTAGCACACTCAACTAAGCAAGGTCACCCTGATCTTGAAATTTTATTTTGTTTTATTTTTTTAAAGATTTTATTCATTTATTTGAGAGAGAGAAAGCACATGAGCAGTGGGGAGGGGCAGGGGGAAGGCAGGCTCCTTAGTGAGCAGGGAAACCCCTGTGGGGCTCGATCCCAGGACCCTGAGATCATAACCTGAACTGAAGGCAGAGGCTTCACTGACTGAGCTACCCAGGTCCCCTTGAAATTTTATTTTATTCTATTTTATTTTATTTTATTTTATTTTATTTTATTTTATTTTATTTTATTTTATTTTATTATTTTATTTTATTTATTTATTTATGAGAGAGAGAGAGAAAGGCAGAGACGCAGGCAGATGGAGAAGCAGGCTCCAAGCAGGGAGCCTGATGTGGCACTGGATCCTGGGTTTCCAGGATCAGGCCCTGGGCTGAAGGCGGCGCTAAACTGCTGAGCTACCTGGGCTGCCCAGAGAGGAGATAAATTAAAATTCAATTTTAGATGCTTCTAGGTAAGGAGAGTGGACTGAACACTTGTGTTTATACCTTCCCAAACTATACTGAATGAAACTAATTCAGCATATTTATTTTATATATATAATGTCTTATAAACTCCAAAGTAAAAAAAAAGAGATTACTTCACTATCTTAAACTTTATTTATTATAATAGTTTAGATTTACAAAGAAATACAAGGACAGTACAGAGGTTGCCATATGCCCCATGCCCAGTTTTCAGAGTAAGGAAGCAGAAACACCTGCATATAATAAAATTTATTATTTCTCTGATGAAATAAAAGGAGATAGTTTAACTATCTAAGATAGGATGTTGTTTAAAACAGCAACAGAGAGCAAAAATAAACTTTAGGAATTAAAAATATACACAACTTTCTTTTATTGAAGATTTTATTTATTTATTTGAGTGAGAGCAAGCACAAGCAGGAGGAAGGGCAGAAGGAGAGAGGGAAGCAGGCTCCCCGCTGAGCAGGGGGCCTGAAGGGGAGTAACATCCCAGCACCCTGAGATCATAACCTGAGCCGAAGGCAGATGCTTCACCAACTGAGCCACCAGGGCGCCCCTATTATACAATTTTAAAAGAAATAAAGAGTTCAAATTAAAAGTTCACGAGTAAGGTTGAGGAGTTTTTCCAGAGAATAGAAAAATACATATATATTCAGGTATGTATGCAGATGGAAAAGATAAAAAAGATGTAAAGGTTAGGAGCTAATTCCAGGCAGTGACACACCTGAACGATAGGCATTCCCAGAGAGAAACAGAGGACACCAGAAGGAACTCAGCCAAGAACTTAAAAACTGTTCAGAGTTTCCAGATTAAAAGGGCCCCGTGAGGACTAGCACAGGGGTCCAACCCCCCAGGAACGTTAGACATAAACTTATGCCCGAGCGCTGGGGGAAAAGAAATATTCTCAGGATTTTCCAGACACAGAAGAAGCCTCCATGGAATGAATCAAGAATCAAATCGGATCCAGAGGCCAACTATGCACCGGAACCTGGAGCACTAGAAAGAAAGGGCTTCGAGATTCTCCAGGACTGTTACCTCCAAAAACGTGTTTTACTCAGTTAGCAATATTATCTGAGTCAAGACCCAATGGGCATTTTTCAGAGAAGCCATCCAAGACTGTAGTCTGTGTTTAATGTCTTTTCTCCATACAAATACGGGGGGGGGGGGGAGAGACAGAGGACAGGGAGAGAGAAGAGAGGGAGAGACCTCCCCCTGCCTCCCTCTGCAATTCACACCTTATTGTAAAAATACAGAAACTGTTCCATCCACGTTGAAGCAAATGGTGGGTATTTGTCATTTCTAATAGCTGAGTAATATTCCATTGTATACATAGACCACATCTTCTTTATCCATTCAACTTTCGTTGGACACCGACAAATACCCACCATTTGCTTCAACGTGGATGGAACTGGAGGGTATTATGCTGAGTGAAGTAAGTCAGTCGGAGAAGGACAAACATTATATGTTCTCATTCATTTGGGGAATATAAATAATAGTGAAAGGGAATATAAGGGAAGGGAGAAGAAGTGGGTGGGAAATATCAGAAAGGGAGACAGAACGTAAAGACTCCTAACTCTGGGAAACGAACTAGGGGTGGTGGAAGGGGAGGGGGGGGTGGGAGTGAATGGGTGACGGGCACTGGGGGTTATTCTGTATGTTAGTAAATTGAACACCAATAAAAAATAAATTTAAAAAAATAAAAATAAAATAAAAATTGAAAATAAAAAAAAATTTGAAAATTAAAAAAAAAAAGAAACTGTTCTTTGTCAAGTGTGGGAAGTTCGCTGGTAATTCTGATGCAGACCGCGGATCCTTGACTTTTCATTCAATAGTCCCGAGGGATGCCGCGGATTCTTATAGACTGGCTCCCTCAGCCTCCTGCGCGGAGCGCAGCGCGGCCCCAAGGTCATAGGGGTCAGGGGTACGTGTGCGCGGGAGTTGAGGCGCAGTGGGGAGGCAGCACAGCCCTAAACGCGGTACATTGGCTATGACCAAACGGGGGTGCGGGGGGCATCTGCGATTCACCAGCCAGGGTTTGGGAGGCTTCACTGGAGAGCACTTGCAGCTTTGGAGGAAGGAGCAGCAATCTGCCAGGACTTCCCGCCTGGAGGAGGCATCATGTGTAAAGGCCTGGAACGACTAGTTTCTTCAGTGGAATGCAAGGATTTCATGCAGTTCTTGAATGTGGTTTGAATATGATTTGTGTTTTGAGTGGGGGTACACAGATGCGGTTGGAAGGGGGTGTGGGGATGTCTGTGTCACCCTGCAGCCTTGAAGATCCCATAATGGAGAATCCTTCAACCCAGCCTGCGACTCTTCAGTGTCGTTAGACTTTATCCCGACCGCCCTCCGTTAGTCCTGACTTACTCACATGTCACTCATGTTCCTGTGGAGGATCCTTAACTCCTGGTCCCCATCCCTCTCATTTTTAAACATGTTGTTAGTTAATGTAAAGCGCAGTGTTGGTTTCTGAGGTAGAATTCAGTGATTCACCACTGACATACAACACCTGGTGCTCATTGCAGCAGGTGCCTCCTTCATGCCCATTCCCCGCGCTCGTCCCCACCCACCTACCTCCATCCGCCCTCGGTTTGTTCTCAGTTAAGTCTTATGGGTCGCATCCCTCTCTCCATTTTCTTTTTCCCTTCCTTCACATATGTTCATCTGTTTTGTTTCTTAAATTCCACATATGAATGACGTCGCGGTATTTGTATTTCTCTGACTTATTTCACTTAGCATAATACACTCTAAGTCCATCCATGTTGTGGCAAATAGCAAGATTTCATTCTTTCTGATTGCTGAGTGATACTCTACTGTATGTGTACCACGTCCTTATCCATTCATCAGTCGATGGCCATGTGGGCTCTTTCCACAGTTTGGCTACTGTGGACATTGCTGCTACAGATATTGGGGTGCAGGTGCCCGTTTGAATCAGTATGTTTGTATCCTTTGGGCAAATACCTAGTAGTACAATTGCTGAGTCATAGGGTAGTTCTGTTTTTAACTTTCTGAGGAACCTCCATGCTGTTCTCCATAGTGGCAGCACCAGTTTGCATTCCCACTAACAGCATAGAAGGGTTCTCCTTTTTCTGAATCCTTGCCAACATCTGTCATTTCCTGACTTGTTAAATTTAGCCGTTCTGATATGTGAGGTGGTATCTCATCGTGGTTTTGATTTGCATTTCCCTGATGCCAAGTGAACATCTGTTCTCATTTTAACTCTGCTGTTTTTCAAAAGTTTTGTTTTGCACATCACTCTTGAATTCCAGAAGGTTCCTGGAATCCTGGATCTCTAGATCTCCCGGACAGGGTTTCTAGGGGGCTGCTTGATCATTGATGTTTATAGTAGGTGATGCAACAGTATTTTTTTTTTTTTTTGCAGTTGGCACTGATCTATATGGGAACTACACAGAAATCACAAATATTTAAAATTGCTACTGCGTTTTCATCTCATGGATACCAGTAGAATACTGCATCACTCTAACCTGAGTATACATTTACATTTTCAATTTTATCTATAGGACAGATGCTGATTTAGATAAGTGTTCTTCTTTTTCCGTACATTGCTATTTTGAAATTTAAAGAGAAATTTATGATTAACTTGCAGACTTTCCAAAATAAAACCTAAAGACTCAAAGTCCTCAAATAATATTAGACTCAAAGTCCTCAATTAATAATATCAACTTGGTTCTAGTGTCCAAGTTGACATCAAAAGAACTTTATATTGTGGTAATATCTCTGATTAAATAAAATAACTTTCTAGCATTTTGAACACTACATGTAATTAAGTATACATTATTTTCCTGTTATTTCTTTTTAAGATTTTGTTTTTTTATTTGAGAGAGAGAGAGACAGAGAGAGGGTGCACACGAATGGGGGGTAGGGGCAGAGGGACAAGCACCCTCCTGTTGAGGGCTGAGCCTAATGCGGGACTCAATCCCAGGACCCCAAGATCATGACCTGAACCGCAGGTAGATGGTTCATTGACTGTGCCATCCCGGCACCCCTATTTTCCTGTTAAAAGCTAAGATGTATCACTGACTAGTCAATAGAATTTCTAGTTAATTAAGAAATACAAGAGTCAAGGAATATAAATTTTGACAATATGCTCTAATTCTGCACAAACACGTAAGTCTTAAAAATAATATGAAGTATTTCAAAAGGTGAAGATTTTTTTGCTGTTCATATAATAATCTGTGATAAAGTTGTTCCCTTCATTGGTATTCTGAGGAGGGCATTCTTGTTTCAGGATCTGAAGCCATGGGTGAAATTATTGCAGGAGAGAACTCTGCATTTAGTGAGAAATTAATAAATAGTAATTGATTGATGAAGTGTCAAAGCAGCTTTATTTTTCTCCCTTTATCAGGTTATAGCTACACTAAAATACCAAATGGAAAAATACAACCATTCAGTTGTTACATTATACCCATGTGAAAAGCTAAATTGAAGTGAATTTAAAAATCAATTACTTTATTTATTTTATGAGAATTGAGCCAACTTGGTTGTGTATATACATACCTCCAGTATGTGGTTATTCTTGTCTTTAGTTAGGATACATCTGGTTATGAGATCACTTTATTTCTCAAACTGTATCTTAACTTTATATCAAGGAATTACCAGTTGACCAGGATTAAATTTTGCAAATCTTGAGAATTTGTATGTAACAGTTATTCACAAAGACTATGTCCAAAGAAACAATTGTCACCAGGTGTTGAAGATGACTGATTAGTACTATAATTTTTTTCATCAGAATTTTTAAATGCCAAGTCTCTCTATTGTAGACATTTATAGTAATTTTTAAAACTAAAAATGTAATTAATATGGTTAAGGAGCATCAGCATAGTAGAGTAGGTAAGAGTAAAGGCTTCAGAGGCAGGTGTCTGGGTTTGAGTCCTGGCTGTGCCTCTTTCCACATGTACAACCCCAAGCATGTATTTGACCTATGTGCCTCAGTTTCTTCTTTTGTAAAAAAAATAGATACAACAATATTTTATGGTATAGGTATGAAAATCAAGTTAACGTTTGTAAAGCTCTTAGGATAATCCCCTGTAATTTTTTTTTCTATAATAAAATAGGTAAATGAATAACTTCTCAGTGAGCAAAGTTCTTACAGTCCTGAAAACTATAAAGAGGGAAGCAATGAATAACACACACTGAAAGAAAAAAAATCTCATCACCAAGATATAACCTTTTGTGAACAATTTCAGAATTGTTTTTGAATATGTGTAAAAAGAATAATAGATCAGAATCTAGAAAGGGAAATAACTTCATAAGAAATACTATTGTACATGCTTTTTAAAAATAAAAAAGCATTAAATATGATTCTTTTTGTATTTAATAGATTAAAGTGTAATTGATGGAATTGGCAAACTTCATATAAATGGTTATTCAACACAAGTTAATATTTAATAAAGGGCCTTTCTATTAAGAAAAGAGATTTAAAAATCATTAACATGTTAAATCCTTATTTTTGGAATGCTGTGTTTTACACTACTTGCAATGAGAGCTGAACTGGTTAATGTTCCCCTTCATTTTTTCATCCTTCTCCCCCTCACATCTCAATGATTTCATCAGAATTTATTTGAAGTTAATTAGCACAGATGCTCCTGATTGGTGCATTTGGTTGTATTTTGCATCTTCAATTCTCCATGTCGGTGGGTATCTCTGATAACTTTTCCTGTGACGTGTGTTGGCAACTCTTTATTTAAAGTATAGGAATAATCTACAGGTGGAGTCATGCTTGGTCCATCTGCCCAAGCAGCTATCATCTTTCCAGTTGTTTTCATTCATTTTCCTCTGTAGTTACTGAGATTCCTCTTACCTCTTCTCCTTATTAGTGATTTGATTTTTAGACTCAATCTTAGCCATAAGGCTGAAAAGCAATCATTGATTGAATTTTTAGGAGTGTCTGTTGTTTTTACTTGTTAGGTAATAGACAATGCTGTGTGTGTTCTCAACATTTTCCCTGGGTCCATTACTTACCTTGTGATCCCCATTTTATTATGTTTTTTTTTCTTTCTTGATATCTGTTTTTGTTTGTTACATTTATATTTTGGGGAAATTATCCAACATGAGGCAATTGCAAAGAACTTCTCTTGCTTGAGTTATCTTTTCTTCCAGGCTGCTTCTTCATTTTTCCTTTGTCTGCCATTCTATTTTGATTTATTATTTTTGCTGCACCGTGCGTGTAGTTGGCATGCTGTTCTGCAGAGTGAGGGTATGTGAGGGGCAAAGAAAGCGCCAGGCTGATCAATGACCTGGTGTTTGCTCTCCCTTCTGAGATGCCATGACTCCACACAGGGCTTCATCAGGGCACACCCTTGGAAACAGAGCCCTGGAAACTGACAAGTCCTGGTTATCATTCCTTTACTGCTAGGATGTTTCTGGAACATGTAGGGCCATCTAAAATATACTCAGGGGTTTGCTTTGTTGATTTAGTGTTTTAGAATTTCCCATTCTCTTCCTTGGCCTATATCTACAAATTGGAGGGTATTCATGAAAACTCTCAGAATTTTTCCAATTATAAACCTTCTGTAATAACATTTTTTCTCTTCTTTAATTGCTGCATGTATTTAAAAAAAATCTATCCATCCATCCTTCCCTCTGCTCTTCGATGTTTCAATGAAAGCAAATTCTGTAATATTCATTTATTTTGCCATCTTTAGTCCCATTTTCTTTTTAACTCTTTTTATTCCCTGATTCTTTCTTCTTAATTTGCTCCTGCTCTAATATGGCTTGGGACTTGGTCTATTTGCAGTAAACTTTAAGCCTCAAGCCTCTTGACTCTGAAGATTTATTTATTATTTTTAAAAGATTTTACTGGGATCCCTGGGTGGCGCAGCGGTTTAGCGCCTGCCTTTGGCCCAGGGCGCGATCCTGGAGACCTGGGATCGAATCCCACATCGGGCTCCCGGTGCATGGAGCCTGCTTCTCCCTCTGCCTGTGTCTCTGCCTCTCTCTCTCTCTCTGTGACTATCATAAATAAATAAAAAATTAAAAAAAATAAAAAATAAAAGATTTTACTTATTTATGAGAGACACAGGCAGAGGAAGAAGCAGGCTCCCCGTGAGGAACCTGATGCGGAACTCGATCCCAGGACCCTGGGATCACGACCTGAGCCAAAGGCAGAGGCACAACCACTGAGCCACCCATGTGTCCCAACTCTGAAGATTTCAACAGTGATTTTAAGACACTGCTTTTAGCCAAAATTCATCAACAAACTTGACCCTGGAGCCCTTGTGAATTATCTGTGATCTCTCTGACATCAGTGCAGTAACCCATGACTGCAGGTTATTCAGTCTATTATCCAGTCCATCACTAGGGTGAGCATGAAGGGCTGGGGGCTCATTTGTTCCCAACAGATTTTTCCCAGGGAGGGAGATGGCACCATCTCCTCATGCTTCAGTATATAGTCAGTGCCAACTTCAGTTCATAGTGATCTTAAACACAGATGATGATCACTTTGGGGAACACTTCTAGGCTTTTTTCTGATGCTTTCGATGTTTAGACATCTCATAAGTAGAAGCATGCTGTAATGGGGAAATCAAAGTTTTCTGAGTCATATAGACTTGGATTTGAATCCTGGATCTATTAGCTGTGATCCTTTGTAAATTGTTTGTTTTTAATATGTCATCTGTATAACATAATGATAGCTATTTGCAAGGATTAAATTAGATCAATTAAATGTGTACAGTACTTGAAACATTGTAGGTGCCCGATAAATACTGTCTTCCTCACTATCCATTTATGACTGTTTTTAGGATTCTTAGTGATCACCTGTTAGTTCTTCTATACTATGGTAGAGAAAAACTTTTTTTTCTCAGTACAGTTTTAGGCTGTTATAAAATAGATTTTGGCCATCAAGGAAAGCAAATTTTTAGATTTGATCTGTTCTCCTAATCCATGCTGTCTTGGGGATCCTTGGGACCAGAGTTGCCAATTACCATTTGACAAGTCTCCATATAGGCTCTTAGTCCCAAAACTGTAGTTGGGGATGCTGTCTTGGGGATCCTTGGGACTAGAGTTGCCAATTACCATTTGACAAGTCTCCATATAGGCTCTTAGTCCCAAAACTGTAGTTAAAAGGATAGCAGTTAAGAGCTCAGATTTTGGAATCAGACCACTTGGGTTCCATTCCAGACCACATTGCTTGTACTCTGGTCAAGTTACTCTTGCATTCTGTACCTCAAATTTTGCAGCTATACCCTGGGAAAATAGTTGTTAATTCATGTGGATCTTATGAGCATTAAATGAGCTAATTCATGTGAATTGCTTAGATGATGTGGGACATAGGAGCACATTTAATAAATGTTGTTGTATTTTACTACTAGACGATATTAATAGGAAGATTTAGTTCAGTGGTAAACTCAAGATGTTCTGGACTATCTCCATTAGTAGGTGGAATGAACTGCTCTCTCCTCTGTAGTCCCATCTAATGGAGCATATACTGCTGTGATTGCACATTTTACATTTTATCACGTCTTAAACATTACCTATTGTTTCCTGCTATTAGATTGCATATCTTAAAGGGAAACTATTACATTTATTCATCTATGGATCTTTGACACTTGACACAGCCTATTATATAGTCCATGCTTGACAAGTGCTATGTAGTGATTAAGAGTGCAAACTCTGGAGTCAGACTACTTTGGTTTAAATACTGCTTTGATTATAGACTAGCTGTGTGACCAAAGAGTAATTACTTAATATCCCTGTGCCTCAGTTCCCCTATGGTAAAATAAAGATAATTATATGCCTACATTATTAGATTGTTATAACAATTAGATTAATACAGGGTAGCTGGGGGGCTCAGTCATTTAAGCATCTACCTTCAGCTCAGGTCATGATCCTGGAGTCCTTGGATTGAGTCCTTCATTGGGCTCTCTGCTCTGCAGGGAGTCTGCTTCTCTCTCTCTCTCTCCCTCTGCTACTCCCCCTCTCTCTCTAATAAATAAAATGTTAGTGTATTCTCTCTCTCTCTCTAATAAATAAAATGTTAAAAAATTAATACATACATGTGCTTTCATTAGAACAGGGCTTGACCTATTTTGACAGCTCAATAAATAATAGATTTGTAAACAATTTTCTATTGTTGTAAAATTGAATTGGTAAATAAAATAAAAATGATAAGCAATGTTATGGTCTTACATATGAAAGTTTCAAGTTCTGACTGTCATGGGAGGATTAGGAGATATTTTCTTATAACCAGAACAAGTACAGAGTCCACATTCAAAAGATTTCATCATTTCTTTTTTTCTTCCTCTAGGAAGATGTCATTTTTTATTATTCAACAATCCTGTGAACAGAAGCAGGTAAATCTCCTGGCATACATTCTTTTTTCTCTGCTCCCTGAGTACCTACTCAAAATCCCACAACTTTACTCTGAGTATGCTTGCTACCTCTCCCTAGCATTAGACTCTCCTGATATCAAGACCTAAATATTTTCCTAGAGACTTTAGTTTTTCCCATTGCATTCTTTACTGACTTCACAGATTGGGCCTTACCCAGTGAAGAGACCCACTGGCTGTTTCAGGTTGCTGAGCTTTAATTTCATGGTCTACTAGGAAGAAGATCCTTTGATGTTATTCCTAGTAGCCATTGGAATAGGGTGAAGCACGGTGAACACAGCAATAGAGGAGATTTATGTTGACTTGTAATTTCTAATAGCTGGCAGTTTGTGGCAAACAATAATAGACAATTCCTTAGTGGAACAATTTTAATCAAAAGCAAGCAGTATTACCTTTTTATTTTTTTTTCTCATCTTGACTATTTTCAATTTATATTAGTTCTCAATATCAGTGGGTCAGAATTGAGAATATTGCGGTTCTAAAAATATTCTTATTACGTATCTCTCATCTGTAGAAATACATAAATATACAGACATATGTTCTTCTTTAACTGAATGAGCCAAAAGAGGTGAATTATTTTGAGGGTAGGCATCATACCATTTATTTCACCATCCCTAGTATCTAGCACAGTACCTGATATAGGATAGGGAAACTCAGTAAATGCTTATCGACTGAATGAATGCAGGTTTTCTGTAAGATAGTACATTCCTATTCATCTAACATTTGCTGAATATTTGCCATATTCCAAGGCCAGTAGTTAGCAATTTCTTGCTTATTTCCCAGTTAGTACTCATCACAGTCTTCCTGTGGATCAAATCTGTTAGTCTTCTTTTATAAAAAGAGAAAAAAGACCAACTCATTTAAAATAACATTCCCAGGACCCAAATTAGGGTATATTAATAAATGAAAATGGCACAAGAATCCAGGATTTCTAATGTTCTTTCCATAATATGACTTCATGTACATATAGAAAAGGCAAGCTCACTTAAAGCATTTATATTTGCATGAGTTAATCATATACATGGATATGTGAGAACTACAGAGTATGTAGTCTACCAAAGTGGTGGGGATGAGCTGTGTGTGTGTGTGTGTGTGTGTGTGTGTGTGTGCAGTGCACATGTGAGCATGCATGTTATATTTTGGGTGAGTGAGGTTTTGTAAGCAAATAATTAGACCAGAAGGAGAATCCAGTTGACATACAATGAATGATGATGAATATACAGAAAAGAGGTTAATAAAGATCTTAAACTCTAGGCTGAGAAGTTACTATTTTATGAGAATGGGTAAATGCAAGATGGGATCATGAGCAGTGCATGAACACCATGAATAATGCATCAGAGAAGTATTCTTATCCTTACACACCATAAAGGTCTTCAGGTGAAACTTAAAGCTACTGCTTGACCTTGGTTTGCTTCTGGTTCATTGTAGTTCATAGGATTGTGCTGACTTCGCATAGGAGGTTTTTTTTTTTTGCTCTTGAATATCATTATTTCAAGAATTTTGTAAGCTTTTACACATGTTTGGCCTGACAGCTACTTGAGCTTGCATTTCCAGAGCGTAGTCATAAGCAATCAGCAGTTCCTAAATGGCAGTTTCAGGACCTTGTGAGGATGCTTACAGTCCAGTGAGCTGCAAGAATTCCCCAGAGGACCAGAAGCACATTGTAAGACCAGCTTTTAGGATCCTCGTGGTTTACCATGCGTTCCTGAGTAAAACAGATTGCTTAGAATATTCACTTAATACAAGTTTGCTCCCTGCCTTTGCGGAGGTTATAGCCCACTGTAACTATTATTAGCAGACCATACATCATACCTTTAGTTTAATCAACAGAAAGGTAATTACAGAAATACAGGATTTAAAATCATAGCCCAAGTTTAGTCTCACCATAACTAACAGCACAGAGGGGATTTTGAACCTGACTGTTGACCTAAGGAACTCTGCCAAGCGAGACACTGTGTTTTGTTTTCCGTTGCTATTGCTGTAGCTAAGTCCATTGAGATCATAGCTCTCAATGACTTAGTCCTTTTTCATCTCACTCCTTACTCTGTCTTACACTCTATGTTCCCAGGAACACTTTCCTAGGTTCTACGCTGTTTCTTGTTTTAATATCCATAATCATGTGTCCCTCTTAACATAAACATTCCCTCTGCCAGGAATGTTTTTTCTTCTACTCTTTCAGATTCAGTTTGACAAACACAATTTGTCATCTCTTGGAGCCTTCCATGACAGTAAAGATTGGACATGTCTTCTTTAGACCCAAGACTTGGCTCTTAACATTTTTTTTGTAATTGTCATATAACTACTTTTCATGTTTTTTTTTTTCCTTTTCTAGGTCAGAGTCTGTATCTTATTCATGTTTTTAGCTCTCCGTGTCTGAAACAATTGTAGGTGCCATCTTGGGGCTCAATGATTATTCGTTGAGTCATCAACTTCAGGTAGTCCCCAATGCAGGGAGAATTCTAACTTGAGTTTTTGAGGAAATGTTTTTGGAAGACTTAATAAACAAATCTTTTTACTCTATCTTAACCAATTAGATCCCAAACTTCTACCAGGGAGACAATGGTGTGACGCTTACATGGCAGAGTAAAGTCTTTATACAATTTGTTAGTTCCTAGAAGGGAGTAATAAAGCCGCAGGCATAGGTGAGGGTCAGATACCAAGTGTTGGTCAAGACACCAGCATTTAGTCTGGGAAGGATGATCGGAGTCGTAGGGATGCTGGGACCTCCTTTGTGCATGACACCTGTGAAAGTTAGACCCTTTAAAAAATTTAAGATAAAAAATCTGGCAGAATTTCACTAGAAGATATGGATGGCAAGGCAGCAAAATGATGCAAGGTGGATTCTGTACATTTTTGTGCATAGATGTTTTTGAGCATTTTTTGGAAGGCCTAGTGTCCTGTTGCTGTTCCTGTTCCTGTCCTGTCACCCAGGTTTAAAATTGTGATGACCAACAGGATGATGGCAGGCTGGAACATGCCCATATAAGGAGCAGGGTTCTGGTTCAGGCCAGAGTCCTTTGTAGGGCTCCATGCAGAGGATTCTAGCCTGTGAATGAAGACTTGAATGACCAGTGCAGAAAGGCTGTGGAATTAAGATTCCAGATAAAATCCCCCAATGGTCATTTTCTTGGGACCTATTTAACGTCATTGCTGGAGACGTGGTAGTGGTTATGACTCTGGATAACACAAGTAACAAGTAGACCAGAGGCCACGCACCTGGAGAGGTTTATTCAGTGTGTGTTAAAGGCAATGGTGATTGGCCAGGACCACCTTCTCCTGCTGTGCTTTACAGTTACAGGAGATTTGTCTCTCCTTCTCCCAGAGTTTCTTAATGGAACAATGAAAAACTCCATCCAGACTCAGAACCAGGTTACAGAAGAAAGTCTTCAGCTATCAACTCTGTGATGTCACATGCAGATTATCTAAGAAGGCACTATGACATACATCATCCTTTATGGTAAAGATTGGGAGAGACAAATCTTTTCAGCTTGATGCTACCTATAATATAATTTTTTTTGTTTTACTATGTTTCTGTTGAAAAACAGGAACTTCTCATCCACGACTTCACCTTCTTCCTGCTCTAGTTTCCACATTATCCCCACATGCGCAGATCATCACTGACATTGTTTCTGCCATCAGTCCCTCTCCCTATTCTAATCATGCTCCACATTTTGTTCACATATTTTAGGACTCTGATTTTACTTTATTGTTTAAAGCTTTTGATGACTACAAGATGACTTTTAACTTAACAATTCTCTCAATAATTGATGAGTAAATATTGCTACGTTATCACCTGCATCACTCCCAATGATCTAATGCTTTGGTGTAAAGCTATCCTCCCAAGGAGAATAGAAAAGTCATCAACTGAAGAAAATCTGGGATATTACTGATTTGGTAAAATCTAGATTGATAACTGATAGCTCATCTTTACATAGGTTCTGAGAAATTCTCTCTACATATCTAAAATTCATGGGAAAATTAATATATACACAAAGCACAAGAAAGAAAAAAGAGTTTGTGTAGGTCTTCATTTTCTTAAAAAAGCTCTTCCTCCTCCATGGGAAGCACCAAGGCCCAGATTTGTTAATTGAGTTCTCTTGGACTGAGCAGTTAGTCAGAAGTAAAGGCACACTGAGACAGCAGGCCCCTGTGTCCACATCCTGGAACCAAAAAAAATTGCTTTATCTCTGCCTCCTATGTTTGAGCTGAGGGTGTGAAAGAATTTTGATTCTTCAAAATGAAAGAATTTGTTTCTTTTGTGTAATGTTACAATTCCTTTGTAGCTCTAACAATCTGTTGTAGAAAATGTATCATTCCCAACTGCAACAGCATGAAAGATAAAATACAGGGAAATGCTATAGTTTTTCTAGGTTACCTGAACAGCCAGTGTGCACAATTGGAATAGACTGGATCTTTAGGGCTAAAGCCTGGGTTTTGTGACATTGGGATTTCATGCATCCATCTCAGCTTTGAAGTATGCAGTGTGTATGCTGAGAGGCAATTCTGTTTCTCTTTTTTTAAGTCCTTTTAGGAAATTGTGGAGATGTTAGCTAAGTAATTTAGAAAGCACATTAGTACATTTGAAGATAGGCTTGAGGATCATTAGAAATTTGTGTTTTGCCACTAATTCATTTATGTAGAAAAATCTGGAAAAACTACTGCCCACATAATCACACATTAAGCTATAGTAAAAAATTACTAGTTGCTAAATTGTTTTAATTTTAATTTTTATATTATTGTGACTTCAAAAGCAATCTGTCTTATGATCTTTATTACTATTTCTCTTCTTAAATGCCATTCACAGTCTTTATTCCTATTTTCAAAGGTTGAATAAAAGCCCCAAGTTGCCAGGCAGGCTGCCTTATTTGTTAAGCTTTATTAAGCTTTACAGTATGTAGTATATTTTATTTCATTTATGTGCCTTAGCCCAAGGCAAATATGTACAACTGCTATGTCTACAGGCTTCACATACAACCACAAATAATGCTGCATTATGCAAATAAATTAAGTAAAAATTTAAGTTTTACATTTCTGATACTGTGCGACACAAACATAATCACTTATTCTCCTTCGTATCTGTGCTTTTGGTTATAAAATAATGTGTGATAGGAATTAAAGTTAATTCAAGAATTGTTTTTTACAATTTGATTTCCCCATTTTTGATGAATTAAAATTAGTTTTGTACATGTACTATGTTGAATAAAAACCCTCAGGAGGTTAAGTGCAGAAGTGTGGCTTCTTCTGTCCTATACCATCCTTAAGATTTTCCACAAATGTTCACTCTTTCCCCCTTTATTCCTGTGAATGAGCTACAGTGACTGTGTTACCTCAGATATAGATCATTTGGAGATATGATCAAGAAAATGTTTTCCAGGGATGCCTGGGTGGCTCAGTGGTTGAGCATCTGGGATCCAGTCCCGCACTGGGCTCCCTGCAGGGAACCTACTTCTCCCTCTGCCTATGTCTCTGCCTCTTTCAGTGCCTCTCATGAATAAATGAATAAAAACTTTTATTTTAATAAAATGTTTTCCAAATTCCTTATTTAACTAAAATGTTACTTCCCCACCATAGATTGCTTTAACTGTTTACATATTAAAACAATAAAATGAATTATTAGGAAATTAATATTACCCTGTGTTGATCATTTCTGGTAAGCATTTTAATACTGTGATACCTTGGATTATCATGGAAATCATTTTATCATATATCACTTATTCTGTTGAAGTGCATTTTTAGAAATTCAGTTTGACTTAGTCAGATATGACTAAGTTATTTCTTCATTATCTCCTAGTTTAGCTGCCTGTTTTTATATATAAAATCATTTCTTATTGTTTCTATTGATTATTTTACTATTGAGACCTAAAATAAAAATAATGGAGATTTTTACTGGGATGGAAAAAATACTAATCTTCATAGGAATGAGAAAAGAAATAAAAGCTCTGGTGTTCATCCTAAAGTCAATTATAAAGTAGAACAACAAATTTGATAGCACATTTTCCCAGATTATTTTGAAGGCTTTAACAATTTAAATATTATTAGGGATTTCCCTGCATCTATAAGCATGTCTGTGGTTCATAGATTTTACGCATCCACTCCTGCTGTTTCTGGAAATAACTCTCTACTTCAAAATGTATTGTAACCCCCCATCAAATTGCTTGAGTTCATGAAAAATCATGAAAATAATAAAAAACAGCAGCTGCATTCCAAAACTAATTTTTCTTCTTGAAGAGAAGGAGACATGTGAATAGGAAGTTATGTCAGTCATAATTATGGGGTAGAGACATAGTTGATTTATTGTAACTTCTGAACCTAAATTAATAATCTTGTTACTCTGCCTCCAGTACCCCCCTTTCAGGCTGGACCATTCCTCCACTCTGCATCTGGAAGCGACTCCAAACCCTGTGTCCAGCACCCCTGATGTGATAACCAAAGATAGTTGCAATATTTTATTGCTAGATATTGGAATGGCTAATGATATATCAAATAATAGTAGTAATCGTCATTTAGCGATCATAATGTGGGCATTGTACCAATCAGTATATTATGTGTTATTTAATCACCACAAAAACTCTGTGACAGTTACATTACTCTCATTTCTCAGTGGGGACTCTTAGGTCCAGAAAGGTAAAACAACCAGACTAAGATTGCAGGACAGTGAGCTCCAGAGCTGGGATTCACATTTAGGGCCAATCATCCTGGAGTTTGTTGTCTCTCCACTAGGGATCAGTGAGACACGAGGTTAATCAAGCCATCTAAAGGCTATATCAAGTGTTTAATGAAGTACTAATAAAATGGCAATTTGCATCCCCTGGATGGTGATATGGAGACATATAGATGACCTGTTCGTTGTGGCAAAGATTATGAGGGTGAGTCTAGTATTTGGTGCTGTTGGTGGTGGTGGAGGTAAAGAAGAATATGTGGAAGGGTGCTGGATGTCCTGCGATTCTTGAGACAATTTCATCCAACAGTGAGCTTCTGCGTGACCTGCTGAATTTTTAAATTCAGGTAGACATGACGGTGAAAATGTTTTCACTTTTATCTGAGCCTAAAGCCTAACTCCACTTTACATAAAAGTACACAGTGCTTTTTTTTTCAATGTTTTAGTAAACACTAACTTTTCAAGGATGCAATCACCATACAAATTGAAGAGAAAGCATACTTTTTTTTTTTTTTTTTGAGGGGCTAGAGTTTGCTAAGAATTGTTCATGGGTAGCAAACCATGCTGGTGGCATTTAGGTTGTCAATAAGGTTCATTTATATCTTTCTGTCTTTGGAGCTGTCACATCCTGATGATTCTACATATAGGCACAAGAATCTGCTTATCCCATCATTTTACCTAGGATAGTCCTGCCTCATAATTTATACAGGGTAATGCATATTTTTTAAATGGTTTTTATTTACCTCTATAAGTTGCAGTCAGAGCACAATATTTTCTTTAGAGAAATTAAGTGGGTAGTTAAAGTATGTCATATACTAATTTCATTTTTGCACAATTAGAAAAGTAAGTAAAACAAAATATTATGTGAAATATTCAATGTGGTAAAGTGTGTTGGTCTCACAGGCTGAGAAGCATTTCCCAGTCATTCCCTCCACAGGAGGAGCTGGAATCAGGTGGTAGTGGCCTGTGATTGTGAGAACGGTCTCTGTCTTGTCTGGGGTTTGCTCGAGGCTAAATTGTTGTCTTCTTTATCCCTCTAAGGATATTTCAGAGCCCTTCAGTGTTCCAGCTGCTTATTCATTGTTCAGTTGTATTCTAGGGATGATGATGGTTTGGAGCCTGAGAAATGATGTTTAAATACTAGTTTTCATACTTTTCGCTTTGGAGTTTGCAACATAAATAACATTTTTATGAGGCTCATTTTCTTTTTTTTTTTTAGATTTTATTTATTTATTCATGAGAGACACAGAGAGAGACAGAGACATGAGCAGAGGGAGATGCAGCTTCCCTACGGGGAGCCTGATGAGGCACTCAATCCCAGGACCCCAGGATCATGCCCTAAGCTGAAGGCAGATGCTCAACCACTGAGCCATCCAGGGGTCCCAAGTCTCATTCTCTTCATTTAAAAGCTAGATGCCAATTATCTGACTAGAGTGTGGTAAACAACAAACAATAACTATTTGTATATAAACAGTAACTGACAACTGACACACACACACACATATATATGTGTGTGTGTGTGTGTGCACGCCACATAGAGCCTGACAATTCATTATTTTGCTTAATAGTAAAAAAGTAAAAAAATCATTAGATATTTTTCTATCTTTGATAAAATCCTTGTAAACATACTTCCACCCTGAAAGCTCTAGTTGGCTCATTTTAAATTAATGACCCTTGAATCCAACCCAAGAAGTAGTTCTCCACCTCCGTAGCTTTCTCCGAGCAGACTTCTCATTGTGTTCCAGTTTTGTGCTGCAGGCTGTGATCTCCCCTCTCTTGTGAGCTCCCTGGCTGTAATTCTTTGCTGTGGACCTGTTTGCACTTCTGTTGAAACTGAAGTGCTTGCTGACATTAGCTCACTGGCCCAGCAGTTTTCCCTGACACTTTGACGTTTGGAGAGTGGGAATGTATTTTGTCCTTTTGACAAAGGAACAGGATCCTCTTTTCCTTAATTTCCATTCCCTGCCAACAACACCATTTCCACAGGTTTCAAAACAGGCTCATTTTCCCAAATGCAAACAATATTCAAGCCCCAAGAAAGCAGCCATATTTTGAGGTCATTGACTGGATGTGGAATGAAGGGATGGAAGTGGGGGGAGTGCACAACAATTTTACTTTTACCCCTTTATTTAGTGTCATTTCATGTGAAAAAATATACATAGAATATCAGTCCTTCCACAATAATAATGACAGTAATAATAACAAAGATGGTGACTGTTTATTGAGTCTAGGTGTGAGGTAGTTAGCTAATCATTTAAATGCATTAGCTCAGTTAATACATAATTAATCAGTAAGGCAATGAATGCTATTGCCCCCATGATACAAATAAGGAAATGTGCCTTGGGCCACTTTGGTTTATAAACTACAAAACTGAGATTTGATCCTGGGTCTGTATGACTCTGACACTCATACTCCTTATAGCCAGGCTGGAAATGTTCCCTCCGTAGACAAGAACTTCAAGTCTGTAACTTTGGTCACTTATGAATAAATAGATTCTTCCAGCTACCAGGTTTAGGAAATAAATTGTTAATTGACCTTTCATTGGTGTCTCATATGGACTTTATAGACATTTCCCAGAATAGCTTTAAGTGAACCAAATTTCAAATGTCTCAGAAAAATACACTGGTAAAATAGGACTTTCAAAACTCAATGCATGGACATAACAAAATAAAAAATAAAATAATGATTTTGATTGTAAAGGCATAAAAAAATTGAATTCAGCTTCAAAGGGATCCTTTAAAGGACTTGAAGGGTACCACCAAGATTTTATTAGACCACCGTGATATGCTTTGGAAGTCTTTGAAGTTAAATACCCCTACAAAACTTGAAAGTATACAGCTTAGAACCCAGAATAAAAACTGCTTGGGGCCTCTAATCATCTACTTTTTTTAAAAATTTTTTTATTTATTTATGATAGTCACACAGAGAGAGAGAGAGGCAAAGACACAGGCAGAGGGAGAAGCAGGCTCCATGAACCAGGAGCCCGACGTGGGATTCGATCCCGGGTCTCCAGGATCGTGCCCTGGGCCAAAGGCAGGCGCCAAACCACTGCGCCACCCAGGGATCCCTAATCATCTACTTAGATGAATTTTTGAATTGCAAAAGAAAATTATATTTGGACGCTGTACGTGCACATTGCTGAGAACAAACCACAAAGAACTGAGAAATTGTTGACTCTTAAGTTAGGTCTCTCTATAAACAAGCTCATCTTGATTAGATAAAACATTAATCTCTCCTTAAACAATTTGAGATTTCTGTCCAGGAGTATGGGCCTAACACTTCACCATGTAGCTCATTGGCTGTGCGGCCTCAGGCAAGGGACTTACCCTCTTAGAATCTAAATGTTTCCATCCTTAAACCAGGTATGAGTCCCTACCTCCTGCAAAGGGGAAAGATGAAGTGAAATTAATGCCAAGTGCTGGCACACAGTGTATCTTCAATAGATCATCATTATGAAGTATGATTTTTCAGATTTAAAATTCAGCAATAAAATCAGAATTTTGGAGATGCAACAGAGTCTGAGGAAAATCCCCAAGGTCATTCTGCCTGATTTTGTTCTTAGCATTCTTTTTCACTTAATTATTTTTCATCCCAAAATAATGCATAAAACATAATAAAAATGACTTTTATTTTGTCAATTCTCATGCTCTCTCTCTCTCTTTTTTTTCATGTTCTCTCTTTATTTGGGAAATTAGCTCATTTATATTACAAACTCTTGCTATAGAAAGTCCGAAAATTTGGAAAATACAGGAAAAATAATCCCATTCCCATTACTCCAAAATCAGTCTTCTTTAAAAAGTTAGTATTGTTTTTAAAGAATTTATATATTAAAGAGACAGCACAAAAGGGGGGGGAGGGCAGCGGGAGAGGGAAGAGGAGACTCCTCACTGAGCAGGGAGCCCAACCCGACCCTAAGGTCCTGGATCATCACCTGAATGGACACTTAACCAACTGAGCCACCCAGGTGCCCCCCAAAATATTTTTAAACATTTTTATGTGCTTCTTTTCATTTCTTTTTGTGTATTTGCACATGGTTAATTCAATAAATATTTGATTAGCCATTTAATAGGCCTGAACCATTATTCGAGGAACGATGATTCAGTGCTTATTTTTACTCCTCATTTTCACAGGGTTTATCTTTTAATCAGCACAGTTCCTGACAGAGTAGGAGCACAGTTTTGGGACTTTCCTTGCAAGTTATTCATGTAGTTCCTTTGGTTTTCTTGTTTCTTTCATGTAAATGGGATTAACTTATTTTGACTCTCTTTGGAAAATTCATATAAAATGTCTTTTAGCTGTGATCTGTACTGTCTCCAGGTCTGTGTTGGCTTGGGGTTTCCTGAATATGCCTTTAATCTAGCCAGCCCACTCCTGTTAACTGGCTTTACTACTAGTAAAAACGAATGATGGGCTTAGCTAAGGCCTGATTCAACCTCCTTAAGACTACGGCAAAATCTCTGACATGCTGAACTATGTTTGGTAATTTTACAATCACTTTTCTTGTTTGTTTGTTTGTTTTTTTCCCTATGATATGCTCATGACTTACCTTCTTTTATGATATGTGCAAATAATTTTACTTCATTAACATTGATCTAACCAAATTACAAGAACACGTGTAGTGTCCAGTAGCTGACGTAGAAAAGTGAGGACATCTTTCACATGCCCCGATTCCAAGGTTGTTCCAAAGCATTCTGGTATACTCCCCACCCAATTCCCACCCTCCACCCCAAACCAGAGTTTTTACCTGACTGTTGAGCTGTGCCTTAAGGCAGCTTTTATTCTGATCAAGCTAGTAATTCTATTTGTAGCCAAATAAGATCTTCCTTCCAGAATTTTATTATAGACCCCTATCGTCCTGATATCAAAATCAAGTCACTTTATAGGAAATGAAAAGGAGTAGCTGTGAGATCATAAATGCCAAGTTTAATTTAAAAACTTTTCATTTTCTGGTACTCCATATACATGATTATGGATTCTGTGTAAATTGAGAGGTTTCCTAATTACTCTGCTCAGTAATGTCAGGGCAGGTTTGGTTTACCTGGAAACCAAATTCCAATTACTCCCAACCCAATTACTGCTGTTCCACCAGTGAGGATTATTAACCTACTGTATGATAGTTCTACAAGAGAGGTGTCTGGTTCACAAATATGATTTCCATATAGATTTCACAGTTATAGCTTTGTTTACTGAAAACACAGCCTATTTGGGAAATATGTCACAACACGTAGACTTGGATTATAACTTGACAAGCAGAGCTCATTTATACAAGCCCCAGCTATTCAGAATTTGTGGAATTCCAGCCTTGTGAGACACCTTAGAGATCATTTGTACCTTCTAGAGCCCCATAAGGGAAGTTACATATCCATAATAATAAATGGTAAGGCCTAGCAGCGTTGGATTCCAGGTCCAGCATATACCCTTCCAATTAGAGTTGCTTTAACTTACATACTTTTAGTGTACAGATTCTGGGAGCTGGCTCTTGTAGCTCATATTACAAGTAAGGCAGGAAAATATATCTGAGCCCATTCTATGTCAGAATTTTATAGAGAGCTAGAATAATGTTTTGCATGTGATTTGTATTAATGAGGAAAAAATTGCATAGTGAAAAATGGAAGCGTGGTAATTGGAAAAGATGTACTGTTGATGAAGCAAAGCATTCATATTTTCTTCACACTATCAAAAGGGAATCGTCTGTCCTTAGTTTGTGGTAAAACTGTACAATATGCTTTGGAACAACCTTGGAATGGAGGCATGTGAAAGGTGTGCTTACTCTGCTACCTTAGCTACTCAACACTACACGTGTTCTTGTAAATTCTACTCATTGTGAACAGCATTCAGATACACTCATTTTATTTGGCCTTAACACAGTTAAGGCATGTCTGTTTTAATGATTTTTCTTGGGGTTAAGAATTACACTTTTATTTACAGAACAAATGTAATGGAGATAAACATATGCTTTTTGTTTTCCTTCAAAATTGGTTCTTCATGCAGTAGAAGAGGCAATACTCATATAATGTTTTTTGTTTGAAATCTGTAGCCAACTGAATATACCATAACATTAAATCACTTTTACCTTATAGAGAGGCTTGACTGGTTTAGTTTGCAGGGACTTTGTTAGATTTATCAGCCTATAGCCATTTTTGTTGCCTTCCCTCTTTCCTCATCATGAAAGAAAGTCCTAATCAGCTTAGCACAGGAAAGAACATGAGTGATAAGTGGGCAAGGGAATTCTATGGCATTGTCTAATTGAGATTCCTGCCTTCCTGTGACCACCACTCAGGTTTAGCCTCCTGAGGGAAATTGCATAAGGGATAAATAAGTATTGTAGCATGTTCTAAAGCAAACTTTATTCAGTAAGTCTCTGATACTTTCTTAACATTATGACTTAG
This sequence comes from Canis lupus baileyi, assembly GCF_048164855.1. Lineage (NCBI taxonomy): Eukaryota > Metazoa > Chordata > Mammalia > Carnivora > Canidae > Canis > Canis lupus. The sequence continues at coordinate 61,507,344 of NC_132840.1, forward strand.
ATTCCATGATCCAGAAAGGAGCTAGTATAACATTGGAATTAAGCAATTGACATTGAAGCGAAGCTGGAGAGTTTGAATTCCAATTCTATTTTATATTATCCATCTGACTTGCATCTGTTGTTTAACCCTTTGGACCTAAAATATATACCAGCTTCCTAGGGTTGTTGTCAGAACTAAACGTGGTAATCCACGCAGAATGTGTAGCACATTTATGGGATGTGATAAGTCGGCAATAACAATAACATAGGATGAGGATGAGCATGATCCATAAGGAATTGCTTCTGACCTTAAGAAGAATCCCAGAGAGCTTGTTATGTAAAGCCACCTTCTGCTCTTGTGAAATGTCCTGCCATGTTTCCTAGACTCAGTGCCTGCACCAGAAATAAGAGCGGGCTGGACAGGGGGATGCGTTCCACTGCAGTGAGAGAGAGTTTTATCAGGATCTATAAAATAAGACTGTGTGCTTGAGTCTTGATATCTGTAAATAACTTTTCATCCTACTTGTGAGAGTTACATTTCTCCAGGGAATACTGTGATGGGTGAGGATCTTAAAAATTGTATTGAATGACCTTTCTACTTGTAAAGAAAACTAGGGGAAGAAGGGAAAAGAAAACCTCCAATTGTCAGTAAAGACCACAATGCTTAGTAACAGCTAACTCACTATATCTCTCAAGTTGAAATACATAGTTTATAGAGCTTCCAAAGACTTCTAGAGAATTAGAAAGCTAAATCCTAAAGTTTTAGTTTTAAGAGGGACAAACAATATCTAAATTTTGTTTTATTTTACAGAATGCACTGTTTTTGCTAACAGTCTCAGCAAGGACATAGAGTTAGATGCACTTTACAGGGTTTGGTTTATTTAGACATACAAACTGGATTCAGCCAAGTTAATATTTTGTTGTTATATCATAATTTTGTTGTTACATCACAATGCTTACTGGGAGAGATACAGATTTGTTAAGTGCTCAAACACTTATTGAGACACAAGTGTGTAGTAGGTACTATTAGAAGCCTGAATATAAAGCACTTTACCTTCTAGAGGAGGCAGCACAAACTGTGCCCTCATAGCACTGTGCACAAGCTTATTTTAGGGTGCACTGATCATAAATATTGTCAGAAACTATCTGTGTGTCTGTTGCACACAATAAACTCTACTTCTTAAGGCAAAGTGCTAAGCTTTTCTCATTGTTGTTTCCCAGAAATTGACATAAAAGAGCTAATTAGTAAATTTTTGGTGAGTATTGAGCCGTTGACTGATAGGAACAAAGAGGGTTAAAAAGTCTGCATACAGACTTTGGCTTCTATCTAAAATGAAGTAACAAGGATCAGACTTACCCTCCTATATGGAGCAACTAAAAGGAGAGACAAAATACATGAAACAATAGTGCTCAAGACGTTGGGCATCAGACATTGAAGGATAGTGATCCCTGAGAGATAAGAAGCACAGTTTCTTATCTAATTAGATGAGTCTTAGGATGGCCCTGCGCTGCACAGGGAGATAGGACCTCGGTAGACTCTGTAGTCTGAGTTGAAGAGGGATCCCGGACAATAGGAGACCAAACCATCTCCTTGTAGCTGTGGACTTCCAGAGTCCAGGCCACAATGCAGAAGAGAGAGCTGCATGGGAAGCAGGCCCAGGCCGTCTGCAGAAGACCCACCTTGAGAATTTGGCAGAATTCTGATTAGTGTTCTGGATAAGGAAGTAACCTGGGAATACAGCAAGAATGACCCAGAAGGATTAGAGGAAAAAGTATCTTCTTTGCACACAGGTTCTGGAATAGTACCTCTTTCTACCACTCAGAGTGGAACACATAACTGATGGTGCGTCAGGTGGAGAACTCATAAAAGTCTTAACTCACAGGATCCTAAATTAAATGATGCTCTGTTTCCTCCATACAAGGCTTGAATGCAAGACCCAAAAGAATCAAACTATTTCCAGCAATTAACCTCATCTCAGTTATAGCTTACGACAAAATTCACACTGTCTGGTGAGGTGGACAGACCCTATGGGACCTCCTCCTCCATGAATATCTGCCTTGTAGTGTTCACTCCTTTGTGAAATCCCCTCCCATCAATCATACAACTAACTATAAGGAAGGGAGTTCTTTCTACAACCTGGGCATTCTGGGAATCCTTTCTGGCCCAGCCCCCAAAAGGAATGCAGTTCAGGTGAACCTTTAATATAGTGTTGGGAAATTCTGAGCAGAGTACCCAGCTGTGCCTAGGTTCCTAACCTACAGAAACAAAGAATAAATTTGTGCTGCCTTATGTGGCTAAGTCTGTGGTTAATTTCTTTTTTTTTTTAATTTTTTTTTTTTATTTATGATAGGCACACAGTGAGAGAGAGAGAGGCAGAGACACAGGAAGAGGGAGAAGCAGGCTCCATGCACCGGGAGCCCGATGTGGGATTCGATCCCGGGTCTCCAGGATCGCGCTCTGGGCCAAAGGCAGGCGCCAAACCGCTGCGCCACCCAGGGATCCCCTGTGGTTAATTTCTTATGCAGCAAAGCAAACTCATCTTTTTGACATTCAAATATCATGACCAGAGGAGGAAAACATATATAATTCCCCTAATGAGAAGAAAAATCACCCATCACTGACCAAGGAATGACAGAGATGACAGAATTAATAGACAAGGGTTAAAACAGAAATATGGACATAGTCTCTGTATTTAAGGAACTATAGGAAAGATTGAACATGGTAAATATAGATATAGGAGATATAAAAATGACCAATATTTAATTTCTAGAGATAGAAACCACAGTGTATTAGGTCAAGTACATGGGGTTCACAGATTAGATATTGTAGAAGACAAGATTAGTGGGTTTGAAGATACTCATAAGGATCAGAACAGAAACTTCATAATGAAACACACAAAGGAAAGGAAGGTGGAGAAATAAAATGACCATAGCATTAGGAGGCTGTGGGATGACTTCAAGTTGTCTAACATATGTATAATCTGAGTCCCTGATGGATATTTCTTTTCACCAGTGGTGGCAAGAGTAGCTAATTTGTAGGCTGCTCTCTGTACAGGTGTCAGAGAATCTTATATGAATTTGTACAGATCACTACTTCTGCATCCGGATCTCAGTCAGTTGGTTTTATTTAAAATAAAGCTGTAGCAGTTCTGAATGATTTACAACATCATGTTGATAGACTATGAGTATCCTTGACATAATTTCTGTCTCATTGTGATCAAAATTCTGTTACTTAGTTTCCATCATGCTCAGAACTGCTTCAATATTTGTTGTTGTTGTTGTCGTCTACACCCATTCCTCCTGTCTGGCAGAGTGCCTTTGGGAAATTGCCTCTTTCCTACTTTCAGTCTATGTGGACTTGGTGGAGTGAATCCCACCCTTACTTCACAGGAAGTGTGTGAATGATTCTACTCCCTGGCTAGAGTGGTGGATTTGAAACAGGCATTTTCATCTTTAGGCTCATAAGGATCTTAGGCTAAGACTTTGACTTCACTATTTGGGAGAGAATGGCTTTCTCACTAGATATGGATCTGGGTTAGAGGTGAGCAGCTGCCACTGCTGTTCTGTGACCAGAACTTGGTGACATGACACCTCACATGAGGATGAGCCTCTGGAGTCAAGAGAGTGGAATAAGTTGGAGGAGAGGAAGGAGGAGGACCACCATCACCAATAAAATCCTTTTAATTTTAGCCAGTTGATGTCAGGTTTTCTTTATCTCATAACTGAAGGAATGCTGAGAGGCATAGCTTTATTCACTATGCCATGGTTTTGTAATTTATAAGTCTTTTCAGAGAAAAGGATGACACTGGGTCCCACAATCTAGAGAAGCACTCACTGACTTATAGATATTTTTGCTAGTTTTCTTTAGATGTATGCACAGACATAAAAAATATTTAGAAAATTTTTGTATTTATTTAAAATCAGGCATTGATAGGATGATACATATTAGGGCATTTGGAAAGTGAGGGGGTGTCTTTACTAATTTTATGGATACAAACAATTCCTTTTGGGTGTTGATTCCAAGGAAGAGAATATCCTGTTAAACTGGTTTAGTATGCATGTGAGCAGTACGTCTGGGTCTCCCATCCCAACTTTATCTAAGAAGACCTTATTTTAGTTGATGGGACATATGACTCTTGATCTTAGGATCATGAATTCAAGCCCTACATTGGATGTGGATGTTAATTTTAAAAATCTTAAAAAATATTTTAAAAATTGAGATCATTCGTTTCAAAGACTATATAAATACAAAATGTTATATGTAGATTTTTCCTTTTATATTGCTAAATAACTTAACTTTTAAAACCTTTTTTTAACACCCTGAAGCATCAGTGGATACTGGATCTCAGACTCTTTTCCTAGAAAATGAAAAGGTAATCCTGTGGCTTAGAATACATAATGAGTAGTGAGTGGAAGAACCCACAGCTGAGTTGAGGTGCATTTTCTGTAAATATTGGCAGTTCATCATTGCTCCCATATTAGTGTCTTATAAACTGCTTAACTCCATCCATTTACAGACCTCCATAGACCAATAGTTATTGGTTTAGAGTGCACTTTATAATCTTGGATATCCAGATTGTTGAATTGCATCTATATATTATCTCTTTTTTCTCTTGTCTCTCACCTATTTGTATCTGTGTACCAACAAGTATAGCACTACAATGTGCTAACAAGTTTATATCAATTGCTATTGTGCTTCTTTTTCTATTTAAACTCCACATTTTAAGTGTTTGTAATTATCATGGGAAAATACCTTCCCAATATAAACTATGAAATTCAGAGAAGAAAAAAAAATTGATGCCACAGGATGAGTGTTACTTAAGATTTACAAACTTTGGCTATTACTTTTAGGCTTATTTTTAGATACATTTATGGCTGGCAGTGCTTTTGTAAGTATATGGCTATATTTTTAAATCTACCAGTAGAGGCGCTGTCTTTTGCTGGTGTATGCATTGCTGATATTTTCAAACAGTGGAAAAAGCAAGTGAAACAAATAAGAGCAAGCAGTTGCAAACACTAGTTCTTTATTACGTGACACCAAATATACAGATTTTAATAAAACATGAAGCTCTCTAAGGTGTAGATTGTATTGAGTAAAAACATTTCCAGGTAAGGAGTTCTTCTATACATGAATGGACTGGACAGTGAAGTATTTAACACAGTGATTTGAATATAGCAGCCATGTTTCTTACTCTTAGCTTTAGAAGCAAAACCAATATTAGTTATTACTAACAATATTTTACATACTAACAAAAATGAATTATAGATTTGCAATTAAAAATTAATTTCTTAAAAAAGCAATTTCAAAACTGTTTTTATTTCCTGGGGTGCTTGGGTGGCTCAGTCTGTTGAGTGCCTGCCTTCAGTTCTGGTCATGATCTCAGGGTCCTGGAATCAAGCCCCGTATCAGGCCCCCTACTCACCAGAGAGCCTACTTTTCCCTCTCTCTGCTGCTCCCCCTCCTCATGCTCTCTCTCTCTCTCTCAAGGAAATAAATAAATATTTTTAAAAACCCATTTTTATTTTCGACCAGAACAGTATCTCTTTCACTAAGTAAACAAAACATAAATAAGTAAATAAATGAAAGTAGATACCTGATTATGAATAAAATTTAACCATTTTTTCCAAAACATTTATCTCATTATTTTTCTTTTTTTCCAATTATTTTTCTTGAATAGATACTATCTAAGTTGTAGTATTTACACTGAATTTGGAATATTTAGAAAATTACCTTCATGATTCCCTTCTTCGCATAATCTGAGTTGACTAAATATGAAATTTGCATGTTTCCCAGACATTGAACAATCCAATATCAATAGTAGCTGTGAAGAGGAATGAGTTGTAATCATATCCAAAGCTAACATCAATACTTTTAAAAAATTCTTATAGAGAAAAAAATGTATTTGGTTATTAAATTACCTACCTTAGTTCTGCTCTTCCAAATGTTTGCATTACACCTATGGGAATGAATGATCTGGTTAAGAAAATTTGTACATAGGAAATCTGCAGTCAGGAGTAAATGCAAAGGCAAACTTGGGATCAGATGGTCATTGGTTGTGGTCAGATGCAACGTGGTGGCAGCCGATCTGTGGTGAGAGTCATAGACTTATTCTCTGGAAGGGTCCTGAAACCTATCAGTCCCTGCTGTGAAGAAAATTGAGTGCCTCATGAAATGCAAATATGGGAGAAAAGGTGAATGGAAGGATTTTTAAATTTTGATTTTACTTTTGTTTCTAAGGATCTCATATTTTAATGATTAAGCCTCAACCATTGACTTTAGTTTTTAGAGTGGAAAGTCATTTCTTTTTTTTTTTCTTTTTTTTTAAATTATTTATTTATTTATTCATAGAGACACACACAGAGAGAGGCAGAGACACAGGCAGAGGGAGAAGCAGGCTCCATGCAGAGAGCCCGACGCGGGACTCGATTTAGGGTCTCCAGGATCAGGCCCTGGGCTGCAGGCGGCGCTAAACCGCTGAGCCACCGGGGCTACCCTGGAAAGTCATTTCTAAGTCTTTTTCCGACCTGAATAAGTTCAGTGCAAATTTACTGAACACCTCCACTATGTTAGATACATTTTACACTGGTTACAGGAGGGATGCATTCAGTGGATCTAAGAAGATAACTGAGAAGTGTTTCTTGGGCACATTCGATAGAATTTAAAAATTATGCTAAGGTAATGGGGCTACAGTTTTATGCTAGGAAAATGCATATTCCCTCAAAACAGGATTCTGGTTGCACCTTAACACTCATTTTCATTTAGAGTTCTCAATAACTGCTATGTGTATGTGCAGGAGAGCTTTGGAACTGGATGATGTAAAATACCTAGGTTTACATATTTGTAGACAGGAAGTCCTTCTATATAGGCATCTGCAGCAGAGATAGTGACACCCCATAGTGTTCTTTCAGAAATTGAAGAATCCTGTGTGCAAATCCCTGAGCTTTTCATTGGTGTGCAAAATGTTTCCGTGGTTAAATGCACACGTCAGATAATAACTCATGATGGAGTTTCTGAAGGTACTTAGAACATATATGATACTAAAAGTAATACATTTCAAACATGTGAAAAAATAAATGCCGTATTTTATGGGAAATATATTGTACTAATGGCCCTATTAGAAAACATAAAAACTGGAAATGAATGAACTAATGACTTATTTTTGATTGGAGTGAAATTCGTATTACATGGACATAATCATTTTGAAGTGAGAAGTGCAGTAGTGCTAAGCACCTCCACAGTGTTGCCAGACCCCCTACTCTCAAGTTGCTCCTCGTTCTCATGTCTCCTGAGAAAACCCTGTTCCTGTGATTTAGTCACTGGTCATTGTCCCCTCCACCCAGGCCCTGGCAGCCACTCACGGACTTTCCCTCTATCCATGGAGTCACCCATTCTAGGTGTTTCATATAAATGTCATTATAAAATATAACCTCTTTTCTGCCTGTCAAATAAGTCATTTTAATAAGAATAACATAGTATAATAAACTCAGAGAAATTAGGACAGGATAATAAAGTTAAAGATTGAAATCTGTGAAATTGAAATCAATGTTACATTAAAAAAAAAGTCAAAGTTTTTTAAATGAATCAAAGTATGTGGGGAGAGAGAAAAAGAGACAAGAAAAGAATATTAGCAATAATTACTGTTGTAATAGAAATTAAAGAGTTAAGACTATAAAGTTTTTATGGTAAGCCCATGAGACATAAATGACAAGACGCTGAACTTGATTGCTACACACAGAAATAAGATGAAGACCCCTGCAAGGAGCCACTCAGTTAGCAAAAATAAAGCACCTGACTTTGTTAGTCACTGTGGAAACTTGCTTGCCTAATTCACAAAACACTTGGGCATTATTTTTGTGAAATTGAACACACATGTGACTCTCTGGTCATTCCTTTACTAGAAATGCACTTTAAGTTTACTATCACATTTATGTCCTGGAAAATGTGCCAAAATGTTCATGGCATTACTGAATGTAAATGAATATAGAAAAAATAAAGGAAATATCCCTTAGTACATACACACATTATAGCACACAGCAAGTAAATGAGACATATATGTGAGCTACTTGTGGGAACTTCATCTTAAGTGAAAGGCAGGTCACAGAAGATGGCACCCGGCATGCTAGCATACAAAATTAAATCCAGCGTTTAAGGATACACACGTGTGTTTCAAAGATTACATTGTGATGATCAACCCTGAATTTCATGGTAATGATCATCTGGGATTCAAGGTCAAGGGAGGAGCACAACAGTGGATTAAATGTTATTTGAAGGATTCTTTTTCTAAGGTTTTGAGTTCTAAGTAACAAATGTTACTTTCATTATTATAATTCATAACTTACTTAAAAGGTATATGTGTAATTATTATATATATATATTTTTTAAGTGATGATATTTATAGAAATTCCTGAGGACTAACATAATGGGGGAAATTATTTTATACTGTCATATAGTTTGTCCAGTAAATGTTAGCTGTTATTGTCACTATTCTCTCAGAGGTCTCAAAGTTTTTAACCATATCCGTAAAAGCCTCTTTTACACAGTCCTAACATATATAATCTTTAAATTATGTTAGTACCACTACTCTAAAAATTATATTGTACTAATAAATTACATGTATATTACATATTATATAAATATATGATATTTATATGTATTTACACAACATAATTATAAATTTATAAGAGTGTTTAGATATTTATAGTTTTCATTTCATAGTGTGGGTTGACAAAAAAAAAACTCATTTTAGGACAAAAAGAAGCATCAGCTCTTACCTGCTTTCATATGCATTATCAGGAATTATTTTTAATGTACAATTTCTTTACAAAGTTATTGTAAATCTAATTGTCCATTTTTAGAGGGTTAATTTAATGAAATCTGACAAAAGAATCCATAAATCTGTATAATGGTTAACAATGTGTAGCAGTGTGCTGAAAACATGTGAAAGTGTGAGGTCACCCACACCTTTAGAAATGACCACTCCTCCTGAAATTGATGGCATGTGCTCACTTAGAATACAAAAAGAGAATTCATGTTTCAATCAGAATATTAAATGTCAGAAAACTTTTGTTCTTAAATTTCAGATGAAAAAATTTAAGTTCTAGTACTTTCTTCCTGCACCAAGTGATTGCTTTGTTTGTCTTCACTTTGAGTTAATTTAATAAGTGAAGAAGCCTGGCTGACCCAGTATCTGGGTCTCAGTAGTGGTAGCTTTTACTTTAGAGAATCACTTCATACTTCAAAATTTCAATAACCTGGTATATTATATAGAATCCATTTGGTTAAAGTATTTATTCATTCAAATATTTATCAAACCAACTGTGTTTCAGGCAATCTGTTGGGATGTAAAGCATCAGACATAATCCCTGGCCTCAAAATGCTTTCAGCCTGGTGGGAAGAGCAGGTAAGTAACGCAATATAATGTCATTTGCTAAGCACTATTTTGAAGATACTTCTATGATGCTCTGAAGTCCATTTATCTTCACAACATTGGGAGGTCAGTAGGGTGCCTACTTTTACTTCTTTATTTAGGTAAAAACACTGAGAAGGTATGGGATTTACATAGGCCCCAGTACTGTCAAAGAACTACCCTAACCCTAAAGTCCCCATCTCCTGGTCTCCAGCATGGTGTTCCTTCCACAGCTTGGCATTTGCTATATTGATTTCCTAAACCTGAGCCCATCTGAGAGAAATGCTATGCCTTTTTTTTTTTCAAAGTCCTGTTGATTCTTTTCTTTATGATGATTTAAATGTGGAATTTCATATTTTAAAAAATCTAAAAAACTTAAAAAATTAAAAATTATTGTTTTAAATCCTTAATATTTCTTTAAAAGGATTTTTCACCACAACCAAGTGGAATTTCCTCCTGGATGCAAGGGTAGCTCAATATTCACAAATCAGTCAGTGTGATAGATCACATTAATAAAAGAAAAGAAATGAACCATATGATCTCAATTGATGCAGAAAAGAGCATTTGATAAAATAACATCATCCTTTCTTGATTAGTACTCTTTACAGTGTAGAGATAGAGGGATCATACCTCAATATCATAAAATCCATCTATGAAAAGCCCACAGCGAATATCATTCTCTCTCTCAATCTTTTTAGGATTTTATTTATTCATTCATGAGACACAGAGAGAGAGGCAGAGAGAGAAGCAGGCTACTCACAGGGAGCCCAGTGCAGGACTTGATCCGGGGACTGGAATCACTCCACAAGCCGAAGGCATGCGCTCAACCGCTGAGCCACCCAAAATATCATTCTCAATGGGGAAAAACTAAAAGCTTTTCCCCTAAGGTCAGGAACACGACAGGGATGTCCACTCTCACCACTGTTATTGAACATAATACTAGAAGTCCTAGCCTCAGCAATCAGACAACAAAAAGAAATAAAAGGCATTTAAAATGGCAAAGAAGAAGTCAAACTCTCCCTCTTTGCAGATGACATGATACTGTACTTAGAAAACCCAAAAGACTCCATCCCAAGATTGCTAGAACTCATACAGCAATTCAGCAATGTGGCAGGATACAAAATCAATGTCCAGAAATCAGTGGCATTTCTATACACTAACAATGAGACTGCAGAAAGAGAAATTAAGGAGTCAATCCCATTTACAATTGTACCAAAAAGCATAAGATACCTAGGAATAAACCTAACCAAAGAGATAAAGTACCTATACCCTAAAAACTACAGAACACTTCTGAAAGAAATTGAGCAAGACACAAAGAGATGGAAAAATATTCCATGCTCATGGATTGGAAGAATTAATATTGTGAACATGTCTATGCTACCCAGGGCAATATACACATTCAATGCAATCCCTATCAAAGTATCATTGACATTTTCGCAGAGCTGGAACAAATAATCTTAAGATTTGTATGGAACCAGAAAAGACCCTGAATAGTTGAGGAATATTGAAAGAGAAAACCAAAGCTGGGGGACATCACATCCCTTGGCTTCAAGCTGTATTACAAATTTGTGATCATCAAGACAGTGTGGTACTGGCACAAAAACAGACACATAGATCAATAGAACAGAATAGAGAACCCAAAAATGGGGCCTCAGCCATATGGTCCACACTGGACCATTTTCTTACAGCATACATAAACTCAAAATGGGTGCAAGGCCTAAATGTGAGATAGGAATCCATCAAAATCCTAGAGGAGAACACAGGCAGCAACCTCTTTGACCTTGGCCATAGCAACTTCTTGCTAGACACATCTCTGAAGGGAAGGGAAACAAAAGTAAAAATGAATTATTGGGACTCCATCAAGATAAGAAGCTTCTGGTGATCCCTGGGTGACTCAGCAGTTTAGCAACTGCCTTCAGCCTGCGGGGTGATCCTGTAAGTCCTGGGATCGAGTCCCACATTGGGCTCCCTGCATGGAGCCTGCTTCTCCCTCTGCCTGTGTCTCTGCCTCTCTCTCTCTCTCTGTCTTTCATGAATAAATAAATAAAATCTTAAAAAAAAAAGATAAGAAGCTTCTGCACAGCAAAGGAAACAGTCAACAAACTAAAAGGCAACCTACAGAATGGGAGAGGGTATTTGCGAATTACCTATCAGATAAAGGGCTAGCATCCAAGATCTATAAAGAACTTATCAAACTCAACACCCAAAAAACAAATGATCTGATTAAGAAGACATGAACAGACATTTCTCCAAAGAAGACATACAAATGGCCAATGGACATGTGAAAAAATCCTCCATGTCAACTGTCATCTGGGAAATACAAGTCAGAACCACAATGAGATACCACTTTATACCAGTGAGAATGGCTAAAATTAACAAGATAGGAAACAACAAATGTTGATGAGGATGAGGACAAGGGGGAACTCTCTTACAGTGTTGGTGGAAATGCAAACTGGTGCAGCCACTCTGGAAAACAATATGGAAGTACCTCAAGAAGCAAAAAAATAAAAAATAAATAAAAATAAAGAAACTAAAAAATAGAGCTACCCTACGACCCAGCAATTGCACTACTGGATATTTACCCCAAAGATACAGATGTAGTGAAACGCCGGGACACCTGCACCTCAGTGTTCACAGCAGCAATGTCCACAATAGCCAAAGTGAGGAAGGAGCCAAGATGTCCTTTGGCAGATAAATGGATAAAGAAGATGTGGTCTAAATATATAATGGAATATTACTCAGCCATCAGAAAGGATGAATGCCTACCATTTACATTGACGTGGATGGAACTGGAGGATACTATGCTGAGTTAAATAAGTCAGTCAGAGAAAGGCAGTTATCATATGATGTCACTCATATGAGAAATAAAAGAAATAGTGCAGAGGAGCATAGAGGAAGGGAGGGAAAACTGAATGGGAAGAAATCAGAGAAGACAAACCATGAGAGACTCCTAACTCTGGGAAACAAACTTGAGGGTTGCTGGAGGGAGGGAGTGGGGTGATGGGGAAACTGGGGGATGCTCATGAAAGAGGGCACATGATGTGATGAGAACTGGGTATTATAAGCAATTGATGAATTATTGAATTCCACATCTGAAACTAATAATGTACTGTATGTTGGCTAATTGAATTTAAATTTTTAAAAAAATCGTGATATTGTAAGGAAAGAACACATTGATAATCTACAAGATGGATATATGAGGGCTCATGAGGAAATCATTACTTGTTATATACAAGACATTTCTATAACAAAATGTTTTAGATTATCATCTTGAGCTAAGTAAGCTTCAGGACCTCTTTTCAAAATGTAGGCAGGTCATCATAAGAACTAAGTTCAAATATTAAGATACCATTAGAAATTTGTCTTGCACCAGCCGGGAAAAAAAAGAAAAAAAACAACAACGAGTTGTTTGGTCATTTTATTTTTTATTTTTTAAAAGATTTTATTTATTTATTCAGGAGAGACACAGAGAAGGAGGCGAGACACAGAAAGAGGAAGAAGCAGGCTCCTCACTGAGAGCCCAATGTGGGACTTGATCCCAGGACTCTGGGATCACGACCTGAGCCAAAGACAGACGCTCAACAACTGAGCAACCCAGGTGTCCCTTGTTAGGTCATTTTAACCGTGACTTTTGTGATGGTGCTATGGGTATTGTCCATATTTTCCACTATTGCACTGCATAGTAGTCAGGACAATATAACCATATTTTCAGAAGCACTCAAGGTAGCCAGAATTTTGAAAAAGAACTGTTAATCACCTGAAAGAAATTGCAATCATTAATTAGCAAAGAAAGATCATAGTAATGAAATTACCATAAAGTTTGAAGAGCATGAAAAGCATTTCAAAACATATTTTATATATTAATTTGAAGTGCAGTAATGATTTCCTATTAAAACCTAAAGCTCTCTCAATTTGAATATAATCCCTTTTCACGAGCTATAGCTTTTCAGTCTGTATAAGAGAGATTTTCAGGAGAGAATATTTCATCGAAAGTGTTTTAGCATCGAAATTTCCAAACCATCAATCTCTTCTTCATTTTCTCACATCATTTGGTTACATTCATAAATCATCTGAAATGTTAAGCTTAGGTTATTATGATCTAATGTGAAATAAATCACCAATGAAATATTTTTTTCCAAAATTTCATGAGTTTTTACTGAAATAAAGGTTGTGTAATAAGGAAAAATCCAAATACCATCTTGCATTGGGTTGATTAGGATTTAAATAAAACATTAGGCCTCTGTTTCTTCCCCTACACTGACTAGAAAGGAAGTTAGGAACTAAAAGGTCATTGAAGTCAATGAGATGAACATAAAAATGTAGCCAGATCTGTGATGCACATTGGTACTTAGCCTGTTGCAGCTAAATTTTTCTTATGTGGTTGTTACTTATCCTTTCCAGCCAGAGGATAAAATGTGTGTTTCATCAAAATTTCCTGCCTGCCAACTCTGATCCTCGGACCAAACACACAAAGAAGTATCTAGGTGCTTATAGTGTCACGAAGTCAGAGTAGAGAACCCTTAGAAACAACCTCTTTCAGATGCATTCTATATCAGATTAAAGAAGTTACCCCAACAAGTGACTTGCTGCAAAGTCCCACTGATACTTGAAGGAAGAATTGGAATTAGAATCCAGGACCCTCTTAACTCAGAGCAGTTTCTCTTCTGTTTTATTCCTTTCACTGGTCTTCCTTTTTCACTGTGGAGGAAATGTTAAGAGTGTGTGTTTGTGAAAAGGACCAACTCTACAAATATTTAATTTTGATTCTTTCAAGTCTTCTGCATCTTTGCTTTGATGTCATAAGTAGATGTGCTTTGACATGTTACTCTTGGCAAGCACTTTGAGAAATGGATGTTCATCCAGCTTAATGGTTAGTTTAACCGTTAAACTAACACAGTTAACACACTCCACAGTGAAGTTTTCTTCCACATCCTATTCCTAAACACACACACACACACACACACAAACACACACACACACACACGTGTTTCAGTTATGATTCCACCATAACTGAAACTCTACATTGTCAATAAACAATCTATTGCTTGAAGGAATGAGACTATGAAGTAGAGGCAGACACAAGAGAGGACCATGATCACATTAGAGAACTATGAACAGCTATGTTTATGTTAGATGCTCAGCGATCCAGTGTATGAATGAACAGGCCTGCCAAGAGCAGCAGAGCAGAAGTGTCTTCTGCTCGACCACTTACTGAACTCATACATCTTTAATCTCCCACTGAAGATCCACACCTCTTGGCAGCTTCATGTTCTTGTGAGGTCTTATCACTGATTTTCTGTGTCATTCTCATTAAACCTGTACTGAGTGGCTACTACCATCTGTGACTTACACTCTGCCCTTGACAGGTGCGTGGAACCCTGCCTAATGGGGGAGACACTGAACTGTGAACAACTGTGCATCAAAACCCATCTCACACTTCAACAGCTGTGACATACTTACAAAGTCATAATAAAACCATTATAAATGTAATTTTTACAGGACGTTTTGTTTTTTATTTAACTCTATTCATCTCTCAACTTTATATTCCATTATTGGCTTACTTTTCAAGAAAACTAAGTAGCACCCTTTGGTCCAGCAGTCATTTTTTAAAATAATAATTTAATTCTGATTCTTTCCATTACAAAGCTAATAACACACATTTCATGATGTGAAGTCCTTTTAAAATATCAGCATGCAGAAAATGTTCTTTACCACTTTAATTAATGCACCTGTCATATTCTGAATATCCTGAAATACTTTCAAGGATGTAAAGTATTAGATACATAAATAAATAAAATTATTCATTGTTGCATTTCATTAGCACTTAGGCAATGAATAAAAAAGGAAATTTCCATAAATTGATGTATTGAATTTTCAGGTCATTCATTTTACTGAAGCCTGCAATTTTCCATCTTGAGTATTCCTTTGATCAAATAATTTACCTATTTCTTAGTAAGGCCCTTGTAGAAACATTGAGAACTACAGGAACTGGTAAGGGACAAGTAGGTGTGTGTGTGTGTGTGTGTGTGTGTGTGTGTGTGTGGATTTGGAAATAACCTTCATCCAGGATGAGATGCTCTCTTTATGGATTTATGGTAGAGATGATGGCATGGCTGGTGCTCAGCCCATGATCAGTGGGATGAACATGCTGGTATGATGACAACAGAGGTGCCCTGTAGAGCAGCTGCTTCTACCAACAGATGGGAAGATGGAGAGATGCAGGATTCACCTCCAAGCGGGAAGCATGTTCCCTCTGCTCTCCTCTTCCCTCTCCCTTTCACATTTTTGCCACTTCCTTGTGTTGGCAGAAATTAAGGAGAAAGCCAGCTGGCATGGGCCTGGGAGTCCCAGTTCCAGAACTGCAAAGTGGAGTGAAGAAGTGTTATGTCAGGTCTGTGAAGGATTAGGAAGGTGGCTCGCTCAGAGATGCTGACCCAAGTACAGGAGGGGAAAATATACTTATTCACATCATTGTTGTTTCCAGTAATGAAACACTGGAAGCAACTTAAATGTTCAACAAAATGATGAAGAAATACAGAAAAACATGAGTAGGTTAGTCCTTCATGTGTCCAGTGGATAAACATAAAAATATAAAGTTGAAAAATTCAAATTGCTAAAGAATGCTGTAAGTGAGGTTCAGTTTTGTAATGTCATGGAACACAACAGATATTCATGAAACAGGCAAGAACAGATAGAGAAGGGGACCTGCTTTTAGGTAAGATGGTAATGAATATAATACAGGTAAAATTCAGAGAGGTTTTTACCTGTGTATATTATGTGTTTGTTTCTTAAAAAAATATAATGGAGTCAAACATAGCAAAACTTTGGGGTTTGTTATTGATGATTGACCAGTGCATTAGTGATTATATTATTGTCTGTTATTTTTAGATGTTTGAGTTATGTCATAGTTTAAAAAAATACACAAAAAAGTCAGGCATCGCTTAATCTCATTGCTTTCCAACAGTTACAGTTTGGGTACTCACCCGTTATCGCCGCCACGACTTCTCTTACCATTAAGCCCTCAGAGTCCTTATAAAAACTATAGATAATGGATATAAGTGCCTGTCACTGGAAGGCCATAGACAATGGTGATGCTCTGTTATTATTATTATTAATAATATTTTGCCCACATACACATTTGTTAAAGGAAAATCAGTATTATCATGCAGTTGGAAATATATTTTTCTGATTTTTCATATGAAGTTTGAATTTCACAAATGCTTCAAAACTTATTTCACTTTTTATGGATAAGAAAACTGAGGCTCAGATCAATGAGACTTGTTTGGGGCCACCCATTCTTGTCAGTACAAGACATAACTGACTAGGTCCTTCTGCCTCTAATACTGTGCCTCCCATGAATGGGGAAGCTCAGTGAACATGACAACAACAGATATACAGAATGCAGATTAATAGTGGAAGAGCACACATCTCTGTTTGAAAAGGACATACTAATTTTATTCCTGTCATCCCAGCATAATTATAAACCCATCTCTCAATCTTAAAAGTGTCACAGTTTGATATATAAATGATATGTTTGCCTTAGACTCAGGAGAGCAATAGGCTAGCTCTTAGTTTATGCTACTCAACATGCTAAGTATTGTCCTAATTTAGTGGCAATATTTTAAGAGGTA
This sequence comes from Canis lupus baileyi, assembly GCF_048164855.1. Taxonomy (NCBI): domain Eukaryota; kingdom Metazoa; phylum Chordata; class Mammalia; order Carnivora; family Canidae; genus Canis; species Canis lupus. The sequence goes on from NC_132840.1 coordinate 61,524,360, forward strand.
TCTTAGGGCAGCCCCTGTGGCGCAGCGGTTTAGCGCCGCCTGCAGCCCAGGGTGTGGTCCTGGAGACCTGGCATCGAGTCCCGCCTCGGGCTCCTTGCATGGAGCCTGCTTCTCCCTCTGCATGTGTCTCAGCCTCTCTCTCTCTCTCTCTCTCTCTCTCTGTGTTTCTCATAAATAAATAAATAAATAAATAAATAAATAAATAAATAAGAGGTATCTTAACCAAATACTCCGTCAAAAAGAAAAAAAATTAAAGAGAAGAAGACATAACCATTTAAGGACAATTTAAAAGATTCAGGCATCCTTAAAAGAGAACTGAGGAATGGTGAGTGTGTGTGTGTGTGTTTACTCTAGTTTTTAAAAAACCTGTTATGTAAAAGAAGACTCAGACTTATTCTGTGTGGCTTCACAGAGCAATGTGAATACTTCTGTTGGTTGTTAAGGAGACACATTTTTTTCTCGATTTAAAGAGTTTGCTAACAATTAGAATGGACATTCATTTCTCTGTCTGACAAATCTATTGGGTTTTCCAGGTATAGGATCTGTAACACCTGCAAGTAGACCTAGTTTTACAACTTCACTTCCTCTCTAGTGAAAGTGCTTTGTGTTCTCTTGACTGATGGGTTTGGCTAAAATCTTTAATAAAATATCTAAAAAATGGTAGTGTTACCAGACATTTTTCTCTTATTTCTCATTTTAGCAGAAGTTCTGTCTGTGTAAGCATTAAGTAAGGAGATCTGTTTATTTTTATTCAGGAATGGATGTTGAATTTGTTCAATGACCTTTGACTATGGTAATCATATTGTTTTTAACTTTAGAAGAGTATCTGACTTTGTTGATATTCCCCCATCCTTGTAATCCTAGTAATCCTTGTAAGCCCCATCAAATCAAGTTGTATTATTTTGTAATGTAATATTCCACACTGGATTCTGTTTGCTCATATTTTATTTAAAACTTTACATGTTTTTATCATGACACAGGCTTTTACAGTTTGGACTGGCCTTTCAATTTTCTGGTATTTGTATTTAACAATATTTATCAGGTTTAAGTGTTGTTCCAATTAGTTACCAACAAGTCTTTTGCAAAATTTCTTTTTCTTTGGTTGGAAGAGTTTAAAGAACATTGGAATTATCTGGTCATTGATTTCATAGAATTCTACTGTAGAATTCTGTGGACTAGTGTAGATTTTTAGAAAATTCTCTTTTTTTTCCCCTATATAAATTAGTCTCTTCATACTTTCCTTCTATACTTAGGTCAGATCTGGGAAACTATACTTTTCTATAATGTTATCTATTTCATCTAGGTTTTCAAGTACATTTGAATAGATTGAGTGCAATATAGACTTTTAAATCTTCTCTTTCAATGGTTATTTTCCTTGTCATTTTTGTTTATGACAGTTGAATCTTTTCCATTTATCTTTAATGAGGTGTTACCTGTTTTTCTCGTTCAGTGACTTCTTCAGTGAAACAGCTTTGTGGTTTAATTATTTTATTGATTTTTTTTGTTTCTAACTCATTTGTTTTTTATTTTATCTTTTTATTTTTCCTCTTATACTTTCTTCCTTTGTTCTTATTCAAAAAGATAGAACTTATTTTTATTTCTTCCTAATTTCTCTTGATTTGAGTATTTTAAATTATGAATTTAAAATTATGAATCTTGTATATCACTGCTTTAATTTTATTCCATAGATTATGATTTATGCATTACTTTATTATTATTTTCTAGAAAGGCTGCATGTAAGTTTTTATACTTCTATTAACTCAAGCTAATATACACACATGCATAACACATAGACACATATAAATTTCTAAGAAAGATGGTTTCTTGTTTTTTGTTTCTTATTATTTTGAATGAGATTTCTATAATTTTTAATTTATGGTAATTATTGAGGCTTTTAAATAACCCTAATAAATGTTAAAATTTTAAAATAATTAGTATGGATTTGAAAGTTACAATTTATCATAGGGATGCAAAGTGTGATATATGTTCATAATATCTGTTTTGCTTGTTATATGCTTCAAGACTTCTATATGTTTTTACTGTTTTTATCCTTGTGATGTGTCTTGGACTGAGTGGCAGGTTAGTATAGTTATTGGTGCAGCACAGTAGCTGGGTGTCTGTTTACACAGTTCTTGGTCAGGGTACCATTAGGAGAAGGGATAAGTTAGCCATTGCGTTTCCATGAACTGTTTTCTGCCATACAAAATTTCAATTTTGAGAATCATGGAAAAATGACAAATGCAAAATAGTCCCATTTTGGTCTTGTTTATTTAAATTATTTGTCTAAACCAGTCATGCGAAGTAGCTGATTATGTTTTGTACTGAGCAGATGTAACTTCAGAGAAAATAATAATTTTATCTTCCAAAATTTTAGTCAGAACGAGACTGCAACATAGGAAGAGCTGAAATCAGATTAGCCCTTGCCAGAATCAAATGTACATTAGAAATATAGGGACTGTTTTGCTGATAAGGGTTTAGAAGAGGAGTAAAAAATAAGTTTTAGCTTAGGCTAATACAAAATAGATCAAATGATCAGAGAGCACACTGTTTTCCCCTCACCTGGTTCCCTGTGGATTTTCTTTGTGAGCAAGCCAGGTGGGTAGGAAGTAGGTGCACAGAAGTGAAATGAGCTCTGGCAGCCCTGTCAGGCTGTGTTCTACAGCTTCCTTTCTGGTCTGCCATCTCAGTTGGCCTAGCCAAATATAGTTTTCTTAGGCTTTATCTGCAGAGAATTAAAGAAAGGTGACCTCTTTTGAAGAAAAATGCTGCCTAGAAAGTGAATTTTCCCTTTATACCAACCTATTTGCAAACTACATAAACCCTAGATAGAGCTTTACAAGGGCAACTCAGTATGAACACAGCATTCTAGTGTTTGAACACTTGGAAACTTTTGACCACAAAAGTTTGGAAAGTAAAAAAAAAAAAAAAAAAAAAGGATGCAATATTTTTTCTTAAGGATGGTTCATATAATGCTAAAATTGCCATTTTTATAAAGAAGTAGTCTTAGCAGAAAGTTTTATTTTTAATTCTTAAAAGTTCTCTTCATTTGTTTTAAGCACAAAAGCTGAGATACACTCATGTGGTATCTTTATTTACAAAATGTTTAAACCTACAATAGTATTAGAAATACTATACTTTGAAAACACCATAATAGAGTGTTTTTTAACCCTGAATTCAGTTTTGTAAACTAGAACAGAGCTCCCTGTGTAAACCAGGAATAATAGTACCTACATCACAGATGGTTATGAGCAGTAAGGGAGCTGGCTCATGTAGAATACTTACAGGACTGCCTTGTATGCAATAAGACAGTATTGACAATTATTAATTATATTTTAAGGGATGCCTGGGTGGCTCAGTGGTTGGACAGCTGCCTTCAGCTCAGGTTGTGATCCCGGATCCGGGATCAAGTCCTACATCAGGCTCCTGTGAAGAGCCTGCCTCTCCCTCTGCCTATGTCTCTGCCTCTGTGTGTGTGTGTGTCTCCATGAGTAAATAAATCTTTAAATAAATTGTATTTTAAAGAGTCATTTGAGAGCATAACCTGAACAGGTGAGAACAGGATAGAGAAAGGAATGTCTTAATTTTGGAATATGGGACGCGACTCTGAGAGGAATAATCTTTAGTATGGTAGTAATTGTCCCTAAACCACTAGCAATGCGGGAGCCACAAATAGAGCACTAGACCCACACTAGGATCATTATATTCCATTTCTCAATTTGCCTGGGCCCACTTTTGTCTTTTGCTGTCTGCAAGTTTGCTCAGCAAGGATGAAAGAAAATTATTAAAGTCAAATTAATATTCTATTGATTACATTTCAAATGAAGATGTCCTTTGTGTTGAAATAAGCATTTTTATAATTAGATAGCAAAATAAAAATGGATTTGAAGATAAGTGAAAAACAATTTTAAATGATGGGATCAAATAGGCAGTCATCTTCCTTTCAGAGAAGGCTGAAGGCAGGTACTCATTCAAGAATGATATTAAAAAACTATGATTGAAGACCCTGTGAATTCTACTAAGGAGATGATGATAGCAGCACTATTGAATACTTGAGTAGAATGTGTGCCTATGCACTTTTAAATAAAATATATCTTTATGTGAAAAATATATTATTTCAGATCCTTAAATTGAATAACAAAATATGATAAAAATTTGCATTCTTCTGGTTTGCAGAGGGTTTCTGGAGATATAGTTTGACATAACAAGTACAGAAATTTTTAGACCCTTTCAATTTTTTATGTGTAAGGGGAAATATGGTGGATGATAAAATTTAGGGCATCCATGTTGTCCTGGACGATAAAAGGCATGTGGCCTATGAATTACTGATACTTCCACATAATGGGAACAGTATTTTTGTTTAACTGTAGATCAATCCAGTTTTACGAAAATGTTATGATTCTTATTTATGTTTCAACTGTGGGTTTGAATCAGATATAGCTTCCCTACTTTTCTCAGTTTTAAACTACAAATGATTCAGTTTTCAGGAGTTCTCTGTGGAATATTATCTTATACAGTAATAGCTAATACTTCCACCAAGGGTGCCCTTTGTTATATGATCTCTGGGAGGGGTTTATATGATACAGCTCATCAGAGGGAAGTATGTTTCTTTCTTGACCTAGATACAATATTGTCTGGTAGACTTTCATTAAAATTTCATCCCATGCCTGACAATGACAGTTAAATTCATAAATGTGCCACCTGATGCTGTAATACCCATAGCTTTAGAGGCACTTATACACAGACTATGTTAGAAAATTATCTAAGCTGGAAAAAAATCCAGTTAATTGGATTAAGAAAAATTTGTTAAAAACCCACATAACTATGGTTTATTAATGTATGACAAAATTCCTCTTAGGGCCTAGATATTTGCCATGATTCTTTAGTAATTCCTACTAATGACTGCCAGTTTACATATGGTTAGTAGTTGCAAATAACAGAAACCAATTCTGGTTTACACAAAAAATAAAACAAGTATTGGGATGCTACAGAACCAGATTGGGGGAGTTCCTAAGAGAGGAAAGGCATACATGAAATCCTATCACAGAAATAGTCTGCTTAGGATGCCACCATTAAACTCTTACTTATGAGATTATTGAAGTCTGTAATATAAATCTACTAATTTGCTAAATCTACTATACTTATATACACAACTATAAACTTTTTCTTATTATTTTAATGGATGGGTTATCTGTTCTTTCAAATGAGCATTGGATCCCAGAGTCTTGCTTACTCAAGAACTTTGATCCTTAAGTTATTTTCTATCTTTTCTGCATTATTATTATTTATCTTGAATTGAACAATGCACATCACTGTATAGATATATTCTAATATCAAGGAGAGAAATTAAACAAAAACATGTTGGCCAAATATCCAATTGAACTACTTTGCCTTTTTTTAAAAATCTCCTTGCAAATCTGCCAGTACACTTATTGTATCCACTTTATCTTGTCATTTATCTTTTAAATCCAGTCCAATGAGCCTTTCCTCTACATCACTCTATAAAACTACCTTTTTTTTGGGGGGGGTGGTAATCCCTAATGACCTATGTAGTATCTAATCAATCACCAATATTCCATCTTTGTCTCACTAAAGTCATCCATAGCATTTGACATAGTTGATCAATTGTTGATTCATTTTCTTCTTTTAGCTTTGATTTTTTTCCCCTCCTCATTGGCCATTCTTTGTCTTCCCCATTCTTCTTATCTTTCTAGCCTCTAAATATTTTTTAAGGATTTTATTTATTTATTTGAGAGAGAGAGAGAGAGAGAGAGAGAGAATGAAAGAGCAGGAGGTGGAGGGCTGCAGAGGGAGGACAAGCAGACTCCCTGTTGAGCTGGGACCCTGATGCTGGGCTCCATCCCAGGACCTTGGGATCATGACCTGAGCCAAAGGCAGACGCTTCACTTACTGAGCTATCATGGTGCCCCACCAGTGTGTAAACATTGTAATAGTCCAACACCAGTCCTTGGATATCCTGTCTTCTCTATCTTCTCTCACCTCTTGAGAGATCTTATCTAGCCTCAAAGATTTCCCTATCAGAGCTGCGCTGATGACTTTCATCTACTCCTAATTCTAGTCCTATACTCTTCTTCTTATAACTCTTATTTTAGTAACATCTGCCCCATTCTCAAAACCGTTTTAGTTGTTATTGACTTCCATTTTTCATTCACAGTCTAAACTCAAACCATCAAGGAAAAAAATATTTGACTGTATTCAGCATCTTACCATTTCTAACCACCTCCATCATTGCCACCTCTGACCAAGCCATCTTCATCTCTCAACCTAGAGGTTCCAATAGTCTTCTAAAATGATCCCCATGCTTCTATCCTTGCCCCAATACAGAATATACTCCACACAGAAGTATGAGAGATCTTTGAAGCTCTAACCTAGCTCATGCTACTCCTTAGTTCAGAATCTTCCAGTGGCTGCTTATATCACTCAGAATGAATTAAAGATCCTCACCAGATCTGTACTACCCAAAGCAGTCTGGGTCCTATTAGCATTCTGGTCTTTTTATTTCTCCATTTTCCTCCCCATCTCCCATTGCATTCTAGCGACAGTGGCCTCCATTCTGTGTCACATTTATATCAATCCCACTTCCACAACAAAGTCATTGCATGGCTCTTATCTCTTACCTCTGGTTTCTCCTACCCTTGTTCTAACCTTATTCATAGTATCTACATGTTTTTCTCCCTCCTTCCCTCCCTCCTTCCTTCCTTCTTTCTTCCTTCCTTTATTCCAGTGCCATCTTACCATATGACCTTTCCCCTATGAATCTGTCCAAAGTGCACCCCCTCATGCCTCAACTCTGGCACTTTTTGTCCTCTGTTCTTGTAAGAGGCCCTTTCCCGACACATAAAAAAGGGCCTCCATGAGCTCACTAGCTTTGTATCTTTTTTTTCTTTGCTGCTGCATTTTCTTTAGCAGCCAGCACCTAGAATAGTAGATAGAGAAATGTTTCTTAAATGAATGATACTGGCAGTCCAATCAATACATGTCATCTATATCTAATGTAGTGTGAAAAAAATTCTTTCCTTATGAATTGTTTTCAACTAAACAAATACTGTAAGTAGCTGGGAACTCAGAACTGTACTCATGTAATAAAGGAAGATTTTGAATTTCAATGTCACATTCAAGCTATGGAGCATTTTTAGGCCCCACACTCTCAGGAATAAAGATTTTTTGCATATTACATTTAAATACTGGTTATCTGTTTTAATCTTATGCTGTGAGCTTTATTGAACCAGGACCACACCTGTATTCATGGTACAGAAGCAGATGTTTCATTGTAATGTCATATGATTCAATAACCAGTCCCCAAAATTAATACGCTCTTTGGGCTTTCTACTTGTTTGTTTTTAGCAACACTGAAGCAAATTTAAAAAACTTGAAGTTATAGATTCTAAAATGAGACAACTTAGGCAGTAGGAAGAAAGCGAATCTTGAATGGCGTTGTTAATCACAAGCATGGGAGCCACACAGTACACCAGCTATTGGAGGATCACCTGCTTAAATAAACATTGTTGCACACCTAGTAGTTTATCCTACTGAATACTGAAAAAGGACTTTAAGTGACTATAATTTGCTGAGAATTCCTGGGAAGTTAGAAGGATGTGGGAACATGCTAAATGCTAAGATGATTAAACATGAAACAAAACACATTTCTCGACTTTTTGAAACCTATATAGACTAAGATTAAGATAATCTTTGTTTTTAAATGAGTTTACATATGAGTGAAAGACAGATACATACATATATATATACTTACATGTATATATGGTTCTATATGGTTATATACTTACATATATATACTTGCATCTAATATAGATTGTGATGAGAAGAATAACAGTTAAAGACCAAGGGATTCACAGGAGGGTGAGGTCAGCTCTGAGCGCGTGTTAAGAGAAGCCTTCATAGGGAAGTGTCACTTATGTCTACTTTCGAAAAGAACATGTTGGAATTTCATAGGTTAAGATAGAGATATTGGAATCAAGTAGGGAAAAAAATTCTAAGTATGCTTTTCAGGAACATTAAAGATTAGAGAGCTTGTGACAAAGACCATTCTACGGTGGAGGAAGCCATTATCAGTAATACCCAGTTTATTTAATTTTCATTAAAAGTATATATGCCTGTATGTGTTTGTAATAGAGTGTACATCCTCATATTATTACGTACCATTCTCAGTTTTTCAGGAAATACAATAGGGATTTGTATTAATCTTGTCAATGTGCTAGCATTGACTTGGTATTAATTACCAATTAATCAATAATTAACCACTATCTAATCAGTAATATAATTAACATTAGTAATTAGCTACTTACTAATACTGCCTTAATAGTCAGTGAGACACAATGCAATTCACCTAAGAATATTGTGTTGTTGTTAAATAAGAAAGTACACCGATCTTATTTATTTAAGTATGCTCCACATCCAGCATGGAGCCCAATGCAGGACTTGAACTCATGACACTGAGATCAAGATCTAAGCTGATATCAAGAGTCAGATGCTTAATTGACTGAGGCACCCAGGTACCCCACCCAGCTTAATTTGTAATACCATATGCTAACTGAAATTTTTATTTGGTTTTGTTTTGTTTTAAAGATTTTATTTATTTATTCATGAGAGAGAGAGAGAAAGAGAGAGAGAGAGAGGCACAGGCACAGGCAGAAGGAGACGCAGGCCCCATGCAGGGAGCCCGATGTGGAACTGGATTCCCCGGGTCTCCAGGATCATGCCCCAGACCTAAGGCGGCGCTAAACCGCTGAGCCACCCGGGCTGCCTGAAATTTTTGTTTTAATTGTTGTTATTTTAACATGTAGAAAGTTGGATTTCTGTTCTCAGGGTTATCAAATATACATGAACTCCTTAGTTTTACAAGGGAAAACATATGTCTTGTATATCCTATTATTTTATTTATTTATTCAGTAATAACTTACTAAATGTCTGTCAGGATAGAACAAAATGTCCTTTAAAATGACTGTAATGCTTGAAAATTGATTCCCCAAAATGCTTCTTGAATAAATGAAGAAAGTAACTGATAAGCATGACTCTTGAGAAGTTAAGAAAGACATATCAAGTAACAGTGATGTGGCATATTTTACCCGTTATACTGGAGAAAAAAGTCATATCTAAATCTGGCAAAAGTATATGGAAATTAGCCTTATCACAAATAATATATGGGAGTATAAAGTCCCACTGAAATTTTGGAAAAGAATTTGTATATAATCAAACCTAAGATGTATGTAACCTTTGAAACATTTTATGAAATCTTGAGATAATGGATTTTTGGTATAAAGTATTAGTATTATGGGATATTATGTAGTTATAATAAAGAAGGTATTTAATTCTAGATTAAGAATTTACATTTAAAATTTTTTTTTCAACAAAATAATTCAAAATAAATTATTAGCACCATAAGTTGACTTCACATAGCACTATGAAAAAGCTCCTGTCCCTGGGATGCCTGGGTGGCTCAGCAATTAAGCCTCTGCCTTCCACTCAGAGTGTGAATTCCGAGTCCTGGGATCAAGTGCCTCATAGGGCTCCCCGCAGGGAGCCTGCTTCCTCCCTCTGCCTGTATCTCTGCCTCTCTCTCTCTCTCTCTCTGTCTCTCGTGTTTAAATAAATTAAATCTTAAAAAATAATAATAATTTTTAAAAAGTTCCTATCTCCCAAAACTTGATGCATTCTTTTCCCAACTAATTTTCTGCTCAATCTAGTGTTTTTCCTTGCCAACTGAATTCTTGATTCAGTGCCATCTCTTTGTAATGGACCGGTTTTGTTAGTAAGATTTATCAAGGAAACCTCATGACTCACCCAGGCTGAGTACTGATAGATAATAGGCTTTAACTTTGCAAAGCTAATTGACAGGAGTACTAATTATGATTGCAAAGTCTTTGTTAGAACAAATGACAAGACAATACGCTATTCTTGTTTAATTACTTCTTACTGAACAACCTCAGAGGTAAATATTTTAGGATTTAAGAGGGTGGAAGACCAAGCCATCTGTTGCTATTTGCTCTCTTGACCGTGAATTTTGGATGCTGCCAAGATAATAGGGAGCCAAAGAGCTTCAAAGTATGTCTGTGTTTTCCCTTATTGGTGTGATCTCTCTTGCTAGGAATCAAACACTTGATTTGCTTTTCAATGAAATTTTGAATTTCTAAGCTTTTTGCTAGTCATTTCCTCTTCAAAATTATTTTTCCTATCAAAATGCCATTCCTATCAATGATAGTAACATTACTGTATTTGTCTTTGTGTAATGCATGATAATATTTTAAAATCCTGTAACATTGGAAATATTTGTGGTACAGGATAAAACAATGAGGTTTACAGTGTAAACCAAAAAGTATAACTAAGTTAATTTTTTGAACACTTAAGTGGCTTATCTAAAGTAGGGAAGTAGACCAAGCTGCCTTTCCGAAACTTCTCCAGGGCTATAAAGTATTCCTCCTAGTGGGACTAGGATTCCTAGCATCTTCAAGCTTTTTCCCACTTTAGTATTGTTAAATTTCTTTATTGTCCCAGGTGCCACACAATTAATGATGCCCATAAGAAAGAACCATGACAAGTGAGGAAATAGTGATGGAGACTTTATTCATTTGGCTCGCATGGTATTTGTGAAAATGGTATTTGTGAAAATGAGAACATGTATACATTTCTGACTTACCTAGCTGATTGCTCATCTTATTGGAGAAATAGGAGCAATAGAAAATTTGGAGAAAAGAAACTCGCAAATGGAGAGACAAAAAAAAAAAAAAAAGATAAAGGAAAAGAAAAAAAAGCAAATGAATTTAATCTGATATTTATGTACTTCATTAAATTGAAGTTTCTTGTGCATTAGTGGGAAGTGACAGGAAAGCCTAGTTTACTTTAGGGCTGGACTGATGTGTTGAGAAACTGCTCAGGGGTTGTGGTACACGGTAAGATCTGGAAGGCCTGTGGGAGGGGCTAGGTGGCAAAGGGCAACATTTATTGAATGGAAGGTGTTTCTTCTATGTCTCTGAATCATCCCAATAGTGAGAGAGGAAGATGCTGATGTGTCTGTCGGGAATGGAGAAGCTAAGACTCAGAGAAGCTCTATGAATGTTCAGGTCACCCCAGTAGGAGCTGTTGATGCCACATCCTAAACATTAGGGCCTGACACTGGATCCTTCACTTCCAACTACAAATATCTGCCTGTATGTTTCACAGACTTTACTGCAACCATACATGTAAGTTAGAAGTGCCCAGGCAGCACCTTTCAACAGGTGGCTTGCATGACATGCTCTGACTTCCTCCTTTCTGTGGATGGTAATCTGAGGCATGCACGTGTTTTGCACCGTTACCCAGAGCTTTCTTTCTGGATTGGTGTATACCAACCACCCACTATGCAAGCTGATTTAGTAATTCACTCTTCTATCTGGTGTCCCCTATTCCTCTTACACTTCTTCCTCTTCATTGCATTACCAGGGTTCCCAGTACCTCACAGAGAAACTGCATCCATGTTCCTATTTTAGAGTCTGCTTCTGAAGGAGCTGTCACGCGTAGATATGGCCAGCATTAGAACTCATGCCTGTCTCTGAAACCAGTGGCTTCTTCACAATACCATGTCATTTTTGTCTAGATAAATGGCTCCTAATGCTCCTTTATTCTGTAATAAAATTGTATGATTCTGTGCCTGACATGATCATATTTATGATTTTCAGCTTCTCTAACCAATAAAGTAAGAGGCGCACTGTGATGTTTTGTTCTCACTCTTCTGAGAATAGTCTGATGTATATTATTATTAACATCACCAGTGTGCTTAACTAGCAGTCCTATGTGAGCTGGTTTTAAAACAAAGAACTTCTGAAAGGTTGGCAGAGCTATTTCTTGTCTTATTCAGTCTACCATATTTAATATTCAGGGGAAATTGTTTACTTGTAAATTGCCTTTATTACCCATCACTGCTGGAATATCATTTAGACACCATTAACATGTTTGTGCAATTATTTTCATTTTTGTCTCAAAGGCATTTATGATTTCATATGCTTGAAAACCCAATAATTCTCTCTCTCTCTCTCTCTCTCTCTCTCTCTCTCTCTCTCTCTCTCAATCTTGTCTGTATTTATCTAATATGCCTAAGCTTTCTAAACTGGGTTTCAAGTGGATCACTTAAGCTCTTTTTTAAGTAAATGCAGTAAAATTTGTCTTGATTGAATAAAACAGAAAACTGTGGGCATGATTTATTGTATCCTAGGTTATGTCAAGTAAAGCACAGCCAGAACTAAATGACATTTGTCAGTAGAGGATTTAACAAGACGTTTTCTATTGGAAAATTCTGAGACCATAGAAACAAAACTTCAGAGTGCTTCCCAGTTTGGCAAATTTCCAAAGAGTGGGAAAAAGGTGCTACTGTCATTTTCATCATAGTTTATTCTATGATCCTATTGCCTCTGAGAATTGTAAATCCCTCCATGGGAACAGACCCCATGTCTCTTCTATAAATCTTAAAAAACTGGCCAACTGTCAAGGAGGGAACGCACCATCTTAAGACAGTGATCTGTTCTTTTGGGGACATTTGTATTTCCTGGAATTTCTTTCTTATGATCATATGACTTACTTGTCACCAGTTGTGTCCTCTTTTTACCCCAGGAATCATACAGGAAAAAAAAAAAGCATAATCCTGAGAATTGATGTCTTTGGTCTGTCATGAAGGATGGCTTTTATATGTAAGTCTGCCTGTCCTCCCGGTTAAATACTGTAATCATGACAGGCAAGGCAAGTACGCCAGGAACAGTGTGTTGAGGATTATGTCTTGCCATCCCTTCTCATCCGGGACTACAGGGTTACTGTGTTGGGGAAGGAGCAACGGAAAATAAGAATGGACTATGAAATAGAATGGAAATGAATGATTTACCTATTTCAAGGAATAGAAACAGAGACTATTGAACAGAGACTATTGGGTTATGCCACGTAAGAAAATATTTATAGGTAATAATACATACTGATGTTCTGTGGCCTGGCATTCAGTAACATGGAAGTCCTTTTTAATTTACACTATAAATCATACTGTAGTAATTTCTACTGCTTCAGTTGCATTTTCCAGGGGAATATGTTAGAATGACCCTGGGGAACTGCTTTCTCAGAATAATACAAATCAGAATGGCTTTCTAAGTCCGCGTTTTTAATAGACATCATATACCATTTTACTGTGACAAAAACTATGTACCTATGAATGGAATGTTCTGGTCAAAGGACTGGGAGTTTACTTGCATGCATGGTTTGAGGTCCCTACATAGAAAAGTAGATCATTGGGCTAATTCAAGCTTTACTCCAAAATACATTGGTTTTACTCCCTCTTGCTTCTCAGTCATAGGTGAGGTTCAGGCTTTCCACACATAATACCTTTAAGGAAATCAAAAGAGAAACATATGAGGAGAGGATGTGACAGATTCAGTGTTTTCATACAGTGTTTTCAGTTGTGATCATACATTCTATTACCTCCTAGTGTAGAGATCCTTCCCACCTATAGAACTGTTTTTAGGATCCCCTATTCTTCGTATCTTCCTAGTTGAATACACTGAGTAGTTGGTAGAATGAGGGTTTTGATTCCATGTTCATCTCATCAGAATGATCTATTATCACCTTTTCCACATCCTTACTTTCTCTTCTCCATCTGCAATTATCAGGGTTTTGTCCTCACACTTACATTCACATTTTTGTTTTGTTTTGTTTTGTTTTGTTTTTTTGTTTGTTTGTTTGTTTTGTTTTTTAATGCCATGTTTGGCTTCCAAATTGATAAAGTTGGTTGTATTTGGCTCCCTTCTTGCTCATTCCTTCTCTATAATGAAGTGAGTGCTTAAATGTCACCTTCTGGGGGGGGGGGGGCGGCTTTTATCTAAAAGGGATCCTAGTCCCATCACTCTGCCTTAGTATATAATATTTCATATATTTGAGATTATATTATTTCCATCCTTCCTTGCATTACTTGTCTGTTTATATATGATAGACACATATGTATATATGCATGCACATAATTTCATCTCTCTTCCTTTGGCAAGTAAATTTTAGAGAGGGGGAAAGATCTGTTTACTTTTTCATGGCTATGTGTTCATTGCTTGCATCACGATGTGAACATAGTAGGTCCTTAGGTCCTTAGTAGATATATGTGGATGAGTAAACATCGAATTGGATGTCATGGACACATTCATGCTATGAATTTCATGTCAGGTACTCCTTCCCTGATTCAGTTTTTAAAAGGTTTCTTAATTTGTTTATTCATGAGAGACACAGAGACAGAGAGGCAGAGACATAGGCAGGGGGAGAAGCAGGCTCCCTGCGAGGAGCCGGATGTGGCACTCAATCCCTTGACTCCAGGATCACGGCCTGAGCCGAAGGCAGGCGTTCAACCACTGAGCCACTCAGGCATCCTCCTGATTCATTTTACATAAAAGTGCAGGTTTAAAAGAAGAGTTCTTAATTGACATGATTAGAAATTTATATACAATAAGGAATTATAATAATGTCATATATATAATATCATATTAATATATAAACAATCAGTGAGAAGGTTTTGTTAGGTAATCCTATAGATTTTCTTTGAAGATGACTATATTTTGATATCACTTTCTTGGAATAAATCATACCCAGACTGTAACATCAATAATCCTCAGTTTAAATTTATATAAAAGAGAACAAACACAAAAAAACCCTGAAAATCAGTATTTATGCAGATATATCTAGATTTATGTTCTTTTTCTACACCAATTCATTACTATTATTTGTTACTGGGTTGCATGGTCTTTCCCCTGGATTCAACATAATTCTCAAGGAAACAACAGCTTTTGTATTGTATATCACCTTTTAGGTACATTTAAAGTATATACTTAAACTGACAAATACATCAGGACTTGCAAGCAAACATCACATTCTTGGTGAGACTCAGCCATGGAACCAAAGTGTTGATTGTGCATAGGCAACAGAGTCTATGTTTCTGGGGGTACAGAGAAGCTTTGTGAGGAGCGGTTTAGTTCAGTAGAGATCTGGTAAGAAAGCATCTTATGTACTACTTTTAAAGATATTTTTTATTAATTTATATTTACTCAGATACAAAGAATATACTAGTTTGGACATATAAATCAATCTTTCAACAAATTAGGCTTAGGTAATTATATAAAATGTAAATGGAAAATATTTGCAGGTAGGAATGCTTTTGTAAACTTATTTTAACCAGTTGTCCACTGGTTCATATGATTTAATGTATTTATTCAGCAAATACTATATACCATTCTGGTCAGGAGGAATACAATGACAAACAAAACACAGATGTCTCATTCCTTGTAAAGGTGTGCTGAGTATCTCCTTTGCCTGTCTGTGTCTGCTCTCTACCCCTTTCCACTTGACTGTCCCTTGTAGGAGCTGACCCCTGTAGCCTTTATCCATGGGCTCCTGTGCTTTCTGGCTGCTAGTTCGCTTCTCTGAGGATCTGAAGCTGACTGCCTCTTAACACACAGGCTTCTCCAGGAGGCCTATTCCATGTGACTTTCTTTTTCCTAGTCCCTATAACTTTCCCTTCCCTCATCCTTTGAAACCTGGAGGTGGGAAATGATCCTTTGCTGCTAGTCCTGGAGATCCTTAACTATCCTATGAGGTTCCTCTACCCCCTACTCTGAACCCTCTAGGAAGTCCTTTATAAGTAAATGTTTTATAAATTATCCTAATTTAAGTGTGCCATCTGTTTTCCATTGGGAATCTTAAGGTAATAAAATTCTTGGAGAATTATCGTAAGTGTCTTTTGAGTCATTAAGAAAGGTTGAAATATTTTGGTAAGTTTTAATACTCATTTTATCCTAAGATAGTTTTGATTATGCTTTGAAAGCTTGACAACCAAATGGACTGTCAACTTGGTTAACTTAATTACCAAGAATGTCTGCAATAATTCTTAGAGTTAAAATCAAACTTGCAGAAATTTAAAGGGCTCATTGGAGCATTTAGAGTGTGTGGAGCCTAGAAATATTATTTAATGGCTTAGCCAAGGACAAAGAACTATAGACCAGACTCACACATGAGTATAGATCCATAGTATTAAGTAAAATATTAGCAAATTGTATGTAGATTGTATAGTGCTTTAAATATTAACAAATTATGGCTAATTATGTTTCATCAGATGAATGCAAAGATGATTCAACATTAAGGAATCTATTAATATGATTTATTGCATTAAATTACAAAGAAAATCCATATGAACACACACATGCTCAAAAAACAATTGAAAACTCAAACCCCAAACTATTTTTTTAAAGATTTTGTTTATTTATTTATTCATGAGAGACACAGAAAGAAAGAGAGGCAGAGACACAGGCAGAGAGAGAAGCAGGCTCCATGCAGGGAGCCCAACGTGAGACTCTATCCCGGGTCTCCAGAATCAGGCCCTGGGCTGAAGGTGGCGCTAAACCGCTGAGCCACCCGGGCTGCCCTCAAACCCCAAACTATTTTTAAGCTCTAAAGAGTAGAAATAGCCTATCTTTTGTAAATATATAAATCTGCCATTAGTTTTATATTTGGTAATTACATGTTAGAAGCATGCTTGATAATATTATCAACAAAACAACAGTGTCCAAACCAGCACTGCTGTTGTCTAACTCTATAATGGAGGTATAGCTATTGTAATAGATCAAGAAAAATAAACAAGAATTATAAATATTTGAAAAGGAAAGATAAATTTATTTCCAAGTCTTATAATCTCAGAAACCTATAAAACATAGAAAATACTTTTTTAGAATTAATTTAAAAATTGATTAACTTTGATTGAAATAATATCGCATAAAAATCAAGTTTTTTTTCATTCTATCGCTAGGAATAACTAGTTGAGATCTATATGACAAAACTACCATTTATAATAACAACTAAGAATATCATATAACAAAGAATAAACATAAACTATGCAGAAATAATAGAAGAAATTAAAAAATTTACTAAAGGTTATACATACAAATTAGTGAAGATATCTAATATTATGATCCATTTCTCCTAAATTATTCTATATATTGAATGCAAACCCAGCCACACTAAATCTCTAGATCATGTAGGAGAAAATGGGAGAGACTAGCCAAATAACAAACAAAAAACAACAAATAGCAAGAAAGCATATTGTAATATGCCAATACTTAGGTATATTACAAAATTAAAATAATGGAATATCATGGCAATAACAAAAGGGACTAAACAATGAGAACAGATTCAGGTCTCTTAAATCATGTCCAAGGCATGGAGTTCCTGACATGTCTTCAGAGACAATGCAATTTCAAACTAATGGAAAAAGAATGGATTGTGAGGGGGCAAGTCCTGATCTAATAGAATGAGACAAATTTCTTATTCATACAATATTTAAAAATGAATACCAATTTAAAAACTAACTGCAATAAAATAACTAGAAGGGTATTTTCCACAATATTGGGTATTAGAGGACTTTTGCAGTAAGTTACAAAACTGAGAGCCATAAGGATATACATTTACAAAATCATGGTTGTAAATATAATTTTAAACACTTTTTTAGGAAGAGAGATACCCTGAAGTAAAACAACCAACCAACCAACCAACCAACCAACCAAGCCCTATCTTGTAGAAAAAGATGGTGATTTAAGATAACTCTTTAGAGAGTTTCCTTAAACCAAAAGGGAAATATAAACCACCCAACAACAGAAAAGACAGGCAATGACTGTAACTATTCATAGAAAAATAAAAGTTGAGAAAGCTGACTTATAGTTAAAGATACAATAATTGTAATAGCATCAAGATTTTATTTAATCAACATGTTTTCAAAAGCTAGAAAATACCTGGTAAGTTTCAACTGAGACAAAAAGAAAAGTTAATAGTAACTACGAATATTGATTGGATCTAATATTTAGAAAGGAATTAAGAAATTTTTTTATTAAAATAAAAAATGAGAATTTTCTTTCTCCCTATCTATAAAATAATTACATTATTTTGGTCCCCAAATGTCTAATCACAGCAGTTCTTCTAATAGGAAAAATTGGAAATTACCTGAGTACCCATCTATAAAGAATGTTTAAATAGTGATTTTTTTAAAGACTTTAATAATATAATCAGAAGCCAGTGGGGGGAAAATGGGAAGGTAAATGTCTTTACCCATTTACTTATGACAACAAAATCCCCTCAATTCATGTACTTGTGTATGAATTGTAGGTAAATCAATAAACATGCTGAAAACATATCCAAAATAATTTTGGATATTTGGATTTTTTTCTATATATTTCCTTGCCTGTGGAGAACCTCTTCTTCTCATGCTTTTTAAATTCATGCCAAAAGTTTATGTCAATATTTTTTTAAATGAAGGAAAAGATCTTCTTTACTAATTCTAGCTACCAGTGTGTGGTAAGTAGAGTTGTTATAATCATACCACTTAGCGAACATATAGAATATGCCAACTGCCGTATTTTTCCCATTTTTCGTTTTGTATATGAGAAAACTGTAAGAGATATGAAAATTTTCTAAGGTAACAGAGCTGGTAATATGTGAGAAATACTAAGGTAGGCACTATTAATAGTTTATTTTCTTCAAAAATATTTAAAATTTATCTTATTTAAAGCACTTTAAATGTATTGCAAATAGAAAATATGATACCGTGATAGACAAACCAAAAAATATTGGAGAGATAAATAAGCTCTGTTCCTTCCCATGAAAATTTTAAAGCTTTTATCAACCCGAGTACTCAGAATCATCCACTATGAAAATGGGGACAGTTGCCTTAGTGAACATGGCATGACATCAACTGTACTGGCCTAGATGACACTTTATTCTAGGCTGCTCGAGTTCAGGGATGGTTTTATATATCCATAAAATATCTCAGGTTCCACCGTAATATGCTGACTACAACTGTATGCATTCAGGAAACACAGCCTAAAGATGGATTTTGAAGTACAAGAGATTCACTGGGGATAAGGTTTGTGAACGATGCAAGGCAGGGTCGGGGAGCAGGAGTAGGCTGGGAAAACACCGCGGACCACGATGCTGGTCTGGCGCCTGTGACTGGCGGAGGCCCGGGGGTGAAAAGCTGCAGACCATGGAGCAGTCTGGACAGTCAGCCCAGCACCGACTCAGGGCTGCCTTGGCCTGTAGATGAGAGGACTCCCAGGAACAAGGCCAGGGCCGCGGCGGTCCTCACAGGGGACCCAGACCCGCAGGGAGCTGCGGGGGGAGCGTGGGCTGCGGTGGAAGTCTGGAGCGGTACTAGAGCAGGTGCTGGAGCAGGCGCCGGAGCAGGTGCCGGAGCAGGTGCCGGAGCAGGGACTGGAGCAGGGGCTGGAGCAGGTGCCGGAGCAGGTGCCGGAGCAGGGGCTGGACCAGGGGCTGGAGCAGGGGCTGGAGCAGGGGCTGGACCAGGTGCCGGAGCAGGTGCCGGAGCAGGTGCCGGAGCAGGGGCTGGAGCAGGGGCTGGAGCAGGTGCCGGAGCAGGTGCCGGAGCAGGTGCCGGAGCAGGGGCTGGACCAGGGGCTGGAGCAGGGGCTGGAGCAGGGGCTGGACCAGGTGCCGGAGCAGGGGCTGGACCAGGGGCTGGAGCAGGGGCCGGAGCAGGGGCTGGACCAGGTGCCGGAGCAGGTGCCGGAGCAGGGGCCGGAGCAGGGGCCGGAGCAGGGGCCGGGGCAGGGGCTGGAGCAGGGGCTGGAGCAGGTGCCGGAGCAGGTGCCGGACCAGGGGCTGGACCAGGGGCTGGACCAGGGGCTGGACCAGGGGCTGGACCAGGTGCCGGAGCAGGTGCCGGAGCAGGTGCCGGAGCAGGGGCTGGACCAGGGGCTGGAGGGGCTCTCCTGTGGCAGGTTCACACAGGTGAGGAGCACAGCTGTCCGGCTGCAGCACCACGTCACAGCCCTGGGGAAGACCTTAGTCACTATGCCCCTGTGACTGTTCCGTCCTCTTGGGTCACTGGCTCCACAGTGTGCTGGGACTGGGACTGGCCTGTATTGTATCATAGCTGTTACCTAAGATACTGGTGGAAAATCATGAATTGGAGTGTGAACAATTAACGAGAGAGATTCATCTCAGCGAACCCCCTTGTCTTCAGACCCTGAGAGGAGGAAGCCATGTCACTTGTCACTAACATGCTCACAGCGTCTGGATCAATAAGCCATGGAGCATGTGAGCGGGTTGAGAGAAATTTGCTATATGAATTTAATTGTTTTCCTAATTAAAAAAAATACGTGTTGGAGAAAAATGTGTTA
Organism: Canis lupus baileyi; assembly: GCF_048164855.1. Taxonomy (NCBI): domain Eukaryota; kingdom Metazoa; phylum Chordata; class Mammalia; order Carnivora; family Canidae; genus Canis; species Canis lupus. Next base: position 61,544,561 of record NC_132840.1, read on the forward strand.
GATTGCTGTTGTGCTATTCCATAGCGAATGGACCTATTTCTTCATATGTGTGAGAATGTTTTTTAATCGTCAAATTCTATGACTGATTGGTTTAGAGATGGTTAATATTTTAGCGCCACCAAATCTCTTTTTTAACAAATAATTTCGGTGCCTATATAAATAAAGCTGAAAACTGTAAATCACTTATTTTTAGCCAAAAATCATTCCAAAATCACAGTAAGTAATCTAAACATAAAAGCTGAGTTAATAATTTTTTTACTTAATTTTGCTGGTAGATTTCAGAATTACTTTATATTTATTCTTTAAATATCTATTTGTAGGTACTATTGCTACTATAGCCTACATCCCCAAATTCATATGTTGAAATTCCATCCCCCAAGGTGATGTTTTTAGGTATTTTGGAAGTGAGGCAGTCATGAAGGGCAGAGCCCTTATGGATGTGATTAGTGTATTTAAAAAAGAGGCCCCAGACTGTGCCCCTGCCCATTGTGCAATGTGAGGGAATACAGAAAAACAGCTGTATTTCCACTAGAATGCAGCCCTTCACTAGACACTGGACCTCTTGAATTTCCTGGACTCCAGAATTGTGGGAAATAAATTTCTGGCTCTTTTAAGCCACTCAGTCTAGGTATTTTGTTATAGCAGCCCAAAGGGACTAAGACAACTATTTAAATATATTTCAAAATATATTTGTCCCTGTTTCTACCTCAGTGTCTAGGACATTGCCTTGTACAGAGAATGATCAAAAAATATTTCTTAAATGAGTAGTTACCTACTTCAAATACATAATGTCCTCATAACAACTTTTCAATGCCTCAGATAGCAAAGGGATGTTAGAGGTGAATTTGCTTCCAAGGTTTCTTTGCCAGAATCCAATAACATAACTATATTATTAATTTCATGATAAAAATAAAAATATTTAGATATGTGATTTATATCTATTTCTTATATTTGTCATTGGGAATAATAGAACATTGGTGTCTCACATGCCTGTGTTTTGAAAATTGAATATCTTTTGGTGAGGAAACAATCAGCACTTAGCAATGGTCTTGAAGGTAAAATTATCTATAAGGATTTGTAAGGAATCCTGCAAATGACATTTCTTTCATCTTTTCTATAAATGTTGCTATTAGGGCCACTAGTTAAGATTTTGCACAGAGGTATTAGCACCTTTCTGAAAGTGAATTCTCATGTGCGGTTTGGCATTTAGATAATTGAATGGAATGAAATGGTGTGGTAAGAGGACCCCATATGTCAGTGTTGTCCTTGTTTTATATCTGCTTACCAAAAGATAATTACCTTTTTGTCTTATTCTTTCCATACCCTGTGTTGCTAATGTAAGAATCGCACACAATTTACCAAATGTTTAATTGGAATTTATCAGCTAACAATTGCATATCCATATTGATAAATTTTGACATAATGAAACATAGTTACTATGACATATGTTAAATCTTTATTCTATAATAATATATAAAATATAAATAAAATATATATTAGAAATATAATCAATGAAATGTATATATTTCCTCCTTCTCAACCACAGAACTTTCACCCAACAACAGAAAAAGAAAGTTATAGAAGCTGCTAGATAATCTCCTTGGGTTCTTCTCCTATTTCCTTCATTCTGCATTCCCTCTGCAGTCAGTATGTGGCTGTAAACTTTCGCTTGCCCTGGAACCTAGCTCTCATTCTTTTTGGCTCTCTGGAGTTTGGCTCATGGCCACAGACTTGGATTTGTCTTCTGGTTTGCTTTTAGTTCTAACCCTTGGAAGCCAGTTCAAATGCTGGTCTGTGGACAAAGTCTCCTAACAGGTCTTTTTAGCTCCATTCTCAGAGGAATACATATAGACAAACAAATTAGGTGGTTATTACCACCATTTTGTGAAAAGAGAAGTTTTCATGAGAATGAGACTAAGGTAGGTCTCCTTCACATGGATTATACTGAATTGGCATAAAGATCTCTCCCTGGACTCAATATCCTTAGCCCTTTCCAGTAAAATATGCTTTTTCAAGATGTGTCAGTTTCATATTATTCTTGGACTCTAGATTTCTTGTCTTTTAGCTTCACTGTGATTTTACTTCTTGTCATTTTGTTTTTGAATATTGGGTCCCTGGTTATAAACTCTGGTTATCTGCAGGAAGGTAAATATTTTTCACTTAAGAAGGTCAGTGACTGATTCAAATACTTGAAATCTATCAAGAGATGATTCAGGCCCCTCTGTTTGATACTGGTTAGAACTAAGTTCCACAGAGATGTTCTGCCAAAGATTTCTTCTGGCCCCTTTCCTGGAAGCCTGCGGAGAAAGGTCAGCTGGCTTGTGAGCTCTGGACTGGGACAGTAGATACTGAGTTCTGCTCTGCGTACTCTAAGAGTCTTACCTTAAGCGAGTCACAATGCTTTTCTGTGTCTAGGTTTCCTTATCTGTAATATTGGTAGATGGCGAGAGGATTTTAATGCTCTTGATCCTGGGATCTAGGCTTGGGAAGGTTGGGTTTGTTCTGGAATTTGGGAGTTGACTTGTACCTCTGAACTCAGGATCTTACCTTCACCCTTAAATGCATCCCTTCTCTATTTCTGGTGCCTGGGTCCATCTGTTAAGATCCTCCAGGCCACATGGAGACAGTGAAATCAAAGCAAATCTTATGTCCTAGAATATGTCTTGTGACCCCAGAGAACAACATGGTTCCAGGCTAAAGGAGAAAGGAATGTGGCTGTAAATGTAGTATAGGCACATAAGTGCCTTTGTAGATTGGAATCCTGTTTAGTGGCCTTGGTCACTGCCACTAAAGCTATTGCAGATCAGCTCTACCCATCTGAACTGTCTTCCCCCTGAGAAAATGGGAACGTTCATTTATGACCTGTGACTGTGGGTGTGCAGTTGGAGCATTAATGTTTCTCTTCTTGCTCTGTATTTGTTTTGATCCTTCCTCTCCTCCAGTCTCAGTCGAGGCATTCAGTGCTACTACAGGGCACTTTTCTCGTTGACCTTCCTATCATATTCCAGTAGTCTTCCCCCAATTTTCTTCTTTCCCTTCTTCCTCGACTACTTTCCCTCTCAGCTCCTTATTAGAGGGGAAGCTCACTTTAAGCTCATTTCTATTCTAAGTAAAGGGCTCAGACTTTCTTACAATAACTCAATTTTTGGAGTATCTGCATTAAAAAGGAACTGACACATCACAAGGAGAAACGAGGAATTTCTGACTTTGTAACACTCCAGATATTCAAAGTAGAAAAACATATTTTTAATAGAACAGTTTTTCCAGAGTATCATAAATCATACCATGGGAAGCCTAGTACATTTGCTTACCTTTATACTTATACACAGTATAGTAATAACATTTAAATTTTTTTTAAATCTCTCAATTTTACTATTTTTTTCTACTAAGGCCAATTGCCAATCCTTTTGTATACTTTCATATTTAATTCATTTTATTTAACCCATTACTTTTGTCTCCACAGTGCAAGCTTTGTCTTTAAATCCAGGAATTTTAATGATATTCTGCTGTTTTTGGAATGACTACATTTTCAAGGCTTTAGTATTTTGCAAAACTTGAAAACTATATTAAATCAAAATTTGAAATATCTACTAAGCACCTCTTTATGAAATTCCATTTTAAAAAATTCTTAATATCAGCTATTGGGATGATTTTCCACTGAGGCCAAGACAGTCTTTAAAAGCCTTCAGCGCAAGTGTTTTTTCTTATTACCAAGAATGCTAACGATGATGATACCTTGACTATCTAGAACTGTGTGGAGTTATGTTTTTAAAAACAGTTCCAAGTTAACTTATCCTGTCTTCTTCATTTTTTTCTACTTATCCTGGCAGAAGAAATTGCTGTTCCTACCAAAGGAATCATTTCAGTTGGAAATGAAAATTTCATTAGAGATGGGTCACTGTGGCCGTGACAAAATGTGTCTCTGAACTCCATGTAGAAAACACAGTGAGAACTCTGCTCTTTGTTGACAGCACAACCTTTCTCTCTGCCCGCAGAACTGCCACTGACTGCAGAAGCCAAGGAGATCAGCTGTGTCGGGGTGGGTTTAATAAGACCCTGTCGCTTTTCAACAAGACTCATCACTGTCCTTCCACACTCCAATCAGTTCATGCAATCCACCGTTCCATTCTGTAATATTTATTTTTAATTTTCTCTCTTCATCCTTTATCATTTTCCCATTTCCTTATGCCAAGCCTCTCTGAGCCAAGAGGTATGATCAACGCTTAAGTGGTCTGTTTATTTTGATCTTAAGTTTCTGGTTTATAGTATTCTTGAGCCCTTGGGGTTTTTTTAATATTTAATTTTTAAAAAAAATAGTATTTATTTGATGCACAAACGGCAGGGCAGGGCAGCAGGAGAAGTGGATTCTCTGCTGAGCAGGGAGCCTGACAGGGGTGCTTGATCCCAGGACCCTGAGATCATGACCTAAGCAGAAATCAAGAGTGGGATGCTTAACTCACTGAGCCACCCAAGTGCCCCTGGAATCCGTTTGAGAATGAGTAAATAAATGAGAAATGATATGAATGAAGAAGTAGAATAAATAAAGTAGTGGATTTAAGTATTTTATTTTATTTTATTACTTTATTTATTTTATTTTATTTTATTTTACTTTATTTTATATTATTTTAGAAAGAGAGTGCACGAGCAGGGACACATCACAGAGGGAGAAGCAGACTCCCTGCTGAGCAGGGAAACCAAGTGGGGCTTGACCCCAGGACCCTGAGACCATGACCTGAGCCCGAGGCAGAGGCTTAAAGGACAGAGCCACCCCAATGCCCCCCTTAGGTATCTTTTAAAATTTTTCTCAGATCCCTATGAAATAGGTGCTATTAAGAGAGAGAAGACTCAAATTAATAAAATCATGAATGAGAAAGGAGAGATCACTACCAACACCAAGGAAATACAAATGATTTTTAAAATATATTATGAACAGCTATACCCCAATAAATTAGGCAATCTAGAAGAAATGGACCTATTTCTGGAAAGCCACAAAACACCAAAACTGGAACAGGAAGAAATAGAAAGCCTGAACAGGCCAATAACCAGGGAGGAAATTGAAGCAGTCATCAAAAACCTCCCAAGACACAAAAGTCCAGGGCCAGATAGCTTCCCAGGGGAATTCCATCAAACGTTTAAAGAAGAAACCATACCTATTCTCCTAAAGCTGTTTGGAAAGATAGAAAGAGATGGAGTACTTCCAAATTCGTTCTATGAGGCCAGCATCACCTTAATTCCAAAACCAGACAAAGACCCCACCAAAAAGGAGAATTACAGACCAATATCCCTGATGAACATGGATGGAAAAATTCTCAACAAGATACTAGCCAATAGGATCCAACAGTACATTAAGAAAATTATTCACCATGACCAAGTAGGATTTATCCTCAGGACACGAGGCTGGTTCAACACTCACAAAACAATCAATGTGATTCATCATATCAGCAAGAGAAAAACCAAGAACCATATGATCCTCTCATTAGATGCGGAGAAAGCATTTGACAAAATACAGCATCCATTCCTGATCAAAACTCTTCAGAGTGTAGGGATAGAGGGAACATTCCTCAACATCTTAAAAGCCATCTACGAAAAGCCCACAGCAAATATCATTCTCAATGGGGAAGCACTGGGAGCCTTTCCCCTAAGATCAGGAACAAGACAGGGATGTCCACTCTCACCACTGCTGTTCAACATAGTACTGGAAGTCCTAGCCTCAGCAATAGACAACAAAAAGACATTAAAGACATTCAAATTGGCAAAGAAGAAGTCAAACTCTCCCTCTTTGCCGATGACATGATACTCTACATAGAAAACCCAAAGGCCTCCACCCCAAGATTGCTAGAGCTCATACAGCAGTTTGGCAGCGTGGCAAGATACAAAATCAATGCCCAGAAGTCAGTGGCATTTCTATACACTAACAATGAGACTGAAGAAAGAGAAATTAAGGAGTCAATCCCATTTACAATTGCACTCAAAAGCATAAGATACCTAGGAATAAACCTAACCAAAGACGTAAAGGATCTATACCCTAAAAACTACAGAACCTTTCTGAAAGAAATTGAGGATGACACAAAGAGATGGGAAAATATTCCATGCTCATGGATTGGCAGAATTAATATTGTGAAAATGTCAATGTTACCCAGGGCAATATACACATTTAATGCAATCCCTATCAAAATACCATGGACTTTCTTCAGAGAGTTAGAACAAATTATTTTAAGATTTGTGTGGAATCAGAAAAGACCCCGAATAGCCAGGGGAATTTTAAAAAAGAAATCCATAGGTGGGGGCATCACAATGCCAGATTTCAGGTTGTACTACAAAGCTGTGGTCATCAAGACAGTGTGGTACTGGCACAAAAACAGACACATAGATCAATGGAACAGAATAGAGAACCTAGAAGTGGACCCTCAACTTTATGGTCAACTAATATTCGATAAAGGAGGAAAGAGGGATCCCTGGGTGGCGCAGCGATCCCACGTCGGGCTTCCTGTGCATGGAGCCTGCTTCTCCCTCTGCCTATGTCTCTGCCTCTCTCTCTCTCTCTCTGTGACTACCATAAATAAATAAATTAAAAAAAAATAAAGGAGGAAAGACTATCCACTGGAAGAAAGACAGTCTCTTCAATAAATGGTGCTGGGAAAATTGGACATCCACATGCAGAAGAATGAAAGTAGACCACTCTCTTGCACCAGACACAAAGATAAACTCAAAATGGATGAAAGATCTAAATGTGAGACAAGATTCCATCAAAATCCTAGAGGAAAACACAGGCAACACCCTTTTTGAACTCGGCCACAGTAGCTTCTTGCAAGATACATCAACGAAGGCAAAAGAAAAACAAAAAACAAAAGCAAAAATGAACTATTGGGACTTCATCAAGATAAGAAGCTTTTGCACAGCAAAGGATGCAGTCAACAAAACTAAAAGACAACGTACAGAATGGGAGAAGATATTTGCAAACAACCTATCAGATAAAGGGCTAGTTTCCAAGATCTATAAAGAACTTACTAAACTCAACAGCCAAGAAACAAACAATCCAATCATGAAATGGGCAAAAGACATGAACAGAAATCTCACAGAGGAAGACATAGACATGGCCAACATGCACATGAGAAAATGCGCTGCATCACTTGCCATCAGGGAAATACAAATCAAAACCACAATGAGATACCACCTCACACCAGTGAGAATGGGGAAAATTAACAAGACAGGAAACAACAAATGTTGGAGAGGATATGGAGAAAAAGGAACCCTCCTGCACTGTTGGTGGGAATGTGAACTGGTGCAGCCACTCTGGAAAACTGTGTGGAGGTTCCTCAAAGAGTTAAAAATAGACCTGCCCTACGACCCAGCAATTGCACTGTTGGGGATTTGCCCCAAAGATACAGATGCAATGAAACGCCGGGACACCTGCACCCCAATGTTTCTAGCAGCAATGCCCACAATAGCCAAACTGTGAAAGGAGCCTCGGTGTCCATCGAAAGATGGATGGATAAAGAAGATGTGGTTTATGTATACAATGGAATATTCCTCAGCCATTAGAAACGACAAATACCCACCATTTGCTTCAACGTGGATGGAACTGGAGGGTATTATGCTGAGTGAAGTAAGTCAATCGGAGAAGGACAAACAGTGTATGTTCTCATTCATTTGGGGAATATAAATAATAGTGAAAGGGAATAGAAGGGAAGGGAGAAGAATTGGGTAGGAAATATCAGAAAGGGAAACAGAACATAAAGACTCCTAACTCTGGGAAACGAACGAGGGGTGGTGGAAGGGGAGGATGGTGGGAGGTGGGGGTGAATGGGTGACGGGCACTGAGGGGGGCACTTGACGGGATGAGCACTGGGTGTTATTCTGTATGTTGGCAAATTGAACACCAATAAAAAATAAATTCAGTATTTAATAAAATAAAAAAATCATACATCAATTATAAAAAAATAGGTGCTATTATTGTTCCAGTTCCATAATAAAGATTGAGACTCAGAATGTTAAGTGTGTTTAAGCTCACAAGATTAAAGAGTTTCTGATCTGACATCTGTGGTCTTAACAATTAGAGTGTTCTTTGCGTGTGGTGACGTGACAGGTACCAGCAAGGGAGAGGGGTGACTTAATCTTCTTTATCTAGATAGAGATAATAGAATCTTTGAGGTTAGAATCTAAGCTTCAACCCTCCACATTTATTTTTTTTTTTTTTTTTTTTTAAATTTTTTTATTTATTTATGATAGTCACAGAGAGAGAGAGAGAGGCAGAGACAAAGGCAGAGGGAGAAGCAGGCTCCATGCACCGGGAGCCCGATGTGGGATTCGATCCCGGGTCTCCAGGATTGCGCCCTGGGCCAAAGGCAGGCGCCAAACCGCTGCGCCACCCAGGGATCCCCAACCCTCCACATTTATAAAGCTGCTTTTATCTTTCAAAAAGACCATTCCCTTTCTGTCCTGTGAAGGATGGTGTCCTATCTTTAAGGTACTAAGAACAAGGATTTGAGGAGAGGGTGTTATGTTTGGGAGCCAGTTTTCAGTTGACAGTAAATGATAGCTCCAAAGGGTGGGCATGAGATCTCCTTGTCCTGTGCTGAGCCATGAGCACAGGGCACATTGTAGAATGGGAGAGGGGGCACAAGTTATGGGAAACAACAGTAAAAAGAAGGTCGGGCACCTGTGTGTTCTCAGCATCAGGATTCAGACAGCAACATGGCCAGACTTAGGAGTGCATTACTAAATTCTGAATATTTTTCTGAGCTTTACTTGGATGGAAATAAATACACATATACACTTATAAAAACATAATCATTAAAAGAAAATACTAATTACTTGAGTGGTTGTTAGAATAGCCAGAAAATGGAAGTGATGGTCATGTGGACAGTGATGAGCCACTGTACGAATATCTAAGTTATACCCTAAGGTAAAGATAGTATGGCTCAGCCTTTAATAGTATTAAAAACTAATTAAGAATGATTATATCTTTAATATTCAGGTTTTACCAAATATAAAAGCAATCTAGGAAAATAGAAAAGGTTAATGTTAAATTTGTTTTTGTTTCTCCTCCTCCAGCTTTTACCACCTCTGCCATTCATCGATTTTTGGCCTCTTTGCTCTTCTAAAACCTTGCTTGACATTGTCCCTTGACTATAATTTTTTTCCCTAAGCAATTAGCCATTTGAGAATTACAGTTAGCAAATAATTATCCCCAGAACTCATGGAAATAAAGTCCCCAGTGTTTCTTTAGTTGTCAAACCATTAGTGGTGCCAAATTATTTTAGACTTGTGATCAGATAATAATTTATTTTTCAAATTAATCAGACAAATTCCAATTCTGGCTAAAAAAAAAGTAAAAAAAAATATACTTTCATTTTTAACACAGTTTTTTTAAAGCAGTTTTAGATTCACAGCAACATTGAGGGGCAGGTACAGAGACTTATAACATACCCACTCTCCCACACATGCACGGACTGCTCTATTATCAACACCCCCCACTAGAACATTAATTTTATTACAGATGAATCTACACTAACATGTCATAGTCACCCAAAGTCCATAGTCTACTGTAAGGCTTCTTCTTGGTGTTGTATGTTCTGTGGGTTTGGACAAGTGTATAAATGACAAGTGTGCTTCATTATGGTATCATACGGAGTAATTCTACTAACCTCAGACTCCTCTGCTCCTCCTGTTCATCCCCTCAATCCCCCTGGCAACCACTCACCTTCTTACTGTCTCCATGGTTTTCCCTTTTGCATAAGGTCACACAGTTGGAAGCAGGCAGCGTGTAGCCTTTTCAGATGGGCTCCTTTCTCTTGGTAACATGCATTTAATCTTCTTCCATGTCTTTATGGCTTTGAGCTCCTCTCTTTTTAGTGCAGAATAATATTCCATCATCTGGATGCATCACACACTTACTGAAGGACATCTTGCCAGGGTTTGGCATTCGTGAATAAAGCTGCTCTAAACATCCATGTGTAGGTTTTTGTAGGAACATCAGTTTTCAGTTCCTCTGGGCGAATACCAAGAAGCAGGGTTGTTGAGCCAGTTTGTGAGGACATCTTTAGTTTTGTAAGAAACTGCTAACCTGTCTTCCAAAGTTTCTGCACCATGTTGCCTGTTGCTCCACACCCTCCCCAGCCTTGGTACTTTCAGTGTTCTAGATTTGGGTTGTTCTATTATGTATGTGGTGGGCTCTTATTGTTGTTTCAATTTTCATTTCCTTGGTGACAGATTATGTGGAACATCTTTTCTTATGCTTATTTCTCATCTGTATGTCCTTTTGGCCAGATGTCTGTTGCAATAGGTTTTTGGCCTATTATTTAACTGGATTATTTGCTTTCTTATTGTTGAACTTCAAGAGATCTTTGATTATTTCAGATGAGTCCTTTTTCCAATGTGTGTTATGATTTTTTCTCCCAGTCTCTGGCTCATCTTCTCATTCTCTTGACATTGCCTTTCTCAAAGCAGAAGTTTCTAATTTTAATGAAGTCTATCTTATCAGTAATTTATTCCATGGATCATACCTTTGCTGTTGTATCTAATAAAAGTCATTGCTATACCAAGGTCATCTAGGTTTTCTCTCCATTTTTATTTAAAGATAATTAAATATTAAGAGAAATTATCTTTTATAAAATCTTCAAGGTCACATTTGAATCCTTTTTCTTAAAGCAAAAGATAAAAAGAAGACAACATATCTTTAATATTTCATACCATGATACAGTGATATAAGGAATATATGCAACACAATTTGTCACCTATGAAAGTGAGATGGTCTGTTTCATTCTCCAAGTGTTAGAAGAGAGAATAAAAAGGAATTAATATTACTTATTTTTTATCATATTAAAATTTTGATAAGCAAAATGCATAGTAGAGGTATTATTCATGTACTGATAATGATCACCGTGCTAAAATTAAAGAGACTTAAAGTTCCCCTTTATGCTTTTTAAACATTTGTTCACTTTATTTAGCTTGATCAACAGTGATGTGATGTAGGTATTTTTATGTCCATTTTAAAGATGAGAGTATTGGGTTTCACAGAGATTAACTGACACTCCAAGGAGAAAGGACTACAAAGTAGTGATTAGTGGTTATTGAAGTCAGTGGTGTGACTGTCAGGAGTAGAAGATATATTTTTGCTTAAATGGCCATAAGGGGTTCAGTTTTCTCAGAGAAGATACAGTATAGATGTGGATCATTGCTGGCATTGTGACGGCGGTTTGAGAATAACAGGGCCGACCGACTTCCCTGCGACTCTGTTCCTTTCCCTCTTGGAGACAAAGCGGCAGTGCAGCTCCAGCCATTATGCTTGTCTTCCTGGCAGCATAAAAATGAAATGAAGGAGTAGAAGAAAAAGTAGTGCCAGTATCAGGAAAGTCAAGTCTTTCTCTGAACTCTCCAGCACACTTCTGTGGAGACCTAGCTGACCATGATTGACTTAGCCACATTGCAGTCTCTAGGCTCAGATGATCCTGAGAAAGTTAGTGCTTACCTGTCAGGGTCCACTAAAAAGGACAGCAATGAAAAGGTCATTGTTAATGGGGACACAAAAGCCAAACTAATATCGTCCATAGTGGTAAATTCAGGTCCTGAATTCTGGTGTGAAGGGTCTAGCTGTCTTTCTTTTAACATTTAATGGCCTTTCAAAAATACACATTGTGTCCTCAAATGCTAAAATTAAAATAATAAAGCAAAATATAATTTCATTATCCAAAAGAATTCTTGTTTTCCCCTTATACAAGTACTTATCTTCTGTACATTAGATATAAACATGATTTAATTACTGCATTTGAATGTCTTAAGATACTAGGCATAAATTTTTTTAATGAGGTATAATTGACATACAATATCCTATTAGTTTCGAGTATAGATCACAATGATTTGATATTTTTAGACATTATGAAATGATCCTTTGGTAAGTCTGGTTACGACTGTCACCATATAAAAGTTGTTAGTATATTGTTGACTATATTTTTCATCCCCATGACTTATTTTATAACTGTAACTTGTACCTCAAAATGCCCTGGTTCCATCTTGGGATGGGACCTGGTTCACCCATCGCTGCCCACCTTCTCTGTCTCATAACCAACAGTCCTGTTGGTTTCCTGTATCTATGAGTCTGTGTCTGTTTTGTTTTGTGTATTTTGTTTCTTTTTCAGATCCCACATATATGTGAAATCACACAGTGTTTGTCTTTCTCTGTCTCATTTAGTGCACTTAGCATAATACCCTCTTGGTCTTGTTGCAAATGGCACAATCCAATTCTTTTTGATGGCTGAGTGACGATAAATTATTATCAGAGGATTATTTTTAGAGAAGGGTGTGTGGTATGTTGTGTGGCTGAATCTGCTAATTGATCACAGCTAATAGTCCCGTAACCAGATTCCTTTATTCAGCTTCCCCCCACCCTTAGTTGCGGCCGTATGAACATGTTCCAGCTGGTGAAGTTGCCCAGTCGTGATGAGTGCCACGTTTCATGTTGAACCCTATGAGCATTTCATAGGCTGACCTAATGAATAATGAATAATACCTCTACCATGCATTTTGCTTATCAAAATTTTAATATGATAAAAAATAAGTAATATTAATTCCTTTTTATTCTCTCTTCTAAAACTTGGAGAATGAAACAGACCATCTCACCTTCATAGGTGACTATTAAATTGTGTTGCATATATTCCTGTATCATGGTATGAAATATTAAAGATATGTTGTCTTCTTTTTATCTTTTGCTTTAAGAAAAAGGATTCAAATGTGACCTTGAACATATTGCCGACCCCTCCACCCCAACATTTGGGGTGGACTCCGTGCTTCCAGGAAGTGATAGAGCCACAAGATAGGAGAACCTTTTGCAGATGAGAAACACTGACGCTGGTGTCTCAAGTGAGCAAGGCATTAGCATTGTTGTGTTAGACTGAAATGTGGAGGTTTTCCAGTGAGAACATTTTTTTAGCACCACAGAAATGGATGTTTTGGATAAGTACAGAAGGTAAGAAGAACTTGCTTACTGTTTGCATTTTAGCCATGAACCAGCCTTCTGGAGAATCACAGAGAGTAGCCATCTAAGTTGGGGCTGGTGGTGTCCACTCAAGACGGAATGGATCTTTGAATATCCCTGCTTAGCTGAGAACAGCAGCTCAGCTCAGGACAGAGCTTTCAAGTCTGTCCCACAGAAGCTTGCTTTAAACATCAGCTCATGCTCACAGCTATTTAAGTAAATTACCATGCAGTGGTAGTTCAGTTGGATTTCCCAGGCCAAGGAGCTAGACAATTAAAATCTGTGAATAGATAAAAGTATATACTTTTTTATCACTTTTATCAGATGATTTTATTGATCTCTTTTATCATATAGATGTTTGCAAGAATCTGTTGGAAAAATTATTTTGTATAGAGTATATGTTTCGTGAGCTTTCATGCCCCAGGTGTTATGAATCTGCATTTCCTCTAGGAATTACGTAAGGTCTGGACATTTAGGAACCACTAGATATCAAATTAAGTGCCATCATGACAACAATACTTGTGTCAATGTCCTTCTTAAGAAGGCTGCCTCAAATCTGTCTGGTGGATATGTTGTTCCTGCCTTTGGTACCTGTATCTCCCCAGTGGACCGCTAGCTTCCTGAGGACAGGAGCCTTGAGTTATTCATCCTTTTATTCTAAAGGATAAAAGACAGCAGCAGTACCCACAGAAGATGTTCAGCAAATATCAGGTGATTCGATGAGTAAATGACACAGGAATGGATATAAACTATTGCAATCCGGTTTGTGATCTCTTGGTTCGTTTTTAAAACATTCAGTTTCTTAAAAGAGACCGACTGAATTCATTAGTGAGATATTTGGTGATGACATCATGAATAATAGCACTGAACATTTAACTTAATGTGACCATAAAGAGAACGTGGTCTGAAAGGAAAAAAAAAAAATGATGAGTTGGATAAGGATGCTCACCAGGACAGGCAGTGAAGGTACCGAGAATAATAGCATCACACCTGTCAGGTGTGATGGCCTGTGATGCCCGTGTGTGCTCCAGGATTCCACGTGGGTCTGCTTGCCTCCCTTGCTTCTGACTTGGCTTTCTTGATCTGGTCTTGCATGAGGAACGTGAAGATGAACGTGGGAAAAGAGCGCCCAGGAGATCCAGAAGTCACCTGTCCTGACTCTGCCCTACTCTGCAGCCTGTGTCTTTCCAGGTTGTCTGCCATTGCCCACTCCTCCCAGAACAACAGTCCGGTTTTTCAGAGCTCCGTGTAGTTTCTTAGACTGGTCCAATACTCAGCATCTATGGGAACTTCCCTGCTTGAATGCCCATCAGAGGACTGAGCTGATGAACCCCTCCCGACTATGGAGAGGATGGTACCACATCCCCGCGCCCTTCCAGACTTGCCCCACTTCAGTGAGTCGCTGCTTACTGAGCCCCATGATCTTGATGATATCTCTTCCTCTCTGTTTACAATTATGTGCTTATAGATGGTGTCTTGTATCTAACATTTGGTCCCTGACTGCTGGGGTGGTCTTGTGCTCAGTATGGCCCCATAGATAGAAAGGTAGCTCCATAAATGGCCAAGTGAGGGGATTCTTTTTTTTTTTTTTTTTATTTTATTTTTTTATTTTTAATTTATTTTTTATTGGTGTTCAATTTACTAACATACAGAATAACACCCAGTGCCCGTCACCCATTCACTCCCACCCCCCCGCCCTCCTCCCCTTCTACCACCCCTAGTTCGTTTCCCAGAGTTAGCAGTCTTTACGTTCTGTCTCCCTTTCTGATATTTCCCACACATTTCTTCTCCCTTCCCTTATATTCCCTTTCACTATTATTTATATTCCCCAAATGAATGAGAACATATAATGTTTGTCCTTCTCCGACTGACTTACTTCACTCAGCATAATACCCTCCAGTTCCATCCACGTTGAAGCAAATGGTGGGTATTTGTCATTTCTAATAGCTGAGTAATATTCCATTGTATACATAAACCACATCTTCTTTATCCATTCATCTTTCGTTCTGGGGTAAGACAGACTAGAATGTGTCTACGATGTCCTCGAGGGCACCCCCTACGTAGAGACGGCAGTAACCAGGGACTAAATCAAGAAGTATATATTGTGAACTCCAGAAAGAGATTTACTATTAATAGTTCATGGAAATTCACAAATATTTTTAGGTTTTCTAAAAATCCATCGAACAAAACCGCTCGGCATCTCCCCAGAAGTCTGCTCATTTTGTGAATAAGAGCAATTTGGAAATAATACTATGCATCATAGGATTATTGTGATAAGCATTAGTTTTATTTTTTTAAAGTTCCCTCTTGCTTGTTCTTCCCTTGGAGTTCCTGAAAGCAGGCGTTGGCGGGGGGGGGGTGGGGTGGGGGGGGTGGGGGGGGGGACGGGGCAGACCAGAGGGGTTGCTGCCCTTGCCCAGTGGCTGCTCTTCCCTCCTGCCTAGTTGTGCCGTGAACCAGACAGGAGCCGACTGCAGCCGTGGGAGCCGCCGCAGGTGCAGCTGCGATGTTGGCCACGGTTTGAGTGGAGCGTACCTTCAGGGAAGCAGCGACTCCCGACGATCAGGTGGTTGTCTGTACCTTTAGAGAAGGTGCTTTGAAATGTGGCTCTTCTGATATTTGACAGGGAAATGGGATGTACAGAGTGTTGAGGATTTATTTTTCAGTAAGTTGGTCTTATGAGCAGAATGGAACTAAAAGGACAAGACGCTTGTGTACAGACAAAGCGCTCTTTGAATTCAGTGTCTTTGTAGACATCTTCTTTTAAAGAGGTTTATTGCATATGTTTCATGTTCTTTAAAGTGCCCGTATGTGTGTGCAAACACACGATTTTATAAAGAACTGACTGTATCGTTCTTTATAAAAGAGAATGCAGATAGATAAAAATCATGAAGGCAAGGCAAATGGGAAGTGGAAAACAGATTTCTGGGTCAAAGTTAATTTTCCAGTGTTATACTGGGCATGCCTGTGCTCTTGTTTTCCTTCATAGTCAGCCCATGGCCACGATTGGTCTGCATGGGGGAGGAGAAGCTTCTGCAGGAGCCTTTGGAGGAGAGGCAAACGAAGTGGCTGTAATGACTCATCTGGCCCAGCTGCTTTTCTTACTTGATATGGGAGCCTTGCCCCAGGATGGAAATAGGAGCATGGTTTCCCTGCCCATTTCGTCTTCATTCTCCTCTAGGGTGTATCTGTGTGGTGTGTGTGCAGGTCTGAGTGTCTGTCCTTCGTGCTCAGGGCCTCTGCAGTCAGGACACAGACGTTTTCTCAGTTGGGAGCCATAGAAGTGATTTACTCAGCATCTGATAAAGCCTCTGCTGAAAAAGAAAGTAATCCACCATGCCTCTCACATGTTTCCCAGGCTTCACGAAGGGGAGATTGCCACCCCCACCCTGTTCTTCTTTGCCATGAAGAACCTCGTTTATTTTTGTGCCTCACTTATTTTTGTAAAATAGTGCAAATTCCAGGTACCTCATGGGCGGGCATTTCTCCATTGCTTTGCTGTACAGAAAGCTTTAATACCCAGGGTTATGTGTACTAGCTGTCTCGTCTCTCCGTCTGATGGTTTCATTCTTTGTCTGATTTCATGTTTGAATTCTCACCATATCATAGACTCATGATCACATTTATAAAATAGAAAATCACAAGTCATCTCGATGTTAATTATTTTCTTTTGGTTTGTATGCATGTGTTTCGCTATGTACGCATATTACATGAATCCACATAAGTTTTATGCTTTTATTTTTGATATTTTCAGATGGTTGCGTTGATTTGGCATTAATAAACATTTACGGTTATCCTAGGTTAGCAAGCAAATTTTCTTTTTATAATAGGAAAACCCATCCATGATTTCACATCACCCACAGAGTCAAGTATGGGTTCTTTTTAGGACGGCACAGTTAATACCTCCCAGCTTTTCCTCAGATGGTGACGTCATCCCCACTGTGCTATAGCACTACTTCCTAACCTGTTTCATTGCCCTGTATGTATTTATATGCTGGTCCTCTCCTAAGCTCTACCTTCCGAGGGTGGCCTGTGTCTTGATGTTTCCATTCCCACTAGCATGATGGCTGGCACATGGAAAGCGCTCAAACAAGGCTCCTAAAACTCTTCTATACATTCCTCCTGTTGATTAAAACACAGATGAAAAAAAAAACAATGATATGAGAACTTTTCAAGTTTTCTTTTAGGTGCTAGTAATTAGAAAGGAAGCTTTCTGACAACTGGCAGGCAGCAAGATCACTGTGGAGCAGGACTTTCAGGATGGACGCCCTGGTCCCTGGGAAGAGAGGCGACGCAGAGCTGCCTGGCCCTGTGTGTGAAATGTCAGTTCTTGTTCTGGAGCAAGGATGTTGCTCTGACCATTTCAGGGCAATGTCTCAAGCAGAAAAAGCTGAATGGCCTCCTTCTGGAGCCAAATCAACAAATGTGGGTAGAAGGGAAGTGAGAGGATAGAGAAGCAGAAGGAAAAAAAAAAAAAAAACATTGCAACTGTATTTTTTTGTGTGAAATATGAAGTTGTTCATTTCATTTTGAATTAAAATGTGGAATGGTCTTGAACAGCCTATGATACCAGGCAGGATGGTTCCAGACAGTGGTGCCATCCTGGTTTTGCCCCCACAGGAAGATGCCAGAGATGAGGCTCCTCTCACAGGCCTCTTACCCTCCCGGACCCAGGCCACAGCCCAGACTCCCTGCACTTTGACCTCCATTTCCTTTCATAGCCAATAGACAAAAAAGCACTGAAAGTACAGATTGTCTCCAGCAATGGCTTTTTTCATGTGCTCATTTGTTTTTATTATTCTCTCAATCCAGATGTCTCATTTTCGGCTACAACTGCTTCCAGCTGTATTTCTGCAAATGGAAGTAGGATGCTGGCAATAAACACTGTAAAATATGTAGGTTCCTACCTAATGTCCAGAGCCCTGCAGTTCTGCACACATCCTCTGAGGAAGGCAGTCCCTCCAAGACGTAATAATTATGGGCAATACCTGAGCACATTCTTTGTTCTGGGCAGAGCTTTGAATACTATGCACCAAGTACCCAGTTTCATCATCAGGAGGTTGCTGAGATGAGGGCGCCACAGCTGCCTCCATGCCACCCATAGGGAACGAGGGCACAGAACAGTCAGGGGAGATGTCTGATGTGAAAGAGGACGAAGGATCATGGATTCAAAACCAGACAAAGCTAATACCAGGAGGCAAACTCCTAACACTCTGCTGTGCTGTTTCCTGGGGAAGAATGCACAGTATGCAAGGATGGGACCTTTAGACAGTGCTCCCTCTCTCTCTTTCTCCTCCCTCATCCCCTCCTAACCCCTCCCTCACTCGCCCCTCCTGCCCCTCCCCTCTTCCTTCTGGCTCCCCTTCTTCTCCCTCCCTTTTTCTCTTCCCCCCTCTCTCTCTCCCTCCCTTGTCCTCCTTCCCCCCCACCTTCCCTCCTTTCCTTCTCCATTTTTTCTCCCTCCCCCTCTCCATCCTTCCATTTCTCTTCATCCCTCTCTTCCTGGCCCCCTTTCTTTATATCTTCCTTTTAAAAAATCTCTTACATTTTCTTCTTTTATATAAAGGAATACATTTAAAAACTGTGAATCATATAAAAGGAGAACAACATATTTTTGAGTGCCTCAAAGTACGTCAGACACTTTGGCTCTTTTCCTGGTGGGTCCTCATCCACATTTTTACAGACTGCTTGGGTCTGGTTTATAGGCCACAACCTGAAACACAATGGGCCCTCTGTCCTGTGTTGGGTGATGCGTCCTATGGTGCGTTGTTACATAGTCACTTTAGGCAAGGGAGTGCCATCAGGCCATGCATGTGGCAAAAATACTGTGAACTTTAGATTCTATTCTTCTACAGAACAGTTGAGGCCGTAAGAATGGAGCACTGGAGACAGATCAGCAGAAGTATGAAGGAGAAGACAGAAATGATTCATAGTTTCTCCAACTTAAAACATTTTCTAGACATGCCTTTTGACATTTATCTTGTAGTTCTTAGAGGTCCTTAGGCACAAACAATGAACATTTCTTGACCCATTAAAATAGCTCTGTGGTTAGCTCATTATATGCTAAGAAAAAGCACATTCACTGGATCCATCTCTTTAATTTACAATTGATGCAAATTCTAGTCCTTATTTCACTGTGTTCATATCAAAAAATAAATTCTAGCCTGAAGGGAAGAGGGAATAATTATCAGTGGGATACTTGACCCCCGTCTACAGATGATGCATTAAAATAAGACATAACACAGAAGTCAGGAACAAGCAGAAGTCTAACAGTGAAAAGCTTTTATTGCAAGAATATATTGAGAGCCCACTTGCATGCTGCCAACAGATCAATAAAACCCTGTTGGGTACACTATTAAGTTGTATAGTCAAGTTTGTTTTAGAATTAATTAGAATTAATCCAGATATGAATCTAATACCACGATTTCCATTTCTTTATCATTCAGTAATTATGATCCTGTTCTGTCATTGTAAAGCTGGATGGTTCAGTTTGGTAGCTAATAGCCACTGGTGACTATTGAGCAATTGACAGGTGGCTTTTTGAATTGAGAAACTCTGTAAATGTGAAATATACCCTGGATTTTGAGGATTTGTTATGAAATAGAAATTTAAAACTTCTCATTAGTAATGTTTTGTATTTATAATACAAAATAATAATTTTATCATGAAAATTATACTATGAAATTATAATATTTTGGATATGTCAGATTCAATAAAATATATTATTAAAATAATTTTTCTTTCTTTCACTTTTTAGATGGCTACCAGAAAATTTAAAATCACATGTGTGATGCACATATGTGACTCATATTTCTGTTGGACAACACTGCTCTAGGTTTTCTTCTTGTTTCCATCCACCTAAATACAAATATTTTGAGTAATAGGTAGAGGAGTATGAGATGGTATGGATCAGAGGGCCACTACAACTTTATTTGGCTCATGGAAAAAAATAGCTCAAAAAATTGATCTATTAATAGATGGAGTGTTTGCTCTTTGTAAAAAACAAAATGCAGACATTTCAACAAATGTCTTTATATTTTGTTTTTAAATTTTTTAAATTGGAGTTTAGTTGACATACATACATATTAGTTTCAGGTGTACAACATGGTGAAATCAACATTTACATACATTATGAAACACAACAATAAGTGTATTTACCATCTGTCACCATACAAATTTATTGGTTATACATTCTATGCTGTACTTTTAACTCCATGATTTATTTTATTATTTTTATTTTTAAATATTTTATTTATTTATTCATGAGAGACACACACAGAGAGAGAGAGGCAGAGACACAGGCAGAGGGAGAAGCAGGCTCCATGCAGGGAGCCCGACGTGCGACTCGATCCGGGTCTCCAGGACCACACCCTGGGCTGCAGGCAGCGCTACACCACTGCGCCACCGGGGCTGCCCGATTTATTTATTTTAAAGCTAGAAGTTTGTACTGGTTAATCCCTTTCACCGATTTAACCCATACCCCTCCCATCCCCTCTGGTAACTACCAGTTTGTACCTTATATAATACTTTTCTATATTTATGAGTCTGTTTCTACTTTGTTTGTTCATTTGTTTCATTTTTTAGATTCCACATATAAGTGGAATTATATGGTATTTGTCATTCTCTGACTTATTTCACTTAGTATAATATCCTCTAGCTCCACCCACCATGTTATTACAAATGGCAATATTTTGTTTTTTTTATAGCCATTGTGTATAAATACCGTATCATCTATATCCATTCATTAGTCCATGGACATTTGAGCTCTTTCCATGATTTGTCTATTGTTGATAATGCTGCTGTACACATCAGGGTGCACGTATACCTTCCGATCTGCATTTTTGTATCCTTTGGGTAAATACCTAGTAGTGAAATTGCTGGGTCATAGGGTAGCTCTATTTTTAACTTTTTGAGGACTCTACAAACTGTTTTCTAGAGTGGCTCTAGAGTGTAAGATGTTTCCCCTTTTTCTGCATCCTCATCAACACCACTTGTTGCCTGACTTGTTAATTTTAGCCATTCTAAGGGATGTGAGGTAGTATCTCATAGTGGTTTTGATTTGTATTTCCCTGATGATGAGTGATATATCTGATATATCTGTTCTCTTCATATATCTGTTCGTCATTTGGATGTATTCTTTGACAAAATGTCTATTCATGTCTTCTGCCCATTTCTTAACTGGATTATTTGTTTTTTGGGCGTTGAGTTTAGTAAGTTCTTTATAGATTTTAGTTGTTAACCCTTTATCAGATATGCCATTTGCAAATACCTTCTCCCATTCCAAAGGCTGCCTTTTAGTTTTGTTGATTGTTTCCTTTGCTGTACAGAAGCTTTTTATATTGATGAAGTCCCAATAGTTCATTTTTGCTTTGTTTCCCTTACTAGACAGAGACATGTCTAGTAAGAGGTTGCTACTCCCAGGTCAAAGAGATCAAAGAGGTGCTGCCTGTGTTTTCCTCCAAGATTTTGATGTTACCCTGTCTCACATTTAGATCTTTCATCCATTTTAAATTTATTTTTGTGTATAGTGTAAGAAAATTGTCAAATTTCATTCTTCTACAAGTTGTCCAGTTTTCTCAATACCATTTGTTGAAGAGGCTGTCTTTTTTTCCATTGGATATTCTCCCCTGCTTTGCCAAAGATTAGTTGATTATAAGTTTTTTGGATACTAGTCCTTTATCAGATATGTCATTTGCAAATATCTTTTACCATTGATAGTTTGCCTTTCAGTTTTGTTGATTGTTACTTCACTGTGCAGAAGCTTTTAATTTTTATGTAGTCTCAATAATTCCTTTTTGCTTTTATTTCCCTTGCCTCAGGAGACATAACAAGAAAGATGTTGCTATGACCAATGCCAGAGAACTCACTACTTGTGTTATCTCCTAGGATTTTTTGGTTTCCCATCTCACATTTAGGTCCTTAATCCATTTGAGTTTATTTTTGTGTATGGTGTGAAAAAGTGGTCCAGTTTCATTCTTTTGCATGTAGCTGTCCAGTTTTCCTAACACCTTTTGTTGAAGAGATTTTTCCAATTGCATATTCTCCTGCTTTATCAAGATCAATTATCCATATAGTTGTGGATTTATTCCTGGGTTTTATATTCTGTTCCATTGACTTATATGTCTATTTTTATGCTAGTACCATACTGTTTTGATTACTATAGCTTTATAATATAACTTGAAATCTGGAATTCTGATAAATTCAGTTTTGTTTTTCTTTTTCTAGCTTGCTTTGACCCCATACAATTTTTAGAACTGCTTCTTCTAGTTCTATGAAAAATGCAGTTGGTATTTTGATAGAGATTCATTAAATTTGTAGATTACTTTTGGTAGTATGGACACTTTAACAATATTTTTTCTCCCAATCCATGAACATGGAATGTCTTTCTATTTCTTTGCGTTGTCTTGAATTTCTTTCAGCAATGCTTTATAGTTTCAGAGCACAAGTCTTTCACCTTTTTGGTCAGGTTTGCTTCCAGGTATTTGTTTATTTTTGCAATTGTAAATGAGATGCTTTTCTTAATTTCTCTTTATGTTGGTTCATTATTATTAGTGTTAGAAATTCAATGGATTTCTGTTCCGTGATTTTGTACTCTGTGAGTTTTATTAATTTTGTTGGTTTCTTCAAAGAACCAGCTCCTATTTCATTGTCTATTCAATTGGGTTTTTTGTTAGGTTTTTTTTTTTTTTTTTTTTTTTAGTGTCTGTATAATTTATTTCTGCTCTAATCTTTCTTATTTTCTTCATTCTGTTGATTTTAGGTTTTGTTTGTTCTTTTTATAGCTCCCTTAGATGTAAGGCTAGGCTGTTTATTGAGATTGTTTTTGCTTTTTGAGGTAAGCCTATATTGCTATAAACCCCTCTTAGAACCACTTTTGCTGCATCCAAAAAGATTTTGGATTACTGTGTTTCATTTTCATTTCTCTTCATATAAGTTTCGATTTCTCCTTTGATTTCTCTGTTGATCAATTGACTGTTTAATAGCATGTTATTTAACTTTTATGTGTTTGTGCTTTTCTCAGGTTTTTTTCTTGTGGTTGATACCTAGTTTCTTAGTGTTGTGGTTAGAAAGGATAGTTGGTATGACTTTCATCTTTTTGAATATGTTGAGACTTGTTTTGTGGCCTAATATGTGATCTATTTTGAAGAATGTTCCATGCACACTTGAAAAGAATGTGTATTCTGCTGTTTTAGGATGAAATGTTCTGAACATATCTGTTAAATATATACGGCCCAGTATGTCATTCAAAGCTATTGTTCCTTGTTCATTTTCTGCTTAGATTATCTGTCCATTGATATAAATAGGGTGTTAAGGTCCCCTGCTATTAATGTATTAGTATCAATTAATTCCTTTAAGTTTGTCCTTAACTGTTTTATGTATTTAGATGCTCTTCTATTGGGACCATAAATATTACAATTGTTATATTTTTTATTAGATTGTCCTCTTTATTATTTTATAGCATTCTTCTTTATCTCTTGTAACATTCCTCTAAAAAATACTTATTTATTACTTTTTTTTAGAGAGAGAGAGAGCATGGGGGGAGGGGCAGAAGGAGAGGGAGAGAGAGAACTACAACAAACTCCCTGCTGAGTGCAGAGCCTGGTGAGGGGCTCCGTCACATGACCCCAAGGCCATGACTTGAAATCAAGAGTTGAATGCTTAACCCAGGTGTCCCTAAATCCTTGTTTTAAAGTCTATTTTGTCCAATATGAATGTTGCTACTCCAGCTTTCTTTTGACATCCATTGGTGTGATAGAAGTTTTTCTATACTCTCACTTTTCAACCTGAAGGTGTCTTTAAGTCTGAAATGAGTCTTTGTAGCCAACATACAGATGGGTCTTGCTCTTTTATCAATTCTATCTCCCTATGTCTTTTGACTGGAGAATTTAGTCCACTCATATTAAAAACAATTATTGGAGGATCTTTCTTTTAATTTTTGCTATTTTGTTACTTGTTTGTGATTGTTTTTGTAGTTTTTCTCTGATCCTTTCCTTGGTCCCTTTCATGGTTCGCTGGATTTCTTAGTTAATATACTTGGATTCCTTTTCTCCTTTTCATATCTATTACTGTGTTTTGATTTATGGTTACCATTAGGTTTGGATATAACATCTTGTGTATAGCAGTCTGTTTTAGGTTGGTGGTCACATAAGCTTGAACGCATTCTTATTCCTCTCTATACCACATTTTAGGTATATGGTGTCATATTTTACATCCTCTTATTTTGTGAATCCCTTCACTGATTTTTACAGATATATTCATTTTTAGGGCTTTTATGTTTCCTCTTTATGGTCTTTTCTTTCTATTTAGAGAGTCCTCTTTAACATTTCTTGTAGGGCTGGTACAGGCATCGTGAGCTCCTTTAGTTTTTGTCGGTCTGGGAAACTATTTCTCCTTCTGTTCTGAATGATAGCCTTACTGGATAGAGCATTCTTGGCTGCAGATTTTTACAAGCCAGCACTTTTTAAAAAGATTTTATTTATTTATTTGAGAGAGAGTGGGTGCACAGGTGGGGGGAGTGGCATAGGAAGAACAAAGAGCAGACTTCCCACTGAGCAGGGAGCCCAACTTGGGGCTCAGTCCCAAGACCTTGAGATCATGACCTGAGCCAAAGGCAGAGCTTCACCAGCTGAGCCATCCAGGCATCGTAAGTTAGCACTTTGAATATATTCTGCCTCTCCATTCTGGGGGCAAACTTTCTCTTGAAAAATCTGCCTTATGGGGTTTCTTTTGCATGTAACTGTCTCTGTTTCTCTTGCTATTGTTAAAATTATTTCTTTAAAAGTACTTTGTCATTATAATTACTGTGTGTGTTGGTGTGAACCTCCTTGGATTGATTTTATTGAGGGATCTTTCTTCCTCCTGGATTTCAATTTCTTTTTCCTTCCCCAGATTTGGGAAGTTTTCAGCTATTATTTTTTTCAAAAAATAATTTTTCCCCCCTCTTCTCTCTCTTCTTCTTCTGGGATCTATATTATATGCATGTTATTACACTTGATGGAGTTGCTGAGTTCCCTGTATTTATTTTCATCTTGCATGATTTTTTTGTCACTCCAGCTCAGCTTGAATAGTTTCCATTATTCCATCTTCCAGGTCATTAATTCATTCCTCTGCTTCTTCCAGCCTGTGACTTATTCCATTTACTGTATTTTTAAATTTTATTTATTGTGCTCTTCATCTCTGACTGGTTAGTATATTTATCTTTTTGTTAAGCATCTCACTTATGCCCTGCAGTCTCTTCTTAAGTCCAGTGTGTGTGGGGGGATCCCTGGATAGCTCAGTGGTTTAGTGCCTGCCTTCGGCCCAGGGCATGATCCTGGAGTCCTGGGATTGAGTCCCACATAGGGCTCCTTGCATGGAGCCTGCTTCTCTCTCTGCCTATGTCTCTGCCTCATTCTCTCTCTATCTCTCTCATGAATAAATAGAATCTTAAAAAACGTCCAGTGGGTTTCTTTATGATCATTTTAGATTCTCTATAAGACATATTATTTATCTCCATTTTGCTTCATTCTTTTGTTGTGGTTTCGTCCTGTTCTTTCATTAGGGGCATATTCCTCTGTCTCATTTTGTCTAACTCCCTGAGACTGTTTGTGTATGTTAGGAGAGTCAGGTACTTCTTTTGTTCTTGAAAGCAATGGCCTTATAAAGAAGAGGTCCTGTAGTGCTTTGTTGTGCAGTGTCCACTCTTTCTAGACCCTGACATTTTAGGGAGTGTCTCTGTGTGTGTTTTGTTTGTCTTGCTGCTGTGTCCTGACTGCTTTCTCCTTTAGTCCAGTTGTCTATGGAGGCCATGTTTATCTGCTGGGGACAGTGTTAGGTCCCCAGCCATGGTAAGAGTGTCCAATTTTAAAAAGTTGTGCACTGATCTGCTTGCAAACTGGTAGCCATAGCTGCCTGTCAGCGACTGGGGCTTTGTGGTCAAGGTGCACAGTTTTAACAAGGTGTACATACCTCAGGCTTCTGCAGGGTCCCCCACAGCTGCCTCTAGGACTGAGGCCCACAAAGTGCACTGGTCAGGATATGCAGGTTGGCAACCTTTGCACTGGTCTTCTGGGGGAGGGGACCCGTGGCTCTAGACTGAAGCAAGGCTGATTGAGAAGGGTAGATTGGCTGAAGTACCAGGGTTGTGTGGGCAGAGGGTTTGGTGTCAGCAAGTGAGGTTGTGAATGTCAGGGCTACCCTGGTTTCCACAGGTGGCCATGTGTGTTTATGCTGGAGGCAGGGGAGGGAGATGGTTCCTATCAGCTCTTTTTTTTTTTTCCTGGAGGAGTCTTCCCATGATCTGCCTTTCCATATGTCTGTTAGTTATCTAGTTGTCTTTTTTGGAGAAATGTCTATTCAAGCCCTCTGCCTATTTTTTAGGGGGATTGTTTGCTGTTGAGTTGTATGTGTTCTTTAAATATTTTGGATATTAACCTTTTATTGGATGTATCATTTGCAAAGAAGTGGTTGGTTCTTTTGCATATTTTCTGTCTTTTTGTTGAAGTTACCACTGAATTTATCTACTCTTTTCAAATCAGGTAAGCATCTATCTTTATGACTATTACTTTGCATTCTCTGCAGGTAGATTGCTTTTCTGTATTTCATCTATTCCTTTTCCTAAGATTTTTCCTTTTGTTTGGAACATACTCCTCTGTCTCCTCATGTGTCTGACTCTCATTGTTTGTTTCTATGTGTTACATAGGTCAGCTATGTGTCCATCTTGAAAGTAGTGGCCTTGTGTAGGAGCCATCCTGTGGGCCCCAGTAATGTTGTCACCAGAGAACCAGGTGCTTTATCTCCTTCCTGTTGTGACTGGGAATGATTGCTGTTGGCACACTGGGTATGGGCATGCTGGATAAAGGTATACTGGGTGTGGGCTCTCTGGGCGGGACACATTAGCCCCCGACATGCCTGAGCAGTGAGGCTACAGCTGCTGCAGTCATGCTGATGTCTGGCGTTAGTCTTCAACACAACATCTGTTGGCTCGGATACCTGGCTGTACACCTGTTGTGGGTATGCTGTGGGTGGGGCTACATGCTAAGTGTGGTAGGACCATATCTTTGAGGAGATGCTGATCCCCACCGAGGCTGCCTGCTGGGTGGGGCAGAATGGGAGCCACTTGGGAGGGGTGCCTGCAAGGACAGGTCTGCAGGGAAATGCCAGGGCAGGGACATATTCACTAGCTAAGTAGAAAAGAATCTCAGAGTTGGCCCTTGCCACCACTGGGCCATGTTGGGTGAAGAAGGGCAAACAAAATGGTGCCCACCAGCCCTTCCATTCTATAGATCTTTGTGCCTCTGAAACATGCTCTAGAACTAATTTATCTTCTTCACATATAATAACATGGTAGCTTTTCAAACTGCTGCCTCTCTCTTGGGTATCTGAGTGAATGATAGAGTTTCCTATCCCTTTGACAACAGTCTCTGTTTATAGCTGTCTGGATCTCTTAGAGTTCAACTCCTCTGATTTTCAAATCCCTTGGAGTTAATTTCTGCTGATTTTAAAAGCTGGGTATCATGAGACTCATCTTCCTGTTCTAGATCCCCAGGGCAGAGGATACTGCATCTTTCTCTCCTACCCTTTTCAGCATGGCTTTTTCTTTATATCTTTAGCCATGGGATAATTACTCTCATAGTCTTCAGGTTTTTTTTTTTTTTTTTTTTTTTTTTTTTTAACAATGATTTGCATTATATGTAGTTCCAGCCTTAATGTGTCTGTCTGTGGCAGGAGGTGAACTGATGATTGTCTTATGCATTTCCCAAGGTTTTAGACAAGGGTTTTTAATTTGACCTTTAATGTGACTGAATCTGTATTTAAACAGTGATTTTTAATAGCCATATTTAAGCATACTGCCATGTTTAAATAAGACATGACACAGTTGTTTTAAAAAAATTCTATAATATTTCAGATTGATAATGGACATTGAAATTATGCACAAAATGTTTACTGAAATGTATTATCAAGGGACTTCCCAAGGAGCCAGGCTTTTTGCACGTTTCACTCTGCCATCCCTGAAGTGTCAGCTTAATCCTTAATTTCCTGGCATTGTAGGGTGCCTGCAGTATTCAAGGAAATGTTTTTACCTAGGAAAGGAGAGAGGACATTGAAGGAAAAGGAGCTAGATCCTTGTATTATTATTATTATTATTACTATTACTATTACTATTATTACTATTATTTTTTTGTTGTTTTTAATAGCAATTAAATATTTAGCAAAAACCATGTGATAGACTTTCCTATTTAATTACTTGGAAGTATATCAAATGCTCACAAGTAAAGCAGTCACTCTTAAGTGGGTTGGGATAATTACGGAGGTTTAAAAATGTTGGGACCCACCATCAGAGGATCAGTCCACTTGGAAGCACATCCCCTTGTGGAGGAGGGAAGATAACTGGACAGCTCAGAGTTTTGAAAGGAAGGAGGAAGGAGAAAGAAGCAGGAGAAGGAATGTTGGGTAGATAACCACTAGTGACTGGGAAACAGCCACTGGAGCTTTTTTTTTTCCTGGTAAATATTTTGAATTTTAAATTCTGAATGCCATCCTTCATAGCAAATTAATTTCTGCCTAAAACATTCTTATTTTTTTAACTAATGAAACATAATTTTTAAGGAACTTGAAATCCTTGGTTTTTATCAAAATGAGATAGTTACATACTGATATATTTTAGTAATTTTAAAGTCAACCGTTAAATATTATTGACAAATTTTACAGGGTCATATCCTTAAATTTTAAACTGATGCAATTCAAACAAACAAGCAAAAAACTCTGAGCCCTTGATTCCCTGCTTTTATTTCTTATGGTTTGTGTAGTAGTGTACTTCTCAGGGATCATGCACCCCACCAAACAGTTCCAGTCTTGTTTTCTTGAAGATTTTCACTTTGCTTTACATCTCTGTTTTGCTCAGTGTTTTGCAAACTATATCATATAACTAAATAAATAGGTTCAGAAATTCAAGTAATTTAAGAAGTCTAGAATAGTTCATACATGATCAAGTCCAGATCCATCCACTGTACAGGGGACAAAACAGAGGTTCAGTGATCATGCACACATTCAATAGTATCCACTCATATTATTCAATCAGCTGATATCCAGGGGTCCCTACATTGTTTGCACTGGAGTGTCAGCATGAAGAAGATGACAAATATTGTGATTTGTGTTGGCAGGTGGGTGGTGAGGATAGACAGACAATATGCAGGAAGCAAACGTTAGATAATTTCCAAGTAAACAAGATAAAGAAAACAGAAATAAAGTAGATAGGGAGTGAGTCTCTTAAAACTCAAGGAAGAAAAATGCCAGACCGTGGGAAGGGAATGAAAGAGAACATTCTTGGCAGAGGGACCAAGATCAAAGTCCCAGAGGCCAGAAAAAGCTTGGTTGTATAAGGAGATCATGGAATTCAGTAAAACTGAAGAAGTAGAGTGGTCAAGGTGAAGAATCATCTAAATATGTAGGATATACATCTCAGAGCATGAGACGCCTTTTTAAAATTTTTATTTTAAGGATAACCTAGAGTAGAGAGTTCAGGCAGACACCTGACTGACATTTTGCAAAGATTACTCCAGCCTGGCTGTTATGCTGAAAAAAGTTTCAAAAGTAGCATCAGTGGAAATGCGATCATTTCGGAGCCTCTCACAGTCATCCAGGTGAACTATCATAGTGACTTGGAGCAAGTTGGTAGCTGTGTAACTTGTAAAAAGAAAATGAATTTGCATTCAGGATATTCTTAAAAGGGAGAACCTACAGGATTTACTGATGGAAATAAGAAGTAAAGGATAGATTCTAGTGTTCTGTAATTATGGAGATGGGCAAGATGATGTAGTATTGAGGTACATGGAAGCCTTCTGGATATGGAGAAGCCCATAGCAGAGCCAAGTGGAGATGGCAGGTGGGCAGTGGATGTTTGAGTCTTTGTACTGACAGAAGGGAGGGGCCTCAGGTCAAAACCCTGGGGCATGTGACATTAAAGATCCAGTGCAGAGGAGGCCAGGAAAGGAGACTAAGAAGAAGCCAAGGATGTAGAAGATTTTAGGAAAGTATGATACCCATGGAGCCTAGACAGAGTTATTTCAATAGGTGGAGATATTGATGGGATAATATCCAGATTCATTCTGACATCTCACAAATCGAATTCAGTAGATTAGGAAGACAGAAACTGGGTTACAGTGGGTAGGAGGGTGAGGCTACAGAGACATTATATGAAGACAGTATTTTTCAAGAAGTGGGGCATGGAAGGGGTGCCTGGACACCTCTATCAGTGGAGCATGCAACTCTTGATCTTGGAGTTGTGAGTTCAAGTCCCATGTTGGGTGTAGAGCTTACTTAGAAATAAAATCTTAAAAAAAAGAAAGAAAAAGAAAGAATGTGACATTGAACTGCAGTCCTAATTGGAATAATTCTGAATGAAGAATGAGAGAAACATACTTTATATATCCAGTTCAGTCCTGATTCTGTTACACCCCAAGGCTTCAGGAATAATCTTCACTTTATAGTTCTTGAATAATGCAAATAGTTTCTTATTCTCAGCTTCCCAATATATAAATGGAAGAATCATATATCTCCAGTATCTGAGAACCTGTTATATGCTGGATCACAGATCTGTACACAAGTACAACAATGAAGAGGATAGTGACCATCCTCAAAAAGCTAGAATAGTGAGAAAAAGAAGTAAGAGAAGAGATGGTATGAATATTGTGTTTACATGGTCAAGTACAGAAGAGTACTGTGATCTCTGAGAGGTGGCCACAATACTTGGTTGCTGAGAGTACCTTCCTAATCCTACCAAAGAAAAGCAGTCAAAAACAAGAAGAATTAGGAGACATTAACCAGGGAAAGATGACTGTAGGAGAGGACAAGTGAAAGGGAAGGTAACCATTCAGAGAACAGCAACAGCTTGGAACGTGGTTTGAAGGGAGCGGTGGGGTTGGATGAGTCCTGGCTTACCAGCAGGGCTGGAGCACAAACTGGAAGCAGAGAGATGGTGAGAACTGTGATGGCCTAGAGAAGCTGTGCTCCAGAGCATGGTTGTGTCTGTGCTGAGAATGCTGAGGGGGCTGTGACTGCGGCCATGCAGAGGATGGGAAGGAGACGAGGGCCAGTGGGGAACAGGACATACATGCTGCCATTATTAAAGGGTTTGGGCGTTACACAAAAATCCTTTAAAATACTGTTAAAATAACACCAGGCCTACCTTTCTTTGTAAGATGTTTTGAAGTAACTTTGTAAGGGTAAACCCCACTACATTAATGCTGATGATGACAAAAGACAAAGTGGGAAAAACGTGTGTCAAATGTTGACATCAGAGACTCCCTTAAACATTCTTTTCTATCTGGCTCAACATTTAAAAGTGGAGAAATATTGTTAAGAGATACTTATAAAAATGTAAGTTTTCATCATTGTTAATCATTTTACTATTCTGTTTAGAAATGTATATCACCAAAAATATATCCTACCCTACACCTATCAAATATCAGCTTAGAACATTATAGTTTTCTCTGTTTTCCTCTGGTGAAAGCAAAACTACAAAAAGCATTTATCTTATGGACATGATATGCTAATAAGATTTGAGCTAATATGTGACATGTTCTTTCTTGTGTAACTATTTCCTAAAAGTACAGCATTCCACTTAACCCAGGCCAAAGTCAATTAAACAAATTAGATAATAATGAATTAAAATATTTCCAACTAATAGGTATCCTTATTTCTAGCATATGGTTTTTACATTTATGTATTTCCATTAATGCCAGATCTTCAAAACAAAGCATAAAAAGAGTTTTAGTGGCAGATTTCTCTGCCTGGAAAAATCAGAGAAATAAAAATGAAACCATTAATCTATTCCTAATTTCAGTCCATGTAATATAAAAATTATCACCTGAGCTAACAAGTCAGTAATGGGTTTTCATCTCTTACAGTAAATGCATTCAAAGAACATAAACTCTGAAACCTGAAAATCTTGAGTTGTTTTTTTCCTATGAAAAATAGAACTTACCTTGTATTAGTTAGGCTATAGTAAGCTGATTTTAAAAGTCATTAGAATTCAAAAAATATTCCAGAAGAGTTTAGTAAAAGCTTTGGTTGGTTTGCATAATGAATACCAAGCTTTTGAAATAAACGTGGGAAAGTTTTTATATGTAGCAGTTATGAAGTCTCTGTTCTTATTTCTCTTGTTGAAAGAAACATTTATATGCTAATGAATCCTACTTCAATAGAATTCCATATTTTCCAGACATCTCTTTGTATTACTAACGTGTAAGTTGTTCAGGCATCAAACAATATTCTTTTCCAAACAATAAATTAGAGGCCTTGTCATGAATTGAAATGAAAACCAGTTACATTTTATAGATAATTAAAGATAATATCTTAGGTTGATATTTACTATTTAGAAGACAGTTCAGGGATGCTTGGGTGGCTCAGTGGTTGAGCACCTGCTTTAGGCCTAGGGCGTGATCCTGGAGTCCTAGGATCGAGTTCCGCATTGGGCTCTCTGGCAGGGAGCCTGTTTCTCCCTCCTATGTCTCTGCCCCTCTCTCTCTCTCTCTCTCTGTGCCTTTCATGAATAAATAAATAAAATCTTTAAAAAAATAGAAGACAATTCTATGTTTTGTGCATACACACACATAGGCACATACACCTATAAGCATCATGTATACACACTTTGTCTTTATTCTTCAGGGTCACTCTATGCTGTAGAGACTGTTATTACTTACTTGTTACAGATGAAGAAACTGACCCAGAGAGCTTCAGTTACTTGTCAATCCTGCACAGCGGTGACTGCTGTAGTAACAGTTGCTTGATGAAGTATGCAACAATCAGGTAAATTTGAATTTCAGATAAGTAACAATTTTTATATAAATGTGTTCTAAATATTCCGTTGGATATAATTATATTTCAAAATATTAATTGGTTGTCTGAAACTCAACTTGAGCTGAGTACCCTGTATTTTTATTTGCTAAATCTAGAAACTCTAAGTGGAACGGAGATTTCTGTTTGGTCTGGCTTCAGATGTTGTGCTCCTGTCCATGACCCTGAGTCATGACCCTGGGTGTCAGATAAGAAACTTGAATCACAGAATTAGGGGCAAGGGTATGTGAAATCACATACTGGGCATGGATGGATAGCCTGGAAACCAGAAGTCCAGCACAAAAATTCCTCTTCATTCACATGTTCATTATCATAATCCTTGTCATGAGTGCAACCCTCACTCTATTTAGTAGCTTCCTATATGCCAGGCACTATGCTTCTCACTCTGTCTATATGAACTCACTAATTACAAATATTATTACGTGCAAGCTCTTACATTACATACATGTGTTCATCTCCAGTACATAACCCATCTGTGGGAGGGTGGTGGTCCTGCCTGCCTGTTCAGCTGGTCTCATGCAGTGCCTGCCACTTAGTAAGCACTGAGTATTTACTAAATGAATTAATGAGGAGGGCGGGGGGTGGGAGTGAATGGGTGACGGGCACTGGGGGTTATTCTGTATGTTAGTAAATTGAACACCAATAAAAAATAAATTAAAAAAAATGAATTAATGAATAAATCCCTTTCTAGATTTCTGTTTTACAAGTTTATATCTCTGTATTCTGTGTAGTTTTAGAGCTTTGCAGTGAAAAATGCCATGTATTGTCTGTGTTAGGTGACTCTGTGTAATTTCTGTTTCCTAGGAGCTGCATTATTAAGTTTTGGTTTTTCTTTGAATGACTCAATTATTTCTCAGCTTTAAAAAAAAATATTGCTTAATTAGTGGATAGGTTGAACTGGAGCTTTTATTTGCCAGTGAAATTTTCATCAACTTCACTAATCAAAGAGAATACAAAAAAAATTATCTTCCAGGCATAAATCTTTTGAAAAATTCAAATGGAAAGAGGAAATGAGCAATACGTTATATGCATTTTTGCCTTAGGCATATGAATAGTTGCAGAGACTAGGATTTTTTTAAAAATTTTTTTCAGAGACTAGGTTTTAGTTCACCATATTTTTTATGTTAATTAATTGAAAAATTAAAAATAAACCCCGAATAGAGAAACAGATATGTTCTGGAAATAAACAAAAAACAGTGTTCATGTAAAAATACTTGAGAATAAATGAACTCAAGGTCTTTTTCAGTGAGACAATCAGATGCCCCCAGTAACAGTTACAAGCCTATTCAGTAAGTTTTGATATCTGGATATGTTGCTCTACACATATATTTACAATGACATGTTCTTCCCTTTGACATTCAGCTTCCTCTTTGTTGATATTACCCACGAAACTTTGAGGCTTATGTATCCTCTGTCGTGTTCATTCTGATGCCCTTGTTCATGGTAAATCCTTTTAAGTATTTTTATTTTATTTTTTATTTTTTTTCTTTTAAGTATTTTTAACACTAGCTTGAAGAATGGAAGAAAAATTTAGGGGATTGAGATTTATTTCTATGTTTGCAGTATCGAAATGCGAGCCTGTGATATGCGATTGTATTTTACTTAATTAGTTGTGTTGGTAAGGTTCAATCAGAGAGACAGAACTAGTAGGAGATATATATTGAAAGACTGGTTACAAGGAATTGGCTTAGCTGATCACTAGGGTCAGGTAGGGATGTCTGAATCCATAGGGCAGGCTATCAGGAAGAGCAGGCTGGAATTGGGCCACAAGCTTGAGCTGCCATTCCATGGGCTACATTTCTTCTTCTTCAGGGAAGCCTGAGATAACTCATTGAATCTGGCCCACTCCCATTATCCAGGATAATATTCTTTACTTAAAGTGAACTTTAATAACATCTACAAAATATCTCACAGGAACACCTTTTTTTTTTTTTTGTATTTTTTTAAATTTTTATTGGTGTTCAATTTACTAACATACAGAATAACCCCCAGTGCCCGTCACCCATTCACTCCCACCCCCCACCCGCCTCCCCTTCTACCACCCCTAGTTCGTTTCCCAGAGTTAGCAGTCTTTACGTTCTGTCTCCCTTTCTGATATTTCACCTTGATTGAATTATTGGAGAGAACAGCATAGCCAAATTGAGAAATTAAACTGTCACACTAGTATTCTTGTCAGAATTAAGATAATTATACTGTCCATAAAATTAAATAGAAAAAAAATTTTCAACTATAGAAGTGAAGTACTTGGAAAAAATATTCTTCAAATTCCCTTTCAGTTCCACATGATGAAAAAAGAGAATTTCTCCAACAGAAATACCAAGATTTCTCTCCCAAAGTACAGGGTTGCTGGATAAAAGAAAGATGGTGATTCAGAATTGAGATGATAAGAGTTTCAAGGACTATGGGAACAAAACATTATTTTAGACATGTTCATAAATCTCCATAGTGAAATATCAAAACCTTGCTGAACAGAAAAACACAAAGAATATGTGTGAAGTGGATGTTTTTAACCATATCCTTATAAAAATGTTCGGTTTTGGTCTAAATATTTCAACACCAAACATTCAGTAGCCTGTGAATTTGTAAGTATTTTCATGAGTGTAAATCTAAACAATTGGGAAACCTGCAGAAGAAGAGGCAGGGAGGGAGAAAAGGATAGGGTGAGAAGAGGTAAAAAGCTTCTTGGAGAAAGATGGCAAGTTGCTTTATTCTTTCTGTGTAGACAGATTTATTCTTTTTGTGTGTGTTTTTCCTTTTCTTTTTGTGTGTTTTTGTTAAGATTTGGGAGGTATTCAGTGTGTTTAAAGTAGAATTCACTATATCACATTACACACAGGTGCTATTTACACAAAGGAGGAGTTAAAAGATGTTCCTGGATAATTCTGCAAAATAGATGGTTGATCTACTTGAGAGTTTCTGATTTTATTCTTCATCCCCTGTTCTGACCTAACTTGATACCTTGCCCAATAGGAAATGGATACATACATTAATGTATTGACTATTACCTTGTGACTTCTTTATTCTGCCTTTTTGTCAGTATTTTATGGATATGTTTGATGTTTTGATAGTTCAATTTTCTTGAGTCCAAATAATGAAAATATTTTTAAAAGACTATTTTATGTAGTTGAAAATGTGATGATGTGAATACTCAGGTATGGTATTTTGTTATGTGCTTCTAGTCATAGAAAATTAGAGAAAAAAAAAGGGTAGATTTCTATCAGCTTCAATGTTTATGACTTCATCTTCCCCTCAAATTTTTTATCATATACCACTGTCAGAAAAAATGGTATGTATGAAAGAAATAAGGGGATATGTTGGATGATGTAGATTTTTCCAGTGCCATACAGAGGTGAAGACTATCTAAGAATTTTCTAGGTGAATAGCTTTAGGTCCTCACTGTTCATTATAATTAAAGATGTCAGACATAGAGAAGTTACATGCTAATTTACAGATTTTTTTGGTAGTGATGCAAATAAAGCCTTTTTCAGTAAAGCGGATACCCCGGTGATTCTGTTTCATGGCCCTGGATATTTTCTTTTTCTAACCCAGCAATTTTATCTTAGCATTTATCTCTTTCTGCTTAATTCACTCCTTTCTCAATTAATTTTGGAAATGGAAAATAGTATGTGAAACCATATTTAGTAGGTGAGTACAATAGTGAATAACTGCTGGTGTCATTTTATATTTTGTGTGGATGTTTTTCAGTTACGAAAACCTTTACAATTAAATATCAGAATAAACTAAGCTTAAAGCTAGACCTTCAAAGTCATGTGTACAAAGTTTTATAAAATAATACTTTCAAAACCAGTGGAGTATTTTCATGTTTTTCCCATAGCAACAGTATTGCTTATAAATGAAATTAAAAGTACTTAAAGTGTAATTTAGTTCATCTGTTTCTAATCAGTTATCTTCCAGGAGACATTTAGGTAATCTCTACAGGACAGTAGCATCACTTAGAGCCTCTATATGCCTTTATACACTAAACACTATATCCAGGACTTTCAATTCCTGATTAAAACAGGATAAAATGAGCAAACATTAAAAGGGGGAAAAAGACAATAAAATAAGAACCATAAATGAGCCAGATATTGTAGCTACCAGAGAGAGATTTTAAAATAACTGTGATAAACATGTTTTTAAAGAGATGAAAATTTTTACCACTAAGATCCATAAAAATGGAACCAGATGGAAATTCTAGAACTGAAAATAACTGAAATTTAAGATTAAAATTTAGGCTAAATAGCAAGTAAGACATCACAGAATAGAAAATTACTGAAATGGGAGATAAATCAATAGAAAATATCAGATAGAAAAATGAAGAGAGAAAAGGATAGAAAAAAACACAAAAGATCATAAGACATATAATACACACTTAGATAATCTAAAAAAATATTCAGTGAGAGTTCCAGATGGAGAAGAAAAAGAAGATGCATCAGAGTAGTATTTGAAGAGTTGTGAAAGACTGACAATTTTTCACAATTAGGAAATACATTAAATCACAGATTCAAGAAATTATAAACACCAAGCAGGATGAATATAAAGAACCATACTATACACATTATAACCAAATGCTTAAAGGCAAGACAGAAAGAAAATAAATTTAAATAAGAAAATGAGAGATGGTGCATTACCTTTAAAAAGCATTAACAGGGCAGCCCGGGTGGCTCAGCGGTTTAGCGCCACCTTCAGCCCAGGGCGTGACCCTGGAGCCCAGAGATGGAGTCCCATGTCCTCTCTCTCTCTCTCTTTCTCTCTTTTTAAGATTTTATTTTTTTACTCATGATAGACATAGAGAGAGAGAGGCAGAGACACAGGCAGAGGGAGAAGCAGGCTCCATGCCGGAGCCCAACGTGGGACTTGATCCGAGGACCCCAGGATCCCACTCTGGGCCAAAGGCAGGTGCCAAACTGCTGAGCCACCCAGGGATCACCCCTCTCACTCTTTCTCTCTGTCTTTCATGAATAAATAAATAAAATCTTTTTAAAAAATTAAAAAGCAATAACATTCTCATACGTATGTCTATAGAAATTATGGAAACTATATTGGAATGATAGGTTTAGATCCCTGAAATAAGATAACCGCCAGCCTGAAGTCTATATCTTTTGAAAATAAATTAAAATATAAAAATGAAACAGGGACATTTAAGGAAAAACTGGGGTAACTCCTTGACAGCAAACAAGTATGAATATGAAAGGCAGTGTATGAAACAGCAGGAAATAAATTCCTGATGGAAATCAGAAAAGCAGAGAGACTAAAGAATTTACTAAAAATAAATACATGTATAAATTTAAAGGCTGGTTGGCCATAAAAACAAAAATATTTGCTGGTTTAAAATG
This sequence comes from Canis lupus baileyi, assembly GCF_048164855.1. Taxonomy (NCBI): domain Eukaryota; kingdom Metazoa; phylum Chordata; class Mammalia; order Carnivora; family Canidae; genus Canis; species Canis lupus. The sequence continues at coordinate 61,582,706 of NC_132840.1, forward strand.
TATGTATGTATGGGATCCCTGGGTGGCGCAGTGGTTTAGTGCCTGCCTTTGGCCCAGGGCACGATCCTGGAGATCCAGGATCGAATCCCACAGCGGGCTCCCGGTGCATGGAGCCTGCTTCTCCCTCTGCCTGTGTCTCTGCCTCTCTCTCTCACTGTGTGCCTATCATAAAAAAAAAAAAAAACCTATGTATGTAGAATTAAATCATATGCAAATAATGGCACAAAAGTCAGGAGGTTAAAAAGTTGAGTTATTAAAGGTAAACAAGGAAATAAAGCAATGATCTTGATCGTCTG